>NC_090392.1:80231616-81431616 GCF_036365525.1 Heterodontus francisci | reverse complement strand
CATCCTAGCCAAATGCACTTTGGGAATGTTCCTTATATGTCAATTGAAATTAGGGGAAGGACTCTGGGTTCAAAGGGCAGTGTGACCTAATCCCCTCAGTTGCCAACTTGACCTCATTTTTGGCAATCACATAAAATCAGTTTCTAGTGTTTGACTCTGCAGAGACTACTTGTTAACAGTTTTCATAAAATGTTCTGCACTGCTTATTAAGGCTTAAAGCTGTCACTCCTTTTGCAGAAAGGTTACAGTGAAGTTTCACTAATGGATTGTATAAGACTATTCACCAAAGAGGATGTTCTGGATGGAGACGAGAAGCCGGTGAGTTGACCTTTGTTCTTGCGATGGGCACTCTTGTTTTGTCACTGCTTTGACCTTGTGTGGAAAGTGCTTGAGGTTAACTGTAACTGAGACATTGATAGTTATAAAAATTTATGCTCAAGATGTGGGCATCATTGGCAAGGCTGGCATTTATTGCCCACTCCTAGTGGTCAGAGAAGGTAGCAGTGGGCCACCTCCTTTAACTGTTGCAGTCCATGGGGTGAAGTGTTGATAGATGGGGTGAGGAGGAATCTCAGCAGAGGGTGAGCTTCCAATGTTTGGGCTGGAGAATTATTGGAAAGAGGAGATAAGAGTCCAAGGTCAGGCTCAAAAGGAGGAAAAATTTAAAAATAGGTTAATTGGAAAGACAAACTTGTAGAACACAAGGTTTCTGGCCACAAACCATGGCTTCCAACGCCATGACGATCAGAATTATTCCTTGGAGAGGCCCCAACAGTTCAGGGACTGCGGAATAAACTTACAGAGCTTGATTCCGCTGAATATCCTGCCGAGGGGTCAATGCAGATAAGAGTGGACATAGTTTCCAGCGAAGATGGTTTCACGTCCAGAATCTGTGCCAGTGAATCCCTCCAGAACTCTGGCAGGAAGAAACTTCCATTCAGCGAATGGGAGATATTTAAAGATTAAATTTAAAACCTACTTTGTTTCCCAGAAATTTTCAATCACCCAAACCTCAGGGAAAATAGAGATCAAAGTACCAGTTTCATGAATGATGGGATTAACACAATTAACTGAATAGGAACCGACAATCTTTTGCTTGACAAAGAATGTTGAGAGATTTGGAGTATGGATGACTAATAGAAAACAGGATTACTTTCCAAGCTCCCTTTGGACATTCCAGCTGTCTTAACTCGAGTAATTGTGTATTAGTTTGATATCACCCAGCAGTATTACAGGTCATGTCTGTGAATAAGTGTCACCAGCACTGGCCTCTTTGAGAAACTTTCTATGACTGCATGTTTAGTGTTCAATGAGTGCTTAGTATCCATGGACCCTACTTTTTCTCCTCTCCTTGGAGGATTGATTTGTGCTGGATATGTGTCTCAGCACCTGTCCAATCTTCAAGTGAGCCCTGTGTGTGTCAAGGGTACATCTTATCCTGGGACACCACAGCCAAATCTAATCCTCTTGTCATCGACGCCCTTCCTAGCACAAGTCACAGAACAACGACTGGCTGTAACTCTGACCGATTCGCCTCTCCCTGGCCCACAGTTTCCCAACTGCCGTCCTCTGCAGCAAATCAGTTAACTCATAATTTAATGATACCAGGGCTCGGAGGGTTAAATTATAAGTAAAGGTTGCATAGCCCAGGCTTGTATTCTTTTGCATTTAGAAGATTAAGGGATGATTTAATTGAGATGTTTAAAATATTAAAACAGGTAAAGAGAAACATTTCCTCTGGTGGAAGAATCAAGGACGATTAAAATTAAAGCCAGGGAATTCAGGGGTGATGTCAGAAAGCATTGCATCACACAAAGGGGAGTGGAAATCTGGAACTCTCTCCGAAAGGTTGTGGATGCTAGGGGGCAATGAGGCTTTCTAGACTGAGATCAATAGATTTTTGTTGGGTAAGGGCATCAATTGCTATGGAGCTAAGGTAGGTAAATGGAGTTGAGATACAGGTCAGCCATGATCTAAGTGAATGGCAGAACAGGCTTGAGGGGATGAATGGCCTTATCCTGTACCTAATATTCATAAATCAGCACAGACCAGGTATTGGACTCGAGACCTTCCTGCTTTGCATTCACTGAATACTGGACTGATTTTAATGTGAGGGGGTTCAGATTCCTGCCTCTAATCTTTTGAGTGTTCTGTGTTCCAGACCTGCTACAGATGCAAAGTCCGAAGAAAATGTACCAAGAAATTCACAATTCAGAAATTCCCAAAGATCCTTGTGCTTCGTATCCTTCTGATAAGTCATTTCTAGAACATTGTATGTTTTCTGCCAGACAGTCCTTATCACCACTGCACTGATGTTTAGTTGGTATTTATTTAGCATGGTCAAATACTGAGATCTGCTAGAATTGAGGGAATGTGGGACCTCAGTGACCATGAGTTGGAACAATCTTACTCTAATCTCTTGGGACCTTATTTCTAGTTCAGAACAAACTGGGCCTGATGTTTCCCTGAATTCAGTTACCAGCTCAAAGTGAATGAGGTTGGATAATCCCAATCATTGCTGGCTAGAAATGCACAGAACTCACTGGTGCTCTGTGTCTTTCACATTTATTCTTTCTCTGTTTAGTTGTGTATATTGCTCATGCATGCTGTCTTGTACATGTGGTCTCTTTGTCTTTCATTCTCTCACCCTGTTATTACCGTGTGCCCTCTGATATTGTGCTTTGTTGTTGATCTCAAAGATCTCCCCTCATCTCTTGTGCAGCAAACATGGACTCTCTTTTGGGTACAGTTCCACAGGCAATGGGCACCATCGTTTCTCACCCAAGAGACTAGTATTTGCGTGTGAGTGGAGTCCCAGCCACATCAACCTTGCCATTGGTCACGTTTGCCCGTGTCAGCTGGTGGAGGGAGTGTCCCTGGACCGGTTTTGGGGGCAGAAAGTCTGGCTAATCTCCCTAACCCAGAAGCCCTGATGCTGATTGTAATGCTCTGACTCCCAAAACAGCCCTGATCCCAGGGGCAGAGTTACTAGATTAAACTTGGAAGATCCTGCCTAAGTGTCCAAACAGCAATTGCTTAAAGTTGTTCCTTGGCTCCTATTCTCACCTTTTTCATTGTTCCTGAGTTTGACATCCCACTGAAACAGACATTTGTCTGACTTTTTAACAATCTATGATTCTTAACTCCAGTATTTCCTGTAGATTTAAAACGATTCTCTGAAGCTCGGATTCGCACCAGTAAACTTGCAACCTTTGTAAATTTTCCCCTGAAGGATCTTGACCTTCGAGAGTTCTCATCTGAGAACAATGGTGAGTAACGGGGGTGGGGGGGGGGGGGGTGGTGCTCAAGATGGGCATGATGTGTACAGAATCCGTACTGCACATGGCATCAATGGGGTGTCACCGTGCCAGCACTCCACATTTTCGTGGGATCAGGAGTTGAGAGTTTGGTGACTGGGCCAGAGCTGAAGTTTTCTCTCGATGCTCTGGGCTCCATATCCTCTTCCGTTAGAAAAGTTAGAATTGGCGATTTTTGACATGTTCCTTTTAAATGGATAGTTTAGTTTAGAGATACAGCACTGAAACAGGCCCTTCGGCCCACCGAGTCTGTGCCGACCATCAACCACCCATTTATACTAATCCTACACTAATCCCATATTCCTATCACATCCCCACCTGCCCCTATATATTTCCCTACCACCTACCTATACTAGGGGCAATTTATAATGGCCAATTAACCTATCAACCTGCAAGTCTTTGGCATGTGGGAGGAAACCGGAGCACCCGGAGGAAACCCACGCAGACACAGGGAGAACTTGCAAACTCCACACAGGCAGTACCCAGAATCGAACCCGGGTCCCTGGAGCTGTGAGGCTGCGGTGCTAACCACTGCGCCACTGTGCCGCCCCAATACTTCCTGATTTTTTTTTTTTGGACGTGTGGGAGGTGAAAAGACACTGACACCAAATGCCACAAGGAGTGGGGAAAAGGGTTCAATCCAGAAATTTCTTAATCCAATCTGTACGTAGATGGAAAAAGGATGAAAGTTTAATCGAGGGAATCGATGGAAAGGATTTAACCGGTAGTGAGAGACCAACAGTGCTGCCTCATGGAGTATTCTAACACAAACCCAGAAACAAGTAAAGCTTCTCTCCCACAGTTACTGGTTGCTATGGAATGGTTCATTAAAATACGAACATACGAATTAGGAGCAGGAGTAGGCCACTCAGCCCTTCGAGCCTGCTCCGCCATTCAATAAGTTCATGGCTGAACTGATTACTCCACATTTCCACCTACCCCCGATAACCTTCCACCCCCTTGCTTATCAAGAATCTATCTACCTCTGCCTTAAAAATATTCAAAAACTCTGCTTCCACCGCCTTTTGAGGAAGAGAATTCCAAAGACTCACAACCGTCAGAGAAACAATTTCTCCTCATCTCTGTCTTAAATGGCGGCCTCCTTATTTTTAAACAGTGACCCCTAGTTCAAGATTCTCCCACAAGGGGAAACATCCTTTCCACATCCACCCTGTCAAGACCCCTCAGGATCTTATATGTTTCAATCAAGTCGTCTCTTACTCTTCTCAATTCCAGCAGATACAAGCCTAGCCTGTCCAATCTTTCCTCATAAGACAACCCACCCATTCTAGGTATTAGTCTAGTAAACCTTCTCTGTACTGCCTCCAATGCATTTACATCCTTCCTTAAATAAGGAGACCAGTACTGTACACAGTACTCCAGATGTGGTCTCACCAATGCCCTGTATAGCTGAAGCATATCCTCCCTACTTTTGTATTCAATTCCCCTTGCAATAAACGATAACATTCTGTTAGCTTTCCTAATTATGTGCTGTACCTGCATACTAACCTTTTGTGATTCATGCACTAGGACACCCAGATCCCTCTGCATCTCAGACTCTGCAATCTCTCACCATTTAGATAATATGCTTCTTTGTCATTCTTCCTGCCAAAATGGACAATTTCGCACTTTCCCACATTATACTCCACCTGAATCCTCACTCTATAGTGAAGACTGATGCAAAATACCTGTTCAATTTATCTGCTATCTCCTTATTATCCATTACTAACTCCCCAGACTCATTTTCTATAGGACCAACGTTCACTGTTAACTTACAAAAAAATTATCTGTAGAAACTCTTAGTATCTGTCTTTATATTTCTAGCTAGCTTTCTCTCGTACTCTTAACTTTACCTTCCTTATCAATCTTCTAGTCAATCTTTTCTGTTTTTTATATTCTGTCCAATCTTCCGACCTGCCTCCCATCTTTGCACAATTATAGGCTTTTTCTTTAAGTTTTATACTATCTTTAACTGTTCTGGTTAATCACAGATGGCGGTTTCGCCCCCCCCCCTGGAATTTTTCTTTCTCATTGGAATACATAAGGAAAATTATATTTTTCATTCTTTCCCTTGGCAGTTCATGCAGTTTACAATCTCTATGCTGTGTCCAATCACTCGGGAACTACCCTGGGCGGTCATTACACCGCATACTGCAAGAACCCACAGTCTGCAGAGTGGTACAACTATAACGACTCCAGGTAAGATCCATCAACACCACACTGCACCCAACCCGTCCCCTCGCTGCTACAACTCAATGCACTAATTCACCAACATCCCACGGTGAATTGCAAAATAGAGACATTCTGCTCATTTCCCACCCAGCCTGTTGTGATGGACGCCAGTTGACTTGGCAACCAGTGAAGGCAAAGGAAGGGAGCAGTTTTGTTACTTAAATAATATCATACCAGTCACTCGTAGTAACTGACTCTCCAGCCAGGGACAATCAGCCCGTTTTCCTTGTCCTGACTGAGTGACTCTCCTGGGAAGAGTACACTGGGTGAGAGCAAGTTCCTGCTGCCATCCCTACAGTGAAAAAGCCTCATGTTTGTAAAGGATATTGATCCAGGCTTGTAGCAGCTAATGGGTACCTTCAGCAGCTGCATTGTTAGTGAAGGGAGGCGTAATTCATAAACTCTCCTCTTTGTTTGCAGAGTGACTCCGATGTCGTCGAGTCAGATACGGACAAGTGACGCCTATGTTTTATTTTATGAGCTGTCCAGTCCTTCCTCTCGGATATAACAGTCTCCGGACACGAGAGAACCGGGAAAAACAAAAGCAGCTTAAACTGTCTTGCAGCAATGGCGACATTTTTAAGTGATCATCTCTTGTGTCACTGATCAACATCGTGGTCAAACAGGAAATCCCTGACTAAGGCAAGGAGACCTCCCTCAGGAGCTCAACCAACCAATGTCCACATGGATTGCACCAGGACTGAGAGGGGAAAGGAGGGAGGGGAACATAAAGGGCTCTTTCTGAAATTCAGGGATCATCAACCCTGCAGCCAGTGACAATTCTTTTCCAAAGCACACACCAGCATCTGATGCAGAGTGAACACCGCTCGGATCAACACTTTCTGGATGAAGTACTGCCCGCAGTTGGAGCTGCGGATTATGCACCAGCGCCTCGCCTCTCTGAACTGTCTTGGAGAATGTTTATTTTCAGTTGCAGAATTTTTCTTGCAAGTCTTTTGAAACATTAAAACCACAAATTGTTACAGAGAGGGATAGAGACGGTCTGTTGCTGTTTCAGATCCTCCGAGTTAACAAACAAGGGAATCGCACTCAGGCCGATTATTTAAATGTTTATTTATTTTTTGGTTCTGTTGCAGAGAATCTGCCTGAACTCCCTCATCATGCGAGGAGCAAATGTTCCCGGGTCCCCTCACTGCTCTTTTGATCTGAGGGAATTGCCCCTTTTCACAGTCTCCCTGATGCCTATAATATTTGATGCCTATAATATTTTTTAAAAATAAATTATATTTTAAATCATTTAATAAGATGAAATTCAGTTTCACATTTCAGGAAACTAACCAGCTCTGAATTTAGATTAGGGATTACCTGAAGGTGTGCACTGTGTATGAGCACTGACAGGAGTAACATTTACTTGCCCGAGTTAATCAGCTTTATCTCTGAGTCTGCAGTGAAATGTCTTTGTAACCCTTGCTTGGTGTTAATACGGAGCTGAAAATAATGTGTAGCTAACAAGGGCCTAACTCCTTAATGGCATAAAATCCTTCTCAATATCAGGCCCGGAAAAGGAACCCCTGTTTGTTATCCTAAGTTTAGGGTTTGGTAATCAGTACCACGGTAACCAACTCAATCTGGTCCATGGTCTTAGTTTTGTGTTTCTTCCGTGTGAGAACCTCTCAGTGACTAGAATAGCCGCAGAATCTACGGAGTTGGTCAGCAGAGTTCAGGCTATTTGTTTGCTTTGTCCATCTCAAACCTGTGTCTGGTACTCTGGGGAATGACCAGCTCATCCATCCTGTCTCAATTCCTTCTGACTTCCCTTTCTACCTCCCTTCTGCCTTTCCTCATCCCCCAGTAACTTATGTCTTCCAGCCACTCTTTCTCACCTTTTAAAAGAATGTGCGGGGAGAGGAATGAAACTTAAAGATAGAGACATAAAGAGTTAATTTCTCAAAATATCTGAGCTTCATAACTAAACAGTTGGATTGAATAAAGGTGAAATGAATCCTACCACCCATTCTTGCTGTGTTGCCACCATCACACAATTCCTCTGCTCTAGAAACAGAACCCAGCTCAGGAGGAGGAGATGGTGGCCACAGATATTCAACTATCAGAGGAACAGCTGGTTTAGTGACCTGCTGTTAGCCGCCACACTCCATCCCTTTCACCTCATTGTCAGCCTTTTCTTCACAACCTTTAATTGTCCTACTTACGAAATATGTGTGTGTCTGCACAGCCCTTCAATCGTAACCCTGGCTGTTTTGTGTGAAAACATTTCCTGAGTGTTTTTAGCTGGACTCGTTCCAAATCCTCTTGTTCCTTCTGTATTCCCCCAAATCACATGAGACCGGGGATGCTGCTTTCTCCAGCGCAGTATAGCTACTGTCCTGACCAGTGACACATTTTCCGCTTTGTTCAGGTTCCCCTGACACCCCACAATCAAAATGCAGCTCTGGTGGAAAGGGGCTTAGTAATCACCAACTTGGCACCTGTAACATAAACACACTGTGTCCGTCTATTACTTAGCCATCCTCCCACTCCCGACCCCCCCAAACTCCTCATCCTACAGGGCTTTTTAATTATATCTTACTGAAGAAAAGAGAGTTTTAAATGTGTTCATTTTAAACTCTAAACTAGTGCATGGAGATGTGATGACTGTTCTATTTTGATATGTCGTGGGTTTATGGATGTATCTTGTTTACTGTGTAAACAAGCATTGGATATATTTTATATTATGTACAGTGAGGACTTGTACATAAGAAATTTTAACTATATATATCTATAGTATATAGAATAACAACTGTGTGGATCCACGCACAGTCTATATAAATCTATGCCTTGGGATGACGGCCTAGTGATTGCATGCTAAACAGCTCTCTCTAATCTCGGTACAGTCTGAAATCCTTTTTATTGTATTGTCTAATTTAAACGAGGAATGTTCTTGAAATGGCACACTGTGTGCTTATAGAGGAGGCTGTGGGTTAGGCTGCTGTGCTCACAGCTCTCAGTACGGAAGTCCCAGGGGAGGGTAGAGTGATTTGATTTTCTTTACACTGTTTTATTTATTTTTTAATCTCCCTCGCTGTGATCGCTTCTGCTAAGGTGATGAGAGTTGGAAAAGGATGTTTGTTTCGGACTTTTTCAGTGGTGACATTGTGACTGGTCCCAACTTGTTCTCATATCTAATGCCCTTGGGCTCTCTAGTGTGAAATGATCATTTAAAGGGGGGGATGTCTTTCCCACCCCCCCCCCCACCCCCCCCCCACCCCCCAGTCACACGGTGCAGGTTTGAGAATCCGGACAACTCACTGCTGTGGGTTGTCCATCTCTGGCCACTTGACCACCTTTGGCCACACATCTGACCTAGCAAACCTGACAGAAGAATTATGACTCTGCTGGAACATTATTGGTGGTAATATTCAATCACAGAAACTGTGATGACAGGAATCCCAGGGAACATTTACAGACAATGGGAACGTTTGTGTAAAAAAAATGGCGAGAGTTTGATTTGTCTCTCTATTCAAGTAAATGTTTTCACCATCCCGAGCTCTCAATCAGAATCTCCCCCTCTCCTCCTCAGCTTTCACTTGGCTCTTCCCTACACTGCAGACCTCGGAACCCTGGCACATTCAGAAACACAGATAGTGGAGCAAATTCCACAGGCCATCTCGGGGTGCTCACTGTACTGCTTGGTTTTGAGCAGTAGGTTCTTCTGCCTGTGACTGTGGCAGAGTGAGGAAAAGGACAGGAAAAACAGACCATAGCTGGTCCTCTGGGCACAGGTGTACAACTTGCAGTGATGTTGGGAAACTGTGAGCACATGAGTTACTCAAAGCTGTGAAACGGATGCAAGTTACTGGGAGCAGCTTCCTCACACTCCTTAACTGTTGGTATTATTTTCTTGTACTGTTTTCTTTCATTTTAACTGGAATGTTCTGAAACAGAAACATACAAATATTTTGTTTTTAAATGGTTCTGCACTTTGTTATTGCTGCAGGGATGCTCAGAGGGTTTTGATGCAACACTGTAGCTCACTGAAGGGCGTGCGCATGCACCTTGTTTTTTTTAAAGACTACTTTTGAGAGAATAAAAGCACTGTGAATATTAAATTGATGGTTGCTGCCTTTCTCTTGGTTCAGACTAGATTGCCAACTCTGGTTGGAGGTATTCCTGGAGCAGATATCACCATATGATATCTAGCCATGTGACATCTGCAATGGTCATTGCAGCTCTCCCTGTGAGGGTTCTGCACTAGGTCCCCTGTGAAAGTGACGACTCGGAATTGGGAGCCTCACTCACAGCAACATCTGCTTAGACTTCACAAGTCAGAACTGCTGGTACAGACTGACCTGAACAAACCCAAGAGTTCAGGCAGAGGTCAGCGTGCTGGGTGTTTGGGCACTCCTCACGGTAAAGGTCGGTTTGGGTCTGCAAATGAAACCCGGCCCGAGTCCTTTCATTTTTTCCCGCACCGGACCCGACCCGACTCGACCATCAGTTAACCTAACTTCCGTTTTTCACATAGTTTTTTTAAGCTTGTGCAGATAAGTAATAAACAAAGTGGCGCAGTGGTTAGCACCGCAGCCTCACAGCTCCAGCGACCCGGGTTCAATTCTGGGTACTGCCTGTGTGGAGTTTGCAGGGCGGCACAGTGGCGCAGTGGTTAGCACCGCAGCCTCACAGCTCCAGCGACCTGGGTTCAATTCTGGGTACTGCCTGTGTGGAGTTTGCAGGGCGGCACAGTGGCGCAGTGGTTAGCACCGCAGCCTCACAGCTCCAGCGACCCGGGTTCAATTCTGGGTACTGCCTGTGTGGAGTTTGCAAGTTCTCCCTGTGTCTGCATGGGTTTCCTCCGGGTGCTCCAGTTTCCTCCCACATGCCAAAGACTTGCAGGTTGATAGGTCAATTGGCCATTATAAATTGCCCCTAGTATAGGTAGGTGGTAGGGGAATATAGGGACAGGTGGGGATGTGGTAGGAATATGGAATTAGTGTAGGATTAGTATAAATGGGTGGTTGATGGTCGGCACAGACTTGGTGGGCCGAAGGGCCTGTTTCAGTGCTGTATCTCTAAACTAAACTAAAACAACCTTTCTAATCCAAAAAGTACATTAACATTGGAGCCACTTACTGGAGGGGTGATAGAGTGTCCGATCCGCCTCAACCCGACCCGAGCCCGAATGCTGGACCCGGAAGAGCAACCTAAACCCAACACGTCAGTGGGTTTGGGTTGGGTGTCCATGCTCTACCTCACAGGATACATTGCCTGAAATTCAGCTCAGCACCAACATTTCCTAACCACTTCCTGGGTTCAGACTTAGACTCCCCCATTCCAGGAGACCTATAAGGTTAATAAAATAATACACCAGCTCTGCTCTGCAAATTTACAGTCAGCAATCTCAAGCTTGGAGTCTGGAGCTTGAAATCAGCCCCTTTGTAAAGGAGGCTAGATATCTGCAGAGAGGCAGTGGTAATGTCACTGGACTAGTAATCCATGGCAGATGGTGAAATTAAAGTTCACTTAATATAAGCTTGTCTAATTGTGACCATTGTTCATTGTTGTAAAAACCCACCTGTTTGACTCTTACAACTGGCTTGGTGAGACCATTTTATCAAACCGCTACACATAAAACCAGATGAACCACACAGCATCGTTCTAGGTAGCATAGATAACAAGGGCACACCCTGCCCAGTTGACCCTGCAACGTCCTCCTTACTTGTGCTGAAATTGGGAGAGCTGTCCCACAGCCTGACATAGTCATTCTCACTGAATCATACCTTACAGACAATGTGGTTTGCAGTTGGAGGATGTGACCCTGGGAGTCCTCAACAGTGACTCAGGCATCAGGTCAAACATGGGCAAGAAAAACTCCTGCTGATTACCACCTACTGTCCTCCCTTAGCTGATGAATCAGTACTCCTCCATGTTACACACCACTTGGAAGAAGCACTGAGGGTAGCAAGCGTACAGAATGTACTGTGGGGGAGACGTCAATGCCCATTATGAATTGTGGCTTGGTAGCACCATTGCTGGCCAAGTCCTGAAGGACATAACTGCCAGATTGGGCCTGCAATAGACAGTGAGAGAACCAACAAAGAGTGGTGGTGGGGGGGGCGGGGGGGGGTGGTGGAATTTACTTTACCTTGCCATCATCAGTCTAGCTGTCACAGATGCATCTGTTCATGACAGTATTGGTTGAAGTGACCACTGCGCAGTTCTTGTGGAGACAAAGTCCCAACCTCACACTGAGGATATCCACCATCATGTTGTGTAGCACTATCACTGTGCCAAATGGGATAGATTCAGAACTGAACTGGCAGCTCAAAACTGGGCATCCATGAGACACTGTGGGCCAACAGAAGCAGAAATGTATTCAACCACAATCTGTAACCTCATGGCCCAGCATATCCCTCACTCTACCATTACCATCAAGCCAGGGGATTGACCCTGGATCCATCAGGAGCAGCATCAGGTCTCCCTAAGAATGAGGTGCCAACCTAGTGAAGCTACAACACACGCCTATCTGCATGCTGAACAGCAGAAGCAGCATGCAATAGACAGAGCTAAGCAATCCCACAAGCAACGGATCAGATCAAAGCTCTGCAGTCCTGCCTCATCCAGTCCTGAATGGTGGTGGACAATTACACAATTAACCAGAGGAGAAGGATACACAAACATCCCCATCCTCAATGATGGGTGAGCCCAGCACATAATGCAAAAGACAAGGCTTAATTATTTGCAACCATCTTCAGCCAATTTGATTCACTTCACATGATATGAAGAAGCGACTGAAGGCGCTAGGTACAGCAAAGGCTTTGGGCCCTGACAACATCCCAGCAGTAGGACTGAAGACTTAGGCTCCAGAACTAGCTGCACCCCTAGCCAAGCTGTTCCATTACAGCTACAACACTGGCATCTACCCAACAATGTGGAAAATTGCCCAGCTATGTCCTGCCTGTAAAAAGCAGGACAAATCCAACCCGGCCAATTACCGCCCTCATCAGTCTACTCTTGATCATCAGCAAAGTGATGGAAGGTGTTGTTGACGGTGCTTCCATGTGGCACTTACACAGCAATAACCTGCTCACCAATGCTCAGTTTGGGTTCCACCAGGGCCAATCAGCTCCAGACCACATTACAGCCTTGGTTCAAACACAGACAAAAGAGCTGAACTCAAGAGGTGAGGTGAGAGTGACTGCCCTTGACATCAAGGCAGCATTTGACCGAATATGGCATCAAGGAGCCCGAGCAAAATTGAAGTCCATGGGAATCGGGGAAAACCTTCCACTGGTTGGAGTGGTACCTAGTACAAGGGAAGATGGTTGTGTTTGTTGGAGGTCAATCATCTCAGTCCCAGGGCATCACTGCAGAGTTCCTCAGGGTAGTGTCCTAGGCCCAACCATCTTCAGCAGCTTCATCAATGACATTCCCTCCATCATAAGGTCAGAAGTGGGGATGCTCACTGATGATCGCACAATGTTCAGCACCATTCGTGACTCCTCAGACACTGAAGCAGTCTGTGTAGAAACTCAGCAAGACCTGGACAACATTCAGGCTTGGGCTGATAAGTGGCAAGTAACATTAGCACCACACAAGTGCCAAGCAATGACCATCTCCAACAAGAGAGAATCTAACCATCTCCCCTTGACATTCAACGGCATTACCATTGCTGAATCCCCCACTATCAACATCCTAGGGGCTACCATTGACCTGAAACTGAACTGGAGTAGCCATATAAATACTGTGGCTACAAGAACAGGTCAGAGGCTAGGAATCCTGCAGTGAGTAACTCACCTCCTGACTCCCCAAAGCCTGTCCACCATCTACAAGGCACAAGTCAGGAGTGTGATGGAATACTCTCCACTTGCCTGGATGGATGCAGCTCCAACAACACTCAAGAAGCTCAACACCATCCAGGACAAAGCAACCCACTTGATCAGCACCCCAACCACCACCTTAAACATTCACTCTCTCCACCACTGACGCACAGTGGCAGCAGTGTGTACTTTTACAAGATGCACTGCAGCAACTTGCCAAGCCTCCTTCGACAGCACCTTCCGAACCTGTGACCTCTACCACTTAGAAGGACAAAGACAGCAGATACTTGGGAACACCACCACCTGCAAGTTCCCCTCCAAGTCACACACCATCCTGACTTGGAACTATATCGCCGTTCCTTCACTGTCGCTGGGTCAAAATCCTGGAACTCCCTTCCTAACAGCACTGTGGGTGTACTTACCTCACATGGACTGCAGCAGTTCAAGAAGGCAGCTCACCACCACCTTCTCAAGGGCAATTGGGGTTGGGCAATAAATGCTGGCCTGGCCAGAGACACCCACATCCCATGCTAAAATAATAAAAAGACCTGAGCTCTGAAAGGTGAATCTGTGTTTTCTCCTTTTTGATGCTGTGTATTTCCAACATTTGCTGTTTGTGTTCCAGCACTCTGCATCCAGTATCAGGGAGAGTAAGCCTATATCACCCCCTAACCTCATCCGCTAACACCATCCCCAACTTTACCCCGACTCTATCTCCATCCTCAACCCCAGGACACATGTCTCCATTTCACAGACTGGGAGGAAGATGGTCCAGAGATAGAGAGAAAAAGAAAGAGAGATAAATACAGAGCTAGAAATACAGAGAGAGAGAGAGAGAGAGAGGGAGAGGGAGACCATTCTACAGGAAGAGACCTTTCTGCAGTGAATTCATGAGCCTATTTTGTAACTTAAGAATCTTCTGTTATTCAATCAGAGCCTTTGGGATTGCTTCCAATTCAAATATTTAATTTGGAATAACACAGGCACAGCTTAGAGAGAGGAATGTGCATGCAAAAGTATTTAATAATGAATAATCCTGATTATTTAGAGCATGTTGGAAATCTTTAACGGCTAATTGGGAGCGTTCGTTTCTAGGTGAGAGGATGAATAATCACACATAGATATTCAAACCAAACTAACATGTGCTTTTCAATGTCATGTGAATTTAAAGAACTCAAACAGACAGCAATATTTTTACAGTTTCCAATATATTTTTCAATGAGAGTGAAAGAATAAACTACAGCCACACGCTCTCAACACTGTGTAATATTTCAACAGTGCCAAGTAATGTGTTTAGCTCAGGAATTCTATACAAGAGGAGCCAATGGGGAGGGTTTCGGTCCACTCGGGACAGAACTGGATTAAGAATTCTTGGGGCTCTGGGCACCCCAGCATCATTTGTGGCCCCTACCTCTGGTCTTGTGGATATCGCACTTCCTCATGTTGAACTGCACACCCTCCCAGGTGTGAGAGGTGGCCCTGTGCCAAAGCAGGGCAGGAAGAGCCTGGGGAACTGTTCAGGGTTTGGCCTGGCTGGGAACCGTATCCAACGGTTATTAAATGGGTAAATCCCTCAGTCAGCGTTAACAATCCCCGCAACACCACTGGTGCTCCCTTTCCCTCACTCCACTTATTCTCACTCCCCTCTCCTCCTTCCCTCCCTCCCATCCCCTTGCCCTCTCATCCCTCATTCCGTCACTCCCTCATTACAGCCAGCCCAAGTCCTGCTCTCTATATTCGAGTGGAATCCCACTTCACTCAATGTCACACCACAAATCTGACAAGGGCACATATTTGGTCACAGCCAGTGGGCACATGCCCCAGACGCAAAAACATCAATCCACCCAATTATAATCTAGACAGTGAGAGTGAAAGGGAAGGGATTTGGCTGCATTTTAATTCTACACAATGAGACTGAATGAGAAAGAGAAAGTTTTAGAAAGTGGCTGCACAAGTGACTTGAACATGCATTTGCATAAGTGTGCAAATGTCCATCACCCCAAGTGATGCTGTTGGACCAGACTATTTGTGTGTTTGATTTGTACTAAGTTCAGTCCAGTTCCCCCTCAGTCTAGTTCCCCCTCAGTCTAGTTCCCACTCAGTCTGATTCTTTCCCAGTCACGCTTTGCTAACTCCTATCACACTCGACTCAGATTAAAGTAAAACTTCAAGCTATTCAGAAAGGGAGAACGATAAGTCTCAAGGTATTTGGCCACAGTGTCACATGTGACTGGAATAGAGATCAAGACAGGCAGCTTCTTGATTCAAACCCACTTCTCAGAATGCAGAACGGAGGAGTAACTGACACACACTGTCAACTTCAGACTGGGGAATCTTTCTGTCATGTGCTGGAATCTTTTTGCAGTTTTCATCATTAAATGTGTTTAATTATAGTGTTTGAAGTGACAGTTTGAACCAACAGAGCAGCAGCTGATCCTGGATTTAATCTGTTTGAAAACTTGTGAGTACTGCACGGTAATCATAGAACTTAATAGAGAGAGGGGGAGACTCAGTGAAGAGAGAGGAGAGAAAGACAGAGAGAGAGAGGGAGAGGGAGAGACACAATAGAGACAGAAGGAGAGACAGACAGACAGATAGAGGGGGCGAGAGAGAGACAGAAACAGAATGGAGAGAGAGGAGGAGAAAGACAGAAAGACAGAACAGAAAGGAGAGCGCAAGACAGAGACAGAGACCCAAAGAGGAGAGAGGGAGAGAAAAATAGAGAGACAGACAGAACAGAGAGGTAGAAAGAGAGATGGAGAAAGAGATGCAGGGAGAAAGATGAGACAGAAAGAGATATAAAGAGAGAGAGAAAGAGGCAGAGTGAAACAGACAGGAGAGAGGGAGAGAGACAGATAAAGATAGCAGGAGAGAGAGAGACAGGCAGAGAGAGTGGGAGAGAAAGAGAGAAACAGACACGGAGGAATAGAGACAGAGTGTGAAAGAGGAGAGAGAAAGAGAGACAGGAGTAGAACAGACAGAGAAAGACAGTGAGGAAGACAGTCAGACAGAGGAAGTGATGGGGATAGAGGTATAGAAAGATATGAGATACTGGAGGTTACACAGAGAACAGAGAAAGGGAGAGGTAAGAGTAGAAATAAAAAAATACTAAAATATAGAGAAAGTAAGGCAGAATGAGACAATTAATATTCATAAACAAGGACAGAGGAGGAAATATATAAAATCTACTGAGCATCTTAAAGCTGAACTACATACTGAAATATTCTTTCTCCGGACACACTGATGGCTTGCTGGGAAACTGAACCAATTTTCTGTAAAACTTTTTAATTGATTTTTGTCGCCAGTGCAGGGTTTCTTCAAACATGAGAGACAAAATGGAGTTCACAGAAATCACTTTGGAAGATCAAAGGAGAGAGGAGAGTAAGGTAAGAACAGGACGTCAGGTACAGGCTTATAATCTCAGCTGTTTAAAGTGAGAAATCCATTCACAGATGATTTTTAAAAATCACTCAAAGGGCAGGATTTTTCCTTCGGGTTTCTGAACGCTGCCATCAGGTTCAAATAGGGGTCAGAAACCCACAGTGTGTGGGAAACAGACCCTCAATGTGATTTTCTCCAGATTGATCAATCAGAGGCCAGAGCTTGGTCTCGTCCCAATTAACAATAGTGGGCAGGCTCTGGAAGCTGGAGGGCCAATCAGAGGCCTCCCACAAAAGCAAAATACTGCGGATGCTGGAAATCTGAAATAAAAACAGAAAATGACGGAAATATACTCAGCAGGTCAGGCAGTATCGGTGGAGACAGAAACAGAGTTTACGTTTCAGGTCAATGACCTTTCATCAGAGGCCTCCCAACTTGAAAGCAGCAGCAGTTTGTTGGTCGGCACAGACTCGGTGGGCCGAAGGGCCTGTTTCAGTGCTGTATTTCTCTATGACTCGATGACTCTAAAGGAGAGGGCACTTCAAAATGGAGGCGCCCCTCTCCAACTTTATCAAATTTAAAATGAAAGATGGCCTGTGCAGCCACCACTGTTGGTGGGGCGGGGGGAAGGCAGGGGGAGGGGGGCACAGAGCCCCTCCACAGGGAGGCCTGCAGCTGCTTTGCACCCAGGCAGGCAGGGAGGGTCTCAAACAAAAACAAGAAATGCTGGATTCACTCAGCAGGTCTGGCAGCATCTGTGGAAAGAGAAGCAGAGTTAACATTTCGGGTCAGTGACCCTTCTTCGGAACTGACAAATATTAGAAAAGTCACAGATTATAAACAAGTGAGGTGGGGGTTGGGCAAGAGATAACAAAGGAGAAGGTGCAGATTGGACCAGGCCACATAGCTGACCAAAAGGTCACAGAGCAAAGGCAAACAATATGTTAATGGTGTTTTGAAAGACAAAGCATTAGTACAGATTAGGTGTGAATATACTGAATATTGAACATCAGCAAGTGCAAACCTGAAGAAAAACAACCTGAAAAAAACAGTGGGTAAGCAAACTGAACAAACTAAGATGAAATGAAATAAATGCAAAAAAAAGATTGTAAAAAATGTAAAAAAGAAGAAAAAAAGAAAAAATAACTAAAAATGAAAGTAAAATGGGGGCTGTCATGCTCTGAAATTATTGAACTCAATGTTCAGTCCGGCAGGCTGTAGTGTGCCTAATCGGTAGATGAGGTGCTGTTCCTCGAGCTTGCGTTGATGTTCACTGGAACACTGCAGCAATCCCAGGACAGAGATGTGAGCATGAGAGCAGGGGGGAGTGTTGAAATGGCAAGCAACCGGAAGCTCAGGGTCCTGCTTGCGGACTGAGCGGAGATGTTCCGCAAAGCGGTCACCCAGTCTGCGCTTGGTCTCCCCAATGTAGAGGAGACCACACTGTGAGCAGCGAATACAGTATACTACATTGAAAGAAGTACAAGTAAATCGCTGCTTCACCTGAAAGGAGTGTTTGGGGCCTGGGATAGTGAGGAGAGAGGAGGTAAATGGGCAGGTATTACACCTCCTGCGATTGCAAGGGAAGGTGCCCTGGGACGGGGACGAGGTGGTGGGGGTAATGGAGGAGTGGACCAGGGTGTCGCGGAGGAGCGATTGGACGTCCATAGTGAAGAGGAGGCGGTTGGGACCAGGAAACTGGAAATTGTCAAAATGACGTAGGGCGTCAGAAGAGTCACGGATGTAGGTGGGAAGAGACTGCACCAGCGGAGAAAAGATAGAGTCTAGATAGGAAGAAATAAGTTCAGTTGGGCAGGAGCAGGCTGACACAATGGGTCTGCCGGGACAGTCCCGTTTGTGGATTTTGGGAAGGAGATAGAAGCGGGCTGTCCGGGGTTGCGGGACTATGAGGTTGGAAGCTGTAGAGGGAAGATCTCCAGAGGAGATGAGGTCAGTGACAGTCCTTTGGACGGTGGCTTGATGTTCGGTGGTGGGGTCATGGTCCAGAGGGAGGTAGGAAGAGGTGTCTGGAGCGATTGGACGTCCATAGTGAAGAGGAGGCGGTTGGGACCAGGAAACTGGAAATTGTCAAAGCCTGTCTGGAGCACTGGCCCCCTGGCTTGTTGCTGGGAGGCCCTCCAGGCCACTAAAAGGTACCCAATTGCCTACAGGAACCTGGAGGATGACTAGAAAATCCCAGTCAGCCTCCATTAATAGGCCTTAATAGGCCTTTAATTGAGTCAATTGAGTAGATCTGCCACCACTCTGCATCCTGCCTCTAGGAAAATGGCCTATGGTGGGATTGAATTGGGGAATTGGCACGCAGGCTGATGGTGCAAAATTCCATGCCCGCCTGTCTCTGTTCCTGCCCCTGACAGGGGCAAAGAATCCAGCCCAATGTTTCAGGTCCTTCTTGGAGCTGCCCACTTTGACAATGCTGTCTGTGAAACCTTTTCTCCCCAATGTCATTTCCCCTCCTGTTCTGAACTGATTCTCTATGCTGGGTCCAATTCCACAGGCATCCTGTGCTTCCCCCACAAACCCTCCCCGGTTATGGTCATTCTTCAAAACCTGAACCCCGGCTGATTCTCCCCTTCCAGAATCCAGCAAAGCTCATTATAAAACCCCTAGTCATAGTTATATTACACCACCATCATTCAACTATCGCCCCTTGGGACCCTGTGAAATAGCACAGGGCACAAAGAAACTAAAATAGAGAAAAGCTTTGAAATGTGGAAAAAAATGAAATGAATTATATGCTTGTTTTCAGACTGATTTTGTTAACCCAGTCTACCAGCCTGACAGTGGAATCGAAGAACAGGTGGATCGAGGATCTGGAAACTATGTGAAAGCTAACCCACTAAATGGATCAGGTATAGAAACATAGAAAATAGGAGCAGGAGTAGGCCATTCGGCCCTTTGGACCTGCTCTGCCATTCAAAAAAGATCATGGATGATCGTCTAATTCAGTACCCTGTTCCCACTTTCTCCCCATATCCCTTGATCCCTTTGGCATTAAGAAATATATCTGTCTCCTTCCTGACTATATTTAATGACTTCACCTCCACTGCCTTCTGCAGTAGAGAATTCCACAGGTTCACCACCCTCTGAGAGAAGAAATTTCTCCTCATCTCGGTTCTAAATGGTATACCCCGTATCCTGAGACTGTGACCCCTGGTTCTGGACTCCCCAGCCATCGGGAACATCCTCCCTGCATCTAGCCTGTGTAGTCCTGTTAGAATTTTATAGGTTTCTGAGATCCCCTCTCATTCTTCTAAACTCTAGTGAATATAGGCCTAGTCGACCCAATCTCTCCTCATACGTCAATCCTGCCATCCCAGGAATCAGCCTAGTAAATCTTCTTTGCACTCCCTCCATGGCAAGAACATCCTTCCTCAGATAAGGAGAGCAAAACTGCACACAATACTCCAGATGTAGTCTCACCAAGGCCCTGTATAACTGCAGTAAGACATCCTTGCTCCTGTACTCAAATCCTCTTGCAATGAAGGCCAACATACCATTCGCCTTCCTAACTGCTTGCTGCACCTGAATGCTTGCTTTCAGCGACTGGTGTACAAGGACACCCAGGTCTCATTGCACTAAAGGCCTGCTCAGGTCAGGAAAAACCCGACCCGAACCCAACAGATCCACATCGGACCCGAGCCCGACCCGACCCGACCTGAGCCCGACCCGACCCGACCTCAGCCCAACCCGACCTGACCCAGCCCGACCCGACCCGACCCAAACCCGACACATGTCGTCGGGTCCCGTCGGGTTCGTGTTGGGTAGCTGGCCTTTATTCTGCACCTCCCCCCTTCCCAATCTATCACCATTCAGATAATAATCTACCTTTCTGTTTTTACAACCAAAGTGGATAACCTCACATTTATCTACATTATACTGCATCTGCCATGCATTTGCCCACTCACCCAACTTGTCCAAATCACATTGGAGCCTTTTTGCATCCTCCTCACAGCTCACATTCCCCCCCAGCTTTGTGTCGTCTGCAAACTTGGAAATGTTACATTTAGTTCCCTCACCCAAGTCATTAATATATATTGTGAATAACTGGGGCCCAAGCACTGATCCCTGCGGTACCCCCACTAGTCACTGCTTGCCACCCGGAAAAAGACCCATTTATTCCTACTCTCTGTTTCCTGTCTGTCAACCAATTCTCTATCCATGTCAGTATATTAACCCCAATCCCATGTGCTTTAATTTTGCACACTAACCTCTTATGTGGGACCTTATCAAAAGCTTTCTGAAAATCCAAATACACCACATCCACTGGTTCTCCCTTATCTATTCTACTAGTTACATCCTCAAAAAACTCCAGTAGATTTGTTAAGCATGATTTCCCTTTCGTAAACCCATGCTGACTTTGTCAATCCCGTTTATGATTTCCAGGTGTTCTGCTATCACATCCTTTATAATAGACTCTAGCATTTTCCCCACTACAGATGTAAGGCTAACTGGTCTGTAATTCCCTGTTTTTTCTCTCCCTTTTTTAAATAATGAGGTTACATTTGCCACCCTCCAATCTCTAGGAACTGCTCCAGAGTCTATAGAATTTTGGAAGATGACCACCAATGCATCCACTATTTCCAGGGCCACTTTCTTTAGTACTCTGGGATGTAGATTATCAGGTCCTGGGGATTTGTCAGCCTTTAACCCCATTGATTTCCCAGCACTATTTTTTTTACTCATACTGATTTCCTTCAGTTCCTTTCTCTCATGAGATCCTTGGTTCCCTAACATTTCTGGGTGGTTATTTGTGTCCTCGATTGTGAAGACAGAAACAAAGTATAAGCAACACTGAACTCTAAAACCAGTGCCTCAAGTCTGAATCATTTTGGGTTCTTCCCTGGTGGGTTACAGGTGTTGAGCACGGGGAGGGGAAGAGGGTGGAGAAGGGGAGGGAAGGGGCTGGAGAGGGTTTTGGGAGAGTTTAAGAATAGGCTGGGCAAGGGGGTGATCTCAGGATTACTACCAGTGCTACGTGCTAGTCAGAGTAGAAATAGCAGGATATATCGGATGAATACGTGGCTGAAGAGATGGTGTGAAGGGGAGGGTTTTAGATTCCTGGGACATTGGGACCAGTTCTGGGGGAGGTGGGACCAGTACAAACTGGATGGGTTACACCTGGGCAGGATCGGGACTGATGTCCTAGGGGGGAGTATTTGCTAGAGTGGTTGGGGAGGATTTAAACTAAAATGGCAGGGGGATGGGAACCTTTGCAAGGAGTCAGAGGAGGGGGAATCAAAGACAAGAACAAAAGACAGTAAGAGGAATAAGAAAAGTGATAGACAGAGAAATCAAGGGCCAGAATCAAACAGGACCACAGTGAAAAATAGTGGGAAGGGGAAAAGTAATGTTAAAAAGACAAGCCTGAGGGCTTTGTGCCTTAACGTGTGGAACATTCGCTAGAAAGTGGATGAATTAATCGTGCAAATAGATGTAAACGGGTATGATATAGTCGGGATTACAGAGACATGGCTGCAAGGTGACCAGGGATGGGAAATGAACATCCAGGGATATTCAGTATTTAGGAAGGACAGACAAACAGCAAAAGGCGGTGGAGTTGCATTGCTGGTTAAAGAGGAAATTAATGCAATAGTGAGGAAAGATATTAGCTCTGACGATGTGGAATCTGTATGGGTAGAGCTGAGAAACACTAAGGGGCAAAAAACATGAGTGGGGGTTGTACATAGAGCCCCAAACTGTAGTGGTGATGTTGGATATGGCATTAAACAGGAAATTAAAGACGCAGGCGATAAAGGAACATCTGTAATTATGGGTGACTTTCATCTGCATATAGATTGGGCAAATCAAATTAGTCACAAAACCAAAGAGGAGGAATTCTTGGTGTGTATACGGGATGGTTTTCTGAACTAATACGTTGAAGAACCAACCAGAGAACAGGCCATCCTAGACTGGGTATTGTGTAATGAGAGAGGAATAATTGACAGTCTAGTGGTGTGAGACCCCTTGGGGATGAGCGACCATAATATGATAGAATTCTTCATCAAGATGGAGAGTGACATAGTTGATTCTGAGACAAGGGTCCTAAATCTTAGTAAATGAAACTACGAAGGAATTATCGACCAGTCAGCCCGACGTCAGTAGTGGGGAAAATTCTACAGTCCATTATCAAAGATTTTATAGCAGAGCACTTAGAGAACAGTGGTAGAATCAGGCAGAGTCAGCATGGATT
This sequence comes from Heterodontus francisci, assembly GCF_036365525.1. Taxonomy (NCBI): domain Eukaryota; kingdom Metazoa; phylum Chordata; class Chondrichthyes; order Heterodontiformes; family Heterodontidae; genus Heterodontus; species Heterodontus francisci. Next base: position 81,408,697 of record NC_090392.1, on the reverse strand, counting down.
TACAAAAGGGAAATCATGCTTGACAAATCTACTAGAATTCTTCGAGGATGTAACTAGTAGAGTTGATGAGGGGAAGCTTGTGGTTTATTTGGACTTTCAGAAGGCTTTCGACAAAGTCCAACATAAGAGATTAGCATGTAAAATTAAAGGGCATGGGATTGGGGGTAGTGTATTGCAATGGATAGAAAATTGATTGGCAGACAGGAAACAAAGAGTAAGGATAAATGGGTCTTTTTCCGAATGGCAGGCAGTGACTAGTGGGGGTACCGCAGGGATTGGTGCTAGGACCCCAGCTATTCACAATATATATTACTGATTTAGATGAGGGAACTAAATGTAATATCTCCAAATTTGCAGATGACACAAAACTGGGTAGGAGGGTGAGTTGTGAGGAGGATGCAGAGAGGCTTCAGGGTGATTTGGACAAGTTGAGTGAGTGGGCAAATGCATGGCAGATGCAGTATAATGTGGATAAATGTGAGGTTATCCACTTTGGTAGCAAAAACAGGAAGGTAGATTATCTGAACGGCTGTAAACTGAGAGAGGGGAATATGCAGCGAGACCTGGGTGTTCTCGTACACCAGTCACTGAAGGTAAGCATGCAGGTGCAACAGGCGGTAAAAATGGCAAATGGTATGTTGGCCTTCATAGCTAGAGGATTCGAGTACAGGAGCAGGGATGTCTTGCTGCAATTATACAGGGCCTTGGTGAGGCCACACCTGGAATATTGTTTGCAGTTTTGGTCTCCTTATCTGAGGAAGGATGCTCTTGCTATAGAGGGAGTGCAGCAAAGGTTTACCAGACTGATTCCTGGGATGGCGGGACTGACGTATGAGGAGAGACTGAGTCGGTTAGGATTATATTCGCCGGAGTTCAGAAGAGTGAGGGGGGGATCTCACAGAAACCTATCAAATTCTAACAGGACTAGATGTAGGAAGGATGTTTCCGATGGTGGGGGAGTCCAGAACCAGGGGTCATAGTCTAAGGATACGGGGTAAACCTTTCAGGACTGAGATGAGGAGAAATTTCTTCACCCAGAGACTGGTGAGCCTGTGGAATTCGCTACCACAGAAAGCAGTTGAGGCCAAAACATTGTATGTTTTCAAGAAGGAGTTAGATATAGCTCTTGGGTTCAAAGGGATCAAAGGATATGGAGGGGAGGGAGGGGGGTGGTGGGGAAAAGCGGGAACAGGTTACTGAGTTGGATGATCAGCCATGATCATAATGAATGGTGGAGCAGGCTCGAAGGGCCGAATGGCCTACTCCTGCTCCTATTTTCTATGTTTCTATGTAAGAGCTGCAGCGGGTTGGAAGAGGGTGGGAAAGGGTGGAGTTTGTATTTTACCTCCTTCCCACACTGCCTGTTGAGAGGGAGGGAAACCCAGCCTGAGGGCAAAAGCCTGGTATCTGCTTGTGTCCATCAGGATCAGCTTAGGGAGAAGGAGAGAGCAGCTCTGTCTTACAGGAGATGTCTCAAGTTCCTCTCAAGTGGGCTCAAAGGCAAGATGACTCTGGGCAGATGATGGAAGGAACATGTAGGAGTGTGAGATCCTTGGCAGTGAGATTATACTAAACCATACTTAAAGAAACTTTGTACAATTGATAGACGCTGAGTCGAACTGACAGGCGGACCAGAATCAGGAGATCCTGGAAATGCTGAACCTTGTTGAGTCCAAGGTCTGGGGTAAAGTTGTGATCAGCCTCGAGTTCTCGGGTTTTGGTTTGCAGCTGATGAAAATTAATTGAACATATTAGTAACTAATATAAATCATATAGAATCATAGAAAGATGCAGCACAGAAGGAGGCCATTCGGCCCATTGTATCTGTGCTGGCTCTTTGGTGGAGCTACCCAATTAAGCCAACTCCAGGCTCGTTCCTCATAGTCCTGCCGATCTTTACTTTCAAGTATTTATTTAATTCCCTTTTGAAAGTTATTATTGAATCTGCTTCCACCGCCCTTTCAGGCAGCGCGTTCCAGATCACAACAACTCACTGTGTAAATAAACTCTCCGCATGTCGCCTCGAGTTCTTCTGCAAATTACCTAAAATCTACATCCTCTGGTTACTGTCCCTTCTGCTACTGGAAATAGTTTCTCCTTCTTTACTCGATCAAATCTCCTGTTAACCTTCTCTGTTCTAAAGAGAACAACCCAACTTCTCCAGTCTTTTCACAGAACTGAAGTTCATCATCTTTGGTACCATTCCAGTAAATCTATTCTGCATCCTCTCCAAGGGCTTGATGCTTTGACATTCTTCCTAAAGTGTGGTGCCCGGGACTGAACACAATAGTCATAGAGTCATAGAGACGTACAGCATAGAAACAGGTCCTTCGGCCCACTGCGTCCATGCCGACCATAATGCCTATCAATACTAATCCCACCTGCCTGTATTAATTCCATATCCCTCTATGCCTTGCTCATTCAAGTACCTGTCCAGATGCCTCTTAAATATTGCTACTGTTCCTGCCTCCACCACCTCCTCAGGCAGCTCATTCCAGATACCCACTATTCTTTGTGTGAAAAATTTACCCCTTTGATCCCCTTTAAACCTCCTCCCTCTCACCTTAAATCTATGCCCTCTAGTTTTAGTCACCCTTACCATGGGAAACAGACTCTGGCTATCTACCCTATCTATGCCTCTCATAATTTTATATACCTCTATCATGTCCCCTCTCAGCCTCCTTCGCTCCAGGGAAAACAGACCCAGCCTATCCAATCTCTCTTTATAACTCAAGCCCTCCAAACCAGGCAACATCCTTGTGAATCTTTTCTGCACCCTCTCTAGCTTAATCACATCTTTCCTGTAGTGCGGCGACCAGAACTGCACACAGTAGTCCAAATGTGGCCTAACCAATGTTATGTACAACTGTAACATGCCGTCTCAACTCTTGTACTCAATGCCTCGGCCGATGAAGGCAAGCATGCCATACGCCTTCTTCACCACCCCGTCTACCTGTGTTGCCACTTTCAGGGAACTTTGTACTTTCACCCCAAGGTCTCCAGCTGAGGTCTAACCAGTCTTTTATAATTTTTTATCATAAGTTCTTTGCTTTTGTACTCTATTCCACAATTAATAAAGTCAAGGATCCCATATGCTTGTTTATCAACATTCTCAACATCCAGGATGGTAGAAAACAAACTAGATGGACCTTTGTCTATTATTGTCCAGCAATTCTTCTGCTCCTAGTAGGGTCAATCTAACACTGCAAGCCTCTGCTCCCTAAACTCAAACAAATGAAACAGCATCTCATAGGAAACAAATATTGTAATTGAAGTTAAAATGTTGGTAACTCAGCTCCCTATAATGGTCCCGTTGGTAGATTCCCGTTGGGTGTGTTACTGAATCACACAGACAGGAAAGCCCCATGTATAAATTCCTGCTCGATGGTCTTAGCTCACCTCAGGTGAGGCAATCACTGTCCTACAACAGGCCCGAAGCTTCGAGGGTACCTGCACCTGATTATATCTGATCACCCATGTCAGACATTACACGTGTAGAGAGGATCAGGCTCAACTCTGATGTTCTATTGAACAATTAGTTCTCAACACTTGGATAAAATTTGAGTGTCTGGCTAGTGGAATGTCCAATAGGCTGATTCAGCAATATCACCAGAGGGAGGAGAGAGAAGTAATCAAAACCATGGTGCTGGCTGTCAGTTGGGGGTGAGAAAGCTGTTAATGAATTCTGTCTTTCCCTTTTCCAGTGAATGGCTTCTGGGAAATGCTTGCTGGAAGAGCCAACACGTGTCCAGGCACAGTATGGTTCTTTGTCACAGTGACTGCTGTAGTTCTAACCCTGACTATCGGAGGGAGTCTGATCACCTTCACTATCCGTGAGTATCTGAATTTATTCAGGCAACCTGGGCTGCCCACACAGGCAGCAACTCCCATTGTTACCCCCAATACTGTGTGACTGCCCGCACAGGCAGCAACTCCCACTGTTACCCCCAATACTGTGTGACTGCCCGCACAGGCAGCAACTCCCACTGTTACCCCCAGTGCTGTGTGACTGCCCGCACAGGCAGCAACTCCCACTGTTACCCCCAATACTGTGTGACTGCCCGCACAGGCAGCAACTCCCACTGTTACCCCCAATACTGTGTGACTGCCCGCACAGGCAGCAACTCCCACTGTTACCCCCAATACTGTGTGACTGCCCACACAGGCAGCAACTCCCACTGTTACCCCCAATACTGTGTGACTGCCCGCACAGGCAGCAACTCCCACTGTTATCCCCAGTGCTGTGTGACTGCCCGCACAGGCAGCAACTCCCACTGTTACCCCCAGTGCTGTGTGACTGCCCGCACAGGCAGCAACTCCCACTGTTACCCCCAGTGCTGTGTGACTGCCCGCACAGGCAGCAACTCCCACTGTTACCCCCAATACTGTGTGACTGCCCACACAGGCAGCAACTCCCACTGTTACCCCCAATACTGTGTGACTGCCCGCACAGGCAGCAACTCCCACTGTTATCCCCAGTGCTGTGTGACTGCCCGCACAGGCAGCAACTCCCACTGTTACCCCCAGTGCTGTGTGACTGCCCGCACAGGCAGCAACTCCCACTGTTACCCCCAATACTGTGTGACTGCCCGCACAGACAGCAACTCCCACTGTTACCCCCAGTGCTGTGTGACTGCCCGCACAGGCAGCAACTCCCACTGTTACCCCCAATACTGTGTGACTGCCCGCACAGACAGCAACTCCCACTGTTACCCCCAGTGCTGTGTGACTGCCCACACAGGCAGCAACTCCCACTGTTACCCCAAGTGCTGTGTGATTTTTACTGTTATTTTTAGTGTTGTGTGACTGCCCACATTGTAGTTGGGTGGGAAAATGTTTTAATTTTGGTGGGCAAAGCCTCTCTGTTATCACAGACAAATAGTTTCAGAATGCACAGAGGAAAGCTGAGATGTATTTGGATCACAAACATATCATCATTAGAAAAGGCCAGTAAAAGAGAACTGGTTCATCCAGACTGTCCTAACCCATACCCTGGGTAGCATCAACTCTCCCCAGTCACTCAATCTCCTGGGTGCAGCAAGCAGTGAAGTGATCAAGCACAGTCTTGGAGACTGTAATAACTAATTACTGTTACCCCCATCCATCTGTTAAACTCATGTCTCCAAATCTAATTTCGATGGTCAAACAGTAAGGTAAATGGATAGCTGTGTGATTCACCAGCAGCTCTCTGGTCCATGATTTTTACACTCCATCAAAGTTTTCCCTCCAATGTACCTGTATGTGTTAATCATTCCTACACTATTAGCACAGAACTCTGCTGAAGGGTCACTGACCTGAAACGTTAACTCTGTTTCTCTCACCACAGATGCTGCCAGACCTGCTGAGTATTTCCAGCATTTCTTCTTTTTATTTTACACCAAGAACTACCTTGTTCTTCATTAAATAGTGCCATGTGATCTTTTACAGCCACTTGAGAGGGAATATGGGGCATCAGTTTAACGTCTCATCCAAAATTCTACACCTCTGACAGTGCAGTGCTCCCTCTGTCCTGCACTGGAGTGTCAACCTAGATTTTGGACTCAAGTCTCCACATTGCAGTTTGAACCTGCAATTGTCTGACTAAGAGGCAAGAGTGCTACCCACTAACCCACAGCTGACACCTACTAGCCCAGCTTCTACAACGTTCAGTAACACTCCTTCCCCTTCCGGTTTACCTCCTCTTACTTGCAGACACCTCGGTCTGGACTGGGACTGAGTGGAGGACCAGTCCAAATCAAACCCCCCAACCCATAGCATGACTCAGGTGTCCAACACTCTGTCCACGCTCGCACTGCCCTGTCTAACTCTGTGAGAATAGCCTGTTGTTATGTCGATACGTTTGGTGTTGCCTGATCCATCCAATTTCTCTCTGTAGAATTTGTTATTCAGGAATCATCAGAGAATCGATCTGGGCAAATGGCCACTGCCCAAAACGATGGTAACAAGACTTTTATCAGCCTCTTTACGGCCTCTACCTTTGTTGCTACTACCAGCTCCGAGAACGTGATCCTGGAAACTCCCAATATTTCAGCAGCTACTGCACCATCCCGAACCTCAACACCATCGCCATGTAAGTGTAGAATGTTCTAGCACACAAACAGGCCATTCGGGCCATCCAGTCTAATCCCACTCTCCTGCTCACACCCTCCCTTCAATAATTCTCTTTCTCAAGCAATTCTAATTCCCCTTTCAAGGAGTTCATGGACTTTGCTTCAACAATATGTTCTGGCAGAGAATTCCACATTTAAACCACCCTCTGAATAAAGATCTTAAATTAACGTCTCCCCGACCGATGGAAGCAATTTATCGTTCTTAACCTTATCTTAATTTCTATCAGCTTGCCCCTCAAGTGAACAAAAAAAACCCCTCGAGTCCCTCTTTATAATTGTAACTCCCGTTTCCCTGGTAACGTACCATTTAATCTACACTGTACCATTTCCAATGCTTCTACATCCTTCATAGAATAATGTGCACAACATTAAATACTTCAAATGCAACTCAACTAAAATCTGTACATGCCAACAGTTCCTCCTTGATTTTCTATTCCGTGCCCCTAGATACAAACCATAGATTCCATTTATCTTTTTCTGGCCCCTTACTGACCTGTATAACTGCTCACTCCAGGTCCCTCTGCTTCTCTGTTCTACTTAAAATCTTATGATTTAATATGTATTTCCATTCTCCATTCTTAATTCCACAATATACTTCACATTTCACATCTTTTCTACATTGAGCTGCATTTGTCACCTCATCAGCCCTTCCTGCTCTCCTAACCCTGACCTGTCTTTCAGTCTTCACTAAAATTTACCAAACCTCCTAATTTGGTGTATTAACAAACACTGAAATTGTTTCTTCCTATTTATTTAGGTGTAACATAATAAAAATAGCTTCAGCATGTTTTTACAGTCCAGGAAGTTTCCTTCCAGCCCTGCCCTTCGAATATAAAAGGTAGTCGAACCTGGTAAAACGCAGCACTGTCAGTAGCAGGAAAGAGAGTCAGGAGAATATCTAGGCTTTATAGGAAGCCAGTTGGTCTTTTGGGGAGTCTCGAGAATGGTGCAGAGACACTGCACTCTGAATATCCATCTGATACTGACAGAGGGGATGTTTTGTGCCCCTGGCTCTGGGCTATCCACTCAGGCAAATTATTCCACTCTCTCTTCGGGGCTGAGGATCACTTACTTCCACCCTGGTTCAGTGTGTTCCAGCATGGCTAACGTGTCTGATGCACGAACCACAGATTCAGCCACACGTGGGGCAGGTGGTGTTTGAAGAGTTGGAGCAGTGAGTTATTTGAGGGGTTGTGCCCTCCTTCCACTGCCCGGACTTGGCTTCCATCTGCCTCCATTGAAATCTCACGAGGTGCTCAGTACCTTCCCGAATGTACCTTCTCTGCTTTGAGCAGTCGAGCGGCAGGGACAGGGTCAGGGTCAGGGTCAGGGACAGGGACAAATCCCATGAGTCGGTGGGTATTTTGGATTTCTTCAGAGATACCTTGAGAATGTCCCTAAAGCATTTCCTCTCTCCTGGGAGTCTTTAGCCGAGGCAAAGCTCAAGGGGTTAATCGCCAGCTGCACTGATTCCTATTTCCTCTGTTTGCAGTGTGTGGTGGGATTTTTCAAAACGCTGAAGGTTCATTTTCCAGCCCCCGTTACCCAGCACAATATCCGGCAAACCTGGTGTGTGTTTGGTGGATTGTGGCAGAGCCAAGCCACGTGATCCAGTTTAAGATCGACTCGCTGAGCATTGAAGGACAGCCACCATGCCACTTTGACTGGCTGGATCTTCATGAGGAGACGGGGGACGGACTTCACTCGCACCAGATAACAAGGTCAGTCAACAGTCTAAAAAGGAAAAACAAGACCATGCTTAAAAAATAAACTCGCTGGCGAATGTTAGTGAAATTGGGGTAATTTTAATGAGTTCACTGAGTGGGAATTCCATGAGTGGAATGCTGTTTTTACATCTCACCCAATATTTCTTTGCATTGATTTCAATGGAGAGTAAAATCAGGTGGGGCGTAAAACCAGCATTGGTCCTGAGCACATCAGTTTCCTGATGAGTGTCTCAGATTAAATTGACCCCCTAATATCTCAGCAATTCTCTCCGGCTAGTTCCTGATTCTACTTCCTCTGAGTGTTGTTTGGCACTTTATTTAAAGCGTTGAGTGTGAGGTTAAATAGAGAGTTTGGAACCTTCTTTTCCCCTGCCTCTGCTTTTCTCCCCTCCTCTCTAGTAAATACGTACGATCTGATCAGTTGCTCACTTTCAGTTTCAGGCGTTTGCTTGAGAACACACAGCTTTGTGTTTATTTAAAATACTTCACTCCCTACACCCCATTGTCTGGGCAAATGGATTTTAATGCACCTCTGTCCCCTTGCTCTTCCAGATAAGAGTGCCCTCCTCGACCTCAGTACTGAGGACTCCCCATGTCCTGTGGAACTCTGGATCAAAGTGTGAACATATTCCCTCTGGTGGTGACAAATGGCATTTTAAAAAATAATAACAAAATATTTCTGTGCAGTGAGGGCTAGACTCAACTGCACTATCCAGGAAGGTGTTAAGTAGACTTGAGGCTTTTATCCAGAGTTAGGGAAAGAGAATGATCCAATTGTGGGTTGTCCATGTGCCAGTGGAATGGGCATTGTTACAGGAGTCAGGGCAATGCCATTCAGTTCAGGTCTGATGAGTTGAGCAAGACATACCTCAACTAGGAAGCAAGTATATTAAGAACAAGTATGTTAATAAAGTCTTGCTTTTCATTGTATTTATAAATAAGCAGGAGTTTACACATCTTTGGTCAATTGGGATCAATAACATCATCGATTGGAAATCAGATCTCATGTTACTGCAGGGGGAGGTGGTGAGTTTTCTGAGTTGCCTTTTTACCACACTTTATGGTTCCCTCTCACCAGGTTATGTGGGAATCTTGCACCTCCTACTGTCAACACCAACACCAGCAGGCTTAAAGTTTCTTTCATGTCAGACACAAGTGTTGGGCGACGGGGATTCACAGCACGATACTGGATGATCGCATCAAGTGACAGTAAGTGGATTTAAGATCTGCTCCAGCTGGCTCAGGTGGATGTGAGAGATCCCGAGGAAGGGTTGGGGGGGGGGGGGGGGTGGGGGTGGTGGGGGGTGCGGGGGAGAAAGGTGCAATTTTCACTTTCAGCATCTGGGCAGTAACTGGGGGAGCAGACTGACCACCTATTGTAGAAGTGCCTGATAATTATTCCATTGAAATCAACGGGATCAAAATTGAGATCCTGTTTTGAAGAGTGGAAATTCCTTGCACCAATCACACATGTCTGTGCACAGAATGACCACTGCTTTTACCACAGAGCAATCGTCACTGTACTTCAAGATAATTTAATGGTGGGTGACTTTACGTGATGGTGAAGTCAATGGAAATAAAAGTGGAGAGAGATGTAAAAGGGATTGCTGACTCATTATCGTCCGTTTTATATCATCGCACAGAGTCAAACCAACTCCCATTATATCTGAAGTACTGAGAGAAAATTCCAATAAACTTCAGGTGTTACATAAATGCATCAATTGTGCTTCAATCCCAGGGCCAGTTACAATTTCTCCCCTCGCCAAGGTTTCGGGTTCTGCTGTGGTGTAAATCTACAGGCATCGGGTACCTCACCCAAGTGGCAGTTCTTCATGTGTGAGCCCAGACCACAAAAAAAATTAGCAGGGTATTTGACCATGAGAAGCATCACATTCCAGCCCGATCCTGGCCTTACTGATGTCCAGACCTCAGGAAGGGAAACTGGTTAACAATCAAGAGTGGAAGCCCTGCCTGATTTTAACCCCTCCCTACACCAGAGACAATGAGGCTCACTGTGGTCTCAGCTGGGATCAGTTAACAGAACAGAGTAATATTGATCCGAGGATCTTCTATGACTAAAAAAACTGGGATTGTTCTCCTTAGAGCAGGGGAGGTTTAATGGAAGTGTTCAAAATTATGAAGGGTTTCGATGGAGTAAATAGGCAGAAACTGTTTCCAATGGCTGTATTGGTCCATAACCAAAGGATACAGATTTCAGATAATTAACAGAAGAAACAGAGGAGAGGAGGAGAATTTATTTTATGTATGAAATTGTTGTGATCTGGAACGCGCTGCCTGAAAGGACGGTGGAAGCAGATTCAATAGTAACTTACAAAAGGGAATTGGATAAATACTTGAAGGGTGAAATATGTAGGGCCATGGGGAAAGAGCAGGGAGTGACTAAGGGGATAGCTCTTTTAAATAAAAACAGAAAGTGCTGGAAATACTCAGCAGATCAGGCAGCATCTGTGGAGAGAGAAGCAGAATTAATGTTTCAGGCCTGTGACCTTTCATCAGAACTGGCAAAGGTTAGAAAAGAATTGGGTTTTAAGCAAGTGAAGGGGGTGGGGAGGTTGGTGGAGAAAAGAACAAAAGGGAAGGTGTTTGATAGGGCAGAGGGCAAGGGAGATTAAATGACAAATCTGTCCTGGGACAAAGACAAAGAGTGTGTTAATGCTTGTGGTGAAAGACAAAGCATTAGTCCAGAGAGAGTGTTAATAACAGAATAATGAGCAGTTCTGTCTACGTGAAAAACAGGCACATGGTTAAAAAAAATTAAAAATAATGAAAAAAAAGGCCAGTCATGTTCTGAAATTATTGAACTCAATGTTGAGTCCACAAGGCTGTAGAGTGCCTAATCGAAAGATCAGGTGCTGCTTCTCGAGCTTGCGTTGACGTTCACTGGAACACTGGAGCAGGCCAAAGACAGAAATGTGGGCATGAGAGCAGGGGGGTGTGGGTGTTGAAATGGAAAACAACTGGAAGCTCGGGGTCCTGCTTTCAGACTGAGTGGAGGTGTTCCACAAAGTAGACATCCAGTCTACGTTTGGTCTCCCCAATGTAGAGGAGACCACACTGTGAGCAGCGAATACAGTATACTCCATTGAAAGAAGTACAAGTAAATCGCTGCTTCACCTGAAAGGAGTGTTTGGGGCCTGGGATAGTGAGGAGAGAGGAGGTAAATGGGCAGGTATTACACCTCCTGTGATTGCAGGGGAAGGTGCCATGGGAAGGGGACGAGGTGGTGGGGGTAATGGAGGAGTGGACCAGGGTATCGCGGAGGGAATGATCCCTACGGAATGCTGACAGGTGAGGGGAGGGGAAGATGCGTTTGGTGGTGGAATCACGCTGGAGATGGCGGAAATGGCGGAGGATGATCCTTTGGATATGGAGGCTCCTGGGGTGGAAAGTAAGGACAAGGGGAACCCTGTCACGTTTCTGGGAGGGAGGGGAAGGGGTGAGGGTAGAAGTGCGGGAAATGGGCCGGACACGGTTGAGGGCCCTGTCAACCACAGTGGGGGGGACCATTGTTGAGGAAAAAGGAAGATATATGAGAAGCGATGTTGTGGAAGGTTGCATCATCCGAGCAGATGCGTCAGAGACGGAGAAACTGGGAAAATGGAATGGAGTCCTTACAGGAGGTAGGGTGTGAAGAAGTGTAGTCGAGGTAGCTGTGGGAGTCGGTGGGCTTATAATGGATATTAGTAGACAACCTATCCCCAGAGTGGGCTAATGCATGGCAGATGCAGTATAATGTGGATAAATGTGAGGTTATCCACTTTGGTAGCAAAAACAGGAAAACAGATTATTATCTGAACGGCTATAAACAGAGAGGGGAATATGCAACGAGACCTGGGTATAGCTCTTGGGTTTAAAGGGACCAAAGGGTATGGGGTGAAAGCAGGAACAGGTTACTGAGTTGGATAATCAACCATGATCATAATGAATGGCGGAGCAGACTCGAAGGGCCAAATGGCCTACTCCTGCTCCTATTTTCTATGTTTCTATGTAAATAAGTTCAGTGGGGCAGGAACAGGCTGAAATGATGGGTCTGCCGGGACAGTCCTGTTTGTGGATTTTGGGAAGGAGGTAGAAGCGGGCTGACCAGGGTTGCGGGACTATGAGGTTGGAAGCTGTAGAGGGAAGGTCTCTGGAGGAGATGAGGTCAGTGACAGTCCTGTGGACAGTAGCTTGATGTTTGGTGATGGGGTCATGGTCCAGAGGGAGGTAGGAAGAAGTGTCTGAGAGTTGGCGCTGAGCCTCTGAAAGGTGGAGAAAAATAGGAACAGGAGTAGGCCATTCGACCCTTCGAGCCTGTTCCGCCATTCAATACGTTCATGGCTGATCATCCAAACTCAGTAACCTGTTCCTGCTTTCTCCCCATATTCCTTGATCCCATTAGCCCTAAGAACTATATCTAACTTTTTCTTGAATATATTTATTGATTTGGCCTCAACTGCTTTCTGTTGTGGAGAATTCCACAGGTTCACCACTCTCTGGGTGAAGAACTCCCTCCTCATCTCAGTCCTAAATGGTTTACCCCTTATCCTTACTCTGTGACCCCTGGTCCTGGACACCCCCGCCATCAGGAACATCTTTCCTGCATCTAGTCTGTCCAGTCCTGTTAGAATTTTGTAGATTTCTATGAGATCTCCTCTCATTCTTCTAAACTCGAGCGAATACAAGCCTAATCGACCCAATCCTTCTTCATACGTCAGTCCTGCCATCCCAGGAATCAGTCTGGTGAACCTTCGCTGCACTCCCTCCATAGCAAGAACATCCTTCCTCAGATAAGGAGACCAAAACTGCACAAAATATTCCAGATGTGGTCTCACCAAGGCCTTGTATAATTGCAGCAAGACATCCCTGCTCCTGTACTCGAATCCTCTCGCTATGAAGGCCAACATACCATTTGCCTTCTTAACTGCCTGCTGCACCTGCATGCTTACTTTCAGCGACTGGTGCACAAGGACACCCAGGTCTTGCTGCACCTCCCCCTTTCCCAATCTATCTTCATTCAGATAATAATCTGCCTTTCTGTTTTTGCCACCAAAGTGGATAATCTCACATATATCCACATTATACTGCATCTGCCATGTATTTGCCCACTCACTCAACCTGTCCAAATCACACTGGAGCTTCTCTGCATCCTCCTCACAGCTCACACTCCCACCCAGCTTTGTGTCATCTGCAAACTTGGATTTATTATATTTAATTCCCTCATCTATATCATTCATATATATTGTGAATAGTTGGGGTCCTAGTACACCAGACAACAACAGCACCATCCTTGTCAGCAGGTTTGATCACAACGTCAGGGTTAGACCTGAGAGAACGGAGTGTGGCAAGTTCAGAGGGGGACAGGTTAGAGTGAGTGAGGGGGGCAGAGAAATTGAGATGGCCGATGGCACGTTGACAGTTTTCAATGAAAAGATCAAGAGCGGGTAAGAGGCCAGAGGGAAGGGTCCAGGTAGAGGGAGAATGCTGGAGGCGGGTGAATGGGTCTGCTGATCGATGGGAGGACTCCTGGTCAAAGAAGTGAGCCCAGAGACGGAGGCGACGGATGAAGAGCTCAACGTCATGCCGAGCGCGAAATTCATTGAGGTGGGGACGTAAGGGGATAAAACAGACCTTTGCTGAGTACAGAACGCTCAGCATCAGAGAGGGGGAGGTCAGAGGGTATAGTGAATACACGGCAAGGGGTCAGATCAGAAGGGGTGGGGTCAGAGGGAAGTGAAGCGGAAGGAGGATCTGGAGGGGCATTCGTCCCCATCAGCTGCTGGAGCTTGCGTTCCTTGACATCTGAAAGGAAGAAAAAAAGTTTTTTGTTGATGCGTCGGATGAGACGAAAGATGAGATGAAACTGCGGAGTAGAACAGATTTGAGATAAGGTGAGACGGTGCTGCTGGAGAGAGAGGTCCAGTGTGTGCATGTGGCGGCGCATAGCACTGAGTGTAGATCTCAGGATGCGACGAGAGTAGCAGTCCGAGGAACGTTGTATTTCTCGGAGATAACTGTAATCCTGGGTGGATTCAAAACATGATGGGTAAAAATGCAGTTGGAATCCACGTGGAATAAGTTGGAGCCGGAGACAGTCACTGAGGAAGGAGATGTGGCTGTGAAAACAAGATTTGGTAGATACCTTATCAAACACCAGGAGGGAAATAGAAAGCAATGAAGGTGAACAAGGTAAAAGAGACAAACAAAAATCCCGTCGGAAAGAAGAGCAGAACTCCCTCAATGTAGACATTCCTGGAAGAGAAGTGGCAGTGAATTAAACACGAAAATAAAAGCAAAATCCTGCAGATGCTGGAAATCTGAAATAAAAACAAGAAATACTGAAAATACTCAGCAGGTCTGGCAGCATATGTGGAGAGAGAAGCAGAGTTAACGTTTCAGGTCAGTGACCCTTCATCAGAACTGATGAAACCCAGAGGTCCCATTCCCAGACTGACCCCAGACTGACCCCAGACTGCCCAACCCCAGACTGCCCATTCCCAGACTGACCCCAGACTGCCCATGCCCAAAATTCCCATTCCCAGACTGACCATCCCCAGACTGCCTATCCCCAGACTGCAAGTCTCCAGACTGCCCATTCCCAGACTGACCTCAGACTGCCCAACCCCAGACTGCCCATTCCCAGACTAACCCCAGACTGCCCATTCCCAGACTGCAAATCTCCAGACTGCCCATTCCCAGACTGACCCCAGACTGCCCATCCCCAAAATTCCCATTTCCAGACTGACCATCCCCAGACTGCCTATCCCCAGACTGCAAATCTCCAGACTGCCCATTCCCAGACTGACCTCAGACTGCCCAACCCCAGACTGCCCATTCCCAGACTAACCCCAGACTGCCCATTCCCAGACTGCAAATCTCCAGACTGCCCATTCCCAGACTGACCCCAGACTGCCCATCCCCAAAATTCCCATTTCCAGACTGACCATCCCCAGACTGCCTATCCCCAGACTGCAAATCTCCAGACTGCCCATTCCCAGACTGACCTCAGACTGCCCAACCCCAGACTGCCCATTCCCAGACTAACCCCAGACTGCCCATTCCCAGACTGCAAATCTCCAGACTGCCCATTCCCAGACTGACCCCAGACTGCCCATCCCCAAAATTCCCATTTCCAGACTGACCATCCCCAGACTGCCTATCCCCAGACTGCAAATCTCCAGACTGCCCATTCCCAGACTGACCCCAGACTACCCATTCCCAGACTAAGCCCAGACTGCCCAACCCCAGACTGCAAATTTCCAGACTGACCCCAGACTGCCCATCACCAGACTGCCCATTCCCAGACTGACCCCAGACTGCCCATCCCCAGACTGCCCATCCCCAGACTGCTCATTCCCAGACTGTTCCCAGACTGCCCATCCCCAGACAGCTCATCGACTGTCCATCCCCAGACTGCCCATCCCCAGACTGACCCTAGACTGCCCATCCCCAGACTGTCCATCGCCAGACTGCCCATCCCCAGACTGACCCCCGACTGCCCATCCCCAGACTGACCCCAGACTGCCCATCCCCAGACTGCCCATCCCCAGACTGCCCCCAGACTGCCCAACCCAGACTGCCCATTCCCAGACTGACCCCAGACTGCCCATCCCCAGACAGCTCATCGACTGTCCATCCCCAGACAGCTCATCGACTGTCCATCCCCAGACTGCCCATTCCCAGACTGCCCATTCCCAGACTGACCCCAGACTGCCCATCCCCAAAATTCCCATTCCCAGACTGCCCATCCCCAGACAGCTCATCGACTGTCCATCCCCAGACTGCCCATCCCCAGACTGACCCTAGACTGCCCATCCCCAGACTGTCCATCGCCAGACTGCCCATCCCCAGACTGACCCCCGACTGCCCATCCCCAGACTGACCCCAGACTGCCCATCCCCAGACTGCCCATCCCCAGACTGCCCCCAGACTGCCCAACCCAGACTGCCCATTCCCAGACTGACCCCAGACTGCCCATCCCCAGACAGCTCATCGACTGTCCATCCCCAGACAGCTCATCGACTGTCCATCCCCAGACTGCCCATTCCCAGACTGCCCATTCCCAGACTGACCCCAGACTGCCCATCCCCAAAATTCCCATTCCCAGACTGACCATCCCCAGACTGCCCAACCCCAGACTGCAAATCTCCAGACTGCCCATTCCCAGACTGACCCCAGACTGCCCATCCCCAGACTGCCCAACCCCAGACTGCCCATTCCCAGACTACCCATCCCCAGACTGACCATCCCCAGACTGTCCACCCCCAGACTGCCCATCCCCAGACTGACCATCCCCAGACTGTTCCCAGACTGCCCATTCCCAGACTGCCCATCCCAGACTGCTCATTCCCAGACTGTTCCCAGACTGCTCATTCCCAGACTGGCCATCCCCAGACTGTTCCCAGACTGCTCATTCCCAGACTGGCCATCCCCAGACTGTTCCCAGACTGCTCATTCCCACACTACCCATTCCCAGACTGCCCATCCCAGACTGCTCATTCCCAGACTGCTGATTCCCAGACTGTTCCCAGACTGCTCATTCCCAGACTGCCCATCCCAGACTGCTCATTCCCAGACTGCCCATTCCCAGACTGCTCATTCCCAGACTGCCCATCCCCAGACTGCCCATTCCCAGACTGCTCATCTCCAGACTGCTCATTCCCAGACTGCTTTTTTTCAGGTTGTTAATTTCCAGACTGGACTGAGATTGATCCAAGACCTGTGGGTTTTCTTCTGGAATCTCCTGAAGTTCTGCTCCTGCAGCAGGATATTGGGGTTGGGGGAATTGTTGAGGACGACAGCTGTGATAATGTGAAGTGTCGCACTGTATCTGGAGAGACGACACAACACAATCATTAGTTGTCTGCTCTTTTAAGCATTTTAAGAAGGTTAACAGAACAATTAAGAATTGGCTAACTGATAGAAGGCAGAGAGTGGTCTTAGATGGTAAATACTCAGCCTGGAGCCCAGTTACCAGTGGCGTGCCACAGGGATCAGTTCTGGGTCCTCTCCTGTTTGTGATTTTTATTAACGACTTGGATGAGGAAGTCGAAGGGTGGGTCAGTAAATTTGCAGATGATACAAAGGTTGGTGGAGTTGTGGATACCGAGGAGGGCTATTGTCGTCTGCAAAGGGACTTGGATAGGTTGCAGTGCTGGGCTGAAAAGTGGCAGATGGAGTTTAACCCTGAAAAGTGTGAGGTCGTCCATTTTGGAAGGACAAACACGAATGCAAAATACTGGGTTAACGGTAGGGTTCTTGGGCATGTGGAGGAGCAGAGAGACCTTGGGGTCTATGTGCATAGATCGTTGAAAGTTGCAACTCAAGTGGATAGGGCTGTGAAGAAGGCATATGGGGTGTTAGCGTTCATTAGCAGAGGGATTGAATTTAAGAGCCGTGAGGTGATGATGCAGCTGTACAGGACCTTGGTAAGGCCTCATTTGGAGTACTGTGTGCAGTTCTGGTCGCCTCATTTTAGGAAGGATGTGGAAGCCTTGGAGAGGGTGCAGAGGAGATTTACCAGGATGTTGCCTGGAATGGAGAATAAGTCTTACGAGGAAAGGCTGAACATTCTAGGCCTCTTCTCATTAGAACGGAGAAGGATGAGGGGTGACATGATAGAGGTTTATAAGATGATCAGGGGAATAGATAGGGTAGACAGTCAGAAACTTTTTCCCCGGGTGGAGCAAAGCGTTACAAGGGGTCATAAATTTAAGGTGAAGGGTGGGAGATATAAGGGGGATGTCAGGGGAAGGTTCTTTACCCAGAGAGTGGTCGGGGCATGGAATGCCTTGCCTGGGGAAGTTGTTGAGTCAGAAACTTTAGGGACTTTCAAACGGCTTTTAGATAGGTATATGGATAAAGGAGAATGATGGGGTATAGATTAAATTGTCCTTGACAGAGGACAAAGGATCGGCACAACATCGTGGGCCGAAGGGCCTGTTCTGTGCTGTATTTTCTATGTTCTATGTTCTATAATGAAGGGAGGATTCACATCCAGAGTTTCACTGGGAATGTTCCAAGTTTTGAAGGAAGTGCCTCTGCTTGTTTTGGTCTCCAGAGCAGGGTGATTTTTCCAATGTGGAATGTACTCCTTGCTGCGTCAGTAAGCTTTTTTTTTCCCTTTCTTTTTATAAGGTGGCCTTTATACCCCAGGCCCCATTTATGTATTTTATGTCGAGGGGGCCTTTATTCCTCAGGCCCCCTTTATATACATTTTAAAATAACTTTATTAAAGACAGATAAATAAACAAAAAACTCAAATTAAAATGCCATTCTCGGCGTCGACGATGCACTCCAGTCCCTGCGGTGCCCACCAGTCGCGGAAGGCCTCGAGCGTACTGGCGGACACCGCATGCTCCTTCTCCAGGGACACCCAGGCGCGAATGTAACCGCGGAAGAGGGGCAGGCAATCGGGGAGGACGGACCCCCCGACGGCCCGCAACCTGGACCTGTGGATTGCCACCTTGGCCAGGCCCAGGAGCAGACCGACGAGGAGATCCTCCTCCCGGCCCAAGCTCCTCCGCACCGGGTGCCCAAAGATCAGGAGCGTGGGACTGAAGTGCAGCCAGAATTTGAGGAACAGCCCCTTCAGATACTCAAATAGGGGCTGCAACCTCGCACACTCTGTATAAACGTGGAAAACGGACTCGTCCAGGCCGCAGAAAGTACAGGCGGCCTGGGAGTCCGTGAACCTACTTAAAAGTCTATTGCACGGGACTGCTCTGTGCAGCACCCTCCACCCCAGGTCCCCGATGTAAAGGGGGAAGACTCCCGCATAGAGAGACCTCCATCGGGGTTTCCCCTCGCCGCCAGATGGCAACGCGGACCGCCAGGGCGTGTCCGGCCGGCTGACGAGGGCGAGGAAGTGGAGAGTGTGCAGGAGCAGCCCGTACAGGAAACCCCTCCACGCCGATTGGAATGGCACGGAGGGCATTTCCGAGAGGCGGCTCGGGTTGTGCGGGACCGGCTCCCGAGGAGGGTTTCGGAGCCTGGATCCGATGAGCAGTTCCAGCCGAGCGGGGGTCAGCTCGGCCGGGATCGCTCCGCACTCCCGAGGCCCCTCGCCACCCGCAGTGAGGGGCGTCCCGGAGGCTTCGGCTACTCCTCTGCCCGCCGGTCCGTCCCCGGAGTTGGCCACCCGGACAGCCGAGGCGCTCTCCTCCGCCGGGGGGGAGCACCCTGACTGGAGGCGACCATGTTCCAGACTCGGAATAGATCCCGGTAAAAGACAGGCAACTCCCTCAGAGAGGCGCGGCTAACGGACTCCACCGGGAGCTGCGTGTCGTCTTGAAGTCAGTGACACTGGCGGAAAAAATACGTCGCCAGCGCACACCATCTGGGAGGACGCTCGACGAACAGGTATCTCTGCAGGGTCCGAAGGCGGAGAGTCGCAGCCTGGGTGCGGACGCACACCAGCGACTGACCGCCCTCCTCAATCGGGAGACACAGGACCGCGGCAGAGACCCAGTGTTTCCTCTTGCCCCAGAAGAAATCGACAAGTTTCTTCTGGATCTTGGTGGCAAATACAGGGGGCGGGGCCAAAGTAACCAACCGGTACCACAGCATGGAGGCCACCAGTTGGTTTATGACCAGCGCTCGGCCCCTGTAGGAAAGCACTCGGAGCAGTCCTGTCCAGCGCCCCAGCCGAGCAGTGACTTTCGCCTCCAACTCCTGCTAGTTTGCCGGCCAGGCTTCCTCAGCGGGGCTAAGATGGACTCCCAGATAGAGGAGGTGCGTGGTGCTCCACGCAAAAGGTGTCATCTCCTCCAGCAGGGAGTCCACCCGCCCCTGACCAACCAGGAGTCCGGAACATTTCTCCCAATTGATCCTCGCGGAGGACGCGGCAGAAAAGGTCTGCTGGCAGTCGCGCATCCTCCGCAAGTCAAAGGGATCTGTGACTGCGAGGAGCACGTCGTCGGCATAAGCCGAGAGGACGACCCGCATGGCCGGCTCGCGCAGAGCCAATCCCGTCAACCTCCTGCGAAGCGGGCACAGGAAGGGCTCCACGCAGATGGTATACAATTGGCCGGACATGGGGCACCCCTGACGCACTCCTCTCCCAAAGCGAAGGGGCGCCGTCAAGGACCCGTTAACTTTGACCAGACACTCTGCGGCGGCGTATAAAAGTCGGACCCGGGCCACGAAATGCGGCCCGAGTCCGAAAGCACGCAGAGTCCCGAAAAGGTAATCGTGATCCACCCTGTCGAATGCCTTCTCCTGATCGAGGGAGAGAAAGGCGACCGACTGACCAGTCCTCTGGGAAAGATGGATCAGGTCCCGGACCAGGTGGATGTTGTCTTGGATGGACCGGCCCGGGACCGTGTAGGACTGGTCGGGGTGGATCATGTGGGCCAGCACGGAGCCCAGGCGGGTAGACATAGCCCGGGCAAAGATCTTATAATCTGTGCTGAGGAGGGAGACCGGACGCCAGTTTTTAAGCAGGCGGAGATCGCCCTTCTTCGGCAGCAGAACGATGACCGCCCTGCGCCACGAAAGGGGCATCTCCCCGGTTGCTAGGCTTTCCCCCAGGACCCGCGCGTAATCGTCCCCCAGGACGTCCCAGAACGCCCTGAGGAACTCCACGGTCAACCCATCCAGCCCTGGGGATTTGCCCCTTGAGAGCTGGTGGAGGGCACCAGTCAGCTCCGCCAACGTGAGCGGAGCCTCCAATCCTTCGGCGCCCTCCGGGCTGACCTGCGGCAGGTCCTCCCACAAAACTCTGCGCGCATCCTCGCTGGACGGATCCGGAGAGAACAACGCACTGTAATAAGTCCGGACCAGGAGGCCCATTCCCTCCGGATCCGTGATGGAGGATCCGTCGTCGGCCAGCAGTTCAACGAGCTGCTTACGGACCCCCCGCCATTTGTCCAGCGAGTAGAAGAAGGGTGAG
This sequence comes from Heterodontus francisci, assembly GCF_036365525.1. Taxonomy (NCBI): domain Eukaryota; kingdom Metazoa; phylum Chordata; class Chondrichthyes; order Heterodontiformes; family Heterodontidae; genus Heterodontus; species Heterodontus francisci. The sequence continues at coordinate 81,387,968 of NC_090392.1, read as the reverse complement.
GCGCGGTCCAAATCTTCCAGGATCTGGATCCGCGACCTCACGTACGCACCTCAGAACCCTATGAGCTGCAGGTCCCTCAGCGCGCCCTTCTTCTCTTTGTACGCCTGCCACAGGGCCGGGTCCGCGACGGCATGACCGAGGCGGGATTCCAAGTCGAGCACCTCCCTCTCAAGGCGCCCGATCTCGGCTTCCCGCCTCTTGGTCGACCCCTTCACGTCCACCTGACAGAAGACGCGGATGTGAGTCTTGCCCACATCCCACCATAGCCTCAAAGAGGGGAAGCCCCCGCTTCCTTCTCCAGTCGGCCCAGAATCGACAGAACGAGTCCCGAAATCGCTCGTCCTCCAGCAGCCGGTTGTTAAAGTGCCAGTACGCGGACCCCGCCCGCGTGCGGAGGGGAGTTAACTTCGCCCACACCAGGTGGTGGTCCGAGCACGGCACCAGCCGCATGGAGGCCGCCGAGATGCGGGAGACGTACGCCTGCGAAAAGTAGAGGCGGTCGATTCGGGACCCTCCTCCTCCAGACCTCCACTTGAAGGCGCTGGAGTCAGGATGGAGATTCCGCCAGACGTCCACCAAGTTAAGGGAGCTGATCAGTTCCCTCAACTTCTCCACCGACGCTTGGCCGCGCTGGGGACCGGAGCGATCCCCCACCTCGAGGGTGCAGTTAAACTCCCCGCCGAATATGATGCACTCGCCGCTATCGATGGAGCTCAAGAGAGCGGACACTTCTTCAAAGAAGCGCGCTTGCAACGCGCCGGGCCTGGGCGCGTACACGTTCACAAAGCGGAGTGACACGCTACCCAGGCGAACGGCGAGGTGGAGCAAGCGGCCCGGCACTAGCTCCTTGACCCCCAAGATCTCCGGCTGAAAAGTCGGGGCCAACAAGATAGCCACCCCACTAGAAATAGGGGTGAGGTGACTCATGTAGACCCCACCCTGCCACTCCAGGAGCCAGGTGGCTTTGTCTCCCGGAACGGTGTGGGTTTCCTGCAGAAAGCTCACCGCGTATCTCCCTTCCCTGAGGACTGAGAGATTGTGAAATCTGCGGTGAGCCCCTGTGCTGCCGTTGATGTTGAGGCTGGCTGTGGTTATCTTCATGTCAAAGGTACCAACCCGTCACCAACACCACACTGTGAGGAGGGAGTGGAAGTGCACCTGGCCTTCCACTCCCCCAGCAACCCATTGAGGAACACATTAAAACGGCGCCTCTCAACCAGTTTCACGCCCGTGCGCTTGCCCGCTTTCTTCAGGGCGGCACGGACGGACTGTATGATCAGCGCCAGATTCGACCAACGGCCGAGGGCCAGCTGAACTTTATCGCGGCAACCCCTGCAAGCCGCGAGGAAATCCCGGAGTTCCGCCGTGGGGATGAGAGGAGATTCGGTGGGAGGCACGAGGGACTCCACCACCTCACTGGCGATGGAATCAAGATCATCCTCCGTGGCCCACACCGAATCCCCATCCTCCTCCGGGTCGTCACCGCCAGCGGCCGACACATCCACCACACACTGTGCGGCGGACGTCCCAGCTGCGCCAGCTGGTCCTGCCTCCGTCACGATCCCACCCCCAGGATCGATGGCGGAGGAGTCCTCTCTGGGTTCTATTGTGAAACTGGAGCCTGTGGGTACCAGCAGAGTGGGAACCCCCTCCACCTCCGTCCCCAGGCCAATGAGTGGTCCAGGGGAGAGATAAGATCCCGACTCCGGAAATCCAGCCGGAGCCGAGACTGGAGGCGGAGAGAGGAGGCCATCTCCCGCTCCGCCAGCACCCACAGGTCCAGCAGATGGGGCAGCATTCTCAGTTTTCACCAGGTCGAGTGTCTCCTGGTTGGTGGTGGACTCCAGCTGGGAGGGCTGACACTCTGGGGCGTCGCCCTCCCCTTCATTTAGGGCACCCGACCCAGCAGCAGTGGTGGAATGGGCGGCGTCCCCAGGCTCCCCCACCACAAGCAGGGCCCCACTTACTCCTTGAGGAGGGGCCTCATGTACCGGGGCCTTCCCCTCCCCTCCATCCTGAGGAATAGGGAGCTCCTGCCCGGACTTTGTAGCGTTGGTGGTGGCGGTAGGGGGAACCTGAGGACCCGAAACAGGAGGCAGCTTCCCTCCAACAGATGGGCCCTGCACCTCAAGGTCCTGTGTTATTTCTGTGGAGGGGTGCCTTCTCCTCTTTTTCCCACTAGGGCGCGGAGACTCAGAGACCTCCATGTCATCAGAGGCCTCCGCCTCCGCACCCTTTTTTTCCTTTTTAGTCACCCTGGGCCTGAGCCCAGCCCTGGGACAGGTGGATTCCATGGGAATGGGCTTTGGGCTGAGCTCAGGCTCAGGTTGAGTCAAAGTGTCCAGGGGACGCGCCTCATGATGTTTCTTTTTTCCCCGCGTCTTCCTTCCGCTCGGACGGACGCTTCCCTCCCCGCCAGAGGCTGTGAAAACCACAGCCTCCGGAACCGACTGAGCGGTGTCTTTTGGATGTGTGGGGGGAGAGGGAGGAGGTGCTGTGGAACCACTCTGGGCCACCGAGGTGGAGCTGGCGGCCGGGAGGTTGGGGCAGTTCTTACGAAAATGCCCCACCCCCTTGCAGACGTGGCACCGCGCCCCATCAGAGGTCCAGAAGACGCGGTAGGCCGTCCCCTGAAACTCTATACCGAAGTGGCCCTCCAAGACCTCCTCCCGCGCCAGCTGCATGAATAACTGGCGGCGGAAGGAGTACACATGTCGGAGGCTGTGCTCCTGAAGACCGAGCGGGACTGGGGTGATCCCTGACCTCACCTCCCCCAGATGGTGTAGGTGGGGGAGGAGGAGCTCATCAGGAATGAAGGGTGGGACGTTCGACAAGGTTACCCGATGCGCAGTGACCCCCAGAGGGTCCACTGGCAAGAAAATCCCACCCACTGTGAGCCCCGTACTTAGGGCGAGGGACACAGCCCGCTCGGTCATCAGGAAGAACACAGCCTTCCCATACATCTTTGAGGCTGCAACAATGGCCGAGGGGCCGACAACCACGGCCATTGCCTTAACACAAGCCTCAATAGTTATATTAGGATGGGTGTAACTCTTCACCCCATGCTTTGATGTTAAGATTTTAAATGGTGACGGGGCCACAGGAGCAGCTGTCGCAGCTGCTGCAGCATAGGAGGGCCCCGCCACCGGAGAGGACTGAGAAGTCATGGGGTAGAAGAGTTACAGGCACTTTGTTGAGAGAAAAAAAAAGAGCAAATACAATAAATCAAAAAAGCAACACTTAAAGGATGTAGCACAGGAGAAGAGGCTGAGGGAGAGGAAGGCCAGGAGGAATCAGTCTTTGTTGGTATTTTAAAGAAGTCGTAGCTGGTCTTCCAGTTGGGAGGGTGGGGTGATGTCTTCACCTGGGTCAGCTGTAAGATGCCCAGGCACACGCCTCCTTCGATGTTCAGATAATAAGTCTCTTCACCTGGGCAGCTCCAGCTGTCCCAGGCTTAGTAGTTGGGGTGGGGAGGGAGCTCCCTATCCAAAGATGATAAACACAGGAGCTCCCTATTGAACAATACAGCCCCACCCAAGGTCTTCAGGTCTCTTCTTTTCCCCACCCCCAACAATCAATGAAAAAGACTTCAGGATAAAACAAACTCACAAAAGAGCTTCCAGTTCTTCCAGTTCTCCGACTTCCTTCCTTTGTTGAAATTTGGAAAAAGCTTTTGTTTCAGTTTGAGTCTCTCCCTCTTGCAGCAGTCACACAGCCTGCAGCCTCCAACCTCTGCACACAGCCACAGTCAACTGCACCTCGTTGATGCACTCAGGCTCCCAAATCAGAGAGCAGCCAATCCCAGTGCTGTACCTGCCCTGGGAGTGTTTGATGGGACAGTGTAGAGGGAGCTTTATGTTATAACATTTGGAAAACCAAGTGAAGGGCCACAGCACTAGGAATGATGGAAAATGAGGTATTCAATAGTAATGGGTCACGAAGATTGAGGTTTAAAAGTAGGAGGAGGACTGAGGGAGGTGAGATGTTTCAGTGTAAGATCCTGGTTTCAATTAGGCAAAGAATGCAAAGAGGAAGAAGTGTGTTGGATTAGTTGTTTGGAAATTCAAAGGAATAAGAAAGCAGAGTTCACAAGTAATTGCCTGAAGTAATGTTGCTAAAATAGATGAGAACCGCACCCCCCCCCCCCCACACTCCCACCCCCAGTTTTCCCTGTCACCCCCCCACTCCCCCTTTCCTGGTCACCCACCTTTCCCAATCCTCTTCCCCCTTTCCCCGTTTATCCCCTTTTCCTGGTTCCTTCCCTTTTCCCTGTAAACGTCCCTCCATTCCCTGTCACCCCACTTTTCCGATCCCTCTCCTCCTTTCCCAGTTCCTTCCCCTTTCCCACTTTCTCCCCTATTCCTGGTCATCCCCCCTTTCCTCGCTTATCTGAGAGCTGTTGAAACATCGGCAGATCCCCAATCTTCACCGGCCGCTCCCAGTTGCTTTCTGCCTCTTGCCAGTTCCATGAAATTGAACCCCCCAGCCCAATATTGGGCCATTCAGGCACAGAGAATGTTCCAGAAATAGGTACACCTCAATCTTTAGTTATTATGATGTGCCCATTAGTCTGGTCTGGGTAATATAGTCCCAGGAGCTTTTAACAATCCTTTTGAAAGACAGTTCGACTTGCATTTCAGTAGCGCCTTTCACAATCTCAGGACACTCTGAAGTGCTTTCGAACCAATGAAGTATTTTATTAAAGTTTAGTCACAGTTGTGATGTAGAAAACTCAGCAGCACTTTGTGCACAGCAAGCTCCCATAAACAGCAATGTGATAATGATCAGATCATTGATTTCAGAGATGTTGGTTGAGGGATATAAAATACCTAAGGTGGAGTTTGCTAAATTATATTTGAAATGAGACTGTGACGAGCCAGAGGGTTAAAGTCCTAGCTAAGGTTTGGAATTACTGTGTGCTTCCATGTGGTTTCAATTTACACAGACTACACATTCCCAGAATGCCTGGACTCCACATTCAGGGATAAGGTGCCAGGTTTATAACCTAACTGATCATCAGTTCACCAGCAGCCTCAGTTCTCTCTGAAGCACACCATAATAATACGCCCGAGTGAGTTATTGGACAAAAAGAGATGAACTATGTTATTCTTAAAGGAATGATCCACATATATCTGGGCCATTTAGGAATGTAGCATTTTGCAATGTTCCAGAAGCCAGATTGTTTTCAATGTCACTGGTTAAATTGCACTTTGTGTGTGGTTGCATCAAGCTGTGTGTAGACCCTCAGTATGCAAATATCAAGTGTCACTACGTGCTGAGGTTCTATCTGTTCCCGTGGTGCGAAGGATGGGTCTGGTCACATTGCCGCGGAACGCTCCATTCAGTTGGACCATGTCGTAACACCTGTCCCTCATGGAAAAGGTTATGCAGATAAACACCTTTGACCACAAATCCATCAGGCAGTGGTCCGCACGTAACATTCTCAAGGACCTGCGGCAAATAGAGATGGTGGATCCTGTCAGATGGTTCCCTGAGCAGACAGTCAAACTCATCTGGCAGAGTGCCTCATCGGCAGAACTTTCAAACATCAATATGTAGCTTGGCTGGTGGTGAGAAGGGCCCTCCCCATCAGATCCTTCCTGCACACCTGTGGTCTCACTGCTTCCACACGTTGCCTTTGAGGTGGCTGCAGTGGGGAACAGACAGTTGCCCACCTCCTTCTGGAATGCCCTTTTGCAAACCATGTGCGGAAAGAGATGCAGTGGTTTTTGTCGAGGTTCAGCCCAAGCAGCTCTGTAACACAGGAGTCTGTGCTCTACGGGCTGTTCCCAGGGACGCACACCGAGATAAACATCAACTGCTGCTGGAGGACTATCAATTTGGTGAAAGATACTCTTTGGTCTGCCCGAAACCTGCTGATCTTCCAGCGCACAGAGTTGTCAAGGACTGACTGTTGCAGACTGGCACATTCCAAAGTCCAGGACTACGTGCTGAGGGACGCACTAAAGCTTGGGGCAGCCACAGCAAGGGCTCAATGGGGAAAGACCACAGTGTCAGGTCCTCCTGCCCCTCAGGCTGTTTGCACCAGTGAATGTTTGACACAAAATGTAAATGTACACAGTAAATATAACCTGTAATAGCAAGTGAAGTGAGGCACCTCATAAACTGTATTGAAAGAAACGGTTCAATATTGCACTTTATGTAATATCAAATTTGAACTGTTATGTAATGTACTTTTACAAATTTTATGAATAAAGTATACTTTTGAAAAAGAAAACTCATTAAACAGCACATGTAGGGACCTGGAGGCTGTAGAAGGAAGAATAGACACTGACCATGAGAGTCTTTTGAAGCTCCTCAGGAAAATTAGTATCTCAAGGCCCAGACGGGTTATCACAGGGCAGGTGGTTTTTCACAGCTCAGACGGGTTATCACAGGGCAGGTGGTTTTTCACAGCTCAGTCGGGTTATCACAGGGCAGGTGGTTTTTCACAGCTCAGACGGGTTATCACAGGTCAGGTGGTTTTTCACAGCTCAGTCGGGTTATCACAGGGCAGGTGGTTTTTCACAGCTCAGTCGGGTTATCACAGGGCAGGTGGTTTTTCACAGCTCAGTCGGGTTATCACAGGGCAGGTGGTTTTTCACAGCTCAGGCGGGTTATCACAGGGCAGGAGGTTTTTCACAGCTCAGACGGGTTATCACAGGGCAGGTGGTTTTTCACAGCTCAGACGGGTTATCACAGGGCAGGTGGTTTTTCTCAGCTCAGACGGGTTATCACAGGGCAGGTGGTTTTTCACAGCTCAGGCGGGTTATCACAGGGCAGGTGGTTTTTCACAGCTCAGACGGGTTATCACAGGGCAGGTGGTTTAACACAGCTCAGACGGGTTATCACAGGGCAGGTGGTTTTTCACAGCTCAGACGGGTTATCACAGGGCAGGTGGTTTAACACAGCTCAGACGGGTTATCACGGGGCAGGTGGTTTTTCTCAGCTCAGTCGGGTTATCACAGGTCAGGTGGTTTTTCACAGCTCAGACGGGTTATCACAGGGCAGGTGGTTTAACACAGCTCAGACGGGTTATCACGGGGCAGGTGGTTTTTCTCAGCTCAGACGGGTTATCACAGGGCAGGTGGTTTTTCACAGCTCAGGCGGGTTATCACAGGGCAGGTGGTTTTTCACAGCTCAGACGGGTTATCACAGGGCAGGTGGTTTAACACAGCTCAGGCGGGTTATCACAGGGCAGGTGGTTTAACACAGCTCAGTCGGGTTATCACAGGGCAGGTGGTTTAACACAGCTCAGACGGGTTATCACAGGGCAGGTGGTTTAACACAGCTCAGTCGGGTTATCACAGGGCAGGTGGTTTAACACAGCTCAGACGGGTTATCACGGGGCAGGTGGTTTTTCACAGCTCAGACGGGTTATCACGGGGCAGGTGGTTTTTCTCAGCTCAGACGGGTTATCACAGGGCAGGTGGTTTTTCACAGCTCAGACGGGTTATCACAGGGCAGGTGGTTTAACACAGCTCAGATGGGTTATCACAGGGCAGGTGGTTTTTCACAGCTCAGACGGGTTATCACAGGGCAGGTGGTTTTTCACAGCTCAGACGGGTTATCACAGGGCAGGTGGTTTAACACAGCTCAGATGGGTTATCACAGGGCAGGTGGTTTTTCACAGCTCAGACGGGTTATCACAGGGCAGGTGGTTTTTCACAGCTCAGTCGGGTTATCACAGGGCAGGTGGTTTAACACAGCTCAGACGGGTTATCACAGGGCAGGTGGTTTTTCACAGCTCAGACGGGTTATCACAGGGCAGGTGGTTTTTCACAGCTCAGACGGGTTATCACAGGGCAGGTGGTTTAACACAGCTCAGACGGGTTATCACAGGGCAGGTGGTTTAACACAGCTCAGGCGGGTTATCACAGGGCAGGTGGTTTAACACAGCTCAGTCGGGTTATCACAGGGCAGGTGGTTTAACACAGCTCAGACGGGTTATCACAGGGCAGGTGGTTTAACACAGCTCAGACGGGTTATCACAGGGCAGGTGGTTTAACACAGCTCAGTCGGGTTATCACAGGGCAGGTGGTTTAACACAGCTCAGACGGGTTATCACAGGGCAGGTGGTTTAACACAGCTCAGACGGGTTATCACAGGGCAGGTGGTTTAACACAGCTCAGACGGGTTATCACAGGGCAGGTGGTTTAACACAGCTCAGACGGGTTATCACAGGGCAGGTGGTTTTTCTCAGCTCAGACGGGTTATCACAGGGCAGGTGGTTTTTCACAGCTCAGTCGGGTTATCACAGGGCAGGTGGTTTAACACAGCTCAGTCGGGTTATCACAGGGCAGGTGGTTTAACACAGCTCAGACGGGTTATCACAGGGCAGGTGGTTTAACACAGCTCAGACGGGTTATCACAGGGCAGGTGGTTTAACACAGCTCAGACGGGTTATCACAGGGCAGGTGGTTTAACACAGCTCAGTCGGGTTATCACGGGGCAGGTGGTTTAACACAGCTCAGACGGGTTATCACAGGGCAGGTGGTTTTTCACAGCTCAGGCGGGTTATCACAGGGCAGGTGGTTTTTCACAGCTCAGTCGGGTTATCACGGGGCAGGTGGTTTAACACAGCTCAGACGGGTTATCACAGGGCAGGTGGTTTAACACAGCTCAGACAGGTTATCACAGGGCAGGTGGTTTAACACAGCTCAGACGGGTTATCACAGGGCAGGTGGTTTTTCACAGCTCAGACGGGTTATCACAGGGCAGGTGGTTTAACACAGCTCAGACGGGTTATCACAGGGCAGGTGGTTTAACACAGCTCAGACGGGTTATCACAGGGCAGGTGGTTTTTCACAGCCCAGTTGGGTTATCACAGGGCAGGTGGTTTAACACAGCTCAGACGGGTTATCACAGGGCAGGTGGTTTAACACAGCTCAGTCGGGTTATCACAGGGCAGGTGGTTTTTCACAGCTCAGGCGGGTTATCACAGGGCAGGTGGTTTAACACAGCTCAGACGGGTTATCACAGGGCAGGTGGTTTAACACAGCTCAGGCGGGTTATCACAGGGCAGGTGGTTTAACACAGCTCAGGCGGGTTATTGCACGCCAGATGAGTTATCAGAGTCCAGACAGGTTATTGCTTTGCCTGCACTTTGTATGATGTGTTTCTGTGAGACATGGCTTGCATCTCAGGAAGAAGGTCTTATCAACAAGGATTGCTGATGACATATAATCTTCCTTCTCTCAGAGAGCTGTGCCTGGGACGAGTTTCTGTGTGATGGTGGCCGCTGTCTTTTTGCCAGTTTTAACTGCAACAACTTTTACGATTGTTTGGACAAGACTGATGAGGTGAATTGTGCTTATCACCATCATGGTAAGTGTCCGTCCCCTCACTCACTTCCAGGGAGCCTGGGAAGCACCCAGTCTGGTATAATCCTGCACAGAGGAGATATCCAAACATTGTTGTCAGACACCTGTCAATCAACAATCCCTTTAAAATACTTCAAACTGCTGGCAGGAAAATTTCAAGTTGGCTGTCCCCAGCCAGATAGGAACAGGATAGGTACATTGCAAATAGGTGTTTATTCAGCAGGGTGAGGGTCACTCACTGTGTAACTGTACAGAGTCACTGTTTATTCAGGGTGAGGGTCACTCACTGTGTAACTGTACAGAGTCACTGTTTATTCAGGGTGAGGGTCACTCACTGTGTAACTGTACAGAGTCACTGTTTATTCGGAGTGAGGATCACTCACTGTGTAACTGTACAGAGTCACTGTTTATTCAGGGTGAGGGTCACTCACTGTGTAACCGTACGGAGTCACCGTTTATTCAGGGTGAGGGTCACTCACTGTGTAACTGTACAGAGTCACTGTTTATTCAGGGTGAGGGTCGCTCACTGTGTAACTGTACGGAGTCACCGTTTATTCAGGGTGAGGGTCACTCACTGTGTAACTGTACGGAGTCACCGTTTATTCAGGGTGAGGGTCACTCACTGTGTAACTGTACAGAGTCACTGTTTATTCAGGGTGAGGGTCACTCACTGTGTAACTGTACAGAGTCACTGTTTATTCAGGGTGAGGGTCACTCACTGTGTAACTGTACAGAGTCACTGTTTATTCAGGGTGAGGGTCACTCACTGTGTAACTGTACAGAGTCACTGTTTATTCAGGGTGAGGGTCACTCACTGTGTAACTGTACAGAGTCACTGTTTAATCAGGGTGTGGGTCACTCACTGTGTAACTGTACAGAGTCACTGTTTATTCAGGGTGAGGGTCACTCACTGTGTAACTGTACGGAGTCACCGTTTATTCAGGGTGAGGGTCACTCACTGTGTAACCGTACGGAGTCACCGTTTATTCAGGGTGAGGGTCGCTCACTGTGTAACCGTACGGAGTCACCGTTTATTCAGGGTAAGTACAGAACCCACAGTTTCCCATCCAGAATGGTTCTGTGATCCGGTGGAAGGCTCCATTCCGAGGTGGATTGGTATGGAAAAGACCTTTTCCACTTCAGTGCTCCTGGTGAGGAACTGCACCCACCAGGAAAGGTCTCGCCCTCCTCCCTACCATCTGCTGCCTGCCATGTGCTCTTCCCATGACGTGGACATTCATGGGCTGGAGATTCTGACTTCCCGATACCTGCGTTTGGTGGGTGCAGCTCCAAACTGGGATGGCTGTCGTGGAAAATCTCCCCTAAACAAGTCAAAAATGGGAATGCCAGACTGGTTCAGAAGGGGATGGTCCTAATCATAAGGGTGTTAGTGGTGAGTAGGTGCAAAATCAATTAGCTGACCAATATAGATCAATAGAGATCAATAGAGATCAATATAGATCAATATAGATCAAGGATTGAAAGGCTGTGAAGGTGTAAATATTCAGTGCTCCCGTTAATTTATTTTATATGAATGGAAGTTTTCAGCAGCTAAATACCTGATGACAGATTCTAAGGCTGTTGTGAATTAACAACTTATTCCCAATGTTCCCATTGCTCTGTTTAGATTGCGGTGGAATTCTGACTGCTTTGGAAGGATCTCTGGCCACTCCCAAACATCCTGAGCAGTATCCACACAGGCAAGTACGTAAACATGGCACAGTCTAAATCAGCATTAACAAAATCCTATCCCCTTTATTGATCCTCCGTTCATCCACCATTCCCAGCCTGACTCTGCAATCCATTAAACCCACGCTGACCACTGCAGTGACTCACAATTCCAGATCCACCTCTTTCTCCAATTGTATCTACTCCTCTCCTGGGGTTAACCCAATGCCACCTCACCTAAAGTAGCCACTGTTCAGCGGAAAAACAGAAAGATTTCCACCCATCTGTGTGGTCTGGGTATTTGCAGTTTCAAACATGGAGTTTTTTTCACAGTCATTTTGAAAGGAAGACTTGCATTTATATAGCGCCTTTCACAACCTCAGCATGTCCCAAAGTGCTTTACAGCCAATGACGTACTTTGTTGAAGTGTAGTCACTGCTGTAATGGAGGAAACATGGCAGCTAATTTGTGCACAGCAAGAATCCCACAAACAGCAATGAGATAATGACCAGATAATCTATTTTAGCCATGTTGTTTGAGCAATAAATAGTGGCCAGGACCCCGGGGAAAACTCCCCTGCTCTTCTTCGGATAATGTCATGGGATCTTTTACATGTGCCTGACAGGGCAGAAGGGGCCTCGCTTTAATGTTTCATCTGAAAGATGGCACCTCGGACATTGCAGCACTCCCTCAGTACTGCACTGGGACTGTCAGCCTGGATTAGTGCTCAAGGCTCTGAAGTGCAACTTGACTCCATGACATTCGGATTCAGGAGTGACAGTGCTTCCCACTCAGCCATGATTGGCACCTGTTACCTTACATGGCAAGCTTTGGCAAGCTATTTAACTGAGGATCAGGGAGCAAGCAGCAGGTGTTAGACACAGAACACACTCTGTACAGCAGAACGAGACATGTAAATGGGTTGTACCATTAAAAGAAACTCCAGATGTTCATGTGCATTTGATTAATGCACATTGTTCAGTCTGGTATGTGTGTGGTCAGCATAGTGGCTCCATTACGAATAAATTCTGATGTATGACTAGCTGGGCTGTTAAAAACAATACATTGCTTCACTTCTACATTGTGCCCGTCTGTCTCACTGTCCTCTCCGTTTATCCATCTATCTGCACTAACTTTGTCTGTTTGTCCAGCAATTTCCCACCTCAATTTTCTCTCCTCTTCTGAAGGCACTGACTCTAATTGGGGCATAGTTCCCAAGGTTGCATAATTCCCTCTGTTACCAGAGCTTAGTGGCCACTCTTTGTGAGCCTAGACTGTGAGTGTTTGCAGGCTATTTGAGTACAGGAAGCTTGACACTGAGCCCCCATTGTATCTTCACTTGGCACTCATACAGGATTATTTTCTGGCTGGAGGTGCTGGATGCTAATGAGGGAACGGAATGTGGCTGTTCCGCTCTTTGCAACCCAGAGGTACTGAGGCCAAATGTACAGCCCCAACCTAGATCAGCTATTTCAGCACAGACCAGCAATTGACTTTGGGTGTCAGGCATAGCTCTGTAGTAGCACTCTCATCTCTGAGGTTCCACCCCAGAAACTTGCATAATCTAGGCTGGCACTTTAGCACCGCACTGTCAGAGGTGCCATCTTTTGAATGAGACGTTGAGTCAACGCCCCATTTGCCCTCTCAGGCGGATGTAAAAGATCCCAATGCGCTATGTGAAGAAGAGTGTGCCTACAGCCTGCCGGACTGAACATTGAGTTCAATCATTTCAGAGCATGACGGGCCCCCCATTTTACTTTTATTTTTAGTTATTTTTTCTTTTTTACATTTTTTACAATTTTTTTTGTATGTTTATTTCATTTCATCTTAGTTTGTTCAGTTTGCTTACCCACTGTTTTTTTTATGTTTGCACTTGCTGCTGTTCAATCTTCAGTTCGTTAACACCCTATCTGTACTAATGCTTTGTCTTTTAACACACCATTAACATATTGTTTGCCTTTACTCCATGACCTTTTGGTCAGCTATGTGGCCTTGTCCAATCTGCACCTTCTCCTTTGTTATCTATTGCCCCACCCCCACCTCACTTGCTTATAATCTGTGACTTTTCTAATATTTGTCAGTTCTGAAGAAGGGTCACTGACCCGAAACGTTAACTCTGCTTCTCTTTTCACAGATGCTGCCAGACCTGCTGAGTGGTTCCAGCATTTCTTGTTTTTATTATAGCTGAGTTTCCTTGCTGTCTTGGCCAATATTTATCCCTCTACCAACATCAGTAAAACAGTTTAATTGATTATTGATCTTAGTGCAGTTTGAGAGAGCTTGCTGTGCGTAAATTAGCTGCTGCATTTCTCACATTACATCAGTGACTCCACTCCAAAAGTACTGTAAAGCACTTTGGGATGCCCTAAAAATGTGAAAGGTGCTATATAAATGCAAGATCTTTTTTCTTTCTTGGGGCCTTCCAAATCTGTATGCTTACAGCCCTGGCAATCCATGCACTTACAGTTCATACTATCAGCTTTTCTCTTTGTCTAGCTGTATATTTAAGCCTTTCCCAATGTAAGTAATTAGAATTGTCTCAGTGAAGGACTCTCGATGAATTAACAGTATAGTTTTACACAGACTGTGTTGTTCGGTAATTCCTGTGTTCTGTTGTTGTGTAGGTGTGTGTCTGGCATATCTTAGTCCCTCAGGGCCACATAGTGCAGTTGCTGTTCCACAACTTCAGCCTGGAGTCTGCGGCAGACTGTCGCTATGACTTTGTGGAGGTGCATGACCGAGCGAGCAACAGTCCCAGCAGCCTCATGGGCAGGTAATGTGTACAAAATACCCACAGGGTGCAGTGCAGTGCAGTATAACAGTGACCTTTTTTGGACCGTGCCGTACCACCTATCCTTCGTGGGAATGTTTGTGCAGAAAAAACACCTTTGACCACCAATCCATCAGGCAGTGGTCTGCACGGAATGTCCTCAAGGCCCTACGAGAAAAGGAGATGGTGGATCCTGTCGGATGGTTCCCTGAGCAGACCGCCAAAGTCATTTGGCAGAATGCCTCATCACCAGAACTTTCAAACAAGCACCAAGATGTAGCTTGGCTGGTGGTGAGAAGAGCCCTCCCCGTCAGATCCTTCATGCACGCCTGGAGTCTCACATCCTCTGCATGCTACCCTCGAGGTGGCTGTGGTGGGGAAGAGACGGTTGCCCACCTCCTTCTGGAATGTGACTTTGCAAAGCAGGTGTGGAAAGAGATGCAGTGGCTTTTGTCGAGGTTCATCCCAAGCAGCTCTGTAACACAGGAGTCTGTGCTCTACGGGCTGTTCCCAGTGACGCACACCGAGACAAACATCAACTGCTGCTGGAGGACTATCAATTCAGTGAAAGACGCCCTTTGGTCTGCCCGAAACTTGCTGGTCTTCCAGCGCAAAGAGTTGTCCACGACCGAATGTTGCAGACTGGCACATTCCAAGGTCCAGGACTACGTGCTGAGGGACGCACTAAAGCTTGGGGCAGCCACAGCAAAGGCTCAATGGGGAAAGACCACAGTGTAAGGTCCCCCCACCAGAGTGAACTGAGGAATCCGTGTAAAACCCCTCGGGCTGTATACACCAAAATATGATTTTTCTGTGTAATGCAAATGTACATTGCATGTAAAATGGAATGACAAGAGTTGTGAGGAAACTCATGTTCTGGAATGTCAAATTGGAACTGTTTTGTAATGTATTTTTTTACAGATTTTTATGAATAAAGTATATTTTTGGGAAAAAAATATAACAGTGACCTTTCAGCCCTGGTACCCAGGGCTAAATTCAGCCTGGGAAGATCAATGAAGGAGGACTGCATGATATCATGGTCTTTCACCTCTGGGGCCCAGATTTAAACTTCCCATGTGTGAAAGGTCTCCTCTCTCACATGGGGAATGGGATGACAATGAGCAAGGTGACATACAGGGCAGGATATTTGGGCCTCACTGAGGTCAGGAACAAAGTGGATAAGGCCTGAAAATACTGGTGCCGGCAGATGTACCGGTTTCCTGACTCCGTTCCTGGCGCTAGCCATTTTGGGGAAGACGGGTTCCCACTAGGCAGGCAGCTAATTAGGCTCATAAAAACATCATTAACAGTCGGGAATGGAGGCCAACTGGGATTTTCCAGTCGGCCTCCAGTTTCCTGACACGACAGGTGGAGGGGGCGGGGTGTGTGGTCGGGGTGTTCAACTGCCTGGAGGCGGTCACCCAGCAGCAGGCTGAAGGCCAGTGCTCCAGGCAGGCAGGTGTACAGGCCCTCCCTGCTTGCCTGGGTGTGGGTGCAGCCAAAGGCCGTCCTGTTCAGGGATTCCCCCAGTACCTCCCCCACCACAGTGGTGGCCTGGCTGCTTTTTCTATTTATTATTTGAATTTGTAAACAGGTTGCTGAGAGGGCACTTTTATCTTGAAGCGCACTCTCAGTTACTTACCCCTTACTGCAGGCAGCCCTCCAGCTTCGAGAGCCCACCCACTGCCTTTAACTGGACAGGGAACCTCTCCGTGCCAAATAAGGGGGTGCACAAGTCAAAATCCCTCCGAGTGTCTGCTTCCCCCCGGAGGGTGGGTTCAGGACTCAGATACAGTCCCGGTTCCTGTTTCCCACTCCCAAAAGAAAATTCATTCATGCAAGGGAGAAGGAGGCTTTGAGTAGCACCATCTCCCTGGCAAACGTCTGAAACTGAACCAGACTGTTCGCACCCTTGCTGTCACATTTGACTCCGAGATGAGCTTTAAATCATGTATTTATGTCATCACTAAGACCACCCATTTCCACCTCTGTAGCATTACCAGACTCTGCCCCTGTCTTCGCTCTACTGCTGCCTTTTATCTCTAGACTTGATTATTTCAATGCAATCCTGCTGCTCTCCCACATTCAACTCTCCGCAAACTTGAGATCATGTCCCAATACGCGTCAAATTGCATGCACCCATCACCCCTGTGCTCGCTGACCTACACTGACTATAGGTTAAGCAACACCTTGATTTTAAAATTTAAATCCTTGTTTTCAAATCCCTCCTTGGCCTCACTCCTCCCTATCACTGTAATCTCCTCCAGCCCCACAACCCTCCAAGATACCTGTACTCATCTCATTCTGGCCTCTTGAGCATCCCTGATTTTAATCACTCCACCATTCGCAGTCATGCCTACAGCTCCCTCGGCCCTAAGCTTTAGAATTTCCTCCCTAAACCACTTCCCTCACTTTCCTCATTTAAGACACTCCTTGAAACCTACCTCTTTGACCAAGCTTTAGATAATCTGGTCAGTCTCATATTTTGTTTTATAATGTCCCAGTGAAGTGCCTTGGGACGTTTTATGTTAAAGGTGCTAAATAAATGCAAGTTGTTATTGTCAATGCCTGTAGAGTTTCTGGAGCCTCCTGAGAGTCAGTTACAAGGGGATGGGGGACAGTACGTCTGTCTGAACTCTCAGCTCTAAGTATAGCCACTCCTTTCCTTTTAAAGATACTGTGGGGACTCGCTCCCTCCAACTCTGACATCCCCCCGACACGAGATGCTGGTTCTTTTTGTGACTGATGAGGGAGAAACAGACGTGGGATTCTTTGCCACTTACCAGTCGCTCAACAGGAGTGAGGGTAAGAAACAACACTGCACCATTGCCTGTCCTCTCTGCTCGACTGAGCTGTATTTATTAATCTATTCAAGTTGTTAATTTGCTTTGGTTTCTTCCTGTGTTGTGCCACATCCTTGAGAAAGGAACCAGTGCTGTAGCTTCTCTTGGGATCATGAGTGCTCCTGTATAACTGACAGGGTGAATGAGAGTGCTTTGTTCTCAGTCTCAATGACCCTTGATACCATATGGTCTAGTGCCCTGGATTACTCACCGAGCATATCACGGCCAATCTGTACAGAGTTTCTTTTAATTTAAATTATTAATATTTGTTCAGTTGTGTGAGAGACAATATTGCATTCATGAGGATAACAATCTGAGTTATATGTAACAGTGGGGATCAGAAAAACATTGTGTGAGGGATCACAAGCTTAAACTATACAGCTTGCCATTCCACAGCATTTTACCCAGGTGGAAAAAGTGATTAAAAATTCTAAATGTGATTTGAACATTGCTGTGTTACACCATTATTTCTATGCTATCCTGCATCTGTTTCAAACTTTTGACCTCCCTTTGTTTTTCCATTATTTCTCCTTCTCCATTTTTTCATCTCCCTCATAAAAAAGTGCAAAAGAGAAAAGGAATAAAACTTTCTTTGTAAAACAACTTTGCCACCTAAGGATATCCAAAATGCTTCACACTCAATGAAGTATTTTTGAAGTGTCGACATTGTTGTAATGTAGTTCGGGCAGGTACCCTGACCCCTGTAGCCTTGGACAGTCGACTGCACTGCCCTCTTGTTCGAATTTCTGCATTTATTACAAAGATACTGTACTTTAGCTGGGTGTCTCTGCCAAACAAGCAATGATACCAGAATATACCAAATGATGGCTTATGGGGATTAACCGCGGTGATACGGCTCTGATGTTATGGGTGTTAACGCCGGTGATATGGCTCCGATGTCATGGGGGTTAACCCCGGTGATATGGCTCCGACGTCATGGGGGTTAACCCCGGTGATATGGCTCCGACGTCATGGGGGTTAACCCCGGTGATACGGCTCCAATGTCATGGGGGTTAACCCCGGTGATATGGCTCCGATGTCATGGGGGTTAACCCCGGTGATATGGCTCCGATGTCATGGGGGTTAACCCCGGTGATATGGCTCCGATGTCATGGGGGTTAACCCCAGTGATACGGCTCCGATGTCTTGGGGGTTAACCCCGGTGATACGGCTCCGATGTCTTGGGGGTTAACCCCGGTGATACGGCTCCGATGTCTTGGGGGTTAACCCCGGTGATATGGCTCCGATGTCATGGGGGTTAACCCCGGTGATATGGCTCCGATGTCATGGGGGTTAACCCCGGTGATATGGCTCCGATGTCATGGGGGTTAACCCCGGTGATATGGCTCCGATGTCATGGGGGTTAACCTCGGTGATTTGGCTCCGATGTCATGGGGGTTAACCCCGGTTATATGGCTCCGATGTTCAAGGATTCAGAGGAGCAAAAATTCCAAATGAAAATTCAACTCCCCTTTCCTCTGACTCAAAGATAAAATGTGGTGTATCCTAAATCTTTGCCAGGGTTAATGACTTATTATGAGTTAGGTTCACTCAGAATCCAACATATTTCTGCCAAGATCCACATTTGTAATATTTGGGGGGGAAATTACACTGCATGCTTAAAATGTCCGACTGTGTTAAATCACTGACCCTGATCATTCTTCCTTGTTTCTTCTCTCTCAGCGACATGCAGCCCTCATGAGTTCACCTGTATAAATGGGCAGTGTGAAGCAATGCAGTGGGTGTGTGATGGCTGGAATGACTGCTCGGATGGGAGTGACGAGATGAACTGCAGTGGTGTCACACACTTGCCTTATGGTATGAACCTGTGAATGGGATTAAATGGAACCATGACACACAGCTACCTATAGGAACATGAAACATAGAAATTGCTGGATGAAGAAAGATCAGTCTATCTATTTCGCCACCTACCATCCAGATAGTTGAATGATATGATGATGGAGTTGTTGGCTAATCATAGTGATAAATCTCTACCAAATAGTCTGATCATGAGGTGAGAAAAACCTGCAGCGGTGAAGAGTTTTGGGAACCACAGCTCCAAAGTCACCTGTTCTTCCCAAGCTCGCTACACTCACCACATGCTATGTCTCAAATTACTCATATTACGTGGTGGTAATGTTACTGGGCTAGTAATCCAGAGGCCCCAACAAGTGTTCTGGGGACATGAGTTCAAATCCCATCAAGGCAGCTGATGGAATTTAAATTCAATTAATTAATAAATCTGGAATTAAAAGCTAGTCTCAGTAATGGTGACCATGAAACTATCAGATTGTCGTAAAAACCCATCTGTTTCATTAATGCCCTTTAGGGAAGGAAATCTGCTGTCCTTACCCGGTCTGGCCTACTTGTAACTCCAGGCCCACAGCAATGTGGTGACTCTTAAATGCCCTCTGAAATGACCTAGCAAGACACTCAGTTGTACCAAACTGATACAGAAAAGTCAAAAAAAGAATAAAACTTGATGGACCGCCAGCATCAATCTATGCACTAGAAATGACAATGGCAAACCCTGCCCAGTCAACCCTGCAAAGTTCTCCCTACTGGTGACTTGTGCCGAAATTGTCATACTCACCAAATAATACCTTACAGACAATGTCCCAGATTCCTCCATCACCATCCCTGGGTATGTCCTGTCTCATCTGCAGGACAGACTCACCAGAGGTGGCAGCACAGTGGTATACAGTCAGGAGGGAGTGCCATGGGAGTCTTCAACATTAACTCCGGACCCCATGACTTCTCAAGGCATCAGGTCAAACATAAGCAAGGAAATACCCTGCTGATTACCACCTACCACCCTCCCTCAGTTGATGAAGCAGTGCTCCTCCATATTGAACACCCCTTGAAGAAGCACTCAGGGTACCAAGAGTAACTCGATAGAACGACTACTGACCAAATTGGCCAAGTCCCGTTGGACATAGCTACCAGACTGGGCCTGCGATAGGTGGCGAGGGGACCAACAGAGGGAAAAATCTGCTTGACCTCACCCTCACCTATCTACCTGTCCCAGATGCATCTGTCCATGACAGTATTGGTAGGAGTGACAACAGCACATCCTTGTGGAGACAAAGTCCCACCTTCACTCTGAGGATACTGTCCATTGTGCTGTGTGGCACTACCACCGTGCTAAATGGAATAGATTCAGAAAAGAACTAGCAGCTCAAAACTGGGCATCCATGAGGCGCTGTGGGCCATCAGCAACAGCAGAATTATGTTCAACCACAATCTGTAACCTCATGGCCTGGCATATCCCTCACTCTACCATTACCATCAAGCCAGGGCATCAACCCTGGACTAATTAGGAGTGCAGGAGAACATGCCAGGAGCAGCAAAAGGCATACCTAAAAATGAGGTGCCAACCTGGTGGAGCTACATCAGAGAACTACATGCATACTAAACAGTGGAAGCAGCATGCAATAGATAGAGTGAAGTGATCCCACAACCAACAGATCAGATCAAAGCTCTGTAGTCCTATTGCATCCAATCGTGAATGGTGGTGGACAATTAACAAATAACCAGAGGAGGTGGCTCCACAAATATCCCCATCCTCAATGATGGGGCAGCCCAGCACATCAGTGCAATAGACAAGGCTGAAGCATTTGCATCCATCTCCAGCCAGAACTGCCGAGTTGATGATCCATCTCGGCCTCCTCCTGAGGTTCCCAGCATCACAGATGCCAGACTTCAGTCAATTTGATTCACTGTGTGTGATATCAAGAAACAGCTGCAGGCACAGGATATTGCAAAGGCTGTGGGCCCTGACAACATCCCAGCCGTAGTACTGAAGACCTGTGCTCCAGAATTAGCCGTGCCCCTAGTCAAGCTGTTGCAGTTCAGGTACAACACTAGCACCTACCCAACAATGTGAAAAATTGCCCAGGTATATCCTACCCGTAAAAAGCAGGACAAATCCAATCCGACCAATTACCGCCCCATCAGTCTACTCATGATCATCAGCAAAGTATTGGAAGGTGTTGTCGATAGTGCTATCAAGTGGCACTTACATAACAATAACCTGCTCACTGATGCTCAGATTGGGTTCTGCCTGGGCCACTCGGCTCCAGATATTACAACCTTGGTTCAACATGGACAAAAGAGCTGAATTCAAGAGGTAGGTGAGAGTGACTGCCCTTGACATCAAGGCAGCATTTGACCAAGTGTGGCATCATGAAGCCCTCGCAGAACAGAAGTCAATGGGAATCAGGGGGAAAGCGCTCCACTGGTTGGAGTCATACCGAGTACAAAGGTTGTGGTTGTTGGAGGCCAAACATCTAAGCCTCAAGATATTGCTGCAGGAGTTCCTCAGGGTAGTATCCTAGGCCCAACCATCTTCAGCTGCTTCCCTCCATCATAAGGTTAGAATTGGGGATGTTCACTGATGGGTCAGTATATTTTGTGACTCCTCAGATACTGAAGCAGTCCGTGTAGAAATGCAGCAAGACCTGGACAATATCCAGACTTGGACTGATAAATGGTATGTGATATTTGCGCCACACCAGTGCCAGGCAATGACTGTCTCCAACAAGAGAGAATTGAACCATCATCCCTTGACATTCAACAGTACTACCATCGCTGAATCCCCCACTATCAACATTCTGGGTTACCATTGACCAGAAATTTAACTGGACCAGCCACATAAATACCGTGGATACAAGAGTAGGTCAGAGACGAGGAATCCTGCGGCGAGTAACTCACCTCCTGACTCCTCAAAACCTGTCCACCATCTACAAAGCACAAGTCAGGAGTGTGATGGAATACTCTCCACTTGCCTGGATGGGTGCAGCTCCAACAACACTCAAGAAACTGATACCATTATGGATAAAGCAGCCCCCTTGACTGTCACCCCAACCACACCATAAACATTCACTCTCTCCTCCACCGACGCACAGTGGCAGCAGTATGTACATGATACAAGATGAACTGCAGCAACTCACCAAGCCTCCTTAGACAGCACCTTCCAAACCAGTAAATGGAAAAGTCCTGGGGAAAATTGATGTGCAGAGAGATTTGGGTGTTCAGGTCCACTGTTCCCTGAAGGTGGCAACGCAGGTCAATAGAGTGGTCCAGAAGGCATACGGCATGCTTTCCTTCATCGGACGGGGTATTGAGTACAAGAGTTGGCAGGTCATGTTACAGTTGTATAGGACTTTGGTTCGGCCACATTTGGAATACTGCGTGCAGTTCTGGTCGCCACATTACCAAAAGGATGTGGATGCTTTGGAGAGGGTGCAGAGGAGGTTCACCAGGATGTTGCCTGGTATGGAGGGCGCTAGCTATGAAGAGAGGTTGAGTAGATTAGGATTATTTTCATTAGAAAGACGGAGGTTGAGGGGGGACCTGACTGAGGTGTACAAAATCATGAGAGGTATAGACAGGGTGGATAGCAAGAGGCTTTTTCCCAGAGTGGGGGATTCAATTACTAGAGGACACGAGTTCAAAGTGAAAGGGGAAAAGTTTAGGGAGGATATGCGTGGAAAGTTCTTTACGCAGAGGGTGGTGGGTGCCTGGAACGCGTTGCCAGCGGAGGTGGTAGATGCGGGCACGATGGCGTCTTTTAAGATGTATCTAGACAGATACATGAATGGGCAGGAAGAAAAGAGATACAGACCCTTAGAAAATAGGCGACATATTTAGATAGAGGATCTGGATCGGCGCAGGCTTGGAGGGCCGAAGGGCCTGTTCCTGTGCTGTAATTTTCTTTGTTCTTTGTTCTTTGTTCAGTGAGCTCTACCATCTAGAAGGACAAGGGCAGCAGATGCATGGGAACACCACCACCTGCAAGTTCCCTCCAAGCCACACACCATCCTGACTTTTTTTTTCTTCATTCATGGGATGTGGGCGTCGCTGGCTAGGATAGCATTTATTGCCCATCCTTAATTGCCCTCGAGAAGGTGGAAATATGTCAACATTTCTTCACTGTCACTGAGTCAGAATCCTGGAACTCCCTCCCTAACAGCTCTGTGGGTATAGCTACCCCACATGAACTGCAGTGGTTCAAGGAGGCAGCTCACCACCACCTTCTCAAGGGCAATTAGAGATTCACAACAAATGTCAGTGACCTTGCCAGCAATGCTCACATCCCATGAAAGAGTTTTTTGTTAAAAGTTGTATTCTAAAATATTGTTTTCTAAAAAGAATCTATCCAAATTGCATTTGAATGAATCAATACTATCTGTTTCTATTGTTTCCCTAGGAAATCTGTTCAATAGATTGACCACTTGCTTACTTTGTCCTTTGCTTCTATACTTATTAATGTATTTTGTTTGATAAAAGTACAGAGAAATCAGGTGGTTTATGTTGTAACTCATCCTAAATGGAGGTGAGCTGAGACTACTGATAAACTTGAGGGACATTCATCCCATCAGGTCAGACTGAGCTCAAACCCAGGACATGTACGATGAAAAGTCACACAGGAGCTTTCAGGGAGCAGATTCTGACAGTACTGTGATAAAAATATCTGTTAAAAAAAATCAAATGTTTCTGAAGGGAATTGTAACTATCTGGTGAAGTTGATCTTTTATTTCTTTCTGACTGAAAATTTGGGGACATTCTTCCCCTCTACCCCAAATTCCCTTCACCCCATTCTCTGTTCTTCTAATGAAGTCACTGACTCCTTTCTGGGGATTGAAATTGTGATATTCTGGTTTGAATGATTCAGCACCACCCCAAATACCCTCTGGTACTCAGCCCAAGCAGCCATTCTCTTGTCTGCACCTAGACAGTGTCATAAAGTTATTCCACCATGGTAATGTTCCCCAGTTGTAATATCAACTACTGACGAGTAAACTGAGCACAGACCACAGAGTGAACTTGATATCTTTCTGATTAATGGCTCAGTACTGCACTTGGCAGTACATATACCCACCGAGCCGTGGGGGCAGGGTAGACACAGGGATTAATGAAGCTGCCCCACAACCTATTAAATTCTGATTTACCCAAAACATGTCATTAATATTTTGCTCTTGTTTTCCAGCAACTGGTTGTGAGAAGATTGAGGTTGAGATGTGTCAAGGCCTCAGTTATAATGAGACTTCATTCCCCAACATTTGGCTTGGAATTCCAGATCAGAGAAGTGCTATTTCTACCCTGAAGGACTACAAGGTAGGAGGGCTCAGATATGCCTACCAATTCTCAGTGTGTCAGGAGTGTGTTGTTCTCTATTTGTCTGAATGGTTTAACTTTTGTAAATATATTTAGTTAGTTAATTATGAACTGAGTCCAACTGAACTGTGCTGTGCTGATATCATCTCATCACTTTGGAGAAAAATAAAATGGACTGGGCACTCGCAATCTAGTATTGTGTGAGTCCTAAATGGCACAAGGCCATTACAGGGGCAACGAAAGACCTGGGGCTTCCAGTTTGTAGAGGACAAGGTCAACTTATGAGAAACGCAGCAACGCAGCAGGAGGAATTAACTCAATAAATATCCTGAAATTAAATCAAACTGAGTGCAATGAGGGATTGCTATCCCATCACACACCGAGTAACAGAACCTCAGTCACCGAGTAACAGAACCTCAGTCACCGAGTAACAGAACCTCAGCGTTGTACCAGCTTGCAATTTAAAAAAAAAATTTGTTTGTGGGATGTGGCTGTCGCTGGCTAGGCCAGCATTTATTGCCCATTCCTAATTTCCCTTGAACTGAGTTGCTTGCTAGACCATTTCAGAGGACATTTAAGAGTCAACTACATTGCTGTGGGTCTGGAATCACATGTAGGCCAGACCAGGTAAGGACAGCAGATTTCCTTCCCTAAAGGACATTAGTGAACCAGATGGGTTTTAACAACAATTGACAACGGTTTCATGGTCACCATTAGACTAGCTTTTTAATTCCAGATTTATTAATTGAATTCAAATTTCACCATCTGCCGTGGTGGGATTTGAACACAAATCATTAGCCTGGACTCTGGATTACTAGTCTAGTGACATTACCACTACGCCACTGTCTCCTTTGTTACCTTAAGAAAAATGGAGTATAATGTGGGAAGATGGGAAATTGTCCACTTTGGCAGGAAGAATAAAAAAGCATATTATCTAAATGGTGAGAGATTGCAGAGCTCTGAGATACAGAGGGATCTAGGTGTCCTAGTGCATGAATCACAAAAGGTTAGTATGCAGGTCCAGCAAATAATTACGAAAGCTAACTGAATATTATTGTTTATCGCGAGAGGAATTGAATACAAAAGTAGGGAGGATATGCTTCAGCTATACAGGGCATTGGTGAGACCACATCTGGAGTACTGTGTACAGTACTGGTCTCCTTATTTAAGGAAGAATGTAAATGCGTTGGAAGCAGTTCAGAGAAGGTTTATTAGACTAATACCTGGAATGGACAGGTTGTCTTATGAGGAAAGGTTAGACTGGCCTGGCTTGTATCTACCGGAGTTTAGAAGAGTAAGAGATGACTGAATTCAAACATATAAGATCCTGAGGGGTCTTGACAGGGTGGATGTGGAAAGGATGTTTCCCCTTGTGGGAGAATCTAGAACTGGGGGTTACTGTTTAAAAATAAGGGGTCACCCATTTAAGACAGATGAGAAATTATTTCTCTCAGAGGATCATGAATCTTTGGCACTCTCTTCCCCAAAAGGCAGTGGAAGCAGAGTCTTTGAACATTTTTAAGGCAGAGATAGATAGATTCCTGATAAGCAAGGGGATGAAAGGTTATCGGGGTTAGGTGTGAATGTGGAGTTGAGGTTAAAATCAGATCAGCCATGATCTTGTTGAATGGTGGAGCAGGCTCGAGGGACCGAGTGGCCTACTGCTACTCCTAATTCGTATGTTCATATGGAATATGGAAAGAGTATTCCATCCATCTATCCCACTCCTTCACCATGCCATGGATTCCCCATTATAGACTTCACTCCAATCATTTGTTCTCCTGTGATATTCAAGCAAATCTCCAAAATATTCTTATAGCTTCACTCCTGTACTATTACACCCTAGACTGCTGTCCGTCAACACTTACCCCTCCCTCAGTGGAGTGAAGCCCCTCCCTCATTGCAGGGAAGCCCATACCTCAGTGTAGGGAAGCCCCTCAATCAATGCAGGGACACAGCTATGTCTCAGTAGTAGTGGAGCATACTGGAGATAAAGGCAGGATAAGATCCATAATTCATAGAAACAGAGGAAATAGGAGCAGGAGTAGGCCATTCGGCCCATCGAACCTGCTCTGCCATTCAAACAAATCATGGCTGATCATCTACCTTTATGCCATTTTCCCCCACTATCAATATATCCCTTGATGTCATTAGTATTCAGAAATCTATTGATCTTTCTTGAACATTCTCAATGATTGAGCTTCCACAGCCCTCTGCGGTAGAGAATGCCGAAGATTCACCACCCTCTGAATGAAGAAATTCCTCCTCATCCCAGTCTTAAATGGACTACCCCTTATTCAGGATAAAAGCAAGGTTTAAAAGAGCAGCGGATGAACCAAGTATTAGGTGTTGCCAAGTTTGGGTTGTAGATTGTAGGGGGAAGGTGAGACTGAAGGACTTGGAGAGTTCCACAGTTTTGAGGTGCCAATAAACAATGAGTCAGGGCAGGAAAGTGGGAATATTCTAGAGCGCACAGATGTAATGACTTATTTTTGTGTCGAGGCTTCAAGGAAATGGTGAGATCCTGGTCCCAACTAGATATTTATCCAAATTTTTTCTGAAGTATGGAAATGAAATAGCTCCTGCCACTTTTCCATGGAGTCTGTTACTGTCAACCCCGTTATCAGGAATTCTTTCCATTCTTGACAGCTTTCTGCTGAATGGTTGGGTGTTTGATTCGGTCTAACAAAGTTTCAGTGCTAATGATTCTGACCAGTTCTAATCTTTGATGTCTGGATGTTCCAAAACTAATGGTTTATCCTTTCATTTCAACAGCTTCTGACTGAGTTGGTTTGTTATGAAAATCTCCGCCTATTGACTTGCAGCATCTTTGTACCGAAGTGCACACGGGACGGTGGGGTAGTTCCACCCTGCCAGTCCCTCTGCCTGTCTGCTGAGAAACAGTGTCAGCTCTCACTTGAGTCCTTGGGCATAATGTGGCCTTTCAACTGTAACCTTTTCCCAGACGCTGATGACCCCATTGAATGTGTGAGACCATAGTTGGAGAGATAACTCTCTGACCCAACCTATACCTGCAGCTACCACTCACCTTAACAACCGGAACAGAAATTGTCAGAGTTGCAACTCCAATAACAACAGCAATGGGAGAACCGTATGAACAAACCTCAATGTAGCATTAATAATGCATTTCTTAGTGAAAGTGAGGAGCTTAGAATTTTTATAAGTCCCTACCATGTGGAATTTTATTCTTTCTTTGACAAGACCAAAGCTATGATGATGGAACTCAGATTTAAAGATGTATCATAACCCCTGGTTGGCCTTGCACCCTGCAGATGGACCAGTGCAAGACTGGGACATTACTGCCCCTACAGTGGGAACACCTGCACTGTGGGAGGCAGGATTTTTTTTTTGAAGTGGCTCAAACTATGGCTAAGAGGCTTTCAAGCAGCCATTTTAACTTATCTTAAACATGGACATGTTTTGTGGTAATGACGACACAGTAGGTTTGCAGATTCCTGGTAAATGAAATCACTGTTATTATAACCTGTCGATGCCTCCCTGGCCGGAGCTGATTCATTTGGGGTAATTGTAACCTCACCTACCCAGCAGGAAACCGACAGGATAGGAAGGAGCACTGGGTTTACACCCTGCCTGATTATCAACTTGGGTAAGGTCACACCCGATCCCATCAGTCTCCGATCCCCAATATGATGGTCATAAGTCTGAAAGCAGTTGCCCCAAAGTCCATTGGGTGCATGTGCTGCCCAGTGCGACATGGAGTCACACAGATCACCAAGGTCCTGGGTTTGATGCCCAGCCTGTGCGGAGTTAGTTAATCTCAGCTAGGGTAGCGTTTAAGGTTTTCACTAAAATAAAAGCAAAATACTGCGGTTGCTGGAAATCTGACAAAAAAACAGAAATTGCTGGAAATACTCAGCAAGTCTGGCAGCATCTGTGGAGAGAGAAGCAGAGTTAACGTTTCAGGTCTGTGACCTTTCAGATTTACATTAGTATCCATATACTGGAAGGGGAAAGAAATCACCCAGGGACCCTACTCCTGATCACTAGCCAGTGACTGGTGCTAGAAAGTATGCTCATGGCTGCTTCGTGAGGACTAGATTTGGTTGGGCTGTGATACACCACAGCTGAGCAGCCTGTTGACACTCATTGTTGAGGGTCACACTTGAAGAATGATGACTTGGATGAGGTACTCAAGAAATCAGCATATTCAGGAGAGGAGAAAGAAACTGGGGAAATGGTAAAGAAAAAGGTAGCCCAACAACCATACTTTCAACACTACATAATAATCCACTTAGTGCAAATTATCTGCATCTTGTATTACTTTAAAACAACTAATTTAATTTACATATAGAAATAAATAAAACAGCAATATGTTCACTGAAATCAATCTATTTTTAGTGGGCTCCAGTCTATCAGGATACCTGCATTTATGTGCTGCCTTATCACATTCCTCAGAGATGCTTCACATAAAATGGATTATGGAATGTGGTTTGAGTGAACAGTTAGTCTATTTTTTGTGGCATTGGTTGAGGGAAAAATGTTGGTCCCTGGGTGCCAGAGAACTCCCTGATCATCAAATAATACCTTTAACATTCACGTGAACAACTGGGACAGGGAGTCAGGTGTTGATTTAAAGTAATCTAAATGACCACACTTCTGACAATATACATTCCTCCATGTTGGATTGTTATGTCGCTTAAGTTATATTGTCAGGTCCTGGAGTGGAATTGAATGCTTATACAACAGTGGCATTGAAGTTGTATAACACTACTGGACATCTGTTTTGTATTAGTTATCATTTATTACCCTCAGAAGTCTTTCTTTGAAAAGAAAACAGTTTGTGAGAATCAGTTTGTCTTTATCATTCTCTTCCCGTTTGCTATGGCTTTTCTCCTCCTGCTGTTCCTGGATTTGCCTCTGAGCGCATCAACCATTTCCTCCTGGAGTCAGAGTCTGTGAGTAAGAGAGTTTTCTCATTCCCTTTGGACTGAGCTGAGTGGTGGGGCTGTCTGATCAGGAGATTGAGGGCTGTACAGAACCAGACTGACACAGACTACCCGTATCAAAGAGCTGTCACTACCATTCTCTGTTTCGCTTCTTCTAGAGGTAGAAAATATTTCATCTTTATGGTGAGTTATTTAATATATTTTTTAAACAGCGTCTCTTAGTTTTCCAAGGGAATGAAGGAATGGAACTTAAAATCTTAGTAACAATCTAAGCACTTCCTGTACACACTCCAACTGTTAGAGACAGAGCCTCAGATGTTGACTATGGGTTGGGTTCAAAATACCGTTCTGTGGATGTACAGACTCCAGCCTGCAGTCCGAGAGGTTTTAATTGTTCCTTAAGAGAACTCCCATCCTGTTATTCTATTTTGTTTCACAGTAACCAGAGAATTGGGAGTGTGGAGCAAATTTAAAACATGGGCTCTCATTTCATTGAACAGATAAGGGGATTTAAAGGGGAACTGGCTTCTTGAAAAAGTGTTTCAAAAACAATCTTAGTTTCTAGAGTAAAGAAAAAGCTGACTAGGATGATGCCAGTGTGTGACAAAATGGTCTATCTGGGATGTTGTACCTCATTGTATTGTGTTTGTAAAGAGATGAATAAAATGGTTTAACAAATTCTTCCGAACCTCCAGTTGATTTGAGGCCAGTTTGCGTTTATAATGACAGAAATTAGATTGCTTGGGTCACAAGACTTCATAAACATTTCTTTTTTTCTTTTGGGCCTCCTTATCTCGGGAGACAATGGGTAAGCGCCTGGAGGTGGTCAGTGGTTTGTGAAGCAGCCCCTGGAGTGGCTATAAAGGCCAATTCTAGAGTGACAGACTCTTCCACTGGTGCTGCAGAGAAATTTGTTTGTCGGGGCTGTTGCACAGTTGGCTCTCCCCTTGCGCCTCTGTCTCTTCGACTCGCCACATTTTAGCCCCGTCTTTATTGCTGCCCGCCAGCTCTGGCGAATAAACATTACAGTGGAGTAAATACATTACAGTGGAGTAAAGGGGTAGCTCAGAGCCCAGCCTACACTTCTTTTAATTAACAGAGCATGGCTTTCATGACATATTGTTTGACAATTCATTAAACATGCAGTGGTATAAATCGGAATAAAATGCATCACTGTGTTTGTGTACAATGTTGTTGTGATACACATCTCTTCCCACATCCAGGGGTCAGACAAACACTTTCTCAAACAGAGTGACTTGCTCTCCCACTGACTGGACAGCAGACCACATTCAGAGGGCAGGTCCTGGGACCTGTGTGTGCTGGAAGGGGTCAGTCTGTGTGAGCTGCCAATGGAGTATCATTGCTGTTGTAAAGATGATGAACCACAAGGGATTTGCAGCCAAGGAGACATCTGTGTCACTATCATCTGGGTTACAGAGACAGACTACAAGACAGCGACAAATCAGCGAGATCCAATTGAGAGACTGAGCCAGAGGCTGCAAGCCCCTCAGATTCATTTCTCCCAATAGGCATTCAATCTCCAGTTTGTTGCCTGAATCAGTGGGCGGCAGCTTGATTTGATACCAAAACTTTGTCAGTTTTTGACAGTCTTGAGTGGCACCCTGTGGTGTGAGTGTGAGTTTGCAACTTATTCCTCTGACCTTCAGCTTGGGCAGTGTAAAGAAGGATTTACTTTGTACAGTCACCCTGACACTTCTCAAGGGAAACTGGCGAGATTTAGATACAAATTTGTGGAATATAAAAGTTACCAGGACAAATCAGAATTAAAATATACTGTAGAGAAGGAGGCCATTCTGCCCATCATGCCTGTGCTGGATCTTTGAAAGAGCTTTCCAGTTAATCCCACTGCCCCTGCTCTTTCCTTATAGTCCTGTAAATTTCCCCTTCAAGTATTTATCCAATTTCCTATTGAATCTGCTTCCACCGCCCTTTCAGGCAGCGCGTTCCAGATCACAACAACTCACTGCGTAAAAATACTTCTCCTCATCTCCCCTATGTTTCTTTTGCCAATCAACTTAAATCTGTGTCCTCTGGTTACTGACCCTCCACTCACTGGAAACAGTTTCTCCTCATTTGCTGTGTTAAAATACCTTGTGATATGGAATACTTCCATTAAATCTCCTCTTAACCTTCTTTGCTTTGAGAACAACAGAGTTTCTTAAGTCTTTCTACAGAACTGAAGTCACTCATCCATGGTATTATTCTAGTAAATCTCAGCTGCATCCTCTCCAAGGTATGGTGCCCAGAATTGGACACAATTCTCCAGCAGGGGCATAACCAGTGATTCCTTTTATCTCTACAGGGTTGGAGTCTCTACCCGAACCTCGGGATGAGTCCCATTACCTTGTCTGTGTTGCTCTGGTTGCTTTCATGTGCCTCGGCCAACATTAAGGACAACAACCTCTCCGGCTTTTGTGCTGGTCATCCAGGAATTCCAGGAACTCCAGGACGTAATGGGTATCCAGGGATGGCAGGACGGGATGGGAGAAATGGGAGGGACGGAATGCCTGGAATACCAGGAGAGAAAGGCGATACAGGAAAACAAGGTAAGAGTCATGTGACATTGTTCACACTGCTCCTGGCCACTGATCCTACAGTCTACTATAAGCATGTGTTATGTTAAAATATGGACCAAATGGTAATCAGGAAATAATTTTAAACCAAGATGCCACACAGTAGTTAGATTTTGTAAGTTTGGGTGAGGACATTGCTAACTCATCTGTGCTGCCCCCATGGCTGAATTGCCCGACAATACTCCCTGTCTTGGTCCCTTGGGTGAAGCACACCTGGCACCCATGGAGCGTACATCAATGCTTCAAGAGAAGAGAAAGGAGAACCAAGCAAAAATCATAATTGGCTAAAAGTGGGTTATCGAGGTCGGTTTTGATTTGTGTTCTCAGAGAGCTCGACTCTGCTTTTCACCCTCTCCACAATGTTCCTCCCAGATTAGAGACAACACTACAAGGCAGGGTATAACATTCAGCCGTGCATGAGACACAAGCTCTCTGTGCTCCTTGCCTCAATTTGCTCCAGTATTTTGATTATTAGCATCACCTTTGATAGCAACTTTTCTTGAACACTACATTCCTTCATCTCAGCCTATGCCATCGAGGAGCTTCCGTCTCAGGACGCTATCCTAGAGTTGATACTTTACATATCACAGTACAATAATATAAACTGTGTCAGAACTTTATTACTTGTATGGACAGATCAGAGCTTGCTCCCTTAAACAAAATTTTTTGTCACACTTGCTTTTCCTCTGTGACTGCAGTGTCCCTTTAAGGGATATGTTTGGGGTTTTCAGTAACAGTTTAGTTGCTGATTATTCTTTTCTGTTCTTAATTACATTCAGCTGGAAATGTAAGAGGAGATGGGGAGGGATATCTGGAACTGAGGAGGAGCGATCCGGGTAACTTTGTAATTTTATTTTGTTTTCTTTTAAAGGAAGTTGGAATACACCCCTGGCCCTGATTCATTTTATTCTGATCAAAAATCCCCATTTTTTCTTTTGAAATGGTGCCGTACAACTTACTTGGACAGAGTCCCGGAATTTGCAGTTGCTTCTGTTTACAGAGTCAGCCACAGACTCTCAGCACTGGGAAGCCCAATTTTCTCCTCTCCTTTGCTGAAGGTACTGATTTTTGTTGGGACACAGGCTCCGCAGGAACTAGCTTCCCATTCACTGCCTCGCCACAGTGACCACCCTTCACATGTGCCCAGGCAGTGAATGTCATCGGGGACTTTGACTCTGGCAGAAGAATAGAATGTGCTGGAATTACACAGCTGGTCAATCAGCCTTTGTAAAGTAAAGTTAACATTTCAACGACTATGACTTGCATTTTTATAGCACCTTTAACATAGTAAAATGATCCGAGGCGCTTCATAGGAGCGATTATCAAACAAAATGCGACACCAAGCCCATAAAGAGATATTAGGACAGGTGACCAAATGCTTGGCCAAAGAGGTAGGTTTTAAAAATCTTAAAGGAGGAGAGAGAGGCAGAGAGGTTTAGGGAGAAAATTCCAGAGGTCAGGGCTCAGACACCTGACGTCATGGCTGCTAATAGCAGAGTGAAGGATGCACAAGAGGCCAAAATTGGAGGAAACCCTTCCCCACTTCTAAAGAAAGGTCACACCTGACACTTTAACCCATTTTTTTTCCGGTTACAGATGCTGACGGACCTGCTGATGTGTAGTTTTTGTCTTTCAGCTGCTTTACGGCCATGTCCAATCCTGGCCTACATCCAACATCCACACGGGTGAACTTTCCAGTAAGAGTCACCTGACAGTTATCAGGAATAAAAACCCTGACTCACTCTTCCTGCCCTCAGCCCATCAGCACTGAGGGCAATTAAATCAACTCAGGGCAGACCAGGGACAGACATTTGCTCCTTGCCCAGTTCTACATCAGATGGTACATTTACCCATTGAGTCATTAAAAGGATTACACTTTTAATTTAAAGTGCTGAGTGTGACGAGAGACTTAGTCCCAGCCATGTATTTACTGGATGTTTTAGTTTATGATGTCAACTGAACCTGATTAAGATACA
Organism: Heterodontus francisci; assembly: GCF_036365525.1. Lineage (NCBI taxonomy): Eukaryota > Metazoa > Chordata > Chondrichthyes > Heterodontiformes > Heterodontidae > Heterodontus > Heterodontus francisci. Next base: position 81,354,747 of record NC_090392.1, on the reverse strand, counting down.
GGCTAGAACCAGTCTGATGAATTCATTATCATCCAATATTTATCCACGTGTTAAATAATCTCAGTGTGAAGGCACGCGATAGATTTACTGCTTTGTTTATGAATAAAATCAATGGCTGACTTTCTGATCAATGAATATTTCTAGGTCAAAGACTCATGCCTTCATTGCAAAAATACTGAAGAAGGACTATGTTACAGTTTTAACAGGAGAGTACATAGTGGGAACGAAAGAGTTCAAGAGATGGTTCTTAGGCTAATTGATCTCTAGTTACCTAGTTTATCCCTTTCCCCCTTTTTGAACAGAGGTGTTGCATTGACAACCCTCTCTCACATTTTAATCCAAGGATGTTTGACAGATTGTGCTCAGACCCTTTGCTATTTCCTCTCCAACTTCCCTCAGTGCTCTAGGATGCAGCCACCAGAGCCCAGTCTCTCTTTCACTTGGGGTTCCACCAATTTTTTAGTGCTACTTCCCTAAATATAGAGGGAAGTTAACAAAGCTGTTAAAATATTGGGTATATGAGATCCTAGGATTTATCAATGGGGCATTGAGTACAAAAGCAAAGGTGATGCTAAACCTGTAAACATCATTGGTTTGGCTACAATAAGAATATTGCATCCAGTGTTGGGTACCCCACATTGAGGAGAATGTCAAGGTCATGGAGAGGGTGCAGGAGATTCACTGCACTATACCAAGGACAAGAGGCTTTATTTACGAGGAGAGACAAGAGAAATTGTGACATGTTTTATTACAGTGGTGGAGGAGGAGATCTATTTCCACTGGTCAGTGAGTCACTACCTAGAGGGGATAAATTTAAATGAAATGTGAGTTTAGGAGAAATTGGGGGGGTTTTTATGCTGGCGGCAGGGTCTTGACATCCAGAAAAAGTGTGCCGAGATCCCTGCATTGCCTCTTCTCCGGAAGGCCCACCAAGTCCAGTGCCAATCAAGCACTTAAGTGGTCAGTGGCAGGCCTGCCACGTGATCAAGGACCCCGTTGCCAGAGGTCTCACCCTCGGAGAGCTTCCAGCCAATCAGATGCCGGCAGCTGCAGTGCCACTGCAGAGGCGGTGGATGCTGCTTGAGGAGCAGCGCTGGAACCAGGCCATAGGTAGGTCAGGCTGGGAGGGGTCTCACGGGATGGGGGTTGCAGGTGGAGGGGTTGGCAGCAAGGGCAGGGGGTGGCTTTCAGCAGGCATCTCCCTCCTTCCCAATGCTGGGTCCCTCATTCAGGCACAAAATGCCTTTAAAAAAGAGGGACACACACCCTCGTCACCACACAGGAAGCAGCCCGGATGGTTGTCTGTGCCGTGCGGCACAGGGCTGCCTGCCGCACAGCTAATTGCGGCTGCCGTGGGAAGAGGTCCTCTATTGGGGGTTAGTTACATAGTTAAAGGCCTCAATTGGTGGCAGAGTGGGAAGGCCTGGACTATATTTGGTGGAGGCAGGAACCCATCCCCCAGCCCCCATCCCACCCGATTTTATGCTCTTCCTGCCTCGAAATGGTCTTTTATCTAGTAATTTAAGACACAGAATGCCTGACCAGAAAGTTTTTTTAAAATTTGTTTTTGGGATGTGAGCATTACTGGCCAGGCCAGCATTTATTGCCCATCCCGAATTGCCCTTGAGAAGTTAGTGGTGAGCTGCAGTCCATCTATTGCAGGTACACCCACAGTGTTGTTAGATAGAGTGTTCCTGGATTTTGACCCAGGGATGGTGAAAGAACAACAATAGAGTTCTCAGGCAGGATGGTGTGTGGTTTGGAGGGGAACTTGCAGGTGGTGGTGTTCCCATGTGTCTGCGGCTCTTGTCCTTCTAGGTGGTAGAGGTCACGGGTTTGGAAGGTGCTGTCGAAGGAGCCTTGGTGAGTTGTTGCAGTGCATCTTCTAGATGGTATACACTGCTGCCACTGGTGGAGGGTGTGAATGTTAAAGGTGGTGGATGGGGTGCCAATCAAGCGGGCTGCTTTGTCCAGGATGGTGTCGAGCTTCTTGAGTGTTGTTGGAGCTGCACCCATCCAGGCAAGTGGAGAGTATTCCATCACACTCCTGACTTGTGCCTTGTAGATGGTTCACAGGCTCTAGGGAGTCAGGAAGTGAGTTACTAGTTGCAGCCACAACCTGCAAGTTCCCCTCCAAGCCACACACCATCCCGACTTGGAACTATATCGCCGTTCCTTCACTGTCACGGGGTCAAAATCCCAGAACTCCCTTCCTAACAGCACCAATGGTGTATCTACACCCCAATGACTGCAGAGGTTCAAGAATGCAGCTCACCACCACCTTCTAAAGGGCAATTTGGGATGGGCAATAAATGCTGACCTAGCCAGCGATGCTCCTATCCCATGAATTAATAAAAAGAAGCCTCTGACCTTCTACTTCTCCAGTTCAGTTTCTGGTCAATGATTATCTCCAGGATGTTGATGGTGGGGGATTCAGCGATGGTAATGCTGTTGAATGTCAAGGGGAGATGGTTAGATTCTCTCTTGCTTAAGATTGTCATTGCCTGGCATTTGTGTGGCACAAATGTCACTTGCCACTTATCAGCCCAAGCCTGGATGTTGTCCAGGTCTTGCTGTATGTGGACATGGGCTGCTTCAGTATCTGAGGAGTCACAAATAGTACTGAATGCTATGCAATCATCAGCGAACATCCCCATTTCTGATCTTATGTTGGAGGGAAGGTCATTGATGAAGCAGGTGAAGATGGTTGAGCCTAAGACACACCCTGAAAAACTCCTGCACCAATGTCCTGGAGCAGAGATGATTGGCCTCCAACAACCACAACCATCTTCCTCTGTGCGAGCTACCACTCCAACCAGTGGAGCATTTTCTTGTGATTCCCATTGGTTTCAATTTTGCTAGGACTCCTTGATGCCATACTCAGTCAAATGCGGTCTTGATGTCAAGGGCAGTCACTCTCACTTCAATTCTGGAATTCAGGTCTTTTGTCCATGTTTGGTCCAGGGCTGTAATGAGGTCAGCAGTTGAGTGACCCTGGCGGAACTCAAACTGAGCATCGGTAAGCAGGTTGTTGCTGAGTAAGTGCCGCTTGCTAGCACTGTCAATGCCACATTCCATCACTTTGCTGATGATTGAGAGTAGACAGATGGTGTGGTAATTCACTGGATTGGATTTGTCCTGCTTTTTGTGGATATGACATACCTGGGCAATTTTCCACGTTGTCAGGTACTTGCCAGTGTTGTCGCTGTACTGGAACAGCTTGGCTACGTGCGGCTGGCTCTGGAGCACAAATCTTCAGAATTACAGCTAGGGTCTTGTCAGTGCCCATAACCTTTGAGTATCCAGTGCCTTAATTAATTAATTAAATAGAATAGAGATGGCTGGGCAGGCAATGTGTTGCAGCTGTAGTATGTGGGAGCTGGTGGACGCCGGTGCGATTCACAGTGACCACATCTGCAGCAAGTGTTGGCTGCTCGAGGAACTTCGGCTCAGAGTTGATGATTTGGAGTCTGAGCTGCGGACACTGCGACACATCAGGGAGGGGGAGAGTTACCTGGACACTGTGTTTCAGGAGACAGTCACACCCCTTAGATTAATTACATCGCATCTGGACCGTGGTTAGTATCAGGAGGGTGTGACTGCGAGTGAGGCAGGTATGGGGATCCAGAATTTAGCTTTGGAGGAGCCTCAGCCAGTGCCCTTATCCAATGGTACGAGGTTCTTGCTCCTGCTGTGGACAAGGGCACAGACTGCAGGGAGGATGAGCAAACTGACCACAGCACCGTGGTTCAGAGTGCCATTCAAGTAGGGGGAGAAAAGAGAAATGTAGTTGTAGTAGGAGATAGCACAGTTAGGGGAGTAGATACTAGAGTACCGAAGGCTGTGCTGCCTACCTGGTGCCAAGGTTAAGGACATCTCTTCTGGGCTGGAGAGGAACTTGCAGTGAGAGGGGAAGGATTCAGTTGTCATGGTCCATGTGGGTACCAACGCCATAGGTAGGACTAGGAAAGAGTTTCTGCTGAGGGACTCTGAGCAGCCCAGGGCTAAATTAAAAAGCAGAACCACAAAGGTAATAATCTCTGGATTACTATCTGAGCCACGTGCAAATTGGCTTAGGGTAAATGAGATTAGAGAGGTAAACGCGTGGCTGAAAGACTGGTGTGGGAGAAATGGGTTCCGATTCATGGGGCACTGGCACTGGGGAAGGAGAGAGCTGTTCCGTTGGGACGGGCTGCATTTGAACCATGCTGGGTCCAATGTCCTGGCAAATCGTATAACTAGGGTTGTAGATAGGACTTTAAACTAATTAGTGAGGGTTCAATTGAAGGGAAGTTTAAAAAATCAAACAGAAACAAGAGAGCAGAGGTGCAGGGTAGTGAAGAGGCGAACAGTAATCAAGGTGTGACAGGAAGGGGCAGAAAATACAAGCAGAAGAGTGCAGCAGAAATTAGAACCAGAATGAGTAATAATGGCAAAAAGTCAAAGCTTGAGGCTCTTTATCTGAATGCACGCAGCATTTGTAACAAGATAGATGAGTTGACGGCACAAATAGAAATAAATGAATATGAGTTGATAGCTATTACAGAGACGTGGTTGCAGGGTGACCAAGACTGGGAACTCAATATTCCAGGGTATTCGATGTTCCGGAAAAATAGGCCAAAAGGAAAAGGAGGTGGGGTAGCTTTGTTAATAAAGGAAGGTATCAGTGTGGTGGTGAGTAGTGATATAGGTGTAATAGATCGTGATGTGGAATCAGTTTGGGTGGAAATAAGAAATAGCAAAGGGGAAGAAGGCATAGGTGGGAGTGGTCTATAGGCCCCCAAAGAGTTGCCTCACTGTAGGACAAAGTATAAATCGGGAAATAATGGAGGCGTGTAAGAAGGGCGCTACAATTGTCATGCGTGATTTTAATCTGCATATTGACTGGACAAATCAGATTGGCAGAGGTAACATGGAAGACGAATTTGTAGAGCACATCAGGGATTGTTACTTAGAGAAATACATTGCAGAACCTACCCGGGAACAGGCTGTTTTAGATTTGGTAATAAAGTACAAAGAACAAAGAACAGTACAGCACAGGAACAGGCCATTCGGCCCTCCAAGCCTGCACCGATCTTGATGCCTGCCTAAACTAACACCTTCTGCACTTCCGGGGCCCATATCCCTCTATTCCCTTCCTCTTCATGTATTTGTCAAGATGTCTCTTAAACGTCATTATTGTACCTGCTTCCACCACCTCCCCTAGCAGCAAGTTCCAGGCACTCACCACCCTCTGTGTAAAAAACTTGCCTCGCACATCCCCTCTAAACTTTGCCCCTCGCACCTTAAACCTATGTCCCCTAGTAACTGACTCTTCCACCCTGGGAAAAAGCTTCTGACTATCCACTCTGTCCATGCCGCTCATAACTTTGTAAACCTCTATAATGTAATGTGTAATGAGGTAGGATTAATAAGAGATCTCATCGTTAAGGATCCTCTAGAGGGAAGCGATCAGAACATGGTAGAATTTCAAATTCAGTTTGAGGGCGAGTAATTCAGGTCTCAAACCAGTGTCTTCAACCTAAACAAGGGCAATTACAGAGGTCTGAAGAAAGAGTTGTCTAAAGCAGGCTGGGAAAATAGACTAAGGGGAAGGTCAGTGGATGAGCAGTGACAGACATTTAAGCAGATATTTCATAACGCTCAGCAAACATTTATCCCAGTCAAAAAGAAGGACTCGATGAGAAGGATGAACCACACGTGGTTAATAAAGGCAGTCAAGGAGAGTATCCAATCCGAAACTAAGGCATACAAAGCAGCGAAAACTAGTGGTAGGCCAGAGGATTGGGAATTTTTTAGGAACCAGCAGATGACTAAAAAACTAATAAAGCGGGAGAAAACTGATTATGAAAGTAAATTGGCAAGAAATATAAAACAAACAGCAAGAGCTTCTACAGGTATATAAAAAGAGAGTAGCTAAAGTGAGCGTGGGACCTTTGGAGGATTCGACTGGAGAATTGATGACGGGGAACAGGGAAATGGCAGATAATTTAAACTAATATTTTGCTTTGATCTTCACAGTGGAGGACACTATAAACATCCCACAGATATCAGATAAGCAAGGAGCTAATGGGAGGAAAGATCTTGTAACAATCTCTATCACAAGGGACAAAGTATTTGACAAACTAATGGGACTAAAGGCAGACAAGTCGCCAGGACCTGATGGCCTACATCCAAGGGTTTTAAAGGAAGTGGCTGCAGAGATAGTGGAGGCATTGGTCAAAATATTCCAGAACTCACTGGATTCCGGGAGGGCCCCAGCGGATTGGAAAACCGCTAATGTGACACCTCTATTCAAGAAGGGAGGGAGAGAAAAGCAGGAAACTATAGGCCAGTCAGCCTAACATTGGTCATTGGGAAAATGCTAGAGTCCATTATTAATGAACAAATAGCAGGACATTTAGAAAAGCTTAACGCAATCAAACAGAGTCAACATGGTTTTGTGAAAGGGAAATCATGTTTGACAAATTTGCTAGAGTTCTTTGAGGTCAAAACAAGCAGAGTTGATAAAGGGGAACCGGTAGATGTAGTGTATTTGGATTTCCAGAAGGCATTCGATAAGGTGCCACATAAAAGATTATTGCACAAGATAGGAGCTCACGGTATTGGGGGTAATGTATTGGCATGGATTGAGGATTGGTTAACACACAGAAAACAGTCAGGATTGAAGGGTCTTTTTCAGGTTGGAAAGACATAACTAGTGGAGTGCCACAAGGATCAGTCCTAGGGCCTCAATTATTTACTATCTATATTAATGACTTGGAGGAGGTGGCAGAGTGTAATATATCCAAATTTACTGACAATACAAAAATAGGTGGGAGGGCATGTTGTGATGAGGACAGAAGGAATCTGCAATGGGATATTGGTTGAGTGAGTGGGCAAAAACTTGGCAGATGGAGTTTAATGTAGGAAAGTGTGAGGTCATGCACTTTGGTAGGAAGAATCAAAAGGCAGACTATTATTTAAATGGAGAGAGACTCCAAAAAAGTGCAGCACAGAGGGATCTGGGTGTTCTTGTGCATAAAACACAAAAAGTTAGCATGCAGGTGCAGCAAGTAATTAAGGCAAATTGAATTTTGGTCTTTATTGCTGGGGGGTTGGAGTTTAAAAATAGGAAAGTCTTGTTACAAATGTACAGGGTGTTGGTGAGGCTGCATCTGGAGTACTGCGTACAGTTTTGGTCCCTGTATTTAAGAAAGGATATACTGACATTGGAGGCAGTTCAGAAAAGGTTCACTAGGCTGATTCCTGGGATGAAGGAGTTGTCTTATCAAGAACGGCTAAGCAGGTGAGGCCTTTATTCAATAGAGTTTAGAAGAATGAGAGGTGATCTTATTGAAACATACAAGATTCTGAGGGGGCTTGACAGAGTAGATGTTGAGAAGATGTTGAGATGTGAAGGAATTTCTTCTCTCAGAGGGTAGTGAATGTCTGCAATTCTCTACCCCAGGGAGTTGTGGAGGCTAGATCACTGAAAGTATTTAAAGAGGAGGTAGATAGATTTTTGAAATATTGGGGAGTTGAGGGCTATGAGGAGCTGGCATGAAAGAGAGTTGAGGTCTGGGCAGATCAGCCCTGATCTTATTGAATGGCGGGGCAAGCTTGAGGGGCCGAATGGCCTACTCCTATTTCTTATGTTCAGTCGTTTTTGATATCATGTGGAGTCAATTGAATTGTCTGAAGCCTGACATCTCTGATGGTGGGGACCTCAGGAACAGGAGGCCGAGATGGATCATCCACTCAGAAGCTACTGAAAGAAGTGAATAAATATTTGAAAAAGAAAATTTGCACAGGTCAGGAGGCAGGGGAAGGGGCATGGGACAAAGTGGAGAACTCTTTCAGAAAGCTGCCATAGACACTATGGGCTAAATATTCCCCTACTGCAATGTAAAATTCTCCAATTCTATGATTCACCCTAGTCCAAGGCATGAGAAGCTGTTCCCACTTGTGGGGAGGCAGGAACTAGGGAACATATTTCAGATCGCCACAATAAATCCAATAATGATTTCAGGAGAAACTTTTTTTAAACGCAAAGTGGTTATAATGTGGAACTTGCTACCACAAGGAGTAGTAAAGGTGAATAGCATAGATGATTTAAAGGGAAGCTAGGTGAGGGTGAAGAGTAGAAGATTATGCTGATAGAGTGAGATGAAGAAGGGTGAGAAGAGACTCTCATGTGAAGCAGAAACACTGACCAGTTGGTCTGAATGGTCTGTTTGTGCTGTAAATACTTTATAATACTTTGTAATGAGAACAGAGTCTAACCCAATGTACCACTCAGTCTCTGTTGAGAGAACATCTTTAGCACCCCCCTCACATGCTGGATGTGAACTTTGGTTCAGAGAGAAGCAGGCCATAGTTTAACTACTGCATTGCACCCTCTTCTAGGTGTGAGAAAAGAAGCAATCTTAATTGCAATGGTCTAAATCATGATTTTGCTTTTCAGGTTTACTTGGGCCAATGGGAGAGCAGGGTATTCCAGGGCTACCTGGGTTAACAGGTGAGAAGGGAGTGAAAGGGGACAGCGTAATTAGCTACAACTCTGCATTCAGTGCAAAACGTTCCAAGACCCGCATCTTCCCCCTGCTCGAGGAGGCAGTCCGGTTCGATGTGGTTATACACAATGATCAGAGGCATTACAACCCTGTGACAGGAAAGTTCACCTGTGAGATCCCGGGGCTCTACTATTTTGTGGTTCACTCTACAGTTTACAAAACCAGCCTGCAGTTCGACATCATGAAGAACAATGTTTCCATCTCTTCCTTCTTCCAGTATTATGGAAACTGGCCGAAGCCTGTCTCACTATCAGGTGGAGCCCTCCTGCACCTGGAGCCCAAGGACCAGGTGTGGGTACAAGTGGCAGTGGGGGACTACAATGGGATTTACTCCAGTGCAAAGACAGACAGCACCTTCACTGGGTTTTTAGTCTATTCTGACTGGCAAAATGCTCAATTCCTGGTTTAATGTCCATCAGCTCTGGTCATTGCTGTGTCATGTAATGATTGTATTTTACATCAAACTGAACTTTAAACAGGTCTCATTGTTAGACATTTACTGCATCATTTATACATGTTTCCTCAGCCTTAGGGTCACCATCTGTCCAGTTTTCCTAAAATGTAAACCAGATCCAATGTGTTTATAAATGAAGCCTATTTTGTCTTCACTTGCTTCCTTGTCTTACAATGTGTTGGGTCTGATGTACATGGGGCAGTGCTCAGCTCAGCAGCAGTATAAAAATGGAGAAGTGAGATCGCTCATTACCTCTGCACCTTTCAGTTGCCCAAGAGCTTTCTCAGAGGCAGACCTGGGCAAGGCCCACACTGGCGCAGGGTCAGGGCAATCGTGGCTGAGGTGGGAGGAGGTGTTCCTCAACCTTTAGCTTCCACTGATATCAGGGGATTTGAAAGGGCCAGGCAATAAGGACTTTAGCCTCATGGTGGATCTATGGGCATGGGGCCTTCACTCTATTGCTCATCAAGAAAGGTCAAGACTGGCAGCCCATCCCACAGCTGCGCCCATGTTCCTATCCAGTTCACCAACACAGGACCCTGCCAAAGGGCAGGCCTGCACTGGGAGTAAAATCCTATCCACATAACTCAGCAAAGTAGGATGGTGAGAGACTTGGATTGAGTCAGATAAATGTGGGAGTAGGCAGGTGTGAGGGTTGAGAGTGTATACCAGATGAGAGTTGCAAGTGTGGAGGGAAAGGTGATTTGGCTCCAAAACTTAGGACAAAGCAGGTTGGAATGTAGCAAAACGACAGTGAAATTTGATAAATGTCACGGTGATCCCTGCAGCCAACAAGTGTGCAACCACAAACCAGTGAACCTGCAAACCAGTAAACCCACAAACCAGTGAACCTGCAAACCCGTAAACCCACAAACCAGTGAACCTGCAAACTCGTAAACCCACAAACCTGTAAACCCACAAACCCGCAAACCCGCAAACCTGCGAACCTGCAAACCAGTGAACCTGCAAACCAGTGAACCTGCAAACCCACAAACCAGTGAACCCACAAACCAGCGAACCTGCAAACCAGTGAACCCACAAACCAACAAACCAGTGAACCCGTAAACCCACAAACCCGTAAACCCACAAACCCGCAAACCAGTGAACCCGCAAACCAGTGAACCCGCAAACCCACAAACCCGTAAACCCGCAAACCAGTGAACCTGCAAACCCACAAACCCGCAAACCAGTGAATCCGCAAACCCACAAACCAGTGAACCCGCAAACCAGTGAACCCGCAAACCCGTAAACCCGCAAACCAGTGAACCTGCAAACCAGCAAACTTGCAAATTCTCAAGCACACAAATTTGAAAACTGTCAAACCTTTAAACTTGCAAAGCTACAGTTCAACAAACTCAATTCACAAAATCAAACCTGTTATTCCAAATTTGTAGGTAGGGGCACCCCCGAGTGGTTTGATTGATAAATGCACTGCCTTACTGCATTACTGCACCATATAGACCTAGTTCGATCCCAGTTAAGTTACACCTTGTTCTCTCCTCTTAATTCCCTTGAACCTTCTCATTCAAGCACCTGACCTTATTCCACCCCCTCATCTCTCCTTTAAAACATTTTCATCTACTGCTCCCCCCATGCACATTCCAACTTTCTACCCTCAAGGTATGCACCCTCCTTTCCTCTCGGCCTCTGCGCTGTGAATCCTCAGCCTCAGTGATCTGAATCCCATCTCTCCTAGCCTGATTTCCTCTGAAGTTACTTCCTTCTGCCCTCCCTAAATCTTTCTCTGTATGAACTCTCTGATCCATATTCACACCTCTTCCCTCCCAGCACCCCCAGGCTATGCCATATCCCAAGATCTCTCTACTTCCATGTTCTCAAACAAGCCGTCTCTGCCCACTAATACAAAAGCAAAAACACTGCAGATGCTGGAAATCTGAAATAAAGACTGGAAATACGCAGCACGCATTTCTGACCATTTCTTTGTATCCCTCAACTCACATCCTCCTAGACCCATCCAGCACCACTTCTTTCTGGGTCTGTCCTCAAAAAAAAAAACTCATTTACCATGGCAATTTCAAACCCCCAGCTGCCTAATTTTGACCCTCCATTTACCGCCATAGTTCTGCAGCTATCAAGATGATCAATGAACCTCAGTCCACCTTAGATGCCCTTGTCCCTGGTAAAACCTATACTGTGGCCATTCCCCCAGGCATTGGCCCCATCTTCGCACCTTCAAGTTCAAGGGGCACGGACTTGAGCATATCTGGTACACAACTGGTTATCACTCCATCTAGCTGGAGCATAAAGTTTAAATTCCACTGCCAAAAATGCCCATGATTCCAGGATTACCCTGGGGAGCAGAGATTACTCACAGCTTTTCTCCACGATCAACCATCTCCTTAAATTCCTCTTCCCCAGACCCTTTCATCCTCATCAACAAGTGCAAGGAGCTCAGAGAATTCTCCATCACTAAGCAGGAAACCATTCTCTGCAACTTCACTTCCCCCCCCTTCCCTTGATCACGAAGCCAAACCTCAGACTCCCCAGTTCCCTAGTCCTGATCCCAGGGGCTAGATTATCAATTCCTGGTGGGTGTGGGAGTGAGTGTGCGCACGATTTGAAGATCACATTCTTGGAGATCTGTACTGGCTCCTGCCACCTCTGGCACATGAAGCGATTTTTAAAGGGGACGCTGGAAGGGACCAGAAGTACCAACACCTCCAATTAATCACCTGTTGAGTTCATTGAAAAGCTTCTCAGGAGCAGTTTGTAATTTTCAATGGGAGTGCATGGGGAAATGTCATGTCTGGAGCACAGCAGGGTGTAGAAATAGTGAATACTGCAGGGAGCTATGAGAGCACCAGCCAGATTCCTGAACAGAAAAGGCGACCACTTATTGAATGTCCAGCTGGTGACCACAGGAAGCAAATCTTGCATGTTTGCGCCCAATTCCCAGGCAGCTGTCATGACTTCTTTCTCCTGCGAGAGTCCCAGGTGCTGCACCTCTTCAGGCCTACATCCAGACTCCATGGGTGGCTGCTGGGGGTTTAGGGATAAAGAGGATCAAGGCCCAACCATCTTCAGCTGCTTCATCAATGACCTTCCCTCCATCATAAGGTCAGAAGTGGGGATGTTCGCTGATGATTGCACAATATTCAGCACCATTCGCGACTCCTCAGATACTGAAGCAGTCTGTGTAGAAATGCAGCAAGACCTGGACAATATCCAGGCTTGGGCTGATGCATGGTAAGTAACATTTGCACCACCCCAGACAATGACCATCTAAAACAAGAGAATTTAACCATCGCCCCTTGACATTCAATGGCATTACCATCACTGAATCCCCCACTATCAATATCCTGGGGGTTACCATTGACCAGAAACTGAACTGGAGTAGCCACATAAATACTGTGGCTACAAGAGCAGGTCAGAGGCTAGGAATTTTACAGCAAGTAACTCACCTCCTGGCTCCTCAAAGCCTGTCCACCATCAGCAAGGCACAAGTCAGGAGTGATGGAATACTCTCCACTTGCCTGGATGGGTGCAGCTCCAACAACACTCAAGAAGCTCGACACCATCCAGAACAAAGAAGCCCACTTGATTGGCACCTCATCCACAAGCATTCACTCCCTCCACCACCAACGCACAGTGGCAGCAGTGTGTACCATCTACAAGATGCACTGCAGTAACACACCAAGGCTCCTTAGACAGCACCTTCCAAACCCACGACCTCTACCACCAAATGCATGGGAACTCCACCACCTGCAAGTTCCCCTCCAAGCCACACACCAGCCTGACTTGGACCTATATCGCCGTTCCTTCAGTGTCACTGGGTCATAATCCTGGAACTCCCTTCCTAACAGCATTGTGGGTGTGCCGACACCCCAAGGACTGCAGCTGTTCAAGAAGGCAGCTCACCACCACCTCCTCAAGGGCAATTAGGGATGGGCAATAGATACTGGCCCAGCCAGTGATGCTCACATCCCTCGTCCTCCTGACGCCCGTCCGCTACCCAGACACGGATGGAGAGGTGCTACAACCAGAGCCATTCCTAACAGACCCACATTGAACAGACCATTGGCATCTTGAAGGTGCGCTTCCCTTGACTGGTCAGCTGGTGCCCTCCAATAGGAGGGCCAGTCAGAGAGTGTCTCATTGTGGGTGTCTGCTGCACCTGCACAACAAGTCAAAGAAGCCTGGAGACGGATGAGGAGGAGGACCTGGAACACCGCTCCACCTCGGAGGAAGACTGAGAGGAGGAAGAAGATGATTGAGAGGTGGAGGTAGGGTTCGCTCAAGAGGTGGCTGGCGACCGGGCAGCAGTGGACTCCTGGCTCTGCTGTCCCAGATCTCAGTGTGAACTCCAGGCTAGCACGGCCTGATTCAGTAGTGTTTCATCTTCTCACCTTCAAACCCTCTTGACCAAAGAAATGTGAACTCACCTTCTAGCATGGAGAGCTATCACTCCTCCAAGACCCACATCTGTGAAGTCCCACTGCCAGCCATGGTAATGGAGAATGAGGTTTCCACTGCCAACACTCTCCAACGTCACAAAGCATGGAAATATAACAACCCCAGGACCCTTTGGTGTCCCCCATCCACCCCACATGACTTCCAACCCCTTTTGCCATGAAAAATCAATCACACATATTTAATTGATAAAATAAACAGGTGATATTGCAATGAAAAAAAACAGCACCAGGTCATCCATTAAGTGAAATCAACAGCATGGTGCCTTTCTTTCTCTCCTTCTACAGGGTCCTCCCCCTACAGCACAGGATGAGGTGGAGGCAGCCTACTCCTTACTTTCTGCCTTTGGCCGAGATGCCTGTAGTTTCCATCCTCATCTTTAACATGCCCGTAGGGGTTCCTCCACAGGTTGCCACACCTGTGTCATTGCAGGGGTTGCCTCTGTCACTGGACCTTGGCACACACATGGTTTCTGGTGCTGCGTATGGCTCTCAAGAGGCTGCCCAATCTCAATGGAGGAGCACATGCGATTGAATCCCTGAGTCATGACAGAGTACATGCGCTGCATGGACTCCATTGCCTGCCCGTGGCTCCTCAAGGCCTCAGGGAACTCCGATAAATGGGAATGCCTTTGCCACTAGTTCTTTAGGAAGACTCTCCTTGTCTGTGACACCCGAGGCCCAGCATCTTTGCCCAGCAGGGCATCACTATATTTGTCCTCCATATTCCAAGGGGGACTCTGGCACAACTGACTCTGCCTCATGCCCCTCCTCCTCCTCATGTGATGAGGTTCCCCCAGAGTTCTCTTTTCCAGGCTACTCCGGGCCCAACAGAGGTGAGTGTGTCTGTGCTGGTGGAAGATGTTGATATGATGTGACGGTGCCGATTCCAGTGTGTCTCCCTGCTGCTGAGGAGGGTGGCGATGATTATGCTTGTGCATTCTCTTCCCCGTCTGTAACTGACCCTGTGGAAAACACAAAAAAGTGAACATGAGAACTCATCCTACTCACCGATCGCTCCAGAATCCCCTTAGATGACAGCAGTTGAAGAGCCACAGCACGCATTGGGAAAGAGTGTCCTCCATGCCCTTGATCTCAAGATAGATCAATCAAATGACCCTGCTGTTCATGGCCCCCTGTCTCACCGACTCCCCCCCCCCCACCCCCCCCCCACCCCCCCCCCCCCCCCAAATGACTCATAGGAACCCTGGCGATCTCCAGCGTTGCTTCCTCCATTTTCATCAGAGTATGGAATTGGGTCATATCACCCCTCATTCTGGCCATTTTCCAAGTGTTATGGTTTACTTCCCCTGCAGGATAAGAGGAGAATGACTCGAGTAGGTTGCTCTCCCTCATCTCTTCCAGCATCATGTAGACGTGAGCTGATATGCCCCTCAGTAACATCTCCGTCTGCAAAGCACCCCATATGAGAGTGGCTGTAGTCTCAGTAGAGTGACTGGGCACTTGATCTGAATGTTAGGGAGAACTATGGAGATTCTTTGAGGTCAGCTCGTATGCATGCTGGTGTTTACAGGTTTGGTGACCTATCAATCACTTGGGTGCTGCTGGCCACAGACTTTACCAGACCTCATCAGGTCACTGAATCTCTTCCTGCACTGGATCCACGTCCCTCTGGTGAGCCTCTGGCTGTTGACATCTGTGGCCCCCTCTGACCATACCCTCTTGGTCTCTCTGGGGGTGAGGGGTGGGATTTCTCCTTCTGAACAGAGGGAAAAGAACATCTCTCCTGTGTGCCATCCTGCATCCATTAACGCCTCAAGGGAGGCATCAGAAAATAGCAGTGCCATCTGGGGATGCATGCCCAGTCTTGCACTGGCCCTCAGAGCTCCCTGCTGCTCCATACTTTCAGGCTGAAAGGGTTGGGACCTGAAAATGTTCCAGGTGTCGGATTCCTGACCTCAATTCAGCCCCCTGTCTCTCTCTAGCTTCTATCCCATCACCCCTCACCCTCTCCAAGCTCATTTTGTCTACAAGAACCCTTGAGCCCATTCTCACTGAACCACTGACCACCCCTTTCTGATCCCCATGCTAGCTGATCTTGTAAACAGTTCCCTCTCCTCAGGTAATGAACCTTCCCTACCAAATCTGCTGTCATCACTTCCCTCCTCAATAAACCCACCTTCAAACACTATTTGCAAACTACTGCTCCATCTCCAACCACCTTTTCTTTTCCAAAGTCCTTGAATGTATTGTTGTCTCCCAAATTCATGCCTATCTTTCACATGCTTGAAGCACACCAATCAGGTTTTTACTCTGCCGTAGCACTGAAATATCCCTAATCAAAAGTCACAAACAGCTGTGATCATGATGCACTATGACTCCTCATCCTCCTTGACCATTCGACATCAGTGACCCCCATTATCCTCCTTCATTTTCCAGTTCAGCAAGACTGCCCTCACCTTTTTCCACTCTTACCTATTAGATTGTAGCCAAAGCATCTCCAGCAATGCCTTCTCTTCCCACCCCACACTGACCTCTAGAGACCCCAAATGTCTTCTCTGGCCCTCTCTTCTCCCTTTCCTACTTGCAGCCTCTCAACGATTTCAGAGGACATGGGGTCAGGTTCCATATGTATGCTAACACCCAGCACATACCCCTCTACCATCTCCACTGCCTTTATGTTGTCAGCCTGTTTGTCTGATAGCCGATCCTGGATGAGCCACAATTTCCCCAGTTGGGAAGACCAAAGCCTTGATCTTCAGCCTCCACCACAAACTCCTTTCCCTATCCACTGCTTCGGTTTCATCCCCAGGCACAGAATCAGACTGTTTGTAACCTTGGGCTCCCATTTGATCCCGAGCTGAGATTCTGACCTCACTTGATAATGAAACTACGTCCCATGTCTTGGTCACCTGCAGGCTCAACTGTTTTAATTCTCCCCTGGCTGAAACCTTAGCTCACCTAAATACAGCTACCTGTTCCTAACCCAGACCGTGCCCCATCACCCTAGCGCTCACAGACCTACATTGGCTCCCAGTCTAGCAACGTCTCAAATTTCAAATTCTCATCCTTGTGTTTAAATCCCTTCATGGTCTCATCCCACCCTATCGTTGTAACCTCCTCCAGCACTGTTGGAAAGTTGGACAAGCATGGAAACCCAGCACCCTGCTTAAACATCTACAAAACCAAGTTACTGACAAAGATATGCCTAAAGCACCTCATTCTGCCAATATTCTCTCAATTTCAAAATTCCTTTCCTGTATTAAACAGTAATGGAGAACAAAGAGTCTGGCAGTGACAGTAAGCATCACATAGCAGAAATACCTTATTTATATCTACTTGGACCAGTCCTGAACAGTCTGAAGAAAGTATGTCAGTAATGTATCCTTCCCAATGTAGCATGCTCAATATACTAGGCAAGTTGCAACCAAGAACTGAAGACTTCCTTTCAGATGCATTATAAATGTTCCATTAGCTGTGTGTGTTGAGTACTGAATCCTGTGATCATAGAGAGGACAGCACTGGACTCTGCTGCTGAATAGCAGTCCAGGTCCACAATGATTAGGGAGTTACTGGAGGGTGATCAGCTCCATGTAACAGAACCCCAACAACAATCAGTGCTTTCAGGAGAGCAGGGGAACATTTTAAATGATAAATAAGGTTTCTATACAGTCATATTCTGGAATTATTTTGAATTTCAGGAAAGTGGCTGCACTACCACTAACTGCCCATGGGCAGTGCTGAGAGCCTGTCTGACACCAACAACAAATGGCTGATTTTACAACGATTATTGTCATTCATTTTGTCAACAACTTTCCAAATTCCTTCGGAAACAGTGATAGAGGCAGAAATCACTTTGCTTCAATAAGAATTTTCAACTTTTATTTAGTGTTCAAAATCATATCTTCAGAATCTCCTCTAAACGAGATGCCTCCAGAATGTTTTTGGCAAGATTGCCCCGAGTTAGGGGTAAAACATTACACTTCTGCCCAGTTGCTAACTCTGAACGGTGTCCCTTTTCCTGTTTTCCCACACAGCTTGGCATCTTCGACAAACAGTTATTCTATTAATTTATGGAAGGAAGGAAATTGGAAAAATTTAGGGTCACCCCGAACATTAAAGGCCGACTGTTAGAGGATTTACTCCCCTGTAGAGTCTTTGACTCAATTCCTGGGCTCTCGGAGGCGGAATGAGTGGTTTTGGTCACCAATGGTCACCTTGTCCTCTGCAGAGTCTGATGTTATTTTAGAATTACCAGACCATATCGTTGATTGAAATCACTTTTCAAAGTGGGGGGAAAAAATGAACACTCTGCTCTGTGCACGTGTTAACTGAATAAATTCAAACATGTCCAACCATTGTCTAAATTCATATTTCAAAACCAGCAAGGGTCATCATATTAATTCTCAGACTGTTCCCATGTCTCCCTGCACTGACAGGAAGTCTGATCCGTCCTGTTCTTCATGGTACAAGTTATTCGACAATGGTAGAAAACAGCACACAGACAGACTGGCAAATATGTGATACTTTCAGGATGCAATTTAAAGTTCCCTTCCAACAGCACTGTGGGTGTACCTACACCACATGGACTGCAGTGGTTCAAGAAGGCAGCTCACCACCACCTTCTCAAGGGCAATTTGGAATGGGCAACAAATGCTGGCCTGGCCAGTGACGCCCACATCCCCATGAAAGAATAAAATTAAAAATTAGGCAGGAACTAACAATGTCAGAGGCTTCAGGTGTTGGCATAATGAAAGCATTGATTGCATTTCTGTGAAATAAAGTTACCAGGGAAGAGCATTGACTAAGGACAGTATAAAAAGGTTAGAGACAATTAACTACAATTTTGTAGAAGGAAGGGATTGAAGGATAGTGGGAGGGGAGTTGATCCATCAATATGGGTGGGTCTGTTAGGTCTAGTGGTCTTTTCCCATTTCTAAATTCTTAATCTAGGAGAACGCCATCAAAACATGCAGCTGGCTGTAACACCTCATCGGGACCTTTTCATAATTCCTTGGGATAGTCTGTTTACTGAATGGAAAGAATGTGGACTATTTAAAGAGTGTTTTGAAATGTGCTCCACCACAGGGTCATACTGTATGCTGACCTTTACCTCTGACTCTTTATTACAACATTCTCTGGAAAATTATTTTTCTAATCGGCTTCCCATTAAAGCACTCAGGCATTAAAGGAATTTCAATCCTGAAATCTTGCACATGGATATTAACCTCCCAGGCAGGTTCCCAATCCCTGCTCCACACAGCCCAGTCAGTGCCAGTCCTCCCACTATGAGTGCTGGGGTCAAGCAGTGAAGCTGTTCATGAGCTCCCACTCTCCCTTAAGTTAATGTGGGAGGTTTCGAGAAGACTTTTAAAGACAGAAACATAGAAAATAGGAGCAGGAGTAGGCCATTTGGCCCTTCGAGCCTGCTCCGCCATTCATTATGATCAGGCTGATCATCCAACTCAGTAGCCTGTTCCCACTTTCACCCCATACCCTTTGACCCCTTTAGGCACAAGAGCTATATCTAACTCCTTTTTGAAAGCATTCAATGTTTTGGCCTCAACTGCTTTCTGTGGTAGCGAATTCCACTGGCTCACCACTTTCTGGGTGAAGAAATTTCTCCTCATCTCAATCCTGAAAGGTTTACCCCATATCCTTAGACTATGACCCCTGGTTCTGGACTCCCCCACCATCGGGAACATCCTTTCTGCATCTACCCTGTCAAGTCCTGTTAGAATTTTATAGGTTTCTATGAGATCCCCCCTCACTCTTCTGAACTCCAGTGAAGAGAATCCTAACAGACTCAATCTCTCCTCATATGTCAGTCCCGCCATCCCAGGAATCAGTCTGGTAAACATTCGCTGCACTCCCTCAATGGCAAGAACATCCTTCCTCAGATAAGGAGACCAAAACTGCACACAATATTCCAAGGGTGGCCTCACCAAGGCCCTGTATAATTGCAGCAAGACATCCCTGCTCCTGTACTCGAATCCTCTTGCTATGAAGGCCAACATACCATTTGCCTTTTTTACCGCCTGTTGCACCTGCATGCTGACCTTCAGCGACAGGTGTACAAGAACACCTAGGTCTCGCTGCATATTCCCCTCTCTCAGTTTATAGCCAGATAATAATCTGCCTTCCTGTTTTTGCTACCAAAGTGGATAACCTCACATTTATCCACATTATACTGCATCTGCCATGCATTAGCCCACTCACTCAACTTGTCCAAATCACCCTGAAGCCTCTCCCAATCCTCCTCACAACTGACCCTCGCACCCAGTTTTGTGTCATCTGCAAATTTGGAGATATTACATTTAGTTCCCTCATCTAAATCATTCATGTATATTGTGAATAGCTGGGGTCCTAGCACCGATCCCTGCAGAACCCCACTAGTCACTGCCTGCCATTCGGAAAAAGACCCATTTATCCTTACTCTTTGTTCCCTGTCCACCAAGCAATTTTCTATCCATCGCAATACACTACCCCCAATCCCATGCGCTTTAATTTTACATGCTAATCTCTTGTGTGGGACTTTGTCGAAAGCCTTCTGAAAGTCCAAATAAACCACATCCACTGGCTGTCCCTCATCAACTCTACTAGTTACATCCTGGAAGAATTCTAGTAGATTTGTCAAGCATGATTTCCCTTTCGTAAATCCATGCTGACTCTGTCGAATTCTACCACTGTTCTCCAAGTGCTCTGCTATAAAATCTTTGATAATGGACTCTAGAATTTTCCCCACTAATGACGTCAGGCTGACTGGTCTATAATTCCCTGCTTTCTCTCTACCTCCCTGTTTAAATTGTACAAATTGGCTACCCTCCAATCTGTAGGAACTGTTCCAAAGTCTATAGAATCTTGGAAGATGACCACCAATGCATCCACTACTTCTAGGGCCACTTCCTTAAGTACTCTGGGATGCAGACCATCAAGCCCTGGGGATTTATCGGCCTTCAATCCCATCAATTTCCCCAACACCATTTCTCTACTAATACTGATTTCCTTCAGTTCCTCTCTCTCACTAAGCCCTGTGTTCCCCAACATTTCTGGTATGATATTTGTGTCCTCCTTTGTGAAGACAGAACCAAAGTATGCATTTAGTTGGTCAGTCATTTCTTTGTTCCCCATAATAAATTCCCCTGTTTAACTCTAAGGAGTTAACTCTAACTCTTCACATACCTATAGAAACTTTTACAGTCAGTTTTTATGTTCCCGCAAGCTTACTCTCATACTCTATTTTCCCCTTCTTAATCAATCCCTTGGTCCTCCTTTGCTGAATTCTAAACTGCTCCCAATCCTCCGCTCTGTTGTTTTTCCTGGCAAATTTATATGCCTCTTCCTTGGATCTAATGCTATGTCTAATTTCCCTTGTAAGCCATGGTTTATGACGTTGTCTACATGGACTTTAGCAAGGCCTTTGACAAGGTCCCGCATGGTAGGCTGGTCCAGAAGGTTCGAACACATGGGATCCAGGGTGAGCTAGCCAATTGGATACAAAATTGGCTTGGTGATAGGAGGCAGAGGGCGGTAGTGGAGGGTTGTTTTTCAGATTGGAGGTCGGTGACCAGTGGTGTGCCGCAGGGATCGGTGCTGGGCCTTCTGTTGTTTGTCATATATATTAATGACTTGGATGTGAATGTAAGGGGCATGATTAGTAAGTTTGCAGATGACACCAAAATTGGTGGTATAGTGGACAGTGAAGAAGATTTTCTCAGGTTACAACAGGATATAGATCAACTAGGAAAGTGGGCAAGGGATTGGAAAATGGAATTTAATGCAGACAAGTGCGAAGTGATGCATTTTGGGAAGTTAAACCAGGGTAGGACATATATAGTGAATGCCAGGGCCCTGGGAGTGTTGTTGAGCAGAGAGACCTTGGGGTGCAAGTACATAGTTCCCTGAAAGTGGCAACACAGGTAGACAGGGTGATGAAGAAGGCGTATGGCATGCTTGCCTTCATTGTCCGAGGCATTGAGTACAAGAGTTGGGACGTCATGTTACAGTTGTACATAACGTTGGTTAGGCTGCATTTGGAATACTGTGTGCAGTTCTGGTCGCTGTACTACAAGAAAAATGTGATTAAGCTAGAGAGGGTGCAGAAAAGATTCACAAGGATGTAAAAGCAAAATACTGCAGATGCTGGAAATCTGAAATAAAAACAAGAAATGCTGGAACCACTCAGGTCTGGCAGCATCTGTTGCCATCAGATACTGCCAGACCTGCTGAGTGGTTCCAGCATTTCTTGTTTTTATTTCACAAGGATGTTGCCTGGTTTGGAGGGCTTGAGTTATAAAGAGAGATTGGATAGGCTGGGTCTGTTTTCACTGGAGTGAAGGAGGCTGAGAGGGGACATGATAGAGGTATATAAAATTATGAGAGGCATTGATAGGGTAGATAGCCAGAGTCTGTTTCCCATGGTAGGGGTGACTAAAACGAGAGGGCATAGATTTAAGGTGAGAGGGAGGAGGTTTAAAGGGGATCAAAGGGGTAAATTTTTCACACAAAGAATAGTGGGTATCTGGAATGAGCTGCCTGAGGAGGTGGTGGAGGCAGGAACAGTAGCAACATTTAAGAGGCATCTGGACAGGTACTTGAATGAGCAAGGCATAGAGGGATATGGAATTAATGCAGGCAGGTGGGATTAGTATAGATAGGCATTATGGTCGGCGTGGACATGGTGGGCCGAAGGGCCTGTTTCTATGCTGTACGACTCTATGACTCTACCTTTCCCGTTTTACTTTTGCGCCAGACAGGGATAAACAATTGTTGCAGTTCATCCATGCGCTCTTTAAATGTTTGCCATTGCCGATTCACCATCATTCCTTTAAGTAACGTTTCCCAACCCGTCATAGCCAACTCTTGCCTCATACCTTCGTAGTTTCCTTTACTAAGATTTAGGACCCTTGTCTCAGAATCAACTACATCACTCTCCATCTTGACGAAGAATTCTATCATATTATGGTCGCTCATCCCCAAGGGGTCGCACACAACTAGGTTGTCAATTATTCCTCTCTCATTACACAATACCCAATCTAGGATGGCCTGTTCTCTAGTTGGTTCCTCAACCTATTGGTCCAGAAAACCATCTCGTATACACTCCAAGAATTCCTCCTCTACGGTATTGACTAATTTGATTTGCCCAATCTATATGCAGATGAAAGTCACCCATAATTACAGATGTTCCTTTGTCGCATGCATCGCTAATTTCCTGTTTAGTGCCATTCCCAACATCACCACTACAGTTTGGGGGTCTATATACAATCCCCACTAATGTTTTTTGCCCCTTAGTGTTTCTCAGCTCTACCCATACAGATTCCACATCATCAGAGCTAATATCTTTCCTCACTATTGCGTTAATTTCCTCTTTAACCAGCAATGCAACTCCACCACCTTTGCTTTTAGTCTGTCCTTCCTAAATACTGAATATCCCTGGATGTTCATTTCCCATCCCTGGTCAGCCTGCAGCCATGTCTCCGTAATCCCGACTAGATCATACCCGTTTACATCTATTTGCACGATTAATTCATCCACTTTATTACGAATGCTCCGCGTGTTAAGGCACAAAGCCTTCAGGCTTGTCTTTTTAACATTACTTGTCCACTTCCCAATGTTTTTCACTGTGGCCCTGTTTGATTCTGGCCCTTGATTTCTCTGTCTATCACTTTTCTTATTCCCCTTACTGTCTTTTGTTCTTGTCTTTGATCCCCCCTCCTCTGATTCTTTGCAAAGGTTCCCATTCCCCTGCCATTTTAGTTTAAACACTCCCCAACCACTCCAGAAAATACTCCCCCTAGGACATCAGTCCCGGTCCTGCCCAGGTGTAACCCGTCCAGTTTGTACTGGTCCCACCTCCCCCAGAACCGGTCCCAATGCCCCAGGAGTCTAAAACCCTCCCCCTCACACCATCTCTTCAGCCACGTATTCATCCGATATATCCTGCTATTTCTACTCTGACTAGCATGTGGCACTGGTAGTAATCCTGAGATCACTAACTTTGAGGTCCTACTTTTCAACTTACTTCCTAGCTCCCTATATTCTGCTTTTAGGACCTCATCCTTTTTTTTTTTAAACTTACGTTGTTTGTACCAATATGTACCACGACCACTGGCTGTTCACCCTCCCCCTTCAGAATGTCCTGTAACCACTCAGACATCCTTGACCCTAGCACCAGGGAGGCAACATACCATCCTGGAGTCTCTTTTGCAGCCACAGAAACACCTATCTATTCCCCTTACAATTGAATCCCCTATAACTATTGCATTCCCACACTAACTCCTCCTGGAGGAGATGATGTAATGAAATTCTGGGGGAGGGGGAAAAACCAGAGTGGAAGCAAGGAGGCTGAAGGCCTGCTTCCAGTGGAGGGGGGTGGGGGGGGAGCGGGGGAGGGAAAAGTTTGAATGGGGGAGCTGGGGTAATAGAAGGCAGGAGGTAGAAGGGAGGAGATTAGAGTTGGGATGCAGCAAGACTCTGGAAAGAATTACAGATGAGGACTATAATTTTTAATCTGGGATGGTGACCCAATGTAGGTCAGTACTGGCAGGGTTGAACCAGGCACATGCAGCATCATACATGTGGCAGAGTTTTGGTTTTGGAGAAAGTGGAATTTATAGAAAGTGGAGGATTGTAGCCCAGCAGGCAGAGACCTGGAATAATCTCATGGGAGGAGAGAGTGACTGTCAACAATGGAAGGGTTGAGGGAAAGGCAGAGGTGGAAATTAGCAGCCCTGGTCACAGAAAGGACTACAACTTCAATCTTCCTGATGGATATGGAGGAAATCCTGTTACATTCAGGACCCGGACAACGACTGAGGCAGCAATGGGTCAGAAGTGCTGGTGATGCAGAGCTGAGTACCAGCAGCATAAGGGGGAGAAAGCTTACCTTGTGCCTTTTGATGTTGCTCAGGGACAGCAAGTAGATAAGGAAGAAATGGAGGTGATGGGTTGGTCCTTGGTGGGTCCCAGATGTGGCTGAGTGGAGAGAGTGAAGACAAGCCATTTTTGGAGATGCACTGGCTGCATTCATATGGGCAAAAAGGCAAGAAATCATCAAGGTTTATTTTTTGGGTATTTAGTTATTTTCTTGAGGGTCCTAAAGATGTTACATAACCATCTGATAGGTGGCACTAGAGCAACATGGCTGGGTGACAATCCCAGTGACTCATTCCTCCATCTGTCTCTTGTAACTGGGCATCATTTCTCATTATCCATTCCTGGTCACTGTTTACTGCTCTGCACCTGGTCTCAGCTTTCCACTCTGCCTAGCTTCTGTTCATCGTCCTTGGACTCTGCTCCATGCCCAGTCTCCACTCTATGCCCTGTGCTCAGTCTCTGCCCATCCTCTACCCGATCACTGCTGTCTGCTCTGTGCCCAGCATCTGGGTTCCACTCGCTGCCAGTCAATCTCAGGACTGTAGTTGGAAACATGCCACAAAAGAATCATGGGTGAAAAGAAAGAAAGACTTGCATTTATGTAGAGCCTTTCATGACCTCAGAACATTCCAAAGTGTTTTACAGCCAATGAAGCACTTTTGAAGTGTTGTCACTGCTATAATGTAGAATGGCACAGCACATTGCTGATTTGGCATGGTGTTTTGAGGCTACCTGGTCAACCCTGGCATGAACAAAATTGTTCTAAAATAAACCTGAGGATAGTTGACAGAAATCCCTGGAACAAATGGCTGCTCACCTCTGATGTCAACTGTCGAACCTTCGGTCACCAACTCCAACGGTCCTGTGCTGCTCTGTTCTACCAGTCTCCTTTTACAGGATTCTGTTCAATTGCAGAACCTTGTTTGCCTATCACTGGTAAAGCAAATAGACAAGGCCCCAGTTCTGTGAAGTCTGTTTTGTTGTCTTTGCAGACAGGCTTGTTTATTGACAGTACAGGAGGGGGTCACCTAACCTCTACTCCATTTTGCCTGTGGTAAAGATGTGCCCATTTTCTTGTGGTTCAGCTTAACAGTTGAATTTTATTTCATAATTTCTCCCATTCGTTGTTTATTTCATCACTGCTCCTTCTGCACATGACACCTTCTTGCACTAAGGTAGATAAGTCCCCAGGGCCTGATGGGATCAACCCCAGAATACTAAGGGAGGCAAGGGATGAAATTGCTGGGGCCTTGACAGAAATCTTTGCATCCTCATTGGCTACAGGTGAGGTCCCAGAGGACTGGAGAATAGACAATGTTGTTCCTTTGTTTAAGAAGGGTAGCAAGGATAATCCAGGAAATTATAGGCCGGTGAGCCTTACATCAGTGGTAGGGAAATTATTAGAGAGGATTCTTCGGGACAGGATTTACTCCCATTTGGAAACAAACAAACTTATTAGCGAGAGGCAGCATGGTTGTGTGAAGGAGAGGTCGTGTCTCACTAATTTGATTGAGTTTTTTGAGGAAGTGACAAAGATGATTGATGAAGGAAGGGCAGTGGATGTTATCTACATGGACTTCAGTAAAACCATTGACAAGGTTCCTCATGGCAGACTGGTACAAAAGATGAAGTCACACGGGATCAGAGGTGAACTGGCAAGACGGATGCAGAACTGGCTCGGTCATAGAAGACAGAGGGTAGCAGTGGAAGGGTGCTTTTCTGAATGGAGGGATGTGACTAGTGGTGTTCCACAGGGATCAGTGCTGGGACCTTTGCTCTTTGTAGTATATATAAATGATTTGAAGGAAAATGTAGCTGGTCTGAATAGCAAGTTTGCGGACGACACAAAGGTTGGTGGAGTTGTGGATAGTGATGAGGATTGTCAGAGGATACAGATCGGTTGGAGACTTGGGCGGAGAAATGGCAGATGGAGTTTAATCCGGACAAATGTGAGGTAATGCATTTTTGGAAGGTCTAATGCAGGTGGGAAGTATACAGTAAATGGCAGAACCCTTAGGAGTATTGACAGGCAGAGAGATCTGGGTGTACAGGTCCACAGGTCACTGAAAGTGGCAACGCAGGTGGATAAGGTCATCAAGAAGGCATACAGCATGCTTGCCTTCATCAGTTGGGGCATAGAGTATAGAAATTGGCAAGTCATGTTGCAGCTGTACAGAACCTTAGTTAGGCCACACTTAGAATATTGCGTGCAAATCTGGTCGCCACACTACCAGAAGGACGTGGAGGCTTTGGAGAGGGTACAGAAGAGGTTTACCAGGATGTTGCTTGGCCTGGAGGGCATTAGCTATGAGGAGAGGTTGGATAAACTCGGATTGTTTTCACTGGAACGACAGAGGTGGAGGGGCGACATGATAGAGGTTTACAAAGTTATGAGCAGCATGGACAGAGTGGATAGTCAGAAGCTTTTTCCCAGGGTGGAAGAGTCAGTTACTAGGGGACATAGGTTTAAGGTGAGGGGCAAAGTTTAGAGGGGATGTGCGAGGCAAGTTTTTTTTTTAATAAACAGAGGGTGGTGAGTGCCTGGAATTTGCTGCCGGGGGAGGTGGCAGAAGCAGGTATGATAGCGACGTTTAAGAGGCATCTTGACAAATACATGAATAGGATGGGAATAGAGGGATACGGTCACCGGAAGTGCAGAAGATATTTTAGTTGAGGCAGGCGTCCAGATCAGCGCAGGCTTGGAGGGCCGAATGGCCTGTTCCTGTGCTGTACTGTTCTTTGTTCTTTTGAGATTGTGATTTGCCGAGTGCTTTTCCTTCCTCAGTTTCCGTCCATTTATGCCAATTACCAGCCCTGCAGCCCATTAAAGTCCATTAGTGAACAGACAGCAATCCACAACGGAAGCAGTACACATGAAGCACCTACCCTCACTATTCATCTCCGACAGTTTGTTTATAAACATTACCATGATGGCATTCTGCTTCGGATATTCCTGTTACGATTCCAGTGCTGCTAAACTCAGACAGATTTGAGTGTGAACAATTATTTTAAAGGAACATCAGCGTCAAAGTCATTACTATCCTGCGGTTATTCATTGTTTCTCCCACATCATTCCTGCTACCCTTATTCCACTCACATCAAAACAGTCAATGACTCATAGGAAGCTAGGATGAAAGACCATACAGGGCCCATTACAATGGCATTAGCTTCATTCGATTTCCAATCTTCACTCTCCACAATTGACAGGACAATCGTCAGTGGAGAGCATCACAGCACAAAACCAATCCTGTCCTCAAATCAACAACACTGAGAAAATTCTGCATCAAATTTTAGAGTCACAGTTATACAGCACAGAAACAGGCCCTTCGGCCCATCGCGTCAGTACCGGCCATCAAGCACCTAACTAATCTAATCCCATTTTTCAGCACTTGGCCCGTAGCCTTGTAAGATAAGGTGTTTCAAGTGCTCATCTAAATATGTCTTAAATGTTGAGGGTTCCTGCCTCTACCACCACTTCAGGCAGTGTGTTCCAGATTCCAACCATCTTGTGGGTGAAATTTTTTCCCCCTCATATCTCCTCTAAACCTCCTGCCCCTTACCTTAAATCTATGCCCCCTGGTTATTGACCCTCCACTAAGGGAAAATAGTTTCTTCCGATCTAACCTATCAATGTCCCTCAATTTTGTATACCTCAATCAGGTCCCCCCTCAGCCTTCTCTGCTCTAAGGAAAACAACCCTAGCCTTTTCAGTCTCTCTTCATAACTGAAATGCTCCAGCCCAGGCAACATCCTGGTGAATCTCCTCTGCATCCTCTCCAGTGCAATCACATCCTTCCTATAGTGTGGTGACCAGAACTGTACACAGTACTCCAGCTGTGGCCTAATTAGTATTTTATACAGCTCCATCATAACCTCCCTGCTCTTATATTCTATGCCTCAGCTAATAAAGGCAAGTATCCCATATGCCTTCCTAACCACCTTATCTACCTGTGCTGCTGCCTTCAGTGATCAATGGACAAGTACACCAAGGTCACTCTGTACTTCCTAGGATCCTACCATCCATTGTATATTCCCTTGCCTTGTTAGTCCTCCCAAAATGCATCACCTCACACTTCTCAGGATTAAATTCCATTTGTCACTGTTCCACCCATCTTACCAGCCATCTATGTCATCCTGTAATCGAAAGCTTTCCTCCTCACCATTTACAACACCAATTTTCATGTCAGCTGCAAACTTACTGATCATACCTCCTATATTCACATCTAAAATCATCAATGTGCACTACAAACAGCAAGGGTCCCAGCACCGATCTCTGCAGTACACCACTGGTCACAGGCTTCCAATCGCAAAAACAACCCTTGACCATCACCCTCTGCCTCCTGTCACTAAACCAATTTTGGATCCAACTTGCCAAATTGCCCTGGATCCCATAGGCTCTTACCTTCTTAACCAATCTCCCATGTGCGGCCTTATCAAAAGCCTTACTGAAGTCCATATAGACTACATCAACTGCTTTATCCTCCTCGACACATTTCATCACCACCTCAAAAAATTCAACCAAGTTAGTCAGACACAATCTCCCCCTGACAAAGCTATGTTAACTATCCCTGATTAATCCCTGCCTCTCCAAGTGGAGATTAATCCTGTCCCTCAGAATTTTCCCTACCACCAATGTTAGACTCACTGGCCTGTAATTACCTGGTTTATCCCTGCTACCCTTCTTAAATAATGGTACCACATTCACTGTCCTCCAATCTTCTGGTGCCTCTCCTGTGGCCAGATAGGATCTGAAAATTTGTGTCAGAGCCCCTGCTATCTCCTCCCTTGCCTCACATAACAGCCTGGGATACATCTCATCTGGGCCTGGGGAATTTACCCACTTTTAAGCCCACTAAAACAATTAACACTTTTTCCCCTTTCATTGCTAATATGTTCAAGTATATCACAATCCCCCCTCACTGATCTCTACACCTACATTGTCCTTCTCTATAGTAAACACAAATTAAAAGTAACCATTTAAAACCTCACCCATGTCCTCTGGCTCCACACGCAGATTGCCACTTTGGTCCCCACTCTTTCCCTGGTTATCCTCTTGCCCTTAATATACTTATAAAACACCTTAGGATTTTCCTTCATCTTGCCCACCAGTGTTTGTTCATGGCCCCTCGTTGCTCTCCTAATTACTTTTTAAGTACCTCCCTACACCTTCTATACATTGAGTCTAAATCTTCCACCATCTTAAATTTGAGATCATCCAAAACTCTACTGCTGATCAATTGGCAGATAGCACCAGAATCAGGAAACAGTCTGTGATCCACATTGCTTTATTCACAATCCATAGTCCATTACAAAAATACCAGCTTCTACTTTGCAGGACTAACTCCCTGTCCAGAAGTAACTACCTGACTAGAGAAAAACCCAGCCCTTAAATACAAGCTGCAATGGGCATCACCCGCTCTCTATTAACTCTGAAGTAAGTCCTGGTTAATTAAAGGGACCAGCATTTTCAACATTGTCACTGCCCATATCCTAACTCGTACCAAATCATGTTCACCCATCACCCCTATGCTTGCTGAACTACACTGGCTCCAATATGGCAACATATTGATTTTAAAATTCCCATCCTTGTGTCCAAAACCTTCCATGGCCTCGCCTTCCCTATCTTTGTAACCTCCTCCAGCCCCACAACCCTCCAAGATCTCTGTGCTCCTCCAATTATGGCACCTTATGCAACCCCACTTACTTTGCTCACCATTGGCGGCCGTGCCTTCAGCTGCCTGGGCCCTAAGCTCTGGAATTCCCTCACTAAACCTCTCCGCCTCTCTCTCCTCCTTTAAGACCCTCCTTAAAACCACCCTCTTTGACCAAGTTTTTTGGTCATCTGACCTAAGATCTTCTTATCTGACTTAATGTCAATTTTTGTTTGATAATGCTCCTGTGAAGGATCTTTTACGGTTAAAGGTGCTATATAAATGCATGTTTTTGTTCCAATTAAAGCTCAAAGCAGTGGGGATCTTGTGTAAAAGGTGGAAGTGGATATGAAACTTGTTGCAGGGTAGTAATTCGAAAAGTTGTCAGAGAGGGGGAAGTGCTAGAGTGGGGTACATTGGAAATCAGTGTTCAGACCAACTCATTCTCATTTATATTAAAGGCATTGATTCAAGAGTTTATGTCGATGTAAATTTACAGATGATACCAACAATTAATGCTGTGTTTTAAATTATGAGTACATTTTAGTTTAATTAGAATATTAGTTTGAGGGGGTAACTGGTGCAATTGCCTCCCTGTTAGTGACACTGGAGCAATCCAGCATCAGCCCTATTGGTTTATTTAAAATAGGGAATTGACTGCAGTTCCTGCTTCACATTTAAACAAAGAGGTGAATGGCATCATCAGACAAGACTGGAGCTCGATAAGCTCGGAACACTCGAATCTAAGAAGGTTGTTTATGAAGTACAAAATGTATTTGTTGGCAGAACAGTGACAGATGAAATCTCATACTGAAAAGTGTAAAGAGTAACATTCTACTGAAAGTGAGGAAATAATGGGCATCACAAAAGCTCTGTAAATGCCGTTAAATAGTTATGGGTGAAGCTGGAAGATCTGGGTGCTTTGGTTAGCTTGAGGTTCAGCATGGGCAATCATTATTTAGCAGCAATTATTAACACACACAGAATAGTAGACATTTCTTTCTTTTGGGCCTCCTTATCTCGAGAGACAATGGATACGCGCCTGGAGGTGGTCAGTGGTTTGTGAAGCAGCGCCTGGAGTGGCTATAAAGGCCAATTCTGGAGTGACAGGCTCTTCCACAGGTGCTGCAGAGAAATTTGTTTGTTGGGGCTGTTGCACAGTTGGCTCTCCCCTTGCGCCTCTGTCTTTTTTCCTGCCAACTACTAAGTCTCTTCGACTCGCCACAATTTAGCCCTGTCTTTATGGCTGCCCGCCAGCTCTGGCGAATGCTGGCAACTGACTCCCACGACTTGTGATCAATGTCACACGATTTCATGTCGCGTTTGCAGACGTCTTTATAACGGAGACATGGACGGCCGGTGGGTCTGATACCAGTGGCGAGCTCGCTGTACAATGTGTCTTTGGGGATCCTGCCATCTTCCATGCGGCTCACATGGCCAAGCCATCTCAAGCGCCGCTGACTCAGTAGTGTGTATAAGCTGGGGGTGTTGGCCGCTTCAAGGACTTCTGTGTTGGAGATATAGTCCTGCCACCTGATGCCAAGTATTCTCCGAATAGACATTGATTACAAGATAAATGATCAAACTGTACAGGGTTTTGGTCGGACTCGATGCTGCATACTCCTCACTGAGACACCGGGAGCCAATCAAACCCTGGAGGCAATTCAGAGAGGAGTAATAAAGCTGATCCCTAGAGTCTGAGGGATTGAGTTATCTGAAAAGACTGAAAAAACGTGGCCTTTCCAGCTTTAAGAAGAGATGACTGAGACGAGTCGTTATAGGGACAGAGATTATAGATGCTACAGAAAGGGTTACTGGGGGACATAAATTCAAACCAAACCCTGACATTCAGACAAGGGGACACAGCTTCAAACTTGTAAAAGCCAAATTTAGGACACATGTCAGGAAACACATTTTCATACAATCGTGTGGAAAGGATCAGTTACTGGGGGTAAAAAGCCTGAAGCCATTTAGGTTTTCATTTCGAGGCCATGACGGGGGTATTGTGGAGTCTTTCTGGATGTGTGAACCAAGATAACCTGAACTGTCTTTCTTGTGATGCAGCGACATCCATACACTCACATTTTCCTGGAAGACAATGAATAATAATCAGGAAAAGGAAATCTTTGCTGGTTTTCTTTCCAACCCAAAAATACTGAGATCGATTGAAGTCATTGCCCATCACCTTGGTTCCCAGTTGCTGATCCAGGAAAAGTGTTTGGCTCTGGAAATGGATCAGAAAGCTGGTGTTGACAGTGGAATGAGGCTGTGGGAGTGGAATGGAATCGAGCTTCAGGAACAGTTGACTAATGGAGTGGGGCTCCGGGATTGTTGCTCTGGGAGTGGAGTGGAGTCGGGCCCCAGGAGCAGTCAACTACAGGACTGTAGTGGGTTCTGGGAATGAAGTGGAGTGGGGCTCCAGTAGAGGAGTGGTGTGGGCTCTGGGAATGGATCAGAAAGCTGGTGTTGACAGTGGAATGGGGCTGTGGGAGTGGAGTGGAATAGAGTTCCAGGGGTAGTGGGCTCTGGGAGTGGAATGGAATCGAGCTGCAGGAACAGTTGACTAATGGAGTGGGGCTCCGGGATTGTTGCTCTGGGAGTGGAGTGCAGTTGGGCTCCAGTAGAGGAGTGGTGTGGGCTCTGGGAATGGTGTGGGATGGAGTGGAGTGAGTTTCAGGAGTGAAGTCAGGCTGTGGGAGTGGAGTGGAGTCAGGCCCCAGGAGAGTGGCGGGGCTCCAGTAGTGGAGTAGGGTGAGGTTCTGGGAGTAGAGTAGGTGGGGCTTTGGGAAGGAAGTGGCATGTCTGGAGCAGATCAAGACTCTGAGTTTAAACAGGGTGTTGCAGTGGAGTAGGTTTCTGGGAGCAGACAATGGAATTGGAGCTGGATTCTGTCCTAAACCAGGATCATTTGAACAAAGAACAAGGAACAAAGAAAATTACAGCACAGGAACAGGCCCTTCGGCCCTCCAAGCCTGCGCCGATCCAGATCCTCTATCTAAACATGTCGCCTATTTTCTAAGGGTCTGTATCTCTTTGCTTCCTGCCCATTCATGTATCTGTCTAGATACATCTTAAAAGACGCTATCGTGCCCGCGTCTACCACCTCCGCTGGCAACGCGTTCCAGGCACCCACCACTCTCTGCGTAAAGAACTTTCCACGCATATCCCCCCTAAACTTTTCCCCTCTCACTTTGAGCTCGTGACCCCTAGTAATTGAATCCCCCACTCTGGGAAAAAGCTTCTTGCTATCCACCCTGTCTATACCTCTCATGATTTTGTACACCTCAATCAGGTCCCCCCTCAACCTCCGTCTTTCTAATGAAAATAATCCTAATCTACTCAACCTCTCTTCATAGCTAGCGCCCTCCATACCAGGCAACATCCTGGTGAACCTCCTCTGCACCCTCTCCAAAGCATCCACATCCTTTTGGTAATGTGGCGACCAGAACTGCACGCAGTATTCCAAATGTGGCCGAACCAAAGTCTTATACAACAGTAACATGACCTGCCAACCCTTGTACTCAATACCCCGTCCGATGAAGGAAAGCATGCCGTATGCCTTCTTGACCACTCTATTGACCTGCGTTGCCACCTTCAGGGAACAATGGACCTGAACACCCAAATCTCTCTGGACATCAATTTTCCCCAGGACTTCTCCATTGTACAAATTATAAACCAGCTTTTCCATCTCACTCAGATTACCAGCAATGTGATGATATGACAAGTGACATTTTTTAAATGGATTTATAGTTCTATAAATCCCAAGTTAGTGTTGAGGAGAGAGGGAAGAGTGAACACAAAATTCAGATCATGAAATTCCACCCTTATACAAAGGTATTAGAAAATCTTCAACCAGCCTCATTGATGATTTTTTTCTGTATATGTTTAATGGTGTTTCAGTCAATTTCCTCTGAATGTGAGGACTCCGAAAAGCTAAAACAGGAACTTATCAAACTTGAGGCTTTTGATTTGCTTCAGCACAAATCCTCAAGCCAGAATTCAAGAAATAACTAACTGTATTCAGTGTATGCCAAAAAAAAATTACATTTTATAGGAGGGGCCAAAACTGCTTGAATCGACTATTTACCCTGGGGGTGGCAGGGTGCAGCACAAATGGTAAACCATGGGGAGTTGGGACATTGTTGTGAATCAATATTTCTATATGGTGTGAGTTTCAGATAGCAAATGAGTAAATAAGGGTATGAAGAGGTGTCAGGCACTCGTACATTCCTGCTGCAGAAGTAGGAAAACTAAAAGAGTTAATCACCCTGTTTTAGTACGTTTTTTAGGAACAGAGATAGGCCGAGGCCTGGGAACATGTCACTTGCCCTATTCACTCGGCCAGAAACACAGCCCTGCCAGGAAAAGCTGATAAAGTAACAGGAGTAGCCCTGTAATCTCAATCCTCCTTCCCCAAACAAGATGTACTGACCCCCTCACTGGAAGGGGTGCACATGTGGCTATCGGGTGGGAACAATATCAGACTAAATGCTTGGCGTCCATGGTCAAAGCACCTGTCAACAGTCATGGTCTAAGCCCGCTCAAGAGGACTTGCCACCTGTACCAGCATTGGTGGGACTGTATGGGACAATGGAGAAGGACTGCTGCCTACTGGGATCCAATCACATTGCTGGGATGTGGCTCTGGGTCATCTGGATGTGGGACATAGATGGAGTTGAGATGGAAAGAATGAAATTGTCTGGAGCCACCAATATTAATGGGGGAGCCCAAAACTTCTCCTTTTGCATTAAAGGAAAATCCGATGAGTGCAATCTTCCCTAATATGCTGCATTCGGCTGGATCTGACAGTGCTGGAAGTTTAATTTGTGTATTTTACAGCACTGAGATGTTTGGAAATACTCCCTTTTTGCTTGAAACATTAAAAAATTGAATTTGAACAAATTACATTTCCTAAACGATCAATAAAGTTCAGATAGCATTAGTCACTGGAACCTGCTTCTTCCTTGTGAAAGCTATTTTCAATTTACAACTTCCCATGGTGGTTCAGTGGGTTTCCCCAGGTGCTACTGAAAGAAGAAAGACTGGTACCACCTTCACCACCTGAGGACATCCCAAAACACTTTACAGCCAATGAAGTGTAGTCACTGTTGTAGTGCAGGAAACAAAGCAGCCAATTTGTGCACAGAAAGATCCCACAAACAGCAATGAGATAACAACTGTTTTCAGGTGTTGGTTGAGGGATAAACATTGCCCAGGACACCGGGAACAACTCCCTTGCTCTTCTTCGAATCGTGCCATGTGATTCTTTATGTCCAGGCCCTGGTTTAACGCCTCATCTGAAAGAGGGCACCTCCGACAGTGCAGTATTCCCTCAGTGAGTGCTGGCCTGCATTATGTGTTCAAGTTTCTTGCGTGGGACTTGAGGCCTTAGCCTTCTGACTCAGAGTGCGAGTGCTACTACTAAACAACAACTAACTCCTAAACTCTATTGAGGAGGCCGTCACAAAAAAAAACAGCCTGGCTGGCCAGCAGGGGGTCGTCTAGCCGCTGTCAGGCAGGAATTTTCACCTATTTATTTAAATGTGGTCTGGCTGTTGTGATTGGCCGAGCCTCCATGTCCCTGGCTTTGCCAAGGTCTTTGCTACCGACCTCCCCCACTTCCTGCTCACTAATCTCGGGGCCTAGGTGCCTGAAATGGAAAATATTCCATTCACTTGCACAAGCAACTCTCACCTTGATAAGTAAGAAATTCATGAAACAAGTCATTAAGAATGAAAAATAACGCTCCTTGTTGAATAGCTCTGCATTCCATCAATAAGTTGGTTGATGAAGAAAGGACTGTGGGTGCAAATTTGGGTCACGTAGAGTCACTTGCAGCCTTACGCCATTTACTGAGTATGGGCCTCACTCTGGCCACGCAGCATAAGGCACGGAAGAAGGGGGCACTCAGGTTTGTCCGCTGCCTGCACCGCTAAGCTGTGAATGGACACTATTGTGATGTCACAGGGTTGCAAACTTGGACCAAGCAGGTTCTGTCTACGTTTGTGTTAATCACTCAAGTGCAGAAAGGCAAGATGAACCCTGAACTACAGCAATTTAAAAAACCACTCAACAAGTCACAGCTGAGCTGTTTCTCACTTACTTTTGCTTCGGCAGAATTGGTAGAAACACTGTGGAATGTTGTTGGAGGTGTTTTTTGGCAGTTGGTAATTACAGTCATGGAGGAGGGACGAGTACTGCCCCCAGGCATGAGGGCAGTTGTTGCAATATCTCTTGATCTGCAACATGACTAGCAGATGGAATGAAGGAGGTGGAGAGGGGAAACTCTGCGAGGATGGAGGAGAAGGCGGGCTCTCCATCAAAGGCCCTACCCAACCTCTTCCCCCTGCTTCTGCTCCAGGTGGCTTCTCCAGGTGGCAGTTCTTCTGTATTTGAAAGCATACAAGAAGGAGAGGGTTGGGGTGAGGGAAGTGGGGTAGGGAGGATAGCAGGAGTTCCATGGTGACACCATCTTCACCTTCCACTTGATACCACATCACAGGACAGAGTTGAGAAGGAGTTGAAAAGGGGCATACAGCTATCATTTACCGTCATCCTCGACTGCCTCCCCTGCACCAGATGCCACTGGTTGCATTGTCTCTGGCTCCATGTGCAGAGCACCATCTCCTCCAGGGGCCCAGGGGGTGAAGAACCCTCTCTGGTGTTCTATCTTTCTCTTCTCCTGCAAGAAAGAGGAGAGAATGTCAGTAATTTTGGAGAAACAGTTTTTATCAAAGTCACAAATAACATCCTATGTGACTGTGACAAAGGTAAACTTTCCCTCCTCATCCCGCTAGATCTGTCTGCGACCTTTGACATGGTTGATCACACGATCCTCCTCCAACACCTCTCCGCTGTCATCCAGCTGGGTGGGACTGCTCTCACCTGGTTCCATTCTTATCTATCTAATCAGAGCCAGAGAGAGAATCACTCACAATGTCTTCTCTTCCTGCTCCCGCACTGTTACCTCTGGTGTCCCCCGAGGATCTAACCTTGCCCCCCTCCTATTTCCCATCTACATGCTGCCTGTCCGGTGACATCATCCGAAAGCACAGCATTAGTTTTCACATGTATACTGACAACACCCGGCTCTACCTCACCACCACCTCTCTCAATTCCTCCACTGTTGCTAAACTATCAGACTGCTTATCCAACAGGCAATACTGGATGAGCAGAAATTTCCTCCAATTAAATATTGAGAAGACTGAAGCCATTGTTTTCAGTCCCTGTTCCAAACTCCGTTCTCCAGCTACTAACTCCATCCCTCTCCCTGGCAACTGTCAGAGTTTAAGCCAGTCTGTTTGCAACCTTGGTGTTACATTTGACCCTGAGAGAAGCTTCCAACCTCATATTCGCACCATCACTAAGACTGCCTATTTCCACCTCTGTAACATCGCCCGACTTTGACCCCTGTCTCAGCTCATCTGCTGCTGAAACCTCATTCATGCCTTTGTTACTGTTAGACTTGACTATTCCAACCCACTCCTGGCTGGTCTCCCACATTCTACTCTCCGTAAACGTGAGGTCAGCCAAAACTCTGCTGCCCATGTCCTAACTCACACCAAGTCCCGTTCCCCTATCACCCCTGTACTCACTGACCTACATTAACACACACCGAGACCCGTTCCCCTATCACCCCTGTACTCACTGACTTACATTAACACACACCGAGACCCGTTCCCCTATCACCCCTGTACTCACTGACCTACATTAACACACACCGAGACCCGTTCCCCTATCACCCCTGTACTCACTGACCTACATTAACACACACCGAGTCCCGTTCCCCTATCACCCCTGTACTCACTGACCGACATTAACACACACCAAGTCCCGTTCCCTATCATCCCTGTGTTCGCTAACCTACATTAACACACATCAAGTCCCGTTCCCCTATCACCCCTGTACTCACTGACCTACTCCCGGTCAAGCAACGTCTTGATTTTAACATTCTCATCCTTGTTTTCGAATCCCTCCATGGCCTCACCTCCCCCTATCTCTGTAACCTCGTCCAGCCCTACAACCCTCCGAGATATCTGCAGTCCTCTAATTCTGGCCTCTTGACCATCCCCAATTTTAATCACTCCACCATTAATGCCCATGCCTTCAGTTGCCTCGACCCTAAGCTTTGGAATACCCTCCCTACACCTCTCCACCTCACTTTCCTCCTTTAAGACACTCCTTAAAACCTACCTCTTTGACCAAGCTTTTGGTCACCTGACCTAATATCTTCTTTTGTGGTTCAGTGTCCTATTTTGTTTCAAAATACTCCTGTGAAGCACCTTGGAACATTTTATTATGTTAAAGGCACTATCGAAATATAAGTTGTTGTTGTTGATACTGTGCTTGGGTAATGTGCTTGCTATAGCTGAATAGTTCAAAGTGTGTGGAAGCAGGGAGAGGTGAGTATGATATTACCAGCATTGGTAGATGTGTGAGGTTGAGGTGGAGTATCTGGATGTTAGGCATGAGTCCTGAGGGCCAGGGAGAGCTGCTGGGTGAGTGATGGGGCTGTAGAGCATCCTCATTCCTCCTCATCTCTGTTTGAAATGGCCTTATTCTGAGACTATGTTCCCTGGTCCTAGACTCACCAACCATGGGAAACATCCTGTCTACATTCACCCTGTCACGCCCTGCAAGAATTCTGTAAGTTTCAATGAGATCACCTCTCATTCTTTGAAACTCTGGAGAATACAGGCCCAGTTTCTGCAATCTCTCCTCATAAGACAATCCTGCCATCCCAGGGATTAGTCTGGTGAACCTCTGTTGCACTCCCTCTATGACAAGTATATCCTTCCTTAGATTAGGAGACCAAAACTGTACACAATACTCTGGGTGCGGTCTCACCAAGGCTCTATACAATTGCAGCAAGACCTCTTTACTCCTGTACTCAAATCCCCTCGCAATGAAGGCCAACGTACCATTTGACTTCCTCATTGTTTGCTGGACCTGCATGCTAGCTTTTAGTGACTCATGAACAAGTACACCCAAGTCCCTTTGAATATCTACACTTCCTAACCTCTCACCATTCAAGAAATACTCTGTCTTTCTGTTTTTTCTACCAAAGTGGATAACTTCACACTTATTCATATTAAATTCCATCTGATATATTCTTGCCCATTCACTTAACCTGTCCAAATCCCCTTGAAGCCTCCTTGCATCCTCCTCACAACTTACATTCCCACCTAGTTTGTGTGTTCAGCAAATCTGAAAACATAACATTTGATCCCCACATCCAAATCATTGATATAGATTGTGAACAGCTGTGGCCCAAGCACTGATCCTTGCAGTACCCCACTAGTAACAACCTGCCATCCTGAGAATGACACATTTATTCCTACTGTCTGTGGTGTGTCTGTTAACCAATTATCAATCCATAGCAGTATATTACCCCCAATCTCATGTGCTCTAATTTTGTTTACAAACCTCTTGTGTGGGACCTTATCAAAAGCCTTCTGAAAATCCAAACACACCACATCCACTGTCTATGCTACAAGTAACATCCTCAAAAAACTCCAACAGACTTGTCAAACATGATTTCCCTTTCATAAATCCATATTGACTCTGTCCAATCATATCATTGTT
The DNA here is from genome assembly GCF_036365525.1 of Heterodontus francisci. Classification (NCBI taxonomy): domain Eukaryota; kingdom Metazoa; phylum Chordata; class Chondrichthyes; order Heterodontiformes; family Heterodontidae; genus Heterodontus; species Heterodontus francisci. Next base: position 81,315,236 of record NC_090392.1, on the reverse strand, counting down.
TTCTAAGTGTTTCGTCATCACATCCTTTATAATAGATTCTAACATTTTCCCTACTACTGACGTCAAACTAACAGGTCTGTAGTTCTCCATTTTCTCTCTCTGTTCCTTCTTAAATAGTGCTACCTTCCATTCTGCAGGAACCTTCCAGAATCTATAAAATGTTGAAAGATAACCAGCAATGCATCCATTATTTCTATTACCACCTCCTTCAACGCTATAGGATGTAGCTCATCTAGTTCAGGAGATTTATCCAATTAATTTTTTGAGTACTACCTCTTCATTAATAACAATTTCTTCTAGTTCCTCATTTTTACAAGTCCTTTAGTTCCCTAGTATTTCTGGGAGATTTTCTGTATCTTCCTCCGTGAAGACAGACACAAAGGGCTGGATTTTACGCCGGGCGGATGGGAGCTGGCCACTGACGTAAAAGTTGGTGGCGGACCCGCTTCCGCCCAGCCCGGGGATCCGACCCGCATTTTACGGGTCCCCGGGCTTTAACTGTTACGAGGCGGGACTTCCACCCGCTTGAGGGAGGACGTTCCACTTCATTGAGCTGCTGGTCAATCATCGGGCCGGCATCTCTTAGTCCCAGCAGTGCCACCGGGAGCGGTAACTATTGCTGGGACTGCAGCCCAGCTGAAGACATGGAGCCAGGACTGAAGGTAAGTAAGGGTTGCCTCGCTGGGGAAATTGGTCGCACCCCGGCAAGGCAAGGGTGGTGTTTGGCAGGAAGGGGGGGGGGGGCGTCTCGGGTCCTGGGGATGGTTGGGGGAGCAGGGTTGGCCCTCAATCGGGCATCCTGTGCCCAATTGTCAGGGGCTCCCCCCCCGGTGTGCTGAGAGGCCATCTAGTATCACTGGGCGGCCTTTCACGTCTCCTGGATGCCCACTTGCCATGGGTAAAATGTCGTTAAGTGGCCACTTAAGTGTCTTGATTGGCCTGGGTGGGGCGGCCTTTTTCTTGCACTCCCCGTCCCGCCCACCCCCACGTAAAGTGGGGCGGAAGCGGGACTGGGCCGGGAAGGCCTCCGGCTCAATTTTACGCCACTCCCCCCCACCACCTTGCTGGGTGGCACAAAATTCTGGCCAAAGTAGTTGTTTAGCTTCTCTGCCATTTCCCTATTCTCCATTATAAATTCTCCTGTCTCTGCCTGTAATAAACCCACATTTGTCCTTGCTAATCAAAATGATTTTCCATCATCTATGATTTCAGTTGCGCACCCTCCCTCTAATAGGCAGAGAGCCATTAAGTATGCCACCACACCTACCACCTGGAGCTCATACAACACTGCCCGGCCGCCCTGCTGTGTGTAGACATCACAGGCAGCATGAAGAGAAAAGGAGCAGTGCCAGAGCCAGTCAGCCCAATTCTACTGTCAGTCAAATGAGGCGGGAAGATGAAAATTGCATTCTGCCCATCTTAATTTCAGCAGATATGGGCATGTCGCGAATTGCAACCCCTGTGCCCAAAAGCCAGGGTAGACCAAATTCTAGCCCTGCATCTTTAGACAGAAATTTCCCAACATTGGACAGATTGCTAAGGAACATGTCCAGAGAACCATCTGCAGGATGTGATATATCCTCTAAAAACCCAGATTATATTGTTTTAAATCTAGTTAAGAAAAAATATATGTGTGTACCTAAATCAGACTGCAGTTTATGGCCGAAACAGAAAAATAGATCAGTTCAAAATATTTGAGTTTGTGCAAGTGAGATAAGCACATTACAAAGAAAAGTTCAGTACAATCGTTCTGATTTAAAAGGACATCTATTTAAAGCAATATTCTTAAATTATATAAAAACTGACTACGAAAATATCTGAACATTTGTAGATCTGATTCCAAATTCCAGTCTTGATACCAAGCCTGGCAAATGACCCAAGGAGCAAAAATTATTTTAGTTTAAAAAGGTGACCAATTTTGATGATTGTCACTCATAACAATGAACAAACTCCATCTGCTGAAATCTGTGTCACCTTTGCTGGTTGAGCACCTATTATTTCCCTTATGTTGAGAGTTGAATAGCCCAGGGCTGCATCAGGAAGTGGCAAAGAATATCACAGCTCTGATAGACACAGCAAATGGCTGCCAACATGCACTGAGATGGGAAGAAAGAACTTGCATTTATATTGAGCCTTCCCTCACTATCCCATAGCTCCTAATGGAAAGCGCACTTACGTGGCCATCAGGTGAGAATAGGCTCGAGTGCGATGCCTTCTGTAGTTGAATAGGATGCTGGAATGTACTGGCAGAGACCACCTGAGTGGGATACTAGATACAAAACCAAAGGAGGAAGGGAGGGGAGGAGGAGAGGAGAAAAAGGTGAGGAGAGAAAAGAACTAATGACTGGATATTACAATCAGTCTGTGTTGCTGAAATTCAGTTTCAGCAAAAAAAAAAATCACAAACAAACTCTGTGATATTAATAAAAACACTGGCAAATACTAGTTTTTGGTCTCAAGCCCTCCAACAACCGTCTGACTCGCTTGCTAAGACCATTGTCCTGCGCACTGGGTAGGGTGACAACATTGTGGCCGTTATGTATTCAGTAGGGTTTCCATACAATCCAGTAACCCAATGAGGGACCTAATCACTGCCCTGGAAATAGAAACTGCTTTAATATCAGGTCAGATACATAAATGGATGTCCACATTTGGATATACACACACACCAAACACACATAAGGCTGGATTTTACCGTTTCTGTGGAGGACCCGATGGCAAGATCATATCCAGATCTTCTGGTTTTCAGTCATCTGCAAATTTTGTAATTTTGCCCTGCACACCCAAGTCTAATCCATTAATATAGATCAAGAAAAGCCATGGTCCTAAAAACAAGCTCTGGGGAACCCCACTATATACTGTCCTCCAGTCTGAAAAATAACTGTTCACCACTACATTCTGTATCCTGTCACTCAGCCGATTTAGTATCCATGTTGCTACTGTCCCTTTTATTCCAAGGACTTCAACTTTCCTGACAAGCCTGTTATGTGGCACTTTATCAAACACCTTTTGGAAGTCCATGTGCACCACATCAACCACATTACCCTCATCAACCCTCTCTGCTACCTCATCAAAAAACGGAATCAAATTAGTTAAACACGACTTGCCCTTAACAAATCCACATTTGTCCAAGTGACTGTTAATTTTGTCCCAGATTATTGTTTCTAAAAGCTTTCCCACCACCGAGGTTAAACTGACTGTAGTGGCTGGGCTTCCCTTACACCATGTTTTTGAACAAGGGTGTAACATTTGCAATTCTCCAGTTCTCTGGCACCAACCCTGTATCTAAGGAGGATTGGAAGATTATGGTCAGTATTTCTGCAATTTCCACCCTTACTTCCATCAGTATCCTTGGATGCATCCCAATGGTCTTGCTGGCTTATCAACTTGTTAAGCACTGCTAGCCTTTCTAATACCTCCTCTTTTTCAAGTTTTAGCCCAACCGATAGATCAACGACCTCCACTTTCACCAAGACTTTGGTAACATCCTCTTTCTTGGTAAAGACAGATGAAAAGTACTCATTTAGTATCTAGGCCATGTCATCTGCCTCCACGTGTAAATTCCCTTTTTAGTTCCAAATCAGCCTTACTCCTTTTTTCATCCTTTTACTCTTAATTTGCTTTTAGAAGACTTTTAGATTCCCTTTTATGTTAGCTGCCTGTCTCTTCTCATACTCTTTGCTTCTCTCGTCTTTTTTATCATTTCTTCTCTGAACTTTCTACATTTAGCTTGATTCTCACTTGTATTATCAACCTGACGTGTCACACACCCTTTTTCTGCTTCATCTTACTCTCTATCTCTTTTGTCATCCAGTGAGCTCTGGCTTTCTCTGTCCTACCTTTCCCGCTCGTGGGACCAAAACTTGACTGGACCCGAACAATGTCCTCTTTAAAGGCAGCCCATTGTTGAATTATAGTTTTCCTGCCAATCTTTGATTCCAGTTTACCTGGGCTAGATCTGTTCTCATCCTGCTGAAATTGACCCTCCCCCAATTAATTATTTTTACTCCGGATTGCTCCTGGTTCTTTTCCATAGCTGACCTAAACCTTATGATGCTATGATCACTGCCCCCTAAATGTTCCCTACTGACACTTGATCCACTTTTCCCACCTCATTCCCCAGAACCACATCCAGTGATGTCTCCTTCCTTGTTGGACCAGAAATATACTGATCTAGAAGATTCTCCTGAACAGACTTCAGAATCTCTACCCCCTCTCTGCCCTTTACTCTATTACTATACAAATCTATATTAAAATAATTAAAGTCCCCCACTCTAACTACTCTACAGTTTTTGCACCTCTCTGTAATTTCCTTGCAAATCTCTCTGCCACTCTCCTCCCCACTGGAAGATTCAAACTCTGAATATAGAGACCCAATGGCAAATGAAGCCTTCATGGCAATGAGCCTCTCAAGCTCCTAGTCCTGCCTCCATTTGCTTCAGTGGGCCTGGGAGACACCTTCCACTAGCAGCCCTTCACTCTGGCCTCACCCACTGCACTGCCTCCGAACTTGCTAGCCCTCGATTTGTTGACAGACAGTCTGCCTGTTTCAGCACACAGCTACAAGCAATGGCTGCCTCTTCCCTTCACCACTCACCAACTGAGCACTTGCCTCTTTTGAGGAAATGAGCCACTGATGCTCCGTGCAACCCATGCATCCTTTGCAAAATCCCAAATCGCTGGAAAAATCGCTGTCAATTGGATGATTCGCAGCCTTAATTACCTGTCCATTCAGTGTGAAGCTGATCAGTCTGTCTGCCTGCATTTGGGAAGTTAGGCCATCAGTAGGATGATATTGGGCAGCCAGACTGGCACAGCCCCACGCTAGTTCATCAACCCACCCACCTCTGATCTTGCTGCCACAGGGTCAGTAAAATTCTGCCCATATACACAAACCAACACACCGACACACCGACATATATACACACACACCGACACACACACACATATACACACCGACACACCAACACACCGACACACACACACATATACACACCGACACACCAACACACCGACCCACACACACACACACCGACACACCGACATATATACACACACCGACACACACACACATATTCACACACCGACACACACACACATATTCACACACCGACACACCAACACACCGACACACACACACACACACCGACACACACACACATATACACACCGACACACCAACATACCGACACACACACACACCGACACACACACACATATATACACCGACACACCGACACACACATACACACACACACATACACACACCGACACACCGACATATATACACACACCGACACACACACACATATTCACACACCGACACACACACACATATTCACACACCGACACACCAACACACCGACACACACACACACACACCGACACACACACACACATATACACACCGACACACCAACACACCGACACACACACACACCGACACACACACACATATATACACCGACACACCAACACACCGACACACACATACACACACACACATACACACACCGACACACCGACATATATACACACATCGACACACATATATATATACATACACCAACACACACACACACACATATACACACACACACATACACACACCGACACACCAACACACCGACACGCACACACACACATACACACACACACATATACACACCGACACACCGACATATATACACACACCGACACACACACACATATACACACCGACACACCGACACACCGACATATATACACACACCGACACACACACACATATACACACCGACACACCAACACACCGACACACACACACACATACACACACACATATACACACCGACACACCGACATATATACACACACCGACACACACACACACACACACATATACACACACACACATACACACACCGACACACCAACACACCGACATATATACACACACCGACACACACACACATATACACACACACATATACACACACCGACACACCAACACACTGACATATATACACACACCAGCACACACACACATATACACACACACACATATACACACACACACCAACACACACACACACACATACACACACACACACACACACACCGACACACCGACATATATACACACACCAACACACACACACATATACACACACCGAACTACCGACATATATATACACACTGACACACACATATATACACATACCAACACACACATACATAAAGACACATACACCACAGACAGACGCACACAAGTTATACAACATCAGTTATAAATTGGTCCTTTTTACCAGTGCGCTGTGCAGAGGTTCACAAGTGCCATAGAATAATAAATGGGAGTGAATCATTCCTTTTATTTTTCTTACTATGGTTTGACATTGTTTGAACCTCTTAAATTTTGAGGAAGTCAGGAATAGCTGCGTATCAGCAAGTCTTAAGAGTCACTCAGCCTTTAAAAGAGAAAGAATATGTTTTGGGCGTAGACTCAGCTCAAGAGCTTTTTGTTGTGTTATTTTCTCAAACTCTCCCTCGCCATCCTGCACTGATCAAGAGATGGCACAATTCCATGAACAGGGATGCTCCCTGAACAGCAGTGCTGTCTGGCAGGAAGTGGGATTTGACCAAAAGCAATATGGCACCCAGAGTCCCAGATCCTGCCAGGAAAGGTCCTTAACACAGGACCCAGGATAGAGTGAGCACTTTCTCAGATGGAGGGAGACAATTCAGTGGGACAGCTGCCTGTTACAGAGAAATACTGACAGTGGAACAGCCTCTTGGCACCTGCACTCTGATCCAGGAGACATATGGGCTAGGAAGGGAGATAATGGAAAGAAATAAGATAGCTAAAAGCAGAAAGGTAAATAAATTATCAAAGCACAGCTGATCAAAAGTCAACTCTCCTTCCACTGGGACCTGATGATGGAATCCAGTCAAAAACTGAATTGCAGATTCAAATGATCAGGAGCCTTAACTCAACATCCTGAGAGAAATGTTTTTAGGAGCTGTATTTGGGGGTCTCAGTATAAAATCACTTTCAACATAATTAAGTGCCCAGTACAGGAAGTTTATTGCTTGGAAAGACCTCTGGGAGAAAGGGAGAATTCTTACAGCAAATTTGTTTGGAGAAAACCAAATCTTAACAACTCTGCAAAGTGTGGAAATGGGACTCTCTGTATTCATTTTGTGACACATCCTGTAATGTGACAGAAAGGCATTTTTCTCTCTATAGTGCCAGGCAGACTGAGTTTCATCAGAGCTGAACAATCTTTAAATATTTAATGATAGATCTTCCATCTCCTGTAGTTCCCATCACTGCCTTATTCCTTTAGACACAATTTGATTCGGAACTGGAGAATCTTCTCGTTCCGAGGATGAAATGGAAAATATGACACTCTCTCCATTTGTTAGCTCCGGCTACACCTGATCTTTTTGGTGTTCGACCTGTCAATCCAACTGGTCTTTGCACCTTAATTCCCTCCTTTCCATTTCTCTACAATATTATTTTTTGATTTCTATACTTCACATCTTTTTTACAATTGACCTCTCCTGTTACCCTCTCAATGTGAACACCATCATGTGTAAGTTTACTTCATCCTCCGTATACTCTGCACTCACTGACCTTACCTTACCGAAACCCATTAACTATACAAAAACAAAATGCTGAGGATGTTGGAAATCTAAAATAAAAACTGGAAGTACTCAGCAGGTCTGGCAGCATCTGAGGAGAGAGAAACAGAGTTTCATCAGAACTGGGAAAAGTTAGAAATGTGATAGGTTCTGAGCAAGTGAATAGGGAGAGTGGGGAGGAGAAAAAAAGGGAAGGTTTGTGATAGGGTAGAGGACAGAAAAGATTAACTGAGAAAAGGCTTCAAGGTCCAAGGTCAAAGGGAGTGGTAATGAGACAAATAAAGAAACAAAAGATGTATCGAGAGGAGGCGTGAATGGCAGAATCCTGAATAGCGGCTGGATGTCTGAAAGCAAATTAAAAGAAATCAGAGAAAAACAAGAGAAAAAGCCAAACCAGTAAAGAAAAACGAAACAAAATGGGGGCAGTGCTTACGATCTAAAATTGTTGAACTCAATGTTGAGTCGAGAAGGCTGTAAAGCGCCCAATTGAAAGATAAGGAACTGTTCCTCAAGTTAATGTTCAATTAACTAAACCCCACACTCACTGACCTGATCCAAACGCATTAACTAAACCCCACACTCACTGACCTTATCCAAACGCGTTAACTAAACCCCACACTCACTGACCTTATCCAAACGCGTTAACTAAACCCCACACTCACTGACCTTATCCAAACGCTTTAACTAAACCCCACACTCACTGACCTTATCCAAATGCATCAACTAAACCCCACACTCACTGACCTTATCCAAACGCTTTAACTAAACCCCACACTCACTGACCTTATCCAAATGCATCAACAAAACCCCACACTCACTGACCTTATCCAAACGCTTTAACTAAACCCCACACTCACTGACCTTATCCAAATGCATCAACTAAACCCCACACTCACTGACCTTATCCAAACGCTTTAACAAAACCCCACACTCACTGACCTTATCCAAACGCTTTAACTAAACCCCACACTCACTGACCTTATCCAAATGCATCAACTAAACCCCACACTCACTGACCTTATCCAAACGCTTTAACTAAACCCCACTCTCACTGACCTTATCCAAATGCATCAACTAAACCCCACACTCACTGACCTTATCCAAACGCTTTAACTAAACCCCACACTCACTGACCTTATCCAAACGCTTTAACTAAACCCCACACTCACTGACCTTATCCAAATGCATCAACTAAACCCCACACTCACTGACCTTATCCAAACGCTTTAACTAAACCCCACACTCACTGACCTTATCCAAATGCATCAACTAAACCCCACACTCACTGACCTTATCCAAATGCATCAACTAAACCCCACACTCACTGACCTTATCCAAACGCTTTAACTAAACCCCACACTCACTGACCTTATCCAAATGCATCAACTAAACCCCACACTCACTGACCTTATCCAAACGCTTTAACTAAACCCCACACTCACTGACCTTATCCAAACGCTTTAACTAAACCCCACACTCACTGACCTTATCCAAACGCTTTAACTAAACCCCACACTCACTGACCTTACACAAACGCTTTAACTAAACCCCACACTCACTGACCTTATCCAAACGCTTTAACTAAACCCCACACTCACTGACCTTATCCAAATGCATCAACTAAACCCCAGACTCACTGACCTTATCCAAACGCTTTAACCAAACCCCAGACTCACTGACCTTATCCAAACGCTTTAACCAAACCCCAGACTCACTGACCTTATCCAAACGCTTTAACCAAACCCCACACTCACTGACCTTATCCAAACGCATTAACCAAAGCCCACACTCACTGACCTTGTCCAAACGCATTAACCAAAGCCCACACTCACTGACCTTGTCCAAACGCGTTAACTAAAATGCGCATTCATTGACCTTATCCAAACGCATTAAACAAACCCCACAGTCACTGACCTGATACAAAAGCTTTAACTAAACCCCACACTCACTGACCTTATCCAAACGCATTAACTAAACCCCACACTCACTGACCTTATACAAATGCTTTAACTAAACCCCACACTCACTGACCTTATCCAAACGCGTTAAGTAAACCCCACACTCACTGACCTTATCCAAACGCTTTAAATAAACCCCACACTCACTGACCTTAACCAAACGCGTTAACTAAACCCCACACTCACTGACCTTATACAAACGCTTGAACTAAACCCCACACTCACTGACTTTATCCAAACGCTTCAACTAAACCCCACACTCACTGACCTTATCCAAATGCTTTCACTAAACCCCACACTCACTGACCTTATACAAAAGCTTTAACTAAACCCCACAGTCACTGACCTTATCCAAATGCTTTAACTAAACCCCACACTCACTGACCTTATACAAAAGCTTTAACTAAACCCCACACTCACTGACCTTATCCAAATGCTTTAACTAAACCCCACACTCACTGACCTTATACAAACGCTTTAACTAAACCCCACACTCACTGACCTTATACAAAAGCTTTAACTAAACCCCACACTCACTGACCTTATCCAAATGCTTTAACTAAACCCCACACTCACTGACCTTACACAAAAGCTTTAACTAAACCCCACACTCACTGACCTTATCCAAACGCTTTAACCAAACCCCACACTCACTGAGCTTATACAAAAGCTTTAACTAAACCTCACACTCACTGACCTTATCCAAATGCTTTAACTAAACCCCACATTCACTGACCTTATCCAAATGTATCAACTAAACCCCACACTCACTGACCTTATCCAAACGCTTTAACTAAACCCCACACTCACTGACCTTATCCAAATGCATCAACTAAACCCCACACTCACTGACCTTATCCAAACGCTTTAACTAAACCCCACACTCACTGACTTTATCCAAACGCTTCAACTAAACCCCACACTCACTGACCTTATATAAAAGCTTGAACTAAACCTCACACTCACTGACCTTATCCAAATGCTTTAACTAAACCCCACACTCACTGACCTTATACAAAAGCTTTAACTAAACCCCACACTCACTGATCTTATACAAAAGCTTTAACTAAACCTCACACTCACTGACCTTATCCAAAAGCTTTAACTAAACCCCACACTCACTGACCTTATACAAAAGCTTTAACTAAACCCCACACTCACTGACCTTATACAAAAGCTTTAACTAAACCTCACACTCACTGACCTTATCCAAACGCTTTAACCAAACCCCACACTCACTGACCTTATCCAAACGCTTTAACTAAACCCCACACTCACTGACCTTATCCAAACGCGTTAACTAAACCCCACACTCACTGACCTTATCCAAACGCGTTAACTAAACCCCACACTCACTGACCTTATCCAAACGCTTTAACTAAACCCCACACTCACTGACCTTATCCAAATGCATCAACTAAACCCCACACTCACTGACCTTATCCAAACACTTTAACTAAACCCCACACTCACTGACCTTATCCAAACGCGTTAACTAAACCCCACACTCACTGACCTTATCCAAATGCATCAACTAAACCCCACACTCACTGACCTTATCCAAACGCTTTAACTAAACCCCACACTCACTGACCTTATCCAAACGCTTTAACTAAACCCCACACTCACTGACCTTATCCAAATGCATCAACTAAACCCCACACTCACTGACCTTATCCAAACGCTTTAACTAAACCCCACACTCACTGACCTTATCCAAACGCTTTAACTAAACCCCACACTCACTGACCTTATCCAAATGCATCAACTAAACCCCACACTCACTGACCTTATCCAAACGCTTTAACTAAACCCCACACTCACTGACCTTATCCAAATGCATCAACTAAACCCCACACTCACTGACCTTATCCAAATGCATCAACTAAACCCCACACTCACTGACCTTATCCAAATGCATCAACTAAACCCCACACTCACTGACCTTATCCAAATGCATCAACTAAACCCCACACTCACTGACCTTATCCAAATGCATCAACTAAACCCCACACTCACTGACCTTATCCAAACGCTTTAACTAAACCCCACACTCACTGACCTTATACAAACGCTTTAACTAAACCCCAGACTCACTGACCTTATCCAAACGCTTTAACTAAACCCCACACTCACTGACCTTACACAAACGCTTTAACTAAACCCCACACTCACTGACCTTATCCAAACGCTTTAACTAAACCCCACACTCACTGACCTTATCCAAATGCATCAACTAAACCCCAGACTCACTGACCTTATCCAAACGCTTTAACCAAACCCCAGACTCACTGACCTTATCCAAACGCTTTAACCAAACCCCACACTCACTGACCTTATCCAAACGCTTTAACCAAACCCCACACTCACTGACCTTATCCAAACGCATTAACCAAAGCCCACACTCACTGACCTTGTCCAAACGCATTAACCAAAGCCCACACTCACTGACCTTGTCCAAACGCGTTAACCAAAGCCCACACTCACTGACCTTGTCCAAACGCGTTAACTAAAATGCGCATTCATTGACCTTATCCAAACGCATTAAACAAACCCCACAGTCACTGACCTGATACAAAAGCTTTAACTAAACCCCACACTCACTGACCTTATCCAAACGCATTAACTAAACCCCACACTCACTGAACTTATACAAATGCTTTAACTAAACCCCACACTCACTGACCTTATCCAAACGCGTTAAGTAAACCCCACACTCACTGACCTTATCCAAACGCTTTAAATAAACCCCACACTCACTGACCTTAACCAAACGCGTTAACTAAACCCCACATTCACTGACCTTATACAAACGCTTGAACTAAACCCCACACTCACTGACTTTATCCAAACGCTTCAACTAAACCCCACACTCACTGACCTTATACAAAAGCTTTAACTAAACCCCACACTCACTGACCTTATCCAAATGCTTTAACTAAACCCCACACTCACTGACCTTATACAAAAGCTTTAACTAAACCCCACACTCACTGACCTTATCCAAATGCTTTAACTAAACCCCACACTCACTGACCTTATACAAACGCTTTAACTAAACCCCACACTCACTGACCTTATACAAAAGCTTTAACTAAACTCACACTCACTGACCTTATCCAAACGCTTTAACCAAACCCCACACTCACTGAGCTTATACAAAAGCTTTAACTAAACCTCACACTCACTGACCTTATCCAAATGCTTTAACTAAACCCCACATTCACTGACCTTATCCAAATGTGTCAACTAAACCCCACACTCACTGACCTTATCCAAACGCTTTAACTAAACCCCACACTCACTGACTTTATCCAAATGCATCAACTAAACCCCACACTCACTGACTTTATCCAAACGCTTTAACCAAACCCCACACTCACTGACCTTATACAAAAGCTTGAACTAAACCTCACACTCACTGACCTTATCCAAATGCTTTAACTAAACCCCACACTCACTGACCTTATACAAAAGCTTTAACTAAACCCCACACTCACTGACCTTATACAAAAGCTTGAACTAAACCTCACACTCACTGACCTTATCCAAATGCTTTAACTAAACCCCACACTCACTGACCTTATACAAAAGCTTTAACTAAACCCCACACTCACTGACCTTATCCAAAAGCTTTAACTAAACCCCACACTCACTGACCTTATACAAAAGGTTTAACTAAACCCCACACTCACTGACCTTATCCAAACGCTTTAACTAAACCCCACACTCACTGACCTTATCCAAACGCTTTAACCAAACCCCACACTCACTGACCTTATACAAAAGCTTTAACTAAACCCCACACTCACTGACCTTATCCAAACGCTTTAACCAAACCCCACACTCACTGACCTTATACAAAAGCTTTAACTAAACCCCACACTCACTGACCTTATCCAAATGCTTTAACTAAACCCCACACTCACTGACCTTATACAAAAGCTTTAACTAAACCCCACACTCACTGACCTTATACAAAAGCTTTAACTAAACCTCACACTCACTGACCTTATCCAAATGCTTTAACTAAACCCCACATTCACTGACCTTATACAAAAGCTTTAACTAAACCTCACACTCACTGACCTTATACAAAAGGTTTAACTAAACCCCACACTCACTGACCTTATACAAAAGCTTTAACTAAACCTCACACTCACTGACCTTATCCAAACGCTTTAACCAAACCCCACACTCACTGACCTTATACAAAAGCTTTAACTAAACCCCACACTCACTGACCTTATCCAAATGCTTTAACTAAACCCCACACTCACTGACCTTATACAAAAGCTTTAACTAAACCCCACACTCACTGACCTTATACAAAAGCTTTAACAAAACCTCACACTCACTGACCTTATCCAAATGCTTTAACTAAACCCCACACTCACTGACCTTATCCAAACGCGTTAACTAAACCCCACACTCACTGACCTTATCCAAACGCGTTAACTGAACCCCACACTCACTGACCTTATACAAAAGCTTTAACTAAACCTCACACTCACTGACCTTATCCAAATGCTTTAACTAAACCCCACACTCACTGACCTTATCCAAACGCGTTAACTAAACCCCACACTCACTGACCTTATCCAAACGCGTTACCTAAACCCCACACTCACTGACCTTATCCAAATGCTTTAACTAAACCCCACGGTCACTGACTTTATCCAAATGCGTTTACTAAACCCCACACTCACTGACCTTATCCAAACGCTTTAACTAAACCCCACACTCACTGACCTTATCCAAACGCTTTAACTAAACCCCACAATCACTGACCTTATCCAAACGCTTTAACTAAACCCCACACTCACTGACCTTATCCAAACGCTTTAACCAAACCCCAGACTCACTGACCTTACACAAACGCTTTAACCAAACCCCAGACTCACTGACCTTATCCAAACGCTTTAACTAAACCCCACACTCACTGACCTTATACAAACGCTTTAACCAAACCCCAGACTCACTGACCTTATCCAAACGCTTTAACTAAACCTCACACTCACTGACCTTATCCAAACGCTTTAACTAAACCCCACACTCACTGACCTTATCCAAACGCTTTAACTAAACCCCAGACTCACTGACCTTATCCAAACGCTTTAACTAAACCCCACACTCACTGACCTTATCCAAACGCTTTAACTAAACCCCACACTCACTGACCTTATCCAAACGCTTTAACTAAACCCCACAGTCACTGACCTTATCCAAACGCTTTAACTAAACCCCACACTCACAGATCTTATCCAAACGCTTTAACTAAACCCCACACTCACTGACCTTATACAAACGCTTCAACTAAACCCCACACTCACTGACCTTACACAAACGCTTTAACTAAACCCCACACTCACTGACCTTATCCAAACGCTTTAACTAAACCCCACACTCACTGACCTTATCCAAACGCGTTAACTAATCCCCACACTCACTGACCATATCCAAACGCTTTAACTAAACCCACACTCACTGACCTTATCCAAACGCTTTAACTAAACCCCACACTCACTGACCTTATCCAAACGCTTTAACCAAACCCACAACACTGACCTTATCCAAACGCTTTAACCAAACCCCACACTCACTGACCTTATCCAAACGCATTAACTGAACCCCACACTCACTGACCTTATCCAAACGCTTTAACTAAACCCCACACTCACTGACCTTATCCAAACGCTTTAACCAAACCCACAACACTGACCTTATCCAAACGCTTTAACCAAACCCCACACTCACTGACCTTATCCAAACGCATTAACTGAACCCCACACTCACTGACCTTATCCAAACGCTTTAACTAAACCCCACACTCACTGACCTTATCCAAACGCTTTAACCAAACCACACAATCACTGACCTTATCCAAACGCTTTAACTAAACCCCACACTCACTGACCTTATCCAAACGCTTTAACGAGACCCCACACTCACTGACCTTATCCAAACGCTTTAACCAAACCCACAACACTGACCTTATCCAAACGCTTTAACTAAACCCCACACTCACTGACCTTATCCAAACGCTTTAACCAAACCCACAACACTGACCTTATCCAAACGCTTTAACCAAACCCCACACTCACTGACCTTATCCAAACGCTTTAACCATACCCCACACTCACTGACCTTATCCAAACGCTTTAACTAAACCCCACACTCACTGACCTTATCCAAACGCTTTAACTAAACCCCACACTCACTGACCTTATCCAAACGCTTTAACCAAACCACACTCACTGACCTTATCCAAACGCTTTAACCAAACCCCACAATCACTGGCCTTATCCAAACGCTTTAACTAAACCACACACTCACTGACCTTATCCAAACGCTTTAACCAAACCCCACACTCACTGACCTTATCCAAACGCTTTAACTAAACCCCACACTCACTGACCTTATCCAAACGCTTTAACTAAACCCCACACTCACTGACCTTATCCAAACGCTTTAACTAAACCCCTCACTCACTGACCTTATCCAAACGCTTTAACTAAACCCCACACTCACTGACCTTATCCAAACGCTTTAACCAAACCCCACACTCACTGACCTTATCCAAACGCTTTAACTAAACCCCACACTCACTGACCTTATCCAAACGCTTTAACCAAACCCCACACTCACTGACCTTATCCAAACGCTTTAACTCAACCCCACACTCACTGACCTTATCCAAACGCGTCAACTAAACCCCACACTCACTGACCTTATCCAAACGCTTTAACCAAACCCCACACTCACTGACCTTATCCAAACGTGTTAACTAAACCCCACACTCACTGACCTTATCCAAACGCGTTAACTAAACCCCACACTCACTGACCTTATCCAAACGCGTTAACTAAACCCCACACTCACTGACAATATCCAAACGCTTTAACTAAACCCCACACTCACTGACCTTATCCAAACGCTTTAACCAAACCACACTCACTGACCTTATCCAAACGCTTTAACCAAACCCCACACTCACTGACCTTATCCAAAAGCTTTAACTAAACCCCACACTCACTGACCTTATACAAAAGGTTTAACTAAACCCCACACTCACTGACCTTATCCAAACGCTTTAACTAAACCCCACACTCACTGACCTTATCCAAACGCTTTAACCAAACCCCACACTCACTGACCTTATACAAAAGCTTTAACTAAACCCCACACTCACTGACCTTATCCAAACGCTTTAACCAAACCCCACACTCACTGACCTTATACAAAAGCTTTAACTAAACCCCACACTCACTGACCTTATCCAAATGCTTTAACTAAACCCCACACTCACTGACCTTATACAAAAGCTTTAACTAAACCCCACACTCACTGACCTTATACAAAAGCTTTAACTAAACCTCACACTCACTGACCTTATCCAAATGCTTTAACTAAACCCCACATTCACTGACCTTATACAAAAGCTTTAACTAAACCTCACACTCACTGACCTTATACAAAAGGTTTAACTAAACCCCACACTCACTGACCTTATACAAAAGCTTTAACTAAACCTCACACTCACTGACCTTATCCAAACGCTTTAACCAAACCCCACACTCACTGACCTTATACAAAAGCTTTAACTAAACCCCACACTCACTGACCTTATCCAAATGCTTTAACTAAACCCCACACTCACTGACCTTATACAAAAGCTTTAACTAAACCCCACACTCACTGACCTTATACAAAAGCTTTAACAAAACCTCACACTCACTGACCTTATCCAAATGCTTTAACTAAACCCCACACTCACTGACCTTATCCAAACGCGTTAACTAAACCCCACACTCACTGACCTTATCCAAACGCGTTAACTGAACCCCACACTCACTGACCTTATACAAAAGCTTTAACTAAACCTCACACTCACTGACCTTATCCAAATGCTTTAACTAAACCCCACACTCACTGACCTTATCCAAACGCGTTAACTAAACCCCACACTCACTGACCTTATCCAAACGCGTTACCTAAACCCCACACTCACTGACCTTATCCAAATGCTTTAACTAAACCCCACGGTCACTGACTTTATCCAAATGCGTTTACTAAACCCCACACTCACTGACCTTATCCAAACGCTTTAACTAAACCCCACACTCACTGACCTTATCCAAACGCTTTAACTAAACCCCACAATCACTGACCTTATCCAAACGCTTTAACTAAACCCCACACTCACTGACCTTATCCAAACGCTTTAACCAAACCCCAGACTCACTGACCTTACACAAACGCTTTAACCAAACCCCAGACTCACTGACCTTATCCAAACGCTTTAACTAAACCCCACACTCACTGACCTTATACAAACGCTTTAACCAAACCCCAGACTCACTGACCTTATCCAAACGCTTTAACTAAACCTCACACTCACTGACCTTATCCAAACGCTTTAACTAAACCCCACACTCACTGACCTTATCCAAACGCTTTAACTAAACCCCAGACTCACTGACCTTATCCAAACGCTTTAACTAAACCCCACACTCACTGACCTTATCCAAACGCTTTAACTAAACCCCACACTCACTGACCTTATCCAAACGCTTTAACTAAACCCCACAGTCACTGACCTTATCCAAACGCTTTAACTAAACCCCACACTCACAGATCTTATCCAAACGCTTTAACTAAACCCCACACTCACTGACCTTATACAAACGCTTCAACTAAACCCCACACTCACTGACCTTACACAAACGCTTTAACTAAACCCCACACTCACTGACCTTATCCAAACGCTTTAACTAAACCCCACACTCACTGACCTTATCCAAACGCGTTAACTAATCCCCACACTCACTGACCATATCCAAACGCTTTAACTAAACCCACACTCACTGACCTTATCCAAACGCTTTAACTAAACCCCACACTCACTGACCTTATCCAAACGCTTTAACCAAACCCACAACACTGACCTTATCCAAACGCTTTAACCAAACCCCACACTCACTGACCTTATCCAAACGCATTAACTGAACCCCACACTCACTGACCTTATCCAAACGCTTTAACTAAACCCCACACTCACTGACCTTATCCAAACGCTTTAACCAAACCCACAACACTGACCTTATCCAAACGCTTTAACCAAACCCCACACTCACTGACCTTATCCAAACGCATTAACTGAACCCCACACTCACTGACCTTATCCAAACGCTTTAACTAAACCCCACACTCACTGACCTTATCCAAACGCTTTAACCAAACCACACAATCACTGACCTTATCCAAACGCTTTAACTAAACCCCACACTCACTGACCTTATCCAAACGCTTTAACGAGACCCCACACTCACTGACCTTATCCAAACGCTTTAACCAAACCCACAACACTGACCTTATCCAAACGCTTTAACTAAACCCCACACTCACTGACCTTATCCAAACGCTTTAACCAAACCCACAACACTGACCTTATCCAAACGCTTTAACCAAACCCCACACTCACTGACCTTATCCAAACGCTTTAACCATACCCCACACTCACTGACCTTATCCAAACGCTTTAACTAAACCCCACACTCACTGACCTTATCCAAACGCTTTAACTAAACCCCACACTCACTGACCTTATCCAAACGCTTTAACCAAACCACACTCACTGACCTTATCCAAACGCTTTAACCAAACCCCACAATCACTGGCCTTATCCAAACGCTTTAACTAAACCACACACTCACTGACCTTATCCAAACGCTTTAACCAAACCCCACACTCACTGACCTTATCCAAACGCTTTAACTAAACCCCACACTCACTGACCTTATCCAAACGCTTTAACTAAACCCCACACTCACTGACCTTATCCAAACGCTTTAACTAAACCCCTCACTCACTGACCTTATCCAAACGCTTTAACTAAACCCCACACTCACTGACCTTATCCAAACGCTTTAACCAAACCCCACACTCACTGACCTTATCCAAACGCTTTAACTAAACCCCACACTCACTGACCTTATCCAAACGCTTTAACCAAACCCCACACTCACTGACCTTATCCAAACGCTTTAACTCAACCCCACACTCACTGACCTTATCCAAACGCGTCAACTAAACCCCACACTCACTGACCTTATCCAAACGCTTTAACCAAACCCCACACTCACTGACCTTATCCAAACGCGTTAACTAAACCCCACACTCACTGACCTTATCCAAACGCGTTAACTAAACCCCACACTCACTGACCTTATCCAAACGCGTTAACTAAACCCCACACTCACTGACAATATCCAAACGCTTTAACTAAACCCCACACTCACTGACCTTATCCAAACGCTTTAACCAAACCACACTCACTGACCTTATCCAAACGCTTTAACCAAACCCCACAATCACTGACCTTATCCAAACGCTTTAACTAAACCCCACACTCACTGACCTTATCCAAACGCTTTAACCAAACCCCACAATCACTGACCTTATCCAAACGCTTTAACTAAACCCCACACTCACTGACCTTATCCAAACGCTTTAACCAAACCACACTCACTGACCTTATCCAAACGCTTTAACTAAACCACACACTCACTGACCTTATCCAAACGCTTTAACTAAACCCCACACTCACTGACCTTATCCAAACGCTTTAACTCAACCCCACACTCACTGACCTTATCCAAACGCTTTAACTAAACCCCACACTCACTGACCTTATCCAAACGCTTTAACTCAACCCCACACTCACTGACCTTATCCAAACGCTTTAACTCAACCCCACACTCACTGACCTTATCCAAACGCGTTAACTAAACCCCACACTCACTGACCTTATCCAAACGCTTTAACCAAACCCCACACTCACTGACCTTATCCAAACGCGTTAACTAAACCCCACACTCACTGACCTTATCCAAACGCGTTAACTAAACCCCACACTCACTGACCTTATCCAAACGCGTTAACTAAACCCCACACTCACTGACCTTATCCAAACGCTTTAACTAAACCCCACACTCACTGAGCTTATCCAAACGCTTTAACTCAACCCCACACTCACTGACCTTATCCAAACGCGTTAACTAAACCCCACACTCACTGACCTTATCCAAACGCGTTAACTAAACCCCACACTCACTGACCTTATCCAAACGCGTTAACTAAACCCCACACTCACTGACCTTATCCAAACGCTTTAACTAAACCCCACACTCACTTACCTTATCCAAACGCTTTATCTAAACCCCACACTCACTGACCTTATCCAAACGCTTTCACTAAACCCCACACTCACTGACATTATCCAAACGCTTTAACTAAACCCACACTCACTGACCTTATCCAAACGCTTTAACTAAACCCCACACTCACTGACCTTATCCAAACGCTTTAACTAAACCCCACACTCACTGACCTTATCCAAACGCTTTAACTAAACTCCACACTCACTGAACTTACACAAACGCTTTAACCAGACCCCACACTCACTGACCTTATCCAAATGCTTTAACTAAACCCCACACTCACTGACCTTATACAAACGCTTTAACTAAACCCCACACTCACTGACCTTATCCAAACGCTTTAACTAAGCTCCACACTCACTGACCTTATCCAAACGCGTTAACTAAACCCCACACTCACTGACCTTATCCAAACGCTTTAACTAAACTCCACACTCACTGACCTTACTCAAACGCTTTAACCAAACCCCACACTCACTGACCTTATCCAAACGCTTTAACTAAACCTCACACTCACTGACCTTACACAAACACTTTAACTAAACCCCACACTCACTGACCTTATACTAACGCTTTAACTAAACCCCACACTCACTGACCTTAGACAAACACTTTATCTAAACCCCACACTCACTGACCTTATACTAACGCTTTAACTAAACCCCACACTCACTGACCTTATCC
This sequence comes from Heterodontus francisci, assembly GCF_036365525.1. NCBI lineage: Eukaryota > Metazoa > Chordata > Chondrichthyes > Heterodontiformes > Heterodontidae > Heterodontus > Heterodontus francisci. Next base: position 81,293,749 of record NC_090392.1, on the reverse strand, counting down.
AAATGCTTTAACTAAACCCCACACTCACTGACCTTACACAAACGCTTTAACTAAACCCCACACTCACTGACCTTATCCAAATGCTTTAACTAAACCCCACACTCACTGACCTTACACAAACACTTTAACTAAACCCCACACTCACTGACCTTATACCAACGCTTTAACTAAACCCCACACTCACTGACCTTACACAAACGCTTTAACTAAACCCCACACTCACTGACCTTATCCAAATGCTTTAACCAAACCCCACACTCACTGACCTTATACAAACGCTTTAACCAAACCCACACTCATTAACCTCATCCAAACGCTTTAACCAAACCCCACACTCACTCTCCTTATCCAAACGCTTTAACCAAACCCACAACACTGACCTTATCCTAACGCTTTAACTAAACCCCACACTCACTGACCTTATCCAAACGCTTTATCTAAACCCCACACTCCCTGACCTTATCCAAACGCTTTAACCAAACCCCCCACTCACTGACCTTATCCAAACGCTTTAACCGAACCCCACACTCACTGACCTTATCCAAACGCTTTAACTGAACCCCACACTCACTGACCTTATCCAAACGCTTTAACTAAACCCCACACTCACTGACCTTACACAAACGCTTTAACTAAACCCCACACTCACTGACCTTATCCAAACGCTTTAACCAAACCACACAATCACTGACCTTATCCAAACGCTTTAACTAAACCCCACACTCACTGACCTTATCCAAACGCTTTAACCAGACCCCACACTCACTGACCTTATCCAAACGCTTTAACCAAACCCACAACACTGACCTTATCCAAATGCTTTAACTAAACCCCACACTCACTGACCTTATCCAAACGCTTTAACCAAACCCCACACTCACTGACCTTATCCAAACGCTTTAACCATACCCCACACTCACTGACCTTATCCAAACGCTTTAACCAAACCCCACACTCACTGACCTTATCCAAACGCTTTAACTAAACCCCACACTCACTGACCTTATCCAAACGCTTTAACCAAACCCACACTCACTGACCTTATCCAAACGCTTTAACCAAACCCCACAATCACTGACCTTATCCAAACGCTTTAACTAAACCCCACACTCACTGACCTTATCCAAACGCTTTAACCAAACCCCACACTCACTGACCTTATCCAAACGCTTTAACTAAACCCCACACTCACTGACCTTATCCAAACGCTTTAACTAAACCCCTCACTCACTGACCTTATCCAAACGCTTTCACTAAACCCCACACTCACTGACCTTATCCAAACGCTTTAACTAAACCCACACTCACTGACCTTATCCAAACGCTTTAACTAAACCCCACACTCACTGACCTTATACAAACGCTTTAACTAAACCCCACACTCACTGACCTTATCCAAACGCTTTAACTAAACCCACACTCACTGACCTTATCCAAACGCTTTAACTAAACCCCACACTCACTGACCTTATAAAAACGCTTTAACTAAACCCCACACTCACTGACCTTATCCAAACGCTTTAACTAAACTCCACACTCACTGACCTTATCCAAACGCGTTAACTAAACCCCACACTCACTGACCTTATCCAAACGCTTTAACTAAACTCCACACTCACTGACCTTACACAAACGCTTTAACCAAACCCCACACTCACTGACCTTATCCAAACGCTTTAACTAAACCTCACACTCACTGACCTTATACTAATGCTTTAACTAAACCCCACACTCACTGACCTTAGACAAACACTTTATCTAAACCCCCACTCACTGACCTTATACTAACGCTTTAACTAAACCCCACACTCACTGACCTTATCCAAACGCTTCAACTAAACCCGACAGTCACTGACCTTATCCAAACGCTTTAACCAAACCCCACACTCACTCACTGACTGACCTTATCCAAACGCTTTAACTAAACCCCACACTCACTGACCTTACACAATTGCTTTACCCAAACCCCACACTCACTGACCTTATACAAACGCTTTAACTAAACCCCACACTCACTGACCTTATACAAACGCTTTAACCAAACCCCACACTCACTGACCTTATCCAAACGCTTTAACTAAACCCCACACTCACTGACCTTATCCAAACGCTTTAACCAAACCCCACACTCACTGACCTTATCCAAACGCTTTAACTGAACCCCACACTCACTGACCTTATCCAAACGCTTTAACTAAACCCCACACTCACTGACCATATCCAAACGCTTTAACTAAACCCACACTCACTGACCTTATCCAAACGCTTTAACTAAACCCCACACTCACTGACCTTATCCAAACGCTTTAACCAAACCCACAACACTGACCTTATCCAAACGCTTTAACCAAACCCCACACTCACTGACCTTATCCAAACGCATTAACTGAACCCCACACTCACTGACCTTATCCAAACGCTTTAACTAAACCCCACACTCACTGACCTTATCCAAACGCTTTAACCAAACCCACAACACTGACCTTATCCAAACGCTTTAACCAAACCCCACACTCACTGACCTTATCCAAACGCATTAACTGAACCCCACACTCACTGACCTTATCCAAACGCTTTAACTAAACCCCACACTCACTGACCTTATCCAAACGCTTTAACCAAACCACACAATCACTGACCTTATCCAAACGCTTTAACTAAACCCCACACTCACTGACCTTATCCAAACGCTTTAACGAGACCCCACACTCACTGACCTTATCCAAACGCTTTAACCAAACCCACAACACTGACCTTATCCAAACGCTTTAACTAAACCCCACACTCACTGACCTTATCCAAACGCTTTAACCAAACCCACAACACTGACCTTATCCAAACGCTTTAACCAAACCCCACACTCACTGACCTTATCCAAACGCTTTAACCATACCCCACACTCACTGACCTTATCCAAACGCTTTAACTAAACCCCACACTCACTGACCTTATCCAAACGCTTTAACTAAACCCCACACTCACTGGCCTTATCCAAACGCTTTAACTAAACCACACACTCACTGACCTTATCCAAACGCTTTAACCAAACCCCACACTCACTGACCTTATCCAAACGCTTTAACTAAACCCCACACTCACTGACCTTATCCAAACGCTTTAACTAAACCCCACACTCACTGACCTTATCCAAACGCTTTAACTAAACCCCTCACTCACTGACCTTATCCAAACGCTTTAACTAAACCCCACACTCACTGACCTTATCCAAACGCTTTAACCAAACCCCACACTCACTGACCTTATCCAAACGCTTTAACCAAACCCCACACTCACTGACCTTATCCAAACGCTTTAACCAAACCCCACACTCACTGACCTTATCCAAACGCTTTAACTCAACCCCACACTCACTGACCTTATCCAAACGCGTCAACTAAACCCCACACTCACTGACCTTATCCAAACGCTTTAACCAAACCCCACACTCACTGACCTTATCCAAACGCGTTAACTAAACCCCACACTCACTGACCTTATCCAAACGCGTTAACTAAACCCCACACTCACTGACCTTATCCAAACGCGTTAACTAAACCCCACACTCACTGACAATATCCAAACGCTTTAACTAAACCCCACACTCACTGACCTTATCCAAACGCTTTAACCAAACCACACTCACTGACCTTATCCAAACGCTTTAACCAAACCCCACAATCACTGACCTTATCCAAACGCTTTAACTAAACCCCACACTCACTGACCTTATCCAAACGCTTTAACCAAACCCCACAATCACTGACCTTATCCAAACGCTTTAACTAAACCCCACACTCACTGACCTTATCCAAACGCTTTAACCAAACCACACTCACTGACCTTATCCAAACGCTTTAACTAAACCACACACTCACTGACCTTATCCAAACGCTTTAACTAAACCCCACACTCACTGACCTTATCCAAACGCTTTAACTCAACCCCACACTCACTGACCTTATCCAAACGCTTTAACTAAACCCCACACTCACTGACCTTATCCAAACGCTTTAACTCAACCCCACACTCACTGACCTTATCCAAACGCTTTAACTCAACCCCACACTCACTGACCTTATCCAAACGCGTTAACTAAACCCCACACTCACTGACCTTATCCAAACGCTTTAACCAAACCCCACACTCACTGACCTTATCCAAACGCGTTAACTAAACCCCACACTCACTGACCTTATCCAAACGCGTTAACTAAACCCCACACTCACTGACCTTATCCAAACGCGTTAACTAAACCCCACACTCACTGACCTTATCCAAACGCTTTAACTAAACCCCACACTCACTGAGCTTATCCAAACGCTTTAACTCAACCCCACACTCACTGACCTTATCCAAACGCGTTAACTAAACCCCACACTCACTGACCTTATCCAAACGCGTTAACTAAACCCCACACTCACTGACCTTATCCAAACGCGTTAACTAAACCCCACACTCACTGACCTTATCCAAACGCTTTAACTAAACCCCACACTCACTTACCTTATCCAAACGCTTTATCTAAACCCCACACTCACTGACCTTATCCAAACGCTTTCACTAAACCCCACACTCACTGACATTATCCAAACGCTTTAACTAAACCCACACTCACTGACCTTATCCAAACGCTTTAACTAAACCCCACACTCACTGACCTTATCCAAACGCTTTAACTAAACCCCACACTCACTGACCTTATCCAAACGCTTTAACTAAACTCCACACTCACTGAACTTACACAAACGCTTTAACCAGACCCCACACTCACTGACCTTATCCAAATGCTTTAACTAAACCCCACACTCACTGACCTTATACAAACGCTTTAACTAAACCCCACACTCACTGACCTTATCCAAACGCTTTAACTAAGCTCCACACTCACTGACCTTATCCAAACGCGTTAACTAAACCCCACACTCACTGACCTTATCCAAACGCTTTAACTAAACTCCACACTCACTGACCTTACTCAAACGCTTTAACCAAACCCCACACTCACTGACCTTATCCAAACGCTTTAACTAAACCTCACACTCACTGACCTTACACAAACACTTTAACTAAACCCCACACTCACTGACCTTATACTAACGCTTTAACTAAACCCCACACTCACTGACCTTAGACAAACACTTTATCTAAACCCCACACTCACTGACCTTATACTAACGCTTTAACTAAACCCCACACTCACTGACCTTATCCAAATGCTTTAACTAAACCCCACACTCACTGACCTTACACAAACGCTTTAACTAAACCCCACACTCACTGACCTTATCCAAATGCTTTAACTAAACCCCACACTCACTGACCTTACACAAACACTTTAACTAAACCCCACACTCACTGACCTTATACCAACGCTTTAACTAAACCCCACACTCACTGACCTTACACAAACGCTTTAACTAAACCCCACACTCACTGACCTTATCCAAATGCTTTAACCAAACCCCACACTCACTGACCTTATACAAACGCTTTAACCAAACCCACACTCATTAACCTCATCCAAACGCTTTAACCAAACCCCACACTCACTCTCCTTATCCAAACGCTTTAACCAAACCCACAACACTGACCTTATCCTAACGCTTTAACTAAACCCCACACTCACTGACCTTATCCAAACGCTTTATCTAAACCCCACACTCCCTGACCTTATCCAAACGCTTTAACCAAACCCCCCACTCACTGACCTTATCCAAACGCTTTAACCGAACCCCACACTCACTGACCTTATCCAAACGCTTTAACTGAACCCCACACTCACTGACCTTATCCAAACGCTTTAACTAAACCCCACACTCACTGACCTTACACAAACGCTTTAACTAAACCCCACACTCACTGACCTTATCCAAACGCTTTAACCAAACCACACAATCACTGACCTTATCCAAACGCTTTAACTAAACCCCACACTCACTGACCTTATCCAAACGCTTTAACCAGACCCCACACTCACTGACCTTATCCAAACGCTTTAACCAAACCCACAACACTGACCTTATCCAAATGCTTTAACTAAACCCCACACTCACTGACCTTATCCAAACGCTTTAACCAAACCCCACACTCACTGACCTTATCCAAACGCTTTAACCATACCCCACACTCACTGACCTTATCCAAACGCTTTAACCAAACCCCACACTCACTGACCTTATCCAAACGCTTTAACTAAACCCCACACTCACTGACCTTATCCAAACGCTTTAACCAAACCCACACTCACTGACCTTATCCAAACGCTTTAACCAAACCCCACAATCACTGACCTTATCCAAACGCTTTAACTAAACCCCACACTCACTGACCTTATCCAAACGCTTTAACCAAACCCCACACTCACTGACCTTATCCAAACGCTTTAACTAAACCCCACACTCACTGACCTTATCCAAACGCTTTAACTAAACCCCTCACTCACTGACCTTATCCAAACGCTTTCACTAAACCCCACACTCACTGACCTTATCCAAACGCTTTAACTAAACCCACACTCACTGACCTTATCCAAACGCTTTAACTAAACCCCACACTCACTGACCTTATACAAACGCTTTAACTAAACCCCACACTCACTGACCTTATCCAAACGCTTTAACTAAACCCACACTCACTGACCTTATCCAAACGCTTTAACTAAACCCCACACTCACTGACCTTATAAAAACGCTTTAACTAAACCCCACACTCACTGACCTTATCCAAACGCTTTAACTAAACTCCACACTCACTGACCTTATCCAAACGCGTTAACTAAACCCCACACTCACTGACCTTATCCAAACGCTTTAACTAAACTCCACACTCACTGACCTTACACAAACGCTTTAACCAAACCCCACACTCACTGACCTTATCCAAACGCTTTAACTAAACCTCACACTCACTGACCTTATACTAATGCTTTAACTAAACCCCACACTCACTGACCTTAGACAAACACTTTATCTAAACCCCCACTCACTGACCTTATACTAACGCTTTAACTAAACCCCACACTCACTGACCTTATCCAAACGCTTCAACTAAACCCGACAGTCACTGACCTTATCCAAACGCTTTAACCAAACCCCACACTCACTCACTGACTGACCTTATCCAAACGCTTTAACTAAACCCCACACTCACTGACCTTACACAATTGCTTTACCCAAACCCCACACTCACTGACCTTATACAAACGCTTTAACTAAACCCCACACTCACTGACCTTATACAAACGCTTTAACCAAACCCCACACTCACTGACCTTATCCAAACGCTTTAACTAAACCCCACACTCACTGACCTTATCCAAACGCTTTAACCAAACCCCACACTCACTGACCTTATCCAAACGCTTTAACTGAACCCCACACTCACTGACCTTATCCAAACGCTTTAACTAAACCCCACACTCACTGACCTTATCCAAACGCTTTAACTAAACTCCACACTCACTGACCTTATCCAAACGCGTTAACTAAACCCCACACTCACTGACCTTATCCAAACGCTTTAACTAAACTCCACACTCACTGACCTTACACAAACGCTTTAACCAAACCCCACACTCACTGACCTTATCCAAACGCTTTAACTAAACCTCACACTCACTGACCTTATACTAACGCTTTAACTAAACCCCACACTCACTGACCTTATACTAACGCTTTAACTAAACCCCACACTCACTGACCTTAGACAAACACTTTATCTAAACCCCACACTTACTGACCTTATACTAATGCTTTAACTAAACCCCACACTCACTGACCTTATCCAAACGCTTCAACTAAACCCGACACTCGCTGACCTTATCCAAACGCTTTAACCAAACCCCACACTCACTGACCTTATCCAAACGCTTTAACTAAACCCCACACTCACTGACCTTACACAATTGCTTTACCCAAACCCCACACTCACTGACCTTATACAAACGCTTTAACTAAACCCCACACTCACTGACCTTATCCAAATGCTTTAACTAAACCCCACACTCACTGACCTTATCCAAACGCTTTAACCAAACCCCACACTCACTGACCCTATCCAAACGCTTTAACTAAACCCCACACTCACTGACCTTATCCAAACGCTTTAACCAAACCCCACACTCACTGACCTTATCCAAACGCTTTAACCAAACCCCACACTCACTGACCTTATCCAAACGCTTTAACCAAACCCCACACTCACTGACCTTATCCAAACGCTTTAACCAAACCCCACACTCACTGACCTTATCCAAACGCTTTAACCAAACCCCACACTCACTGACCTTATCCAAACGCTTTAACTAAACCCCACACTCACTGACCTTATCCAAACGCTTTAACTAAACCCCACACTCACTGACCTTACACAAACGCTTTAACTAAACCCCACACTCACTGACCTTATCCAAACGCTTTAACTAAACCCCACACTCACTGACCTTACACAAACGCTTTAACTAAACCCCACACTCACTGACCTTATCCAAACGCTTTAACTAAACCCCACACTCACTGACCTTATCCAAACGCTTTAACTAAACCCACACTCACTGACCTTATCCAAACGCTTTAACCAAACCCCACACTCACTGACCTTATCCAAACGCTTTAACTAAACCCCACACTCACTGACCTTATCCAAACGCTTTAACCAAACCCCACACTCACTGACCTTATCCAAACGCTTTAACCAAACCCCACACTCACTGACCTTATCCAAACGCTTTAACCAAACCCCACACTCACTGACCTTATCCAAACGCTTTAACCAAACCCCACACTCACTGACCTTATCCAAACGCTTTAACCAAACCCCACACTCACTGACCTTATCCGAACGCTTTAACTAAACCCCACACTCACTGACCTTATCCAAACGCTTTAACTAAACCCCACACTCACTGACCTTACACAAACACTTTAACTAAACCCCACACTCACTGACCTTATCCAAACGCTTTAACTAAACCCCACACTCACTGACCTTACACAAACGCTTTAACTAAACCCCACACTCACTGACCTTATCCAAACGCTTTAACTAAACCCCACACTCACTGACCTTATCCAAACGCTTTAACTAAACCCACACTCACTGACCTTATCCAAACGCTTTAACTAAACCCCACACTCACTGACCTTATCCAAACGCTTTACCTAAACCCCAGACTCACTGACCTTATCCAAACGCTTTAACTAAACCCCTCACTCACTGACCTTATCCAAACGCTTTAACTAAACCCCACAGTCACTGACCTTATCCAAACGCTTTAACTAAACCCGCACTCACTGACCTTATCCAAACACTTTAACTAAACCCCACACTCACTGACCTTATCCAAACGCTTTAACTAAACCCCTCACTCACTGACCTTATCCAAACGCGTTAACTAAACCCCAGACTCACTGGCCTTATCCAAACGCTTTAACTAAACCCCACACTCACTGACCTTATCCAAACGCTTTAACTAAACCCCACACTCACTGACCTTATCCAAACGCGTTAACTAAACCCCACACTCACTGCTCTTACCCCAACTCATTAGCCATACCTTGCACTCTGTGGCTCAGTGGCCAGCATTCCTTTTGCTAATTCAGCTGTGGGTTCAAATCCCACGTGAGACCTAAGCACAAAACTCTCAGCTGCCTTTCCAGACTGAGTAAGCGCTGTGCTATCTTTTGGATGTTAAACTGAGGTCCCACCTGATCCTTCAGGTATATGTAAATAATCCCATGGCACAATTTCAAAAAAGGAGGAGGGCGTTCGCCTGGTATGCTGTTCAGTATCCTGCTCAGCAATTTGCTGAAATATATTATCTGGTTATTACCGCATTGCTGTTTATGGGCTCCTGCTGTGCATAAATTTGCTTTTGCATTTCCTACATTACAGCACTTTTGGCTTTAAAGCACTCTCGGAGGTCCTGCCGTCATGAAGGGAGGTCTATAAATGCAAGTCTACTTCTCTCATTGCTGAGGCCATTCCCCTAGGGCATAGGCATGATTAGAACTTCCAATGCCCTGGTACACCACTGTACATCTGGATGAAACTGAACACTCACCTTCCCACCATCCCACTTCTCTCTGATTCTCTCACACACTCGCCCTTCACTCTTGAAGTCTTCTTCCCACTTTTCTTTGAAAAAGTATTACAATCTGGTTTGATTAATGGAGCTAATGGTTTCCTTGTTTCCCTGTCTCTGCTCTGGTGTCAGTGAGTCATTGGTTCAGCTGTGACTCCTGCTGTTTCTCGGATCCTTGTCGATGGATGAGCCCGAGCTGCAAACTCTGACAGACTCCAAACTCGGCCCTGGCAGACGGCCATGTTGCCTATTAGTGCGAGTGTGCTCACTGCTTATTCTCATCCTGCCACAGCATGTTTTGTTAAACTCTCTTCTGTGTTTACTGCAAACCTGCCATTATGGTGCAGTAAGCTGTCACGTTCTTAAGGCTGGAATATTTATCACAATTTACTGAGTCCTTTGCTGTTACTCACTAACATTCTCCTGTCTGAAGACTAACTTTCTGCTCGGGTACAGCTTCAATCTTCTAAGGGACAATTATTTATGGCTGATGCCAGACAGTAGGTGTTGATTAGGTTTTTTTTCCAAAAATATACTTTATTCATAAAATCTGTAAAAAAAAATTACAGAACAATTCCAATTTGACATTCCAGAAAGTGCAAAAGAAATCAGTTTCCTTCGATACAGAACGTGAGTTTCCTCACAACTCTTACATGCAATGTACACTTGCATTACACAGCAAAAAGATATTTCAGTGCATACAACCTGAGGGGTTTTACATGGGTTCCAGCCCCTTGGTACACTATAGCAGGAGGACCTTACACAGTGGCCTTTCCCCATTGAGCCTTTGCTGTGGCTGCCCCAAGCTTTAGTGCGTCCCTCAGCACGTAGTCCTGGACCTTGGAATGTGCCAGTCTGCAACACTCAGTCATGGACAACTCTTTGCACTGGAAGACCAGCAAGTTTCAGGCAGACCAAAGGGCATCTTTCACTGAGTTGATGGTCCTGCAGCAGCAGTTGATGTTTGTCTCGGTGTGCGTCCCTGGGAACAGCCTGTAGAGCACAGACTCCTGTGTTACAGAGCTGCTTGGGATGAACCACGACAAAAACCACTGCATCTCTTTCCACACCTGCTTTGCAAAAACACATTCCAGAAGGAGGTGGATGACAGACTCTTCCCCACCACAGCCACCTCGAGGGCAGCGTGCGGAGGTGGTGAGACTCCGGGCATGCAGGAAAGATCTGACGCGTAGGGCCCTTCTCACCACCAGCCAAGCTCCGTCTTGGTGCTGGTTTGAAAGTTCTGGCGATGAGACATTCTGCCAAATGACTTTGGCAGTCTGCTCAGAGAGCCATCCGACAGGATCCATCATTTCCTTATCCCGTAAGGCCTTAAGGACATTCTGTGCAGCCCACTGCCTGATGGATTGGTGGTCAAAGGTGTTTTTTCTGCAAAAACTTTTCCATGAAGGATAGGTGGTACGGCACGGTCCAACTGGATGGAGCAGTCCACAGCAATGTGACCAAGCCCATCCTTCGTAACACCGGGGACAGATAGAACCTCAGCACGTCGTGACATTTAGGCCTGTGGGGGAGGGGGAATGGGAGGAGGGAACAAGGCAGCTAAGTAATCTATCCTCAGCTGACATCCAAATGTACTTACTTTTCAGCGGTGGTGGGGGGGGGGGGGATGGGTGGTAGTGGTCATTGGCTATTGTGTGAAAGCAGCTGATTTTCTCTTTTGCAGCTCAGGGGCATGAAGGACATTTGCAGTACAAATCAGGGATGCATCTAGGATCTTCTTGTACACCCTTGAGGCAGCACTGCAGTGTTGGAGATGCTATCTTTTGGATGAAATATGAAACCTTGTCTGCACTCTCAGGTGGATCTAAAAAATCCTGTGGCACTATTTTGAAGAAGAGCAGGGGAGTTCTCCCCGGTGTCCTGGACAATATTTATCCCTCAATCAACATCACAAAAACAGATGATCTGGCCATTATCACATGGCTGTTTGTGGGATCTTGCTGTGTGTAAATTGGCTGCTGTATTTCCTATATTACAACAGTGACTACACTTTAGAAAGTACTTAATTGGTTATAAAGCACTTTGGAACATCCTGAGATCACAAGAAGTGCTATATAAATGTATGTCTTTTTATTGCTCATGTTCAGAAAACCTTTGATCATTTGCAAATGACAGCACTGTGATTCCTCACAGCATTGAAGTAATGTGTTATATGTTATGCTTGTTGACATCTCTGGGATTAAAGTCTGCCTGCTTGTAGTTTATGCTCACAGGCACTAAGGTTAATGACTTTATATGTGTTACAGTTTGCATTCAGTTCAGTAATTTTTTCCAATGATGTAATGAGAGCTCACTATATATACAAAAATCTGTTCCTTTAAATCAACAGAAATGATTGAAATAAACAGAAAAATATTAAATATCATTTTTCTTTGTAACTTGGATTTAACTTCTGTGGAGGTGGCCAAGATGTTATCTTAAAATAACACATCTGTATATTAGTACCAAATAAATGAGCTGAAGTTGCTGCAGATTGGGCCAAGACACTTTTAAATATTCCACTTGTGACTGTGTTGAATGCACAGATGATCCCTACTGTTTGCAGGCTAATAGTTGTAAGGATTCGGCATAATGTTTATAGAATCTCTGATCACGATTGTGACTGCTCTCATAGTTTCAATTATCTGGAATATCTGCAGACGCACAATATCAAGGAAAATGGATCTATCTTCTGAGCAACAAAGGTTTTAGCCCGCTCACTAACCTTCTGCTTTCATCTAAATCTTGCCTTTCTTGCAGTTTTCAAAGCATTGGATTAAATGGATGTACTGCAGTGTGGATGAGGTGATGGAACATAAATCTGCTTTCGTTTGTCCTGTGTTCTGATGTGTGGAGTCAGATGTGCAGTGCCAGATAATGATGGGTATTTAACACAAATTGTCTTGCATTTCTGGTGGCACCTCTAATGTGACTGGGATTCTACCAGAAACAGTCTTTTATTATAATATAACCTGCTTCTGTTTTACGAAAGTGTTTTAATGTTGTTGAGTGAATCGCTGGTACCGTGAAATGAAGGTCCATTTCTCTGTGTGAAGAGTGTCATTTTGTGTTTATAATCACTTGCATCTAAATTCCTAATCTGGGATGATCCTTTACAGGGAGGAAACTATCGCCCCAGAGTGAGTGAAAGTCATCCACACAGGGGTACAACACCTCCTACAAAAATGGATTGGCAAAAGTTTCAGAACTGATAGTGCATTAGTCCTCTTAATGGAGGGTTATACATGGGTGAGGCAAAGGAGAAATAACAGATTTGTAAAAATTTACTAAAAGTTTTCAATTTCATTCTTTTGGGGAGGTAAAATTTTTACACAGAAAGGTGCTGGAATATGCAGCCAGAACTCCAAGCAGCTCACAGAGATCCTCACAACACTTTAATCATCACTCACTGATTTCCCAGAGGTCACAGACTATCTCTGTGTATAGGTGTGTATCAGGTACTAGTAATCTGGAGGCCTGGGCTAATAAAAGAGAGAATGTAAGTTCAGACCACACCATAGCAGCATGAGAATTTGAATTCAATATTTTTAAAATCTGCAAGTGAAAAGCTACTATCAGTAAAAGTGACTGTGAAGTTGTTGGATTGTCATAAAAATCCAACTAATGTCCTTACCCAGTCTAGGCATATATGTGACTGCAGTCCCACACTAACATGGTTGACTCATTACTTCCCTCTGAAGCCTCTTATTTCAGCACAACTAGGGACAGGCAATAAATGCCAGCCTTGCCAGTGATGTCCACATCCTTAAATTGAATAATATACAAATATACTGCCCGGTGTGCAAACCAGAAGACCCCAGCTCCTATCCCTGGTCTGTGCAGAGTTAGTAAACCTCAGTCAGGACTGCAGTTGGGGCACCAGAATTGGGCTCCACAGACTAGTCACTCCTGCATTTGTAGTTATTGGGTAAGAACAGGATAGTGCTTGACTGTGATGACCGCCATGGTGGAATAACCTGCTGGCATCCTCCGTCTAGGCTCACATCTGAAGAATAAGCACTTGCATGAGGTACTCAAGAGTGGTTACTCGTTGTGTAACAGCATGCAATTCTTAGCAGGGTAAGGTTACTCACTGTATTTTTTCCCCCAAAAATATACTTCATTCAAAAAAACCTGTAAAAAAAATCATTACAAAACAGTTCCAATTTGACATTCCAGAAAGTGCAAAAGAAATTAGTTTCCTTCGATACAGAATGTGAGTTTCTTCACAACGCTTGCCATTCTATTTTACATGCAATCTACATTTGCGTTACACAGCAAAAATATATTTTGGTGCATACAGCCCGAGGGGTTTTTTACATCGGTTCCAGCCCCTCGGTATACTTTGCGGGAGGACCTTACACTGTGGTCTTTCCCTATTGAGCCTTTGCCGCACCTGCCTAAGCTTTAGTGCGTCACTCAGCACGTAGTCCTGGACCTTGGAATGTGCCAGTCTGCAACACTCAGTCATGGACAACTCTTTGCGCTGGAAGACCAGCAAGTTTCGGGCAGACCAAAGAGTGTCTTTCACTGAATTGATAGTCCTCCAGCAGCAGTTGATGTTTATCTCGGTGTGCATCCCTGGGAACAGCCCATAGAGCACAGACTCCTGTGTTACAGAGCTGCTTGGGATGAACCTCGACAAAAACCACTGCATCTCTTTCCACACCTGCTTTGCAAAGACACATTCCAGAAGGAGGTGGGCAACCGTCTCTTCCCCACCACAGCCACCGCAGGGGCATTGTGCGGAGGCGGTGAGATTCCGAGCAAGCAGGAAGGATCTGACGGGGAGGGGCCTTCTCACCACCAGCCAAGCTACGTCTTGGTGCTTGTTTGAAAGTTCTGGTGATGAGGCATTCTGCCAAATGACTTTGGCGGTCGGATCAGGGAACCATCCGACAGGATCCACCGTCTCCTTTTCCCGTAGGGCCTTGAGGACATTCCGTGCAGACCACTGCCTGATGGATTTGTGGTCAAAGGTGTTTTCCTGCAGAAACTTTCCCATGAAGGATAGGTGGTACGGCATGGTCCAACTGGATGGAACGTTCCGCGGCAATGTTGTCAGACCCATCCTTCACAACACCGGGAACAGATAGAACCTCAGCACGTAGTGACACTTGGTGTTTGCGTAACTGGGGTTCTACACACAGCTTGATGCAGCCGCACACGAAGGTGGTCATCAGGATGAGGATGAGGGTGGGTACGTTTTGCCCCCCTTTATCCAGAGGTTTGAACATCGTGTCCCTGTGGATACGGTCCCTTTTCGATCTCCAGATAAAGCAGAAGATGGCTCAGGTGACTGCCACAGCACAGGAGTGGGGTACGAGCCAGACCTGCGCCACATACAGTAATAACGTGAGCGCCTCGCACCTGATGACCAGATTCTTAACCACAATGGAGAAAGAACTCTGCTCCCACATGCTCAGTTTATGTTGTACCTTGGCTACTCGGTCCTTCCAGGTTTTGGTGCACACTAACTGCAGAGCAGTTTGATCCAATTTTTTTTTTATTATTCATTCATGAGATGTGGGCATCACTGGCCAAGCCAGCATTTATTGCCCATCCCTAATTGCCCTTGAGAAGGTGGTGGTGAGCTGCCTTCTTGAACCGCTGCAGTCCATGTTGGGTAGGTATACCCACAGTGCTGTTAGGAAGGGAGTTCCAGGATTTTGACCCAGCTACAGTGAAGGAACGGCGATATAGTTCCAAGTCAGGATGGTGTGTGACTTGGAGGGGAACTTGCAGGTGGTGATGTTCCCATGTATTTGCTGCCCTTGTCCTTCTAGTTGGTAGAGGTCGTGGGTTTGGAAGGTGCAGTCTAAGGAGCCTTGGTAAGTTGCTGCAGTGCATCTTGTAGATGGTACACACTGCTGCCACTGTGCGTCGGTGGTGGAGGGAGTGAATATTTGTTGATGGGATACCAATCAAGTGGGCTGCTTTGTCCTGGATGGTGTTGAGCTTCTTGAGTGTTGTTGGAGCTGCACCCATCCAGGCAAGTGGAGAGTATTCCATCACACTCCTGACTTGTGCCTTGTAGATGGTGGACAGGCTTTGGGGAGTCAGGAGGTGAGTTACTCGCTGCAGGAGTCCTAGCCTCTGATCTGCTCTTGTAGCCACAGTATTTATATGGCTACTCCAGTTCAGTTTCTGGTCAATGGTAGCCAGTGTTGATAGTGGGGGATTCAGCAATCGTAATGCCATTGCATGTCAAGGGGAGATGGTTATATTCTCTCTTGTTGGAGATGGTCATTGCCTGGCACTTGTGTGGCAGGAATGTTACTTGCCACTTATCAGCCCAAGCCTGGTTATTGTCCAGGTCTTGCTGCATTTCTACACGGACTGCTTCGGTATCTGAGGAGTCACGAATGGTGCTGAACATTGTGCAATCATCAGTGAACATTCCCACTTCTGACCTTATGATTGAAGGAAGGTCATTGATGAAGCAGCTGAAGATGGTTGGGACTTGGACACTACCCTGAGGAACTCCTGCAGTGATGTCCTGGAGCTGACATGATTGACCTCCAACAAACACAACCATCTTCCTTTACTCTAGGTATGACTCCAACCAGCGGAGAGTTTTTCCCCTAATTTCCATTGACCTTAGTTTTGCTAGGGCTCCTTGATGCCATATTTGGTCAAATGCTGCCTTGATGTCAAGGGCTGTCACTCTCACTTCACCTCTTGAGTTCAGCTCTTTTGTCTATGTTTGAACCAAGGCTGTAATGAGGTCAGGAGCTGAGTGGCCCTGGCGGAACCCAAACTGAGCCTCACTGAGCAGGTTATTGCTAAGCAAGTGCCGCTTGATGGCACTGTTTTTGACACCTTCCATCACTTTACTGATGATTGAGAGTAGGCTGATGGGGCGGTAATTGGCCGGGTTGGACTTGTCCTGCTTTTTGTGTACAGGGCATACCTGGGCAATTTTCCACATTGCAGGGTAGTTGCCAGTGTTGTAGCTTGGCTAGGGGCGCGGCAAGTTCTGGAGCACAGGTCTTCAGTACTATTGCCGGAATATTGTCAGGGCCCATAGCCTTTGCAATATCCAGTGCCTTCAGTTGTTTCGTGATATCACACGGAGTGAATCGAATTGGCTGAAGTCTGGCATCTGTGATGCTGGGGACTTCAGGAGGAGGCCGAGATGGATCATTAACTCGGCACTTCTGGCTGAAGATTGCTGCAAATCCTTCAGCCTTATCTTTCGCACTGATGTGCTGGGCTCCCCCATCATTGAGGATGGGGATATTTGTGGAGCCACCTCCTCCAGCTAGTTGTTCAATTGTCCACCACCATTCACAGCTGGATGTGGCAGGACTACAGAGCTTAGATCTGATCCGTTGGTTATGAGATCGCTTAGCTCTGTCTACCGCATGCTGCTTACGCAGTTTGGCATGCAGATAGTCCTGTGTTGTAGCTTCACCAGGTTGACACTCTCATTTTGAGGTATGCCTGGTGCTGCTCCTGGCATGCCCTCCTGCACTCTTCGTTGAATCAGGGTTGATCCCCCGGCTTGATGGTAATGGTAGAGTGGGGGATATGCTGGGCCATGAGGTTACAGATTGTAGTTGCATACAATTCTGCTGCTGCTGATGGCCCACAGTGCCTCATGGATGCCCAGTTTTGCATTTCTAGATCTGTTCGAAATCTATCCCATTTAGCACGGCGGTAGTGCCACACAACACGAAGAAGGGTATCGTCAATGTGAAGGCGGGTCTTCGTCTCCACAAGGACTGTGCGGTGGTCACTCCTACCAATACAGTCATGGACAGAAGCATCTGCGGCAGGCAGATTGGTGAGGACGAGGTCAAGTATGTTTTCCCCTCTTGTTGGTTCCCTCACCACCTGCCGCAGACTCAGTCTAGCAGCTATGTCCTTTAGTATTCAGCCAGCTCGGTCAGTAGTGGTGCTACCGAGCCAGTCTTGGTGATGGACATTGAAGTCTCCCACCCAGAGTACATTCTGTGCCCTTACCACCCTCAGTGCTTCCTCCAAGTGCTGTTCAACATGGAGGAGGACTCTGCACCGGAAGATTATCTTGGAAGCCTCCATGGGGGAAGGTTACACACTGTATAACTGCACAGAGTCGTTGTGTATTAAGCAGCAGAGTAAGAGTTAATATCACCAGACATTTATACCAGACATTGGCTTCAAATGCAATTTCATTGAGATTTATTTAAAATTAGCAAGATATGTATTATTTATGAGAATCTGACACTATTAATTTGGAATGTGTTTTGCTTTCTCATTGTGATTATTGCTTAGAATCACCACATTCCAATTGTATTCAAATTGCTCCATGATTTTGCTCCTGCCTGGGAAATCTTTGCTTGCTGTACATTCCAGGCTGTCCTCTGACTTTGGGTCAGTCCATGTTTCCCACCCCTGCTCCATGAGGGCTGATCTTTCAATCACTTCATCCCCGTCCTCAGGAATTATCCTCCAACATAACTCAATACCTCTCATTTCCTTCAAAAGCTTCCTAATAGTCTCATTCTTCACAGGTGTCTTTGGTGTCCCCCCAGATTCCTTCACCTCCTTCATACTCAGTGTGTCGCTTCCCATTGTAAAACGCACTGATATATTTATCTACACAAGGATTGCTATACTAACATCAGCTATGTCTCTTTCTCTCAAAAGAATTGTGACACGTCTGTGTTATGAAGTCTGCTCCCTGTCTGCATGAAAATGTGGTACCGCTTGCAGATCAGTATTACACATCAGCTTTCTTTTTATTTATTTTCTCTCTCTGCTCCACTCATGAATTGAAGACTCACTCCAGGGACCAGACTGCTACCAAAACCATTTGATATGCCTTAAACTTTAAGAAAATGTTAGCACACCTGACAAGGTGAGAAAATACCTCTCCTCCTTGCCCACTATCTCTGGTGCAGGGGTCAGGATCAGGAGATGGCTGTGTGAGATAGTGACAGTAACATACACCTTCCTACCAGCTGCCAGCTTCATCCAAGTGCACATCCCATGTGGTTAGACATGTGCGGCTCTAACGATAGTTCAGTGGGTAACTGTACCATGTAGTGAAGTACTGAACCATGCAAACCCGGGAGGTCCCATGTTTAATCCATGTTCAGCCTAAGCAGCTTCTGGGGCATCAGCAAAATCAGCCAGGTTTCTTGACTACCCGATCACCACCCAGTCATTCCTACTGGAAAGGGCATCTGTAAATACTGAGTAAGGACAGTGCCATACTCCCCACAGTTAAGTATCCTGCCAATACTGATTGTGTAAACTAACACATAAAGAATTGTGCCAAAGGCACAATACAAGAGGGCCCACATGATACTTACTCCGGAGAGAGTCAGTGTATTTTGGAGGGGAGAATATTGGACAGGGAGAAATTTGCTGATGCTATCACCACCAGCTAGGACCCAAATAATTCGACAGCAGGTAAAGATTCAATAAGGGTCAAATTAGTGATTGCAGCTGCTCTAATTCTGGATTTATCTGTTATTGTTGACACAAGTTTGTTGTATCCTTAGGGAGCTGATGAATGCTGATAACTGTTACATTTGTGCTGTGTGTGGAAGGGCAACAGTCTGATTAGCCTTTTAACTCTGTTTTGATAACTTTATAAATCCAATATTGGCTGAATGAAAAGGAACTGCATTAGGAGCAGTTAATCCTGAGATTGACTGTGCTGTCCTGCACATTGCGATTGGAATGAATTACAGGAACACAAAGGGGGCAGAAGAGGGTTCATTTAAATCAGTGCTGGGGCTCCCTGGGTAAAGTCGCAGCTCAATACAGGCCACATTAGTAACAATGAACATTGCTGCTTCGGCACGGTCACAGAAGATCAATGTGTTTGAGGAAGAATGCAGGATTCCACTGAGATTAAAAAAAGATAGAGGACAACATTAATCAAGAAGTGTGGGTAGATGATGTGAAGCCTGGGAAAAAATGACCATGAAAACTGCTGGATTATTGTAGAAACCTAACCAGCTCACTACAAACTTCAAAAATTGATGGGCAGGAAAAGACCAGCTGGTCCATCAGGCCTGTACTACACACCATGAGCATCATGACTAGACACTTTTCATACTGCGTTCCCTCCGCTCCTCTCCACCCCCAGCAGCTATGTCATCACCTGGGAGAGGCACAACAAAACAGAGAAAGAGCACTGTGCCAATAGGGAAAAGAATACTCTTTAAAAATTCATCTCCAACCTCCTCAGGTGATCAAAACCAGTCCGCGAGATTACATGGCCCGTGTGTTATCTATAAAGACTTTATAAATATCTTTATATGGTGCCTCAGTCAAGAAGAGGTGATAGAGGCAGGAACCATCACAACATTTAAGAAGTATTTAGATGAGCACTTGAAATGCCATAGCATACAAGGCTATGGGCCAAGTGCTGGAAAATGGGATTAGAATAGGTAGGTGCTTGATGGCCAACATGGACACGATGGGCCGAAGGGCCTGTTTCTGTGCTATGACTCTATGACTCTAAGAACCAGTCCAGCTTCCTCTTGAAGGCAGAGAGAATCAGCACCCACCACAATAGCCAACAGTGCATTCCAGAGGCTCACTACTCTCTGGGAAAAGAAGAATTGGCAAACATCAAGTCTGTACTGTTACGACCAGGTGAGAAAGGTGTCTCAGGGTCTCTTACTGTCCTCACCCTGGTCTTTTTGTAACAGGGTTTAATTTTAAACACACTGTGTTTTGAGCTCCCCCTTTGTGAATCCTTGTTCATAGCTTTCCAATTATAAGGCAAAGAAATGAGCACACCAGGTTTTCTTTAGGTTTAATGAAGAAAAGTGAAATTAATTAAACCTTAAACTTAAACTCTAATATGGTTAACGCCTATGGATATACCACGCACCCACACTAGCATACACACGTGATACACACATGCAAATAGAGACAGAAAAGAGCAGAAGAAAGGTAAAATGGAGATGTTTGCGGCAGTCTCTAAAAGGCGGTTTCTTGTTATTGTTTCTGTGTTTCCAGCTCGCCGTAGAGTCCTTGATTGTAGTCAGCTCTTACTTTTCGTTGGAGCCCAGTATTCTTCTTAAATCTTGTTCACTGTAGGAGATTTTTCTGTCTTGGGGTTCATGTGTCTTCAATGGTTTCCGAAGCTGGTGAGAGCGAGATGAGAGCAGACAGGAGAGAGGCGTTCTCAGTCCAGGAGAAAACAGCCTTCTGGTTTCAAATTCCTTGTTGGAAGTTCAAATACAAAAACTCCTACAGTCAGTCATGTGACCAAACTGGCCTGATTACGTCTGTTTGTGTATTCGGCCATCTTAGTAGTTAACCTGGAATGCTTCAACATCTGGTAATCAAAAGTCCATTGTGGATTAAATTGGAGCAGGGAATAGCTCCTTTGTCCTTTGAAGTACTTGTCTGTTGGTATGCTAATATCTCTCTCCAGCCAAAGTCTCCAGTTGTTTTTTAAAGCAAGTTTTTTCTTGGCCATCAGCAGTTTTAAATCAATGTTCGTACGGCAAAATTAATTTTCCTTTTTCTTGGCAGGTGGGGGGCTTGCCTGACAGTACCTACTCTTGCACAGCTTTATTTCACGTCCTTCATGAAGGGAATTTGTTCTGGCCTACATGTAACTCTACTTCCATACAATGTAGTTGATTTTTAATACCCTCAGGGCAAATAAAGACAGGCAACAAATACCACCTTAACCATCTTCAGATCCCTGAAGGTAGCAGGACCGGTCGATAAGGTGGTTAAGAAGGCATATGGAATCCTTTCCTTTATTAGCCAAGGTATAGAATATAAGAGCAGGGAGGTTATGCTGGAACTGTATAATTCATTGGTTAGGCCACAACTTGAGTACTGTGTGCAGTTCTGGTCACCTCATTACAGAAAGGATGTAATTGCACTAGAGAGGGTACAGAGGAGATTTACGAGGATGTTGCCAGGACTGGAAAAATGCAGCTATGAGGAAAGATTGGATAGACTGGGGTTGTTCTCCTTGGAATAGAGAAGGCTGAGGGGAGATCTGATTGGAATGTACAAAATTTTGAGGGGCCTGGATAGAGTGGAGGTGAAGGGTCTATTCACCTTAGCAGAGAGGTCAGTGACGAGGGGGCATAGATTTAAAGTGATTGGTAGAAAAATTAGAGGGGAGATGAGGAAAACCTTTTTCACCCAGAGGGTGGTGATGGCCTGGAACTCACTGCCTGAAAGGGTAGTTGAGGCAGAAACCCTCAACTCATTCAAAAGGAGACTGGATATGCACCTCAAGTGTCGTAATCTGCAGGGCTACGGACCAAATGCTGGAAGGTAGGATTAGAATAGGTGGATCGTTTTTCAGCCGGTACAGACACGATGGGCCAATGGCCTCTTTCTATGCCTTAAACTTTCTTCTTTTTTTTTTAGAGATACAGCACTGAAACAGGCCCTTCGGCCCACCGAGTCTGTGCCGACCATCAACCACCCATTTATACTAATCCTACACTAATCCCATATTCCTACCACATCCCCACCTGCCCCTATATTTCCCTACCACCTACCTATACGAGTGGCAATTTATAATGGCCAATTTACCTATCAACCTGCAAGTCTTTGGCATGTGGGAGGAAACCGGAGCACCCGGAGGAAACCCACGCAGACACAGGGAGAACTTGCAAACTCCACACAGGCAGTACCCAAAATTGAACCCGGGTCGCTGGAGCTGTGAGGCTGCGGTGCTAACCACTGCGACACTGTGCTGCCCTGCGCCACTGTGCCGTGTGGCACACTTCTAGTGTGGCATTTCCCAACAACAAATAAAAAGAAAAGATTTTCAATTAATAAGTTTGGTGACAAGCTAGGGCTCTGTCTCTGTGTGTACATTTACTAACTGAGAGCCCTGATAATTTAACAGCTGATTATTGCCTGTATTTCCAGGTCCAAACTCTTCTCCTCATTTTATTGAATTGAATCAGAAACCACTGTAGACTTAAGGATCCCATGTATGGACTGAACCATGATTGCGCTGTGGAGTCTGGGATCTGGTTTGGAGGGTGTATCATTGAGTTACCCTGTTCAACAGCTTTTTAAGTCACTTCATGGACTCATCCTGGCTGTCTGCAACTTTTTATGCCCTAGATGAGTCCGCATTTCACATTTACAAAGAATGTGAGAGGTTGCAGCCCCTCTACCACTACTCGAGGCGATTGCCCCTCAATTTCTGGCTGCCATTCAGTCCCACATTCCTGATCTTCAGCCACTTGGTGTGAGGGCGAGTCCGAGGAACTCCTTGTGGGTCTGCTACTGGGCCTGGCCAAGGTGGCCAGCAGCAGGGTTGGGTCAAAACTGCTGCCAATTGGGGTGTTTGCTCTGGCTATCTGCCTCTCTTCTGTAGTTATGTCCATAATTGGACTGGACTGAAGAAAGAGCTTGAGGCTTTCATAATCAGTGGACAAAGCAGGGACTGGAATGTATTACAGACACAGAAAATAATATTCTTATATAAGTTGGTAAGTTTCCTTCGTTTTATGTTTGTTCCCCTTGACATTAATTTTATTTTGTTTGATGACATTGGAGCAACCAAGTATTGTCCTAACTGGCCAATCAGAACAGCAGGCAGAGAGCAGTAAGGACTCAGCAATGTATTACATGGGAATGGGCAGTTGTTTGGACAATGCACTGCATGGAGAGGGGGAAGGGCAACTGTATTGACCGCATTGGAGATGAGGGAAGTAGTGCACTGTGCAAGTGATGCATAAAAAATAATTGTAGCGGTCTTAAGAGTTGAAACCCTCCTCTGCACTATATGCAATTTATGCTGTTTGATCCCATTTCCACCCATTTTGTAAAAGTGAGTGCTGCAATTGGAGGCTAATTGATTCCATGGAGGTCACTCCAGGTGCATTAACAACAGCCTCAGATTACATGATTGTCAAACACACAGTGCAGCTGAAAGCACTTGAAGAACAGCCACACTTTACATTGCAGACCATACTCCAGTACCCAGAGTGCTTCAGTTCATGAGTGCCACAGTCTCTAATTTGAATGAACTCTTTGCGCACTGAAATCCCGTTCTATGTATGGTTGTTCAGTTGACAGCCATGAATCCCCTTGCGGGTGCAGTTGATCATTCTCACATGCTGGGAAAACCCCAATGGTGGACTCTCGGTCACGTTGTGATTCGAGAGGAGTTAACATACGACGTAAGGATCTTTGACCTCCCAGATGCAGTGATGTTAAATGTTACTAATGTCACGTGTGCAGACTGAAAGGAAAGTAGCCAATTTGCACACAGCAATATTCCAATCCGTTAAAGTCATGGAGTCATTACGGCACAGAAGGAGGCCATTCGGCCCATTGAGTCCATGCCGGCTCTCCGTGGAGCAATCCAGTCAGTCCCACTCCCCCGCTCGATCCCTGTAGCCCTGCAAGTTTATTTCCCTCAAGTGCCCATCCAATTTCCTTTTGTATTCATTGATTGTTTCCCATTCCACCACCCTCGTGGGCAGCGAGTGGCAGGTCGTTAACACTTGCTGCGTAAAAATGTTCTTCCTCACATTCCCCCTGCATCTCTTGCCCAAAACCTTAAATCTGTGTCCCCTAGTCCTTGTTCTTCTTCTTTGGCCTCCTTGTCTTGAGAGACAATGGGTAAGCGCCTGGAGGTGGTCAGTGGTTTATGAAGCAGCGCCTGGAGTGGCTATAAAGGCCAATTCTAGAGTGACAGGCTCTTCCACAGGCGCTGCAAATAAAATTGGTTGTCGGGGCTGTTACACAGTTGGCTCTCCCCTTGCGCTACTGTCTTTTTCCTGCCAACTGCTAATTCTCTTTGACTCGCCACACTTTAGCCCCGCCTTTATGGCGTCCGCCAGCTCTGGCAATCACTGGTAACTGACTCCCACGACTTGTGATCAATGTTGCAGGAATTCATGTCACGTTTGCAGACATCTTTAAAGCGGAGACATGGACGGCCGGTGGGTTTGATACCAGTGGCGAGCTCGCTGTACAATGCATCCTTGGGGATCCTGCCATCTTCCATGTGGATCATATGGTCAAGCCATCTCAAGCGCCTCTGGCTCAGTCGGGTGTATATGCTGGGGATGTTGGCCGCCTCGAGGACCTCTGCGTTGGAGATACAGTCCTGCCACCTGATGCCAAGGATTCGCCGGAGGCAGCGAAGATGGAATGAGTTGAGACGTCGCTCTTGGCTGACATACGTTGTCCAGGCCTCGCTGACGTAGAGCAAGGTACTGAGGACACAGGCTTGATACACTCGGACTTTTGTGTTCCGTGTCAGTGCGCCATTTTCCCACACCCTCTTGGCCAGTCTGGACATTGTTTTCTTGAGGCTGATGGTTAGGCCAGAGGAGTTCCCTAATGAGGACTTTCCGTACTTTGGTCTTCGTTCTAAGACGGGCAAGGTTGAACAACCTGCCATCTGATCTTGTGTAGAGGAAAATTCCTTCCTCTGAAGACTTGAACACATGTGAGAGCAGCAGGGCGAAGAAGATCCCAAACAGTGTTAGTGTGAGAACACAGCCCTGTTTCATGCCACTCAGGATAGGAAAGGGGTCTGATGAGGCACCGCTATGCTGAATTGTGCCTTTGGTATTGTCATGGAATGAGGTGATGATACTTAGTAGCTTTAGTGGACATCCGATCTTTTCTAGTAGTCTGAAGAGACCATGTCTGCTGACGAGGTCAAAGGCTTTGGTGAGATCTATGAAAGCAATGTAGAGGGGCATCTGTTGTTCGTGGTATTTTTCCTGTAGCTGGTGAAGGGAGAACAGCATGTCAACGGTCGATCCCTCTGCTGGAAAGTCCCACTGTGCCTCAGGGTAGACACGCTCAGCCAGCTTCTGGAGCCTGTTTGAAACAACTTGAGCAAAGACTTTCCCCACTATGCTGAGCAGGGAGATTCCACGGTAGTTGTTGCAGTCACTGCGATCACCCTTGTTCTTATAGAGGGTGATGATATTGGCATCGCGCATGTCCAGTGGTACTGCTCCCTCATCCCAGCACAGGCAAAGCAGTTCATGGAGTGCAGAGAGTAAGCAGGCTTGGCACTCTTGATTATTTCAGGGGTAATTCCGTCCTTCCCAGGGGCTTTTCCACTGGCTAGAGAATCAATGGCATCACTGAGTTCTGATTTTGTTGGCTGTTCGTCCAACTCATCCATGACTGGCAGAGACTGGGCTGCATTGAGGGTGGTCTCAGTGACAACATTTTCCCTGGAGTACAGTTCTAGGTAGTGCTCCACCCAGCGGTCCATTTGCTTGCGTTAGTCAGTGATTGTGTCCCCTGATTTAGACTTGAGGGGGGCGATCTTCTTGATGGTTGGCCCAAAAGCTCTCTTAATGCCATCATACATTTCTCTGATGTTTCCGGTGTTGGAGGCCAGCTGAATACGACTGCATAGGTGTTGCCAGTAGTCATTTGCACAGCACCTGGCTGTTCTTTGTGCAGCGCTTCTGGCTGCTTTAAGTGCTACGGATGTTAACTAGTCCTTGTACCATCAGCTAATGGGAACAGCTTTTCCTGGTCTAACTTATCTAAGCATGTCATAATCTTGTACATCTCTATTAAATCTCCCCTCAATCTCCTTTTCTCCTAGAAGAACAACCCCAGCTTTTCCAATCTAAAATCCCTCATCCTTGTAACCATTCTGGTAAATCTCCTCTGCACTCTTTCAAGGACCCTCACATCCTTCTTAAAGTGTGGTCCAGAACTGGATGTAATATTCTACTTGGGACCTAACCAGAGCTTTATAAAGGTTCGGCATAGCTTCCCTGCTTTTGTACTCTATGCCTCTATTTATGAAGCCCAAGATCCCAATATGCTTTACTAACCACTCTCTCAATATGTCCTGCCACCTTCAAAGATCGATGTACATGCTTCCCCTCTGTTCCTGCACACTCTTTAGAATTGTGCCATTGAGTTTATATTGCCTCACCCTATCCCTTCTGCCAAAATGCATCACCTCACACTTCTCTGTATTAAATTTCATCTGCCACTTGTCTACCCATTCTGCTAGCCCATCTTGTTTCAGGCAGTTCATATCATCCTCACTGTTTGCCACTCCTCCTAGTTTGTTATCATCTGCAAATTTTGAGATTCTACTCTGTATTCCAAGATCCAAGTCATTTATATATAGCAAAAAAAAAGCAGTGGTCCCAGCACTGACCCTTGGGAAACATCACTGTTTACCATCCTCCAGTCTGAAAAACAACCATTTACCATGACTCGTTCTTTTCTGTTCTTAAGCCAATTTTTTTTATCCAGTTAGACATTGGCCCTCCTAGTCCATGAGCGTCAGTTTTGTTAACTAGCCTTTTATGTGGTACTTCATCAAATGCTTTCTTAAAATCCATATAGACAACATCCTACTGCATTCCTTTCATCAACCTTCTCTTTTACTTCATCAAAAAATTCAATTAGATTAGTTAAGCATGATCTGCCTTTTACAAATCCATGCTGGCTCTCCTTAATTAACTCAAACCTCTCCAAGTGCTTGTTGATTTTTTCCCTGATTATTGTTTCTAAAACCTTACCCACCACCGATGTTAATCTAATTGGTCTGTAGTTGCTAGTACTGTCCTTACACACTTTCTTGAATAAGGGTGTCACATTTGCTACTCTCCAATTCTCTGGCAGCTCCCCCATATTTAGGGAAGATTGGAAGATTATGACAAATCCTTCCGCTATCTCCACCCCCACTTCCTTTAGCAACCTGGGATGCAAGACCAGGTGACTTATCTACCCTAAGGATAGCCAACGTTTCCAGTACCTCCTCCCTCTTAACTTTTACCCTATCCATTGTCTCTACTCTCTCTGCTTCTACTGATTTTTTGTCAGATTCCTTTTCCTTAGTAAATACCTATACAAAGTACTCATTAAGTATTCTAGCCTTGCCCTACGCCTCTAAGCATATATTACCCTCTGTGATCCCACTATGCCCCACTCCACCTCTTACTACCTGCTCTTGTCATGCTGGTAGAACATTTTTGGGTTCCCTTTTATGTTGACTGCCATTCTTACAGGGCGTGACAGGATGGATGTGGATAGGATGTTTCCTCTGGCTGGTGAATCTAGAACCAGGGGACACAGTCTCAGAATAAGGGGCAGGCCATTTAGACAGAGATGAGAAGGAATTTCTTCACTCAGAGGGTGGTGAATCTGTGGAATTCTCGACCCCAGAGGGCTGTGGAAGCTCAATCATTGAGTTTGTTAAGGACAGAAATCAACAGATTTCTGGATACTAAAAACATCAAGGAATATGGGGATGGTGTGGAAAAATGGTATAGAGGTAGATGATCAGCCATGATCAGCCAGTTTGAATGGCAGAGCAGGCTCAATGGGCCGAATGGCCTACTCCTGCTCCTATTTCCTATGTTCTTATATTCTCCCTTTGTCAGTCTTATTTTCCTCTTCACCTCCCCTCTCAACCTATTGTATTTGGCCTGGGTCTCACTTGAAGAATTCACCTGACGTGCATCATACACCCTCTTTTATTGTTTCATCATAATCTCTATCTCATTTGTCATCCAAGGAGCCCTGTTTTTGGTTCCCCTACCTTTCACCTTTGTTAGAATGTACCTAGCTTGTACCTGAAGCATTTCTTCCTTAAAGATAACCCTTTGTTCCGTTACAGTTTTTCCTGTCAGTCTTTGATTCCATTTTACCCTGGCTCTCTGGTTGGTTGGTTGGCATCCTTCCATCTATGAAAGATGATGGACATGCAGCAAACAATCCATTTAGCTGGGGTGTCTTTTCTTGGTGCACCTTTGTTGATGGCTGTGAAGGCCAATCCTTGACAGACAGGTTCTGCCACAAGTGCCGAACGTAAAGCTGCCAAGTGATGCTGAGAGTTGTTTTTGATGTTAGTGCCTGTTGCCAAGCTGCTGTAGCAACTGGTCGCTGTTCTCACCATTTTTAAACCACATTTCCATTATTGCCACTACATCATATTCCCATATAGATATTTATGCTTGAGCTCACCAACCTTATTCACTACGCTTTATGCATTTACATACATGCGTTAATGAGATAATAACCAGATAATCTGTTTTAGCAATGTTGGTTGAAGGATTATTAATGGTGAGGACAGCAGGGAGAATTCCTCTGCTCTTCCTTGAGTTGTGCCATGGAATCATTTACATTCACCTGAGACGGTAGACAGGACCTTGGTATAACATTGCATCCAAAGATGACAGTACAACACGCCTTGAAGTGCTGCAGCAGAGTATTTATTTAATATTTAATCGCTGAACCAACAGCACTAGAACAACAGATTATCTGGTCATTATCTCATTGCTGTTTGCAGGAGCTTGCTGTGTACAAATCGTCTGCCATGTTTCCTATATTTCCTTCACTTCAAAAAGTACTTCATTGGTTGTAAAGTGCTTTGGCACATCCTGAGGCTGTGAAATGCGCTATATAAATGCAAGTCTTTTTTATTTTCTCTTCTGTCCCTTACAGCCTTGCTAATATTTAGCTGATCACATGACGTTAATTGCACTTGCTTTCCCTACTTCCTGGAGACCACATCCAGGAACATGTCATTACAATCCCTGTGGGGCAGTCATTAATTATTCAGGACTTTGCTATGTTTAGACCAATTACATGTCTTAATGAACATATCAGCAGGTTGTCTGTGTGACACGCTGCAATTTGTTCATCTCTGTTGAAAAATCAAAATTGGATCAGTGAAGCATGCACCTCTGGGAACTACAGTCCAATTCAAATTGGAAATATTGATTCTACCTTTTCTATTCAGTTCTGCATTCCTTTGCACACATTTCTACAACATTTCTCCTAACAGAAAGACAAGGCGTCTCTGTCACCATCTCCTACAATGCTCCACGATTTATTGTTAGAAGTGTGGTTCATGATGGGTGAAAGGGACAATGTGGGACTTCCCTTCCTCCTCCAACATACTCCTCTGCTGTGACATATAATTTCAAATGGACAAACCCATTGACATGAGTGGCACTGAACTGTACAGACTAGTGACTCCCAGTTTCACATTCCAGTATGTACCTGTTTCCCCTAATGCAGAGGTCAATTACCAGGGGACACAGATTTAAGGTGATTGGTAGAAGGATTAGACGGGACACAAGGAAAAACATTTTCACCCAGAGGGTGGTGAGTGTCTGGAATTCACTGCCTGGAATGGTGGTGGAGGCAGAAACCCTCAATTCTTTTAAAAGGTACTTGGAAATGCACCTGAAATGCTGTAACCGGCAAGGCTATGGACCAGGTGCTGGAAGGTGGGATTAGTTTGGGCGGCTAGTTTTTTCGGCCAGCCAGACACAACGGGCTGAATGGCCTCCTTCTGTGCCATAATTTTTCTATGGTTCTGTGATGATAGCTGATCTCACCCAATGCAGCAGTGTATGGGTGCTACAATTGGTTACAGTATCTAACCTACAGAGGAGAATGACCAGCCAGGGCTCCTGATCATTATTAGGTTACTGCCGCTGGGGAATGTACGTGTATGAACAGTCGCTTGACTGCAATGTTCTTCACATTTGAATGCCTGATGAGACTCATTACCTTAGTTTACGTACAAAGAATGGTCTCTGCAGTGAGGCACTGATAAACAACCAGTGCCTCCGGAACCATAACTGCATAAATCAACACCTTCATTCAAAAACCCAAGGGAGAAATAAGAAACTGTTAATCCTAGAAATCTGCAGTAAAAGTATAAAACCATAGCCAAGAGGAGAGAAAAATCAGAAGAAAAAAAAAGTTAACATTAGCTGACGGCTAGGATTTGGTAGGACAGATAAGTTGGCAGGTGTGCTTGAGTTAATTGTACTGCTCTGAACGAGGAGGCCCATGTCTCACCCAAACAAAAGAACTTGAGTCCACAACTCCACTCTGTAATTTTATCTTTCAATATAACTGTATGGACCAGGGTTTGGGATCACAGCATAATGGAAATACCTTGATGATGCTAGTGCTGGTTGGCTGTAGCTTTATCACTGTCTGTTGCCTATACTATGTACCACAGTTGAATGATGTCAATATTGTAATAGGGTTTTGATGGGAACCATAGAACCATAGAAATGTTATAACACAGAAAGAGGCCATTCAGGCTATCGTGACTGCGCCGGCTGAAAAAACTAGCTGCCCACTCTAATCCCACCTTCCAGCACCTGGTCTACAGCCTTGCAGGTTACAGCACTTCAGGTGCAGGTCCAGGTACCTTTTAAATGAGTTGAGGGTTTCTGCCTCCACCACCAATCCGGGCAGTGAATTCCAGACATCTACCATCCTCTGGATGAAAAAGATTTTCCTCATGCCCCCTCTAATCCTTCGACCAATCACCTTAAATCTGTACCCCCTGGTAATTGACCTCTCCGCCAGGGGAAACAGGTCCTTCCTGTCTAATCTATCTAGGCCCCTCATAATTTTGTACACCTCAATTAATTCACCCCTCAGCCTCCTCTATTCTAAGGAAAACAAATCTAGCTGAACCAATCTTTCCTCATAGCTGCAACTTTCAAGCCCTGGCAACATTCTTATAAATCTCCTCTGTACTCTCTCCAGAGCAGTTATGTCCTTCCTGTAATGTGGTGACCAGAACTGTACACAATATTCCAGCTGTGGCCTAACCAGCATTTTATACAGTTCCAGCATTACATCCCTGCTTTTGTATTCTATACCTCGGCCAATGAAGGAAAGCATTCCATATGCCTTCTTCACCACTCTGTCCACCTGTCCTGCCATCTTCAGGGACCTGTGGACATGCATTCCAAGGTCTCTCACTTCTTCCACCCCTTGCAAAATCTTCTCGTTTGGGAATTGGAAGCATTCTGGTCGGCTGGACGATGCTGAGGGTTTTAGGGGTGTTAGTGCCGATGGGAGCTGGTGGAAGATGGCTGATACGTCTGTCCTATAGGCCTCGTCAATAAGTGAAGTACAGATGGAAGGTTGTTTTTTATTTCAAATATAAACCCCATATTGACCAACAGTTTTGGTACTAGGTTTGAATGTTGAGAACTTGATTCTCCCCCTCCACATCTGATCCAGAACATTAACTCTCAGACTTTAACCATTCCAGGTGAGTCTAGAAAGCAGGAACCTATCGCCAGTTAGCGCTCAGTCACTGGAATTTCTTACAGGGTTTGAGAGGATGTTCAATAAATCCTATGAATCCGTAAAGGTCATTTGTTCAGGTAACTTGAATAAGCTCAGTTGCGCTAAATAGAACCGTAAGTTTATTCAAAGCTTGAAATTTCTGGGCGATAGTGAAAGAACCGAACATGTTTTAGAGTCTGATTCTATTAGCATAATGTGGCCCAACAGTAATTACACTGAAGCTGAGTTCTCGGAGTCTTGCTGTGTTTGCACTGATCCCTCGCAGTCTGTTGGTCTCTGGCTGTAATTATTTCTTACAGAATTCTGTGCTCGATACGCATTGCTGAATTTTTATTCAGTAAACAGCTCCCTGAACTGTGAGGCCACATGTGGTCAAGCAGTCAGGGAATCCATGATTCAGAAGCTTAATTGAGCTGTCTAGCAGGTCCTGGTCCAAGAAGAGCAAAAACTTCCAAACATTGCATTTCAGCTGCAAGATCCTACTCACAGCAGTCATTTCCAGGCTTCCCTTTCTCTAGTAGTATTGTCTCGAGTCATAGAGAGATACAGCACTGAAACGGGCCCTTCAGCCCACCAAGTCTGAGCTGACCATCAACCACCCATTTATACTAATCCTATTATAAATCCCTTTTTTCCCCTCTCACATCCCCACAATTCTCCTACCACCTACCTACACTAGGGGCAATTTTTTACAATGGCCAATTTACCTATCAACCTACAAGTCTTTGGCATGTGGGAGGAAATCCACGCAGTCACAGGGAGAACTTGCAAACTCTGCACAGGCAGTACCCAGAACTGAACCCAGGTTGCTGGAGCTGTGAGGCTGCAGTGTTAGCCACTGTACCACCTAAGTGTATCATTAACTAGCAGGACACTAGGTAGTTCCTGACAATTTAACGGAATACAACATGATGGAAAACCCATTTCTAATTTGAATATATTTCACAATCTGGGGTGGGTTCAATTGTTCATAGATCTGTTCTGGGAGAATGTGAATCTTTGCTTCGAGCATTAACAGCAGCTTCTAAGAGAGGGATGGACTGATCAAAGATACAGCGAACTTTCCAGTTCCCAATTCGTCCTGCTGCAGAATAGGCTCGTTATAATGAGATTGTTTCAGACAACTGAAAACATCTTCACCACCAAAAGGTTTCTGAATGTGTCTGCTTTAATATTGAGCAGCTATGCCTGCCTAACGAGTTTGCAGTGGCTACATAAGTAATAAACATCACTGCACGAATCGAATAAAAGCAAAATACTGCGGATGCTGGAAATCCGAAATAAAAACAGAAAGTGCTGGAAATACTCAGCAGGTCTGGCAGCATCTGTGGAGAGAGAAGCAGAGTTAACGTTTCAGGTCAGTGACCCTTCATCAGAACTGACAGATATAAGAAATGTAAAAGATTTTAAGCAAGTAAAGCAGGGGTGGGGCAAGAGATAACAAAAGAGAAGGTGGAGATAGGACAAGATCACAGAATAGCTGACCAGAAGGTCATGGAGCAACAGCAAACAATATGTTAATATTGCAGGTGACCTGCACTAATCAGATCAGTTGCCTGGAGAGGTTTAGCTATCTGTATTTTGGGGAAACAGCGGGGCTCTGATCACTGGCAGAACAGCTGAACTTGATAGGAACAGATTTAGAAAGCCCTGCGCTTACATCATCTCCACTTCTAGTACTGGTTCACTAGTCGCTACCTGATGCACCATATTACCCACAGATACTCCTGAGAGATGTGAGTTTTACAGTGAGGGTTGAAGAGTATGGCAGAATATTTCTTTCTTTCTTTCTTTTGGGCCTCCTTATCTCGAGAGACAATGGATACGCGCCTGGAGGTGGTCAGTGGAGTGACCTCTCCATGGCGCATGCCTGGGCAAATTTATGGAGGTTGAGAGTTGCCCCTAGGATATATATGCACTTTATTGTTAGCCATGCTTCAGCGGGTGGTACTCTCGTTTCTGAGTCAGGAGCTTGTGGGTTCAAGTTTCACTGATAAAATATCCTGCTAACCATCACTGTCTAGGCTGACACGCGAAAAATAAATGGTCACGTGGGTGAAGACTCCAATGGTTGCGAACACACATAGATAGATATATATATATATATATATAGCTCCTAGTCGGAGTCAACAGCTTTGAGAGAGGAGAAAGGGTCATAAAGATCAAGATGGCAAAGCCTCCTTATGACAGATTTGAAAGATCAAGTTCTGCTATGATGACAATCATAGTATAATGTGTTGATACGCAATATCGAAGTGAAGGTGGGTTACTGGGGTATCAGTGATATATGGGGGAGATGGTGAATGTACCAATACTGCTGCTGTGTCGGTGATTCTCTTCATGTAAGACCTAGCCTTAAGTTTATTTCCTGTAAGGGTACAAACTTAATTTTTGAAAACATTTATTTCTGCATCCTCTTCCTTTGTTCTCCTGTCGACCGTGTATGAACCGTAGTTTGCAGGTTTGATCCAGACAATAGGAGATACGTTCACAACATGGTGAGAACTGCACACTGATTATTGTCCTTCCCTTTCAGTGCGGTGTCCAGCGCAAGAGGGTAGAATAAAATTCGAGTTAGGCCATTCACCATTGATGTTAGGAAGCACTTCTTCACACAAAGAGTAATGGAAATCTGGAACTCTTTCTTCTCCCCCCTCCGCCCCAAAAAAATACTGTTGAAGCTGAGTTCCAAACTGAGATTAATGGATTTATTTTTATTCATTCATGGGATGTGGGCATCGCTGGCTCGGCCAGTATTTATTGTCCATCCCTAATTGCCCTTGAGAAAGTGGTGATGAGCCGCCTTCTTGAACCGTTGCAGTCCTTGGGGTGTAGGTACACCCACAGTGCTGTGAGGAAGGGAGTTGTGGGAGAATCTAGAATGAGGGGTCACTGTTTAAAAATAAGGGGTCACCTATTTGAGACAGAGATGAGAAATTTTTCTCTGAGGGTCGTGAATCTTTGGAATTCTCTTCTCTAAAAGGCGGTGGAAGCAGAGTCTTTGAATATTTTTAAGGCAGAGGTAGATAGGTTCTTGATAAGCAAGGGGGTGAAAGGTTATCGGGGGTATGTGGTAATGTGGAGTTGAAGTTACAATCAGATCAGCTATGATTTTGTTGAACAGGCTCGAGGGGCCGAGTGGCCTATTCCTGCTCCTAATTCATATGTTTGTATGAGTTCCAGGATTTTGACCGAGCGACAGTGAAGGAATGTCAATATATTTCCAAATCAGGATGGTGTGTGGCTCGGAGGGGAACTTGCAGATGGTGGTGTTCCCATGCATCTGTTGCCCTTGTCCTTCTAGGTGGTAGAGGTCGCGAGTTTGGAAGTTGCTGTCTAAGGAGCCTTGGTGCATTGCTGCAGTGCATCTTGTAGATGGTACACACTGCTGCCACTGTGCATCGGTGGTGGAGGGAGTAAATGTTGAAGGTGGTGGATGGGGTGCCAATCAAGCCAAGCTTTGTCCTGGATGGTGTTGAGCTTCTTGAGTGTTGTTGGAGCTGCACCCATCCAGGCAAGTGAAGAGTATTCCATCACACTCCTGACCACAGAATCACAGAAAGAGCAATTCCCTCAGTTTCACTCCCCTGCCTTCTCCCCGTAACCCTGCACATTCTTCCTTTTCATATAACTGTCTAGTTCCCTTTTGAATGCTTCAATTGAACCTGCCTCCACCACGTTCTCAGGCAGCGCATTCCAGACCTTAACCACTCGCTGTGTGAAGAAGTTTTTCCTCATGTCGATTTTGCTTCTCTTGCCAATTACTTTAAATCTGTGCCATTTCATTCTCGATCCTTTCATGAGTGGGAACAGTTTCTCCCTATCTATTCTGTCCATACCCCTCATGATTTTGAATACCTCTATCAAATCACCTCTAAACCTTCTCTTCCCCAAGGAAAACAGTCCTAACTTCTCCAATCTATCTTCATAACTGAAATTCCTCATCCCTGGAACCATTCTCGTGAATCTTTTCTGTACTCTCTCCAATGCCCTCACGTCTTTCCTCAAGTACGACGCCCAGAACTGGACGCAATACTCCAGCTGAGGCCGAACTAGTGTCTTATACAAGTTCAACATAACTTCCTTGCTCTTGTACTCTATGCCCCTATTAATAAAGCCCAGGATAATGTATGCTTTATTAACTGCTCTCTCAACCTGTCCTGCCACCTTCAATGACTTATGCACATATGGCCCCAGGTCCCTCTGCTCCTGCACCCCCTTTAGAATTGTACCCTTTATTTTATATTGTCTCTCCATTGTCTGACTTGTGCCTTGTAGATGGTGGTCAGGCTTTGAGAAGTCAGGAGGTGAGTTACTCACCGCAGAATTCCCAGCCTCTGACCTGCTCTTGTAGCCATAGCTTTTATGTAGCTGCTCCAATTCAGTTTCTGGTCAATGGTAACCCCCCAGGATGTTGATAGTGGGGGATTCAGTGATGGTAATTCCAATGAACATCATGGGGAAATGGTTAGATTCTCTCTTGTTTGAGATGGTCATTGCCTGGCACTTGTGTGGCGAGAATGTTACTTGCCACTTATCAGCCCAAACCTGGATGTTGTCCAGGTCTTGCTGCATCTGCACAGGGGCTGCTTCAGTATCTGAGGAGTCGTGAATGGTGCTGAACATTGTGCAATCATCAGTGAACATCTCCACTTCTGACCCGATGATGGAGGGAAGGTCATTGATGAAGCAGCTGAAGATAGTTGGGCCTTGGACACGACCCTGAGGAACTCCTGCAGTGATGTCCTGCAGCTCAGATGATTGACCTCCAATAAATACAACCATCTTCCTTTGTGCTAGATATGACTCCAACCAGCAGAGAGTTTCCCCCTGATTCCCATTGACTCCAGCTTTGCTAGGGTCCTTGATGACATACTCGGTCAAATGCTGCCTTGTGACCTAACCAGCATTTTATACAGTTTTACATCCCTGCTTTTGAATTCTATACCTCGGCCAATAAAGGAAAGCATTCCATATGCCTTCTTCACCACTCTACCTACCTGTCCTGCCACCTTCAGGGACCTGTGGACATGCACTCCAAGGTCTCTCACTACTTATACCCCTCTCAATATCCTCCAGTTTATTGTGTATTCCCTCGCTTTATTTTCTCTCCCAAGTGCATTACCTCACACTTCTCTGGATTGAATTCCATTTGCCACTTTTCCGCCCACTCAACCAAACCATTGATATCATTCTGGAGTCGACAGCCATCCTACAACCATTTATTGCCCTTGCTCTTCTGAGGCTGGGTTGAATAAAGTGAGCTATACTGTGACTTGAAGTAGTTTGTACTAAAGCTGTGTGTTGTATTCCCCAGCACTAACGTTAATCACCTTGTTGAACACTCAATTTTCACTGACAGAAAAAGAAATACAAAAGCGAGGTCGATATTGATGACTCTTGTCCAATCTGACAATGAAACATAGAACTGTGATTTGTTAAACATCATTATGTTGATATCTTAGGAAATCCTTTTGTACTGTAAATGCATAGCCTTTAATCAGAAACACAGGCTGTAACCAACATTAGGTGGGGATCAAACCCAATGTCCAATTAAATGTTACATTCTGTAGAATGATGCAGTTCCGTGGGTTCATATTGATTTGTTCTGCTTCTTGCATCCAGTGTTGCTCCAAGGTCAGGTGCAGAGTCAGATTCTTTCTACAATATGGCCCTCAAACTCTTCCATAAAGAAAAAAGAAAGACTAGCATTTATACAGCACCTTTCACAATGTCTCAAAGCACTTTACAACCAATAAAGTACTTTTGAAGTGTAGTCACTGTTGTAAGGTAGGAAAATTCCAAGCCAGATATATAGTAAAGCTCGGTAGTGTCTGGAGATCGCTGGTGTTTGTCAGGAAGGGTGTGACAATATTGACAGTGCCTCCCACTCCTCAGCTACCTACAAAAACAGCATCATATACAAACTTTTTGCAGTACTCAGTATATTTCCATTTAAAACAGATTGAACTACTATAGACCATTTGATCATTTTGTTCTAGTAAAGGATCACACCCAGATCATTAAACTGTCTTTTCTCAATCAGATGCTCAGGAACCAACAATTTCTGCTTTCATTTGAA
The DNA here is from genome assembly GCF_036365525.1 of Heterodontus francisci. Lineage (NCBI taxonomy): Eukaryota > Metazoa > Chordata > Chondrichthyes > Heterodontiformes > Heterodontidae > Heterodontus > Heterodontus francisci. Next base: position 81,255,557 of record NC_090392.1, on the reverse strand, counting down.
TTTGAATTTTATTTTAATTTTTTTTGTGTCCAAATGTTGAGACAGGTCATTCTTGATCATGGGCACAATGTACAGATCTTCAAATTAAACTTATTGTAGTCTATATATCAAAATGCTACAATGACAGAGAAAGAAAAGAAAATTACCCCTTTTCTTAATTACTATCTCTTGCAGTTACTTTATCGAGGGTCTGCAGGATGTTTTGGGCTTCTGGCCGATTCTCAAAGGCCTTCAGACAGAACGCCCTGCTTCAATGGTTTTAGGTTTATCCTCCCTCACCCTCGGAAATTGACCCTTTGACAGGCAAGAAGCAGCCAGAGAACCTCAACAGCTGAATATTGTTCAAAGTGTATGATACCCAGAGTGCAAAAGAATTGTGTGTGAGAGAGAGACTGGTGAGAGACACCAAATGAAAATTTGAGACAACGAAAGCTTGTAACAGTGTGTGACAGAGAGACAGTGAGTTTAACATAAAAATGTGTGACATGTGTTTGAACTCTGTGTGAGACAGTTAGTAAGAAGCACAGGAGCCAGAGTGAACACAACACAGAAATAAAACAGAAAGCCAAAGCAAGAAAACGAATATAAAATGATTCTTTTCATCAAGAATTGAACACTGTAATAAATTGCTGTTCAATATGTTATAGAATTTTGAATAAATCATTTTAGAGAATTGATGAGTGCCCAAATGTCCCAGGGCTCGTGCTGGTTACCATGCAGCTGAGATAATGAGTAATTAAACCACACCACATCTCACAGTTTGGAATGTTTCCACAATGACGTTGGACAGAAAGAGAATGGGTATTGATTGAGGAGACAGTGACGTAGCTCATCATTTAGGGACAGCTGGGGGACTCTCTCAAATCAACCTGACAGGTTCCTTCATCTGCAGTCTTTGTCACAATCAGTGGGTGTCTCTGCTGTGTATAATGTAAATCCCTGCTTCATATAAAGGCTTTCTCTTCAGGCTGAATCTAATCACAAATGAATAAATAAGATGGAGGAGCTCTGTGCAAGAAGTAGTCAATTAATCTTCAAGGCTGCTGGATCATGTTGGAGCTTCCATGGCGGCTCAGTAATGAATGCACTGCCTAGTGTGGTTCTGGGTTTGGTCACCAAAACTATTAGATCCATTTTCGTTCACCTAACAAGAAAGACCCTAAATATGTCTGATGGTTATCAAGCGATAGGAAGCAAAGACAGTTAATTGGAGTTTGAGTTACAGATCAATCACACGCTATTTGAATGGTTGAGCAGGCTCAAGGGGCTGAATGGCCACCTTCCGTTCCTATGTAACTATCCAGCAAGAGTCCAAAATTATTCAGATGTAAAATATTTGCTCAGACATGCATTGATTTCAGTGACACTGTGAGAATATTCCAAAAGTTACTGAGAACAAAGCCTTTCTGGGATAATCCCAAGCAGTTAAAACTTGAAATGGGATCAATATAAGCCACTGTATTTCTCCATGTACAAAGCTGCAGGACAGAGTGTAAAATGCACAGAAATACTCTTTCACCTCCAAACATTCACAGCAGAAGGGTTTGAAATGCCCAATAGATCACTCTCTGCCATCATTCACTGAGGGCAAAGCAATCTGCCTCCTGACTGTCTTACACAGATTTTTATCATTTACCCAAACCAAAGACTAATATGATTTTTATTGAACCAACACACATTCTACATAAACTTTCAAAATCACCACTGGTTCCCACAGTTGCATGAAACACGTCAAAGAGGCTAATAGAGACTGGGATCACCCTGAGTGATGGACTGTGGCTCAGTTAATGTTTCTTCACTCTACTGGACTTGGTGGGACTAAATCTTTCATAATCAAAGGGGCTGTTAAAAATTATCAACGTTATTGAGAATGCAATTTGTACTTCAATTAACAAAGATATTTTGCTGCTGATGCAAATTCCTACAATTTCACCAGTACAATCAAGTGCTTCTCATTTACAAGTGAATACTACAAATATTTTTGGAAGGAGGAGGTGTCAGTCCAATAGGAAGCCTGGGATAGGATAATTTTTACAGATCATCCCCCCACCCCCACATTCACCTCCCTGAGAAGGTAACATTATTCAGGGGTATGGTAGCATAGTGGTTATGTTATTGGACTAGCGATATCAAGGTTTGCTCTCATATTGTGTTTTATAATGCTCCTGTGAAGCACCTTTGAACTTTTTATTATGTTAAAGGTGCTACATAAATCCAGAGGCCGTGACTCATGATCCAGAGACACGCAGAAATAGAGACTTCAATTTATATAGCGATTTTCATGATGACCAGACGTCTCGAAGCACTTTACAGCCAATGAAGTACTTTTGAGGTGTAGTCACTGTTGTAAAGTAGGAAATGCAGAAGCCGATTTACATACAGCAAACTCTCACAAACAGCAATGTGATAATGTTCAGATAATCAGTTTTAAAGATATCGATTGAGGGATAAAGGTTGACCAGAACACCAGGGAGAACTCCCCTCGCTTCTTCGAAATAGTGCCGTGGGATCTTTTACATCGGCCCAAACAGGCAGATGGGGCTCAGTTTAACATCTCACCTAAAAGTGCAGCACTCCCTCTGTACTGATCCTCCGACAGTGCAGCACTCCCTCAGTACTGACCCTCCGACAGTGCAGCACTCCCTCAGTACTGACTACGTGCTGAGGGACGCACTAAAGCTTGAGGCAGCCGCAGCAAAGGCTCAATGGGGAAAGACCACAGTGTAAGGTTCCCCCACCAAGCTGGACTGAGGGGCTGGATCCATGGGAAACCCCTCGAACTGGATCGTTAATATTCTCAATTGCTGTAAATGTAAAACTGTAATTGACATGACAATTGTGAAACAGAAGGGTTGGGAAGAAACTCATGACAGTATTGAAGGAAACTGATCTCCCTTGCAATGTTTGTATTTTTTGGTGCTGTTTGGAAACTGTTTGGCAATGTAATTTTTACAGATTTTTATGAATAAAGTATATTTTGGAAATAAAAAAAAAAGTACTGACCCTCCGACAGTGCAGCACTCCCTCAGTACTGACCCTCCGACAGTGCAGCATTCCCTCAGTACTGACCCTCCGACAGTGCAGCACTCCCTCAGTACTGACCCTCCGACAGTGCAGCACTCCCTCAGTACTGACCCTCCGACAGTGCAGCACTCCCTCAGTACTGACCCTCCAACAGTGCAGCACTCCCTCAGTACTGACCCTCCGACAATGCAGCATTCCCTCAGTACTGACCCTCCGACAGTGCGGCACTCCCTCAGTACTGACCCTCCGACAGTGCAGCATTCCCTCAGTACTGACCCTCCGACAGTGCAGCATTCCCTCAGTACTGACCCTCCGACAGTGCAGCACTCCCTCAGTACTGACCCTCCAACAGTGCAGCATTCCCTCAGTACAGACCCTCCGACAGTGCAGCACTCCCTCAGTACTGACCCTCCGACAGTGCAGCATTCCCTCAGTACTGACCCTCCGACAGTGCAGCACTCCCTCAGTACTGACCCTCCGACAGTGCAGCATTCCCTCAGTACTGACCCTCAGACAGTGCAGCACTCCCTCAGTACTGACCCTCCAACAGTGCAGCATTCCCTCAGTACTGACCCTCCGACAGTGCGGCATTCCCTCAGTACTGACCCTCCGACAGTGCGGCACTCCCTCAGTACTGACCCTCCGACAGTGCAGCATTCCCTCAGTACTGACCCTCCGACAGTGCAGCACTCCCTCAGTACTGACCCTCCGACAGTGCAGCACTCCCTCAGTACTGACCCTCCGACAGTGCAGCACTCCCTCAGTACTGACCCTCCGACAGTGCAGCACTCCCTCAGTCCTGACCCTCCGACAGTGCAGCACTCTCTCAGTACTGACCCTCCGACAGTGCAGCACTCTCTCAGTACTGACCCTCCGACAGTGCAGCACTCCCTCAGTACTGACCCTCCGACAGTGCAGCACTCCCTCTGTACTGCAATGGAGTATCAGCCTTGAATTTTGTGCTCAAGCCCTGGAGTGGAATTTCAACCCAGAACCTCGTGACTCAGTGGCAAGAGTCTACCAACTGAGCCATAGCTGACACTTAGTTCAAATGGTGAATTTAAATTCAATGAATTACATAAATATAAATAGATTTAAATAAATCTGTAATAAAAGAAAACTAGTATCAGTAACGGTGACCATGAAATTACTGGATTGTCGTAAAAATTTATTTGATTCACTAATGTTCTTCAGGGAAGGAAATCTGCCGTCCCTACCTGGTTGGACCTACATGTGACTCCAGACCAACAATGTGGTTGACTCTTAACTGCCCTCTGAAATGGACTAGAAAGCCACCCAGTTGTATTTAAGAAGGCAGCTCACCACCACCTTCTCAAGGGCAATAAATGCAATGCCCACATCCTGTGAATTAATTTTAATAAAAACTATTATACAAAATATGCATTTGAAAGCCGTAAAGGGAGCTGGACAATGGAAGAGTTAATGCCACTGCTGTGAGTCCTTGCTGTGTAGAGCATGGTATAATATGGTGCTGTCTCAGAATCTGGGGCTTCATTGTCCTGCGTCAAGCCTGGATTTGAAGCATGTGACAATAAACAACTGTATTAGCACTTGGCACAAGCTGATAACTGTCCTCTTGATAGCATTTCATGGATAGACTCAGCTTCAGTCACCACTCAACACATTATGCAGGATTGAGGCCATGAGAAGCCATCCCAGTCAGCCAGCACTGAGTCCAGCAGTTAGATGGAATTTGTACCTTCAGACTATACTGGACTTCTTGCACAGGCAGCTGAACAAGATTTATTCATCAAAACCCAGTCATCTCCTCGGACAAGTTATCGGCATTCAAATTAGATGTCATTGCAAAAAAATTTATAATTAAAATTATTAATACATTTGAACAATTTACTGGATATATTAGAATAAATGACCCATTTACTGTACACAGCACAGCTACTAATTGTCTTAGTGGTAATATTAAACAAGAAAAGATAGCATTGCTCATTCCAGAGGCATCAAGATTGCACCACTGTCAAGGAAATAGAAAAAATGGTTTAATATGTCTTTAAGTTAAATGTGGGAGTAGAACAAAAGTACACATTTTCAAACATGAAAAACTTTTGGTACAGATATTGATGGGCCACACGGCCTTTTTCATCCATCATTATCTTGTGATCTTGTAAAGAATTGTTTCGCTGAATACCACTAAAACCAGTGTTGCTCTGAGTGGTGATATAAAACTAGAGGGTAGCACCTTTCTGCCCAGCATATCCACAGAGACGTGATCTTTTTTCTCACTGGTCTGTTCATGCCTTCCCTAACCAATGGGAAATGCGCAACAGGCAGAAATAAAGTCTCATGTATACTTGTTCCAGTGCTGTGATATCCGCCTTACACTCTCAGGCAAAATTGCAGAACTGTTTCCAGAAGTATTTTTGCAATCTAAATAAGACAAAGTATATGGCTATGGTGAACTAGTGGTTATTATCCTGGACTGACAATCCTGAGGATGAGAGTTCAAATCCTGTCATTGCAAATTGGGCAATTGATGTTATTAAATCTGGTAAATTTGTGGGTGGGCACCAGGCAAAATGATCATGAAAGTTGCTGGATTGTTGTAAAATTCCAATTACTTCCCTAATGTCCTCCAAGGAAGGGAACCTGCCCTATCTGATCTGGCCTACATATGACTCCAGTCCCACTCTATCTGATTGACTGTTAATACCCTCAGGGCAACTAGGGATAGACATCCCAAGAGTTAATGTAAAAAAGAAAACTTTTACCATAAACCTTCCATGATCCTGTTTACATTAGTCTTCTGATAATGTCATTCACAGCTGTTCAACATCATTGGGACATTTTATTATACAGAAGTGGGGGAGCAGCATCATTTCAGTCAGTTTAACTGTTTTGTGAATTTTATGTATGGATTACTTTTCAGGGACTCTGTCAATATCAAATACTCAAAAGTCAGATTTGGCAATGGGTCAGACACAGAGTAATGCTCCTTTAACAATACTGTAATACGACATCTCAGCTCCAGCCTCAGACCAGCACTCCTATTGCACCAACGTGATATTTTCTATTTCCAACACCAGCCATCATGTGACCTCTGTGAAATGAGAAACTTGGAGCTGATTTATGGGAAGGTTTGTGGTGTTGGCTCAAGTCCAGTAGTAGATGGAATCTGACTGCTCAAACTATTCACAAAGAATCCTCACAGACAGAATCTATCAACCCTAGATTTAAACAGCAGTCCCAGAGTGGAAAGCCACTGCAACATCCAGCTCCCCAATACTGAGTTTTTATAAAGATTTTTAAAAGTGTATTTTTGGTTCAGACAATTAATAAAAATGGAAGCAATGGAATATCTGGGTTTACATTCTATTCAGCACAACTATTTGATGGCAGATATTAAGTGTTACCAAAGTTTTACCTTTTTATCGTCATCGTCAGTCCCTTGAAACAAGGATGACGTCTGCCAGGGTTCATGATTTGTGTGTCCTCAGGTGGCTCAGCAGCCAATCCTGGAACCACATGTCTTTGCGCAGAGAGGACAAGTGTTGCCCTGAGAAAGGGGAGGGTTCTCGAACCTGGGTCCTGCTCTCTGTTCTTCAAATTTATTCTATTTTGCAGATCTTGTATCTCTTAGTAAACATTTGATATGAATTTTCTTTCAAACAAGCTTTAAAGACCTTGGGCACAGTGTTTCATACCATGCTGAAGTATTGTGGATTTGAGTGTTAGGAGTGGATTGTGATACATTATTATTAATGAATGGAAAGCAAGCAGTGCAACAGCAGTGGTAGGTGTTGACTCAGAAGGCATTAATGATATATTCCAATTAAAACTGCACTTACAACAGGTAACAATTCGACTCCCTCTCAGTATCAGGGATCAGTACCTCCCTCACACTTTCAGTCTCAAAGCCTGTCTTACACTGTCTGCCTCAAAAAACTATTGTGTGAGAATGATGGGCAAATTCAACACTTTTTCACTTGTAGCCCCATTTTAAAAACAAAATTGAGTCATAAGAAGGATGAATTGGAAAAGCCATTGAGCCAATCCAGCTTGTGCTATTGTTGAGGACCATGGGCAGGAAATACTGAGACTGTTTACATCTACCTTCAGAATCTGCACATCCCAACTTTTCTTTCCTCCTGTTCTGCAATGGTCACTCCTGATGGCTATTCTTCAAGTGTCATCCTAGGGCGTGAATGCAAGCAGGCTATTTGCCCATGCACAGAGTCATAGCTGAACCTAAAACATGTTGTCCTTATCACTCTCCATGAACTCAAACTCATTTAAAGCTCCGCTACCCGTATCCTAACTCACAGCAAGTCCTGTTCACCGTCACCACTGTGCTCAATGACCTACATCGGCCCCCAGTTAAGCAATGCCTCAATTCTAAAATTCTCGAACTTGTTTTCAAATCCCTCCATGGCCTCGCCCCCTAATATCACCAACCTCCTCCACTCCTACAAGCTTCCAAGATATCTGTGCTCCTCCAATTCTGGCCTCTTGAGCATCCCCGATTTTAATCGCTCCACCAATCAGCTGCCGAAGCCCTAAGGCAATTCCCTCCTTAAAATTTCTGCATCTCTCTTTCCTCCTTTAAGACCCTCCTTAAAATTTACCTCTTTGACTAAGCTTTTGGTCATCTGCTGTAATATCTCCTTATGTGGTTTGCTGTCAAATTTTGTTCGATAATGCTCCTGTGAAGCATCTTGCAACATTTTGCTATGTTAAAGATGCTATATAAATGCAAGTTGTTGTTGTTCATGAACCCCGAGATGAATTGCTTAGTTTCATTCCGGGAAGTGTACTTACCTATCATGTCACTGGGTATAATATAGCAGTGTAGAAAAGAAGTATGCCAGTGCTACAGATCTGGGCTGTACTTCATTCCTTCACTACCATGTGATCTGTTGCAATGCTGTGGGATGGTGTGAAGTGAAAGCCAATCATCTGCCACAGGGCCAAACTGAAAATTATGGAAGAGAGATCCCTGCTCTGTCTGTCATGACTCCCAGTAACATGTCAGAGATGTGTGGGCAGACTCTTGGCAGATATCACTCAAAGCTTTAGATACTGTCTGCTGTGAGCAGACAGAAGAGACTAAAAAATATCAGAAGATTCACAATCTCAAAATAGAGTTTAAATGTTTTGTTCCAAAAAACAGAGAATGAGTGAAAGCAATCTAATTCCAGTGGTAAATTGTTAATTTCTCCTTGCATCTCGTTACATTTGTGACTCACTCCATCGGGTCACTCATTATGCTGTGTTATCTCAGTAGCATGACTTCTCCCCACCCCCACCCTAGGGAAATATGAATGGCAATTATTAGCGAGCTGTTTGAGCTCGCACTGCATGACCATGTCCTGGCAGCAATCCCAGTGAGTTACCAAGGACTGGATACAGTGTCATTAGTGGTGGATAAGTGAAATCATGTCCAGTTGAACTGTGAAGAACATCGAGCTGAACAGCTCTAGATTTTGTCCTTCCAAACATGGGTTGTGTCGAGAAAAAATAGTTCATCAGTATAACATGAAGGTAAAGTGCCAGTAAGTATAGGCCTATCCCTGCTGTTACTAATGACCTGAAGTAATACAATAGTTAAGTGTATCGCACAATATTTGTATTGGTACAACACCAAAGTTTGGCTTAAGTGTGATTTTTTTTCAGTAGTGTGTTGGTACCAATACACTAAATTAAACCTAGTGACAAACTGGGATCATTCACACTTCACCAGCTCACCTGAACCAAACACCCTGACACTTACTCAACAAGAAGGGCTCAATGGGCACTGCTGAAGTTGGTCTCCTGGGTATTGTAGCAGGCTGCCTGTGTGTGTGTTGTGGGAAAAGTGTCCTTTAAATATTCAGATATATCCTTAAAATGGGACTTTCATTAATTCAGATGAACTGCGGGAAACTTTGGGTACATCCATATATCCCCATGCACCATGAGATAAAGGATCTCTCTCCCTCAGTTAATATTTAGTCCCAATTAGGGACTGGAACCAAAAAAAAAGTAGGCTTGTAAAAGGGGAATGAGAGATTATATTCAGATGGCCACAAGAGTATCCTTTCTTACCTTGTGCCATTTCCCACTGTTGTGGTTATGGCTCAGCAATGTGCAAGGAATCCTCACAAATGGCCTTGAGATCTTCATTTCTATCTGGGCGCCTTACTACAGGTAATGATGGCCAGCAAAGCAAACAGGCTTGTCACCTAATAAGGGAATCTCCACAACAAATGTATTACAGATTGGTTTAAATAAAATTGAAGGAATTAACTTTGCTAATCAAATGTTTAAAAGATGGCTTTTGACACAAAAGCTCGGAACACTTAGTTAAGGGGAGGAAAATGAGGAAGTTAGAGTTCAGAAAAATCTTAGAAACTCTCCTACTCTGGGATAGGCATGTGATCTAGTGTATCACATGTATCTAAGAGATATGTTCCTGGGTACCAACAGCAGAAGGAGGAAGAGAGATTATAAAATCAGACTGAGATTCATCCTGCCTATGATGCAGAAACAAACCCAAGCAGCCTAGAGAAGATTAAATAACCAACTCTACTGCATCAATGCCAAAAGACAAGATCCTGAAATCCTTGCTAAGCTGCGAGCATACCTAGACTCTTAATACATCCAATAGTTAATCAAGGCTATTAACCTGCCGGTTACACGCAGCGTTTAATCCAAGCTAATCTCGCTGACTATATGTCAATCTTGGATACAGCATATTATTACGTTACAATAGTAGAGTCCAGCTGATGATTAATTAGTCATGCATGGGAACTGCCTTTGTAACCTTGCTTTGATGGTAGAGGGTTGTGAGTCAGGCTAAAGGCCTGTTTATGGTAAGAATGCCTTTCAGTATATAAACAATCCAGAGATAAGATGTGTTTCTTACAGACTTGCAAATGTAAACATCAACTGTGAAAAAACACAATCTGCTGGATCTAAGGCAGAATGATGCTCCAAAGGATTCAGATAATTTGCTCTGGACCAACAGCAGTATAATAAATGGGTTGCCTCATGTACCCGAGGCACAGGAGACTCTAACTAACTGATTGATTTTGTAATCATAGTTAATAATTCCATCATTTAATGCAATATCAACTGATAATAGAATCCAATGATGCTGATTTAGTTCTATAAGAACATAAGAGAAAGGAACAGGAGTGGACAAGACAACCCATCCAGCCTATATAAAAGCAAAATACTGCGGATGCTGGAAATCTGAAACAAAAACAAGAAATGCTGGATTCACTCAGCAGGTCTGGCAGCATCTGTGGAAAGAGAAGCAGAGTTAACGTTTCGGGTCAGTGACCCTTCTTCGGAACTGACAAATATTAGAAAAGTCACAGATTATAAACAAGTGAGGTGGGGGTTGGGCAAGAGATAACAAAGGAGAAGGTGCAGATTGGACCAGGCCACATAGCTGACCAAAAGGTCACGGAGCAAAGGCAAACAATATGTTAATAGTGTGTTGAAAGACAAAGCATTAGTACAGATTAGGTGTGAATGTACTGAATATTGAACATCAGCAAGTGTAAACCTGAAGAAAAACAACCTGAAAAAAACAGTGGGTAAGCAAACTGAACAAACTAAGATGAAATGAAATAAATGCAAAAAAAGATTGTAAAAAATGTAAAAAGGAATGCAAAAAAAAAGGAAGAAAAAATAACTAAAAATCAAAGTAAAGTGGGGGGCTGTCATGCTCTGAAATTATTGAACTCAATGTTCAGTCCGGCAGGCTGTAGTGTGCCTAATCGGTAGATGAGATGCTGTTCCTCGAGCTTGCGTTGATGTTCACTGGAACACTGCAGCTATCCCAGGACAGAGATGTGAGCATGAGAGCAGGGGGGAGTGTTGAAATCCAGCCTGCTCTGCCATTTTGTAAGATCATGTCTGATCCTTGATCTTAACTCCACTTTTCCGCCTGATCCCCATATCACTGATTCCCTTAGAGTCTAAAAATCTATCAATCTCAGCCTTGAATATACTGAACAACTGACAGACACTGACCTCTGGGCCTTCTTCGAAATGGCCAGCACCGTAGGTTGAGACCCCCTAGTTCTAAATTCTCCAGCCAGTTGAAACAGCCTACCCTATCCAGCCCCTTAAGAATTTTAAATGTTTCAATGAGATCACCTCTCATTCTTCTAAACTCCATATTTGAAATAAAAACAGAAAGTGCTGGAAAAAATCAGCAGGTCAGGCAGCATCTGTGGCGAGAGAAACAGAGTTAACATTTCAGGTTTGTGACCTTTCATCAGTAATATATAATTCATTCCATCTTCGCTGCCTTCGGAGAATACTTGGCATCAGGTGGCAGGACTATATCTCCAACACAGAAGTCCTTAAAGCGGCCAACATCCCCAGCTTATACACACTACTGAGTCAGCGGCGCTTGAGATGGCTTGGCCATGTGAGCCGCATGGAAGATGGCAGGATCCCCAAAGACACATTGTACAGCGAGCTCGCCACTGGTATCAGACCCACCGGCCGTCCATGTCTCCGTTATAAAGACGTCTGCAAACGCGACATGAAATCGTGTGACATTGATCACAAGTCGTGGGAGTCAGTTGCCAGCATTCGCCAGAGCTGGCGGGCAGCCATAAAGACAGGGCTAAATTGTGGCGAGTCGAAGAGACTTAGTAGTTGGCAGGAAAAAAGACAGAGGCGCAAGGGGAGAGCCAACTGTGCAACAGCCCCAACAAACAAATTTCTCTGCAGCACCTGTGGAAGAGCCTGTCACTCCAGAATTGGCCTTTATAGCCACTCCAGGCGCTGCTTCACAAACCACTGACCACCTCCAGGCGCGTATCCATTGTCTCTCGAGATAAGGAGGCCCAAAAGAAAAGAATATTTGAACTACTTTTGTAACATCAGATGTTACATTTTCCAGCTAATAATACCTACCTCAATACATTGTGTTCTCTTACTGTTTGGAATTAAGATGCTATTGTATTATTTCATAGTATGATAATAAAGAAATGAGTGCATACATTGATGAATGGGTGAACAATTCAATAGAATGAGAGTAAAGAGGATGATAAAAATGACACCACCATTGGGGGCAGCCTTCAACCCAAGTTCTGCCTCTTCAAAATAACTGGGGGACCAGTAATTGTTTGGCTCTCTTGCCGTATGAATCAGCACTTGACGGTTATGTGCTGGAATTCTTTAAAGACAGAAGCAGAGATAAGGAAGTAGCATGCAGTTTCCTAAGAAGGTTATACGAACATTTTTAGGAGAAGTAGGCCATTTGGCCCCTCTAGCCTGCTCTGCTATTCAATAAGATCATGGCTGATCTGATTGTGTCTCGAATTCCACATTCCCATCTACCCCTGATAACCTTTGATCCCTTGCCTATCAAGAATCTATCGACCACCGCCTTAAAAATATTCAATGACCCCGCCTCCACCACCTTCTGAGGCAACGAGTTCCAAAAGTCGCACAACCCAGTGGGAGTCATTCAAAAAGGAAATAGTGAGAGTTCAGGGCCAACATGTTCCCGTAAAGGTGAAGGGTAGGACCAACAAGTCCAGGGAACCCTGGATGTCAAGGGATATAGAGGATTGGATCAGGAAAAAAAAGGAGGCTTATGGCAGATACAGAGCGCTGAAAACAGCGGAGGCCCTAGAGGAGTATAGAAAGTGTAGGAGGCACTTAAAAAAGTAATTAAGAGAGCGAAGAGGGGACATGAAAAAACACTGGTGATGCATTTTGGAAGATCCAATTCAAGAGTGAACTATACAGTAAATGGAAAAGTCCTGGGGAAAATTGATGTCCAGAGAGATTTGGGTGTTCAGGTCCATTGTTCCCTGAAGGTGGCAACGCAGGTCAATAGAGTGGTCAAGAAGGCATACGGCATGCTTTCCTTCATCGGACGGGGTATTGAGTACAAGGGTTGGCAGGTCATGTTACAGTTGTATAAGACTTTGGTTCGGCCACATTTGGAATACTGCGTGCAGTTCTGGTCGCCACATTACCAAAAGGATGTGGATGCTTTGGAGAGGGTGCAGAGGAGGTTCACAAGGATGTTGCCTGGTATGGAGGGCGCTAGCTATGAAGAGAGATTGAGTAGATTAGGATTATTTTCATTAGAAAGACGGAGGTTGAGGGGGGACCTGATTGAGGTGTTCAAAATCATGAGAGGTACAGACAGGGTGGATAGCAAGAAGCTTTTTCCCAGAGTGGGGGATTCAATTACTAGGGGTCACGAGTTCAAAGTGAGAGAGGAAAGGTTTAGGGGGGATATGCGTGGAAAGTTCTTTACGCAGAGGGTGGTGGGTGCCTGGAACGCGTTGCCAGCGGAGGTGGTAGACTCGGGCACGATAGCATCTTTTAAGATGTATCTAGACAGATACATGAATGGGCAGGAAGCAAAGAGATACAGACCCTTAGAAAATAGGCGACATGTTTAGATAGAGGATCTGGATCGGCGCAGGCTTGGAGGGCCGAAGGGCCTGTTCCTGTGCTGTAATTTTCTTTGTTCTTTGTTCTGGCGGGCAAGATAAAGGAAAATCCTAAGGTGTTTTATAAGTATATTAAGAGCAAGAGGATAACCAGGGAAAGAGTAGGGCCCATTAGGGACCAAAGTGGAAATCTGTGTGTGGAGCTGGAGGACACAGGTGAGGTTTTAAATGATTACTTTTCATCTGTGTTCACTATGGAGAAGGGTAATGTGGGTGCAGAGATCAGGAAGGGGGATTGTGATATACTTGAACATATTAGCATTGAAAGGGAGGAGGTATTAGCTGTTTTAGCGGGCTTAAAAGTGGATAAATCCCCAGCCCCAGATGAGATGTATCCCAGGCTGTTATGTGAGGCAAGGGAGGAGATTGCAGGGGCTCTGACACAAATTTTCAAATCCTCTCTGGCCACAGGAGAGGTACCAGAGGATTGGAGGACAGTGAATGTGGTACCATTATTCAAGAAGGGTAGCAGGGATAAACCAGGTAATTACAGGCCAGTGAGACTAACATCAGTAGTAGGGAAACTATTGGAAAAAATTCTGAGGGCCAGGATTAATCTCCACTTGGAGAGGCAGGTATTAATCAGGGATAATCAGCATGGCTTTGTCAGGGGGAGATCATGTCTAACAAACTTGATTGAAATTTTTTGAGGAGGTGACTAGGTGTGTAGATGAGGGTAAAGCAGTTGATGTAGTCTACATGGACTTCAGTAAGGCTTTCGTTAAGGTCCTGCATGGGAGTTTGGTTAAGAGCCCATGTGATCCAGGGCAATTTGGCAAATTGGATCCAAAATTGTCTTAGTGGCAGGAGGCAGAGGGTGGTGGTCGAGGGTTGCTTTTGCGATTGGAAGCCTGTGACCAGTGGAGTACCACAGGGATTGGTGCTGGGACCCTTGCTGTTTGCAATGTACATTAATGATTTAGACGTGAATAGAGGAGGTATGATCAGTAAGTTCGCAAATGGCATGAAAATTGGTGGTGTCGTAAATAGAGAGGAGGAAAGCCTTAGATTACAGGACGATATAGATGGGCTGATACGATTGACAGAGCAGTGGCAAATGGAATTTAATCCTGAGAAATGTGATGTGATGCATTTTGGGAGGTCTAACAAGGCAAGGGAATATACAATGGATGGTAGGACTGTAGGAAGTACAGAGGGTCAGAGGGACCTTGGTGTTCTTGTCCATAGATCACTGAAGGCAACAGCACAGGTAGATAAGGTGGTTAGGAAGGCATATGGGATACTTGCCTTTATTAGCCGAGGCATAGAATATAAGAGCAGGGAGGTTATTGTGGAGCTGTATAAAACGCTAGTTAGGCCACAGCTAGAGAACTGTGTACAGTTCTGGTTGCCACACTATAGGAAGGATGTGATTGCACTGGAGAGGGTGCAGAGGAGATTCATCAGGATGTTGCCTGGGCTGGAGCATTTCAGCTATGAAGAGAGACTGAAAAGGCTAGGGTTGTTTTCCTTAGAGCAGAGAAGGCTGAGGGGGATATTTATTTATTTATTTTAGAGATACAGCACTGAAACAGGCCCTTTGGCCCACCGAGTCTGTGCCGACCAACAACCACCCATTTATACTAACCCTACAGTAATCCCATATTCCCTAACACCTACCTACACTAGGGGCAATTTACAATGGCTGATTTACCTATCAACCTGCAAGTCTTTGGCTGTGGGAGGAAACCGGAGTACCCGGCGAAAACTCACACGGTCACAGGGAGAACTTGCAAACTCCGCACAGGCAGTACCCAGAATCGAACCCGGGTCCCTGGAGCTGTGAGGCTGCAGTGCTAACCACTGCGCCACTGTGCTGCCCTATATTGAGGTATACAAAATTATGAGAGTATTGATGGGTTAGATAGAAAGAAACTTTTTCCCTTCGCAGAGGTGTCAATAACCAGGGGGCATAGATTTAAGGTAAAGGACAGGAGGTTTAGAGGGGATTTGAGGAAAACAAATTTCTCCCAGAGGGTGGTTGGAATCTGGAACACATTGCCTGAAGGGGTGGTAGAGGCAGGAACCCTCACAACTTTTAAGAAGTACTTAGATGAGCACTTGAACTGCCATAGCATACAAGGCTACGGGCCAAGTGCTGGAAAATGGGATTAGAATAGATCGGCTTGATGGCCGGCACAGAAATGATGGGCTGAAGGGCCTGTTTCTGTGCTGTATAACTCTATGACTCTATAACTCTCTGAGAAGAAAAAATTCTCCTAATCTCAGTCCTAAAAGGGTAACCCTTAATTTTAAAACAGTGACCCCTAGTTCTGGACTCACCCAGAAGAGGAAACATCCTCTCCACATCCACCTTGTCAAGACCGTTCAGGATCTTATAAACTTCAATCAAGTCTCCCCTCATTCTTCTAAACTCCAGTGAAAATAAACCCTTCCTCATAAGACAACCCACTCATTCCAGGTATCAATCTAGTAAACCTCCTCTGAACCGCCTCCAATGCATTTACATCCTTCCGTAAATAAGGAGACCAAAATCGCACACAGTATTTGAGATGTAGTCTCACCAATGCCCTGTATAACTGAAGCATAACATCCTTACTTTCATTTTCAATTCAAGGCACACAGGTAAAAGGTACAGTGAAAGGACTGAAAGAATCCAATGTGCTGTGCATTCTTGGTGTCCTACTTTAGAGAATGTTGTAGTCTTTGGACCAACCTTTAGTGGACTGATCGAGTCATGGAGTCAGTTACAGCACAAAAGGAGGACTCTGAATTTCTTGCACATTTGAACCCATGTCCTTTAGGAGTTACTGTACACATTGATGTGGGTTGGCATGTCCTTCTGTTCACTTGGGTCCCATGGCCTTGCACACAAGAAAGAGCTGTCTTCCTGACATAGATTTGCTCCAATTGGACCTCTATTCTGGCATTTGGGAAGCCTGAGGTTCTTGGTATTACTCCTTCAGTTCGTATCACCTTCTGTACTATTCCAATGTAATTCGTGCTTCCACAAACCCTCCTTTCATTAGGACCCAGCTACAGGCTTTTTATGCTTTTAAAACCTGGACCACATTAGATGTCCAGCACAGAAAATTGTGAAATCTCAACAGTGGTATCCCAGGAGCTCACAATTAATCTTAATGAGATGACCAAACCAGCACTTGTGAAGCCCACTATATGTACTTCCCTCCCAGTTTTCAGGGAGATTTACTTATCATTGTCCAGGCTTGCATCTGAAGAATGGCTGCAGGGAAGGGTAGTGGGTACTTGCCTGTGCCCTTGTGACCGCACTCATGGAACAGCAAAAATGCGCACCTTTAGGAAAGCAGGAAACTGAAAAAGTGGCTTCTTTGCCTTATAAAAAGTCTGAACTTGTATTTAAATTGCACTTTTCACAACCTCAGGATATCCCAAAGCACTTTACCACCAATTAAGTACTTTTGAGATTTTGCCACTGTTGTAATGTAAACACAGCATCCAGTTTATTTCAGCAAATTCCCACAAACTGCAATGTGATATTAATCAGATAATATGCTTTTAGGTATTTGTTGAGGGATAAATATTGGCCTGGACACCAGGGATTACTCTCCTGCTCTTCTTTGAAATAGCACCATAGGATTGTTTATATCCACTTAGAGGGTTGATGGGACATTCCTTTAACGTCTCATCTGGAAAAACAACACCCCCGAGTGTAGCACTCCCTCAGTACTGCACTGGAGTATCAGCCTGGATTAAGTGCTCACGTCACTGGAGTGGGGGCAATGAGTTGTAAACTCTACCCAGTGGTGGGGAAATGGATTGGATGTTCTGTCTGCAGAGTGTAAGGGAGAAAAGTGTAAACACGAATCACTTGCAGAAAGTAATGAGAATAAAGGTACTGGCCTTAATGAACACTCGCCTACAGTTTGATGAGGAGAAGATCAGCTCCCATTATTGCTCTGATTTTACAAATCACTGATATGAGATGTCTGGGACACAAACTGCAAAACATTCCCTGCCTTTTAAAAGTGAGCTGTTCAGATGGTCATCTGTCTTCCTGCCCTTCCTTTCACTCAGTAGTTTACAGCGTTCAGTTTACTTGATAATCTGTAAGAATTTAACCAAATAACCGAAAAGCTGAAACTACTTTTCTGGAGGTGCAGCTCCTTTCTGGTTACTACCACAATGCAGGCTACACAACCCTATGGAAACAACTATACTCTGCTCAGATTGCGAGAAGATGTTGACATCTTCTGTCCTATGTTTGCCAAAAACATATTTGACAATGAACTTTTTTCTTTCATCTCACTCTCTCTCACTTATATGGGGTGTTGTTCTGCCTGAAGGAGGGTTTAATGGGTTTTGAGGATGTCTGGTTAGAAAGAGAGATTACCATAGAACCATAGAAAAATTACAGCACAGAAGGAGGCCATTCAGCCCATCGTGTCCATGCCGGCCGAGAAGAAAAAAAAATAGAAACTAGCCGCCCAATTTAATCCCATCTTCCAGCACCTGGTCCATAGCCTTGCAGCTTGATGCACTTCAGGTGCATGTCCAGGTACCTTTTTAAAGAATTGAGGGTTTCTTCTCCACCCCCATTCCTGGCAGTGAATTCCAGACACCCATCACCCTCTGGGTGAAAACGTTTTTCCTCATGTCCACTCTAAACCTTCTACCAATCACCTTAAATCTGTGCGCCCTGGTAACTGACCTCTCCGCCAAGGGAAACAGGTCCTTCCTGTCCACTCTATCTAGGCCCCTCATAATTTTGTTCGCCTTAATCAAGTCACCCCTCAGCCTCCTCTGTTCTAAGGAAAACAATCCTAGCTGATCCAATCTTTCTTCATAGCTGCAACTTTCGAACCCTGACAACATTCTTGTAAATCTCCTCTGTACTTTCTCCAGAGCAGTTATGTCTTTCCTGTAACGTGGTGACCAGAACTGTACGCAATACTCCAGCTGTGGCCTAACCAGCATTTTATACAGTTCCAGCATTACATCCCTGCTTTTGTATTCTATACCTTGGCCAATAAAGGAAAGAATTCCATATGCCTTCTTCACCACTCTGTCCACCTGTCCTGCCACCTTCACGGACCTGTGGACATGCATTCCAAGGTCTCTCACTTCTTCTACCCCTCTCAATATCCTCCCGTTTATTGTGCATTCCCTCGCTTTATTTGCCTCCCCAAATGCATTACCTCACACTTCTATGGATTGAATTCCATTTGCCACTTTTCCGCCCACTCAATCAAACCATTGATATCATTCTGGAGTCTATGGCTATCCTCTTCACTATCAACTACACGGACAATTTTTGTGTCATCAGCAAATTTCCCAATCATGCCTCCCACATTTAAGTCCAAATCATTAATATATACCACAAACAGCAAGGCACCCAACACTGAGCCCTGTGGAACGCCACTGGAAACAGCTTTCCATTCACAAAAACATCCATCAACTACTACCCTTTGTTTCCTGTCACTGAGCCAATTCTGGACCCAACCTGCCATCTTCCCCTGTATCCCATGGCTTTCATTTTTCTGGCCAGTCTGCATGTGGGACCTTGTCAAATGCCTTACCAAAAGCCATGTAGACCACATCCACTGCACTACCCTCATCAATCCTCCTTGTTACTAACGTAATTGAGTTTTTTGAGGAAGTAGGACATGACCTTCCCCTAACAAATCCATGCTGAGTATCCTTGATTAATCCCTGCCTTTCTAACTGGCAGTTTATCCTGTCCTTCAGAATAGATTCTAACAATTTACCCACCACCGAGGTCAATCTGACTGGCCTATAATTATTTGGCCTATCCCTCGCACCCTTTTTAAACAATAGTACAATGTTCACAGACCTCCAATCATCTGGTACCCCGCCTGTCTCTAGTGAGGATTTGAAGATGATCCTCAGCGCATCTGCTATTTCCTCCCTGGCTTCCTTTAGCAACCTGGGATGCAATCCATCCGGTCCTGGCAACCTATCCACTTTCAAGGATGTCAGACCCTCTAGTACTTCCTCTCTCATTATGCTTACCGTATCTAATATTTCACATTCCTCCTCGCTAACTACAATGTCTGCAACAACCCTCTCCTTTGCGAAGACAGTGACAAAAAACCCATTAAGAACCCTGCCCACATCTTCTGCATCCATGCATAAGTTCCCTTGTACATTTCTGATAGGTCCTACCCTTTCCTTAGTTATCCTCTTGCTCTTAATGTACTGATAAAAACATCTTTGGGTTTTCCTTGATTTCACCCACCAATAATTTTTCATGTCCTCTCTTTGCTTTTCTAATTTCCATTTTTACTTCACCCCTGCACTTTCTTTACTCCTCTAGGCTTTCTAAAGTATTAAGATATTTGTGATCGTCGTAAGCTTTTTTTTTGCTTTAACTTACCCTGTAAGCTTCTAGATAACCAGGGGGCTCTAGATTTAGCAGTATCACCTTTATCTTTGTGGGGACATGCCTACACTATGCCTGTAATATCTCACTTTTGAATGCCTCCCACTGGTTTGCCACTGATTTTCCCTCAAGTAGCTGTATCCAGTCCACTTTCGCCAGATCACCTCTCAGTTTCTTAAAATTTGCCTTCCCCCAATTTAGAACTTTTACTCCTGTTTTATCTTTGTCCTTTTGTTGATTATGCTAAAACTTACTGCATTATGGTCACTATCTCCAAAATGGTCACCCACTGTTACTTCCTCCACTTGCCCAGCTTCATTATCAAAGACTAAATCTCGAATTGCGCCCCCTCTTGGGCTTGTTACGTGCTGGCTAAAAAAAGTTCTCTTGAATGCAGTTCAAGAATTTTGTCCCCTCTGTGCCCTTCACACTGTTTGTATCCCAGTTGATATTGGGGTAGTTGAAATCCCCAACTATTATTACCCTAAAGTTTTTACACTCAGAACTTTGCCTACATATTTGTTCTTCTATCTCCCTCTCACTATTTGGGGGTCTGTAGTACACTCCTAGTAGTGTGGCTGCCCTTTTTTATTTCTTGAGCTTCACCCATATGGCCTTGTTTGATGATTCATTTAGCATATCATCCTGCCTCACAGCTGTTATTGATTCCTTAACTAATAATGCTACACCCCCTCCTTTTTTATCCCCCTCTCTATCCTGCCTGAAAACTCTATATCCGGGGAAGTTCAGCTGCCATTTTTGCCCCTCTCTGAGCCAATTTTCCGTTATAACAACGATATCGTGATGCCATGTGTCTATCTGTGCCCTCAGCCAATCAGCTTTATTAACTATACTCCTTGCATTTAAATAAATACCCTTTAACACGGCCACATTACTGTGTTGCACACTTTTTAACCTTTGCTTCTTCTGTCTTTCAGAGTCACTCGTTAATTTTCTGCCTCCTGTTCCCTGCCCTGAATTTGTCCTAAGACTGCCCTCAGGTTTCCATTCCCCTGCCAACCTAGTTTAAACCATCCCCAACAGCACTAGCAAACCTTCCTGCAAAGATATTTGTCCCAGTCCTGTTCAGGTGCAGACCGTCCGGCTTGTACAGGTCCCACCTTCCCCAGAACCAGTCCCAATGCCCCAGAAGTATGAAGCCCTCCCTCCTGCACCATCTCTCCAGCCATGCATTCATCTGGTGTATTCTCCTATTTCTATACTCACTAGCATGTGGCCTTGGGATTAATCCGAAGATTACTACCTTTGAGGTCCTGCTTGCTAATCTCGTTCCTAACTCCCTAAACTCAGCCTGCAGGACCTCATCCCTCTTTCTTCCTTTATCGTTGGCACTAATGTGGACTATGACCTCTGGCTGTGCACCCTCCCCCTCCAGAATGCCCTGCACCAGGGAGGCAACATACCATCCTGGAATTACATCTGCAACCACAGGAACGCCTATCTGTTCCCCTAACTATAGAGACCCTTCCACTATTTCTCTCTTGTCCTTTCTCCTCCCTCCCTGGTCATGACTCTCGCTGCACTCTCCAGAGGAGCCCTCTCTCCCATTGGTACTCAGAAATGAATACCAGTTAGAAAATGGGATGCCTTCTGGGGACTCTGCATTACCTGCCTTGACCTTCTTGTCTGTCTTTTTCTGACTCCGAGATGGGTGTGTTAGAACTGATACATAGCTTAGCCTCTGTCATTAGCCCTCAGTGTAATTAATGGAAATGTTTGGGAATATTGCCCACAGATTTGAGAGGTACAAGGCAACAAGGAAACTTCCTACTGATTACCACCTACCGCCTGCTCCCTGCCCCCTCAGCTGATGAATCAGTACTCATCCATGTTGAACAGCACGTTGAGGGTGGCAAGGGCGCAGAATCTACTCTGGGTGGAAGACTTCAATGTCCATTACTAAGAATGGCTCGGTAGCACCACTACTGACCGAGCTGGCCGAGTCCTAAAGGACATGGCTGCTAGACTGGGTCTGCAGCAGTGGTGGGGGAACCAACACGAGGGAAGAACATACTCGACCTTGTCCTCACCAATCTGCCTGCCACAGATGCATTTGTCCATGACAGTATTGGTAGGAGCGACCACTGCACAGTGCTTGTGGAGGCAAAGTCCCATCTTCACATTGAGGATACTCTCCATCGTGTTGTGTGGCACTGCCACCGTGCTAAATGGAGATTTTAAACAGATCTAGAAATGCAAAACTGGGCATCCATGAGGCGCTGTGGGCCATCAGCAGCAGCAGAATTGTACTCAACCACAATCTGTAACCTCATGGCATATCCCCCACTCTACCATTACCATCAAGCCAGGAGACCAACCCTGGTTCAATGAAGATGCAGGAGGGCATGCCAGGAGCAGCACCAGGCATACCTCAAAATGAGGTGTCAGCCTGGTGAAGCTACAACACAGGACTATCTGCATGCCAAACTGCGTAAGCAGTATGCAATAGACAGAGCTAAGCGATCCCATAACCAATTGATCATATCTAAGCTCTGCAGTCCTGCCACATCCTGCCATGAATGGTAGTGGACAATTAAACAACTAACTGGAGGAGGTTGCTCCACAAATATCCCCACCCTCAATGATGGGGGAGCCCAGCGCATCAGTGCAAAAGATTAGGCTGAAGCATTTGCAACAATCTTCAGCTAGAAGTGCCGAGTGGATGATCCATCTCGGCCTCCTCCTGAAGTCCCCAGCATCACAGATGCCAGTCTTCAGCCACTCGATTCACTCCGCGTGATATCAAGGAACAACTGAAAGCGCTGGATACTGCAAAGGCTATGCGTCCTGACAATATTCCGGCAATAGTACTGAAGACCTGTGCTCCAGAACTTGCTGCACCCCTGGCCAAGCTGTTGCAGTACAGCTACAACACTAGCATCTACCCTGCAACGTGGAAAATTGCCCAGGTATGTCCTGTATACGAAAAGCAGGACAAGTCCAACCTGGCCAATTACCACCCCATCAGTCTACTCTCATTCATCAGTAAAGTGATGGAAGGTTTCATCGACAGTGCCATCAAGCGGCACTTGCTTAGCAATAACCTGCTCAGTGATGCTCAGTTTGTGTGCCTTCAATCTTGACCTTCTTTCAGTCATTAGGTCAGAAGTGGGATGTTTGCTGATGATTGCACAATGTTTAGCACTATTTGTGACTCCTCAGATACTGAAGCAGTCCGTGTAGAAATGCAGCAAGACCTGGACAATATCCAGACTTGGGCTGATAAGTGGCAAGTAACATTCACGCCACATAAGTACCAGGCAATGACCATCTCCAACAAGACAGATTCTAACCATCTCCCCATGACATTCAATGGCATTACCATCGCTGAATCCCCCACTATCAACATTCTAGGGGCTACCATTGACCAGAAACTGAACTGGAGTAGCCATATAAATACCGTGGCTACAAGAGCAGGTCAGAGGCTAGAAATCCTGCGGTGAGTAACTCACCTCATGACTCCCCAGAGCCTGTCCACCATCTACAAGGCACAAGTCAGGAGTGTGATGGAATACACTCCACTTGCCTGGATGGGTGCAGCTCCAACAACATTCAAGAAGCTCGACACCATCCAGGACAGTGGCATGTGTGTACCATGTACAAGATGCACTGCAAGGCTCCTTAGACAGCACCTCCCAAACCCGCCACCTCTACCAACTAGAAGGACAAGGACAACAAATGCATGGGAACACCAACACCTGCAAGTTCCCCTCCAAGTCACACACCATCCTGACTTGGAACTATCTCGCCGTTTCTGCGGCACAGTGGCGCAGTGGTTAGCACCGCAGCCTCACAGCTCCAGGGACCCGGGTTCGATTCCGGGTACTGCCTGTGTGGAGTTTGCAAGTTCTCCCTGTGTCTGCGTGGGTTTTCTCCGGGTGCTCCGGTTTCCTCCAAGCCAATAGACTTGCAGGTTGATAGGTAAATTGGCCATTATACATTGTCACTAGTATAGGTAGGTGGTAGGGAAATATAGGGACAGGTGGGGATGTTTGGTAGGAATATGGGATTAGTGTAGGATTAGTATAAATGGGTGGTTGATGTCCGGCACAGACTCGGTGGGCCGAAGGGCCTGTTTCAGTGCTGTATCTCTAATCTAATCAAAAAATCCTGGAACTCCCTTCCTAACAGCACTGTGGGTGTACCTACCCCACATGGATTGCAGCGGTTCAAGAAGGCAGCTCACCACCACCTTCTCAAGGGCAATTAGGGATGGACAATAAATGCTGCCCTCGCCTGCGACGCCCACATCCCATGAACAAATAAAAAAAAGGTACAGGCTGAGAATGGTTACAGTGCAAGAGGCATTTGACATCATGTCCGTGTTAGCACTCTGCAAGAGCACCTTAGCCAGTCCTACTCCCTTGCCTATTCCCCACAGCCCTGCAAATTCTGGTGCTCATCCAATTCTCTTTTGAAGGCCATGATTGTATCTGACTCAAACACACTGTCAGGCAGTGCCTTTCATATCCTAACCACATGCTATGTAAAAATGTCAGTCCTGGTTCTTTTGCCAATCGCCTTGAAATCAATGCCCCCTGGTTCTTAACCTTCCACCAATGGGAACAGTTTCTATCTACTCTGTCCAGCCCCTTCATGATTTTGAACACTTCTATTAAATCTCTTCTCAACTTTCTCTTCTCTAAGGAGAACAACCCCAAGTCCCTCATACCTGGAACCATTCTCATAAATCCTTTCTGAACACTCTCTAAAGCCTTCACATCCTTCCTTAACTCCGGTGCCCAAAATTGGACGCAATACTCCAGTTAAGGATGAACCAAACTTTTATAAACGTTCATCATAAGTTCCTTGCTTTTTTACTCTCTGCCTCTATTTATAAAGCCCAGGATCTCGTATGCCTTTTCAAACCACTTTCTCAACCTGCCATGTCACCTTCAATGATTTGTGCACATATACCTCTGGGTTTCTCTGTTCCTGTACTCCCTTTTGAATTGTGCCCTTTATTTTATGTTGCCTCTCCTTGTTCTTTCTACCAAAATGTACAACTTCACACTTCTCTGCATTAAATTTTAGCTGCTTTGTGTCTGCCCATTCCATCAGCCTGTCTCTCTTTTTGAAGTCTATCATTATCCTCCTCACAGTTCATAATACTTCCATGTCTTGCGTCAACTGCAAATTTTGAAATTGTGCCCTGCACACCCAAGTCTAGGTCATTAACATATATTAAGAAAAGCATGGTCCTCGTACTCATTTTGTATCCATGCAACCATTTTCCCTTTTATTTTATGAGCTTCAACTTTGCTGGCAAGCATGCTAGGTGGCACTTCATCAAGCACCTCTTGGAAGTCCATATACTGACCCCATGTCAACCCCATTACGCTCATCAACCATCTTCATTACCTCATCAAAAGACTCAATTAGGTTAGTTAAACGCAATTTGCCCTTAACAAATCCATGCTGGCTTTTCCCAATTAATCCATACTGGTTCAAGCAACTGTTAATTTTGTCCCAGATTATCATCTCTAAAAGCTTTCCCAACACTGAGGTTAAACTGACTGGCCTGGAGTTGCTGTAATATTTTGTTTAAAACTCTAATTTGTACATTGACATTTCAGTTACTGAAAAAGGTAGATTTTTCTTGAAAAAGCATTTGAAGTGATTTGATTGGTTCCTCAAAAAGTTGTTATAGGCAATATTTTACATCAGAAATTCCCATTATAAATGTTTACCTAGGCCTTTTCAATGTTAAATATTAACACAAATGTATGATCAAAAATTATAACAATAGGAAGTAGGTCTTGTGGATAGGAAGCACACAGGTGCACGGTTTTAAAAATGATATAGCTATTTACAGATCTGCACGGTGTTTGTCATTGTGAGTTGGAACATTTGTAGTTTTGTGCCACGTAACATAGAATATATCCAAGATCAAGTCTCTTTCATAGAACATTTACAAAAATAATCATAAAAGTTTAAACATTCTGGCTGGTAGAATGGGCGTACACATAGCCAATGAAATTTCATGTAGAGTAGGGTGATGTGATACATTTTGGTAGGAAGAACGAGGAAAGGCAATATAATATAAAGGATAACATTCTGAAAGGGGGTGCAGAGGGACCTGGGGGTATATGTGCACAAATTGTTGAAGGTGGCAGACAGTCCACAACTTCACCGCTTACAATGATTGAAAGTCATTGGATGAGGACTTTCATCAGCTCAAGGCAGCAAAATGTTGGGTTTCTTGGATAATAACAATCATGATGTGGTCAATCAGAGCTAATGTTATTGCTAAACCCAATTTACTGGCGATTTCCCCCCAGTATTTATTATTCAAACTACAATGGATGGGTCATAGCAACATATGTGACAGCAACTCAGTTGAATGGTTTACAAATAACAGCAGATAAGGAGGATGAATCCGTCCCATATATTAAACCGAATCTTGCCGGAGTGAGGCATCTCACCACATGCGACCTTGGTTAGATTCTTTTCCACATCTTTCAGCTTGCATCTTTTTGCGCCGTAATTTGCTGTGAGTGCAAGCCGATAATTGTCGTGTCGAGTGTAACGGGTCATCTGGGACCTTAGTGAATGGCTGGAAAACAGCTGATCTCCTTGACCAATCAGTTTTGAGGATCGAGAAAGAAACAGAGGAACGATGGAGATACAGGATGAATTAGAGTTTAATCGGGTACAGAAAGAGAAATGGAGGGAAAGAAAGATTGGATTAAGAGAGAAAAAAAGACCGAAAGGACAAGTAAAAATGTAAATATGTAAAACCTGACATTTTTGAAATCTCTAACAACAATTTACTCCATGAAATTTCCTACTCTGAACTGAATTATGGAAGGATATATTGCACAATGGCATGGGGATGGATGGGGAAAATATACTGGTAAGAACCAAATATTCACTCTCTACATTACAACAGTGACTACACCTCAAAAGTATTTCATTGGCCATAAAGCGCTTTGGAATGTCCTGTGGTCGTGAAAGGCGCTGTAGAGATAAAAGCCTTTCTCTTTTAAGAAGCAGCAGTTTGTGGTATGCGATTTAGGTTCAGGATCAGATATCTGGTGCTAAACACTGAGTCATCTGCAATTATTGTCTTCATTATTCCAATTTTGACATCTGTAATCCAATAGGGAGAAGAGGATATTATTTATTTTTTAAACCCCTGGTATTCACCGCTCGTTTGTTCTCACAGGCAAAGCAACTTTTAAGGAAAATCTAATGAATAGCACATCGTCAATGGGAGGTAAAAGAAAATAAGTTGGATAGGGAACCTCCATTAAAATAATAGTATTGGAACTATTAACAGATGGTGTATGTATATTGCAGAGATATAGGAAAGAGAATAGGACAGAGGGCAAAAAAAAGAGGGGTTCTTATCACATCATAAGCTTAAAGATCATGACAGCTAAGTCTGGTATGTGACCTTAGACAGCACTGGAATTGGAATAAGACAATTGGTATGTTGCAAATTGTTCTGCTGGGTTTTTCTGTCACAATGAAAGTGGATGTCTGCTGATGAGCACAGAGATTCAAGAATGACAACTGTCAGAGGCAGAGGCTAAGAACATGCAGTTATATATCAAGGGTTTGGTAACTATCCTCATTGGGTTGCAGAGTGATAAGTATTTGGTGCTGTAGATCAGCACTGTCAAGTGGTGTGACCACCATTAGATTGGATGTGCTGTTTGTCTCCACTATTGTCAGCTTGGTGCCAATACACATTTTATGCCTGTCTGCCAATGGCTGTTAGGAATTAAGTCAGCCATGCATTATTTTCATTAGAAAGACGGAGGTTGAGGGGGGACATGATTGAGGTGTACAAAATCATGAGAGGTATAGACAGGGTGGATAGCAAGAAGCTTTTTCCCAGAGTGGGGGATTCAATTACTAGGGGTCACGAGTTCAAAGTGAGAGGGGAAACGTTTAGTGGGGATATGCGTGGAAAGTTCTTTACGCAGAGGGTGGTGGGTGCCTGGAACGCGTTGCCAGTGGAGGTGGTAGACGCGGGCACGATAGCGTCTTTTAAGATGTATCTAGACAGATACATGAATGGGCAGGAAGCAAAGAGATACAGACCCTTAGAAAATAGGCAACATGTTTAGATAGAGGATCTGGATCGGCGCAGGCTTGGAGCGCCGAAGGGCCTGTTCCTGTGCTGTAATTTTCTTTGTTCTTTCTTTCTTTGCATGGAAGACGTGTTAGTTTAATATCCAAATCAGGCAACCATAGTAATTCAATTGTCAATAATGGGAGGTCTTAGAGTCATAAAGAGATACAGCACTGAAACAGGCCCGTTCGGCCCACCGAGTCTGTGCCGACCAACAACCACCCATTTATACTAATCCTATATTAACCCCATATTCCCTACCACATCCCCACCTTCCCTCAATTCTCCTACCACCTATCTACACTAGGGGCAATTTACAATGGCCAATTTACCTATCAACCTGCAAGTCTTCGGCTGTGGGAGGAAACCGGAGCACCCGGTGGAAACCCACGAAGTCACAGGGAGAACTTGCAAACTCTGCACAGGCAATACCCAGAACCGAACCTGAGTCGCTAGAGCTGCGAGGCTGCAGTGCGTCTTAGATTGGTCCCGGGGATTCCCTGAGATAACCCTGCAAGTTAACGCCCTAATGGATATGATGGTTGTGCTTACATAAGCAGTAGGAATATTACAAGTGCCCTGTGCTAATAAATTGAATGATCTCAGCTGTTTAAATTTAGCAATACACCTTGGGGTTTCCAAAGCCATGACTCTTGCTAACCTCTGCCTAAGTTCTCTGGAATTAGAGAAGTTGGCTGCATCCCTACAGGGAGACAGAGTGCACTCCATACCTGGCAAACAAATATTGTACCTGTGCAAATTTCTTAGCTTGGTTTAAGCATGTGATGGGCGTCCACATGTCGGGCAAGGTACTGGAGGACAGCACTTGTAGATCACACACACACACGCACGCAAAACTTTCAGGAGCAAAGTGAAAGGGTGAAATATTGCAACAAAATTTTTTAAATTACATCAGGACACTAACAATTTTTAACGTTTATATTTTTCACTGAACCTGGTTTTCCTGTTCATACTTATCTTAATTGATGGAGTAGCAAATTTCCTGAATTACCTACATCACCATTCACTCTTCAACCCAATTATTGTTTTATAAATCTTGGCTGTCCCAATACCTTTTGGATAAATTAGTTAACAGAGGCCCCTTTGTCTGAACAACATAGGTTCTCTTGCGGGGGCAGGGAAGTTGGTGGTAAATCAAACTCCTAATGAATCATGTGCCTGTGTCCCTGGCTGGTAATCTTTGTAATGTAAATAAAGCAGTAAGTCAGACCTCATCATAATAAAAGCAAAATACTGCGGATGCTGGAAATCTGAAATAAAAACAAGAAATGCTGGAACCACTCAGCAGGTCTGGCAGCAGCTGTGAAAAGAGAAGCAGAGTTAACGTTCCGGGTCAGTGACCCTTCTTCAGAACTCTGTTCTCTGTTCACAGATGCTGCCAGACCTGCTGAGTGGTTCCAGCATTTCTTGTTTTTATAGTCAGACCTCATCAGTTAGTTAACAATATCAGCCACGTTCATTGTTACTGGCTGAACAGTCACGGTTGCCACTCTTTTACTGCATGAAACTGAAAAGCTGGTGCTGAAAGAAATTAATTGGGTAAGTCACAAGTTGGAACATCACAGCCGCCTGTTGTCAGTAGCTTCAGTATGTGAAGCAAAACCTTTGCAGGCATCTATGGCACAAAAAGATATTAAATCCTGTGTACTTGCTGATTGAATGGCTTCCTCATAGGTCAATAAGGAAATGTACTAACGCTGCCTGTTGACGCTTGAGATGACTGTCCCACACTGTGGCCTTCCAAAGAGAGTTCCCGATCCTTACTGGTATGGAGGCAGCCAGGGGAAGCTCAAGAGTTTGTGGGGCTGAACATGCACAGCCATAATTTCTGGATATATATACATTAGAGGGGTTCTCGCACCCACACTTTTTGGGATTTTCTTCTCCCTGCTGCTTTCACATGCGTTCAAATCCTCTGAAGAAGGAATTTTCCTCCACACAAGATCAGGGGGCAGGTTGTTCAACCTTGCCCGTCTAAGAGCGAAGTCCAAAGTACGGAAAGTCCTCATCAGAGAACTCCTCTTTGCTGACGATGCTGCTTTAACATCTCACACTGAAGAATGCCTGCAGAGTCTCATCGACAGGTTTGCGTCTGCCTGCAATGAATTTGGCCTAACCATCAGCCTCAAGAAAACGAACATCATGGGGCAGGATGTCAGAAATGCTCCATCCATCAATATTGGCGACCACGCTCTGGAAGTGGTTCAAGAGTTCACCTACCTAGGCTCAACTATCACCAGTAACCTGTCTCTAGATGCAGAAATCAACAAGCGCATGGGTAAGGCTTCCACTGCTATGTTCAGACTGGCCAAGAGAGTGTGGGAAAATGGCGCACTGACACGGAACACAAAAGTCCGAGTGTATCAGGCCTGTGTCCTCAGTACCTTGCTCTACGGCAGCGAGGCCTGGACAACGTATGCCAGCCAAGAGCGACGTCTCAATTCATTCCATCTTCGCTGCCTTCGGAGAATACTTGGCATCAGGTGGCAGGACTATATCTCCAACACAGAAGTCCTTGAAGCGGCCAACATCCCCAGCTTATACACACTACTGAGTCAGCGGCGCTTGAGATGGCTTGGCCATGTGAGCCGCATGGAAGATGGCAGGATCCCCAAAGACACATTGTACAGCGAGCTCGCCACTGGTATCAGACCCACCGGCCGTCCATGTCTCCGTTATAAAGACGTCTGCAAACGCGACATGAAATCGTGTGACATTGATCACAAGTCGTGGGAGTCAGTTGCCAGCATTCGCCAGAGCTGGCGGGCAGCCATAAAGACAGGGCTAAATTGTGGCGAGTCGAAGAGACTTAGCAGTTGGCAGGAAAAAGGACAGAGGCGCAAGGGGAGAGCCAACTGTGCAACAGCCCCAACAAACAAATTTCTCTGCAGCACCTGTGGAAGAGCCTGTCACTCCAGAATTGGCCTTTATAGCCACTCCAGGCGCTGCTTCACAAACCACTGACCACCTCCAGGCGCGTATCCATTGTCTCTCGAGATAAGGAGGCCCAAAAGAAGAGAGGGGTTATATTGGGCAAGTCTGGTTTTGGAGTTAGTCATTTATTAAGTGCAGGGTTACTGTTGGGGGAGGGGTGTGTTCGCTTATCATCTGGCTACATTTATACAATAAAGCAGAAAATGCTGGAAATACTCAGCAGGTCAGGCAGCATCTATGGAGAGAGAAACAAAGATAACATTTTGATTTCCAACATTTTCTGTTTTTATTTCATATTTCCAGCATCCACGATATTTTGCTTTTACATTCACACAATGTCATTGAGAGGAACCTGTTTACTGTAATAAGTCATTTGTAATAAAATATTTTTCTGGTGGTCCCAGCTCACAATGTCCTGTTAATTTGGATATTAATAATTATTCTAAGATTGCTGCCTGCTACCAAGTCTAAAACCAGAGGGGTCAGGATGAGGGCTCAACAGGAGGTGGAATCACGGCTTCAATTCGAAAGTTTGTTTTGCTGATAATTTTTTTTACTACCTATTACCTCCATATCATGAGGCACTGAGATAAATGAGGGGGAAAAATCATTTAAAGCTTCATCATGAAGAGGAAATGCTGGATGGGACAACTGAATTACTGTCTTGCAAAACCCAACGTGGTTTACAATGGATCATCGAGCTGATCTAAAAGCTTTCCAAGTTGGCACATAGCGTCAGATCAGGGCAATGGGGAGACAAACAAACAGACATATATAGTACTTAGAGAAAATGAATTTCCCATGATTTGCATGACTTCCACATAAATGAAGCTGAACCAGCAGCATATTGCACCATGTGCATCTCAACACTACCATGGCACACATAGAATGGTTACAGCATAGGAGGTCCATTGTGTCCAGCCTCTCTGGGAGAGCCACTCTGATAGACCCACTACCCTGCCTCTTCCCCGTAGACCTGCAAATGCCTTAACTCTTCAGGTGCTTATCCAATTTCCTTTTGAAAGTCATGATTGAATTTGCCTCCACCACATTCTAAGGCAGTGTATTCCAGATCCTAATCACTCATGTGTAAAAAGCTGTTCCTCATGTCACCTTTGGTTCTTTTGCCAATCACTTTAAATTGGTGTCCTCTAGTGCTTGACCCTTTCACCAATGGGAATAGTTTTTATCTACTCTGTCCAGACCCCTCATAATTTTGAAAACTATCAAATTTCTTTTCAACCTTCTCATCTCACAGGAGAACAACCCCAGCTTTTCCAGTCTATCCATGTAACTGAAGGCCCTCATCCTGGAACCATTCTTGTTAATCTTTTCTGCACCCTCTCTAAAGCCTTCAGATCCTTCCTAAAGTGCAGTGCCTAGAATTGGATGCAGCACTCCACCTGAGGCTGAACTAGTGTTTCACAAAGGTTCATCATAACCTCCTTGCTTTTGTACTCTGACTCTGTTTATAAAGCAGAGGGTCCCATATGCTGATAGCTGGAGCTAGAGACACAGACGACTGAATTTTAGTAGCACACCGCAAATCGCAGTGGCTCACTTTGAAGTCAGCGGCCCTCCCGCGTGGAGCAGCTGCCACAGAGCCCCCGCAATATTTCGCACGGGGGCTCATTTAAATGGAGGAGGTGGAACAGTCGCCTCAGATGACGTAGAGGGGGTGGCCTCGCCATCCCAGGCAATAGAACCATAGAAATATTACGGCACAGAAGGAAGCCATTCAGCCCGTCATGTCCATGCTGGCCGAACAAACTAGCTGCCCACTCTAATCCCATCTTCCAGCACCTGGTCCACAGCCTTGCAGGTTACAGCACATCAGGTCCAGGTACCTTTTAAAAGAATTGAGGGTTTCTGTCTCCACCACCATTCCTGGCAGTGAATTCCAGACACCCACCACCCTCTGGGTGAAAAAGTTTCCCCTCATTTCCCCTCTAATCCTTCCACCAATCACCTTAAATCTGTGTCCCCTGGTAACTGACCGCCTTGCCAGGGAAAACAAGTCCGTCTTGCCTACTCTATCTAGGCCCTTCATAATTTTGTACACCTCAACTAAGTCATCCCTCAGCCTTCTCTCTTCTAAGGAAAACAACCCTAGCCGATCCAATCTTTCCCCATAGCTGCAATTTTCAAGCCCTGGCAACATTCTTGTAAATCACCTTTGTACTCTCTCCAGAGCAATTATGACCTTCCTGCAATGTGGTGACCAGAACTGTACACAGTACTCCAGCTGTGAAGGTATGAGGCGTGAGTTGGCCATGACGGATTGGGAAACGTTACTTAAAGGGATGACGGTGGACAGGCAATGGCAAACATTTAAAGAACGCATGGATGAACTGCAGCAATTGTTTATCTCTGGCGCAAAAGTAAAATTGGAAAGGTAGCCAAAACATGGCTTACAAGGGAAATTAGAGATAGCATTAGATCCAAGGAACAGGCATATAAATTTGCCAGAAAAAACAGACCTGAGGATTGGGAGCAGTTTAGAATTCAGGAAAGGAGGACCAAGGGATTGATTAAGAAGGGGAAAATAGAGTACGAGAGCAAGCTTGCGGGAACATAAAAACTGACTGCAAAAGTCTCGAAAGGTATGTGAAGAGAAAAAGATTGGTGAAGACAAATGTGGGTCCCTTACAGTCAGAAACAGGGGAATTTATGATGGGGAACAAAGAAATGGCTGACCAACTAAATGCATACTTTGGTTCTGTCTTCGCAAAGGAGGACACAAATATCATACCAGAAATGTTGGGGAACACAGGGCTTAGTGAGAGAAAGGAACTGAAGGAAATCGGTATTAGTAGAGAAATGGTGTTGGGGAAATTGATGGGATTGAAGGCTGATAAATCCCCAGGGCCTGATGGTAAGCATCCCAGAGTACTTAAGGAAGTGGCCCTAGAAATAGTGGATGCATTGGTGGTCATCTTCCAAGATTCTATAGACTCTGGAAGAGTTCCTAAAGATTGGAGGGTAGCTAATGTAACCCCACTTTTTAAAAAGGGAGGTAGAGAGAAAGCAGGGAATTACAGCCAGCCTGACGTCGGTAGTGGGGAAAATTCTAGAGTCTATTATCAAAGATGTTATAGCAGAGTGATTTGGACAAGTTGAGTGAGTGGGCTAATGCATGGTAGATGCAGTATAATGTAGATAAATGTGAGGTTATCCACTTTGGTAGCAAAAACAGGAAGGCAGATTATCTGAACGGCTATAAACTGAGAGAGGGGACTATGCAGCGAGACCTGGGTGTTCTCGTACACCAGTCGCTGAAGGTAAGCATGCAGGTCCAACAGGCGGTAAAAAAGGCAAATGGTATGTTGGCCTTCATAGCGAGAGGATTCAAGTACAGGAGCAGGGATGTCTTGCTGCAATTATACAGGTCCTTGGTAAGGCCAAACTGGAATAGTGTGAGCAGTTTTGGTCTCCTTATCTGAGGAAGGATGTTCTTGCTATAGAGGGA
Organism: Heterodontus francisci; assembly: GCF_036365525.1. Lineage (NCBI taxonomy): Eukaryota > Metazoa > Chordata > Chondrichthyes > Heterodontiformes > Heterodontidae > Heterodontus > Heterodontus francisci. The sequence continues at coordinate 81,221,208 of NC_090392.1, read as the reverse complement.
GTGCAGCGAAGGCTTACCAGACTGATTCCTGGGATGGCGAGACTGACGTATGAGGAGAGACTGAATCGGTTAGGATTATATTCGCTGGGGTTCAGAAGAGTGAGGGTGGAATCTCATAGAAACCTATCAAATTCTAACAGGACTTGACAGGGTAGATGCATGAAGGATGTTCCCGATGTTGGGTGAGTCCAGAACCAGGGGTCATAGTCTAAGGATACGGGGTAAACCTTTCAGGACTGAGATGAGGAGAAATTTCTTCATCCAGAGACTGGTGAGCCTATGAAATTCAATACCACAGAAAGCAGTTGAGGCCAAAACATTGTATGTTTTCAAGAAGGAGTTAGATATAGCTCTTGGGTCTAAAGGGATCAAAGGGTATGGGGCGAAAGCGGGAACAGGTTACTTAGTTGGATGATCAGCCATGATCATAATGAATGGCGGAGCAGGCTCGACGGGCCGAATGGCCTACTCCTGCTCCTATTTTCTATGTGGCCTAACCAACGTTTTATACAGTTCCAGCATTACATCCCTGCTTTTGTATTCTATACGTCAGCCAATAAAAGTAAACATCCCATATGCCTTCGTCACCACTCTACCTGTCCTGCCAAGTTCAAGGACCAATGGACATGCACTCCAAGGTCTCTCACTTCATCTCCCCTCTCATTATCCTCCTGTTTATTGTGTATTCCCTCGCTTTATTTGCCCTCCTCAAATGCATTATCTCACACTTCTCTGGATTAAAATCCATTTGCCACTTTTCCACCCACTCACCCAAACCATTGATATCATTCTGGTTCGGCCACATTTGGAATACTGCGTGCAGTTCTGGTCGCCATATTACAAAAAGGATGTGGATGCTTTGGAGAGGGTGCAAAGGAGGTTCACCAGGATGTTGCCTGGTATGGAGGGCACTAGCTATGAAGAGAGGTTGAGTAGATTAGGATTATTTTCATTAGAAAGACGGAGGTTGAGGGGGGACCTGATTGAGGTGTACAAAATCATGAGAGGTATAGACAGGGTGGATAGCAAGAAGCTTTTTCCCCCAGAGTGGGGGATTCAATTACTAGGGGTCACGAGTTCAAAGTGAGAGGGGAAACGTTTAGGGGGGATATGCGTGGAAAGTTCTTTACGCAGAGGGTGGTGGGTGCCTGGAACGCGTTGCCAGCGGAGGTGGTAGACGCGGGCACGATAGCGTCTTTTAAGATGTATCTAGACAGATACATGAATGGGCAGGAAGTAAAGAGATAGAGACCCTTAGAAAATAGGCGACAGGTTTAGATAGAGGATCTGGATTGGCGCAGGCTTGGAGGGCCGAAGGGCCTGTTCCTGTGCTGTAATTTTCTTTGTTCTTTGGAATCTACAGCTATCCACTTCACTATCAACTACACAGCCACTTGTGCCTTCAGCAAATTTCCCAATCATGCCTCCCACATTTAAGTCCAAATCATTAATATACACCACAAACAGCAAGGGACTCAGCACTGAGCCCTGTGGAACGCCACTGGAAACAGCTGTTCATTCGCAAAAATATCCGTCGACTACTACCCTTTGTTTCTTGTCCGAGCCAATTCTGGATCCAAACTGCCACATTCCTCTGTATCCCATGGGCTTTTATTTTACTGACCAGTCTGCCATGTGGGACCTTGTCAAATGCCTTACCACCCTCATCAATCCTCCTTGTTACTCCCTCAAAAAACTCAATTAAGTTAGTAAGACATGACCTTCCCCTAACAAATCCATGGTGACTATCCCTGATTAATCCGTGCCTTTCTAAGTGGCGGTTAATCCCGTCCCTCAGAATTGATTCTAACAATTTACCCATCACCGAGGTCAGACTGACGGGCATATAATTATTTGGCCTATCCCTTGCACCGTTTTTAAACAATGGTACAACATTCGCAGACCTCCTATCGTCTAGTACCTCGCCTGTATCTAGTGAGGATTTGAAGACAATCCTCAGCACATCTGCTATTTCCTCCCTGCCTTTAACAACCTGGGATGCAATCCATCCGGCCCTGGTGATTTATCCACTTTCAAGGATGCCAGACCCTTTAGTACGTCCTCTCTCATTATGCTTATCGTATCTAATATTTCACACTCCTCCTCTATCTACAATGTCTGCATCAAGCCTCTCCTTTGTGAGGACAGAAACTTAAAACGCATTAATAACCCTGCCCACATCTTCTGCAACCATGCACAAGTTCCCTTGTACATCTCTGATAGGCTCTATCCTTTCCTTAGTTATCCTCTTGCTCTTAATGTACTGATAAAACATCTTCTGGTTTTCCTTGATTTTACCTGCCAATAATTTTTCATGTCCTCGCTTTGCTTTTCTAATTTCCTCTTTTACTTCACCCCTGCACTTTCTATTCTCCTCTAGGCTTTCTGAAGTATAAAGATTTTTATGATCGTCATAAGCTTTCTTTTTCAGCTTTAACTTACCCTGTAAGCTTCTAGATAGATAACCAGGGGGCTCTAGAATTTCCCCGGCCCCACCCCGCCACGACCCCCGACGTCTGAGGGCTAGTAAAATTCAGTCCAGAGTGTAAAATATACAATAGTTTCATAGTTTTCTTAGCTTTCAAATCCTTCATTGCATGTCAGCTGGTGCTGAGAGAACAAGAGTAATGAGCAATGAAAAATACATAAATGTATTTATTTTAACAGTAATTACATTTAGCTCACTGAGTGCAGCACTGTGAAACTGAACTTAACACAGCAGCTCTCTATTATAGATCAAATAAACAATAGCTCATAGAACTTACACAGAAAAGACAATGTAAATAGGCTTTAAAAAAAAAATAGTCTGGTAACACATCATTCATCAATAACCTGGAATGTCTTTCCTGTACTATAATCAGTGATTCTGTAACAAATGCACTGCATTGAACAGTAACCACCACTGTGTTAGCAGTAAGTCAAATTCCAGTCAACCCATTCTTAAGTATGTATCTGCAGCCATCACCAGCAAGGCACCTCGACCAAAGTAATAACATCCCAATGGCTCTGGCTCTCCTGGTGCTGCCTTGAAAATCTTCAAGCCAATGAACATCTCTGTCAGCTCCCTCCTTTTCTCTCCAGATAGTGAGCTGCCCTGTAACTACAGTAGTGAACTAAATGTTTCACCCTAGCCCTAATGGCTCTTTTTAAAGAGCTTCCCATTTTAAACAAAGGTACTCAGTCCAGAAAAATTAAAGACTTGGACACGCAGGCTGTTCAACTGTGGTGAAGAGGGTGTATGGGAAAACCTTACAGCTTACACCAATACTTAATTCACCTGATGTCCACACAAATACACTTCCAATCAGGAATCACTGGATAACTATTAAGAGTGTAAGTTTTAGCTAATTCTCCTGTGCATAGCATTGAAGCTAATTGTAAACCACAACCAATTACCAGAAACCTTTGGTTTGCATGCCTTAGTGCATTCTCAGTGTTTTTATCCACTAGGTTGTCAGGGTAGCTAGGAGGAATGTTATGGGGAGAAAAACAAAAGTTATCTTCAGGTCCTACACATGGCTCAGAAAATACTCACTGAACTTATACAAAAAGACAAAGTAAATAGGCTTTTTTAAAAAATAGACTGGTAACATCATTCATAAATAAGCTGGAACATCTCCCCTGCACTATAATCAGTGATTCTGGAACAAATGCACTGCATTCAACAGTAACCACCATGCATTAAAGAATTTTTGTTTGTCTGGAATGCTATGAGAACCCTGAAAAATATCTTAGAAACACAACAGCTACAATTAATAATACTATCGGCTCCTAAAACTGATTTTAAATCATCACAGTAAACATTTATCGACTTTAGGTTTGATTTTAATGTAGGGGACCCACTAGAGGTGCAGCACACCCAACCAATTGGGGACGTGTGGGCTCTGCTCATTTAAATAAAACTTGCTCCTGATCAGCTTCACAATCTGGCTGGTGGGGGAGAGCAGGAATATAGCTGCAGGGAATGGTACCCTACAATCAATCAGTGGGTGGAGGGCTTTCACTCATATCATGGTAGAAGGGGAAGGCTGGAGTTTCCTTACCTTCAGGAATCAGGAGGATGCCAGTTGTCAGGACTCCCCAAAGATCAATGGGATGTTGGAGCTGAGTAGGCCCAAGAACTCTTTGCAGGATCTGAGGGGACCACTCCTGCTCGTCCTGGCACAGAAGGAGGTCAAAGAGAGAAGTGTTTTTAAAGTCACTGGACCTCTTGTGGCCAATCAGCGCCTCCCACCATGTTTCTGATGCTGGGCAACAGACAGCGCACAGACTTTTAAAATTATGTTCCAGCACGGATGAAATCATCAGACCACGACTTTTGAATCTTAAATAGGTTCCCATCTGCTTTCAGAAGGAGCCTCAACTAGGGCCTGCATCTCTGCCATTAAAAGTATGGTAGTCAGGAATGCAGCATCTCTCATTTTGAACCGCTTGCTCAAGACTTTGTGCTTGTCTGGAATGGTGGGAATTGGGAGGAGGTGGTTTAAAATCAAGGCCTCTGGGTCTGAATAGACCATCTGAATAGATTCAAATGCGTTAAATACAATGTTGTGAGCCGATTCCTCTTCTCTCCTAATCTAATCACTCTCCTCTTCTACAAGTTTTAAACTGACATCTGCAAACTCCAAAATCAGAGTGGTGCAAACTAATGCACTGTATCCGGTACAGTCGGTCACACCTGCAATTCTCCACATGAGCAGCTTCCAAATAGGTGCAAAGCAGAAGAAAAGAGATTTCCAATAATACCCCAAGCCAAGAATACCCCAATCAACATTTGCAGTCACACATCTCCAAATGCAGTTATCAGAGGGTTGACTATGGTATGCTTGGCATCCCATCAACCACTGCAGATACCAAGGAAGGAAATATTCTTGTCATACAGGGTCTCATCCTCAACAACTCCATTTATTTCAAGTTGTGTTACTATATAAAAAAATCTTTGTTGCTTGTTATATTCAGTTACAATTGCTGGAAGATGGGCACACATCACTTCAACATCTCAGTAAGGTCACATTTGTGCAGCAGAAAGCATGTGCTATTCAGGCAAGTTTTGTAGTGATAAATATTTGGTATCTCAGAAAAATAGCTGAGCTCAATTCAAGCAGTGCATTTATCAGTTTCTCGATAATATACCCAGATGTCTAGACTGAAGAACTATCCCATCCCTTGCCCCACCTCCAACACAGACACAGAAATGGTCCTCAAAACTCAATTTCTCAAAACAATCTATGATTCCCAAATGAAATGGATTTGATTAAATACAAAGTTGATGCATCAAACAAATGTCTGGAGGCACAACCATTGAACAATGCTGCTATTCTTTGGTGAGCAGAATTGTTAATAAAAAGGAGAAATAAAGTAAAATTCTGACCCACATAATCGGTAATCAAGAATTGCTGATTATTTAAAGGGATAAAGCCTGGTAACTTAAAAAAGAAAACTCAAAAATTTAAAAAGATTCATGTCGTGTCTCGCCTCCTATTCACAGCCATTGTTTCAGCTGCTTTTCCAAAGAAAATATTCCATCATTAAGCCTCAGCTTCCAGTACTGCCCCAACCTCAGTGCACACAATATATGTTGCGCATTGGATGGTAGAGCAGCAATCAAGGAGCAATGTTTTGGAGATGGAACAACAAATATCTCGGAAATATGTCGAAGATAATCCTGGAGTCAGCAATCTCAAAAGAATTTACACAAATCTTTTTTAAACAAGGAAAATTACACATAGGGTGCACTGTACAGACAATCCAGAAATATAGGATCATTAGGCCCTGACTCTGCACAGCTCATTGTAATAAAAATAAAAGTTAAACATTCACTGAATCTATAGTACCAGCCTCTCAAAGCTGATTATTTTTTACCCCCAACTCCTTCATTAAATCAAAAAACATTTGCATCTTGTTTACTAGGTGGTGCTGGTCATTGAATCAACAGAAAGACAGTGGTTTCAGTTTCCCACCATCAACTCTGAAACCAGTGACCAAAATGGCAGAAGTTGAAGCACCCAATGGGACACAAGAAAGCCAATCACTATGCTTTTTGTTCTGACTCTGCCAGGTTACCTAATTAAGTTCTGGAACTAAGGCTCCTAATTCCCAGCAAAATATACAGACATCCTTAAGGTAATAAAAGAAAATAAAACATATGAAGTCTATGGCTAAGGATCTGCATAGCCATTGGAAAATAGGCTTACAAGACTCCCATACATTTTTAAAAATAATCTGCTACACAACACACTCTTTCCATCAAAGCTTATTCAAATGGTAAATCAGAAATACACATCCAATGTTTGTAAAATCATCTGTCGGCAAAGTGGGCAGTTGCGTTGGTAGATGGGCTGCTGCAAGAGAATGTCCGTGCAACCTTGGCAGAGGCACAGGTGTCGGCACGGGAGCAGCAACACAGATTTTGCCTGGTCCTGACAGATGACACATTTTTTTCGTTCTTCTTGTTCCTTCAAGAGCATCCAGAGATTGTTTTCCACAGGGACATTGCTATTATCATCTTTACTGCCAGTTGGTTTCGTTACCGAACGTAAAGTTCCATCTCTGGCTTCTGATCCACATACAGAAGTCTCAGTCATGATCAGCTCTTGTTCTCTTACAGAGTTACCATCACCTTGGACTGGGTTGGGATCGGTTTGCTGTTCCAGCTGCAGAGCCAGTTGCTGCTCTACAGCTGTTTCATCCTCCAAGTTCTCATTAGGATCCGCCTGGGGCCGCCGCTGGTTAAGAGGCCAGTTATTGACAAAACCTGGGTTCAATCCCTGCAGTTCTTCACTGTACATTCGCCGCCATGTCTCTGAGTTCACCATCAGCTGCATACTGGCCACTACTAACCTACAAACATGCATGACATTCCTCCTGACCCGGTGAAGATTTGGTGCAGTGTTCAAGTGTAGATTCACTTGATTAACAGTTCTTATTATCATCTCTGGATTTGCATAAATTGTTAGACTGGAGATGATGACAAAAGTGATCACCAACCCATATAGATTCAGGAGAAACACATCTGCCAACACTCTGGTGAGGGAGATCAAGATTTCAATCACAAACTGGCATGGAGTCCACAGCAGGATCACATTGCCAAGGACACTCCTGGACAAATAGGTGAGGATCGAAGCAAAAACTTCCGAAGCCCCTACCAAAGGGTCCCACAGCACTGCAGCAATGGAAAACAGGTTCTGGGTCCCAATGAGGAACATGTTGATGACAGTGTTGACAAAATACGCAGCCAGGCTGGCCAAGATCCCCAAAGCATCCCAGAGCTGTTTGAGAAAGAGGTGGCCGGAGCAGACGGTGTTGGCAAAGCCCCTTTGCAGCACCTCTCGCCCCCGCAGACTCAGGTAAGACAGCAGGTGCCCCACAACCTTCAGGCTCTCTGCCAGGCCACACACCACCCTCAGCAAACTGCACAGCAGGTTGAGGGTGAGGTGCAAGCCGCCGGAGCACAGCTCTGCCACCCCCAGTACCAACAGCCCCAGCAGGTTATAGCACAGGGCGAAGAAGCAGGCCACGACCCCGGGGATGCAGAGCAGCAGGTGCAGGAGGCCCGAGACCGCAGTCAGCGCCGAGGAGACCAGCCAGAAATTGAGGTCCAACAAGAAGCAGAGCAGGTCCAGGGCCCGGCCCAGGCTGCTAATCAGGATGATTATAACGCCGGCCATTGCCGTGCCTGGAGAGCCACGGCCGCTCCGGTTCCAGCTCCGGTTCCCGCTCCCGGTCTGACCGCGGCGGCGGCCCCGCCCCCAACCGTCAAACCCAATTCAAAAATAAACTGCCAGCCCAAATGAGCCGATCGCAACACACCGAGCGAGAGGCTGCGGGAGAAGCGCCGAACCATCGATCGGAAGCCATGCTGAGGGAAAGCGGCATTCTGTTTATAATGCCCTTCCCCCTCCTCCCTCAAACACATCAACTGTGCTTTACTGCAGCTTTTTAAAAAAGGTAATTTTTAAAAAATATAGTTAGCATTCATCCTACTCGATTCAGTGCTTCATTTTTACATTTTTCTCTAATCTGAAGGGATTTAAAAAAATAGGAGCGGGATAGGCCATTCGGCCCCTCGAGCCGGCACTGCTATTCAATGAGATCATGGCTGATCTTCTACCTCAGCATCACTTTCCGCCGTAACCTTTAGTAAACAAAATCTATCGATTTCAGCGTTGAATATGCACAACGATGGAGCAGCCACAGCCCTCTGGAGTAGAGAATTCCTAAGATTCACTCTGACTGAAGACATTTCTCATCTTGGTTCTAAATGGCCAATCCCATAGCCTGAGACTACAGTCCCTAGTTCTAGACTGTCCAGCCAGGTGGAATCAGCCTCTCAGGATCTCCTCTGTCAAGTCCACTTGCTGCAGCTGGGATAAACTCCATGCCTGCTGCCTCTGATAAATCACCCAAGTGATCATTTTTCATGTGTGAACCCAGACAGTGAATGCCAATGGGTTCTTCAACCATGTAGGGCATCATAGTGGTGCCTGATTCAGTCCTCACCCAACATCTATATAGAATCATACAGCATAGAAAGAGGCCATTCAGCCATTTTGTCTATATCAGCTGTTTGAAACAGCTATGCAATTAGTTCCATTTCCCTACTCTTTCCCCATAGCCTGACAAATTTTTTCCTTTTCAGGTATACAGTTATATGGCAGTATTTTGTAAGTTACTAGTGAATCTGCTTTCCCTACCATGCCAGATTGTAGTAACTAACTACATAAAAAACAAATCTCTGACATTCTCCCCTTGATTTTTTGGCAATTCTATGTCCTCTGGTTACCAACCCTTCCACCAATGGAAAGATCTGCTACTCTATCTAAAAATCTACTCTTATCAAAACCCTTATAATTTGGAACACCTCTATTAAATCTTTCCTTAACATTCACTACTCTAAGGTGAACAATCTCAGCTTCTCTAGTCTCTCCACATAACTGAAGTCCCTCATCTCTAGTTTCATTCTGGTAAATCTCCTCAGTACCCTCTCGAAAGCCTCAAGTTGCCATCAATGAAGAGCAGGGTCTAGAAATAAGTTTCCCCAGGATGTTGAGGTTTATTATAGAGCCTCTGTCTCTGTCCAGCTGAGATCAGCCAACTCATCATATCAGCTTTATTTTTAATATTAAATAATTATTAGCTGATGTCCCATAGTGTTTCTCATGAGCACAAGTTAAAAACATATATTGTAGAAACTGACTTTTTGCTTATTTTCCATTCACTAATTCTGTCTTTCACTCTCTTTGCTTTTTGTTTGTGTTTTATTTATTCTGTTGGCAGGAGTTTCTGTCGATGTTATACCTTCTCAACCCATTACTTTATCCAGGTTACCACACACTGATGCTACTGTGATATGAAAACAGAAGAAAAGCATTGGATGGTAAGAGGATTAGTAACTCCTGGTGAACTATAGCGAATAATGCAACTTTTAGATTTCAAGAGGAGAGCTGCCTGACCTGCTGAGTATTTCCAACATTTTCTGTTTTTGTTTTAGAGATCTAGAAATTGATTGGGAACATGTTTCTTTTTAAAAATTGGTTTCTTCAAACTAAGATATTATCCATTTTACAACACAGATACATGAATAACTGTTTACGTGAACAATTGTTTTGAATTTATCTTTTTTCCAAAAAAAGTACTTATTCATGAAATTTGTAAAAGTACATTTTTTAACTGTTCAAATTTGACATTGCATATAGTACAATACAGTTCAGTTTCTTTCAATATAGTTCATGGCACTCTGAGGTGCCTCACTACACATAGATATTAGATTTACGATATAGAGACAGAGTCATTTACAGCACAGAAGGAGGCCATTTGGCCCATCAAGTCCATGCCGGCTCTCCCTGGAACTATGCATTCAGTCCCACTCCCTGGCTAGATCCCCATAGCCCTGCGAGTCTATTTCTCTCAGGTAGCCATCCAACTGCCTCTTGAAGTCATTGATTGCTCACAAGGGTGGTGGAAGTGGAGACAGTGAGTTCCAGGTCATTACCACCCACTGTGTAAAAAAGTGCTTTCTCATATTCCCCCTGCATCTTTTGCCCAAAACCTTCAATCTGTGTTCCCTAGTCCTGACTGATTACTGATTACCATCAGTTAATGGGAACAGTTTTTCCTTGTCTAACTTATCTAAACCTGTCATAATCTTCTACACTTCTATGAAATCTCCCCTCAATCTCCTTTGTTCTAAGGAGAACAAACCCAGCTTTTCCAACCTAACCTTGGAACTAAAATCCTCCATCCCTGGAACCATTCTGGTACATACATTATATACATTTACATTTCATATCAAACATTATCTGCTGCATCCAGCCCGAGGGGTTTTACACGGTTTCCAACCCCTTGGTGTACTATGTATCTTCCAGCCTTTCCCCATTGAGCCTTTGCGGCAGTTGCCCCAAGCTTTAGCGTGTCCCTCAGCACGTAGTCCTGGATCTTGGAGGGTGTCAGTCTGTAACACTTGGTCATGGACAGCTCTTTGCACTGGAAGACGAACAAGATTCAGGCAGACCATTGCACGTCTTTCATCGAGTTGATGATCCTCCAGCAGCAGCTGAAGTTTGTCTCGATGTGAATCGCTTGGAACAGCCCGTAGAGCACAGCATCCTGTGTTATGGAGCTGCTGGGATGAATCTTGACAAAAACCACTGCTTCTCTTTCCAGACATGCTTTGCAAAGGCACATTTCAGAAGGTGGATGACGGTCTCCTCCACACCATAGCCGCCTTGAGGACAGCGTGCAGTGGTACTGAGACTCTGGGTGTGCATGAAGGGTATGGTGGGGAGGGCTCATCTCATCACCGGTCAAGCTATGTCTAGGTACTTGTTTGAAAGTTATGGCGCTGAGCATTCTGTCAAATGACTTTGACAGTCTGCTCAGGGAACCATCCGACAGGTTCCACCAATCTCCTTTTACCACAGGGCCTGGAGGACATTATGTTTGGACCACTGCCTGATGGACTTGTGGTCAAAGATGTTTCTCTGCACAAACTTTTCCACAAGGGTCAGGTGGTGCGGCATGGTCCAACTGAATGAAGCATTCCAAGGCAACGAGGCCAGACTCATCCTTCATAACACTGGGGACAGATAGAACCTCAGCATGTAGTGAGTGACACATGGAGTTTGCTTACTGAGAGTCTACACACAGCTTGCTGCAGCTGCACACAAAGGTGACCATTAGGATGAGGGTGATGTTGGGTATGCTTTTCTCCTGCTTTATGTAAAGATTCGTACATCGTGTCCCTGCGGACATGGTCCATTTTCAATCTCCAGGTAACGCTCAGGTGACTATCATGGCACAGGAGCAGGGTATGGGCCAGACCTGTGCCATGTGCAGCAACACCAGCAGCCCTCGCACCTGATGATCAGGATCTTACCAGCAATGGAGAGGGAACGTCGCTCCCACATGTCCAGTTTCTGTTTCACCTTGGCTATATGCTCCTTCCAGTTTTTGGCGCATGTTTTGGCCCCTCCAAACCATATCCCCAGCACCTTTAGGTAGTCTGACCTGACAGTGAAGGGGACAAAGGATCTATCGGCCCAGCCCCCAAAAAACATGGCCTCGCTCTTGACATGATTTACTTTGGCTCCCAAGGCTAGTTCACTGCTCGTCAGTCTGTGAACCAACAGCGAGTCCAAGCAGCAGACGCCAATGTCGTGCACGTACATGACCTGAATGCCTCCGCTGCCTGGGGATTATCACTCATCCTTCCGGATGGACTCGGTCAAGGATTTGATACAGCACACGAACAAGACAGAGGAGAGAGGGCAGCCTGATTTGATTGAAAAGCTTTCCGATTCCCATCCACTGATTGAAATTGCACTACTGATGTTTGTGTAGAGCAGTTGGATCCAATTGTGTATTCCCTCTCCAAAATCTTGGAGAGCAAGTCCATTAATATAGGTGTGACATTTTCTGTCCAAGGCCTCCTCCTGGTCCAAGCTGATGAGGCAGGTGTCCACCCTCTTGTCCTGTACATAGGCAATCATATCCCTGAGTAGCGTGAGACTATCAGAGATATTCCTGCTGGTTACAGTGCAGGCCTGATAAGGGTGGTTTACTAACTCCAGGGCAGACTTGACCCAAATGGCAGTGACCTTGGACAGAAAGCCGTAGTCCACATTAAGCAGTGAAATGGGCTGCCAATTCCATCCACTTCCCTTCCTCTTGTAGATGAGGGTGATGATGCCTTTCCTTATTGATTCTGACATGCTGCCGGCCAGGAGCATGCTCTCGTACACTTCCAGCAGGTCTGGGCCAATCCTGTCCCACAGAGTTGAATACAACTCGGTGGTAAGCCATCATGTCCCAGAGTTTTACTCATCTTGAAGGACCCAACAGCCTTTGTTACCTCATCCAGAGTTAGCAGCTTGTCTAGATGCTCCCATGTACTGTTGTCTAAGACTTCCTTGATAGATGACAGGGAAGCCGAACTATCTGTGGGCTTCATTGTACAGTCCAGCATAAAAGGATTTGCTGATCCTTAGTCTGTCAGTCCGCGATAATGTTACCAAGCCGTTGTCTTCCTTCAGGCTGCTGATCACAGAGCTCTCTCTGTGTACCTTTTGGAAGAAGAAATGTGAGCAAGTCTCAACCTGCTCCACAGAGCGGACTCTAGACTGGAAGATCATCTTGGAAGCTTCCGAGGCAAACAGAAAGGCCTCCTGGCTCTTCGGCTCTTGGTGATCCTGCTTGACATCGACCCCCATCGACAGCAGAAGGAGCAGATTCTGCATGCTTTTTGGAGTCGGGACATTTCCCATTGTTTCTCTCTCGCCTTCTGAACACCTTTGAGGATGAAGAACCTCTTGATGTTCACTTTAATTGCTTCCCACCAGTGTGTTGGAAACTCAAAGAGGAGTTTCACGGTTCTCCAACCTTTGTAATCCCTTTTGAGTTCCTCAGTGTTTCCTGAAGACAACAGTTTCACGTTCAGCTTCCATGTACCCCTGCTGAGGTTCTGGTCTTCCTGTAGCTGATAGCCAGTAGCAGGCAGTGGTCAGAGAAGAACACCGGCTTGACATCATTGGATCTGCCCGTGAGCACTCGGGACATAAACAGAAAGTCTATACTGGAATAGATGGAGCTGTCTGGCCTCAACCAGGTTTATCTACCTGGTGCTCCGTCTGCAGGTTTGCTGAGATGTTGCGCAGCTTGGCGTCTTTTACTGCATCCATCAAGAGTCTTGACGTAGAATCCAGCTTGCTGTCGGCCCTGCCAGATTGTCCAATCGCGTCAATGATGCAGTTGAAGTCACTGCTTAGAATAACCAGCTTGGATGTCGCCAGCAGCAGTGGGGATTGCTGGAAGATGAGCAACAGTTTGCTCTTTAGAGCTGGGGCGTACACGTTGATTAACCCAAGCAGAGTATTTTTGTACATTATGTCGGCTACCGCTTACCACCTCCATAACTTTGGTGATGGTGAAGTTGCCTCCCCCAAGCAGAGGATCCAGGCCGTAGGAATGGCCAGATCCTCCTGACCAGATTGGTGGCTTGTGGGGCGACTATCACGACCATTGCCTGTAGGTGCTGAGGTGCAGCAGTCCACACTCCTCCAGAAACAGCAGATCAGCTTTGACCTTGGGCAAGGTACCCCAAGATTGAAATACATCGTGTAATAACTTTAATGTTAAGCATGTTAATAGAGGCAAATTTATAATCCAACTTAGACTATGTATAGTTTACCAGTCCAATTGTCTATCCTATTCCCAGCCCTTGAGTATGATCCTGCATACCCGTAGTGTTCACAAACTGTTGCACTGATGCGGGGCTGAGATACCAGTCCAAGTCTCCCACACAAGTGTTGTTCCACCATGAGAACATTGCCCAGGGAGGGGGTTGTGTATCCAGGCAGGTTTGGCTGGTCCCCCAAAGGTGCTGTCATCTCTTTTTTTTCGTCAAGGATTTTGCTGTTCCCAGCCTCCTGGAGCTGAGGTGCACTGGGCACTTCACTGTGCTGCTGTTCTGGGGCTGGGGTGCATTGGGCCGTTCACCTCTTTCAATGTTTCAGAGCATGGGGCCCATCACCTCCTTTATCTCCTTCATGCTCTACCGCTTTTTATGCTGGTGACAGCTTTCTTGCCCTTTGGTGTCCTACAAGGAGCAGCCATTGGTGTCTGTTTGGGACATCAGCCCCTTCTTGCCACTAGTTTAGATGGTAGTTTTTTTCCTTCTTTTGTGTCTTCTTCTTTGTGGTTCTTCTTTTAACCACCTGTCAGTCACCTTGTTGTTCCCCTACTGCCTCCCCTTCCATCAATTCTGTCTGCTCGAGAGGACGCTTTGGAGGATGTTTTGGGTTTGACAGTTTACTGAAGTGTCCTTCCCATTTTTGCCACTCGCCATGTCCACTTTCTTGTTCCAAGGCCCTTGGTGGAGGTTGGGGTGTTAATCTCCTTTGAAGCGCCCCTGTTTGTTGCTCCTTCTTAAATTACCTTTGCATAGGTGGCATTGCGTTTTGGGAAGGCCTTGTCAAGGTGGCTAGCTTCATCACACAGATTGCAGCACTTGTCTGCCTTGCATTCCTTTGTCTGGTGACTTTCCTGCTTGCAGTTTCTGCAGACGTTTGTGCTGCAGTTGGCGGCCACGTGTCCGCCTTTGTCCAGGTTTGACACACTCTGGGCGGCCCCGCATAAACCACGTAGGCTCGACTTCATCCGGTGGCAAAGCTGGAGGATGGCTCCCTTGGTATCCACCTTCAAGGTCACCTTGACCTGCCACTTGGTCCAAATTCCAAGGCTCCTTGACCTCACTGCTGTTTCCAGCCACCTTGATGTACCTGGCAAGGAACGTGAGCACATCCATGACAGGGATATGAGGGTTCTGCATGTGGATCATCACCATGTGGTTCTGTTGTGACGGCAGCTTAAACATCAGCTCCACAGTGAGGATCGATAGTGGTGCCTAGTTTCCTCTCTCCTTGAATGCTTTCAGATTTTTCAGGTATTCCACAATGTTTTTAAAGGTAACCTCAATATATCCACTTCTGGGGAAATCTTGCAGGCAGAAGATGTCTGCAACTCTGAATCTATAGCAGTTAAATAGGATCCTCTTCACAAAGAAGGTGCAGTCCATTGGCATGCTTCTTCCATCTTCTTGACTGTCACTCTGACAGTATTACTCACCTCTTGGCTTGGAGCTCAGGTGTTTTTTTTTATTCATTCATGGGATGTGGGCGTCACTGGCTATGCCAGCATTTATTGCCCATTCCTAATTGCCCTTGAGAAGCTGATGGTGAGCTGCCTTCTTGAACCGCTGCAGTCCATGTGGTGTAGGTACACCCACAGTGCTGTTAGGAAGGGAGTTCCAGGATTTTGACCCAGCGACAGTGAAGGAACGGCGATATAGTTCCAAGTCAGGATGGTGTGTGACTTGGAGGGGAACTTGCAGGTGGTGGTGTTGGTTGCAACCAAAGCTGAAAATGTTGAGTCTTCACTGTATTAGCGTTAGGCCTGAGCCAGCATAAAGTTCCACGGATCACAGGCGAGTTCAAACATAGTTGGGGCATTAGGCCGAAGCCAGCATTGAAATCCATCCAAAAACAAAAAAAAAAAACTGAAGGACTTGCAACTCGGAACTTACACTTCATCTGAGCCAAAAGGCCAAGAAGCGATTGTTTAGAGTTTTCACTATGGATAAAAAGGCAGGTGCTGTTAGATGATTCTTTCGCCTCCATAGCAACCCCTCTCTGTCTTGCAAGTGCTTGTAAATATTCTTTCTGTCAAAAAAGGGTTCTAAAATTTTTGCTCCAACTTGTTTTGAACGTATTTGTAAATAATTTACTGTTAGCGCTGAAGGGAACACACTCCGTTCTGATGCATGGTTGAAGATTCTACTGATGCTCAGAGGGAAGCATTTTGAGAAGTACAGATACGATGTACTTGTTGTTTCTGCTCAGCTAACAGATTGATAGTTTTCAGAAGAATATCAACTCCAACCATAGGCTTTGAGAAAGGCCAATGGCTGCAAGTCCAAAATATCGATAAAGGTACTCAAAGACACAAAAGACAGTTTTATGGGTATATTTTACGAACCATAAATTCTGAAAACTTAAGTGTGATGGATAAAATGGATATTAACATACTGGCCTTGATATTAACATTCCCACAACAGGTGGGGGAGGGGTTAAAGAGTTAAATACAGGAAAGATGTCCTCAACATTCCGTACCGTTTTTACAGTGGTGGATTTCAGAGGGCCCAAGTGTCCTGCTGTGGAGAAGCAGGACACTTAACTAACATATGTAAATCGGGCTCCCACAGTGCAATTGGGAACCCCATTTAAAATTGACTCTTGTTGCTCAGGTTGTCCAGGGGTCCAGCCTCCTTGCTGCTGTTAAGTTCGGCAGGGACTTCATATCCCTGGCCTTGCGGGATTCTTTGGCTATTTTCAGTCATCCCTGCACTCCCCCATTCTCCCCCATAATATCAGGACCACTATTTCTGTAATATCAGGAGCACTATCAACATCCTGGGGGTTGCCATTGACCAGAAATTAAACTGGAGTAGCCATATAAATACTGTGGCTACAAGAGCAGGTCAGAAGTTAGGAATCCTACGGTGAGTAACTCACCTCCTGACTCCCCAAAGCCTATCCACCATCTACAAGGCACAAGTCAGGAGTGTGATTGAATACTCTCCACTTGCCTGGATGGGTGCAGCTCCAGCAAAACTCAAGATGCTCGACACCATCCACGACAAAGCAGCCTGCTTGATTGGCACCCCATCCACAAATATTCACTCCTTCCATCACCGATGCACAGTGGCAGCAGTGTGTACCATCAGTGTGTACCATATGGGCGGCACAGTGGCGCAGTGGTTAGCACCGCAACCTCACAGCTCCAGGGACCCGGGTTCGATTCTGGGGACTGCCTGTGCGGAGTTTGCAAGTTCTCCCTGTGTCTGCGTGGGTTTTCGCCGGGTGCTCCGGTTTCCTCCCACATCCAAAGACTTGCAGGTGATAGGTAAATTGGCCGTTGTAAATTGCCCCTAGTGTAGGGAGGTGATAGGGAATATGGGATTACTGTAGGGTTAGTATAAATGGGTGGTTGTTGGTTGGCACAGACTCGGTGGGCCGAAGGACCTGTTTCAGTGCTGTATCTCTAAATAAATTTAAAAAATAAATCTACAAGATGCATTGCAGCAGCGGACCAAGGCTACTCAGGCAGCACCTTCCAAACCTGCGACTTCTATCACCTAGAAGGACAAGGGGAGCAGATGCGTGGGAACACCACCACCTGCAAGTTACCCTCCAAGCCACACATCATCCTGACTTGGAACTATATCGCCGTTCCTCCACTGTCGCTGGGTCAAAATCTTGAAACTCCTTTCCTGATAGCATTGTGGGTGTACCTACCCCACATTGACTGCAGCGGTTCAAGAAGGCAGCTCATTACTACCACCTTCTAACATGGGCAATTAAGGATGGGCAATAAATGATGGCCTGGCCAGCGCCACCCGCATCCCATGAACGAATAAAACAAAATCACAACATTTATAAATATACGTTTATAAATTCAGTGATCCTGTGAGTCCAGTGAAGAGCTGGACTCAAAAGGAGTGTGGGTCAGAGAAATGCTACTACAGTATTGTAGTCCATTGGGTTTTAGGTAGTCCATTGGGTACTAGTAGAGTGGAACAAGAATAAACCCATTGGTGGCCACGCCTTCAATTACCTAGGCCCAAACCCTGAAATACCCTCCCTACACCGCTGAGCCCCTCCACCTTTCCACCTTGCTTTCCTCCTTCAAGGCATTCCTTAAAATCTACCTCTTTGACCAAGCTTTCGGTCATCTGACCTAATATCTGCTTTTGTGATTCAGTGCCATACTTTGTTTTATAATGGTTCAGTGAAGCGCCTTGGAACCTTTTATTACATTAAAGGCGCTGTATAAATGCAAGCAATTGTTGTGGAGAGTAGAACAGACTAAGTTGAAATGACGAAGTCACAGGGAGTGATTTTATTCACTAAGTGTAAGCAAAGTTGAAACGTAAGTCAATTCAAGATTAACTGCTTTCTTTCTGGCTCTTATTGTTTTCTTTAAGGTACTTGTTGCCCCTAATGGCAGCACCCCTTAACGGGATCACTCAAACTTTGTGCTCTTCTGTAAGAAGGATGGGCCAACTGTGTTTGCTAAGTGCTTTCACTGTATTCTCTCATTTAGACTTGATTTGTGTGGTACAATGGATTAGACCCTGGTCTTTCAATCAATCCTAGACCGATAGGGTGAAACACTCCTTTACCTGCTGCCGGGAAAGGGCCTACGTGGATTGAGTGTCAAAAATCTCAGTCTAGTTCCTGATAGGTATAGGTCTAAAGTACAAAACTACTCCTAATTTGACATTATTTGGCTTTCTCAAAGAGATCACAGGATGGCGGGTCTGGGCAATGGAAAAATGTCTAATTGGTGCAGCATGATGCATTCTTCTGAGATTGTGGGTGAGGAACATTCTTGCAGCAAGTAGAGGAAATTGTAGTCTGTATCTAAAAGATGATATTGCTTGTTGTTGATACTGGGTGCGCAAAAGTGAAAGGCTTCGATTTCCCAGCATTAACATCTCTCACCTCCAGCAGCCCAACATTCTTAAGGAAACTAAGTTTAAATCTTATGGTATTGTGCTCCTAATGGAGGTGCTTTGCAGTCTTGAAACTCTTGAGGCTATTCTGGTACTTGATTTCCTGTGGCAAACGTATCTGTTGTGGCTAAATCAACTCAACATTAAATATGCAGCATTACACTGTTGTAATACGGAGCTGTGGGTGCATCTTCTGGGGAGGGATACCTGATGGTCTAGGTTGTGCCAATGGTTGATTTGGTTTCAGGAGTGGTTCCTTACAGCTGCCAAAATTTACTTATAGGGGAAGAAATGCATGAGAGAATTACCAAATATCTTGGCCATCTACAGTAGAATTTTGATAAAAACTACAGTGGCATCTGCATACTCCCATCTCTAAACAGGACAAAATTAAAGGATATACCTCCCTGTGTGAAATTGGGCTATGCAGATCGGGGTGTCCCATGTTCAATCCTTGCTCTGTGTTGAGTTAGCAGACTTCAGTCAAAGTAACTGTTTGGGTACCACAGTTGGTCTCAGTGCTCCTGGGGATGGGGGAAATCAACCAGGGCTCATGATTGTTCATGATTCTTATCCAGTGACCCTCACCCTGTTTTTTTAAAATTTCTTTCATGGATGTGAAGATGCTAGGCCAGCATCTGTTGCCCATCACTAATTGTCCTTGAGAAGGTGGTGATGAGCTGTCTTCTTGAACCGCTGCAGTCCATTTGGTGTAGGTACTCCCATAGTGCTGTTAGGAAGGAAGTTCAAGGTTTTTAACCCAGCAGCAGTGAAGGAACGGCGGCGGTATAGGTCCAAGTCAGGATAATGTGTAACTTGGAGGGGAACTTGCAGGTGGTGGTGTTCCCATATGTCTGCTGCCCTTGTCCTTCTCGATGGTAGAGGTCGCGGGTTTGGAAGATGCTGTCAAAGGAGGCTTGGTGAGTTGCTGCAGTGCATCTTGTAGATGGTACTCATTGCTGCCACTGTGCACTGGTGGTGGAGGGAGTGAATGTTTAAAGTGGTGGGTCTGTGTGAATGGAGGATGAGGACAGGATTGGGCTCAAATGTGATGGTCCCACACTGAATAGTGTTATGAGTGCTTCCATTTTTTTTGTTAAATTTTGAGGATTTGTGTTTTAAAACTGAAAAGGAGTCCATGGGTTTTTTTTTTACAAGGGTCACTGAAAGGTCTGGATTGTAAACAGTTACTGGAAAAATCAAGGAATGCTAAAAACAAGTCCTTACTGGAAGGCACTTGTCTTCAAATAATTACCCAGCAGGGATTGTTTTTGACTTGGGGAAAGATGTTTAAAAAGAAGTGACAGATCAAGATTTATAGGGGTCAGGAGGCTTGCCTCTCGTGACATTGTTTTTGGTTTCACTTTGGGCAGTGAGTTGGGATATGGACAAGGGTTTGAAGACAGTTGGAGAAAACTTGCCAAGAGAGCAAAACCCCAGCTAAGTCTGTTCCAGCTCTTTGAAAAAGCCTGCCAGTTTTCCATCTCTTGAGAAGCTGAGAAGCAAGTGTAAGAACTGCCTGAAACCTCTGTTGCTGCAATTTTTCCGGGAAAGCCTGCCCAAACTGATCTTCAAAGTCACCTGACAAGAAATATTCTAGGAAGATCCCAGTGACAGCTGTCTATACGTATTTGGACGTCAAACCAAAAAAATGATACCTGACATCTTTTCATATCTTCTCTTTTTCCTTCAAGAATTAGCAAGTATTTTGGCCACTGTATTCCTTTTTTTTTGTAATAGAGCGCTAAAGAGTAAATCTTGTTATTTTTTCAGTTCACCGATGTGTGTGTGCGTGAGGGGTAAGGTAAAAAGAGAACTTTCATGTTTCGATCTGTGTGTTTATGCTTTGCTTCATTGTTTTATAATAAACTGATTTTTTTTTGTTCATTAAAGAAACGTGGTTGGTGTGTTTTATTCTGGGATAAAAATAGAATCTATGATTGACCATATCGGTAAATGGGAAAAAACTTAAATATATGTTGTGACCTGTGCAGAAGTGGAACTAGAATAAACAGGGCACTCCTCCCACCTTGTTCGTAACATATAACTGGGGGCTTTTTGCTAGATAACCCAACGCTGACAATATGCAATTGTAAGTGGGATAATAATAATTGAAAAGAGGAAAGGAAAAAAAAGGTTTCTTGTGCAGTAGATTAAAGTTTACTTTACCGGAATGTCTCGATCAGTTGCTGCATCCTTTCTGGGAAGGAGGACGTATCCCTGAATGATTTGAGAAGGTGTGACTAAAAGATTTAGCAGAACTGTTGGTGTTGGAGTTAAAACCAGGAGCTAAGAAAGCAGACATAATTGAAGTAATAGCACATCATTTCAAATTGGAAGAAGGCAAACCAGAGGTTAGTGCAGTTGAATTAGCTAAAATTCAGTTACAGATGAATTAGCTTGAGCAGGAACAGGAAATGGAAAAACAAGGAGCTTTAGAAAGGTACCATTAGACCCTCAAAACAATGATCAGGGCATACTATCATGAATATCCCCATGATTGGGATAAAGGGCTAGAATTTTTTAGTTTACCACTTGAGATTCACCTAATGAGTCTACCAGTTTTAGGCCTTTTGAATTCGTTTATGGACATGAGATAAGAGGTCCTCTAAAACTAATTAAAGAAAAGTTTTTAGAACAGAGAGACGAATCTTCTGTGCTAAATTATGCATCCATGTTCAGGGAACAGCACATGAGAACCCGCAAAGTGGCTCAGGAACACCTCAAAAGCTTCTCAAACAACTGAAGAAATGGGCAAACAAGCATGCCAAGACCTGAATATTTCAACCAGGGGATGAAGTATTTGTATTACTGCCTTTACAGGGTGAACCGCTGAAAGCACAGTTTAGTGGTCCATATAAAGTGGTCAAGAGAATTGGTAAATTACATTATTTGATTCACACCCCAGAGAGCCGGAAAAAGAACTGGCTGTGTCACACCAGTATGTTGAAACAATATTATCGCCGGGAGGAGGATAAGCAAGCATGGGTATGTCAGGTAGAGGGGACAGTGAAGGATGAAATAGATAGTGAGGATGAGGCAGAAGGAGACCTAGACAATTCTCAAATTGAACCTCCTACTATCCGGTTAGCTAATACTGAATTGTTATGGAGATTGGATTCTATGCTTTCATATTTAGATGCAAAACAACGAGAAGACCGAACAAGGCTACTCACAGCATTTAAAAGAGTCTGTAGGGATAAGCCAGGATATACAATCTTAGCCACACATGGTGTGGATGTAGGGGAATCTTTTCCTATAAAACAGCATCCTTATCGCTTCGTGCAGAGAAACAGACCCAGGTAAAAGCAGAAATCCAATACTTGTTGGAAAACCACCTAATTGAACCCAGTCAAAGCAGCTGGTGTTCCCCAGTGGTATTCGTGTCTAAACCTGATGGTTCAACTAGACTCTGCATAGACTACAGAAAGGTTAATGCATTAACAAAGACAGACTCCTATCCAGTTCCTCGCTTGGAAGACTGTATTGACAGAGTGGGCAGTGCCACGTTTCTTACAAAACTAGATTTGTTAAAGAGATACTGGCAAGTTCCTTTAATACCCCATGCTAAAGAAATATTGACCTTTGTTACACCAGATGGTCTTTTCCAATGCCGAGTGATGTCATTCGGGCTAAAAATGCCCCAGCAACCTTTCAGAGACTAATGTATCAAGTGGGAGCCAGTGTTCCTAACTGTGTGGTTTACCTTGATGAGGTGCTGGTATACAGTGACACATGGAACCACAGAACCATAGAAAAAGTGCAGCACAGAAGGAGGCCATTCAGCCCACCATGTCCGTGCCAGCCGAACAACCTAGCCGCCCAAACTAATCCCACCTTCCAGCACCTGGTCCATAGCCCCGCAGGTTACAGCACTTCAGGTACATGTCCAGGTACCTCTTAAAAGAATTGAGGGTTTCTGCCTCCTCTACCATTCCTGGCAGTGAATTCCAGACACCCACCACCCTCTGGGTGAAAAAGTTTCTCCTCATGTCCCCTCTAATCCTTCCACCAGTCACCTTAAATCTGTGTCCCCTGGAACTGACCTCTTCGCCAGGGGAAACAGGTCCTTCCTGTCCACTCTATCTATGCCCCTCATAATTTTATACACCTTAATCAAGTCACCCCTCAGCCTCTTCCGTTCCAGGGAAAACAACCCTAGCCGATCCAATCTTTCCTCATAGCTGCAACCTTCAAGTCCTGGCAACATTTTTGTAAAGCTCCTCTGAACTCTCTCCAGAGCAATTATGTCCTTTCTGTAATGTGGTGACAGGTGATGAGGCGGCACAGTGGCGCAGTGGTTAGGACCGCAGCCTCACAGCTCCAGCGACCCGGGTTCAATTCTGGGTACTGCCTGTGTGGAGTTTGCAAGTTCTCCCTGTGTCTGCGTGGGTTTCCTCCGGGTGCTCCGGTTTCCTCCCACATGCCAAAGACTTGCTGGTTGATAGGTTAATTGGCCATTATAAATTGCCCCTAGTATAGGTAGGTGGTAGGGAAATATAGGGACAGGTGGGGATGTGGTAGGAATCTGGAATTAGTGTAGGATTAGTATAAATGGGTGGTTGATGGTCGGCACAGACTCGGTGGGCCGAAGGGCGTGTTTCAGTGCTGTATCTCTAAACTAAACTAAACTAAACTGCACACGATACTCCAGCTGTGGCCTAACCAACATTCTATACAGTTCCAGCATCACATTCCTGCTTTTGTACTCGATACCTTGGCCAATAAAGGAAAGCAATCCATATGCCTTCTTCACCACTCTATCTACCTGTCCTGCCATCTTCAGGGACCTGTGGACATGTACTCCAAGGTCTCTCACATCTTCTGCCCCTCTCAATATCCTCCTACTTATTATGTATTCCCTCGCTTTATTTGCCGTCTCCAAATGCAATACCTCACATTTCTCTGGATTGAATTCCATTTGCCACTTTTCTGTCCACTGAACCAAACCATTGATAGCATTTTGGAGTTCACGGCTTTCCTCCTCACGATTAACGACACAGCCAATTTTTGTGTCATCAGCAAATTTACCAATCATGCCTCCCACATTTAAGTCCAAATCATTAATTTATACCATAAACAGCAAGGGACTCAGCACTGAGCCCTGTGGAACGCCACTAGAAACCGCTTTCCATTCACAAAAACATCCATCGACTACTACCCTTTGTTTCCTTCCCTGAGCTAATTCTGGATCCAACCTGCCACATGGCCCTGTATCCCATGGGCTTTCATTTTACTGACCAGTCTGCCATGCGGGACCTTGTCAAATGCCTTACTAAAATCAAAGTAAACCACATCCACTGCACTACCCTTATCAATCCTCCTTGTTACTTCCTCAAAAAACTCAATTAAGTTAGTAAGACATGTCCTTCCCCTAACAAATCCATGCTGCCTATCCCTGATTGATTCGTTTATCCCATCCCTCAGAATAGATTCTAACAATTTACCCATCACCGAGGTCAGACTGACTGGCCTATAATTACCTGGCTAATCCCTTACACCCTTTTTAAACAATGGCACAATGTTCACAGACCTCCAATCATCTGGTACCTTGCCTGTATCTAGTGAGGATTTGAAGATGATCCACAGTGAATCCACTATCTCTTCCCTGGCTTCCTGTAACAACTTGGGATGCAATCCATCTGGTCCTGGCGATTTATCCACTTTCAGGGATGTCAGACCCTCAAGCACTTCCTCTCTCATTATGCTTATCATATCTAATATTTCATACTCCTTCTCTTTAACTGCAATGTCTGCAACAACCCTCTCCTTTGCGAAGACAGAGACAAAAATCTCATTAAGAACCCTGCCCACATCTTCTGCATCCATGCATAAGTTCCCCTGTACATCTCTGATAGGTCCTACCCTTTCCTTAGTTATCCTCTTGCTCTTAATGTACTGATAAAACATCTTCGGGGTTTCCCTGATTTAACCAGTCAATAATTTTTCATGTCCTCTCTTTGCTTTTCTAATTCCCTTTTTTACTTCACCCCTGCACTTTCTATAGTCCTCTAAGCTTTCTAAAGTATTAAGATATTTATGATTGTCATAAGCTTGCTTTTTTTGCTTTAACTTACCCTGTAAGCTTTTGGATAACCGGGGGCTCTAAATTTGGCAGCACCACCCCTAATATTTGTGGGGACATGCCTACACTGTGCCTGTAGTATCTCGCTCTTGAATGCCTCCCACTGGTTTGACACTGATTTTCCTTCAAGTAGCTGTATCCAGTCCACTTTCACCAGGTCACCTCTCAGTTTCGTAAAATTTGCCTACCCCCAATTTAGAACCTTTGCTCCAGTTTTATCTTTATCCTTTTCCATGATTATGCTAAAACGAACTATCTCCAAAATGGTCGCCCACTGTTACTACATCCACTTACTGAGCTTCGTGACCGAAGGCTAAATCTCGAATTGCGACCCCTCTCGTTGGGCTTGTTACATACTGGCTAAAAAAGTTCTCTTGAATGCAATTCAAGAATTTTGTCCCCTCTGTGCCCTTCACGCTGTTTGTATCCCAGTTGACATTGGGGTAGTTGAAATCCCCAACTATTATTGCCCTAAAGTTTTTGCACTCAGAAATCTGACTACATATTTGTTCTTCTATTTCCCTCTCACTATTGGGGGTCTATAGTAAACTCCCAGTAAATTGGCTGCTCCCTTTTTATTTCTGAGCTCCACCTATATGGTCTCGTTTGATGATTTATTTAGCATATCATCCCTCCTCAAAGCTGTTGTTGATTCCTTAACTAATAATGTTACATCCCCTCCTTTTTTATCTCTCTCTCTATCACGCCTGAAAACCCTACATCCAGGGATGTTGAGCTGCCACTCTTGCTGCTGTTCAAGCCAAGTTTCCGCTATAGCAACGGTATCATGTTGCCATGTGTCTATCTCTGCCCTCAACTCATTGGCTTTATTTACTATTTTCCTTGCATTTAAATAAATACCCTTTAACACTGCCAAATTCCTGTGTTGCACACTTTTTAACCTTTCCTTCTTCTGTCTTTCAGTTACTTGCTAATTTTGCTAATTTTCTGTCTCCTGTTCCCTGCTCTGAAATTGTCCTATCTAAGACTGTGCTCAGGTTCCCATCTCCCTGCCAATCTAGTTTAAACCAGACCCAACAGCACTAGCAAACGTTCCTGCAAGGATATTTGTCCCAGTCCTGTTCAGGTGCAGACCGTCCGGCTGGTACAGATCCCACCTTCCCCAGAACCAGTCCCAATGCCCCAGAAATCTGAAGCCCTCCCTCCTGCACCATCTTTCCAGGCGTGCATTCATATGGTGTATTTTCTTATTCCTGTACCCACTAGCTCGTGGCCTTGGGAGTAATCTGGAGATTGCTACCCTTGTGGTCCTGCTTGCTAATCTCTTTTCTAACTCCCTAAACTCAGCCTGCAGGACCCTATCCCTCTTTCTTGCTATATCTTTGGTACCAATGTGGACCACGACCTCTGGCTGTGCACCCTCGCCCTCCAGAATGCTCTGTAGCCGCTCAGTGATATCCATAACCCTTGCACTAGGGAGGCAACATACCATCCTGGAATCACGTCTGTGACCACAGAAACCCCTATCTGTTTCTCTAACCATAGTATCCCCTATTTCTATTGCTCTCTTGTCCTTTTCCCTCCCTCCCTGCACAGCTGAGTCACCCATGGTGTTCCGGTCATGACGCTCACTGCACTCTACAGAGGAACCCTCCTTCCCATTAGTACTCAGAACTGAATACCGGTTAGAAAGTGGGATGCCCTCCGGGGACTCCTGCACTACCTTCCCTGACTTTCTTGTCTGTCTGGCAGCTATCCAGTCCCTCTCCGACTGTGCTCTCTTAAGCTGCGGGGTGACTACCTCCTGAAACATGCTATCCACGTAGTCCTCCGCCTCACGGATGCACCACAGTGACTCCAGCCGCCCCTCGAGCTCCGAAACCCAGAGCTCATGCTTCTGAAGCTGGAGACACTTCCTGCAGATGTGTTTGTCAAGGACACATGGTGCTTCCATGACTTCCCACATACCACAGGAGGCACGTTTCACTTGGCCAAGCTGCCCTGCCATTACTTAGCTTTACAATCCAATTATTGCTAGTGCAATAAGTGTAATAACTTACCAGTTATTTGCAATCAGCTTTATTCCCTCTACTGTGGAGGCTGAAAAGGCAGAAAAGAAAGAGACCAAAGAGCACTCCCCCCACCACCAGCCCCCCCACCAACAGCCAGTGAAATCCTGCACACAAAACTCATAGCCTCACTCTGTGCAAACAGCACTATTCCAGCTAGTAATCACTAATAAATTACAGGTAGCTATCCTAGGGTTTTATTTTAAAAATAACTTTTTTTTTTACTCTATCTAAGCTATTCACAGGCAACAACAGCTGCCAACCACCGACCAATCAGCCCACAGATTTCCCATGATGTCACTGATAGTTTTTTTTCACTTATCCAACAGAGCGCTCCCGACACAGCCAGAAAGCCTGCCGCTGCCCCGGACTTCAGGTAAGTCAGGGCCTGGAGCCCCGCTTTTTAATTTATATAGCTCCACTCGGTCCCGGTTCTTCACAGGTCCGCTGCTGACTGCTGCTGCCCCGGACTTCAGGTAAGTCAGGGCCTCGAGCCCCGCTCTTTAATTTATATAACTCCACTCAGTCCCCAGGTGCGCCTCGGAAGGATCACTTGAAACAACTAGAAGCTCTGTTTAAGAAATTACAATCGGCTGATTTAGTGATAAACCTTGTCAAAAGTGAATTTGCAAAAGCTAGAGTAACCTACCTCGGGCATATAGTCAGGCAAGGACAGGTGTTGCCAAGAACAGCGAAAGTACAAGTATTGGTGGAGTTTCCTACCCCTAAGACTAAGCGAGAAATCATGAGGTGATTGGGGATGTGTGGTTTCTACTGCAATTTTGTCCCAAATTTTAGTAGTATAGCTGCTCTACTGACAGATTTGACAGAAAAAGAAAAACCAAGGTAGTGTGGTCAGGGGAGTGCCAAGCATCTTTTGAGAGACTGAAAGCTATTTTGATCAATGAACCAGTGTTGGCTGCTCCAAATTTTACTAAGCCCTTCAAGGTAGCAATTGATGCTAGTGACCTGGAGGTTGGTGCTGCCTTAAACAAGACAATGAGTTAGGCATAGAAAGGCTAGTGGGATACTAAATCGACATCAAAAAAGATATTCAACAGTGGAAAAAGAAACCCTAGGTTTATTATTGGCTCTTAAGCATTTTGAAGTCAATGTCCACCATGACTACTGAGAGACAGTGGTATATACTGATCATAAATCCTTAGCCTTTGTTGAAAAATTTAAAAATCAGAATGCCAGACTATTCTGATGGAGTTTACTATTGCAACCTTATCACTTAAAGATGATCCACATTGCGGGCAAAAATAATGTAATTGCAGATGCTTTACCTAGAATGTAACTTTGTTTTAAGTTATATGAGTGTAAAGATGGTACAAAGCAGAACTGTGGTAACTACAGGTAAAGAGTGAATGAGTATGAGTGTGAAAAGGTGTTTTAAAATGTTTTCATTTTCCCCCCCCCACATTTAGTAAGGAAACACATTAAAAATGGCATTTCATTCCTCCAAGGGTGGAGGTGTTATGAGTGCTTCCCTTTTTTTGTTAAATTTTGAGGGTTTGTGTTTTAAAACTGAAAAGGAGTCCATGGATTTTTTTTTTACAAGGGTCACTGAGAGGTCTGGATTTTGAACAGTTACTGGATGAATCAAGGAGTGCTAAAAACAAGTCCTTACTAGAAAGCACCTGTCTTCAAATAATTACCCAGCAGGGGTTGTTTTTGGCTTGGGGAAAGCAGTTTACAAAGAAATGAGAGGTCAAGATTTATAGGATCTGGACGCTTGACTCTTGTGACATTGTTTTTGGTTTTACTTTGGACAGTGAGTTAGGAACATAGGATCAGGAATAGGCCATTCAGCCCATCGAGCCTACCCCACCATTCAATACGATCATGGCTGATCACTACTATCCTCATATCTCCTTATGTCATTTGAATTTAGAAATCTGTCAATATCTACTTTAAACATACTCAATGACTGAGCTTCCACAGCCCTCTGGGGTAGAGAATCCCAAAGATTCACAACCCTCTGAGTAAAGAAATTTCTCCTCATCTCTGTCCTAAGTGGCTTCCCCCTTATTTTGAAATTGTGTCCCCTGGTTCTAGACTCCCCAACCAGGGAAAGATCTTAGCTGCATCTACCCTGTCTATCCCTTTAAGTATTTCATAGGTTTCAATGAGATCACCTCTCATTCTTTGAAACTCTGGAGAATACTGGCCCAGTTTCCCCAATCTTCTCTTCATAGGACAATCCCACTATCCCGGGAACAGGTCTGGTGAACCTTTGTTGCACTCCCTCTATGGCAATAATATCCTTCCTAAGGTAAGGGGACCAAAACTGCACACAGTACTCCAAGTGCGATCTAACCAAGGTTCTATACAATTGAAGCAAGACTTCATTACTCCTGTACTCAAATCCTCTTGCGATAAAGGCTAACATACTATTAGCCTTCCTAATTGCTTGCTGCACCTGCATGTTAGCTTTCAGTGAATTATTGACAAGGACACCCAGGTCCCTTTGTACATCTACACTTTCTAATCTCTTACCATCTAAGAAATACTCTGCACATCAATTCCTCCTACCAAAGTGGATAACCTCACATTTTTCCACATTATATTCCATCTGCCACATTCTTGCCCACCCACTAAGTCTGTCCAAATCCCCTTGAAACCGCTTTGCATCTTCCTCACAACACACATTCGAACCTAGCTTTGTGTCATCCGCGAACTTGGAAATACTACATTTGGTCCTCACATCCAAATAATTGATATATATTGTGAACAACTGGGGCCCAAGCACTGATCCCTGCGGTACCCCACTAGTCACAGCCTGCCAACACGAGAATGACCCGTTTATTCCTACTCTCTGCTTTCTGCCTGTTAACCATTCCTTAATCCATGCCAGTATATTACCTCCTATTCTATGAGCTTTAATTTTGCTAACCAACTTCCTGAGGGGGACTTTATCAAAAGCCTTCTGAAAATCCAAGTATACCACGTCCACTGACTCCCCTTTATCAATTCTGTTACTAACATCCTCAAAAAACTCCAAAAGGTTCGTCAAACATGATTTCCCATTCATAAATCCATGTTGACTATGCCTAATCTGATCACCATTTTACAAGTGTCCATTTATCACATCCTTTAGAATAGATTTTAACATTTTCCCAATGACTGATGTAAGACTAACAGGTCTGTAATTCCCTATTTTCTCTCTCCCTCCCTTCTTAAATAGTGGGGTGACATTTGCGACCTTCCAATCTGCAGGAACCGCTCCAGAATCTGTAGAATTTTGGAAGATGATCACCAATGCATCCACTATTTCCATAACTACCTCTTTCCAGACTCTGGGATGTAGAATTTCAGGTCCTGGAGACTTATCAACCTTCAGTCCCATTAATTTCTCCAATACAACCTTCTTACTACTCCTAATTTCCTTCAATTCCTCATTCCCCCAATCCCTTGGATCTCTAATTCTGGAAGATTTCTTGTATCTTCCTCAGCGAAGACAGACACAGAGTAATCATTTAGTTTCTCTGCTATTTCTCTATTCCCCATTATAAATTCTCCTGACTCTGCCGGTAATGGACTCACATTTGTCTCAGCCAAACATTTCCTTTTTACATACCTGTAGAAGCTTTTACAGTCCATTTTTATATTTTTTGCTAGCTTACATTCATATTCTATTCTCCCTTTCTTTATCAGTTTCTTTGTCTTCCTTTGCTGTATTCTAAAATTCTCCCAATCCTCAGGTTTACTACTATTTCTGGCAACATTATAGGCCTTTTCTTTTAATCTTATACAATCCTTAACTTCCTTTGTTATCCACAGTTGACTGCCTTTACTTTTGTAAAGTTGGGATATGGACAATGATTTGAAGACAGTTGGAGAAAACTTGCCAAGGAAGCAAACTCCACCTCAGTCTGTTCCAGCTCTTTGTAAAAGCCTGCCAGTTTTCCATCTCTTGAGTGTAAGAAACTGCCTGAAACCCCTGTTGCTGCATTTTTCCTGGAAAGCCTGCCCAAACTAATCTTCAACGTCGCCTGACAAGGTCTGTTCTAGGAAGATCCCAGTGACAGCCGTCTACACATATTTGGGATGCCATGCCAAAAAAAGGACACCTGACATATTTTCATATTTTCTCTTTTTTGTTGTAGTAGAGCTCTAAAGAGTAAATCTCTTTTTGTCAGTTAACTGGTGTATGTGTGTGTGAGGGTTTAAGGTAAAAAGGGAACTTTAATATTTCAATCTGTGTGTTTATGATTTGCTTCATTACTGGTTAAGACTTGTTTTACAATAAACTAATAATTTTGTTGTTTATTAAAGAACCCTGGTTGGTGTGTTTTATTCTGGGATAAAAATAGAGTCTATGATTGACAGTATTGGTAAGTGGGAAAATTTTTTATATGGGACTTAAATTTATGAGTGTGTCGCCAATCGTGGTCTTCAAGCGCAGATGCGCTGTTGCTGAGCCCCTGCTCATTTAAATGGAGGGGGTGGAGCAGCCGCCCCTGATGACGTAGACGGGGCGGCCGCTCTGTCCATGGCAATGGCGTCCTGTGCCACTGCGCAGGCACCGGTGCCAATTTTAAAGGGCTTCAAGCCCTTCAGGTAAATTTAAGTGTTTAAAGGTCCCGCCGCTTTAATAGTATCAATTAAATTTTATTCAAACTTTGCATCCCCTCTTCTGCCACCCGCCGCCCCCCCCCACCCCCCAACCCCAATGAATTCTCAATAAATAGAATTACCTATCCCCTGGAAAACCAATTTTTAAAATGACGAACTTTAACCCCCCACCTTCATAACATTTGACCCTCAAGCCCTTCCCACATCCCCACAATCAGTCAGAGCTGTTTTCCCCACTCCCACACCCCTCCCAACCTGAAGATTTCACTGCTCCCCCTCCCCACCAGTGTCATGCCTCGGAACTCCGAAGGGAGTTCCAAAGGCGTGGGACTTCTGGCTAGTGGCTGGAATATTGACATGGGACGACTGCCGGGACAAGATTGGTTCATTTGAATTTTTTTAACATGATTTTAATACTGAAATGAAGACCTCGTCACTCGGCCGCACCGAGACCTCGCCGCCGCCGGTAAAATGCGGCGGGGCCTTCTCAGCGTCGAGGGTGGTGGTAGGCCTCTCCTGGAAGAATTTTCTGGGGCCCACCCCTTATGACCCCTGATGCCGGAGGCCTCATAAAATTCAACCCATGTTGTGACCTGTGAAGAAGTGGAACTGGAATAAACAGTGCACTCCTCCCACCTCGGCCATAACAATAGCCTGAAAACATTTACTACCTAGACTCACATGTGAATAATCGTTAGTCAGATGAAGCTGTAGAAAAATACTGCATCTGTGGAACAATATTCTAGAAGGAATCAGTGCTTTCAGTAGAGGGTAGACTGGGTATGCGGCAGGTGGTGAGGGAAGCACGAACTGGCATTATGGTGCGCATGAACGTTCTTGCCGATGCTCTTACAAGCATCAACAATGCAGAGAAATGTGGAAAACGCCAGGTTCTCATTCGGCCATGCTCCAAAGTGATTGTGAGATTTCTGACAGTAATGATGAAGCATGGTTACGTTGGAGAGTTTGAGATTATTGATGACCACAGGGGTGGGAAAATTGTTGTTAATCTCACAGGCAGACTGAACAAGTGTGGTGTCATTAGCCCCAGATTTGATGTTCAAGTAAAGGAGCTAGAAAGGTGGCAAAATGGTCTACTGCCTTCCGTCAGTTTGGGTACATCGTTCTAACAACCTCAGCTGGCATCATGGACCTTGAAGAGGCCAAGCGAAAACACACAGGAGGAAAAATCCTAGGATTCTTTTTCTAAAATTTGAAACCAGCCTAAAATAAACCATTGAAACCAAAAAAAAAGAGGGAAAAACATACTTGACCTGGTCCTCACCAATCTGCCTGCTGCAGATGCATCTGTCCATGACAG
This sequence comes from Heterodontus francisci, assembly GCF_036365525.1. Lineage (NCBI taxonomy): Eukaryota > Metazoa > Chordata > Chondrichthyes > Heterodontiformes > Heterodontidae > Heterodontus > Heterodontus francisci. Next base: position 81,188,623 of record NC_090392.1, on the reverse strand, counting down.
TATTGGTAGGAGTGACCACCGTACAGTCCTTGTGGAGACGAAGTCCCGGCTTAACATTGAGGATACCTTCCATCGTGTTGTGTGGCACTCCCACCGTTCTGAATGGGAAAGATTTCGAACAGATCTAGCAATGCAAAACTGGGCATCCATGAGGCGCTGTGGGCCATCAGCAGCAGCAGAATTATACTCAACCACAATTTGTAACTTTATGGCCCAGCATATCCCCCACTCTACCATTACCATCAAGCCAGGAGACCAACCCTGGTTCAACGAAGAATGCAGGAGGGCATGCTAGGAGTAGCACCAGGCATACCTCAAAACAAGGTGTCAACCTGGTGAAGCTACAACACAGGACTACTTGCAGGCCAAACTGCATAAGCAGCATGCGATAGAGCTAAGGGATCCCATAACCAACGGATCAGATCTAAGCTCTGCAGTCCTGCCATATCCAGCCATGAATGGTGGTGGACAATTAAACAACTAACTGGAGGAGGTGGCTCCACAAATATCCCCATCCTCAATGATGGGGGAGCCCAGCGCATCAGTGGGAAAGATAAGGCTGAAGCATTTGCAACTATCTTCAGCCAAAAGTGCCGAGTTGATGATCCATCTCGGCCTCCTCCTGAGGTCCCCAGCAACACAGATGCCAGATTTCAGCCAATTCGATTCACTCTGCGTGATATCAAGAAATAACTGAAGGCACTGGATACTGCAAAGGCTATGGGCCTTGAAAATATTTCAGCAATAGTACTGAAGACCTGTGCTCCAGAACTTGCCATGCCCCTAGCCAAGCTGTTCCAGTACAGCTACAACACAGGCATCTACCCGGCAATGTAAAAATTGCCCAGGTATGTCCTGTACACAAAAAGCAAGACAAGTCCAACCCAGCAAATTACCGCCCTCTCAGTCTACTCTCAGTCATCAGTAAAGTGATGGAAAGCGTCATCAACAGTGCCATTAAGCGGCACTTGCTTCGCAATAACCTGCTGCGTGATGCACAGTTTGGGTTCCGCCAGGGCCACTGAGCCCCTGACCTCATTATAGCCTTGGTTCAAACATGGACAAAAGAGCTGAACTTGAGGTGAGGTGAGAGTGACAGCCTTGACATCAAGGCAGCATTTGACCAAGTGTGGCATCAAAGAGCCCTACCAAAACTGTAGTCAATGGGAATCAGGGGGAAATCTCTCCGCTGGTTGTATCATATCTAGCACAAAGGAAGATAGTTGTGATTTTTGGAGGTCAATCATCTCAGCTCCAGGACATCACTGCAGGAGTTCCTCAGGGTAGTGTCCTAGGCCCAACCATCTTCAGCTGCTTCATCAATGACCTTCCTTCAATCATAAGGTCAGAAATGGGGATGTTCGCTGATGATTGCACAATGTTCAGCACCATTCGTGACTCCTCAGATACCGAAGCAGTCTGTGTAGAAATGCAGCAAGACTTGGACAATATCCAGTCTTGGGCTGATAAGTGGCAAGTAACATGCACGCCACACAAGTGCCAGGCAATGACCATCTCCAACAAGAGAGAATATAACATCTTGCCTTGACATTTATGGCATTACCATCGCTGAATCCCCCACTACCAACATCCTGGGGGTTACCATTGACCAGAAACTGAACTGGAGTAGCCATATAAATACTGTGGCTACAAGAGCAGGTCAGAGGCTATGAATCCTGTGGTAAGTAACTCACCTCCACACTCCCCAAAGCCTGTCCACCATCTACAAGGCACAAGTCAGGAGTGTGATGGAATACTCTTCACTTGCCTGGATGGGTGCAGCCCCAACAACACTCCTTCACTGTCACTGGGTCAAAATCCTGGAACTCCCTTCCTAATAGCACTGTGGGTGTACCTACCTCACATGGACTGCAGCGGTTCAAGAAGGCAGCTCACCACCACCTTCTCAAGGGCACTTAGGGATGGGCAATAAATGCTGGCCTAGCCAGCGCCACCCACATCCCATGATTGAATAAAAAAAATTAATGTGAAAAATACAAATGTCACATTGTTGCACTAGCTTGATCAGTCTTTCTCTACATAGTGTTACAAAATGATAACAGCATTGGGACAGGGTGGGGACTTCAGAGGAATGGATAGAAAGAGCCAGTGTTAAAATACAAGCCTGCGCAGCAGTCCAAACATAAATAATAACTTCAGCAGTACGTGCTCTTTTTGGACTTTGCAAGTATTTATCTGGTTTGACACTGACAGCATCAATTGCAGGCCAGGTGCACAAAAAGATGCGGGAAAGGCAAGGCTCCTCCTATCATTCACTCTGCTATATCGTTAACAAATGGGAATATTTGCATTGAGTTAGATCCAAGCCTCACAATTCCTGTCCAAGCTCAGTGCTGTTCATTTGAAGAGTTTCTTTGATAACTTTTCCCTTGTAATGCTTGTATGTATATATTTTAAATTTAGCTCAGTAATCTTTGAGTCTCAGTCTGTTCAAAATCTTTACTGACTCGTCGAGCTGATATCTGCTGATTACTTGCTCAGTAATTCGGACATATTTCTCTCTCAGTGACTGCTACAAATTGTTTCTGTGCCCTTATGGGACCTCATTGCCAAAATCTCATGATGAGCTGTTTTTTTTTTTCTCCTCGTGCTTTTGAAATAATCATTTGTTTCCTCTCCTATTTATTTCTGTTCTTTCCAATCATGGGAACTCCACAAAGAACCTTTGTATAAAGGAGGGACTATGTACAGTTGGACTGAATTGCAGCTTGGGGATCAATGTGATGAAAAACCTTCTGCTCCTAATTTTCCTGTTACTCATACTAGGTGACCACTCTCCTCCAAGGAGTCACAGCAGCAGACCTTACTGTGTCAAACCTACACCACTAGTCATGTCAACACAGGTCAGGAGCAGCACCATAAAGTGTGGTGTGGAGCAAGCAGGAGAATTGCTGTCCCATCATGTTCAGCAGTAGATGTTTACTGTCTGTAGTATGAAACACAGACACCATAGTTTCACAAAGTGAGGCTGAAATCGTTGACAGCAGCTACACACAGCTGAGTAATAACTGAGGCGATTCTGTAGTACCTAAATGACAAGTTAATGCCCAGATTCTGACCCAGGCACTTGCAGTCTAATGGTGCATATGCTGCAGGTTCTATTCATTCAGGGTTTGGCAGCCATTTGTTCAATTGTGCAGTGTGCAATACTCAAATTTGTCTTGCAGTCAATCTTCCAGCAGTCAAATCTAGGAAAATAAACTTGAACTTTGAACCAGTAGTCAATTGAGTAATCCAGCAGCCCACCTAAAGTGCATTTGACTGCGTAATCATGCATTGGAGCAATTTTATTCGAACATGTTGTGATGAGGAAGCTTTCACTGCTGTCAGCATGCATCAGAAATTCAGGTGCATAATTTAACGGTCGGAATATTGTAGCCAATGTGTGCTCAAATTTCTGATAGTGCAGCTAGTGAGCTACCGGCAGTGTGGACTTGTGAAACTATCTCCGATCTGTGCAGTTCTGACTATTAAGTCATGGGAAAGACATTATTACCTTTGGCAGGAATCCAAGATGATTACAGATATCATGAATTTGAATTCTTATCGACTGGCTTCACCATCAACACCCATGAATTTAAATTATGAAGTAAAGTCAAGGTAGTTGAGCTTGTTCTCTTTTGTAAAGAGGCTTTCAAGTGACATAATTGTGGTTTCAGTATTAAAAAGATTGAAAAAAGTGATGCAGACAATTTGTTCATGGTGATGAACAATTCATATACCAGAGGACAGTTAAATATTAGGAAGTTAAGAAGAGAAATTAAGCAAAACATTTTCATCCAAACGGTAAGAGTTGTAAAAAAGGGTACACGATCTTGAATATTCCAGTCCCATGAACGTTTATGTTGTCTACTGGCCAGGCAGCTTATTGAAATTCTCCAATGATTGATTTTTGTAAAAATGCATTCAATAAAGTTGGCATTACCTATGGATATCATTATTCCTGTTACTATAATGAGAGGACACACCAGATGATCTTTCATTTATCTCCATATCCTGTTGATAGTACTGACTTAAGCTGGAATACAGTTCCACATATGTGACTGGATTGCTCTGTGGCGAGCTGGTATGGGCTCGATGGGCTAAATGGCCTCCTTCTATGCGTAAATGACTCTATGTTATCTAGCACAATTCCAAGTAGCTGTTCTAGACTGTTAGTTGGTGCGTGTCAGCTGGCTATGAACTATGGGACACGATCCATACAGCCTGATCCTGTCCTCACACAATATCCGTACACTTTCCTACATGACTCACAGAATAATGCACAGGAATAGGAACAATGGTTGATTTTCCACCTCTCTGCCTCAGAATGTTTAAGACAGAAAATGGTGAAAATACTCAACAGGTCTAGCAGCATCTGCGGAGAGAAAAACAGATGATGAAAGATCAGTGACCAGAAATGTTAACTCTCTCTCTCTCTCTCTGCAGATGCTGCTCTGTATTTCCAGCATTTTCTGTTTTTAATTTCAGATTTCCAGCATCTGCAGTATTTTGCTTTTGTCCTGATTTTAAATACACATTGGTTGAATTTATTCAAAGGTTAATTATTAGTCAGGTTGAAGATCTGAACAGTGCCTTTGTTCGGGGAAAACTCAATGGTCATGAACAGAACCAACTCAGCTAGGGATTATTCTACGATACGGCCTAAGCGATGACTGCTGCCAAAAGGGGGAATTCTTCCTGACTTCACTGTACGTCTGATCGATCTCCCTCATGTCACTCCACCACCCCTGCACACGAAACTCCTCTAGGGCCACAGTCGAGAGGGCAAGCAATCTCAAATTCATCTACTTAAAATGGCCAAGCTGCCTGCGGAGACGAGAGAGGGAGCAGTAATTAACTATGGCCCGTTTTTGGATACAAGCATACGAATTAGGAGCAGTAGGCCATTCAGCCCCTCGAGTCTGCTTCGCCATTCAACAAGATCATGGCTGAACTAAGTGTAACCTCAATTCCACATTTCCACCCACCCCCAATAACCTTTCACCCCCTTGCTTATCAAGAATCTATCTACCTCTGCTTTAAAAATATTCAAAGACTCTGCTTCCACTGCCTTTTGAGGAAGACAGTTCCACAGACTCACAACACTCTGGGAGAAAAAAATGTTCTCCTCATCTCTGTCTTAAATGGGCGACCCCTTATTTTTAAACAGTGACTCCTAGTTATAGATTCTCCCACAAGAGGAAACATCCTTTCCACATCCACCTTGTCAAGACCCCTCAGGATCTTACATGTTTCAATCAAGTCGCCTCTTACACTTCTGAACTCCAGCGGATATCAACCTAACCTGTCCAACCTTTCCTCATAAGACAACCCACCCAATCCAGGTATTAGTCTAGTAAACCTTCTCTGAACTGCTTCCAACGCATTTACATCTTTCCTTAAATCAAGAGACCAGTACTGTACACAGTACTCCAGATGTGGTTTCACCAATGCCCTGTATAACTGAAGCATAACCTCTCTACTTTTGTATTCAATTCCCCTCGCAATAAACGATAATATTCTATTAGCTTTCCTAATTACTTGCTGTACCTGAATACTAACCTTTGGCGATTCATACATTGGGACACCCAGATCCCTCTGCATCTCAGGGCTCTGCAATCTGTCACCATTCAGATAATATGCTTATTTTTCATTCTTCCTGCCAAAGTGGACGATTTCACATTTTCCCACATTATACTCAATTTGCCAGATCTTTGCCCACTCACCTAACCTGTCTACCTCTCTTAATCCCTTGGTAGCCTCCTTATGTCCTCTTCACAACTTACTTTCCTACCTATCTTTGTCTCATCAGCAAATTTAGCAACCATACTTTCGGTCTCTTTATCCAGGTCATTTATATAAATTGTAAATGTTGAGGCCCCAGCACTGAACCCTGTGGCACTAACAAGAGGAGGTAACCCCACAAATATCCCCATCCTCAATGATGGGGGAGCCCAGCACATCACTGCAAAAGACAAGGCTGAAGCATTTGCATCCATCTTCAGCCAGAAGTGCCAAGTGGATGATCCATCTCGGCCTCCTCCTGAGGTCCCCAGCATCACAGATGCCAGTCTTCAGCCAATCCGATTCACTCCAAGTGATATCGAGAAACGGCTGAAGACACTGGATACTGCAAAAGCTATGGGCCCTGACAACATTCTGGCAATAGTACTGAAGACTTCTGTCCAGAACTAGCCATGCCCCTAGCCAAGCTGTTCCAGTACAGTTACTCCACTGGCATCTACCCGGCAATGTGGGAAATTGCCCAAGTATGTCCTGTACACAAAAAGCAGAACAAATCCAACCCAGCCAATTACTGCCCTATCGGTCTATTCTCAATCATCAGCAAAGTAATGGAAGGGCTCATTGACAGTGCTATCAAGCGGCACTTGCTCAGCAATAACCTGCTCACAGACGCTCAGTTTGGGTTCCGCCAGGGCCACTCAGCTCCTGACATCATTACAGCCTTTGTCCAAATATGGACAAAAGAGCTGAACTCCAGAGGTGAGGTAGAGTGACTGTCCTTGACATCAAGGCAGCATTTGAACAAGGAGCCCTAGCAAAACAGGAGTCAATGGGAATCAGGAGGAAAACTCTCTGCTGGTTGGAGTCATACCTAGTACAAGGGAAGATGGTTGTGGTTGGAGGTCAATCATCTCAGTCCCAGGACATCACTGCAGGAGTTCCTCAGGGTAGTGACCAATACCCAATCATCTTCAGCTGCTTCAATGACATTCCCTCCATCATAAGGTCAAAAGTGGGGATGTTCGCTGATGATTGCACAAAGTTCAGCACCATTTGCGACTCCTCAGATACTGAAGCTGTCCGTGTCCAGATGCAGCAAGACATGGACAACATCCAGGCTTGGGCTGATAAGTGGCAAGTAACATTCACGCCACACAACTGCCAAAAAATTACCATCTCAAACAAGAGAGAATCTAACCATCTCCCTTAATGTTCAATGGCATTACCATCGCTGAATCCCCCACTATCAACACCCTGGGTGTTACCATTGACCAGAAACTGAACTGGACTAGCCACATAAATGCCATGGCTCCAAGAGCAGGTCAGAGGCTGGGAATTCTGCGGCAAGTAACTCACCTCCTGACTCCCCAAAGCCTGTCCACCATCTACAAGGTACAAGTCAGGAGTGTGATGGAATACTCTCCACTTGCCTGGATGGGTGCAGCTCCAACAACTCTCAAGAAGCTCGACACCATCCAGGACAAAGCAGCCCGCTTGAATTGGCACCACATTCACCACCTTCAATATTCACTCCCTTCACCACCAATGCACAGTGGCAGCAGTGTGTACCATCTACAAGATGCACTGCAGCAACTCATCAAGGCTCCTTAGACAGCACCTTCCAAACCCGCAACCTCTACCATCTAGAAGGATAAGGGCAGCAGATGCATGGGAACACCACCACCTGCAAGTTCCCCTCCAAGTCACAAATCATCCTGACTTGGAACTATATCACCGATCCTTCAGTGTCGCTGGGTCAAAATCCTGCAGCGGTTCAAGAAGGAAGCTATTATTAAAGACTTTATAGCAAGGCACTTAGAAAAATTCAAGGGATTCAGGCAGAATCAACATGGCTTTGTGAAAGGGAAATCATGTTGAACTAATTTATTGGAGTTCTTTGAAGAAGTAACGTGCTAATTTTCAGAAAGCATTTGATAAGGTGCCACATCAAAGGTTAAAACAATTCAAGAAGGAAGCTCACCACCACCTTTTCAAGGGCAATTAGGGATGGGCAATAAATGCTGGCCTAGCCAGCGACGCCCACGTCCCATGAGTGAATAAAAAAAACACCACTTATTACATCTTGCCAACCAGAAAATTACCCATTTATGCCTACTCTCTTTCCTGTTATCGAGCCAATCTTCTATCCCTGCCAATATATTACACTCTATACTATGAGCTTTTATTTTCCTGGTGATTGTAATTTTCTTGAGTTCCTCCCTCCCTTCCATTTCTGGATTTACAGCTATTTCTGGGATGTTACATAACCAGTGGCTCGCAAAGAGTGTACAGGCTAACCAGGAGCCCCGAGGCTTATGTACATAATTTGGATGAGCTGCGTTGTATGTCGCATCTCCACAGGCAGATTGGCCGTTTTACATGAAAGAATTTCAGACTACTTGCTCTGCAGACAGTGGCCCCAGGGGGAGTCCCGGGGAGGGATAGTGCAGTGGCATGGGGTCAAGAGGAAGCGGGGGGGGGGGGGGGAGGGGGGGGGTGGTGTCGCGATCACACTACTATGGTGTCAAGAAGAAGTACTCCTGGCTCCACAGAACTTTCCACAGAACTTTTAACACAAAAATAAATTGCTAAACTTAACTTTTGGCTGTGGTTGCCAAAATAGAATAACAGAATTGGCTCCATTCATTGCAATCCATTTTGGTCGAAGGGTAAGCAAACATGCGTTCAACCCCTCATTTACATGTATAAGGGGCTGAATGTCTGTAAAATGGTCTGATCTAATATGTGATCTGCTGCAGCCTTCTACATGATTGATTCAACCATCCTTCTTTAAATGCCTCTTCTCTGCTGTCCAGCTGAGAGGGCTTCCCTTGCCTGGTTCTACTCACCTATCCGTTTGTAGCCAAAGAATAGTTTCTCTGCCAATCCTGAAACCATTACCTCTTGCAGTCTCCTAGGATCTATCCATAGTCTCATCCTATTTTTGTCTACACACTGATCCTCGGTAACATTATCCGAAAACACATCAGGTTACACAAGAACACTGATGACATTCAACTTGACCTCTCGACCCCTCCATTGCCAAAACAATGGATTTGGTCTTCCCAATATTTAATTGATGGAAATTTCTGCTCATCTTATCCTGGATGTCAGACAAGCAGTGCTATAAATTTGAGACGGTGGAGGGGTTGAGAGGTGGTGATGATGAGGCAAAGCTGGCTATCATCAGCGTATATATAGAACCTGATAGAATTATAGAATGGTTACAGCACAGAAGGAGGCCATTTGGCCGTTATTGAGGGAAAGTATGCAGATGAGAAGTAGGAGGGGACCAAGCATTGATCCTTAGAGGGCTCCGGAGATAATGGTGCGGGAGTGGGAAAACAGACCATTGCAGAAGATTCTCTGACTAATTGGGGGGTGATAAGATAAGAATGGAACCAGGTTAAAGGTTGCAAATCAGTGTACATTGGATCCTGATGCAATTTTCTAGTACCAATGAATCAAATGTGCGCCACGCACACTCTACCCATTGATACTTCGTGCAGAGCAGCCTAACCAGAAATCTTAAAAAGGGAGTTTTAGGTTGCTCTGGAAACAGCACAGATAAGTTTTCAAAATGATTTTTGTGAGGCCATGGAGATCATGATTTCTTCTGGTTCAAAAATCTTCTGGCCCTACCAGTCCTTTCGTGCCCCCCCCCCCCCCCCACAAGCCCCAAACCCAACCTTAAGGAAGATCTCCATCCCTACCCCAATTGGTCAGCTGCCTGTGGTTCAGTACCCACAGCTTGCCAATCAAATGTAAATTAGCCCCAACCATCAAAATGGCTCAGGCCTCTCGCTTGACATCTACCAATAATGAAAATCGGTCCCTTTATGTTGGCAAAGACAGTGAAACTGCACTATATGTTTTAAATACTCAGACAATGCTTCTGGCTCATTCCCAGGAAAGCTGTTACTGGCCATCAATCCCTGCTTCCAGAAAGGCTCTATTGCTGAGTTTCTGGCCAGGGCTCAAGAACCAGACTTATGTTCTTCAAAGCTTTGTGGTGAAAGTGCATTAAGCATTTTAAAGAACTTAAAGTCAGATTCCACTCAAGGAAATATGGCCTTTCTTGGAGTATGGTGGGTCAGGAATGGTGAGACTGCCTCTAGTTTTGGGACAGAAGAGGTCAGGAGAGGCGAAGTGAGAGATTCATCTCACTCAAACAGCAGCATTGGGCCACGAATGGAAACTGGGGAGTAGCAGGAATGGGTAGAGGAGGCAGAAGTTCACATTCCTCAGCTGAGTGGAGCTGGGATATGTAGCTTATCACATTATAAGAAATGGGGATAAAATAGAGGTGCATTTGGAATTGGGTGTTAAGAGTGCAGTATCCAAGGAAGTTGGTCACACACAACCTTCATGTTGATGGAATAAAACTCCTTTTGATTCACGTACGGGTATTTTACACTGCCCACATGTGTAGGATTATTTAGGATGTGTCAATTACATCCTGGGCTTGTGAAAGCTTCTGTCCAGTTACATACTGCTATCTATAAAAAAAAACCCAGATCTCCTGTTGCATTCTTTTCGTTCATGGGGAAAGGGATGTACCTACTTACTCTGGCAAATAAGGAAGCCATCATTTGCTTTATGCAGCAATGCACTGCAAACTAATTCATGTCACTTATGTCCACACTGTCCACTGTAAAGAGCCTGAGTCAAAAGCATTTAAGGTAACTGTCACTTTCATTGCAACTTGCAGTACCATTGATCCCCTAGGGTTGAGCTGCAGGTTCTCCTAAATCATGCCCTACAGTTCCGTCAAGATGTGGTTGGCATCAAAATAGTGCCATGTTGTCACTAATTGCATTTGCTGGCTATAAGGAAACCTATACACATGTTGTAGATATAATCTTTCCAGTTACAAATAATGACAGTCTGCAGCAGGTAGATCAGGCATTTCCAGTAACTCTGCTATCTCTAATAAAGTGACTCTGGGCTTGAAATTAATATCCGTAGTGCTGGAGGCAGCGCTAAGGAAGCTGACTGTCATCCTGGGGGTGCAGGCTGCACCGCCAGCCACTTCCATTGCAGCCCGAGTGGTATGCTATCTTAAGAATGTCGTCTGTGCGGTCGTCACCTGCGTGCACTGGAAACAACTGAACCAGTGCTATCCTGACGTCACACAGTTCTACTGGCTGTTGTGACGTCAATTGTCCTAATTTGGACCACACAGATGAAGACAATGAATTGGTACATCACTCAACAAAGATCAAGCAGTCAGCTGCAAGAGGAGCCCACTAGCAGCATTATTTAAAGAGCCAGGCATCCAACTTGCAGGTAAGGTGGATTTGAAGAAATTCTGCTTTGCAAAGTGTCTGGAGGCATTGTGAAGTGTTTCTGGTGGTGTTGTGGTAAGATCCTGCATCTGGCAGGGAATGTTGCTGCATTATCACAAGGAGGTCAGAGGATTTGGTGACCTGAACACACAAAGGCTGTGGCAGGTAAAGGAGCTGCAGTTGCAGTGCTGCTGAGTCTACAGGATGACAGGGAGATAGAGCAGAGGCTGCAGAGAGGGCAAGCGCTGCATGATGCCTTCTGTCGACTTGGAGCCAGACTCCTCCATGCTCCTGGACAGTGACAGGTGGCTGCCTGGCAGACCAGCCAATATACCCAGCATCTTGGTGTGCATGCCCGTCAGCATTCCTGTCGCTCCACTGAGGTTCTCATCTGAGTCTCCTGTAGCAGAACCCGTCTGTGACCTCGTCCTCCAGTCAGCTGCTAAGTGGACCATCTATTACACCTGGCTGCAGCCCATTCATGCCCAGTGTTACGAATGGACAGTTAAACTTTTTTTCCCTCTGAACAAATTCCTCTGTTGTTTCAACCACTTGTCCATAAACAGATTAGTGATTGAATATTTCCCTCCCTTAAACCCTGATAATAAATGACTGCAACAACAACAAGGTTGTTTAGAGTTAAATCAAAGAATAACAGTTTATTTACACATTCTTAAACTTGGGAAGGGGTTTAATTTCGCCACACACGCTTACAAACATACAGGGTAAGGTTAAAGGCATAAAAAGGCAAGGACATTTACTAAATAAAACTATAAACTAACATGAATTTCGGTTAAAACTAGTGTCTGTTTAAATTATCAAAAAAGTCCAAAAATTGGAGATCACTGACTGGAAATGCCAAATTGGGGAGGAGCTGTTGGAAATATCTTTTCCCCTACAAATGTCTTTTTCTTTGCACTCTCAGATATAGAGGTCGCTTAATTTTTCTGAAGTCACATTTTTCTTAGATGGAGAGGAAGCTAGCAGAAAGCAGGTTTTCTTGCTATTTTTGCAGACTGTCTTTAATCTTCTTCGCTGCTTGCAGTCTGTCTTTTTTTTCTGGCTTCTTGCAGGCTGTGTCTTAGAGAGGTGTGCAGCTTCAGGCAGCTGGGTGAATCTCCAGCAAAGGCAGCTGTGGATTGAAAACAGGTTGCACCCTCAAACTGTTACAGTTTCAAGTCCAGGCAGGTTGGATAGGGGTTTCCTAGGTCCTAAAACTAGACTCTTTCGAGATGCTGTCCCATGATCTCTCTCTCTCCTCCATTTTAACAAGTGGAACCCAGCTAAAACTTAACATGCTGTATAAAAAATGCTGGTTGACGTTAATACTCAAATGCACAAAACACAATCTACAGTGGGTTCTCATTTATTCGTGACACCAGTGACTCACCACATGCTGATTCCAACTCTATATTAACCTCCAAGGAACATGCAGTGCCAGTTATCTGAGCTGGTAGCTGCAAATATGAGATCAAATGACAGGGCCTCTTCAGTGCTGTGCTGTTCTCTCTCCTCTTCCTAGGGTTGCTGTGGCTGGGTAAGTGGCAATTCTTGGGTGTCTGAAATGAAAAGCAGAAGGGAAGGTTGGGATGAGGGAAGGGGGGGTGGGTAGGGTGGAGAGCAAGAAGTCCATCTGCAGCTCGCTCATCATGCTAGATAGCAGGATGAGGGTGACTGGGAATTGAGAAGGTGCATAGGCAGGAAGGTACCGTTATCCTCAATGTTCTCCATGACACTGGATGCCACAGGCCCTGTTGCAGCCGGCCCCATGATGCGGAGTGCTGTATAATGCAGAGTATTATCTTCTAGGGCTCAGGAGATTCAAATGTCCTTGTCCCTCATTGGTTCTGCTCTACTGCCTTCTACTGTGTGCCACCTTGTCCTGCAAGGAGGGAAGAATGTCAGTGATTGTGTAGTAATGTTTTGACATGCCTGACATAGCTGAATTGCTGGAGATGTATGGGTGCAGCAAAAGGTGAGTTTGAGGCTGGTGGCATTGGTAGGCATATGAGGGTGAGGCGATGTATCTGGATGTTGGGCATGAGTCCTGAGTGTCAGGGTTGCTGCTGGGTGAGTGATGGGGCAGGGGGGCAGTGCATTGATCAGCGTTTTCGGTCGATGTGCGTTGAGTAGGAGATGTCATGTGAAGATGCATTCATTGATGTTGACCACTCACGTGAGATCATTAGACTTCTTGTGGCACTGCTGACAGGTCCTCAGGTCCAGATGTGGGGAACTGATCTCCCTGGCCACTTGCTCCCAAACCTTTCTGAGGATGGTCCTTGAAGGACTGCTGCCACCTCACTCCAACCCCCAAACCAATGGAGCCATGGTATCTCTCCTCCAGTTCACCTTCACCACTAAGGCCTCCAGTGCTGCATCCATGACCCTCTGCTCTGGTGATCCATTTTCCTTGATTAGAATTGCAGCACTAGTTTTCAGCAGCAGCCTCCTGTAATTCAGTGCAGCTTCCCTTTAAGAGGGACAGACTGCCTTTAAGGTCCAAAGGCTGGCAGCACCACGTGCTGTCAGCTCAATGCTACTTGGCTCCCTGCTGAGCACAGAGGCAGCCAGCAGCACAGGAGCGCCTTGGCCCAGTGCCACGATCAGGTAAATGAGGTGGCAGCACCAAAGGATGCAGGAGAATGGGCAACTGAGGGAGATAAAGAAGCTCTGGCAAAGAATGAGTCAGGGTAGCTGCGATCTGTCTTGATTTCAATACAATGAAGATGCAAACTTGCAACTCTGGACGTATTTCTAGACGTATCATCACATGACATCCTGCTTCCAACTGCCCACTGGGTCAGACAAACTTTCTTCCTATCTCTAATATTTTTATAACTAATAATTAAGGTGTTCAATGAAAATAAGAAAAGCACACAATTGTTTTAATGCACCTATGATTTTTCTCTGGGTTGCTTGCAGCAGAATCCAGGAGATTAATCTTCAATTCCGGGAAGCTCCAGGACAATCTAGGACACCTTGAGTGAAATGGCCGCTTTCACTGGGGTCTGAGTCCTCTTGATTTGTCATCCAAACTTCCTTTCCATCCATTTAAGTCCATGCCATTCCAGTGTGAGATCACTCCGTGTTGACTCTGTGTTCAAAGCAGCATGCACATAAGCTGTGCCAGTGTGAGCATGCCAGTTTGTACCCCTATTAGGAAATGATTTTTCATGGAATTAGTTCTGTTCTGCTATGCCTTCAGGAAAAGCTGAGGAAATTTCTCTTAAAAAGGCAATGTTACAATTTTAGGAATTTAATATTTTGATTTTCTAAAATTAACACAGATGCTTAGAAAAGAATGCCAGTCAACCATGACCACAGCAGCATTCGATAGCAATAGGGTAGAGTGCAGAGTCAGACAGGTGGATTCTTCAAAATCACAACTGATGAAAATCAGTTGAGTACCACAATATTGTACCATAGGGCTGAATTTTCCCGGGCCCATGGCGGCGGGCTTGGAGGCGGGGGGGTGGGGAGGGTGGGTGGTTGGGGGCCAGGAAAATAGTGGGGAACTGGGACAGGACGGCTCCCCGATGCATTCTTGTCTAGGAATCAGATCGCCTGCCCATAGTCAGGCAATTTACATAACGAAAGCCCCAATTAGGGGTGATTTTGTGGTACTGACAGCATTTTGCCAGAGGTAGAGTGGCGCCCCCCCCCCCCGGCAATGTGAAGCTCTCCGGCTCCATGGAGGTAGCCTCCCTGTGACAGGCTGGGGCCATAGGTGCCAGAGGCTTCATGCCCCAAAGAGGGGGCCGGTGGCATGAAAGGCTGAACCTGCAGCCCAACTGCTTCCACTGGAGGGGTTTCTCATCTGCTCTGAGGAGACTACTGGCTTGGCCCCTCTGAAATTTTCGTTTAGATTTACGCCTCCAAGGTTGCCTCCATCTTGAGGTCGCCAGCCCTGTGATAGAGCCGGCAACATCGGGAACCCGTCCGCCATCCTAAATTGGAAGATGAGTGCGGAGGTGGCCAACTAGAAGACCGCCTCCAAGAAGATTGCTTGGCCAGTTTCCCTCCCGACAAATGCTGGCTCTGGACCCCCATTTGTTCCCAATGTTGGGATCCCAAAGTCTGCAAGAAAATTCTACCCATAATATCAGTTTTCCCCATTGCAACAAGATGTCAGATTTCTCCCTTGTAGTTTGGTTGGAGTAGAGAAATATTTCCCACCAGTCACAAATAAATCCCTTCTTTCAGCCAGCACAATCCTCACAGCTGTAAGGTCATGACCAAAATGGTGTATAATGGGTTTTAAAGGCACACTGGTATCATTAAAGTAGCCATTTATAGTTACGATGTCACATGTCTTAAAAAGTGTCCAATGATGTAATTATGCCGTGTTATTTAGAAATTATGTTATATTACAATTCATTGAGAGGCCGTTCTCCCAATTTCAATTTTTATCCAGCAATTTGTAGGTACATAAAAACTGCCAAGTTGAAAATGGTATTGCTGAAAATAGAGACATTTTGCTCAGAGTCAAAGCTTGGCAGGTAACTGTCAGTCACCATAAACTGGTGCATTCTCCATGGCAACGCCTCTACCAATCAGAGTCCACTTGCCAACCAATCAGCACTCTATTCTCATACAGTATAAATTTGTTGCTTCCCTTACATTGGTATTCTTGCAAATTGTCCTGATAAGTGCAAGACAAAATGCTTTGACAAAATTGGGCTGGATTTTAAAGCCCCTCCACCATTGGGATCGGTGGTGGGGAGGGGGTGTGGGGCAATGAAGATCGGTAAGGCGGAGGCCTGCCACCGACCCTGACGGTGGCAGACCCCGTACCGATCTCGGCAGCGGCGGTGACGAGGCCTTGTGGCAGCCGCCCCGCCGCTCAGTGACGGGGCCAGCGTTAAAAATGTTACTGCCTACTTACCATGTTGGCCACAGCTATTCAGCCACCGCGTTCCAATCTCTATTTGTGTGGCTGACAATGCCGCACCTTCGAATCCCCATTCAGGGAAACGAGGTGCGACACCTGTGGGGGCGGGGGGAGGAGGTGATTTTCTCGGTGCAGGAGTGGGTGAGTGGGGTTGCAATGCTGCTGATTGGTCAGTGGGGCGTGATAGGAAGGGGTCAAATTCTCAATATCTGTATTCCGGGGTGGGGTAAGGACAGGAATGTTGTGATATGCCATGGGCGGGGGGGGGGGGAGGGTGGGCGGTGTTGGAAGAATGCATGGGAAGACTTGTACATTGATTTTTTAAACTTTAAAGTCACTGGCCCTTTAAAAATTTAAAAGCTCTTTTTGGGCTGCAAGCTGTTTAAAAATTGCATTGGTGCCTGTGCATTGGCACCGGAGGCCGTTGCCAGCTCACCCACCCCCTCCACGTCATTGCGGGCGGCGGGCGCCGCAGCCATGCAAATGAGCTGCTGCATTTGAAATTGTGGCGGCTCCATGACATGGTCCCCATGCACGCAAACTGCATTTGTTTACATCCGCCCCCTATTTTGGCAGCGGAGTTTTGAAATGCAGACCAATGTCTCTATTTTCAACAATACTGAAGTTCTATACTACCAAACGACTATTTGACCAATGGTCCGATTTCCCCACCCTGGGGACATTTCCCCCCTTAATCCTGCTTACTTATTTGATGCACATTCTATAAATTGCCTACCATTTCATTGAATGGTTACAGCACAGAAGGAGGCCATTTGGCAACTCAGCTAGTCCCATTCTTCCATCATTTCCCTCTAGCCCTGCAAATCTTTTCTCTTGAGATAACTCTCCAGTTCCCTTCTGAAAGCCACGATCGAATCGGCCTTCACCACACTCTCAGGCTGTGCATTCCAGATGCTAACCACTCACTGTGTAAAAAAGATTTTTCTCATGTCACCCTTGGTTCTTTTGCCAATCACTTTAAATTGATGTCCTCTGGTTCTCAACCCTTCCGTCAATGGGAACAGTTTCTCCATATCTATTCTGTCCAGATCCCTCATGATTTTGAACACCTCCATCAAATCTCCTCTCAATCTTCTCGAAGGAAAACAGTCCCAGCTTCGCCAATCTAGCTACGTAACTGAAGTCTCTCATCCTCGGAACTATTCTTGTAAATCATTCCTGCACCATCTCCAATGCCTTCACATCCTTCCTAAAGTGTGGTGCGCCGTACTGAACACAATACTCCAGTTGAGGTCAAACCAGTGTTTTATAAAAGTTCAGCATAATTTCTTTGCTTTCATATTCTATGCCTCTATTTATAAAGTCCAGGATCCTGTATGCCTTATTAACCTCTTTCTCAATCTGCCCTGCCACCTTTAACGATTTGTGCAAGTATACCCCCAGGTCTCTCTGCTCCTGAACCCCCTTTTAGAATGTTATCCTTTATTTTGTATTGCCTCTCCTCGTTCCTCCTACCAAAATGAATCACTTCACCCTTCTCTGCATTAAATTTCATTGGCCACGTGTCCACCCATCCCACCAGCCTGCTATGTCCTCTTGAAGTCCATCACTTTCCTCCTCAGTTCACAATACTTCCAAATTTTGTGTCATCTGCAAATTTTGAAATTGTGCCCTCCACACCCAAATCGAGGTCATCAATATAGATCAAGAAAAGCAGTGGTCCAATACCGAGTCCTGGGGAACCCCACTGTGTACCTTCCTCCAGTCCAAAAAATAACTATTCACCACTACTTTCCATTTCCTGTCACTTAGTCAACTTTGTATCTATGCTGCCACTGTCCCTTTTATTCCATGGGCTTCAATTTTGCTGACAAACCTGTTATGTGGCACTTTGTGCTACTTTGTGTTGGTCCACCACTATGCCATGCTCCCAGGCCTCCTGTAGGAGTCACTTGATGCACTCTCTGGTGGCAACTGTCATGGCTTTTTATAAGATTAGTCCCGAGGAGACCACTGCCTTTAACTGGCAACTCGATTTGTTCACACGTGCCAATTGCCTGACAATTAAAAGAAGAATCCTTAGCAACCTCCCAGACGGTAAGATCATTATGACAGAACACTGAGTGGAATGTGCCTTTCAGGAATGATTCACCAGGCTCACTCTCAACATAGCAACAAGAAACTAAATTTAACCTTTATCTCACTTTGTTTATCTAGCCATATATCTTATATCTCTTTTTCTGCCTTTAAAACTCTGGGTCCATTTGTCTCTTTCCTGATTGATCAAATTTTCTAAAACATCTTATTTAAGAGGTTAAAAAAAATCCAGGCTACTTGTTTCATCTTTAAGGTATTTTAACACTGTTTGCTATTATTTACTGTTAATCTTGTTTCCCACTGACACTACTCACCATTAGTGCTATTAATTGTTATTTACGAATAAATATTTAGCATACTTCTCAACACTTTATGTTAATTGAACAGTTCCAACATTAAACAGTGCCATTGAGAAAAGCAGCAGTGTTTAAAATTCAGTGATCTGTTGGTTCTACAGAAGCCATACTCCTGCTCCAAATGCCAACATAAATTCCAATCTTTCAGTAGATTGTATGTCTAGAGCTACACTGTTTACCATCCATACTATTTACTGTTAGCATGATACAAGATTAAAAGGGGAAAAAAACTACAGTACAAGTAAATACAGTACTGAGAGGAGGGGGACCAAACTGCTTATCTTCCCTATTAATGTTCAGCCCTGATTGCTGGGTCTTTTTTTCTGTCCTGCAAAACAGATAAAGCTGCAGCATTCATAAAGTTAAGGAAATATTTGTTCTGACGTCTTGCATACTAAGGCCATCAGCCCGTTTGGTAGGTAGAATGGTTTATTACCATATATAGTGAAATTAATCTTTCCTCTCGAAGAGCCAAAGTAAACCTCTCCAAAAACCGTTAGGTCTTGTCTAGCTCTCCCTGGTAACTGAACTTAAAACAGCAGCCTGCAAGCCCTGTTTTCAGCAATGTGAACAGAGCTTGACAGAGATCTTATCAAAGTGGGGGATGGGGGTACAATGCACTTTTAAAGTGGCCACATCATGTTGTTAGAACACCTGTCCTGCTTCTAATTAACATGTGCACGCTTATGAGATTGAGTCAGATTTTTATTCTTTTGGATATATCCTTTACTATTATGCTCCTTTTATGCCTTTTGCCTCCTTTTCACTGGCATCTGCTTCTCCTGTCATTCCTTGGGAGACGAACAGACAGGTGACCTGCTCCAGCATCTTAATTGAAGGTTTCCAATCGCCGTTTATACAGAGTCAACCCAGAAGATCTCACTTCTCCTGATTGGGGAACCGCATATTGCCATCACCAAAATTGTGAAGTTGCCACACAGGAAATTGGGTTCAAAAATTGTGAAACAACATTCCAGACTCACACAATGAAAAATAACCAATTCGGCTGCCAGTGCCCTCAAAATGTACCTTAGCAAGAGTCAAGAGCTGGGGAAAGGAAATTGGGCCAAAAATAATTTTGCTCCTATATCAGGATTTAAAGTCGCTCAATAATTGTTGTTTTCTTTCTTTCCAATTTGGAGCCAGTAGTTGTTGTGAAAAAATAGGAGGTGGATGTCCCACTCATCTGCTGTGACTTCGGCAGAAGAGCTGCAGAAACAAGGGAATCGCAGAAAACCTGCTAAGTTTGCTTGGTGCACCAAAAAAGCAAAATGTGAGTGCTCCAATGCAGCAGGAGCATATTTTCAGTAACTGAAACTTTATTTAAATACTGCAATGAAGCTCTCACCTCTTTCAGATAGGAGTTTCCTGCACCCATTTAATTCAATATTGGGCATGTGTCTGATGTACAAAAATGTGTGGAGATCCAGTGTTGTGGGTCACCACCCAATTTCCCTCACTTTATGCCTGAAAATTGGGGATTACCAATTAGAAAATGTGCCCTATAGATCTCGATCACATTGCTCTGCAAATACAATGGTAAGTATTTGGTTAAATACCAAAACCCAGTCCTTTTTCTGTTGCACTTTATTTAACAAATCTGCTCTTCACTGTGTAATTGATTTGCTTTTTATACCATTATACATCTTTAACATTTCTCAATACTAAATACAGCTGTTCAGCTCTCCAGTTTCTATGTGACTAAGTTTCTTTCAATTATATCCTTTCAATATCCTGTCTTCCTGTATAATTTTATCTGATCCACAAAATTGTATTTTACTTACAATACCACAATAAAAACATTTAATGAACAGCAAGAGTCCGAGGCCTGATCCCTGCAGTCTCCACTGGTCAAAGCTGCCCACTTAAAACTGTTCCCACTGATAACTAACCTCTGCTGCTTATGCAATTAATAATCTATTTACAACTTCATCTGAAATTCCATGAGCTTTGACAATAGCAATAAATACAAAATTTACATTAGATGGACTGCAGCGGTTCAAGAAGGCGGTTCACCACTACCTTCTCAAGGGCAAGTAGGGAATGGGCAACAAATGCTGGCCTTGCCAGCGACACTCACATCCCATGAAAACATTTAAAATCACTCACTGGGGAAATCACGCTGAAAGCGAATGCAGGGTATTGGTGCTACATTATTGCAGATCTGTCTTGGACACATGCTCCCTACTGCTCAAAGCTGTCATAGGAACATAGGAACAGGAGTAGGCCATTCAGCTCATCGAGCCTGCTCCGCCATTCAATACTATCATGGCTGATCATCCACTTCAATGCCTTTTTCCCACACTATCCCCATATCCCCTTATGTCATTTGTATTTAGAAATCTGTCAATCTCTGCTTTAAACATACTCAATGACTGAGCTTCCACAGTCCTCTGGGGTAGAGAATTTCAAAGATTCACAACCCTCTGAGTAAAGAAATTTCTCCTCATCTCTGTCCTAAGTGGTTTTCCCCTTATTTTGAAATTGTGTCCCCTGTTTCTAGACTCCCCAACCAGGGAAAGATCTTACCTGCATCCACCCTGTCTATCCCTTTAAGTATTTTGTAGGTTTCAATGGGATCACCTCTCATTCTTCGAAACTCTAGAGATTACAGGCCCAGTTTCCCCAATCTCTCTTTCTAGGATAGTCCCGCCTTCCCGGAACAAGTCTGGTGAACCTTCATTGCACTCCCTCTATGGCAATAATATCCTTCTTAAGGTAAGGGGACCAAAACTGCACACAGTACTGCAGGTGCGATTTAACCAAGGTTCTATACAATTGAAGCAAGACTTCACTACTCCTGTACTCAAATCCTCTTGCGATAAAGGCTAACATACCATAGCCTTCTTAATTGTTTGCTGCACCTGCATGTTAGCTTTCAGTGACTTATTGACAAGGATACCCAGGTCCCTTTGTACATCTACACTTTCTAATCCCTTACCATTTAAAAAATATTCTGCACATCTGTTCCTCCGACCAAAGTGGATAACCTCACATTATTCCACATTATATTCCATCTGCTACGTTCTTGCCCACTCACTAAGTCTTTCCAAATCCCCTTGAAGCCACTTTGCACTTTCCTCACAACACACCTAGTTTTGTGTATTCCACGAACTTGGAAATACTACATTTGGTCCCCACATCCAAATCATTGATATATATTGTGAACAGCTGGGGCCCAAGCACTGATCCCTGTGGTACCCCACTAGTCACAGCCTGCCAACGTGAGAATGACCTGTTTATTCCTACTCTCTGTTTTCTGGCTGTTAACCAATCCTTAATCCATGCCAGTATATTACCTCCTATCCCATGTGCTTTAATTTTGCGAACCAACTTCCTGTGGGGGACTTTATCAAAAGTCTTCTGAAAATCCAAGTATATCATGTCCACCTACTCCCCTTTATCAATTCTGTTAGTAACATCCTCAAAAAACTCCAACAGGTTCGTCAAACATGATTTCCCATTCATAAATTCATTTTGACTATGCCTAAATCAGATCATTATTATACAAGTGTCCATTTATCACATCCTTTAGAATAGATTCCAGCATCTTCCCGACAACTGATGTAAGGCTAACAGGTCTGTAATTCCCTATTTTCTCTCTCCCTCCTTTCTTAACTAGTTGGGTGACATTTGCGACCTTCCAATCTGCAGTATAGGTCAAGACACACCCTCATCTAGGAATTGTCTTACCTGGTCAAAGAGGTCCAACAGATTGGTGATTCACAGAATCACAGAATAATACAGTGCAGAAGAGGCCCTTCGGCCCATCGGGTCTGCACTGATGTATTAAAACACCTGACCTGTCTACCTAATCCCATTTGCCAGCACTTGGCTCATAGCCTTGAATGTTATGACGTGCCAAGTGCTCATCCAGGTACTTTTTAAAGGATGTGAGGCAACCTGCATCTATCACCCTCCCTGGCAGGGCATTCCAGACTGTCACCACCCTCTGGGTAAAAAAGTTCTTCCTCAAGTCCCCCTTAAACGTCCCACCCCTCACCTTAAACTTGTGACCCCTCGTAACTGACCCTTCAACTAAGGGGAACAGCTACTCCCTATCCACCCTGTCCATGCCCCTCATAATCTTGCGCACCTCGATCAGGTCACCCCTCAGTCTTCTCTGCTCCAGCGAAAACAACCCAAGCCTATCCAACCTCTCTTCATAGCTTAAATGTTCCATCCCAGGCAACATCCTGGTGAATCGCCTCTGCACCCCCTCCAATGCAATCACATCCTTCCTATAATGTGGCGACCAGAATTGCACACAGTACTCCAGCTGTGGCCTTACCAAAGTTCTGTACAACTCCAACATGACCTCCCTGCTTTTGTAATCTATGCCTCGATTGATAAAGGCAAGTGTCCCATATGCCTTTTTCACCACCCTATTAACATGCCCTTCTGCCTTCAGAGATCTATGGACAAACACGCCAAGGTCCCTTTGTTCCTCGGAACTTCCCAGTGTCAGGCCATTCATTGAATACTTCCGTCACATTACTCCTTCCAAAGTGTATCACCTCACACTTTTCAGCGTTAAATTCCATCTGCCACTTTTCTGCCCATTTGACCATCCCGCCTATATCTTCCTGTAACCTAAGACACTCCACCTCACTGTTAACCACTCGGCCAATCTTTGTGTCATCCGTGAACTTACTGATCCTACCCCCCAACATAATCATCTATGTCGTTTATATAAATGACAAACAATAGGGAACCCAGCACAGATCCCTGTGGTACGCCACTGGACACTGGCTTCCAGTCAGTAAAACAGCCATCGGTCATCACTCTCTGTCTCCTACAGCTAAGCCAATTTTGAATCCACCTTATCAAGTTACCTTGTATCCCATGTGCATTTGCTTTCTTGATAAGTCTCCCATGTGGGACCTTGTCAAAGGCTTTGCTGAAATCCATGTAAACTACATCAACTGCACTACCCTCATCTACACCCCTGGTCACATGCTCAAAAAATTCAATCAAATTTGTTAGGCATGACCTCTCTCTGACAAAGCCATGCTGACTATTCCTAATCAAATTTTGCCTCTCCAAGCGGAGATAGATTCTCTCCTTCAGAATTTTCTCCAATAGTTTCCCTACCACTGACGTGAGACTCGCTGGTCTATAGTTCCCTGGCTTATCTCTACAACCTTTCTTAAATAGTGGGAACACATTAGCTGTTCTCCAGTCCTCTGGCACCTCTCCCATGGCCAGAGAGGAATTAAAAATTAGGGTCAGAGCACCTGCAATCTCCACCTTCGCCTCCCACAGCATCCTGGGACACAAATTGTCCAGACCTGGAGATTTGTCCACTTTTAAGCCTTCCAAAGCCTTCAATACCTTGTCACTCCCTATGACAATTGCTCAAGAACCTCACAGTCTCTCTCTCTGAGTTCCATATCAACATCCTCATTCTCTTGGGTGAAGACAGATGTGAAGTATTCATTCAACACCCTATTCATGTCCTCTGGCTCCACCCACAAATTTCCCCCTTGGTCCCTAATGGGTCCTACTCTTTCCCTGGTTATCCTCTTCCCATTGATATACTTATAGAATATCTTGGGATTTTCCCTACTTTTACCAGCCAGAGCTTTCTCATATCCCCTCTTTGCTCTCCTAATTGCTTTCTTAAGCTCCATCCAACACTTTCTGCACTCCACTAATGCTTCCATTGATTTGCTCTCCTTGTATTTGCACCGACCTTTCACAAATGCTTATTGATGGCTTGGGCTATATTGTTTAAAAAAATGACTGAAATCACATCTTTTTGCAGTCCTCTAGTACTATCCCTCTGGGAATGTGTTCTCCATAGCTCCAAAAAAAGGGAAAGATGAAAGGGGAGAGGGAAAAGGGAAAGTGGACCTTCAGATCCAAAGATAGTGGGATTGGGAACTCAGTGATTGGACACAACATGTGCTAGTGGGTTCTGGGAGTTAGTTTCTGGTTACAAATTGCAGTGGATTCTTTCCAGTTGGGAATTTTAAAGAATGTAGAGGTTGAGTGTGGAGTCCAGAGATAGCGTGGGAGTTCTCAGAACCTCCAGGCAAAAACTGGAGGGCTGACAATAGTGTGACTGTGATTAACAGTTTAAAATAGAAAAACAAAAAAACTGTAATACATAAGTGCACAAAATGTAGAATATTCTGTTACTGTGGCCTTGAGAGATACAAATTGAAAAATGGTATGAATGATGATGAGTACAAGTCACCTGAAGTATGCAGAATCTGGCCTGAACTGGAACCACCTATATTTGAAGGTTCAGCTCAATTGCATAACCCAATACACCTGGCATTTGGCAGTGATCTGCTCTGAGAATCAGTGGTGGAAATGCAGCTGCTGTTGCAGGTCTGACAGCATGTTTATGGCTGTTGGCTTCACAGCCTTTTACTACTCTTTAAAGGAAGTAGCCAGAAGGCCTCCAGACCTAAAGACCTTGAGGAGCTGCAAAAAAACCCAACTGGTTTTGCAGTCTATTTGTCTGCTCATGCCAGATCCATTAATCTGAGGGGGACCAGGTGCAAGGGCTACTGTCAACTTCTCTGCAACCCCCCATATGAACACCTGACTGTACCTGGAGGAAAATAAGGCAAGAGGCCTATTCAGGGCTCCCCTCAGTTACACTGGGCCCACTTGTTCAAAGTGTAGCCTGCTGTGCACCACCCCATGCCAGGGAATTCCCAGGAAATCTCTAGAAATGTAAAGGAGGCAGGGAAATGGTTTCACAGGGCCTTCAATATGTCTGAATTTGGATCCTACTCCATCTTTCAGAGAGAACTAGCATTTTACCTCCCAGAGCCCTCACTAATGTGCTTGCAGTTTTCCCCTGTCCACTGAGAAGCAAAGAATATCTCTAATCATCACAAAAATGTCATCTCCTTTTATGTTAATATGGTCAGAGGTGATCGTAGACCACAATGATCCTGTTGGTCTGTGTGACTGTAAGGAATAAGGTAAGAGAAAGTGCTAAGATTACCAAACGGTGCTTCTTTGGAGCTCTGCTGCTGCTTTGGCCCCGTAATGGTGAGGGAGATGGTCTCCCTGCCTTGACATCTGCACCTGTGAGAGACACAAGAAGAGATCATGACAGCTAAAGCCTCTGCAGTGCTGAGGTTTCCCAATGCAACTCAGTGTACGGTTTCCTGTCGGATGGGGTGGAGTGCAAGACTCCCCTTAATGAGCGCATTGCCCTTTCGAAACACTATCTCCGTGAGTGCCCATTCTTGCCATGGTTGACTTCCTCATGGTCTGTAATCCTGGCTCTTTCTATTGTTCCCTCCTCATTGGTGTGATCACTTGACGGTAGGGGGCCCCTCCACCGGTCTGGGCCCTCTCTCAGGCATTACGAGCCCTTTCTCCTGCAAGGACAAAAGAGAACGTGATAGGCACAGCTGTCCTTATGGCCAATGCCAGCTGCTCCAATCCATTAGAAGCTGCATATTTCAGTGGTGAAAGATCCTCAGCAGCGCTATGGTTCTGAGCCATTCTGTGGGGTCAGTTCAGTGCCCTGGCAAACACCCTCCCATGTTCATGAGCAGCATGTGCCCTGAGGTTCCTCAGCTGGTGTGCCTGCTGCAGGGTGAATACCCAGAGGCCTGCCTGAGGGTTGGGGGGAGCATTCATCTTGCCTGAGCGTATTAGTTTATTGAATCTCTTCCGACACTGTATCCAACTTCTGTTGACCGCACTTCCTCTGCTGACATTGTCAGCTATGTCCATCCATGCCTGCTTAGTCTGGGTGGGTGGCCTCCTCCTGCCACCTGCCAGGAAGAGGATCTCCCTCCTCTCCTTCACAGCCTCCAGCAGCACTTCAAGGTCCACATGAAAGAAGCAAGGGACTGCCCTGCCCCAGGTTCCAGGCCTCTGACTCTCCTGAGACATACTTAATACAAATCTTCTCTGTTCTTCCAGTCTGAAGTAACACCACTCAAATGACAGCCACAAAAATGACTGCTGTGGTGTGGTTAAACCGGGCTGACACTTAAGCAGTCCTGCCTCTGTTCCCGCTCTCACTAATTGGATGCCAAACTTGTCTCCGTACCAATTAAGGGGCCGCCTCCACGAAACCCAGGGCTGATTACTGTTTCCCCCCGGGGCGGGTTTGTGACCCGGAAACAGACCCAACTTCTGTTCCCCACCCCTGCAGTGAAAAGTCAGCCCATTGTGGGTATCACAACCGAGTATGTTCCTGTTTACAAACAACACTCAACTTAAACAAGGGCAATTACAGAGGTCTGAAGAAAGAGTTGTCTAAAGCGGGCTGGGAAAATAGACTAAGGGGAAGGTCAGTGGATGAGCAGTGGCAGACATTTAAGCAGATATTTCATAATGCTCAGCAAAAATTTATCCCAGTCAAAAAGAAGGATTCGATGGGAAGGATGAACCACCCGTGGTTAATAAAGGCGGTCAAGGAGAGTATCCAATCAAGCCATACAAAGCAGTGAAAACTAGTGGTAGGCCAGAGGATTGGGAAGTTTTTAGGAACCAACAAGCCAACATGTATCTCTAAGCAATACCACCAATATATGGTCATTTATATTATTGCTGTTTGTGGGACCATGCCAAGTAAACATCGGCTTCCAAATT
Source organism: Heterodontus francisci (assembly GCF_036365525.1). NCBI lineage: Eukaryota > Metazoa > Chordata > Chondrichthyes > Heterodontiformes > Heterodontidae > Heterodontus > Heterodontus francisci. Next base: position 81,161,702 of record NC_090392.1, on the reverse strand, counting down.
CTCCTATGTTATGACAGCACCTAAACTTCAAAAGTTAATTCATTGGCTGTGAAGTGTTTTGGGACATCGAAATGATTGTGAAAGACATTATATAAATGTAAAAATGCAAGTTCTTTTTATATTTTTTTCCCGGTGGCAAAAGCCAACTACAATCACTGCTAGCCCCAGTGCAGTGAAATGACCTGGTTATCCTGTGTAATGATAGGCATAAGTGATGAAGCTTTCTGATCCTTGAGCTATCAAACTGATTCTGAAAGCAGCAAAGAGATTAATGGAATTAGCCAAGTCCTGTGGGTCCTCATTTTAATAATCTCCATAAGATTATCTGCACTTTCACAGATGGGACAGCACACACAGACTGTGGGTCTGGTCATCACCATGACATCACCCACTGGGAGAGAGATATTAATGAGAGAGAAAAGAACATGGAAAATGGCTTTAACACTTTGAGTACTGCTGCAGTACAACTGAACCAAACTCAAAGTGACTTTATTTGTGCTTTATTTCGCGTGCAGTCACAATATTGGAAGTTTATGTGCAGTGGATTATTTCAGAATCGGTGCATTTGAACCTCTGAAATGGCTATCCCTTCTGCCAGCATTTTCTATCAGTTACAAATTATTTAATCTTTACGAACGGCTCAACAATAAAAGACTCAGATATTAGTTTCCACTTTTGTACAATATCTGCACCAACCAGCTTATGTTCACATCACACTCATCAACTATCAGATGATATCTTTAGCAATAACAACTTGCATTTATATAGCAATTTTAACATTGAAAAAATCCAAAAAGCATAATCATATTAAATAGGTGATCCACTAATACGCTTAAGTGCATTTGTAATTGTCAGAATGCTGATATATTTTTTAAATGTTAATTTTCAGTGACTATTCTGCAGAACAGGGCCACAGAAGGTGTAGCAAAGCTCCCACTGCTGTCCTGTCCTGTAGATAAATGAGACCCTTTCCTGATCCTGTTCTTTATCTGATGAATAATTTTAATTGGATAAGTGAAATCTGTGAGGCAACCGATGGCCTTTGTCACCTGAGTGAGCCTGCAATTTATGTGAAAGCAAAGGTTGGAAGTATCTGGACAAAGGGAATCTGATATAAACACTTATCAAAGAGCCACAGAGGCAGCCACTCCATATCCATTATCCACAATAATTAGCTGGAGACCAGGGACACTTCACCAATTTTCAACTCTACTGCAAACCCCTGGATAATTTTCCAGTGACATGTAGTGATAAAGGATAGAACTTTGTCTGAGGATGCAGTATGCTTATTAATATCTGAATAAATAAACACTGCTTTCATATCTCTTACTGGAAAGAGTAGTTACATACACTCAATTTTCCCCTTTTTTTCCCTGACAGCCTGATTCCTGCTGACATAACGGCACGGCTGCTGGCAGCACTCCAGTAACTTGCTCAAGTGGCCATTTTTCATGACTATCATCAGGTAATTCCATCACGGCATGCATCACAGGAGAGGCCAATCCTGTTTCCTCTCTAAATCCAGAAATGTACAATTTCCAACAGGAGTCACTGGATAGTGAGTAGGAGTGGAAATTCAGGCTGATTTTTCTCCTTTATAACCCAGGGCACGGTGCCGACCACCACCCTGGCTAAAATGAGATAATATAGCATCGGCCAAGGATATTGTTCAAGGGCCTTTCCTGTCTACATGGCTTGCTGCAGACACTCTCAGTCTAAATGGTGTCTTTAGCCAGTGAAACTATGGGATAGCAATAGTATTTATATGGCCAATATGTAGACCCCACGATGCCAAATCTGAAATATTGAAAGGATGCTGTTTTTATAGGCAACCATTTGGGAAAGGGAGAAGTATCACAGGAGTTGTTTCTGTCAAGGTGACATCACACACAACCAACACAATGATGCATTTGGCACTGCTTACTTTGTTACATCACGCGTTTACAAAAAAACTAAAGGTTCACATAACATTACTTTCCCCTTATAAATTGGGGAAGCTTTGTGTTTTTCCCATCAAGGTTATCAAAATATTCCAGCTTTCTGCCGTGGATTAGAAAATGTTTCACATTTTGTACCAAATGTCAGCAGTTCTAGGTCTGCTATATTATGCATAAGACGAAAGGTAAAGCTCGTTCTTCTGTCCCATTGAGCACTCCCAGGTCAGGGAAAGGCACCTACTCTCAGGAAACTGTTGGCTTTTCCTCTTGCTGCACTGCACCCTGAGTAACATTTGGCCTTGTAGTTGCTGTCTATCCTTCAAATCACACTACAGGTCTTGAGATTGCAATTTTACATCAAGACTTATTGAACTCCCTTGTGGTTGCTGTTGCGTGTGCTTTGACACCTTAGTATACATTAAAAGAAAGACTTGCATTTATATAGTGCTTTTCATGACCACCAGATGTCTCAAAGCGCTTTACAGCCAATTAAGTACTTTTGAAGCGTAGTCACTGTTGTGATATGGGAAACACAGTAGCTAATATGTACACAGCAAACTCCCACAAACAGCAATGAGATAATGTCCAGATAATCTGTTTTTGTGATGTTGATTGAGGGATAAATATTGGCCAGGACACCAGGGAGAACTTCACTGCTCTTCTTCATAATAGTACCATAGGATCTTTTACATCCACTTAAGTAGGCAGATAGGGCCTCAGTTTAACATCTCTTTCAAACGATGGCACCTCTGACAATGCAGCGCTCCCCAGTACTGCAGTGGAGCATCAGCCTTGATTTTTATGCTCAAGCCCTGGAATGGGATATGAACCCTTACTGCAGTGTAGCTTTCTACCTGATTTTTCTTTTTTGTTTCAAGGCTCACGGCCCTTACCTGTCCCCTTCCGTGCATTCTATAGTTAATTTATAGAGAGATGAAATCTTGTATTTACTTTATTTTTGTGAAATCTTGCATGAATATTTGCTTAGAATATTGCGTGCAATTCTGGTCGCCACACTACCAGAAGGACGTGGAGGCTTTGGATAGGGTACAGAAGAGGTTTACCAGGATGTTGCCTGGTCTGGAGGGCATTAGCTATGAGGAGAGGTTGGATAAACTCGGATTGTTTTCACTGGAACGACGGAGGTGGAGGGGCGACATGATAGAGGTTTACAAAGTTATAAGCGGCATGGACAGAGTGGATAGTCAGAAGCTTTTTCCCAGGGTGGAAGAGTCAGTTACTAGGGGACATAGGTTTAAGGTGAGAGGGGTAAAGTTTAGAGGGGATGTGCGAGGCAAGTTCTTTACACAGAGGGTGGTGAGTGCCTGGAACTTGTTGCCGGGGGAGGTGGTGGAAGCAGGTATCATAGAGATGTTTAAGAGGCATCTTGACAAATACATGAATAGGATGGGAATAGAGGGATACGGACCCCGGAAGTGCAGTAGGTTTTAGTTTAGGCAGGCATCAAGATCGGCGCAGGCTTGGAGGGCCGAATGGCCTGTTCCTGTGCTGTACTGTTCTTTGTTGTTGTTGACTGTTCCTGCCATTCAGGATTCTCAGTTGTATCGTTTAAAGACTCAAATTAAATAAATCACATCACAAAGGTCCAGCTTAGTGACTCTGAGCCGAAGCTCCTCAAGCCACAGACACTACAGACGTGATTGCCATGGATTGCTGTGGCATCCAGGAGCTCCCACATACTGCAGCCATGACACATCACCTGTCCTGCCATCTATATTGTGTTAATTACATTAAATTTATTTTCTTAAGTAATTTATAGTTCCCCTCTTTACCGAACTCCCTTCTTCACACTCTGTGCACTCCAGCAGCACTCAGTGCAAACAAGTAGCACTGAGAGTCCCCTGAATTTATACTCTCTGAAAACAATGCTGTCAGCTTTGCTAGAGCTCAGAAACCAGTTTAAGCTACCTACCTAATTAACTAGCTACAGCTACTCTCAGAGTTTAAACAGTAATTTCAGTTAATCGCTAAATGTAAACAAAACAAAACCTGGACTTTAGAGAGAAGCTTCCGCCATACAGCTTGAATGACCTTATCATTGGGCTTTCTCCCATCAGTTTCAAACTGTCAATCCCCTCTCCTCCTAACTTCATCCATTAAAACCTCCACAGAGGCATTAGAGAATCTGGGAGCCCTTCCTGCTGATAACCACCTGCCTCAAGACATTTTGCACTCCTTTTCTGCTGAAAGTGATGTCTTTTTTTCCGGCCGGCACGGACACAATGGACTGAATGGCCTCCTTCTGTGCTGTAATTTTTCTATGGTGCCTTTAACTGATTGCAGCCTTTTGAAGGCGGCTGCTGGATTACTTACTGACTTTTTGATCCTTCAAATGGCAGTAAACTTATCGGTATTAGTATTAACACTCCAAATGTATCCTGCAGACCATATGAGGGCCCTCGGAGGACAGTTCAGCAAAGACAGTAGTCTGCTCTGTAACGAACCGGCCAATGGAAGGAGAATCCAGCCCAATGTAGAAAACATATACAATGAAGAGGGAGGTTAACTTCATATTGAGCCCCACTTTACCTGACCTCGGAGGGTTTGATAGGGCAGTGTCGAAGAATGCATTCAACTGCATTGGCCCTAAGTCTCTAATACTCTCCTTAAACCTCTCTGCCTTTCCACTTTTCTCTCCTTTTTTAAGATGCTCCTGAAAACCTACCTCTTTGACCAAGCTTTTGGTCACCTGTCCTGATAGCTCCTTCCGTGACTAGGTGTCAAAATGTGATTGTTGATGTTCTTTTGAAATGCTGTGGGATGTTTTGCTACATTAAAAGCGTTATATATAAATACAAGTTGTTGTTGTTGTTGTTAATCTCTGTTGTATCTGATCTAGGAGTGCTTAATGCAGTGAAGTATTCCATTCTTCACCACTGTATTTTCCTTTAATGAGTACAGACTGCGAACAAAATAGAACAAATGTGCTAGGATTACAAAGTTTGTCAATGAAAATAAACAGTTCTGTAAGTGTGATATTTTCCCCAAATTTTTGCCACCTTAGGGCTGTTTGAAGTTGTCTTTAAGGGCTGGTGACCACTGACCAAAGCACTATGACGCACCGTTCACATCTTCAATCACAGCCTTTTTCTGTCTCTGTTTCTATTTTGTCTCTATCTCTCTCTCCATCTTTGTTTTTCCGATTATGTTTGTCCAGCTTTGGATTTCTGTCTCTATTTGATTTCTCTTTTTCTTTCTCTTTCCCCCTCTCCTACTTTGTCTCTTTCTGAATGCATCTCCTTTGCGTTTAATTTTTTTCTAATGCTACCTTTCAATTACTAGAGGACACGAGTTCAAAGTGAAAGGGGAAATGTTTAGGGGGGATATGCGTGGAAAGTTCTTTACGCAGAGGGTGGTGGGCACCTGGAACGCGTTGCCAGCGGAGGTGGTAGACGCGGGCACGATGGAGTCTTTTAAGATGTATCTAGACAGATACATGAATGGGCAGGAAGAAAAGAGATACAGAACCTTAGAAAATAGGCGACATGTTTAGAGAGAGGATCTGGATCGGCGCAGGCTTGGAGGGCCGAAGGGCCTGTTCCTGTGCTGTAATTATCTTTGTTCTTTGTTCTTTGTTCTCTTTTACCTTAATCCCTGTGTCAGGATTTTAAGAAGAATATCTGACACGTTTTCTTTCCAGATTTTTAATATTTTACACTCTGCTCTCTCATCTGTTGGCAAAGCCTTATCCAAGAGACTTGTACATGTTAAGGAAATTCCTGTGACAAATCTCAGACAGCAGATGTCCTATTTAACAGCCATAGTAGTCCAAGTATTCCTGATATTCCATATGCCATGCCTTAGTGCCATTGATCTGTCCTATGTTGTCTTCATAATTAATTTATTCAGGGGATCCACAATAATGGGTGTTTGGCACTATCTTTAATTAAAGGGATGGTTGTGTTTTTGTAAGCTTGCACTGTCACTATGAGACATGTTAATTGTGCCCAAGTGCCTCAATACTAGGTGCTAGCTGTATAAACTTTAATGGAGTGAATGAGGCACTTTGCTTGCCTATTGTGGTCAAATCATTGATGTTTTTTCCTGCACTGTTGCTAATCTTGGGATTATGGACATTGCACTAATAGCTTCAGCCACCTTCCAGGATCGTTCCACTGCAGCCTGTCAGGGTTCCTTGTGTGACAAGCAGTCCTGCCCGTTTTGCCCTCATAGCTTTCAGGAATGTATCCATCTCTGTTTCACTGAAATTAGAAGCTCACTTCCTGCTGATTTTCTATCTCACAGAATCACAGAATTGTTACAGTGCAGACGGAGGCCATTCAGCTCGTTATGTCTGCACCGGCTCTCCTAATGAGCATTTCAACTGGTACCACTCCCGCCTTCTCACCATAACCCTGCACATTCTTCCTTTTCATATAACTAATTCCCTTTTGAATGCCTCAATTCAACCTGACTCTTCCACACTCTCAGGCAGTGCATTCCAGATCTTAACCACTTGCTGCGTGAAAGTTTTTCCTCATGTCGTTTTGCTTCTTTTACCAATTACTTTAAATCTGTGCCCTCTCGTTCTCGATCCTTTTTTTTAATTCATTCGTGGGATGCAGACGTCGCTGTCTAGGCCAGCATTTATTGCCCATCCCTAATTGCCCTTCAAGGTGGTGGTGAGCTGCCTTCTTGAACCTCTGCAGGCCATGTGGGGTAGGTACACCCACAATGCTGTTAGGAAGGGAGTTCCAGGATTTTGACCCAGCGACAGTGAAGGAAGGGCGATATCGTTCCAGGTCAGGTTGGTGTGTGACGTGGAGGCAACTTCCAGTTGGTTCTGTTCCCATACATATGCTCCCTTTATCCTTCTAGATGGTAGAGGTCGCGGGTTTGAAAGGTGCTGTCTAAGGAGCCTTGGTGCTTTGCTGCAGTGCATCTTGTAGATGGTACACACTCCTGTCACTGTGCATCGGTGGTGGTAGGAGTGAATGTTTGTGGATGGGGTGACAATCAAGCGGGTTGCTTTGCCCTGAATGGTGTCAAGCTTCTTGAGTGTTGTTGGAGATGCACCCACCCAGGCAAGTGGAGAGTATTCCATCACACTCCTGACTTGTGCCTTGTAGATGGTGGACAGGCTTTGGGGAGTCAGGAGGTGAGTTACTTGCCGCAGGATTCCTAGCCTCTGACCTGCTCTTGTAGCCACAGTATTTATATGGCTACTCCAGTTCAGTTTCTGGTCATTGGTTACCCCCAGAATGTTGATAGTGGAGGATTCAGCAATGGTAATGCCATTGAATGTCAAGGGGAGATGGTTAGATTCTCTCTTGTTGGAGATGGTCATTGCCTGGCACTTGTGTGATGCAAATGTTACTTGCCACTTATCAGCCAAGCCTGGATATTGTTCAGGTCTTGCTACATTTCTACACGGACTGCTTCAGTATCTGAGGAGTTGTGAATGGTGCTGAACATTGTGCAATTATCAGCGAACATCCCTACTTCTGACCTTATGATTGAAGGAAGGTCATTGATGAAGCAGCTGAAGATGGTTGGGCCTAGGACACTACCCTGAGGAACTCCTACAGTGATGTCCTGGAGCTGAGATGATTGACCTCCAACAACCACAATCATCTTTATTTGAGCTATGTATGACTCCAACCAGCACAGATTTCTTTCCCCCTGATTCCCATTGACTCCAGTTTTGCTAGGGCTCCTTAATGCCACACTTGGTCAAATGCTGCCTTGATGTCAAGGGCTGTCACTCTCACCTCACCTCTTGAGTTCAGCTCTTTTGTCCATGTTTGAACCAAGGCTACAATGAGGTCAAGTGCTGACCTGGCAGAACCCAAACTGTGCGTCACTGAGCAGGTTATTGTTCAGCAAGTGCTGCTTGATAGCACTGTTGATGACACCTTCCATCACTTTACTGATGATTGAGAGTAGACTGATGGGGCGGTAATTGGCTGGGTTGGACTTGTCCTGCTTTTTGTGTACAGGACATACCTGGGCAACTTTCCACATTGCTGGGTAGATGCCAGTGTTGTAGCTGTACTGGAACAGCTTGGCTAGGGGTGCAGCAAGTTCTGGAGCACAGGTCTTCAGTACAATTGCCAAAATACTGTCAGGCCCATAGCCTTTGCAGTGCCATGGAGTGCCTTCAGTCGTTTCTTGATATCACGTGGTGTGAATCGAATTTACTGAAGTCTGGTATCTGTGATGCTAGGGACTTCAGGAGGAGGCCTTCTGTCAGCCTTCCCTTCTCCAAGGAAAACAGTCCCAACTTCGCCAATCCATTTTCATAACTGAAGTTCCTCATCCCTGGAACCAATCTTGTGAATCCCTATCCTTACAGGCAGCAAACAGACTGTACCTGTTGGACAGGACCAGTGTCTGTGGGATCTCTTTCTCTCCCGCCCCATGGTTCCCCATAGTCTACTAACTGAAAGTCACTCTCTCCACTTCCTGTTCCTTTGTGTTCCTCTGGAGTGTGACTTCACTCTGGAAAAAAACTATCAAGACATTCCTCCTTCTCTTATGTGTCGGAGTGTCTCTAACTTGGACTCCAACTCAAAGACTGAGCTGGAGTGATTCAAGGTAGAGATATTTCCTGCACATGTGGCAATCGGGAGAGTTTCACTATCCCCAAACTCCCACATTCTGCAGTCCCAACACACTACCTGTGCTGCCCTTTCTAATCTTTATTTATTTTTAGTTAGTAGTAATATATTTCTAGAACTAATAGAATTACTTGAGGTCTAGATTATAATGAGAGATTTACTATGATTACAAATGAATTCATAATTAATTACTGATTTTTAACATATTTAATTACTTATATAGAGCTGATAGATTTGTTTAGTGTTGAAATTAGTGCAAATCAATTAAACAATTAACTTAAATTGCTTGGGCTCTGACACTGCTCCCACTGTGCTGACTATGACACAATGGGCTCGGTTTTTTTTTAGTGGGCTTCGAGACCCCAACATCAGGACCAAATGGAGGTCCCGAGCCCAAACTTGTTGGCAGTGGGACTGGCTCGGCAATTGTACCGCAGGCGGCCGCCGCCTCCAGGCCTGCTATCCAATTAGGAATGGTGGGTGGGCTCCTGATGCTGGCCCAATTAGAGGGTTAGCACCTCTGAAGCCTCAGCAGCACTACTGTGAGAAATGGGTGCTGCTGAGGGAGGTTGGAAACCCCGGGGGCGCCTCAAGATAGAGGCGCCCTGGTGAGGTAAATTAAAAATGAAAATCTCCTTTGACTTCTCTGCTCCTTTCCAATATTATCATTTCTCCATTAAGCTGCTAGGTGTATAGTTCCCTGGACTTGTTCTACCTCCTTTTTTATACATAGGAATCACATTAGTTGCTTTCTTAGCAGTATAACGGCATTTTTTTAAATTGATTCAATCAAAGCTGAGTTATCAACAAAGCCTGTGTCCAGTCCTTCAAGTAACTCATGACTCTCACATAGGGGCTTGAGCTAAATCAGGTACAATACTGGTTTAAATGGCAAAATCATTAACAAATTAGATTGTGCCTTTATTATCTTATTATCTGCATACATCTGACACTTTGCCATTAGATGTATATTACACTTTGCCCCACTTCTGCTGGAATTTCTAGTGTATTTTAGAATGTGTGGAACTTGGGCTCATCTCGGCCCACCTCAAATCCCTTTGCCAGAAATGTGTCTTTTTTGCATCCAAAAGATTGTGGAATTTCTAGGTTGCTGTATTCCACCCCTTTGGAAAATAATCAAGTAACTTTTTTTTAGATGGGTGAGAAATGGTAGTGGATAGAAAAAATATATCCTGTAATGGAATATTATTTTATTAGTAAAGAAGACACAAACCCTTAACCTAGTCTTTCCTTTCACTTGGTGATTTCTGTATTGACTAGGTTTAATGTGTTAGGGAGAAACTGCAGCGTTCATCCATTCTGGAGTCCTGAGAATAAGTGCATTTTAATAGCACCTTTAACATAATAAAAATACACAGGCATGCTGTAACTTTCCACTAAAGTGATTCCTGTATCCTACAGATATGCCCTCTTCCCCCTGTTCAGTAAGCTAATTTCTGCCACTATCATAAGCACAAACTGCAACTTGCCAAAAAGACACCTGGAGTATGGTGGGCTGACCTGTTCAACAAGAGGAAAACTAAATGATCTGTAGAACAGACTCTCAATTAAAGTAGCAGAAACAAATAATCCTACAAAAAGAAGCGAGATAAATATCTGTTTGGGAACAGTATTGCAAGTTATAAGGCTAGATATTGACTGAGATGAAACACTATTGCTCCTATACTGGGTCAGGGAAGGAAAAGTTGTTTTGGAGGACAGTAGACCAAGATTCAGTTGCAGAGATGAGGTAATGGATGGATATTTTGGAGTTCTCTTGATTAACTCTGGGTTAGAAACTACTTGCTATCATTCTGTGTCAAAGTGCACTGGTATGTTAAACACAACTACCACTCAGCCAGGTCTCTTCATAACCTCTTACTGTAATAACACCATATCAGAAGAAAGTAATGGGGTATAATCACTCATCTCAAATAATAAAATTTCAAGAATGGTGCCACTTTTCCACAGAAATGTGCTTTTTCAAGTAAGTGAATATCCAGATTGCGTTGAAAGCTCTCAGATCCTGTAGTTATATAATATCCTGACTGGAAAGCTTTTCTGGCAACCTGTCAATGTCATCCTTGCTATTTTACCTGTGTATCATAATGTTTTGTCTCCTATCTGACAGTATTCATAAGTAAGTTCATTAATGCAGACTGGATCTGTTTATGGATGTAAAGCTGCAGAACCTGTCAGTCTCCATAAACATAAATGCATGATGGATAGTAGATTATTTTTTCCATCTTTATATTTCTATTTATTTTCTTGCAGGGACATGAATGGGTACTATGCACACTCTGGTACCTCAGCAAAGTATTTCTTTCTATGTGAGCCTATACAGCGAATATCAACAGGCTGTTATGCTAAAGTGGACTTCATACCTAATCCTGTCTTCACCCAAGCACTTCCAGCAGGGCACTTGCTATTGATGAGGAGAAAGAACCATAGCTTACTTTTCCCTTCTATAGCCTGAGTGTACTGAGATCAATATGAATAACCAAGGCTGCCCTGGTTAAGATCAGCTATACAGGGATCAAAGCTAGTCTATGTGGCTCAACTACTCTTTTTTTACCATGAGGAAGGGAAAAGTCATAGTACTGTCTGGGCCATGCAATTTCCTCTAATCACATAATCATGGAATAGCATCTTAAGTTTATCAGTATTTTAATTTTCCAATTCAGAGTGTGTGATGTTAGCAGCTGCCACACTGATGTAGCCCCAGTCTCATTGAAGCCCTGTCCCACTCACTGAAGTAGTGTCCCACTCCTGCATCAACCACACAGCTACAGTAACACAGCCTGTTAAACTCGGTGGTGCCAAATTTTCTTGCTGCTCGACTAGACTCCTGCTACAACTCCTGCCAACAATATTGTTTTTACTTCAAAGTAATTCAAATATATGTATCAATTAACTGATTTGTGACAGGTAATCTGAATGTAGAACTGTTGGTGATATAAAAATGTGATTTTTTTTTAATTACATCTTGGATTCCGGCCTACATTATAACTGAGTCTCTGTTGAAAGTCTGACAAGAGCCCTGACTAAGTCCAGGCTGAACATCTACTGAGTGCCTGGTCTGGCCTCTGTAAGCTCTACTTCCAGCTCATTTGACTCGATTAAGCACATACTGGACTTTAATTGGACCAGAATTGATTTTTAGAGCTGCTGTACCATCTGACTGCGTGACTAGCATGTTTATCACTTCTTTAGTGTGGTATTAGAGGAGGCACCTTTTGCCAAGTCCAAATCAGACAGGGGTAGATAAAAAGATGGGACAAGAGAATGGGATCATGACTCAAGTTCAGATATTCTCTTTGTAGATGATGACAAATTCTTGTACTACTGCTTTGTGTTTCCCTTCCCGTCAATCTCCTTCCTATATTTTGTAACACGAAAAGTGTTAATATCATTTCAGTTTGTTATTATTGAAAAACTAAATAACACAGGGCTAAAATTCCACAGGGCTTCCAGTGGTCCCCTGCAGTCTCCGCCTTTTATACTGGGTCTCCACAAGTTCTGTAGGGAGTCTGTTAGTCTCCCATTGCAGTTGCAGCAGGAGACGGGTGGAACTGTGGAATCTCATTCACTCCATTTTCACAACTGACACATAAATGCAAAAATTACTTCTGTTTTAGAGATGGTTTTTTTCTGTCTTTCTATTACACCGGAGAAATTTCCAGACAGCCGCTCCAAAACAGACTACCCACTCCTATTTGTTCTAATTTCTAAGTCACAGTATGGCATATTGTTATCCTGCTGCCAAACCAAAGATGAGGAGAATCACATGAGATTACTTGATACCACTGAAGATTTGAGGAAAAACTTTTTAACGCAAGGAGTGGTTAGGATCTGGCATGCACTGCCTGAGAGTGTGGTGGAGGCAGATTCAATCGAGGCCTGCAAAAGAGAACTGGATAATTATCTGAAAAGGCAAGGGAGTGGATCTAGGTGAGTTGCTCTTGTACAGAGAGCCGGCACAGACACGACAGGCCGAATGGTATTTTTCTGTACTGTAACCATTCTATGATTCTATAGGAGAGAATTCTCTGTTTAATTTCTAGACACGCTATAAATTTTCATAGCTATTTGGCCAAGTGAAAACACTCTCCAAGACAGAAGGAGCTAGGGCATATGTGCAAGAGTGGTCTGAAACACCTAAAATTCCCACACCAAGAAAAGAGTAATGCCCCCAAAAAAGCAACAGACATTACTGGTAACTTTAATTATGGCGAGCTAGGTGCTGTGGGGGAGGTGGAAAACAGGCTGAAATGATTCACACTGGCAGTTGTGGAAGAGGTTAACATGGCATCGAGAGGCAGTAACATTCAAAGACCTTGGAGTGGAAATGAGATGGTAGTCAGAGAGGGGCTAGGTGAACAATCAGCATGTTAACACATAATAGACTCCTCTTGGTCAATGCATTGAAAAAGGTTCCACAATGAGCACAATCCAGGGTTTAAAAGACTGGGGGATCAATCCTCAGCTTGTAGCATCAAATTGGTCATTGTAGTTCCACAAAATATTAAATGTTAATGAGTTCAATTTGGATCCCAGCTGCTCGTTCTACATGTGCTTGAATCTTATTCTGATCTAATGGCTATTTACAAAGATATAGTCCTTGAAAGTATGAAATTCTACTTCTAGCAATTAAAAGATTAACATCCCTTGGAAGGTCCCAATAGGTAATAAATTGATAGAATAAGGCCAAGAGTGATACTTCCAAAATTCTTAAACAGAGCAACCGAAGACTAACACTTTTATAGAGTCATAGTGTCAATTACCGCACAGCAGGAGGCCATTTGGCCCATCCATGCAGTCAGCTCCCCACTCCAACTCAATCCCCGTAGCCCTGCAAGTCTATTTCTCTCAGGTGGCCATCCAACTTCCTCTTGAAGTCACTAATTGTCTCACTTCCACCGCCCTTGTGGGCAGCGAGTTCCAGGTCATTACCACCCGCTGCGTAAAAAAAAAAGGGCTTCCTCATATTGCTCTTGCATCTTTTGCCCCAAACTTTCAATTTGTATCCCCTAGTCCTTGTATTATTTGTTAATGGGAACAGTTTTTTGTAACTAAAATCCTCCATCCCTGGAACCATTCTGGTAAATCTCCTCTGCACCCTCTCAAGGACCCACACATCCTTCCTAAAGTGTGGTGGACAGAATACTCTACTCTAGTTGGGGCCTAACCAGAGATTTATAAAGGTTCAACATAACTTCCCTGCTTTTGTACTCAATGCCTCTATTTGTGAAGTCCAAGATCTGTTATGCTTTACTAACCACTCTCTCATTATGTCCTGCCTCCTTCAAAGGTCTATGCACATGCACCCCATGGTCCCTCTGTTCCTGCACACTCTTTAATGCTGTGCCATTAAGTCTATATTGCTTCTCCCTATTCCTTCTGCCAGAATGGATCATCTCACACTTGTCAGAATTAAATTCTATCTGCCACCTCTCTGCCCATTCTGCTAGCCCCTGTCGCAGGCGGTTCATACCATTGTTAGGACCCAGTGAGAAAGAGGTCTAGGGTTCCCTTTAAGCCTTCACCTGGTCTTATCGTAACAGGGTTTAATTTTAAACACTGTTTTTAGCTCTCCCTTGGTGAATCCTTGTTCACCACTTTCCAATTATAAGGCAAATAAACCAGCACAAACAGGTTTTCTTAGATTTAAAGAAGAAAAAGTTGAAATTTATTAAACTTAAACTAAGATAATGCCTAAGATACACGAAACGCCCACGCTAGCATACATACGCAATACACACGTGCAAAGAGACAGAAAAGAGCAGAAGAAAAAAAAATGGAAAAGTTTGAGGCAATACCTGAAAAGTTTTTGTTACGGTTCTTCAAGTTCACTGTAAAGTCCTTGATTGTAGGTAGATCTTGCTTTTCGTTGGGGCTCAGTATTCTTCTTAAACCTAGTTCACTGTAGGAGACTTTTCTCTCTTGGGGTTCATGTGTCTTCAGTGGATTTAGATGCTTGGAAGAAAGAGATGAGAGCAGACAGACAGGAGAGGCTGTGGCGAGCCAGCCAGGAGAGATCATCTCAGTTTCGGAGCATTCTGCTTTCTGCCCAAACTGTTTGTACAAATTCAAAAAACTCAGGACTAGTTGGTTTGACCATGTCCGCCTGTGTATTCGGCCAACTTAGCAGTCAACCTGGAATGCGAGCTCCCCCACCTTCAACATCTGTTGACCAAAAGTCCATTGTGGGTTGAATGTGTCAGGGAATGGCTGCTTTGTCCTTCCAAACACTGTCTGTTAATATGCAAATGTTTTTCCAGCCAACATCTGGCAATTTTTAAAGCAAATCCTTTCTTTGCTTCAACAACAGTTTGAAATTTAATGTCCATGTGGTGAAATTAATATGCCTCATGCTTACAGGTGGGGGCCTGCATGGCACTGTAAAGCAATCATTTACTACGACTTGCTGTTTTCTGTCATTAAGCCAATGTTTTATCCAATTGGACACTGACCCTCCTATTCCATGAGCCTCAATTTCATTAACCAGCCTTTTATGTGGTACCTTATCAAATGCTTTCTTAAAATCCATTTAAACAACATCCACCACATTCTCTTCTTCAACCTTCTCTGTTACTTCATCAAAAAATTCAATTAGATTAGTCAAGCATGATCTGCCTTTTACAAATCCATGCTGGCTATCTTTAATTAACACGAACCTCCCTAAGTGTCTGATATTTTCCTTGATTATTCTTTCTAAAACCTTACCTACCACTGATGTTAAACTAACTGGCCTGTAGTTGCTAGGGCTGTTCTTACACCCTTTCTTGAATAAGGGTGTCACATTTGCCACTTGCCAATCCTCTGGCACCTCCTCTATGTCCAGTTCTTGGCTGGTGCAGACATGATGGGCCAAGTGGCCTCTTCCTGTGCCATAAACATTCAATTATCTCTATCTCCCTCATCAACTTCGCTATGAAGTCTAAGAAAAGGAATAAAACCAGACAGACCACATGGCATTGACCTCGGCATTGGAAATGACAATGGCAAACCCAGCCCTGTCGACCCTGCAAAGTCCTCCTTACTAACATCTGGGGGCTTGTGCCAAAGTTGGGAGAGCTGTCCCACAGACTAGTCAAGCAACAGCCTGACGTAGTCATACAAAATCATACCTCAGAGACAATGTCCCAGACACCACCATCACCTCCCTGGGTATGTCCTGTATCACCAGCAGGACAGACCCAGCAGAGGTGACAGCACAGTGGTATACAGTTGGGAATGAGTTGCCCTGGGAGTCCCCAACATTGACTCCTGACACCATGAAGTTTCACAGCATCAGGTAAAACATGGGCAAAGAAACCTCCTGCTGATTACCACCTGCTGCACCCCCTCGGCTGATGAATCAGTGCTTCTCCATGTTGAACACCAAATGGAAGAAGCAACTCTACCATTACCATCAAGTCGGGGGATCAACCCTGATTCAATGAAGAGTGCAGGAGGGCATGCCAGGAGCAGCATCAGGCATAACTCAAAATGAGGTGTCAACCTGGTGAAGCTACAACCCAGCACTACTTGCGTGCCAAACAGCGGAAGCAGTATGCGATAGACAGGGCCAAGTGTTCCCACAACCAACAGATCCGATCTAAGCTCTGCAGTCCTGCCACATCCAGTTGTGAATGGTGGTGGACAATTGAACAACCAACAGGAGGAGGAGGCCCCACAAATATTCCCATCCTCAATGATGGGGGAGCCCAGCACATCAGTGCAAAAGACAAGGCTGAAACATTTGCATCCATCTTCCATCAGAAGTGCCGAGTGGCTGATCCATCTCAGCCTCCTCCTGAGGTCCCCAGTATCACAGATGCCAGTCTTCAGCCAATTTGATTCACTGTGTGTGATATTAAGAAATGCTGAAGGCACTGGATACTGCAAAGGCTATGGGCCCTGACACCATTCTGGCAATAGTACTGAAGACTTGTGCTCCAGAACTAGCCATGCCCCTATCCAGTTGTTCCAGTACAGCTACAATACTGGCATCTACCCGGCAATGTGGAAAATTGCCCAGGTATGTCCTGTCCAGAAAAAGCAGGACAAATCCAATCCGGCCAATTACCGCCCTATCAGTCAACTCCCGATCAAAAGCAAAGTGATGGAAGGGGTCATCGACAGTGCTATCAAGCGGCACTTGCTCAGCACTAACCTACTCAGTGATGCTCAGTTTGGGTTCCATCAGGGCCACTCGCTCCTGACCTCATTATAGCCTTGGTCCAAACATGGACAAAAGAGCTGAACTCAAGAGGTGAGGTAAGAGTGACTGCCCTTGACATCAAGGCAGCAGTTGACCGAGTATGGCATCAAGGAGCCCGAGCAAAACTTGAGTCAATGGGAATCGGGGGAAAACTCTCCACTGGTTGGAGTCATACCTAGCGCAAAAGATGGTTGTGGTTATTGGAGGTCAATCATCTCAGTTCCAGGACATCGCTGCAGAAGTTCCTCAGGGTAGTGTTCTAGGCCTAACCATCTTCACCTACTTCATCAATGATTTCCCTCCGTCATAAGGTCAGAAGTGGGTATGTTTGCTGATTGCGTAATGTTCAGCACCATTTGCGACAAGCAGCCCATGTCCAGATGCAGCAGGACCTGGACAACATCCAGGCTTGGGCTGATAAGTAGCAAGTAACATTTGCGCCACACAAGTGCCAGGCAATGACCATATCAAACATGGGGCGGCACAGTGGCGCAGTGGTTAGCACCGCAGCCTCACAGCTCCAGCGACCTGGGTTCAGTTCTGGGTTCTGTCTGTGTGGAGTTTGCAAGTTCTCCCTGTGACCGTGTGGGTTTCCACCGGGTGCTCCGGTTTCCTCCCGCAGCCAAAGACTTGCAGGTTGATAGGTAAATTGGCCATTGTAAATTGCCCCTAGTGTAGGTAGGTGGTAGGAGAATTGAGGGAAGGTGGGGATGTGGTAGGGAGTATGGGATTAATGTTGGATTAGTATAAATGGGTGGTTGATGGTCAGCACAGACTCGGTGGGCCGAAGGACCTTTTCAGTGCTGTATCTCTCTATGAAGAGAGAATTTAACTATCTTCCCTTGATGTTCAATGGCATTACAATTGCTGAATCCCCCACTATCAACATCCTAGGGGTCACCATGGACCGGAAACTGAAATGGACCAGCTACATAAATGCTGTCTCTACAAGACCAGGTCAGAGGCTAGGAATCCTGTGGCGAGTAACTCAACTCCTGATTCCCCAAAGCCTGTTCACCATCTTCAAGCCACAAGTCAGGAGTGTGATGGAATACTCTCCACTTGCCTAGATGGGGTGCAGCTCCAACAACACTCGAAGCTCGACACCATCCAGGACAAAGCAGCCTGCTTGATTGGCACCCCATTTACCACCTTCAACATTCACTCCCTTCGCCACTGATGCACAGTGGCAGCAGTGTGAACCATCTACAAGATGCACTGCAGCAACTCACCAAGGCTCCTTTGACAGTACCTTCCAAACCCTCAACTTCTACCACCTCGAAGGACAAGGGCAGCAGATGCATGGGAACACCACCACCTGTGAGTTCCCCTCCAAGACACACACCATCCTGATTTGGAACTATATCACTGCTGCTGGGTGGAACTCCCTTCTTAACAGCACTGTAGGTGTACTTACACCTTACAAACAGCAGCGGTTCAAGAAGGCAGCTCACCACCACCTTCTCAAGGGCAATTAGGGATGAGCAATAAATGCTGGTGTAGCCAGCAACGCCCACATCCCACGAATGAATAAAAAAATTTGTGGAGCCCTGTTCTTGGTTCCCCTACCTTTCACCCTTGTTGGAATGCTCCTAGCCTGTACCTGAAGCATCTGTTTCTTCAAGATCACCCCTTGTTCCGATACAGCTCTTCCTACCGGTTTTTGGTTCCATTCTACCCTGGCTAGATCCCTTCTGATCACATTGAAATTAGCCTTCTTCCAATTTAGACATTCTACCTTATTTTATCCATTGCTTTTCTGCATTACTCGTCTAAACCTTATGATACGATGATCACTATTACCCCAGTGCTCCCCCACAGACACTTGATCTACTTGGCCCACCTCATTTCCCAGCGCCAGATACAGCAATGCCTCTTTTCTAGTTGGGCTGAGAACGTACTGATCAAGGAAGCTCTCCTGAACACATTTCACAAATCCTTTTCCCCCCTTACCCTATAAAATTATTCCAATCAGTATTTATTTTATTTATTTAGAGATACAGCACTGAAACAGGCCCTTTGGCCCACCGAGTCTGTGCCGACCATCAACCACCCATTTATACTTCTTTGGCCTCCTTGTCTCGGGAGACAATGGGTAAGCGCCTGGAGGTGGTCAGTGGTTTGTGGAGCAGTGCCTGGAGTGGCTATAAAGGCCAATACTAGAGTGACAGACTCTTCCACATGTGCTGCAGAAAAAATTGGTTGTCGGGGCTGTTACACAGTTGGCTCTCCCCTTGCGCTTTTTTCCTGCCAACTGCTAAGTTTCTTCGACTCGCCACACTTTAGCCCCGCCTTTATGGCTGCCCGCCAGCTCTGGCGATCGCTGGCAACTGACTCCCACGACTTGTGATCAATGTTACAGGACTTCATGTCGCGTTTGCAGACGTCTTTAAAGCGGAGACATGGACGGCCGGTAGGTCTGATACCAGTGGCGAGCTGGCTGTACAATGTGTCCTTGGGGATCCTGCCATCTTCCATGCGGCTCACATGGCCAAGCCATCCCAAGTGCCGCTGACTCAGTAGTGTGTATAAGCTGGGGATGTTGGCCGCCTCGAGGACTACTGTGTTAGAGATGTGGTCCTGCCACATGATGCCAAGGATTCTCCGGAGGCAGCGAAGATGGAATGAATTGAGACGTCGCTCTTGGCTGACATACGTTGTCCAGGCCTCGCTGCCGTAGAGCAAGGTACTGAGGACACAGGCTTGATACACTCGGACTTTTGTGTTCCGTGTCAGTGCGTCATTTTCCCACACTCTCTTGGCCAGTCTGGACATAGCAGTGGAAGCCTTTCCCATGCGCTTGTTGATTTCTGCATTGAGAGACAGGTTACTGGTGATAGTTGAGCCTAGGTAGGTGAACTCTTGAACCACTTCCAGAGCGTGGTCGCCGATATTGATGGATGGAGCATTTCTGACGTCCTGTCCCATGATGTTCGTTTTCTTGAGGCTGATGGTTAGGCCAAATTCGTTGCAGGCAACCGCAAACCTGTCGATGAGACTCTGCAGGCACTCTTCAGTGTGAGATGTTAATGCAGCATCGTCAGCAAAGAGGAGTTCCCTGATGAGGACTTTCCGTACTTTGGTCTTCGCTCTTAGGCGGGCAAGGTTGAACAACCTGCCACCTGATCTTGTGTGGAAGAAAATTCCTTCTTAAGACCTGAACACGTGTGAGAGCAGCAGGGAGAAGAAAATCCCAAACAGTGTAGGTGCGAGAACACAGCCCTGTTTCACGCCACTCAGGATAGGAAAGGGGTCTGATGAGGCGCCGCTATGCTGAATTGTGCCTTTCATATTGTCATGGAATGAGGTGATGATACTTCGTAGCTTTGGTGGACATCCGATCTTTTCTAGTAGTCTGAAGAGACCACGTCTGCTGACGAGGTCAAAGGCTTTGGTGAGATCAATGAAAGCAACGTAGAGGGCCATCTGTTGTTCGCGGCATTTCTCCTGTAGCTGACGAAGGGAGAACAACATGTCAATGGTCAATTTTGAAGAGCTGGAACCTGTCATAGCCGCTAAGTGCATTGCACCACTGAACTACAAAAAAGCCCCCAGCGAGTTAACATCGGTAGCACTTAAAACAGCCAGAAGCGCTGCACAAAGAACAGTCAGGTGCTGCGTAAATGACTACTGGCAACACCTATGCAGTCATATTCAGCTGGCCTCAGACACCGGAAACATCAGAGGAACGTATGATGGCATTTAGAGAGCTTTTGGGCCAACCATCAAGAAGATCGCCCCTCTCAAGTCTAAATCACTGGAGACACAATCACTGACCAACGCAAGCAACTGGACCGCTGGGTTGAGCACTACATAGAACTGTACTCCAGGGAGAATGTTGTCACTGAGACCGCCCTCAATGCAGCCCAGGCTCTGCCAGTCATGGGTGAGCTGGACGTACAGCCAACAAAATCGGAACTCAGTGATGCCATTGATTCTCTAGCCAGCGGAAAAGCCCCTGGGAAGGACGGCATTACCCCATTTATACTAATCCGACATTAATCCCATATTCCTACCACATCCCCACCTTCCCTCAATTCCCCTACCACCTACCTACACTAGTGGCAATTTATAATGGCCAATTTACCTATCAACCTGCAAGTTTTTGGCTGTGGGAGGAAACCGGAGCACCCGGCGAAAACCCACGTGGTCACAGGGAGAACTTGCAAACTCCGCACAGGCAGTACCCAGAATTGAACCCGGGTCGCTGGAGCTGTGAGGCTGCGGTGCTAACCACTGTGCCACTGTGCCGCCCAAATTGGGTAATTAAAGTCCCCCAATATTAGTACTCTATAGTTCTTGCACATCTGTGATTTCCCAGCACTATTTCGAGGCCTATAGAATAGCTGTAGTTGTGTGATCATACCCTTTTTTCTCCTCAACTCTAACCAAATGGATTCTGTCCTTGTCCTTTCAAGGACATCCTCCTTTGCCAGTACTGCAGTGTCTTCCCTAATCAGTACTGCCACTGCACCTCCATTTTTTCCTTCTTTATCTATTCTGAATACTTTATATCCGTGTATATTAAGCACTCAGTCCTTGCCATTTTTAAGCCACGTTTCCATTATTGCCACTACATGTTCCTATACTGCTACTTGTGCTTGTAGCTCACCACCTTATTCACCACACTTTGTGCATTTACACACATGCATTGTAGTCCTGTCTTTCCATTCCTTTAGAAGAGTGAGGGGGGGTTCTCATAGAAACCTATCAAATTCTAACAGGACTTGACAGGGTAGATGCAGGAAGGATGTTCCCGATGGTGGGGGAGTCCAGAACCAGGGGTCATAGTCTAAGGATACGGGGTAAACCTTTCAGGACTGAGATGAGGAGAAATTTCTTCACCCAGAGAGTGGTGAGCCTGTGGAATTCGCTACCACAGAAAGCAGTTGAGGCCAAATCATAGTATGTTTTCAAGAAGGAGTTAGATATAGCACTTGGGGCGAAAGGGATCAAAGGATATGGGGCAAAAGCCGGAACAGGTTACTGAGTTGGATGATCACGATCATAATGGCGGAGCATGCTCGAAGGGCCGAATGGCCTACTCCTGCTCCTATTTTCTATGTTTCTCCGTCCACTAGGTTTCTGAAAACTGAATGCTGAAAATATGTCAGTGCATCAGCAATTAGATGACCTATACTAGAAAACATATCTGATATATTTATTCATGTCTTGAAGTACCTGTGAATGTGCTTTCTGGAAGCTAAGAAAATAAATAAAAGTGAAAGCTATAGCATGGCATGTTCTTGCTGCTATTATGGTGTCTGCTAAAAGTAAAATTTTAGCATTCTAAGGATAAATTGATTCGAGAAAACAAATTGCTGACAGACAATTTTTTGCCTCTCATGGTCACATAGCAGTTAAGGAGACTGATTATTGGAGTAAAAACAGAAAATGCTGGAAATACGCAGGTCAGGCAGCATCTGTGGAGAGTGAAACAGAGTTAATGACTTTCATCAGAACTAAATCTGATCTTCCGTCCTTTGTGGACACATCTTGCCAGAAGTTCTAATAGGCTGTCCCGGCGGGCAAAGTTCATAGTCATAAAATCATAGCAGCACAGAAGGAGGCTATTCAGCCCATCATATACCTAGATATTGAAAATTAAAGACTTGGCCACTTTGTTTCACTCCATTTCTCTCTTACTGTATTTCTCAATCATTATCTCTGTCTACCTTGTCATCCATCTTACTTTGTTCCTTTCTTTCTCACTCCATTTGTAATATTTTATATCTACTAAGTACTTTAAGTGCTTATTGCAAAAATCTCTAATGCTGACAGAGCCACATGTTCAACAGCACTGATATGTTGTCTTTTGCCACCTTTCCTTCTGTCCCACAACACATTCATGCAGACATAGTATCTATTTCTATTTACTGCAGACCATTGTTAACCTGATTTTGTTCTGTTTGCCTTGATGATACCACTCATACACAGTAAGTGAAGAGATTATGGGAGCATCATTACCTTGGTCAGGAGTTAAGATAACAGGGACTCTTTAAATTTCTCTGCTGTGCATCACTCCTATTTTATCAGCGCTTTTCGGTTTCTCTATTTCATCTTTTTATGCCTTGTTAAGCCCAAGGTATCACAATATCATTATAAATCAGAGTTTGGGAGTGACTCATTCACCACACAATTCCATCCCTTCTCATATTTATCCTCAATAATCATCCCCACCTCTCTACACCCACCCATTCCAGTCTCTAGCTTAAATAAAAAGAGAAAATGCCTGAAATACTCAGCAGGTCTGGCTGCATCTGTGGAGAGAGAGAGAGAGTGTTAATGTTTCAGGTCTGTGACCTTTCATCAGAACTCTGGCTGTCTGACGATATATAATTGAAGCTTGGTTAAATTGCTGTCTCTGATGAGGGATAAAACAAACACAATGCTTTGAGAGGCACGTTTAATAATGCAAAGAATGACATTCTCTGTATCCGCAAACTCTGAACAATTGCTGCTGCTGCATGTCTTGCCCTTTAGTTTTTTTGAAATTATCATCACCAGAGCTTCACTGAGTTTCAGGATTTCTGTTCTGTGCTCTCAGGGTGAGAGGGGAGAATTTGAAAATTGTTTTTCCTCCTTCTAAAATAAAGACCTAAAACAAAAAGGATTAACTAGAGAAGGTGAAAATTACATAGGCTTTGAAACAGCAAGAGATGTGCCTGATTATAGTGAGTGAGTTGCTATATTCTGGGCACACTAACTCTTCACAGTACCTGCTTATGATGTATCTATATATTCCCAATCTGGGAGTCACTAGAGCAGATACAAAGTGAGAAAAATTCGCAGATCTTTTATCTGCTAGGGCAGAAGTGTGGGTGAGACGATCACTTTCAGGACCCTTGGACTAAGGAAGAAAGAAATCAGTCGAATTTGCATTTCTGATTGCTATCCGTGATCTCCATGGTAGAAGTGCAAGTGTGTGGATCTCAGTTGGGGAGAGGAAATGACTGGATTTAGCTGTGATGCTCTGCACGGCTGGATAATCTGCTGACTCTCACTCTCTAGGCTTACACATTTACACTTAAGTGAGATAGCAGAGGGTAAACAACACCCATGGGACTACCATAGCAAGAGTTTACTGTTGTCAGGAGCAGGGAGAATAATGGGGCAAACAGTAAGTTCCCTGGTCTGAGAATGCTGTTTCTTTATTCAGTACTAAAGTTTCTGTGATGTCTTGTCAGGTTTTAATTACGCAAGCTGCAGTTCAACAGATACAAAGCACAATTAAACTATCAACACATTTCACTGATCTGTCTAACAGTTATACTTAGAAACAGGTGCAGTAAGCTAAGACTCTGTCTAGTTTCCATAACAACAGGGGTAATTTTACGAGGCTGTGCTGCCAGTGATCGGTTTCACCCACCAGTGGTGCAAATCAGAAATCTGAGTGTGCACCAGCTGTGACTTTTCAACTAGTAAAGTTTTGGGCAATGCACACCTGAATTTCTATTTGTAAGAATACTCACCAGAAGTGCAGACTCATAAAATTATCTCCGTGTTTTCCCATTTTTGTCCGCAACACTATTAAGCATAAATAAGGAAAACTGTAATCTGGTCCAAGGTTTTCTAACCCTCTCACCAATCCTTCCCACATCCTGTGTTGTTGAAGTTGAATTTCAAAGCCCCTCAATCCATCCCCCTCTCCCAGCACAAGATTCAAAACTGCTTATTCCTTCCCACAATATTCTCAAGGAATCTACATATTAAAAACATCAAGGGATACAGGGATAGTGGAGGAAAATGGTGTTGAAGTAGAAGATCAGCCATGATCTCACTGAATGGCGGAGCAGGCTCGAAGGGCTGAATGGCCTACTCCTGGTCCTATTTCTTATGTTCTTACTGATTCTGACCTGATTTTCATCTCTGTTGATTTCAATGGAAATTAAAGTTGCACTGACCATCTGTTCTGCCTGATCCACTTTGCCTGACCTGCTCTTGCCAGTTTACGGCCTGATCCGCTCCTCCCATTTACCCCTCAAAAAGTGGTGGTGAAAATTGCCCAAAATGTGCCATCAAGGTCGCTGATTTACAGTGCCCGAAGATGTGAAGTTCTGTTTTTACTGCATAGAATTTTGGGAATTTTAATACATTTTTGTGGATTAAATTTTGTGAAAACTGAGTAGCCTTGATTATTCTGTGTCTATTTAGATATGTATTTAATTATCTTTTGCCTTTTTTAAAGTTCATGATATGCAGGAAATAGTGGGAAGATGTTCGCAGCTTTAGGTAGGTAGAAGTAATGAGAAGTGAGACGTACATTTCATGGGGATTGGCAATTATGGAGAGTTGAGGTTTAGGTATTACTGGGGTGCTGTTCGATCCTGTCAGTACTATGATGGGGAGGAATGAGTGGTAGGAGAGAGGGGAAAGGTATAGGCACTTGGGGCAGGAGTCAGTAGGAATGAATAGCCAGCGTCAAAGATGTGAGTACTTACAGCAGCAACTACAAAATAAAGAGGAGAGCACGGGAAGAGGGAAGGTATGGACACTTAGGCAGGATGTGATAGGAGGGAGTAGTATCAGCCTTGGCTCAGCATAAGTACTCTCACCTCTGAGTCAGAAGATTGTAAATTCATAATCCCACTCCAGGATTTGAGCACAATTCCCCTGACAATTCAGTGCAGTACTGAGGGAGTGCTGCACTGTTGGAGGTATCCTTTGTTTTAAATGAAACATTAAAGCAAGGCCCTATCAGATAGCTCAGGTAGACTTAAAAAATCCGACAGCAATATTTGAAGAGTAGAAGAGGACTTCTCCCAGTGGCCTGACCAAATTTATCCCTATCTTCTACCTAAAGAGGTGGTAGAGGCAGGAACCCACACAACATTTAAGAAGTATTTTGATGAGCACTCAAAATGCCATAGCATACAAGGCTACGGGCCAAGTGCTGGAAAATGGGATTTGAATATTTAAGTGCTTGATGGCTGGCACAGACATGATGGGCCGAAGGGCCTGTTTCTGAGCTGTATAACTCTTTCTATGACTAAGAACAGATTACTGGTCATTCATCTCTTTTCTGTTTTTGGGAATTGTAGTATGCAAATTACATGCTTTATTTGCATGCATTATAGAAGTAATCACAATTCAAAAGCCATTTACTGACAGCATAATGCTTTGGGATGTCCTCAGAACATCAAAGGTTCTACATAAATGCATGTTCTTTCCTTCTTTCGTCCTAAATTTCATTGAGCGGCTAGCAGCAGTAGTGGGGGAAAGGAATGGTGCAAGAGGAATGGTTGAAGGCTGGCCAACAGGATGAAACACTAGATCCAACGGAGATGCAGCTGGAAATGCCATATCATATGTTCATTTCTGGCCAATCAGAGGTAAATGGCAGGAAGGATAGGTGCCATGCGCAACTGACTGGGAGGTTCAATTGGGAGGACTACTTGAGTAGAGGCCTACTTTAGGTCAGGAAAATGAACCCAACCTGAACCCAACCAAACCACCGTGGACCCGAGCCGAGCCGATCCCACCCCAACTCGACCTGGCCATCCGTTTACTTACCTCCCGACTCGGAACCTCCACGAAGCTGCCGCGCATGCGTGATGACATCATAGTGACGTCACTCGCTCATTGCACAGACTCAGTTTCGACCCGGACTCCCAGCTCAGGTAAGTTTTAAAAAAAATTTTAATACTCACCGGCACAGCACTGACCCTATGTGTCCGGCTCGGTCCGACCCGACCCGAGCCCGACACATTGTCGGGTTTGGGTTGGGTAGCAGGCCTCGATACATGAGTGCCATTAATCACCCCCGTGAAATCGGTAAGAAATTTTTACAATAGCAATAACAGAAATAGAGTGATGGAAATAGTGTGTGTATGTGACAGGAATTCATGTTAGAATGAGGGATGTGCAGGACTGGCAGCTCAATGTTCCGGGGTACCGATGCTTCCGGTGTGACAGAGGTGGGGGTAAGAGAGGAGGGGGAGTTGCACTATTGATTAGGGAGGACATCACAGCTGCACTTAGAGAGGATATCCCAGGGGGGAATGTCCAGCCAGGCCATATGGGTAGAAGTTAGAAATAAGAAATCACTTTGATGGGATCATACTATAGGCCCCCCCAATAATCAGAGGGAATTGGAGGAGCATATATGTAGGGAAATCACAGATAGGTGTAGGAATTATAGGGTTGTAATAGTAGGTGATTTTAACTTCCCTAATATTGACTGGGACTGCCTTAGTCCTAAGGGATCAGATGGGGAAGAATTTAAGTGTGTCCAGGATAGTTTTCTGAAGCAGTATGTGGATGGCCCTACTAGAGAAGGGGCTACACTTTGGGGGAGCACTTTGGGACCAGTGACCATAACTATTAGCTTCAAGATAGTTATGGAAAAGGATAGGACTGGTCCTCAGGTTGAAGTCCTAAATTGGGGGAAGGCTAATTTCGATGGCATCAGACAGGAACTCTCAAAAGTTGAATGGGAGAGGCTGTTTACAGGTAAAGGGACATCTGGCAAGTGGGAGGCTTTTAAAAGTGAGATAGGAAGAGTTCAGGGCCGGCATGTTCCTGTTAGATGGAAGGGCAAGGCTGGCAAGTTTAGGGAACCTTGGTTGACGAGGGATATTGAGAGTCTGGTCAGGACAAAGAAGGAGGCATATGTCAGGTATAGGCAGCTGGGATCAAGCGAGTCCCTCGGAGTACAGGGGATGTAGGAATACACTTGAGAAGGAAATTAGGAGGGCGAAAAGGGGCCATGAGATTTCCCTAGCAGATTAGATAAAGGAGAATCCTAAAAGATTCTATAAGTATATTAAGAGGAAAAGGGTAGCTAGGGAGAGAATAGGTCCCGTTAAGGATCAGTGTGGTAATCTGTGTGGAGCCACAGGAAATGGGCGAGGTCTTAAATGAATACTTCTCGTCTGTATTTACCGTGGAGAAGGTCATGGAAGCTAGTGAGTTCAAGGGAGGGAACAGCGATATCCTGGAGCACATCAACATTACAAAGGAGGAGGTGTTGGAGGTTTTGAAGTGCATTAAGGTGGATAAATCCCCAGGGCCTGACCAGGTGTACCCTAGGATGCTATGGGAAGCAAGGGAGGTGATTGCTGGGGCCCTGGCAGAGATTTTTGTATCATCATTAGCCACGGGTAAGGTACTGGAAGACTGGAGGATGGCTAATGTTGTGCCTTTATTTAAGAAGGGCAGCAGGGATAAGCCAGGGAACTACAGGCCGGTGAGCCTTACATCAGTGGTGGGAAAGTTATTGGAAGGGATTCTGAGAGACAGGATTTATATGCATTTGGAAAGGCAAGGTCTGATTAGGGATAGTCAGCATGGCTTTGTGCGTGGGAAATCATGCCTCACGAATTTGATTGAGTTTTTTGAGGAGGTGACCAAGAGGATTGACGAGGGCAGGGCAATGGACATTGTCTACATGGACTTTAGCAAGGCCTTTGACAAGGTCCCGCATGGTAGGCTAGTCCAGAAGGTTCGAACACATGGGATCCAGGGTGAGCTAGCCAATTGGATACAAGATTGGTTTGGTGACAGGAGGCAGAGGGTGGTAGTGCAGGGTTGTTTTTCAGATTGGAGACCAGCAACCAGTGGTGTACCACAGGGATCGGTGCTAGGCCCTCTGTTGTTTGTCATATATATTAATGACTTAGATGTGAATGTAAGGGGCATGATTAGTAAGTTTGCAGATGACACAGAAATTGGTGGTATAGCGGACAGTGAAGAAGGTTGTCTAAGGTTAGAAAAGGATATAGATAAATTGGGAAAGTGGGCAAGGGATTGGCAAATGGAATTTAACGCAGATAAGTGCGAAGTGATGCATTTTGGGAAGTTAAACCAGGGCAGGACATATACAGTGAATGGCAGGGCCCTAGGGAGTGTTGTTGAGCATAGAGACCTTGGCAACACAGGTAGGCAGGGTGGTGAAGAAGGTGTATGGCATGCTTGCCTTCATCGGCCAAGGCATTGAGTACAAGAGTTGGGACGGCATGTTACAGTTGTACATAACGTTGGTTAGGCCACATTTGGAGTACTGTGTGCAGTTCTGGTCACCGCACTACAGGAAAGATGTGATTAAGCTAGAGAGGGTGCAGAAAAGATTCACAAGGATGTTGCCTGGTTTGGAGGGCTTGAGTTATAAAGAGAGATTGGATAGGCTGGGTCTGTTTTCCCTGGAGCGAAGGAGGCTGAGAGGGGACATGACGGAGGTATATAATTATGAGAGGCATAGATAGGGTAGATAGCCAGAGTCTGTTTCCCATGGTAGGGGTGACTAAAACTAGAGGGCATAGATTTAAGGTGAGAGGGAGGAGGTTTAAAGGGGATCAAAGGGGTAAATTTTTCACACAAAGAATAGTGGGTATCTGGAATGAGCTGCCAGAGGAGGTGGTGGAGGCAGGAACAGTAGCAATATTTAAGAGGCATCTGGACAGGTACTTGAATGAGAGGCATAGCAGGATATGGAATTAATGCAGGCAGGTGGGATTAGTATAGATAGGCATTATGGGCGGCATGGACACGGTGGGCCGAAGGGCCTGTTTCTATGCTGTACGGCTCTATGACTCTAATAAAATTACAAGAAGTTAGTGTTACTTGACTCTGTGTCATAAAAAGGAAACATAAAATTTGTAGAGAGCTTTACAGGGTCGATGCTGAGATGCTGTTTTTCCCTAGCTAGAGGTGATCATAGGATCATAGGAAATAGGAGCAGGAGTAGGCCATTCAGCCCATCGAACCTGCTCTGCCGTTCAAACAAATCATGGCTGATCATCTACCTCTACACCATTTTCCCCCACTATCCCCATATCCCTTGATGTTATTAGTATCCAGAAATCTATCGATTTCTGTCTTGAACATGCTCAATGATTGAGCTTCCACAGCCCTCTGGGGTAGAGAATTCTGAAGATTCACCACCCTCTGAGGAAAGAAATTCCTCCTGATCTCAGTCGTAAATGGCCTGCCCCTTATTCTGTACTGTGTCCCCTGGTTCTAGACTCACCAGCCAGAGGAAGCATCCTATCCACGTCTACTCTGTCATGCCCTGTAAGAAGCTTGTAAGTTTCAATGAGATCACCTCTCATTCTTTGAACCTCTGGAGAATACAGGCCCAGTTTCTGAAATCTCTCTTCATAAGACAATCCTGCCATCCCAGGGATTAGTTTGGTGAACCTCTGTTGCACTCCCTCTATGGCAAGTATATCCCTCCTTAGATTAGGAGATCAAAACTGTACACAATACTCCAGGTGCGGTCTCACCAAGTATTTATACAATTGCAGCAAGACTTCTTTACTCCTGTACTCAAATCCCCTTGCAATGAAGGCCAACATACCATTTGACTTCCTAATTGCTTGCTGCACCTGCATACTAGCTTTTAGTGACTCATGAACAAGGACACACAAGTCCCTTTGGACATCAACACTTCCTAACCTCTCGCCATTTAAGAAATACTCTGCCTTTCTGTTTTTTCTACCAAAGTGGATAACTTCACACTTATTCATATTAAATTCCATCTGATATGTTATTGCCCATTCACTTAACCTGTCCAAATCCCCTTGAAGCCCCCTTGCATCCTCCTCACAACTTACATTCCCACCTAGTTTTGTGTCCTCAGCAATTTTGGAAATATTATAACTCGTCCCCACATCCAAATCATTTATATAGATTGTGAACGACTGTGGCCCAAGCACTGATCCTTGCGGTACCCCACTAGTAACAGCCTGCCACCCTTTGAATGACCCATTTATTCCTACTCTCTGCTTTCTCTCTGTTAACCAATTCTCAATCCATTGCAGTGTATTACCCCTAATCCCATGTGCTCTAATTTTGTTCACTAACCTCCTGTGTAGGACCTCATCAAAAACCTTCTGAAAATCCAAATACACCACATCCACTGGTTCTCCTTTATCTATGCTACAGGTAACATCCTCCAAAAGACTCCAACAGGTTTGTCAAACATGATTTCCCTTTCATAAATCCATGTTGACTCTGCCCAATCATATTGTTTTCCAAGTGTCCAGTTATCACATCCTTTATAATAGATTCTAACATTTTCCCTACCACTGACGTCAAACTAACAGGTCTGTAGTTCTCCATCTTCTCTCTCGTTCCCTTCTTAAAAGTGGGGTTACATTTTCTACTTTCCAGTCTGCAGGAACCCTTCCAGAATCCATAGAATTTCGAAAGACAACCACCAATGCATCCATTATCTCTATAGCCATCTCCTTCAATACTCTGGGATGTCGCTCATCTGGTCCAGGGATTTATCAACTTTCAATCCAATTAATTTTTCGAGTACTACCTCTTTATTGATACTAATTTCTTTCAGTTTTTCACTTTTACAAGGCCCTAGGTTCCATAGTATTTCTAGGAGATTTTCTGCGTTTTCCTCCGTGAAGACAGACACAAAGTAATTGTTTAGTCTGTCTGCCATTTCCTCATTCTCCACCACAAACTCTCTTGTGTCCGCCTGCAATGGACCCATATTCATCCTTGCTAATCTTTTCCTTTTCACATACCTAAAGAATGAGGAACTTTTACAGTCCACCTTTATTGTTGTTTTTGAGAAAAGAAATCCGAGGGATCCTTGTTCTACAAACTATAACAAATCTGTGCAACAAGTGACCAGGGAAGGCCATTGAAATGGACGGTGAGAGTTTGAGACAATTAGACACATTTCTGAGAAGAATTGAAGGATACAGTGGAGCTCATTTATGGAAAAAAAACATTTTTTTGACCTAATAACTTTTATTCCTAAATGTTATTATGCTTTAAAGATTCTTATAGCCACAAATAGAATCAGGACAGTGGCTTTCTATAAATGGTGTGGAGCATCAAAACAAGCATTATTCGACCTTGCACACTGGGAAGCACTTCTAATCCAAAAGTCAGCATTAACATGGGAAAGGTTATTTGTGTAGCCTTTCTGTTGGCAGAGAAATGTATTGAGGCAGGCATTTTTAATCACTGGACTGCAGCCCCCTGGGGATCTGTGGAATGATCATAGTGGGGGTTTTTTTAGATTGTATTGTAGTTTGTATAAGAATATTAAAGTTACTTGTCATAATGAGTTTGTCCAAAATATACTAGAGGTTAGCCTCTCACATAAGGGTATGTCAACTCTCAGATTCTTAACTCTTTCTTTCTCTATAACTTCAACTTTAGGCAGATTTTCATCATCTTGAGCTGTCAAGGAATCAGTGAATAAATGTATTACCTATGGTGATACTGAGCAATACAAACCAGGAAGCCCTAGATTTGATTCTCGGTTTATGCTGAATTAACCAGTGTGTTCATGGGTGGTAATGGTGACACTGTATTTAAGCTCAGCGCTTCCAGGATGAATCAGCCAGGATTTCTATTCCTGGTAGTTATTGTGTGAAACCTGCTGGAAAGAGTGTGTCTGGATGTCAGGTATGATGGGATCTGGCTTGGTTGTGATGTCACCTATTGTTGAATAGACTGACACTTTCTATCAAGGCTCAGACATAAAGAATGATGAGGAACCTGATAGCATTTAGAGTCTGTGCAGAGGTACCCTGGCAAGGGTCTGTGCCACAGGAGAAGTGGGGAAAAAATGGGATAACAACTATAAAAGAAATACTCATTTTGGACATGACCCAATAGCATGCCTAGCACATTGCAAAAAGGTGCTTGTTGAT
The DNA here is from genome assembly GCF_036365525.1 of Heterodontus francisci. Lineage (NCBI taxonomy): Eukaryota > Metazoa > Chordata > Chondrichthyes > Heterodontiformes > Heterodontidae > Heterodontus > Heterodontus francisci. The sequence goes on along the minus strand of NC_090392.1, from coordinate 81,129,352 downwards.
CCAGATCCACAGCCACAGTTCCCCATGTGGGAAGCTCTCAATCTTTCTCAGTCTTTCTGGCATTGCCATATCTAACTTGCTTCAACATAGTCATCTATATCAACTAAACAACTTCAGCTGTAAATTTCTCCTCTACCATAGTTCACTCAGTTTCTAGCCTAAATGCACAATCGTCTTCTATTATAAGCAAGAACTTGCATTTCATGACCTCAATGCATCCCAAAGTACTTCAGTCAATGCAGTCACTCTTGTAATGTAGGGTGTCATGGCAACCAATTCGCGCACAGCAAGGTCGTACAAACAGCAATGAGATAATGACCAAATATACTGTTTTTGGGTGTTGTTGGGTGAGGGATAAATCTTGCTCAAGACACGGGCAGAACTCCCATCCTCTCTTTGTTGCACCTATTGCTCATTTTCAGCTAGCATTGCAATATCAGGTAAAATAAAAGCAAAATACAGCAAATGCTGGAAATCTGAAATAAAAATAGAAATTGCAGGAAATACTCAGCAGGCCTGGCAGCATCTGTGGAGAGAGAAAGAGTTAATGTTTCAGATCTGTGACCTCTCAGCACTTTCTGTTTTTATTTGCAATATCAGGAACTGTGCTGCCCACATATACATCAAAAAGGTGACCAATGCATTGGAATGTGTGTTAAATGGGAGTTCATTTTTTTTCTCCATTTTTAGCACACTTGCAGGAATACAAGTTGTCCCATTTTGGATTCTTGGTGTTTGGGATGATTGCAACTAATACATATTTGAGTAGCTAAGCAGAATGCCTGTAATAATCCTGTTGAATCACCTGCTATCCATCGTAAAAGAAATATAACTTCTGAAAATAATGCAGTGGGTATTAGTCCAGCTGTGGAGTGTTACAAATTTGAGCCTCACAATGGAACACAGAGATGTTAAAAAAATTCACTTCATGGAAGAGAAATTTCAGCTAACTGTAAGGAGGATGGTGAAATGCCTTCTGTGGAGTTAGAAGAGCATAAACAGGCATGAAGGCAATCCTGCTGGATGTTAATGCGGAATCTATTGCACCTGAAAGGACGTGCGGACAAAAGCATTCAATTTGAAAAGTTCCAAGGTAAACCACAAGATGACTATTGGTTAGCCTGTCGTGCTATATATGGGCAATTATTTTATATTGCTATATATGGGTCTGAGTGCCAATTAACTTATTAGTAGGTAGGAACAACTGTCCAGAGGTTGCACATCTCATGTTGGTTTACCTAAATACTTTCACAGAGGAGTATGGGCAACCTGAATATATCCAGTAACCAGATGGAAATAGATCATAGAGAGAGGTAATGGACATATTTCAGAAGTATTAGAGTGGCTGGAAAGATCATTGATTTAACTAGTGTTATGCACAGATAGAACTGAAAGGACAAAAGCACTCACTCTGTGCTTTCAAATTCAACAAGAAAAGTACTATCTGTACACTGATTTTTGGCTGCATGCCTGGTTCCAGAGTGACACATCAGAAATAATATGCATGCCTCTACACACTGCCCCTTACTGAGGTCTAGCCAAGGAGTAACACACAGTTAACAATCTGTGAAAGTGGAAGTGATCACCCAGCTAAACTTCTGTACCATTGGGGTTTCCACACATATGTTCCTCTATTAATCACTTACACTTTTCTTGATCACTGTGTTGATGTAATACTGTCATGTTGCAATGTATCCTCTGTGGGGTATTGATACTTTCTGTGGTGTATTACTCTGCTATATTTTAAATCTTTGTTCTTGCAATTCTTTGTATTGTTAAATTTGTGCTGTGCTGTTATTCATGGGAATATAGGAGTTATCCACTCAACTCCTCAAACCAGTTCTGCCATTCTATTAGATCATGGCTCACATTAACTCCATTTACCAGCCTCTGCCCCATATCCCATGATACTCTTAGCTAACAAAATTTATTGATTGCAGTCTTGAAAATTTCAATTGACCCAGCATCCGTTTTGGGGAAGAGAGTTCCAGAATTTCATGACCATTTGTGTGAATATATGTCTCTGATTTCTCTCCTGACTGGCCGAGCTGTAATTTTAAGGTTTTGTCCACTTTGTTTGGATTTCCCCACAAAAGGAAATAATTTCTCTGTATCTACCCTATTGAATCCCTGTAACATTTTAAACACATCAGTTAGATCACCCTCAACCTTCCAAACGCAAGGGAATACAAACAAAATTTATGCAATCAGTCCTCATAATTTAACCCTTTAAGCCCCGGTGAATCTGCTCCACTATCTCCAAGGCCAATATACCCTTCTTGAGGTGCAGTGCCAAGAGTGAATATAGTACTTCGGATGAGGTCTGGCCAAGACTCTGCAGGTGAAGCATCACTTCTTTTTTTGTGCTCTAACCCCATGAGATGCTCCAGTACGGCCTGTAGACTATACAAAGAAGTTACAACTGAACCCAGCCATTCATCCCAATTGGTCTGTGATGGTGTTTACCTGCAGGTGAGCAAATGGTTCTAATCTTATTTATCCACCCTGTTTCCATATCCTTTCAACATTTTTTCCTTCATCCACCCATCCAATCTAATTTGATTCCTTGATCAGGAACTCTTTGTGCTAATAGGTGGTGACATATGGGAGATCATGGCCCTGCAGACCCGAATTTTCTACCCGTTCAAATTAATGGGCAGAAAATCAGGTGCCACAGGCCTGTAATTCTCCAACTACTGTCGTCAGGGCTGTACTGTGACAATACTGCCTGATATGAGAATTAGCCCTTATTTTTATTCTTTGTATTTTGCTGTGTTTGTTAATTTTTTCTATGCTGATGTTACCTGAGGTGTATTGTTACTGTCGGGGACAAACAAATTTCTCTGCAGCACCTGTGGAAGAGTCTGTCACTCTAGAATTAGCCTTTATAGCCACTCCAGGCGCTGCTTCACAAACCACTGACCACCTACAGGCACTTATCCATTGTCTCTCGAGATAAGGAGGCCAAAGAATTGTTACTGTGTATTATTCTGTTATGAATTGTCGGCCTTCGGTTGTGTTATTCTGCATTGTTAATCATTGTCACATTATTCTCTATGTTTTTATTCTATGATCTATTGTTACTCTGGATTTTCATCCCTAAATCTCCCTGCATCTCTACCTGTCTTTCCATTTAAAAGGTTCCTTAAAACCTTTCTCTTTGACCAAGCTTTTAGCTATAGCTATAGAGTCATAGCTAGTACAAAGGAAGATGGTTGTGGTTGTTGGAGGTCAATCATCTGAGCTGCAGGACATCACAGCAGGCATTCCTCAGGGTAGTGTCCTGGGCCCAACCATCTTCAGCTGCTTCATCAATGACCTTCCTTCAATCATAAGGTCAGAAGTGGGGATGTTCGCTGATAATTGCACAATGTTCAGCACCATTCGTGACTCCTCAGATACTGAAGCAGTCCGTGTTGAAATGCAGCAAGACCTGGACAATATCCAGGCTTGGGCTGATAAGTGGCAAGTAACATTTGTGCCACACAAGTGCCAGGCAATGACCATCTCCAACAAGAGAGAATCTAACCATCTCCCCTTGACATTCAACGGCATTACCATCACTGAATCCCCCACTATCAACATTCTAGGGGCTACCATTGACCAGAAACTGAACTGGAGTAGCCATATAAATACCGTGGCTACAAAAGCAGGTCAGAGGCTAGGAATCCTGAGGCGAGTAACTCAGCTCCTGACTCCCCAAAGCCTGTCCGCCATCTCCAAGGCACAAGTCAGGAGTCTGATGGAATACTCTCCACTTGCCTGGATGGGTGCAGCTCCAACAACATTCAAGAAGCTCGACACCATCCAGGACAAAGCAACCCGCTTGATTGGCACCCCATCTACAAACTTTCACTCCCTCCACCACCGACCCACAGTGGCAGCAATGTGTACCATCTATAAGATGCACTGCAGCAATGCACCAAAGCTCCTTAGACAGCACCTTCCAAACCCACGACCTCTACCAACTAGTAGGACAAGGGCAGTAAATGCATGGGAACGCCACCACCTGCAAGTTCCCCTCCAAGTTACACACCATCCTGACTTGGAACTATATCGCCGTTCCTTCACTGTCGCTGGGTCAAACTCCTGGAACTCCCTTCCTAACAGCACTGTTGGTGTACCTCTCCCAAATGGACTTCAGCAGTTCAAGAAGGTAGCTCACCACCACCTTCTCAAGGGCAATTAGGGGTGGGCAATAAATGCTGGCCTGGCCAGAGACACCCACATCCCATGAATGAATAAATAAAAAAAATATTCAAAGACTCTGCTTCCACTGCCTTTTGAGGAAGAGAATTCCAAAGACTCACGACCCTCTGAGAGAAATAATTTATCCTCATCTCTGTCTTAAATGGGCGACCCCTTATTTTTAAACAGTGACCCCAACTTCGAGATTCTCCCACAAGGGGAAACATCCTTTCCACATCCACCCTGTCAAGACCCCTCAGGATCTTGTATGTTTCAATCAAGTCGCCTCTTACTCTTCTCAATTCCAGCAGATACAAGCCTAGCCTGTCCAATCTTTCCTCATAAGACAGCCCACCCATTCCAGGTATTAGTCTAGTAAACCTTCTCTGTACTGCCTCCAACGCATTTATATCCTTCCTTAAATAAGGAAACCAGTACTGTACACAGTACTCCAGATATTAGAATTAGAATTAGAGTATTACAGCGCAGTACAGGCCCTTCGGCCCTCGATGTTGCGCCGACCTGTGAAACCATCTGACCTACACTATTCCATTTTCATCCATATGTCTATCCAATGACCACTTAAATGCCCTTAAAGTTGGCGAATCTACTACTGCTGCAGGCAGGGCGTTCCACGCCCTTACTACTCTCTGAGTAAAGAAACTACCTCTCACATCTGTCCTATATCATTCACCCCTCAACTTGAAGTTATGTCCCCTCGTGTTTGCCATCACCATCCGAGGAAAAAGACGCTCACTATCCACCCTATCTAACCCTCTGATTATCTTATATGTCTCTATTAAGTCACCTCTCCTCCTCCTTCTCTCCAACGAAAACAACCTCAAGTCCCTCAGCCTTTCCTCGTAAGACCTTCCCTCCATACCAGGCAACATCCTAGTAAATCTCCTCTGCACCCTTTCCATAGCTTCCACATCCTTCCTATAATGCGGTGACCAGAACTGCACGCAATACTCCAGGTGCGGTCTCACCTGAGTTTTGTACAGCTGCAGCATGACCTCGTGGCTCCGAAACTCGATCCCCCTACTAATAAAAGCTAACACACCATATGCCTTCTTAACAGCCCTATTAACCTGGGTAGCAACCTTCAGGGATTTATGCCCTGGTCTCACCAATTGGTCTCACCAATGCTCTGTACAGCTGAAGCATAACCTCCCTACTTTTGTATTCAATTTCCCTCGCAATAAACGATGACATTCTATTAGCTTTTCTAATTATGTGTTGTACCTGCGTACTAACCTTTAGTAATTCATGCACTAGGCAACCCAGATCCCTCTGCATCTCAAATAAATTGCTGTTTCACTTGGAAGGAGTGTTTGGGCCCTGGACGGTATGAAGGGAGGACGCAAAAGGGCATGTTTGCATCGTCTGTGTTTGCATAGGAAGAGTCCAGGGAAAGGGGAGCTGGTGTTCACAATGGGCCGAAGGGCCTGTTTCTGTGCTGTATGACTCTATGGTGTTGGAGATGATGGAAAAGTGGAGCAGGGTGTTGCGGAAGAAATGGTCCTTTTGGAATACTGAAAGGGGAGAAGAAAATGTTTTTGGTGTTGGCATCGCACTGGAGGTGAGGAATAGGTGTGTAGAGGGACTGGATGTCCCAGTGAAAAGGAAAAAGATAGGGCTCGGAAACTGGAAACTGTTAAAGTGACTGAGTGCATCGAATGAGTCCTGGATGTAGGTCGGAAGGGACCACTTCCTTTTGCTTTGGACCATCCTCCCTTTTGTCATTCAATCACTCCTGCCTTCTGCCCTATCACAGACCTCTTTTATTCTTTGCTCCCCTCCCACTTGCCCTGCCTCTGTTGTTGCTTAAAACCTGTCACATCTATAACATTTTCCAGTTCTGAAGAAAGGTCATCGACCTGAAACTTCAACATAAAGAAAAATACTGCTGGTAATCTGAAACAAAAACAGAAAATGCTGGAATTACTCAGCAGGTCTGGCAGCATCTGTGGAGAAAGAAGCAGAGTTATTGTTTCAGGTTTCATCAGAACTGGAAAAGGTTAGAGATGTAACAGGTTTGAAGCAAGTATAGAGGCAGAGAAAGGTGGTGGGGAGGAAAGAACAAAAGGGCAGCTCTGTAATAGGATGGAGGTGGTAATGGGACAAGTAAAGAAACAAAAGATGGGTTTATGTAAATGAGAATAGCAGAATCATTACCAACCACTGATGTCCAAAAAAATGGGAGCAATGGTTATGATCTGAAGTTGTTGTACTCAGTGCTGAGTCCGGAGGGTTGAAAAGTCCCTAATCGGAAGATGAGGTGTTGTCCCTCAAGCTTACATTGAGTTTCACTGGAACAGTACAGAAGGCCAAGAGAGGTCAGAGTGGGAGTAAGCAAATGGTTGAAAAACAACAAGGCCTGCGGCTCTGATGGTATTCCAGCTGAGGTCTTCAAAGCTGTTGGGCTTTTGCTCTCATCAAGACTCCATGCACTCATTCTATGGAATTGGAAGGAAAAAGATCTGCACCCCCACCCTCGCCCCAACTTCAGGAATGCGATAATTGTAACAATCTTCAAGAAGGGAGATAGTTTCCACAGCAGAGAAAATCCTGACACACATTGTCCTGAATCGCTTATTTCCTGTGGCTGAGGAAATCCTCCCAGAGATACAGTGTGGCTTTATGCCTCTGTTATGACCAGGTGAGGAAGGGGTTACAGGTTCCCCTTTCGCTCCTTCTCTGGTTTAACCGCAACAGGGTTTATTCTTTTAACACAGTGATTTAACTTCCCACCTCAGTGAGCCCTTGCTCACTGTTCCTCAAAAATAATTACAAATGAACCAATCAGACAGGTTTTCTTGAGTTTAGACAAGAAAAATGTAAGTTTATTAACCTTATCACTCTAAACCGGTTAAAATTACTAAAATATGCGATGCATCCACGCTCACATTCATACGAGAGACGCACACACACACAAATAGATACAGAGGGGAAAAGTAGAGTTGGGAGGTTGAAATAAAGTCAGTAATAAATGGAACTCAAATACTGAGTTTCAATGTCCTTAGTTTAAGTTAAAATCTTGAAGTTCTCGCTGGGCCACGTGCACAATTTGGGCTTGCTCCTCTGCTCCCGGAAGGCTGAAGAGAGGCTTTATCTGTCTTCTTGGTTGTTGCCTGTAAGGTTCTGTAGTCTTGAGGCTTTGTAGCTGCCACCAAGGCTTCCCTGGGACTTTGTTGGAGAGAGAGGGACAGAGAGAGAGAGATGCTTCCTTCTTAGAGTTCAGTTGCTGTCTTTTTTTCACTCTCAGGCACAGTTCACAAACTCAGTGTTACACCAGCAGGTATGTCATGTTCTTTGTTTGAACACAGAAGTTTCTGGAAGGTTGTTTGAAATTCAACGTTCTTCTCTCAAGCTGTGCAAACATACTTGGTGGGGGGGGAGTGGGGGGTTGGTTCTTTCAAAGACAATGGATGTCGAGGCTTTTGACGACTACTATTGACAAAACCCATTCTAGGTAACTGAATCGGAACACACCCTTATTGCCCTAGCTAGACTGGGTAATTACCTCTGTCTCTGGTCGGCCTGTGGCTTCTCATATGCAAATTGTGCATGGCCATCTTTAGCTGTTTTGTTCTGTTTTTTAAAAGTTATTGATAATGTCCAGTAAAAAGACTCAGGCAGAGTTCCACATGACAAAATTAATATTTTCCACTTGGCATGTGGGGTTTCTTTCACACCTTCCAGAGGAACCTCCGGCATGGTCTGTATTGCCAGACAACTCCAAGAAAAATGTCAAGAACAACACCAGGAACTTTTCATTGCATTCATTGACCTGACCAAAGCATGTGACTCAGTAAATCATGAGGCGCAGTGGATTGTGCTCCAAAGATTTGGATGTCCAAGGAACCTCATTACAATCCTGCAATTGCTCCATGATAATATATCTGCAACCGTCTTGAGTGGGCGATCTGAAACAGACACCTTCAAAATCTGGACTGGGGTCAAGCAAGGCTGTCTGATAACCACCATACTATTTACAGTGTACCTGACAGTAGCTATTTGCCTCATCAAAGATCAGCTGCCCTCTGGTGTGAGTATTAAATACCACCTAGGTGAAAACACATTAACCTCAGTCATCTCTGTGTCAAAACTAAACTAACCACGATAGACATACATGATCTACAGTTTGCAGATGACCGCAGTGTCGTTGCCCACTCTGTACTAGATTTGCAAACTGATTTTGATCTCTTCAATTCTGCAACCAAAAGACTTGGCCTGTCCTTGAAAGTTGCCAAAATGAAACTCATATCAATCCACACCTGGTCAGGCAAATATTCTACTTCCCACATATATTGAAGGAGAGACTCTGGAATATGTTGAACACTTCCCATACCTTGGCAGCCACCTCTCTCAAAAGGCCACCATTGGTGAGGAGATCAAATAACGGATCAGCTGTGTCAGCTCAGCCTTTTACAAAATCGGCAACGAGTGTTTGACAGCGAAGACCTCTGCAAATCAACAACATCCCTTGTGTACAGAGCAGTTGTCACCACACTCCTGTATTGCAGTGAGACTGGGACTGTGTATCAGCAACACATAAGAGCGCTGGAGGAATTCCATCAGCAATGCCTCTGCCGCATCTTCCAGATTCAATGGAAGGGCTGGCGAACAAATGCTAGTGTCCTTGAAGCCAGCTCCACAAGCATTCAGGCAAAACTCTTGTGAAATCAACTTCGATGGACTGGACACAGTGCCCGGATGGCTGAAAACTGTCTGCTCCGCCTGGTCCTGTTTTCTCAACTCTCAAAGGTCAGCGTTCGGAGAGGACAAAAAATGCTTGAAAAACACTCTGAAGCTCTCTTTGAAGCACGGCAGCATTGACATTGACTGGGAGGAGCTTTCTACCAATCGCTCAAAATGGCAACAACTTGTCCATCAAGCTGCATTGCTCTTTGAGTCCAAATGCCTCAATGATGAGGCAGAGCAGCGGCAGGAAAGGCAAGGAAAGGAAGCAAATCCTGCACTCTGGATCCCACTACCTCATGGGACATCCTGCCCCATGTACCCAAAGATCTTCCGGTCAAGAATCGGCCTGTTCAGTCACATAAAGACCCAGGGCAGAAACTTACGAGACCCTGAGTAGACGTCATCCTCGAATCGTGGGACAGCTGATGATGACGAGATGGAGAAATAAAATGGCAGGTGACAGGAAGCTCATGGTCACTCTTGCATACTGAATGGAGGTGTTCTGCAAAGCCATTACCCAAACTGAGACTCAGCTAGCACCTGCCGAGGACAGGGTTCCCCCCTTCCTGGAAACATTAGTTCTGTTTCTCTCTCCACAGATGCTGCCTGGCCTGCTGAGTATTTCTAGCATTTTCTGTTTATATTTCAAATTTCAAGCATCTGCAGAATGGTGGTCTTTTTAATATCTGCTTGTGTGGCTCAATGTTAAAGTTTGTCTGTTTTTATGCTCTTGTGAAGCACTTTGGGATGTTTTACTATGTTAAAGATATACAAATACAAATTATTGTATTAATCTGTTAAATGGTTACTCCATATTATTCTACGTCAACTCAATGTTATATCTTATTTATTACTGTATTCTGCTTTCGCTTTTCCTGTGGATAGTTACTCTGCAGTATTCCTCTGCTATATTTGTACTCACATTGCTTTGCTGGTTGTGTTCTGCGGGGCGGGTGGGGGGTGGTCTCTGTTACTGTGGGTGGGATTTGGCCGATTCTCAATCACTCGCCTCCCTCTCTCCTGAGCTGCTGCTCTCTTGGTGTCTCATTCTTCTACCGAGTCTCCAGGTGGAAACATGTCCTCAGCAGCCAAACCGGGGCCAGCATCAGTAAGCGGGAGCCTCTGCCTCACCATGCTCATTCTCATCCTCGCCATCACAGGTAAGAAATGCCGAGTTAAGCGTCACCCCGCCCATGCCGGCGCTACAGGGAGGAGGACTCTCCCCGCCTCCAGGTAACTGCCGATCACGGACCGCAGATTTCCCGGAAACCGACTTAAAGCTGGAGAAAAAGAATTGCAGGAATTTGTGGAATTTGAGGGGAAAATGCAGTTTGCAGAGGGAAGGATTTGTGTGCCTGTTTTTTTAGAATTGTTTAGACATCACCAATAGTTAATAATTGAAGAGTGTAGACGCGGAGCAGTAGTTTGAGCTGTTACTAATATCTGGGGAGAGGGGGGAATTGTCCCGGAGAGGAGGAATGGTCTCCCGGAGAAGGGGGAATTGTCCCGGAGAGGGGGGAATTGTCCCGGAGAGGAGGAATGGTCTCCCGGAGAAGGGGGAATTGTCCCGGAGAGGGGGGAATTGTCCCGGAGAGGAGGAATGGTCTCCCGGAGAAGGGGGAATTGTCCCGGAGAGGGGGGAATGGTGTCCCGGAGAGGGGGGAATAGTCTCCCGGAGAGGGGGGAATGGTCTCCCGGAGAGGGGGGAATTGTCTCCCGGAGAGGGGGGAATGGTCCCGGAGAGGAGGAATGTCCCCCGGAGAGGGGGGAATGGTCCCGGAGAGGAGGAATGGTCTCCCGGAGAAGGGGGAATTGTCCCGGAGAGGGGGGAATTGTCCCGGAGAGGAGGAATGGTCTCCCGGAGAAGGGGGAATTGTCCCGGAGAGGGGGGAATGGTGTCCCGGAGAGGGGGGAATAGTCTCCCGGAGAGGGGGGAATGGTCTCCCGGAGAGGGGGGAATTGTCTCCCGGAGAAGGGAGAATGGTCTCCCGGAGAGGGGGGAATTGTCCCGGAGAGGAGGAATGGTCTCCCGGAGAAGGAGGAATGGTCCCGGAGAGGGAGGAATGTCCCCTGGAGAGGGGGGAATGGTCCCGGAGAGGGGGGAATGGTCTCCCGGAGAGGGGGGAATTGTCCCGGAGAGGAGGAATGGTCTCCCGGAGAAGGGAGAATGGTCCCCCGGAGAGGGGGAATGGTCTCCCGGAGAAGGGGGAATGGTCCCCCGGAGAGGGGGAATGGTCTCCCGGAGAAGGGGGAATGGTCTCCCGGAGAAGGGGGAATGGTCCCCCGGAGAGGGGGAATGGTCTCCCGGAGAAGGGGGAATGGTCTCCCGGAGAAGGGGGAATGGTCCCCCGGAGAGGGGGCTGCTGCAAGGCAGACGCTGCCTGAGTCCCGGGATATGCTGCACTCTCATTCTCATTCTCACTGCTGCAGGGGACGAACATCAGATCGGAAACTTCTGGGGCGCGATCATTTGTGTTTCCAAAATGTAGAATCGGAGGTGAGCAGGAGCCCGCCTCATCTGAGGGATGATACGAATAAGGGGAGAGAGGGAATGATTTGAGGCAAAAAGGGAGACGAGAACAGACAGAGGGAGTGGAAGCGAGCAATGCGGGGAAGGAGAGAGAATGAATAAAAGACAGAGATGAGAGAAGAGGGACTGAGGATAAACCAGGCTGAATAAACCGTGGTAGAAGTTAAGAAAAATATGACAAAAAGGAGAAAGAGACAACGAGCTTGAAACAACAAATGAGGAAGAGCGAAGGCAGCGGCAGCCAGCTGGAATCCAGGAGTTGCTGCAATTGTTTGCAGCATCTTTTGTAAATCTCGCCAAACCAAGTTACTGATGCATGTACCTGGAATTGTTTGTGTATCTATTTTTCTATATTGATATAGAATATACTCATCTCATTAAATGGAGCGTTCATGCATTATTCTTGTGTTAAATGTATGCATGCGTTAAGTTTTTTTATCTGTTAATAGTCTCAAATTTTGTTTCCAAAGTTAGCTTTTAATAAAGTGGAGGAGGGCCTGAGTCAGGGCCAGGTCTGTTGAACGTAGAGCTGTTGTAGGAATTGAGGTCAAAGTCAAATGAGAGTTTACTGATTTATTTTTATTTCTATATTTATTTCATTAGTTTTATTTGTTTTCCTGTGGCCGGGGCCTGTATGCGCTTGAGTTTGAAATGCCTAATGCTAACAGCAGCCACTCCCTGGAGTGATGGTCAGTTCATTGGATTATGTTAATCCAATGAAGACAGCAGTCTGCCCAGCCCTTATTCACCAATCCATTCGATAGTTCAAATCTGACTTTTTGTAAAAATAACTATTCCTCTTGTTCAATTATCATGAAATCACAACTAATCAATGATTATATAAAGTAAAACTTAAATCTTGTTTCCACCAGCAATTTAGTCTTTTAGCAGGAGGTAGGAAGCTTTTCAGTCCCACCCCAGAGCCCAAGCTGTGTTGATCACTGAGTGAATTGCAGCATGTCAGAAGAAAATCGACTTCTTTACTTTAAAACCTTTACATTTATTCTTTACCTTCTCTCTCATGAGCAACTTTATTCTTTTTTTTCTTTCCCTCCAATTTCCTCTGCTTTCTCCCTCTTTATTCTGCTGTTTTCTTTATCTCTGCTTCAGCTTCACACTTTGGCTTCACCTTTCCTTTTCTAATAACCCCTGAACCAGTTACCACTTTAATTGTGGACAAACATTGTCCAACCAAGATGTCCAGTATCGTCCTTCCCTGATTTTCCATTGTGTGTACAGGTCTGGAACTCTTCCTTAAGCCAGCGGACAACTGCTCTTCATTTCTGAAATAATTTACCCCTTGTGATTCCATGAAACAATGTCACTGGACATCTTAAATAATAGCAAAATACTGCAGATGCTGGAAATCTGAAACAAAAACAAAAAGTGCTGGAAATACGCAGCAGGTCTGGCAGCATCTGTGGAGAGAGAAGCAGAGTTAATGTTTCATGTCTGTGACCTTTCATCAGAACTGGCAAAGGTTAGAAAAGAATTAGGTTTTAAGCAAGGGAGGGGGGGGGGGGGGTGGGTTGGTGGGGGGAGAAAACAAAGGGCAAATGTTTGATAAGGCAGAGGGTGGTTAAATAACAAAGCTGTCCTGGGACAAATGCAAAGCGTGTGTTAGTGCTTGTGGTGAAGACAAAGCATTAGTCCAGAGAGTGTTAATAGTGGAATAATGAGCAGCTACGTGACTACATGAAAAGCAGGCACATGGTTAAAAAATAAAATATTTTAAAAATGACAGTCATGCTCTGAAGTTATTGAATTCAGTGTTCAGTCTGCAAGGCTGTAGAGTGCCTAATTGAAAGATCAGGTGCTGCCCCTCAAGCTTGCATTGACGTTCACTGGAACACTGGCCTGGTCTACATATAACTCCAGTCCCACGTTATGTGGATGACTCTTAATATCCTCAAGTCATTGTGAGATGTACAATAAATACTGCCTTCCCCATATTAACCCTCCATGTCAAAGTGTTGTGCCAGAATTTGGATTTGTGGAATCTGGAGCAGGTATTGTTTATAGCTATGAAACATTGTGCCCTTAAAGGAATGGCAGCTAACTTATACACAGCAGCATTTTAGCAACCGAATACCCAGAAGATCTAGGCTTGTGTGTTAAATGATTTATTTTATCTTCATAGAACAGCATATTCTATAATTTGCCTTAAATAATGTCATGCAAGATCCACCAGTGTAATACAAATTGCTAGCATGTTTGTGCTGTTGGATCAGTGCCTACTAAGAACTGGGTGGAGACTTTCTCAAAATACTTTCGCAAAGAGCTTTGAGACACATTTTCATTCCATCTATCTGGCTAGATTCAAGCCCAGGTGCCGAAGGTGAAAGGGCATTGTACTACACCACCTGGTCTCCCTTGATTAACATCTCTTTTTAAAAAACAAACACAAAAAAACTAAACAAAGCACATTGCTAACTGATGAACTGATGGTGTATTTAGAGAGTGAGCAAGTATGGATAGTCCGGTATAAATAAACAGAATGTACCAGAACTGTGATTGGTTCTATAGTGCCACAACAAGTCTTCAAATAGACATTCTCACAGTTGAAGTGAAAGGAAAATTAAAAATGTTGGAAATCAGAAACAAAAACATGAAAAGCTGGAAACTACGTTTCCATTATTTTAAAATATGCTCTTAATAACCTGCTAAAAGATTAACTGTGTTTTTGTTCAAAGCAGATAGTAGATTTGAACTGTTGACCTCCATCTGTTTTGCCCTAATTTTCATGACACGTCCTGACTTATCTGGCCTACAAAAAAGGGCTTCTTCAGCTTGACAGTCAGTTCTGAGGAAGGTCTACCTGAACTGTTATTTGTGTCTGTCTTGGATGTTGATTGACCTACTGGGCTTTTCTGGCATTTTCTGGTTTTAATACAAATATAAATTGACTTGGGCCAAAAGCACAAGTGCCATGGGGTAAGGTCAGGCTCCAGTTTGAACTGTTTATTCAGAAACAGTTCTTGCTTTTTGCCCAATCTTTACCATATCTTTCTCCTTCCCTGTGAATTATACCATGGTATGTCAGTGATTATAATTCTTTATGACAGGCAGTGATATTACAAAAGCAAGCAATGCAGGAAATTAAATATATAAGGCGTATACAAATCAAGCAGAGATTTGGCATCCTGCTCCCTTGTAACTTTTCTCTAACAGCTGACAGTTTTTGGTAGAAATTTCATTTTCACCTTCCTTGTCAGAAGCTACAAGTTTCTTGATGTCCTACAGAGAAATGATTTGGCATTAGATCTGACAGTAACTGGGAGATTTGTAGAGTTGATTATGGGATCAAATAAAGTCTTGGCTTGGGGAAAATTCTGTTTGTCTAACAAAGACTTAGCAGCAATGGATAACTCCTCGTCAGAATGGTTGCTGTGCCTTTGTCGATGTTTGGCTGTGATGGAGACTGACATGAATTAATATTACATTTTATTTTGAAACTGTAGTCACTATTTATTTTGACAGTGTAGTCAGGAAAAAAAAAGGAGGCTTATGGCAGATTCGGAGCGCTGAAAACAGCGGAGGCCCTAGAGGAATATAGAAAGTGTAAGGGGGGGTACTTAAAAAAGTAATAAGGAGAGCGAAGAGGGGACATGAAAAAACACTGGCAGGTAAGATAAAGGAAAATCCTAAGGCGTTTTATAAGTATATTAAGGGCAAGAGGATAAGCAGGGAAAGAGTAGGGCCCATTAGGGACCAAAGTGGCAATCTGTGTGTGGAGCCGGAGGATATAGGTGAGGTTTTAAATGATTGCTTTTCAGCTGTGTTCACTATGGAGAAGGACAATGTAGGTGTAGAGATCAGGGAGGGGGATTGTGATATACTTGCACATAGTAGTCATAGAGTCGTACAGCATAGAAACAGGCCCTTCGGCCCACTGCGTCCATGCCGATCATAATGCCTATCCATACTAATCCCAGCTGCCTGCATTAATTCCATATCCCTGGAAGTATTAGCTGTTTTATCGGGCTTAAAAGTGGATAAATCCCCAGGCCCAGATGAGATGTATCCCAGGCTGTTATGTGAGGCAAGAGAGGAGATAGCAGGGGCTCTGACACAAATTTTCAGATCCTCTCTGGCCACAGGAGAGGTACCAGAGGATTGGAGGACAGCGAATGTGGTACCATTATTCAAGAAGGCTAGCAGGGATAGACCAGGTAATTACAGGCCGGTGAGTCTAACATCAGTGGTTCGGAAACTATTGGAAAAAAATTCTGAGGGACAGGATTGATCTCCACTTGGAGAGGCAGGGAATAATCAGGGATAGTCAGCATGGCTTTGTCAGGGGGAGATCGTGTCTTACTAACTTGATTGAATTTTTCGAGGAGGTGACTAGATGTGTAGATGAGGGTAAAGCAGTTGATGTAGTGTACATGAACTTCAGTAAGGCTTTTAATAAGGTCCCGCATGGGAGTTTGGTTAAGAAGGTAAGAGCCCATGGGATCCAGGGCAATTTGGAAAATTGGATCCAAAATTGGCTTAGTGGCAGGAGGCAGAGGGTGATGGTCGAGGGTTGTTTCTGCGAGTGGAAGCCTGTGACCAGTGGTGTACCACAGGGATTGGTGCTAGGACCCTTGCTGTTTGTAGTGTACATTAACGATTTAGATGTGAATTTAGGAGGTATGATCAGTAAATTCGCAGATGACACGAAAATTATTGGTGTCGTAAATAGTGGAGGAGGAAAGCCTTAGATTACAGGACGATATAGATGGGCTGGTAATTGGGCAGAGCAGTGGCAAATGGAATTTAATCCTGAGAAGTGTGAGGTGATGCATTTTGGGAATACTAACAAGGCAAGGGAATATACAATGGATGGTAGGACCCTAGGAAGTACAGAGGGTCAGAGGGACCTTGGTGTACTTGTCCATAGATCACTGAAGGCAGCAGCACAGGTAGATAAGGTGGTTAGGAAGGCATATGGAATACTTGCCTTTATTAGCCGAGACACAGAATATAAGAGCAGAGAGGTTATGATGGAGCTGAATAAAAAAACACTAGTTAGGCCACAGCTGGAGTACTGTGTACAGTTCTGGTCACCACACTATAGGAAGGATGTGATTGCACTGGAGAGGATGCAGAGGAGATTCACCAGGATGTTGCTTGGGCTGGAGCATTTCAGCTATGAAGAGAGACTGAAAAGGCTAGCGTTGTTTTCCTTAGAGCAGAGAAGGCTGAGGGGGGACATGATTGATGTATACAAAATTATGAGGGGCAAAGATAGGGTAGATAAGAAGAAACTTTTTCCCTTAGCGGAGGAATCAATAACCAGGGGGCATAGATTTAGGTAAGGGTTAGGAGGTTTAGAGGGGATTTGAGGAAAGATGTTTTCACCCTGAGGGTGGTTGGAATCTGGAACACACTGCCTGAAGGGATGGTAGAGGCAGGAACCCTCACAACATTTAATAAGTATTTAGATGAGCACTTGAAACACCATAGTATCCAAGGCTACGGGCCAAGTGCTGGAAAATGGGATTAGAATAGTTAGGTGCTTGATGGCCGGCACAGACATGATGGTCCGAAGGGCCTGTTTCTGTGCTGTATAACTCTATGACTCTATTTTCTGAAATTTGAGCTGCACCTTTGTTTTGTGTCAAATATAACATTTCATCAGGAGTCCTCAGTGTCTGATGTTCCAACTGTTGTTAATCTTAATCGATTGTCAAATTGACAGACCATGTTCTGTACAGCCTTGCTTTAAAGAGTAAAATTTCCAACAGTTGCATTTGTTAGGGGCAAATCTTTATGCCTCTTGTGAGAGAGATCAGAATTTGGAGTGGATTTTGTTCTACTCTTTGTACACATTGTCAATGTCATGCCCTTCACAGGTACAGAATGATTTTAGATGCAGAGTAAAACTCCCTCTATACTACCCCCATCAAACCCAGGCCTCGATGAAGATAAAACTGTCCCCACATTGTTCCAGACATTCCCAAAATAGATACAGAACAAGGTAGATTTGGAATGAAGCTCCCTCTACTCTGCTCCAGAATGCATCTTAACCATTACTTAGCTTCAGAAAGGTACTCCCTACTGAACTAGCATAGAACATTCTGAAATGTTGAGCTGAATTTGCGCCACAGAAGGGGTAAATAGGAGCCAGATTTGTTTTCAGGTCAGAAAGCCACCTTCGGTGGGAAACTGATTAAAGTTAAGATTTTCACATGGAGAAGCCCATAATTGGTATGGAGACAAGTTTCCTGTACATTTAGAGCCAGTGGGGGCGGGAACGGAGGCAGATCAGATGAAGTGAGGGACTCATTTAGACTCCCACGGCAGCCATCACTGAGGCTGCTGGTTGTCCTGAGGGAGAGATCTGCCGTTTGTGCCAAAGCCTTCTGCAACACCAGAGATAAGTGAGATGTCACAGGGAAGCTGGAGGCTTGGCACCAGGGCAAGGCTGCCCCTCACTCATCGATGCCAACCTGGATCCAATGCTGGAAGCTGTTTGGGAGAGAAGTCCTCGTCCAGAGGGTGGCAGGAGGGAGCTACTTCATCATGCAGCAGGGGTACCTCTCTATTCAGCATCATCTTCCTCCACCTGGGCCTGTTTCAGTGCTGTAGCTCTCTATGACTTAATGACCTCCTCTTCCTCCTCCTCTCTCACCTCCTGTCTCCTTCCAGGACCTGATTCTCCTCAAGGTCCACAGCTTTCTGGAGGGCCATGTAATGGAGAGCGCAGAAGACCACCAGAATGACCGAGACTCTTACAAGAGGGTATTGGAGGGTGCCACCTGATTGGTCCAGGCACCAGAAACACATCTTCAGGACTCCAATGGCCTGCTCAATGGTTGTCCTACTGAGCAGGTGGCGTTGGTTGCATCGCCTCTGTGCCTTTGTCTGGAGCTCCTGTTGAGGGGTCAATAGCCATGTCTTCAAGGGATATCCCTTTCCCACTAGGATCTATCCATGCATTTTGGATGGTTGGAGTGAAGACCTGAGACAGCCTGGACTGGCAGAGGATGAAGGAGTCATGGCAGCTGCTAGGAAAGTGATCGAAACATATGTACACATGAAGGAAGCTTTGTTGTGGCCACAGACCAGTTGGATGTTGAAGGAGTGGAAGACTTTCCTGTTGATGGATCTGAGTGACCGGACACTGGGTGCCTTGATGGTCGCATGGGTGCAATCAGTGATGCCTTGCACCTGGGGGAATCCAGCGATGGAGGCGAAACCCAATGTCCTTTATCTCTGTGAGGCCGTGTCTGTTGTGAAATGAATGTGCTGTCCAGCTCTAGCAAAGAGGGCACCAGTGACCAGCAAGATGCAGTGGCGTACATATATTTTTGAGATGCCATTAAGGTTTGTAGCTGATCCTTGGAAGAAGCCAGAAGTGAAGAAGCTCAAGGCCACAGTGACTTTGACAGCCACTGGCAGGGCATGGTATGATGTCTTCAGCGACGAGGGCACAGATGTCTGTGACCATCTGCCTGGAGAGTCACAGTCTCCTATGGCACTGGGTCTCAGTCATTTCCAGGTGGCTCCATCTTCAGCGGTAGATCCTGTGTTGAGGGTATTGCCTCCATTGCCTTCCTGCCCCTCTTTCCTCTCCCGTGCCCTTCTGATGCCCAGGGTTCTGCGATTACTGCGCAGGGTGTGCCACTCATCGCAGCTAGGCCCAAAATCTGACAGCCGTGCCTCCATTGCCAGCTGCAGCTTTCCTTTTGGATAGCTGGCTGCCCAATTGTCCTTGGCAACCCTGCCCCTGCTTTCTGCCCCCTGATGCCAGGGAGGTGATGTCCCAGTTCACTGAGCGCTGAGTGCCCACCCTCCCTGCCACCAGCGCAGTGCCATAGGAACCTCTTTACCAAGTGCTGAGTTCCACTTTGTCCTCATGACCCTCTTATGGGGCTGGGGTAATGCCCTGTGTAGCCTATCCCTACTACTGGTCCTAGTCCAGAGGTTTACTCTGGGTATCAATGACTCAAGACTACCAAATTATTGTTCACACATAGCACATTTATTCAGCGTTTCAAAATTTTATCTTCAAAAGAGATTATACTCACACGTCCACGTAAGCTAGGTTACTTAGATTCATCGAGAGTCGGAACAGAGCAGGTGATCAGTCCTCCCCTTCTGATTCTCCAAGTAGTTGATCAGATTACTTAGTCCTGAGCTAGCCAGCCAGCACTTCGGAGCTTTCTCATACCCTGTTTCGTGCATGCTGCCTGTGTGATCAGCTCGGAATGGAGCGGACCTGACTACCCGATGTCCAGTGATTGGTTGGTCAGCTGTTGCTAATGCCGTGGGTGTGCTACATCAGCCACAGTCGGTCAACCTTTCATCGGTTTTGACAGCTGTTTACTTTTGGTAGCCTCATTCCTCAAGTTTCGACCACATTGCATAGCTAGTTCTCTGTTCTCCAGCCCTTGTCTGATAACAAGGCATTACATCACTCCGCCAATCCCCCGGTCTCCAAGCAACCAGCCCACATGGCGCATCTGTTACAAATTTAGCAGTAAGTTAGACATGTCTTCATCAAACCTCGTAGGTGTTAGTGCATCCACTTCCCCTTTACAGTTACAACACATAGCTGAATCAGCACATCTCTACGTCCCTGCTGTGGACTTATTTACACTTTTAGCCGCACACATTGTTTCCTTATGTAACAGGTCACATACAATTCACAGGTTGGATTGTGGTCGCTTACACCTGGGACAGCCTTGACTGCTTCCCCACTCAGTACCCGCCTTCCTTCAGCTGATCAGAAACTGACTGCTTCTGAAACCCGTGAACTCCTTTAAGTATTATATTCTCCCCCCTCCAACAAGCTTTAACTAATCTTCATTGCCCTCAATTGGGAGGAGAGACAGGTATAAAGGGTTCATGGATGGTGTTTAAGTGCCAAGGGAGATAAAAGGTTTGGTCTTTCTCCATTATCATGTGCAAAATCAGGCTGGGCCCCGCCTCTCGTACTATTTCCACCTCTGTTACCACTGCTCCTTTCTACCACCTCGTGTCGATGGTGATCTGCCCAGGGAAAGCGGCGGTATTGGCCCACAATGTCTGCAAATGGATGAAGATTCTGAGCACTTAACTGCCCCAGGTGTCTGCCGAAGATTGCAAAGCTGCAGCTCCTGCTGTCTTCAGGTGCTGCAGTGGCATCCTCACAGCAGTGGCAGGAATTCCCAAAGAAGCCTGCCATGCATGGGTGGCCGGAAATCCAACCCCCCCCCCCCCCCCCCCCACCTTTACTGGAAAACTACCACAGCAAGGAAAATCCAACCCAAGAATTAAGATTTTTAAAGTAGTGATGGTCCTCATGAGAGAGTAATCCAACACAGGGGAGATCTCACTGGAATGGAAACAAACACACGTCATACCTTTAATCAAATCAAGAGGTGAAAATCAAATCTGGGAAGCTACAAACCCATTAATTATATATCGATAACATATAAAATAATGGAAACAATTATCAGCAGCAAACTGTTAGCTTATCTATAAAATAATAACCTCGTGAGTACCAGACATCATAGCTTCAGAAGGGCAAGTCTTACCTAACCTACCATGTTGACTTTTGAGGAAATGGCCTCTGCTACACCATGTGGTGAAATATACCGAGACTTCCAGAAAGCATTTGAAAAACTTCCTTGTGGAAAGCTGTGGTACATCAGCTCAAGTAGGATTTCAGGGTAAAATCTGGAAATGGATAAGAAGTTGGCTGAAAGATAGGATATGTGTTAGAGGAGTGACAATAACTTCCAGCAAGTTCTGAGTGGAGTGCTGTTATTCTAATTTCTGTCAACAGTTTGCACTTAGAAACTCTGTCAAATTTTGGCCACTAGGACACAAGGCAATTGAAAGAAGGCTTCGAGCCTGAACCCCGGCATGAGAAGGCTGAGCTATGCAGATGAATTTGAGAAACTGGGTTTTTTTGCCTCGGGAATGACTGAGGGAGCTTTATAGGTTGTACAAGATACTAAGCAGTAAACCATGAAGGTGACATTGGTTCAAGCTGATATTAGAGGGAAATCATTTGTACAAAGTTTAATTAACACATGTCAAAAATAGTAGAGAAGGCAAAAACTAAGGTCTTTCTAGAGCCTGTTGGTTGGCGTGATGGGGTAACTCTTAAATTTTTTATTTTGGTTGGATGAGCAGGCTGGATAGATTGGTGGTCTTAATGTCCATTCATCTTCTGATCTGTGGCATTTCTGTTCATCAGCACTTGTGTCACTCACTTTGGTGAGAACAGAACTTAATTGAGTCCTGCTACAAGCATACATCTGTCAAGAATTACGGGATAAATGGTCTAGTTTCCTGTAACATTTAAATTCAAGGCTGCAATTCTGAAAACAATCTCAGTTGACCGCTGTAGCCCGATTCACATTACCCTGCTGATGCTAGAACTGACTTTCATGATAGTTACAGCTGCTATAGTCTTTCTTGTGAAACATTTGAGATTGTGCTTTGCAGTAGATACTACACTTCTGTTTAAATTTGCTGATGTGAAGGGACAGGTGCGAGCCACACCCATGTACCTTGCTCTTAGCAATTGAGTTAATTTGCCGGTTATTTTAATTGCCACTGTGATCGATGTTGAGAACAAAGAACAGTACAGCACAGGACTGTGGCACAATTTTAAAAAGGAAATCATAAATGTTTTATAAAACAAAGCATTTTAAAACTTTGTTTCAGTAGATCCATTTCATTTTTTACTGCCTTTTTAGGATACAAGCAATTAGAGAATTGCTAAAGATTTTGATCGTTATAAATGGGAATGTTATGTGGTTTCATAGTAGTCACCTGTTTATTGTCTCTGAAGTGGGCAGCTGGTTCTTTTCTATTCTTTTCAGTTCAAGGCTCTCTAGTTTCAGTTAGAGTAAATAGTCGGATGGAGGTAGTTTAAAGTTTCAGCCAAGATTTGAAGCAGCAGCATGAGAGGAGTGATGGATGGCGTGGTCTTGTGCTCGTGAAAACCAGATTCTCTGCTGACAGACCACGAAAAGCTGCTGCTGCATTTTGAAAAATAAACTACTGCTAGTGGGGCATCACTAACAAACGCTGAAGGTGCAGCATGACTTTAAACTACATTAGCAAAGGAGTGTCTCGGAAACAGAGCACTCTCTTTGCCTCTTGGCTGTTGATTTGTTCTGATAGAACCCCTCGGCTGTGTGCACCAGGGAATGTTTGACATGGAATGTAAATGTACTTTGTAAATATAACCTATAAAGGCAAAGAAAATGATCTGTGTTGCACTTTACATAAAGTCAAATTTGAACTGTTATGTAATGTATTTTTACAAATTTTTTGAATAAAGTATATTTTTGGGGAAAAAAAGATTGCTAAGATTTCAACCCAGTTTCACAAAACACGTTTTAGCAGGACATCAGTGCATTTTGTCAGGTCACATATGGACCACTGTTTGCTCAAGTTCTCTGTGCATGTTGAGGATTAAGTGCTTTTGTCCTTCCGTTGTTTCTGTGAAATAAACATAAGGCGGAACTTTGGTTCCAAGTGTTTAAAACAAGCTGAAAAGTGCAAAGAAAGTTTGAAGCTGGTCGAACAGCAAGTTAGTCAGAATGTAGAGATGAACACATTTTATCATAACAAAGAGTTGCAATCTCATCATCCCTACCTGCTCACATTTCTGCATCATACTGCTTTGTGTAGTCTCTGGACCCTCACACAGAATACAAAAATACTGTAATCACCACATACATATTTTAGCTGGGCAAAGGAGGGGAAAAAATCTGAAAGGTCTATTGTTTCTACCAGCATCTGGAATTGCAAACTGAAATCTGCATCCTGAAATCTCAATATAAGTTCTTATATAAATTTTTTAAAATACCTCGACCTTCCTAGCTAAGGATGGAAAAATCAGGGTGACCATTCTTGATCATTCAGCAGAGATTCTTGTTGGAAAATGTGTGTGTATGGACAGCAATTGAGGACAGGATTAAGCTTGGTTTTGATGCCCCCATGGTCCAATATCCCGCTGACATGGTGTAGGCTCAGACACAAGAAATGGTCAATTAGCTACCAGAGAGTGGACAGCACCTGTGGGACCCAATGGGAATCAGCACCCTCAGGAGGAGAACGGCAAGCAATGGAGGGGAACAAAAGTTTAGTGGTAGGCCTGTTGGAGATCTCATATAAATTATCTGGCTTAATAGAAGGAAGAATGAGACTCTAGAAAGGTAATACGCTTGTTGGTTTTGTTACGACCAGGTGAGAAAGGTGTCTAAGGGTCTGTTACTATTTTTACCTGTTCTTATTGTAAAAGGGTTTTATTTTTTACACACTGTGTTTTGAGATCCCCTTTTGTGAATCCTTGTTCACAACTTTCCAATTATAAGGCAAAGAAATTAGCATAAACAGGCTTTCTCTGGTTTAAAGAAGAAAAGTGAAATTTATTAAACTTACTTAAACTTAATCTCTAATACGGTTCACGCCTACGGATGATGCGCCCATGCTAGCATGCACATGCGATACACACATGCAAATAGGGACAGAAAAGAGTAGAGGAAAGTATAGTAGAGAAGGCTTTGAGGAAATTTATGAGTTTCTTGTTTACTGTGCTTCAAGCTCACTCGATTGTAGATAATCTTGCTTTTCGTTGGGGCCCAGTATTCGTAAACCTTGTTCACGTAGGAGACTTTTCTCTCTTTGAGGTTCACGTGTTTTCACAAGATTCAGTTCCCTGAGCGGTGAGCAAGCAGACGGGAGACAGGTCTTTTCAGTCCAGGAGCTAACAGCCTTCTGAGTTCAAATCCCTTGTTGGAAGTTCAAATCTCAACAGCCAGCTAGTCATGTGACTAAAACTGGTATGACCACTTCTTCTGTGTTTGTGGATTCTGCTATCTTCGCAGTCAACCTGGAATGCTAGCTCCCCCCACCTTCAACGTCTGGTGATCAAAAGTCCATTGTTGGTTGAATGGGTCAGGACATGGTCCTTTGTCCCTTGTTCCAACTCTGCTAGTTACTATGCAAATGTCCTTCCAGTCAGGGGCTTGCAATTTTAAGTTTTAGTGTTCATGCGGCGAAATCATGTGTGCCTCAATCTTGGCAGGTGGAGGGTTTGCCTGACTGTTTATATACTTCTTTTGGCAACAAATGAGATAATGTTATGAAAGTTCTACCATTTAAAAACATTTTTTTGAGGACTTGTGTTTTAGAATTGTGGAAATGGATTCATTGGAGGACTGAAGTGATTCATAGATGCTGGACTTTTTTTTAAAGGGTCACTGGAAGGACTCTGTTTAAAAACAACATTTACTAGATGTCACATGTCTTCAGCCAAGTAAACAACTGGTGCCTTCTGACCATGGGAGTTGTTTACAAGAGAAGTGGCATGTCAAGATTTATGGTGCTCAAGAGTGGGTTTCATTTATGAATACTGTTTTGAGTCAGTTGGGTTTGTAGCCTACTGTAATGCCTGATCTACATTTCTCCTGAGAAGCTTTTGGAAGACTTCCTCTCGACATCTCCTGAACGAACTGCTTCTGAAAAGAACCCAGTGACCCTTCTACGTGTACTTGGACGCCAGACTGTATGCCATCTGGAACATAACATATCTTATCCTTTTTCTTCAAGTACTTTGGCCAAAGCATCTTTATTTTTCCTTTAACTGGTATGTGTTTGCGTGTGTGTGTTGCGTATTTAGAAGGGAATATATATATTTATTGTCATTTTCAAACTGTGTGTTAAAGCTTTGTATCTTTATTGACTAAGTCTTGTTTCATAATAAATTAATACTGTTGTTGTTTATTAAAGAAACCTGGTTGGTGGATTTTATTCTGAAACTAAAATAGATAATGTAATCGGCCGCATCGATTACTGACTACACATTTAAACATATGTTGTGACCTGTGGAGAAGTGGAACTAGAGAAAATCTGTGCACTCCTCCCTCCTTGGTCGTAACAGTCGTTAATTTTATGCAGTGACAGGGTCAAATGTTCCAATGCAAGCTGTTTAATTATAGAGTTTCTCAAATAACAGATTTCACTGTGTTCTCAGAGCAAGGTTAATATATATGCACTTACCAGGAGCTCTTTGTATGTGTTTGCACAGGCATAAACATAAACTATGTGGTATGGGTGTAGAAAAGTCTGCAGTTAACCTGGTAGTGGTTGAGGGACAATAACTACATTAGACTGTAGTTGGCAAATAAAGGTGACAAATCCCTGATTGAGGTTAAAATTGGGCTGCACTGTCTGCACTTGCACTGTTTACAAGGTCTCCTGTCCCAGGTGGATTTCACAGGGTTGGGTAATTTAAATAATACAAGTATACTCCACGCGTATTTTTATTTTTGAAATCTTGGGGAGTCGAGGGTTATGCAGAGCAGGCCTGAAAGAGGAGTTTCCTGGGACAGATCAGCCATGATCTTATTGAATGGCGGGGCAGGCTTGAGGGGCTGAATGGCCTACTCCTGATCCTACTTCTTGTGTTCTTGTGTATTTTTGACATGTACAGGGAGCATTGCTACATGGGATGGTGGGGGGAGGGGCTTTGAAGGCAACAGCTCTTAAAGGGGGCACAATCCTTTTTTGTTGGAAATTGACTCCTGATTCAGAGAATTGTTGCAGCAGCCCTGAAAACTGTTTCTTCCGCTGAAGAGAGCCTGGAGGAGGTGGCACCCAGGAAAATTACCAACTTTGGGTTGGAGTGCCCTCTTTACTGAGCTACTGTGCAATAGGTATTGCCGAAAGTGGCAGAGAGAATGCAGTCTCCCATGGGCTAGAGTGCACCTGAGGCAAATGTGCAGAAAATTATTAAGACTGAAAAAAAGTGTCAAGGTGGTTTTGAAGAGTGGCCACTGAAAAGAATGCAGTCAGACCAAAGCATGCTGATCCATCAGATATACAGGCTGCATTGCACTGGCCCCAATTCTGTCAGTTTACATCTACTCACTATTATCTCAGAGATGCAACTCTAGTTTGGTGGCAGGAGAAGGCCAAGGTTTTCATTCACTGATAGAGCTGTTGCATATTTCTTCACCCATTCAGTATGTCTCCTCCAATTACTTCCATGCGCACCAGTCCTTTTACACAAAGTAGAATGTTGGCCGAATGTGGAGCTGTAATGGTGTCTAGTACATCTTATACTAGACACACACATCCATTCTACACTATCATCAAAGACAAGTATTGAGGAAACAAACATTGATGCAGGGAAATGCATGTTGTATGGAAATAAACTGCTTGTACCTACTTTAGAATGCTGACAAAGGGCTTTTGTTCGTTTTCTAAGTTGGCATGAATGTACTCCTTTTGCTGCTTTTGAAATGTTTTCCATCATCATTGCACAGCGCACACTATAGTCACGGATTCCATTAAAATGTCAGAAAACTGCAATATTGACAAATCAATCTAGATGTGTTATCAATGGCTGTTTCAGCAGCGAAACAAAGTGGAATAAATAAAGCTTGAAATTACCATTAAAATGTTGGGGCTGACAGTCATGATCTGTCTGATGCAATTGCTTAATGTGTTTAACACATCTCAAACTGTCGCTTCATAAAGCTTTGAGTGTTTTCCAGATATGTTTCTGACTTTGAAATGGTGGGGCGGGGATGGTGGTGAGGGGAAGGAACATTCAAACAGTAGCTTCTGCTCTGAGCTTGTTACTGAGAAAAGGGCTTCATTGTGTTGGACATGGAATGCAACTGAACTCAGTCCCATTTACCAGTTGCCCTCTTTTGTGACCACATAGTTCTCTCTGTGTCATGCATACTTCTGGCATACTGACTTAGCATGTGTTACATTGACTTCCATTGGCAATGATGAATTCCTCACCATCACCAAAGTCTTTGGAATCTGAAATTGGCATTATCTAACTTTAAGAACTATTATCTCATCAATAGGGCAGGGTAAATTCAGTATGATGCACCTGATAAGCACCTGATTGCAGGGCTATGGGGAAAGGGCAGGGGGGCAGAATGAGCTGAGTTGCTCTTGCAGAGAGCCGGCACAGGCATGATGGGCCGAATGGCTTCCTTCTGTGCTGTAACCATTCATCCTACAGTATGCAGAGAGTTGTCTTATCGCATTAGAGAGCAGCTGATTATTCTTTTGTTTTCAAAATTGGAAATGAGAACATTACATGATTTGATGCTGGTGTCTGTTTTGATCTGCAAGGATTTCATCTCTGGCTGTGAATTTAGTAATTGAACTGTTGTTGAGTTGAATCTTATGATGACATTGGGTGGAATGTCATCCACATTGGAGTTACTGTTGGAGTCAGTGTCTGATTTAAAGATACCTGTAATTGATTGATTTTATGATCAGTTTCATTCGCAAATTCCCTATTGCTTACTCAGAGGAAAATGCCATTCATAGAATCAGAGAATCATAGAATGGTTACAGCATAGAAGGAGGCCACTCGACTTGTTGTGTCCGTGCCTGTAAGAGCAACTCAGCTAGTTCCTCTCGCTCGCCTTTTCCTCATAGCCCTGCACATTTTTTCTCTGCAGATAATTATCCAATTCTCTTTTGAAGACACAATTGAATTTGCCACCACTGTACTCTCAGGCAGTGCATTCCAGATCTTGACCACTCGCTACACAAAAAGGTTTTTCCTCATATCGCCTCTGGTTCGTTTGCTAATCACCTTAGATTCGTATTATCTGATTCTCAACCCTTCCACCAATGGGAACAGTTTCTCTCGATCTACTCTGTTAGAGAAATATCTAAGCCTGTTTGATTAGGATGCTTTGGTGGAGATTGTTTATTGCTTGTCACAGAGCTTACTTCTGCTCTCCAAACAACATCACCAGCTAGCGCTGGCTGGCTCTTTATATATACACACTTGAATACGATTAACTAATTAACACCCAACACTTGTTCATCCTATTATCTTGAACTACCAGGTATTTATCGTCATTAAGAGAACTTCAGACCCAACCATACTCTGATCAGATCCCTAATGATTTTGAACACCTCTATCAAATCTCCTGTCAACCTTCTCTACCTTAAGGAGAACAGCCCCAGCTTTGCCAATCTATCCTTTTAACTGAAGTCTCTCATCCACAGAACCATTCTTGTAAATCTTTTCTGCACCCTCTTTAAAGCCTTCACATCTTTCCCCAAGTGTAGTGCCCAGAATTGGAGATAATATTCAGTATTTTATAGAGGTTCACCATAACTTCCTTACTTTTATACTCTATGCCTCTATTTATAAAGCCCAGAAAATCCTGTATGCCGTTTTAATTGCTTTCTCAACCTGCCCTGACACCTTCAACGATTTGTGCACATACACCCCCAGGTCCCTCTGCTCCTGTACCCCCTTTTAGAATTGTATCCTTTATTTTATATTGCCTTTCCTTGTTCTTCTTACCAAACTGTATCATGTCACATTTCTCTGCATTAAATTTCATCTGCCACGTGTTTGTCCATTCCACTAGCCTGTCTTTGTTCTTGAAATTATCATTATCGTCCTCATAGTTCACAATACTTGCAAGTTTTTTTGTCATCTTCAAACTTTGAAATTGTGCCCTGCAAATCCAAGTATACGTCATTAATATAGACCAAGAAAAGCAGTGGTATCAATACCGACTCCTGGGGAACCCCACTATATACCTTCCTCCAGTTCGAAAAACAACTATTCACCCGACATTCTGTTTCCTGTCACTCAGCTAACTTCAAAACCATGCTGCCATTATCCCTTTTGTATTCATGGTCTTCAACTTTGCTGACAAGCCTGTTATGTATCAAATGCCTTTCGGAAGTCCATGTATATCACATCAACCGCATTACCCTCATCAACCCGCTCTGTTACCTCATTGAAAAACTCATCAATTTAGTTAAACACGATTTACCCTTCATAAATTGTGCTGGCTTTCCTTAATGAATCTACACTTGTCCAAATGACTGTTCATTTTTTCCTGAATTATCATTTCTAAAAGTTTTCCCACTATCAAGGTTAAACTGATTGGCCTGTAGTTACTGGGTATACCCTTAGACCCTTTTTTCAACAAGGGTGTAACATTTGCAATTCTTCAGTCCTCTGGCACCACCTACACCAGCATTTGGGCTCGGGTCGGGGCGGATCGGACACGCTCTATCACAGGTAAGTGGTTCCACTGTTAATTTAATTTTTGGACTAGAAAGGTGATTTTGTTAGAGTTAATTTAAGCTTGTGCAGATCAGCAGCAAAGTGAAAAACGGAAGGTAAGTTAACTGATGGTCAGGTAACAGAAAAAAATGGAAGGACTGGGGCCGGGTAAGATGTGGTTCTGTCGGGCTCAGGTCAGGTTTTTATTTGCAGGCCTTTAATTGGAAGATTAAGGCTAATGCCTTGCTACTTCCACCCTTATTCCCTCAGTATTCTTGGATGCATCCCATCTCTTCCAGGTGACTTATCAACTTTAAGTATGGCCAGACTTTCTAACACTCCCCTCTTTACCAATTCTTAGCCCATCCAGTGTCTCAAGTACCTTCTCTTTCACTACAACTTTGGCAGCTTCTTTTAGTACCTCACCCATGCCCTCTGCCTCCATATGTAAATCCCTTTTCTGGTCCCTAATTGACCCTACTCCTTTTACCACCCTTTTACTCTTTATATGCCTATAGAAGACTTTTGGATTCCCTTTTATTTTGGCTGCCAGTCTCTTCTCATACTCTCTCTTTGCTGCTCTTATTTCTTTTTTCACTTCCCCTCTGAACTTATTACATTCAGCCTGGTTCTCACTTGTATTATCAAACTGATGTGTCAGACCCATCCTTTTTCTGCTTCACCTTACTTTATATCTCTTTCGTCATCCAGGGAACTCTGTGGCTTCTTTTCCCCTACCTTTCACCCTCATGGGAATGGACCTCAACTATGCCTGACCTAGCTCCTCTTTAAAGGCAGCCCATTTTTTTTTTATTCGTTCAGGCTAGGCCAGCATTTGTTGCCCATCCCTAATTCCCCTTGAGAAGGTGGTGGTGAGCTGCCTTCTTGTGGGGTAACAGTGCTGTTAGGAAGGGAGTTCCAGGATTTTGACCCAGCGACAGTGAAGGAACGGCGATATAGTTCCAAGTCAGGATGGTGTGTGGCTTGGAGGGGAACTTGCAGATGGTGGTGTTCCCATGCATTTGCTGCCCTTGTCCTTCGAGTTGGTAGAGGTCGCGGGTTTGGAAGGTGATGTCGAAGGAGCCTTGTTGAGTTGCTGCCGTGGATCTTGTAGATGGTACACTTTGCTGCCACTGTGCGTCGGTAGTGGAGGGAATGAATGTTGAAGGGGTGCCAATCAAGTGGGCTGCTTTATCCTGGATGGCGTCGAGTTTCTTTAGTGTTGTTGGAGCTGCACCCATCCAAGCAAGTGGAGAGTATTCCATCACACCCCTGACTTGTGCCTTGGAGATGATGGACAGGAATTGGGGAGACAGGAGGTGAGTTACTTGCCGCAGAATTCCCAGCTTGTGACCTGCTCTTGTAGCCACAGCATTTATGTGGCTACTCCAGTTCAGGTTCTGGTCAATGGTAACCCCCCAGGATATTGATAGTGGGGGATTCAGCGATGGTAATGCCACTGAACATCAAGGGGAGATGATTAGATTGTCTCTTGTTGGAGATGGTCATTGCCTGGCACTTGTGTGCTGCAAATGTTACTTGCCACTGATCAGCCCAAGCCTGGATATTGTCCAGGTCTTGCTGCATCTGGACATGGGCTGCTTCTGTATCTGAGGAATCGCAAATAGTGCTGAACATGGTGCAATCATCAGCGAACATCCCCACTTCTGACCTTGTGATGGAGGGAAGGTCATTCATGAAACAGCTGAAGATGGTTGGGTCTAGGACACTACCCTGAGAAACTCCTGCAGTGATGACATGGGATTGAGATGATTGACCTCCAACAACCACAACCATCTTCCTTTGTACTAGGTATGACTCCAACCAGTGGAGAATTTTTCCCCTGATTCCCATTGACTCCAGTTTTAGGAACATAGGAACAGGAGTAGGCCATTCATCCCATCTAGCCTGCTCCGCCATTCAGTATGATAATGGCTGATCATCCACTTCAATGCCTTTTCCCCACACTATCCCCATATCACTTTATGTCATTTGTATTTAGAAATCTGTTAATCTCTGCTTTAAGCATATTCCATAAATGACTGAGCTTCCACAGCCTTCTGGGTAGAGAATCCCAATGATTCACAACTCTCTGAGTAAAGAAATTTCTCCTCATCTCTGTCCTCAGTGGCTTCCCCCTTACTTTGAAATTGTGTCCCCTGGTTTTAGACTCTCCAACCAGGGGAAACATCTTATCTGCATCTACCCTGTCTATCCTTTTAAGTATTTTGTAGGTTTCAGTGAGATCACCTCTCATTCTTCAAGACTCTCGAGAATACAGGCCCAGTTTCCCTAATCCCTCTTCATAGGACAGTCCCGCCATCCAGGAACAAGTCTGGTGAACCTTTGTTGCACTAACTCTATGGCAATAATATCCTTCCTAAGGTAAGGGGACCAAAACTGCACACAGTACTACTGGTGCGGTCTAACCAAGGTTCTATACAATTGAAGCAAGACTTCATTACTCCTGTACTCACATCCTCTTGCGATAAAGGCTAACATACCATTAGCCTTTCTAATTGCTTGCTGCACCTGCATATTAGCTTTCATTAACTTATTGACAAGGACACCCAGGTCCCTTTGTACATCTACACTTTCTAATCTCTTACCATTTCAGAAATACTCTGCCCCTTTATTCCTCCTACCAAAGTGGATGACCTCACATTTTTCCACATTATATTTCATCTGCCACGTTCTTGCCCACTCACTAAATCTATCAAAATCCCCTTGAAGCCACTTTGCTTCTTCCTCACAACACACATTCCAACCGTTTTTTTGTCATCTGCGAACTTGGAAATATTACATTTGATTCCCACTTCCAAATCATTGATATATATTGTGAACAGCTGGGGCCCAAGTAATGATCCTTTGCCAGGGCTCCTTGATGCCATACTCAGTCAAATGCTGTCAAGGACAGTCACTCTCACCTCACCTCTTGAGTTCAGCTCTCTTGTCCATGTTTGGACCAAGGCTATAATGAGGTCAGGAGCTGAATGGCCCTGGCAGAACCCAAACTGAGCATAAGTGAGTAGGTTATT
This sequence comes from Heterodontus francisci, assembly GCF_036365525.1. Lineage (NCBI taxonomy): Eukaryota > Metazoa > Chordata > Chondrichthyes > Heterodontiformes > Heterodontidae > Heterodontus > Heterodontus francisci. The sequence continues at coordinate 81,096,879 of NC_090392.1, read as the reverse complement.
GCTGAGCAAGTGCTGCTTGATAGTGCTGTTAATGACCCTTTCCATCACTTTGCTGATGATTGGGAGTAGACTGATAGGGCGGTAATTGGCCGGGTTGGATTTCACCGTCTTTTTGTGTACAGGACATACTAGGACAGTTTTCCATATTGCTGGGTAGATGCCATTGTTGTAGCTGTACTGGAACAGCTTGGCTAGGGGTGCGGCTAGTTCTGGATCATAAATTTTCAGTACTATTGCTGAAGTGTTGTCAGGGCCCATGGCCTTTGCAGTATCCATTGCCTTCAGCCATTTCTTGATATCACACACAGTGAATTGGATTGGCTGAAGACTGCATCTGTGATGCTGGGGACCTCAGGAGGAGGCCGAGATGGATCATCAACTCAGCACTTCTGGCTGGAGATGGATGCAAATGCTTCAGCCTTGTCTTTTGCACTGATGTGCTGGGCTCCCCCATCATTGAGGATGGGGATATTTGTGGAGCCACCTCCTCCAGTTAGTTGTTTAATTGTCCACCACCATTCACGACTGGATGTGGCAGGACTGCAGAGTTTAGATCTGATCCATTGGTTGTGGGATCGCTTAGCTCTGTCTATCGCATGCTGCTTCTGTTTGGCATGCAAGTAGTCCAGGGTTGTAGCTTCACCAGGTTGACATCTTTGAGGTATGTCTGGTGCTGCTCCTGGCATGCCCTCCTGCACTCTTCATTGAACCAGGGTTGGTCTCCTGGCTTGATGGTAATGGTAGAGTGGGGGATATGCCGGGCCATGAGGTTACAGATTGTGGTTGAGTACAATTCTGCTGCTGCTGATGGCCCACAGCGCCTCATGAATGCCCAGTTTTGCATTTCTAGATATGTTCGAAATTTATCCTATTTAGCACGGTGGTAGTGCCACACAACACGATGGTGGGTATCCTCAATGTGAAGACAGGACTTCATCTCTGCAAGGACTGTGCGGTGGTCACTCCTGCCAATACTGTCATGGACAGATGCATCTGTGACTGATAAAATGGTGAGGACGAGGTCAAGTATGTTTTTCCCTCTTGTTGGTTCACTCACCACCTGCCACAGACCCAGTCTAGCAGCTATGTCCTTCAGGACTTGGCCAGCTCGGTCGGTAGTGGTGCTACAAAGTCACTCCTGTTGATGGACATTGAAGTCCCCCATCCAGAGTAGATTTGTGCTCTTGCCACCCTCAGTGCTTCCTCCAAGTGGTGTTCAACATGGAGAAGCGCTGATTCATCAGCCGAGGGGGGGTGGCGGTGCAGTAGGTGGTAATCAGCAGGAGGTTTCCTTGCCCATGTTTGACCTGATGCCATGAGACTTCATGGGTTCTGGAATCAATGTTGAGGACTTCCAGGGCAACTGCCTCCCGCCTATATACCACTGTACCGCCACCTCTGGTGAGTCTGTCCTGCTGGTGGGACAGGACATACGCAGGGATGGTGGTGTCTGGGACATTGTAAGGTATGATTCCGTGAGTATGAATATGTCAGGCTGTTGCTTGACTAGTCTGTGGCACAGCTCTACCAATTTTGGCACAAGCCCCGATGTTAGTAAGGAGGACTTTGCAGGGTTGACAGAGCTGGGTTTGCTGTTGTCGTTTCCAGTGCCTAAGTTGATGTTATGTGGTCCGTCCGGTTTCATTCCTCTTCTTAGACTTTGTAGCGGTGTGATACAACTGATACAACAGCCAACCAAATCGGAACTCAGTGATGCCATTGATTCCCTAGCCAGCGGAAAAGCCCCTGGGAAGGACAGCATTACCCCTGAAATAATCAAGAGTGCCAAGCCTGCTATACTCTCAGCACTACATGAACTGCTATGCCTGTGCTGGGACGAGGGAGCAGTACCCCAGGACATGCGCGATGCCAACATCATCACCCTCTATAAAAACAAAGGTGACCGCGGTGACTGCAACAACTACCGTGGAATCTCCCTGCTCAGCATAGTGGGGAAAGTCTTTGCTCGAGTCGCTCTGAACAGGCTCCAGAAGCTGGCCGAGCGCGTCTACCCTGAGGCACAGTGTGGCTTTCGTGCAGAGAGATCGACTATTGACATGCTGTTCTCCCTTCGTCAGATACAGGAGAAATGCCGTGAACAACAGATGCCCCTCTACATTGCTTTCATTGATCTCACCAAAGCCTTTGACCTCGTCAGCAGACGTGGTCTCTTCAGACTACTAGAAAAGATCGGATGTCCACCAAAGCTACTAAGTATCATCACCTCATTCCATGACAATATGAAAGGCACAATTCAACATGGTGGCTCCTCATCAGAGCCCTTTCCTATCCTGAGTGGTGTGAAACAGGGCTGTGTTCTCGCACCCACACTTTTTGGGATTTTCTTCTCCCTGCTGCTTTCACATGCGTTCAAATCCTCTGAAGAAGGAATTTTCCTCCACACAAGGTCAGGGGGCAGGTTGTTCAACCTTGCCCGTCTAAGAGCGAAGTCCAAAGTACAGAAAGTCCTCATCAGAGAACTCCTCTTTGCTGACGATGCTGCTTTAACATCTCACACTGAAGAATGCCTGCAGAGTCTCATCGACAGGTTTGCGTCTGCCTGCAATGAATTTGGCCTAACCATCAGCCTCAAGAAAACGAACATCATGGGGCAGGATGTCAGAAATGCTCCATCCATCAATATTGGCGACCACGCTCTGGAAGTGGTTCAAGAGTTCACCTACCTAGGCTCAACTATCACCAGTAACCTGTCTCTAGATGCAGAAATCAACAAGCGCATGGGTAAGGCTTCCACTGCTATGTTCAGACTGGCCAAGAGAGTGTGGGAAAATGGCGCACTGACACGGAACACAAAAGTCCGAGTGTATCAGGCCTGTGTCCTCAGTACCTTGCTCTACGGCAGCGAGGCCTGGACAACGTATGCCAGCCAAGAGCGACGTCTCAATTCATTCCATCTTCGCTGCCTTCGGAGAATACTTGGCATCAGGTGGCAGGACTATATCTCCAACACAGAAGTCCTTGAAGCGGCCAACATCCCCAGCTTATACACACTACTGAGTCAGCGGCGCTTGAGATGGCTTGGCCATGTGAGCCGCATGGAAGATGGCAGGATCCCCAAAGACACATTGTACAGCGAGCTCGCCACTGGTATCAGACCCACCGGCCGTCCATGTCTCCGTTATAAAGACGTCTGCAAACGCGACATGAAATCGTGTGACATTGATCACAAGTCGTGGGAGTCAGTTGCCAGCATTCGCCAGAGCTGGCGGGCAGCCATAAAGACAGGGCTAAATTGTGGCGAGTCGAAGAGACTTAGTAGTTGGCAGGAAAAAAGACAGAGGCGCAAGGGGAGAGCCAACTGTGCAACAGCCCCAACAAACAAATTTCTCTGCAGCACCTGTGGAAGAGCCTGTCACTCCAGAATTGGCCTTTATAGCCACTCCAGGCGCTGCTTCACAAACCACTGACCACCTCCAGGCGCGTATCCATTGTCTCTCGAGATAAGGAGGCCCAAAAGAAGATACAACTGAGTGATTTGCTAGGCCATTACAGAGGACAGTTAAGAGTCAGCCACATTGCTGTGGGTCTGGAGTAACATACAGGCCAGACCAGGTAAGGACAGCAGATTTCCTTCCCTGAAGGACATTAAGAAACCAGATGGGTTTTTACAACAATCGACAATGTTCTCGTGGTCACCTTTTAATTCCAGATTTATTAATTGAATTCAAATTCCACCGTCTGCCGTGGTGGGATTCGAACCCATGTCCCCAGAGCATTAGCCTGGGGCTCTGTTACTAGTCTAGTGACATTACCACTACGCCACCACCTCTCCCCATTGTTCAATTACAATCTTGCCTGCCAATCTTTGATTCCAACTTATCTGGGCTAGATCTGTTCTCACCCAATTGAAATTGGCCCTCCCCCAATTAATTATTTTTACTGTGGATTGTTCTTTGTCATTTTCCATAACTAACCTAAACCTTATGATCTATGATCACTGTCCCTTAAATGCTCTCCTACTGACATCTGATTCACTTGGTCTCACCTCATTCCCCAGAACCAGATCCAGCAATGTCTTCTTTCTATATACAGATGTAGAAAATTCTCCTGAACACAGTTCAGAAACTTCCTCCTCTCTGCCCTTTACACTATTACTATCCCAGTCCATATTGGGATAATTTAAGTTCCCAATTATAACTACTCTATTGTTTTTGCACCTATCTGTAATTTCCTCAAAATTTGTTCCTCTATATCTTTCCCACTAATTGGTGGCCTATAGAATACACCCAGTAGTATAACGGTACCTCTATTTTTTCTCAGCTCTAACCAAATAGATTATGTCCTTGATCCCTCTAGGACAGCCTCTCTCTCTATAATATTATCTTTAATCAATCCTGCCACCCTCCTCCTTTCCTTTCCTTCTCTATCTTTCCTAAACACCTTGTATCCAGGAATATTTAGTACACAGTCCTGCTATTTTTTGAGCCAGCTCTCTGTTATCGCCACAGCATCTTACTCCCACATGGCTACCTGCGCCTGCAGCTCAACAACTCTATTAACCACAGTCAATGCATTCTCCTACATGGACTGTAAATCTAATTTAGACCTTATTGCAGTCCCTCTTAGTCTGACCCCACCTAATACCTTACCATATCTTACTCTCAAGCTATCTGCCTCTCCCAATTCTTTGTGCACTATGTTTTTCCTCTCTAATGTTACCTATTGATTTCCATTCCCCTGCCAAGTTAGTTTAAACCCTCCCAATAGCACTAGGAGACTGCTCCTCAAGGACATTGGTCCCAGCAATGTTCAGGTGAAACCCATCCAGTTTGTAGAGGTGCCATCTTCTCCCAGAACTGGTCCCAATGTCCTTGAGTCACGTCTTTGTTCAGGTGCAACCCATCCAATCTGTAGAGGTCCCATCTCCCCCAAAACCAGCCCTAATGTCCCAGGAATCTAAATCCCATCTCTCCAGCCATGCATTCAGCTGCACTATCCTCCTATTTCTATGCTTACTAGTGCATGAAACTGGGAGTAATCCAGAGATTATACCTTTGAGGTCCTGCTTCTTAATCTCTTTCCTAGCTCCCTAAAATCTGCCTGCAGGATATCATCCCTCTTTTTACCTATGTCATTGGTACCGATATGGACTATGACCTCTGGCTGTTCACGCTCTGTCCTCAGTGTGCTCTGCAGCCACTCAGTGACATCCTTGGCCCCCTCCGACCAGGGAGGCAATATACCATCCTGAGTTCACGTCTGCGGCCATAGAAATGCCAGTCTGTTCCCCTAACTATCAAATCCCCTACCATTATTGCTTTCCCAATCTTCCTCCTGCCCCCGTGTACAGCTGAGTCAGCCGTGGTGCCATGGACTTGCACTCCCATGAGTAACCATCACTCTTATCTGTAGCCAGAACTAAATATCGGTTGGACAGTGAGATGCTCTCAGGGGGCTCCTGTGCGCTACCTGCCTGGTCTTTTTTGACTGCCTGACGGTCACCCATTTCCTCTCTGCCTACAAGCCCTCCTGTGAGCACATCCAGAAATGTGCATGCTGTGACACCAGCTGCCACTAAACCTCCAAAACCCGGAGCTCAAGCTCTTTAAGCTGATGCCACTTCCTGCACTTGTGGTTGTCCATCAGTGTCGATGCTCTGTTAGCTTACCTTCAATAGAGATAAGGGAGACTGAAACTAGAATAATTATGAAGGAGATTTCTCATTTAATCCCAGTAAGCTTTGGGTAGATGGATGAACAACCCTCCTGTTGGGTAATGTACTGTTTGGAAACAACTCCCAAGTTCAGTATTGTATAGGCAAAATAGTCCAGAGCTGTCATATTGGATATTATACAGGATAGTGTCTCTTGACTGTGTGATAATGCATATCAATTTCCCAAACTTAGGAAAACATCCCTGCACCAGAATGACCATTTTCTGTGTTTCTTAGGCATTCAGTATACTTTCTGCATTTGGCTTGAAAATTTTCCCAAACTCTTCATTTATTTTTTTTAAGAAGGGCCAAAATTTGGACAATAATATTTTTAGGTTTCGCTGTAGGTTTTACATCTTACGGTATTATAATTTAAAATTTTCAGTTTGGGATGTTGTTGCTATGCAATGCAGTACCTCATAAAATGTGCACTCATCTTTCACATGACACATTCCAGGTATGATTTTGTTTGCATTTTGTTGCATTCTGAGCTTTCATTTGTTGCCAATTTCAGAGCAGAGCCTTCTGGATGGGAGCAGATTCTAACCCCTGGAGCAGCAGTTGCTATATTCTTTGTCCAAACTGCATGCAGATACGCGTTCAGTCATTCTACCAACTAAGCTTACTGCAAGACACACCCAACATCCTCTCCTTTCCTTTCTATCAGTTCCCACTGCTATCTGACCAGAATGGCTTTTTCGTTTACGTCGTCTCTCATTGTCCCACAATATTATTTTGGCTTTCCATATTATCTTATCCCAGCTGGCTCCCTTCCCATCACTTTTTGGCTTCTCCTCATTGTAGTATAAGGGTCTGAAAGAGTTAATGATTGAGACAGTGTAAAGAATACCTCCCACCATGGTGATGTAAGAGATCACATATGAGAGAGACTGGAGGGAGATGCAGCGTGGTTTCAGAGAAGTCATACATACTGGTGTGAAACTCTACATAGTTAGAATGTAATAAAGAGTTAATGTTCAAAGTACAGAAGACTCAGTAATCTCTCTGAGCTAGATTAACTAAGTATATTAAGGTGGCAGCGGACAAACCAAATATACAATATGGTGAACAGCAGTGGTTCTTACCATGTAACATCCAGAAAAAGAATTTGAAGAAATACTTTGAAGAAGGCTGACCTGAGAAAAAAGCACCCAAACAGCAGGACTCGAAGAGGCTGTGAAAAGCTCCAGAGCTGCTCCATGGATGAAAGAGGCACAGAGAGTCGGGGAAACGGCTTGTAGAGGCATTCAGGCTGCATCACAGAGGTGGGTAGTCTGTGAAAAAAATCTGGTCCAGCGATCGTAGGCTTCAAGTTGGAGAACCAAGCAACAATCGAGGATCTGGTGAACAACCAGTAAAGAGGGTAAAATTTTTTGTTCCTAATGGCATTTGGCAGACAGCACTGGGAAAACTAAAAGTCCTTAGTGAGGGTGGATCTGATGTCGGCACCATTACACATGGCGATTGGAGTGAACGGATAAAAAAGAGGCCGCAAATACTCAATACTCTAAGTGAAGGGAGTGAAAAAGAGTACATCAGAAACGCTACAAAACTGCATGTAAAACAAGGAGGAAATAAATCCAATGTCTAGCAGCAAGATTTCATAGGGAGAAACGGTGACCATAGCTGGAGTCAGTGTGAGGCTGAAAAGCGCAGGAAACTTCCAATACTGGAGGGAAAACTTTAAAAAGAAAGTAAACTGCATAGAAAGCTATGGATCTTAAATTCACAATACCAGAGAGGTTTGGACACATGAAAAGACCAAATCAAACTCAAAGTTGATCACTGGCGAAAAAGATTTTTGAGATATATAATTGCTTCCAAATTAAACAGTCAATCTGAAGCAGAGCAAGTTAACACATTGCTGTATTCCATTGGGGCAATAGCAGATGATATTGCAAGACAAGGCATTAATCAGACATCAGATAAATTTGATGAAGTTTTAAAAGCTTTAGATAGCTATTTCAACCTGAGGAGCAATAAGATTCTGGAAAGGGCAAGATTTAACAGAAAGGTCCAGAAACCAGGTGAAACAGTTGATGCTTTTATCAATGACCTTTACAGACTAGCTTAAGGATGTGAATATGAAGACCTAAAAGCAGAATTAATAAGAGACCACATTGTAGTAGGTATTGCTGATGAGTCCCGATCAGATTTATTGCAGTCTAAAGAAGACCTCCCCCTGGACAAAGCAATACAGCTGGTGAGACAAGCAGACGTTCGGAAGAAGAATAAAGCAGTCCTGAGAGGTGAAGACCTTGATTCAGGAAACCTCCAGCCACTGAACAGCTCCTTAATCAGGGACTGTAAAAGAAGCACCAGAAAAGAAGGTGGGGGGGGGAAGGAGGAGGGGGGGGGGCAGACTTGCAAGGCGCCATGAAACTCTGCCAGTGCTATGGCACCAAAAAGACCCACAGACGCGAACAGTGTTCTGCAAACAAAGCAGACTGCTTCCATTGCAAGAAAATAGGCCATTTTGGGAAGATGTACCAAAGTAAAATCTCTACTCCCACAAGTTCAAAAGAAAAAGTCTTCAAGCATAGAATTGTTAATGAAGTTGAACAATCTTCATCAGGAGAGAAATCAGAAGACTTCTTTGGTGGGATCAATGATCCTAATCAGGCATTTTAGTCTGCAGATATATAAATCGACGGACATATAACCAATTTTAAACTAAAAACTGGAGCAAGTGTAATGGTCTTATCGGACAACGAACTGTGGTTGTCAACGCATTACCTGCAGCCAACAGAAACTCAGTTATACGGCCCAGGAAGGATTGAACTGAAAGTCAAGGGAAAGCTGCAGGCAACACTTCAGTACAAGGGGAATCAGATATTGGAAACATTGTATGTTCTAAGGAATCAGGAATTCTGTCTCTTAAGTAGAAGTGCTTGTATTGACATTCATTTTATAAGAAAAGTGGAAGAAATTAAACAAAAAGAATCCAGGAGTCACTTCCAAAAAGACTTCCCGAAATTATTTACTGCTCTAGGAAGACTGAAGACTGAATATTGTATTACTTTGCGATAAATTGTTAAACCAGTATGTCTTTTCACGCCTAGGAAGACACCACACCCACTAATGAAGCAAGTCCAACATCAGCTGGAAGAGATGATCAGGATGGGAGTCATTTCTCCTGTCACTGAACCTACAGAGTGGTGTTCAGGAAATAGTTCCAGTTCCTAAACCTAACGGTAGTCTTTGTATTTGTATAGACTTAACTCAATAAGACTGTAGCAAGAGGAGTTCATCCGATGTCCTCAGTGGACGAAAGCTTAGCAAAGTTATCCAGAAGTACCATGTTCATGAAGCTTGACATGAGTGGTGCCTTTTTGGCAAGTTCTATTGGATAAGAAGTCAAGGTTATTGACAACCTTCATCACTCCATTCATTTACATTCAGTATAACATCAGCACTGGAAATATTCCAAAGAACTATGTCGAACATTCTATAGGGCTTTAAAGGAGTAATATGCCATATGGATGACATATTAGCCCATGGTGAATCCATTGAAGAACATGACCTGAGGGTTAGAGTGATTTGTGAGACGAAGGCCTCACACTTAATGAAAAGTGTGAATTTTTGAAAACGTCTATTCGCTTTTTAGGACACGTTGTCGGTAGCAATGGCATAATGGCAGACCCGCAAAAGACCAGAGCCATCGGTGAATTCCCATTTCCTACTTCTGTCCAAGATCTTCAATGATTCCTTGGAATGGTCAATCAGTTGGCAAAATTTTTACCCAATCTAGCGCAAATTACTGAGCCCTTACGACAGCTATTAAGGAAAGCTCAAGCATGGTATTGGGATGCACATCAGGAGCAAGCATTTCAAAGGATCAAGGAGATGCTGATTTCATCGGATATCTTAGCACATTATAACCCCTCACTACCAACCACAATTGCAGCAGATACCTCATCTACAGGGATGGGGGTAGTCCTTTTCCAAGAACAGCCAGATGGATGTTGAAGACTAGTTTAATATGCATCACGAGCATTGTCTGACACTGAGACGAGGTACGACATAATAAAGAAGCTCTCGCAGTCACGTGGGCTTGTGAGAAGTTTTCAGGTTATGTTATCGGCTTAAAGGTTGTCATAGAGACATACCACAAAAAGGAACTCGCTAGGATGCCTCCGCGAATCCAGAGATTCCGGTTGAGGTGAGGTTCATGTACGAAACGGTACAGGCACAGGGCAAGCAACAGACAACAGCAGGTGCATTGTTCAGAGCTACTGTCAACCATCCTACACAACAGGATGTTAATTTTATTAATGAAGTTGAGTCATATTCTCAGTTCACTGTATCACAATGGCCGGCAAGTTCATAAAAGCTGTAAGAAATTCATCATGCTCAGCTGCAAGATGAAGAATGCATCTATATCCGCCAATATTGCACGCAAGCCTGGTCACAGCAGCGTCCCAGTGGTAAGAGAATAAAAATCATCTTCGAGCACAGAAGGTACTTCACTATTGTGGATGAGTTGCTGGTACACAACGAGAGGCTGGGTGATTCCAGAGTCACTCCGTGTAGACATCTTGGAGATAATACACCAAGGCTATATGGGTACAATGAAATGTAGAGCATGGGCTCAATCGTCCATGTGGTGGCCAGGAATATTGAAAGATAAAGAAGAAATTATTTCTAATTGCCAGGTATGCGCAGTGCACAGACAGAATCAGAGGGAACCCCTTATCTTGACCAATTTACCAACCAGACCATGGGAACTTCTGGCAATGGATCTATTCATGTTTAATGCAAAATCCTACCTGATTGTCATTGACTATTTTTCAAGGTGGATTGAGGTCAAACATTTGTACACAACGACAATGGAGACATTGAAAGGGAGGAAGTATTAGCTGTTTTAGCAGGCGTAAAAGTGGATAAATCCCCAGGCACAGATGAGATGTATCCCAGGCTGTTATGTGAGGCAAGAGAGGAGATAGCAGGGGCTCTGACACAAATTTTCAGATCCTCTCCGGCCACAGGAGAGGTACCAGAGGACTGGAGGATAGCGAATGTGGTACCATTATTCAAGAAGGCTAGCAGGGATAGACCAGGTAATTAGAGGACAGTGAGTCTAACATCAGTGGTTGGGAAACTATTGGAAAAAATTCTGAGGGACAGGATTAATCTCCATTTGTAGAGGCAGGGATTAATCAAGGATAGTCAGCATGGCTTTGTCAGGGGGAGATCGTGTCTAACAAACTTGATTGAATTTTTCGAGGAGGTGACTAGATGTGTAGATGAGGGTAAGGCAGTTGATGTAGTCTACATGGACTTCAGTAAGGCTTTTGATAAGGTCCTACATGGGAGATTGGTTAAGAAGGTAAGAGCCCATGGGATCCAGGGCAATTTGGCAAATTGGATCCAAAATTGGCTTAGTGGCAGGAGGCAGAGGGTAATAGTCGAGGGTTGTTTTTGCAAGTGGAAGCCGGTGACCAGTGGAGTACCACAGGGATCGGTGCTGGGACCCTTGCTGTTTGTAGTGGCAAATGGAATTTAATCCTGAAAAGTGTGAGGTGATGCATTTTGGGAGGACTAACAAGGCAAGGGAATATACAATGGATGGTAGGACCCTAGGAAGTACAGAGGGTCAGAGCACCCTTGGTGTACCTGTCCATAGATCACTGAAGGCAGCAGCACAGGTAGATAAGGTGGTTAGGAAGGCATATGGGATACTTGCCTTTATTAGCCGAGGCACAGAATATAAGAGTAAGGAGGTTATGATGGAGCTGTATAAAACGCTAGTTAGGGCACAGCTGGAGTACTGTGTACAGTTCTAGTCACCGTACTATAGGAAGTATGTGATTGCACTGGAGAGGGTGCAGAGGAGATTCACCAGGATGTTGCCTGGGCTGGAGCATTTCAGCTATGAAGAGAGACTGGATAAACTAGGGTTGTTTTCCTTAGAGCAGAGAAGGCTGAGGGGGGACCTGACTGAAGTATACAAAATTATGAGCGGCATTGATAGGATAGATAGGAAGAAACATTTTCCCTTAGTGGAGGAATCAATAACCAGGGGGCATAGATTTAATGTAAAGGACAGGAGGTTTGGAAGGGATTTGAAGAAAAAGTTTTCACCCAGAGGGTGGTTGGAATCTGGAACACACTGTCTGAAGGGATGGTAGAGGCAGGAACCCTCACAACATTTAAGAAGTATTTAGATGAGCACTTGAAACGCCATAGCATACAAGGCTACAGGCCAAGTGCTGGAAAATGGAATTAGAATAGATAGGTGCTTGATGGCTGGCACAGACACGATGGTCCAAAGGGCCTGTGTCTGTGCTGTATAACTGTATGACTCTATGCCTCTATGACCGTCATTTGAATGTTATAAGAAATCTTTGCAACACATGGTATACCTGACCAGATAGTGTCCGATAATGGACCATAATTTACAAACGACTACTTCATGCACTTTGCTGAAAACTGTGGATTTGTACATTTTACAAGATCCCCTAGATATCCACAATATAATGGAGAAACTGAGAGAGCAGTCAGAACTATCAAAGCACTGTTAAAGACAAATAAAGACGTTCAAACGGCACTCCTAAACTATAGAACTACTCCATTGCTATGCAGATTAGCACCATCAGAACTGTTGATGGGAAGGGAGCTTAAAACACAACTTCCAATCCTACCCAAAAAGTTACTTCCAGGGCTCGAAGTCCAGAATTATCAGAAAATTCAAGACAGAAAAGTCTTACCGAAAGCAATAGGCTTATCATTGTAGGAAATGCCATACCAGGAACCTACCTAAGTGGACTGAAGGACGAAAGGTATGGGTACGAGACCAAGGCAGAGAAGGAGTAATTGTCTGGAGAGATGAGAATCAACAGAGATCTTATTTAATACATTCTTCCGAAGATACTATAAGAAAAAACAGGAGGAATCTTATTCCTATTCATCAAAGACGTCAATCTGTCATACGTTTGGACCAACCAGATGTTGAATCTGAAATTCAGAAAGCACCGATAGTACAAACCTCAATGAAGGCCCTCCAGGTCAGAGAAAGACAACTGATCATCCGCGTCTGACAACACAATCAGGGAGAATTGTGAAGCCTCCCGACAGATTGAATCTGTGATGTCAGAGACTTGGGGGGGGGGGGGGGAGGGGTGGGGGGGAGATCGGGTAGTATGTAAAAGTAAATAAAATAAATGCATAAATATAAGTGAATGTATAAATATATATAGATAAAGACTTGGGGGAAATGTAGTACAAAGGTCTGAAAGGGTTAATGATTGAGACAGTCTAAGGAATACCTCCCATCATGATGATGTAAGAGATCACATGTGAGAGAGACTGGAGGGAGATGCAGCATGGCTTCAGAGAAGTCACACAGACTGGTGTGAAGCTTGTCGTGCAGAGCCCCACCTGCCAAGAATGAGGCATATTAATTTCATCATGTGAACATTGATTTTAAACTGTTGCTGGAGTGAAGAAATGACTCGTTTGAAGATCACCAGACACTGGGCTGGAAGGACATTTACATAATAAGAGACGCTGCTTGTGGAGACAAAGGGCTATTCCCTGCTCCAATTAACCCAAATGGATTTTGATCACCAGACATTGAAGGTTAAAGGAAGCGCATTCCAGGTCCTGCTAAAATGATACAATCCACAGAGCCAGGACTGGTTAAACCAACTGGTCACATGACTAACTGGCTGGTCCAGGTTTTTTGAACTAGCCACAGGACAGATTGAATTTAGAAGGCAGTGTGCAGCTGAAGCTGGAACAAGGAAGGTTCCCTCTCTCTCTCTTGCTTTCTCCCAAGCCATCGGACCCACGGAAGACAGGTAAACTTCGAGAGAAAAGATTCCTACATTGGAACAAGTTGAAGCGTGAACTGGGCCCCAACAAATTGCAACACTTACCGGTAACCAAAGACTCCACATTGAACTTCAAGGACTGTAACTATCACATATTGCCTCAAACTTTTCCCCTTTATTCCTTCTACTTTTTCTGTCTCTATCTGCGTGTGTGTTTTATCACGTATGCATGCTAGTGTGGTCACGTCGCATATTCGTAGTCATTAACCGGATTAGAATTTAAGATTAATAAACTTCTACCTTTCTTGTTTAAATCTAAGGAAACCTGTTTGATTTCTTTGCCTTACAATTGGAGCAGTGAACAAGGATTCACTGAGGGGGAGCTAAAAACACAGTGTTTTAAAATTAAACCCCGTTATGGTTAAACCAGGCAAAGGCTGAGAGGGACCCCCTAGACCCCTTCTCATCCGGTTGTAACAAGCTGTAAATAGTTAGAATCTAATAAATAGTTAATGTTCAAAGTACAGATGACTTAGTAATTTCTCGAAGCTGGATTAAAGAAGTATATTAAAGTGGCAGTAGACAAACCAAACATACAACACTCATTACTTCATTGTTGGTTATTCTATCCTCCCTGTGCATTCCAAAAGCTTATAAACTCTACTTCATGCTATCATCAAATTCCAGAACCATGCAGAAGTGTGAACTAGCTTTGTACATTCTTTTTATATTGTATGATACATCTCTCCTCCAGAGTAGTTTCAAAAGTATATCAAAGACATAATCTATCTCTTCACAATTTTCTTGCATGCCCCTTCACTGGGTTCACAATATCCTAGGAACGTGGATGTATCCATTTCCATTTTTGCAGCATCAGTGTTTCAGTGTTCATTTTCAGCATAGTGGTCTTTCGGCAACTTTCAACTGATTTTAGGTTTATTGCCTCCTATACATGATCTGGAAACCTATTCTGAATTGATCATTCTGTATGAAGGGCTTCCTGATATTAGTCCTAAGTTTGCCTTTTACTAGTTTGAACCTGAATCTCCTTTTCCTTTTGTCACAGATTGTTTTGAAGTAGTACTTATACGCTATTTGCTTATGTTGTACATATCCCAGTTCCATTTGTAGGCTGAAAATCCTCTGTGCCCCAGACTTTCTTCAGAACTCAGCCCTCTGATGCTTAGGATTAGGTTCCTGGCTCTTTTCTGAATCTTGAACACCATTATTTCATCTTGTTGATCAAAAGGGGACACAGCGTGGGCTGACCAGAGTACTATACAATTTCAGCATGACTTCCTCTGACTTTAACTGTTGTTCCTCGCTCATGATAGTCAGTGAAAATATAAAACAAGATGAATCTTTCCTTGAAAGACAACTGATGTTTTTCCTTTAACCCGCAAACAAACCATTGTTCCCTTTCAACAGTCTGGAAATCTTTCCACCTACTCCATGGAGTTCGGGACCACATTTCACACCAAGTCATGTGCTGGCGTAAAATACCCAAAGCACAGTTAGAAATCTTAAGGATTAAATGGAAAGATTTCCACCCCTTTCTCTGAACCATCCACTCCACCTCCTTAGTGGGTGAGTCTGTCCATTTTAAATTGCTATCCTATTCATTATAACAGATCCTTGGGAGTCAAGTCATTTTGTGTGTTCTAATGAGGTGGATGCTGCAAGGAGTGTATATAGGACACAAAGGAAAGTTGTCAGCCCGAAGCTGATTGCCTTATAATAAAATGCCTTATAGCACAAATGACTCATGAGTCTTATTTCTAGAGTAGGTTCTCCCATGACTCAGCTGTTTTTATTCTTTGATTACAGGACTCTGAACTCACTTATTTAAGCTCCTAGACTGCGATGATAGGAATTTTAGAGTACATTTATGGAATAAAAGATGGACTGTACTTGCATAAAGCTTCCAATGAGACTTTTCCCACCAGATTTAACCCTTAATCTATAGTGAGTATCTGCTGTCTGTTTGGAGCATTACAGTTGAGCTCAGCACCTTAGAAGAGGAAGGGAAAAATCCCCTCCCCCCACTAGATCACTATCTAGTGACCCCACTGGAAAGTGTATATATGTGGACATTGACCTCAGCTGTGATGCCGTCCATGGTCAAGTAGCCTGTGGACACTTGCTGTCAAGGCTCACATATGAAGGATGACTACTTGGTGCTGAACCTAACTTGATTACTTATACCTTTAAAAGAAAAGGAGAAAGTATTGGGCCGGTGTTGTTTTTTTAGTTTAGAGATACAGCACTGAAATAGCACTGTTGGGCTGGGGGAGAAGGAACAAGGAGTTAACTAAAGAGAAAAATGAAAGGAACTTATGAAACAAGAAATGTTTATGTGCTTTCGCTCATTCTTCAAATCAAACTAAAATTTATATTTGTAGCCAAAATGGTTTGGTGTATTTTGGTTAAGTAGAAGATGCTGAAGTTGTTGCTGAGGTGTACCTGTGTGTGTACCGTGTGCACCTGTGTGTAGTGATATCGCAATCCAGGATCAGGCTTCAGTAGCATGTTCTTCTTGAGATCCATTTAACCGCCAGAACTTTCTGGAAATTAGACAAAACTCTTTTCAGCAGTCTGTGTGATTGCCATATGGTACACAGACATTTTTGAAGTAAATCCACTCCATTTTACCTCAAAGTAATCAACTCCAGGAAAGTTTATAGAACATCCGCACTCTGTCTCCACCGTGCCACAGTCTGTCAAACTGTGAGTTTGAGACATCGGTCTCTGAGCCGTTGTTAATAGAATCTCTGAATCATGCAGCATTTATTGGGTAAAATATCTGCTTCTTTATGAAGGCCTGGCACCTGGGTACCAGAAATGGACAATAAATGTGGCTTTGTCAGCATCACTCACATACCGAGAACAAATGGAAAAAGTGGAATGATTTTTAAGTTTTTTCCGAACTTCCAACAAAAATATGAAACATCTGTCTTTTTTATATTGTTGGTGCAAACCATTGTTTTAGTCAATTGAAATTAGGTTGAGAATACTTATCAAATTCATTGTATTTTCATCAACTTTATTGACATTCGTAAGACTTAAAATAAGATTAAAAAGGCAAGACTAAAATTAAAAATATTTTTAGGATGAACCTGGTGAAACAACTTAGAACCATAGAAATCTTTCCCTAGTCACCGATCAAAATCTTTCATAATGTTAAAAACTCTATTCTTAGCTTTGAACTGATCCCATTATCTCATTAATCCTTATAAGTATAGTTTCCCCTCTCTGGTGAATGTACACTGCACGCTCCCTATGGCTTTAATGTTCCTTCTATGGTAGGGTGCCCACAGTGCACAGAGTATTCTTCACAATGTACACATTTATCATTACCTCTTTAGTCTTATACTTTACTCTCTTATTTATAAAATCCAAAATGCTACTGGCTTCTTTGTGGCTTAATCTTCCTGCATCCAGAAAATTCTGTATTTCAGTTTGTAGGTCGCTCTGTTCATCCACACCCTTCAGCATCTATCCATTGTGTGTACTCTTCTATTCCTTATTTTTCCTCACACTTTTCCATGTTAAATTCTTCACAGGGAGGTTGTGGTTTAGTGGTAATGTTACTGTGCTAGGAGGCCTGTGCTGTTGCCCTGGGGACACGGGTTCAAATCACACCATGGCAGCTGGTAGAATATAAATTCAAATAATTAATAAAATAGGGGTGACACAGTGGTGCAGTGGTTAGCACCGCAGCCTCACAGCTCCAGGGACCCGGGTTCAATTCTGGGTACTGCCTGTGCGGAGTTTGCAAGTTCTCCCTGTGACCGCGAGGGTTTTCGCTGGGTGCTCCGGTTTCCTCCCACAGCCAAAGACTTGCAGGTGATAGGTAAATTGGCTATTGTAAATTGCCCCTAGTGTAGGTAGGTGGTAGGGAATATGGGATTACTGTAGGGTTAGTATAAATGGGTGGTTGTTGGTCGGCACAAACTCGGTGGGCTGAAGGGCCTGTTTCAGTGCTGTATCTCTAAATAAAATAAAATAAAAATCTGGAATTAAAAGCTGGTCTCAGTACTGGTGCCATGAAACTATCATGGATTGTCATAACAACCCATCTGGTTCATTAATGTCCTTAGGGAAGGAAATCTGCTGTCCTTACCTGATCTGGTCTACATATGACTTTAAGACTCCAGACCCACAGCAATGTGGTTGACTCTTAACTGCCCCTGAAATGGCTGAGCAAGCACTTAGTTGTCAAGGTCAATTAGCAATGCCCACATCCCATGAAATTTTTTTTTTTATATTGCATCTGCCCCAAATTGGCCCTTCTACTAACCCATCTGTCCTCCTGAAGCCGTTTACAGCCCTCACTATTTCTATCATAGAATCATATAAAGTTTAAGGCACAGAAAGAGGTCACTTGGCCCATCGTGTCTGCATGGCCAAAGTAAAAGTCACCCAGCCTAATCCCACTTTCCAGCATTTGGTCCGTAGCCCTGCAGGTTACAGCACTTCAGGTGCACATCCAGGCACCTTTTAAATGAGTTGAGGTTTTCTGCCTCTACCACCCTTTCAGGCAGTGAGTTCCAGACCCCCACCAGCTGCTGGATGAAAAATGTTTTCCTCATCTCCCCTGTAATCCTTCTACCAATCACTTTAAATCTATGTTCCTTAGTCACTGACCTCTCTGCTAAGGTAAATAGGCCCTTCACCTCCACTCTATCCAGGCCCCTCACAATTTTGTACATCTCAGTCAAATCTCCCTCATTCTCCACTGTTCCAAGGAGAACAACCACAGCCAATACAATCTTGGCTCATAGTCCTGGCAACATCCTCGTAAATCTCCTCTGTATCCTCTCTAGTGCAATTACATCATTTCTGTAATGAGGTGACCAGAACTGCACACAGTACGCAAGTTGTGGCCGAACCAATGTTTTATACAGTTTCAGCATTACCTCTTTACTCTTATATTCTATACACAGCTAATAAAGGAAAGGATTCCATATGCCTTCTTAACCACCTTACCAACCTGTCCTGCTACCTTCAGGGATCTGTGGACATTCACTCCACGGTCCCTCACTTCCTCTACACCTCTCCGTATCCTCCCATTTATTGTGTATTCCTTTGCCTTGTTTGACCTCCCCAAATGCATCACCTCACACTTCTCTGGGTTAAATTCCATTTGCCACTTTTCTGCCCACCCGACCAGTCCATTGATATCTTCCTGCAGCCTACAGCTATCCTCCTCGCTATCTGCCACACGGCCAATTTTTGTGTCGTCTGCAAACCTCTTGATCATTTCCCCTAAATTTACGTCCAAATCGTTAATACACACCATAAAAAGCAGGGGACCTAGTACTGAGCCCTGCGGAACCCCACTGGAAACAGCCCTCCAGTCGCAGAAACACCCATAGACAATTACACTTTGTTTCCTGCCACTGAGCCAATTTTGTATCCACCTTGCTGCATGTCCCTGGATCCCATGGGCTTTTATTTTTTTAACCAGTCTACCACTTGGGACCTTGTCAGAAGCCTTGCTAAAATCCATGTAGACCACATCAACTGCCCTCATCAATCTTCCTTGTTACGTCTTCTAAAAATTCAATCAAGTTAGCAGACACGACCTTTCCTTAACAAATCCATGCTGACTACCTTGATTAACCTGTGCCTTTCTAAGTGACAGTTTATCCTGTCTCTCAGAATTGATTCCAATAATTTTCCCACTACCGAGGTTAGACTGACTGGCCTGTAATTATTCAGTCTATCCCTCGCTCCCTTTTAAAATACAGGTACAACGTTAGCAGACCTCCAATCCTCCGGCACTACACCTGTATCCAGTGAGGATTGGAAAGTGATGGTCAGACCTTCCGCTATTTCCTCCCTGGCTTCTTTTAACAGCCTGGGGTACATTTCATCTGGCCCTGGTGATTTATCCACTTTCAAGGATGCTAATCCCCTTAATACTTCATCTCTCCCTATGTTTATCACATCCAATACTTCATACTCTTCCTCCTTAACTACAATATCTTCATCGTCCCCCTCTTTTGTGAAGACAGACTCAACGTATTCATTAAGAACCATACCCACATCTTCCGCCTCAACACGTAGGTTACCTTTTTGGTCTTTTATGGGCCCTATTCATTCCTTAGTTATCCTCTTACTCTTAATGTATTGATAAAACATCTTTGCCTTCTCCTTGATTTTACTTGTCAATATTCTTTCACACCCTCTAAGGTGAAACTTCAGCGCGTGAGTGGCACCAGTATATCTAGCCTTTCCAGCATACTGGCACTGAGGTTGAGGCAGGAGTATGCTAGAACACCCATGGACATAGTATTAACCCCCGGGGTCCACTAGCTCTAACTCTTCTCTAATCCAAGCTATTTCCATTTACTCTAACTCAGTTTCCTGTTGTTAACCAACTTTGTATCCATGCTGATACATTTCCTTGCATTTATACAATATTCCTCATGTGCAGGAAAACATCTGAAAGTATTGTACAATAAGGAGGAAAAAGGATATCGGCCATGCCGAGCATAGGAAAAAGGGAAAAAAATGGTTGCATTTCCTGCAATTGGTTGCTGGAAAAATGCACGTCAGTTGAGGACACATCAAGCTCAGCTGTTATATCCCCATTGTCAAAAAACTTAAAATATTCGAAGTTCAGGTTCTCACATAAAGAATGGTCCCTTGGGTGTGATTCTAGAGGTAAACTAACCCTCGCAATTAACAATCTTGCCTCCATGAAAGGAGGGGAAAAATTGGAGGGACAAAAAGGGAAAGAAATTAGACAGGATATCCTTTTACAATGTCTTCTGAACTATTTGACTTGGAAAGGAGCAGGGAGGGAATTAATATTGTGTTCACTTTAGGTAAGTAATACACATTTTCCTTCACCTCTCCTAATGGCTGTTAAGTTTAGTACCAAGGACATGGGTTTCATTTAGGAAAACAGCTGCTCTTTCTTTACACATTTATTTTACCATCATGCTTGTGTCTGAGTAGAATGGGCCAACATTCTCTGGAGTTTAGATGAATGAGAGGTGATGGCATTGAAACGTATAAAATTCTTAGAAGGCTTGATGGGGTTGATGCCGAGAGGCTGTTTGACCTGACTAGAGAGTCTAGAATGAGGGATAAGGGTTGACCATTTAGGAATGAGATAAGGAGAAAATTCTTCACTCAATGAGTTGTGAATCTTACGAACATACACACGTAAATACGACCATACGAATTAGGAGCAGGAGTAGGCCATTTGGCCCCTCAAGCCTGCTCCACCATTTGATAAGATCATGGCTGATCTGATTGTGGCCTCAATGCTACTTTCCTGTCTACCTGCTGTAACCTTTGACTCCCTTATCAGTCAAGAATCTATCTAACTCAGACTTTAAAATATTCAATGATCCACCTCCACTGTTCTCTGGGGAAGAGAATTCCACAGACTAACAACACTCTGAGAGAAAAAAATTCTCCTAATCTCCGTCTTAAGTAAGAGACCCCTAATGTTTAAACTGTGTCCCCTAGTTCTAGTCTCTCCCATAAGGAGAAACACCCTTTCATCATCTACCCTGTCAAGTCCCCTCAGGATCTTACATGTTTCAATAAGATCATCTCTCATTCTTCTAAACTCCAATGGCTACAGGCCCAACCTGTCCAACCTTTCCTCATAAGATAAACCCCTCTTCCCAGGAATCGGTTGAGTGAACCTTCGCTGAACTGCTTCTAATGCAATTATACACTTTCTTAAGTAAGGACACAAAAACTGTACGCAGTACTCCAGATGTGGCCTCACCAACGCCCTGTACACTGTAGCAAAACTTCCCTACTTTTATGTTCCATTCCCCTTGCAATAAATGCCAACATTCCATTTGCATTCCTAATCACTTGCTGTACTTGCATGCTAACTTTTTGTGAACCATGTACCAGGGCACCCAAATGCCTCTGTACCGCAGAGTTCTGCAGTCTCTCTCCATTTGAATAATATACTAGTTTTCTATTCTTCCTGCCAAAGTGAACAAGTTCACATTTTCCCACATTATACTCTATCTGACAAATTTTTGCTCACTCACTTAACCTATCTGCATTCCTTTGCAGACTCTTTATGTCCTCTTCACAACTTACTCTCCGACCTATCTTTGTGTCATCAGCAAATTTAGCAACTATACATTTGGTCCCTTCATCCAAGTCATTTATATAGGTTATAAATAGTTGAGGCCCCAGCACTGATCCCTGTGACACTCAACTAGTTACAGTTTGCCAACCCAAAAATGACCCATTTATCCCTACTCTCTGCTTCCTGTTAGCTAACCAATCCTCTACCCATGTTAATATGTTACCCCCCACACCATGAGCTCTTAATTTATGTCGTAACCTTTACTGTGGCACCTTATCAAATAATGGGAATTCTCTAACACAGAGGGCTGTGAATGCTCAGCTATAGAGTTTGTTCAAAACTAAGATTAATAGACTTCTGGGCACAAAGAGAATTGAGGAATATGGGGATGGGACAGGTAAATGGAGTGAGGTAGAAGATGAGCCATGATCTTACTGAATGGCAGAGCTGGCTTGAGCAGCTGTTTCTTATGTTCTCATGTTCTTTACTAACTTTCCAGAACTAGTGTATTTGAATTTGTTATTGTAAATGTTTGACCTCATGCTTCCCCAGTATTTGCAATGGTAGTGCACCACATTCAGCACCATACGAACTTACAAATTAGAGCAGAAGTAGGCTATTCAGCCCCTCTAGCCTGCTCTGCTATTCAATAAGATCATGGCTGATCTGTTTGTGTCTCGAATTCCACATTCCCGTCTATCCCGATAACCTTTGATTCCCTTGCCTAACAGGAATCTATCTACCTCCGCCTTAAAATTATCCAGTGATCTCGCCTCCACCACTTTCTGAGGCAGAGTTCCAAAGTTACACAAGCCTCAGAGAAATATTTCTCCTCATCTCTGTCCTAAAAGGACGACCCCTAATTTTTAAACAGCGCCCCCTAGTTCTGGACTCACCCACAAGAGGAAACATCCTGTCCACATCCACCTTGTCAAGACTGTTCAGGATCTTATAAACTTCAATCAAGTCTCTCCTCACTCTTCTAAACTTCAGTCTGTCCAACCTTTCCTCATAAGACAACCTGCTCATTTCAGGTATCAATCTAGTAAACCTCCTCTGAAACACCTCCAACACATTTACATCCTTCCTTAAATAAGGAGACCAAAACTGTACACAGTATTTGAGATGTGGTCTCACCAATGCCCTGTATAACTGAAGCATAACATCCTTACTTTTATTTTCAATTCCTCTCATAATAAAGGATAGCATTCCATTAGGCTTCTTTATTACTTGTTGTACCCGCATACCAGAAGAGTCATAGAGTCGTACAGCATAGAAACGCGTCCACTGCGTCCATGCCGACCATAATGTCTATCTATACTAATCCCACTTGCCTGCATTAATTCCATATCCCTCTATGCCTTGCTCATTCAAGTACCTATCCAGATGCCTCTTAAATGTCGCTACTGTTCCTGCCTCCACCACCTCCTCAGGCAGCTCATTCCAGATACCCACTATTCTTTGTGTGAAAAATGTACCCCTTTGATCCCCTTTAAACCTCTTCCCTCTCACCTTAAATCTATGCCTCTCATAATTTTATATACCTCTATCATGACCCCTCTCAGCCTCCTTCGCTCCAGGGAAAACAGACCCAGTCTATCCAATCTCTCTTTATAACTCAAGCCCTCCAAACCAGGCAACATCCTTGTGAATCTTTTCTGCACCCTCTCTAGCTTAATCACATCTTTCCTGTAGTGCGGCGACCAGAACGGCACACAGTACTCCAAATGCGGCCTAATCAACGTTATGTAACATGTACCAACTGTAACATGACGTCCCAACTCTTGTACTCAATGCCTCGGCCGATGAAGGCAAGCATGCCATACGCCTTCTTCACCACCCTGTCTATCTGTGTTGCCACTTTCAGGGAACTATGTACTTGCACCCCAAGATCTCTCTGCTCAACAACACTCCCCAGGGCCCTGGCATTCACTATATATGTCCTGCCCTGGTTTAACTTCCCAAAATGCATCACTTCACACTTGTCTGCGTTAAATTCCATTTGCCACTCCCTTGCTCACTTTCCTAGTTGATCTATACCCTGTTGTAACCTTAGACAATCTTCTTCACTGTCCAGTATACCACCAATTTTTGTGTCATCTGAAAACTTACTAATCATGCCCCTTACATTCACATCCAAGTCATTAATGTATACGACAAGCAACAGAGGGCCCAGCACCAATCCCTGCGGCACACCACTGGTCACCGACCTCCAATCTGAAAAACAACCTTCCACTACCACCCTCTGCCTCTTATCACCAAGCCAATTTTGTATCCAATTTGCTAGCTCACCCTGGATCCCATGTGTTCGAACCTTCCAGACCAGCCTACCATGCGGGACCTTGTCAAAGGCCTTGCTAAAGTCCATGTAGACAAGGTCCATCGCCCTACCCTTGTCAATCCTCTTGGTCACCTCCTCGAAAAACTCAATCAAATTCGTGAGACATGATTTCCCACGCACAAAGCCATGCTGACTATCCCTAAGAGCTGAGATCAAATACCACCTTAACAGATATTTTCTACTTAGCTTTCATCTGAGGTTAATTATCATATGTTGGGAAGTTTGAGAGTCTCAAGAGTTTGAGGCTGGAAAGAAACTTGGGCTTTTAAGCCTGAAATGGAGCAGTAACGTTATAGAAATAAGCATAATGGTAATGAAAAAGTAAATTCGGGACACAACTTCAAATTAAACCAAGACAGTGAGACAAATAAAGCATATATTCAAATTAACAAAATGTAAATTTGGGACTGCAAATGGAAAATTCTTCATACAAAAAGTGATCAATACCAGGAATGGAACTCTAGGTAGAACAGTGGAGACAAGATCCTTGAATTATTTACGAGACAGTTGGAGCTGTGATGGCGGACTGTAGGTGGTTCCTTCTATTTGGTTCGCTAAAGTAGGCAGATGGCCTTCCTCATTTGTATCTATCTTGTGTTTACAGAATCATAGAATGGTTACAGCATGGAAGAGGCTATTCAGCCTGTTGACTCCATGCCAGCTGTCTGCAAGAGCAATTTAGCTGGTTCTACTCCCCCACCCTTTCATGTAATTTTTTTCTCTTCAGGTGCTTATCCAATTTCCCTTTGAAAGCCATAATTAAATCTGCCCCACCACCCTCTCAGACAGTGCATTGCAGATCCTAACCATGTTTTGTGTCATTTGCAGATTTTGAAATTGTGCCCTGTACACTCAAGTCTAAATCATTAATATAAATCAAGAAAAGCAGCAGTCCTAGTAGTGACTTCTGGGGAACCCCACTGTATACCTTCCTCCAGTCTGGAAAACAAATGTTCACCACTACTCTCTGTTTCCTGTCACTCAGCCAACTTCCCTTTTACATACATAGGACATATGGCACAGAAACAGGCCATTTGGCCCAACCAGTATTTATGCTCCACTTGATCCTCCTCCAATCTTTCCTCATCTAAATCTATCGTTGTAATTATCTATTCCCTTCTCCCTCATATGCTTGACTAGCTTCCCCTTAAATGCATTGATACTATTTGCTACAACCACACTGTGTGGTAGAGAATTCCACATTCGTGTCACTCTTTGGGTAATTTCTGCAATTTCCACCATTACTTCCCCCAGTATCCTTGGATGCATCCCATCCTATCCGGGTGACTTATCAACTTTAAGTGCAGCCAGCCATTCTAATACCACCTCTTTATCAATTTTTAGCCCATCCAGTATCTCAACTACCTCCTCATTCGCTATGAATCTGGCAGCATCATCTTCCTCGGTAATCTTCTGACAAGTTTGGAAAGGAATGGAAAAAAATCTTTTCAAGCAGAATGAAATTTCTTTTAGAGTTGTATAAGTTATATCTAATATTACTAAATGTAATTAATGCACAATCTCATTATTATTTCTGTAGAGTATAAACAGAATCTTCAATGTCAGATGACACTAGAATAACCATGTTTATTGACTTGAGTTTTTTTTTAAATGTCCGAAAGCAGGACATCAGGGGGAATGTCCCTGCTCTTTATAGATAGTGTCCTTTTATGTATATTTTATCTCCACTGAAAGTTGGCATCTCCAACAGTGCAACACTCCCTTGGTACTACCTCACTGACAGTCCCTTAGCACTGCATTGTAATGTCAGCCAAGGATTTGTGCTCAAGTCTCTGGAGTTGGACTTGAACACACAACCTTTTGATTCAGCGGCTGGAATTTTTCATTGGGCGGGAGGCCCCCCCCCCCAGCCGAAAAGTCAATGGTGAGCCCGCCTCTGCAAGGCCTGGAGAGTCAGGCTGGGATTTTTTGCTCCCCAGGCCCTTAATTGGTATTGGACAGGATTTCCACCTCCTTGAGGCAGGAAGTCCCGCCTGACGGAGCTGCCGGCCAATCAGTGGACAGGCAGCTCTTAGTCCCAGCAGCGCCACTGGGAATGGTGGCCACTGCTGGGATTACACCCAACCATTGCAAGCAAGGAGAAGGACGGCCCCGTAAGACAGGTAAGTTTTTAGGACCTCGCCAAGAACAATCGGCTGGGCCTCTGTGAGGCAAGGGGGGTTGGTTAGGGGGTGGGAGGAGTGTTGTGCATTGAGGCGGTTGGGGCTTCGGGATGGCCCTCTGTGGGGCACAGGCTGCCTGATAAGGAGCACCTCCCCCACAGCCTGCAAGAAGGCCACCTGGTTTTACCAGGCAGGGTTCTTGAAGCTTTTGCTGTCCAGCCCCCAAGGGTAAAATACCCGTGTCGGCGGGAGGAGGCCCTTAAGTGCCAGTTAATTGACCACTTAAGAGCCTTGATTGGCCTGGGTCGGGCAGGCCGTGTGTCACCGTCGCCGCCCCACATAAATTTCAGGGGGGTGGGCGAGGGTCGGGAACGGCCCTCCCCCCCCCCACCACCTCCCACTCAATTTGAGGCCCCCCCGCCACCAGCCCGCTCGTTTGGGGGCTGTAACATTCCAGCCTGTGACTACCACTGAGCTACAGTTAGATTTTCCTTGCTGCTTTAAGACTGAACTTTGAGCATTTTGGTATAGTTTGGTTGTTGCCAAACTCTTTGGTGGTTTCTTGCATTTTGAATGGCTGGGCATAAAAAACAAACCACGTATTTAAGTGGCCAACACTAGTTTTGTTTTGTTTTGTAAGCTATGACTACTTTATTGATGCTTACAGAAAGCTGCCACACATGCCTTTTCTTACTACTATTTATTTAATCAGTTTCTGGATTCAGTCTGCACGTTGATTGAAATAAACCTGTGAGCACTTTGAATCCAATAAATGCAATTTTTTCCACTTTAAATTTAATTTTCTTCTGGCTGTCTAGCACTCCATCCTACATGATATGGCGAACAAGTAATTTGTTCTAGGTGTCTGCTGATGACATTGTCTGGGAGGTATAAAAGCAACTGACTTCCCCTCAGGTAGGCCAACCTGGTGATTTTTCTCTTGTGTGGGGAGGTTCCTCATTTGCAGTTGTTGCCTCTTTGTCTTCTGCCACAGCAAAAGCACATCCAAGATTGGGAACTCTCCATGTGAGGAGCAATGCACACTTGATCTGCCTCTCTTTGGTGTAACATATTGGAACTTAAGGAAAAAGAGAAGAAAAGAAGAAAAACTTGCATTTTTAATAAACTTTATTACTCTTTCAAGATCTTCCAAAGTGCTCCACAGCCAATAGCTTGCTTTTGAAGGGCAGTAATAATTGAAGTGTAGACAAATGCCGGCCGTCCATGTCTCCGTTATAAAGACGTCTGCAAACGCGACATGAAATCGTGTGACATTGATCACAAGTCGTGGGAGTCAGTTGCCAGCATTCGCCAGAGCTGGCGGGCAGCCATAAAGACAGGGCTAAATTGTGGCGAGTCGAAGAGACTTAGTAGTTGGCAGGAAAAAAGACAGAGGCGCAAGGGGAGAGCCAACTGTGCAACAGTCCCGACAAACAAATTTCTCTGCAGCACCTGTGGAAGAGCCTGTCACTCTAGAATTGGCCTTTATAGCCACTCCAGGCGCTGCTTCACAAACCACTGACCACCTCCAGGTGCGTATCCATTGTCTCTCGAGATAAGGAGGCCCAAAAGAAATAAAAGAAAGACAAATGCAATAACCAATTTGTGTGTAGCAAAGTTGCACAGATAAAAATTAGATGAATGACCAGATAATTCATTTTTGGTGGTGTGGGTTAATCGAGAAATGTTGACCAGGATACTGAGAGAACTTGCTCTTCAAATAGTGCCAATGCAGCCAATAAAGTATTTGGCCAGTGTTCCTTAATCATACTGGGATTTTTCCTGCTGGGAACCTCCACTGCAGACCCCAGCGGATTTTCTAATTTTCCTGCAAATGGCAGATATCAGTGCCACTCAGGGCACGCACCATATAAAACATATCAAAAAGTAAAACGTGGGTACCCAGGCCAGGGAACTGTCAGGGCACTCGCTCCCCCGCAATGACCCGAGCAGGTCACTTACAAAGGAGCACACTTAAAAATACTTGTGTCAGATCTTCAAGGATCTAGGCCATGATCCTAGCCTGAACCACCAGGTGGTCCCCATATTTGTCAGTGGGTGACGGAGTATGCCAGGCATATCCCTAGAAACCGTACTGCAGATTCCATTGAAGGCTCAGGGAATGGGGACACTGGTGTTCAGAATCCCTGCCTCCAGCCCAGTACCTGTTTCATGGATGATTGCATTTGGAGTGGGCAGAAGCTGCATCCCAAAAAGCCACTTCAGAAACATCAGCTGTAGCTCAGGCCCGGTGCATCCGGTATCCAACCTAATTTCTGGCATATGACGTACCCCCCGAAGTTAAGACGTTCTTATCCAGAACAGTTCTAAATTTTCACAGCTCCCATTTTTTAATCCATCTGATGTATGTTGGGAAAATAGAGCAAGAAGAGAAATGTTGCACCCAGAAAGAGTTGAAAGAAGGATCAACTATCAGTTTGGTTGGTCCATTGGAACATATATCTATTCTTAGATCAGTTTGGCATTTATTTGAAGCTAATGTTCAAGATTCACATTCCTGTTGGTAGTTTGTGAATATTTAAATCCTAAGGTGATGAAATTCTTCTTTTAAAGAAGGCTATTTTTCTTTGTAATGAACAAACTAATAATCATGGCTTTGTTACGTACAATTTCTATCAATTTCTTCAGAAGTGAAGTTAGAAAATACTTTTACATGGAAAGGATGGTAGAAGTTTGGAGCTCTCTTCTGTAAACTGCAACTGATACCAATTTTAAATCTAAAGTTAATAGATTTTTGTTAACCAAAGGTATTAAGGGATATAGGACAAAGGCAGGTATATGGAGTTAGGTCATAGATCAGCCATGATCTCATTGAATGGCAGAACAGGCTCGAGGGGCTGAGTGGCCTGTTCCTGTTCCTATGTTCCTGTATTGCTAATGAGGTTTAGTTCATTTATTCTAGAGATAAACAGGTACTTGCCCATTTTTCATTAAAAGCCAAATTTCACACGAGTTAAGAGTAACTGAAAGAGAATGGAAGAAGGAATTTTATGTACCTGCGCATCCCATGTGCAAGCTTAGGCGCATTAACAGAGATAAGCTATTATTCCCAGTTCTGATATTGACTCGGGGAGCATTGCCTACCAGGTGTACATATCAGAAATCAGGAACTGTATGATTGCAGTCTCATGATATGCATGGCTAGTGGAATAGCTTCCCTCCAGGATTGGCCCTAGATTGATCATTGTGGAATAGCTTCCAACCAGGATTGGCCCTAGATTGATCATTGTGGAATAGCTTCCAACCAGGATTGGCCCTGGATTGATCATTGTGGAATAGCTTCCCACCAGGATTGGCCCTAGATTGATCATTGTGGAATAGCTTCCCACCAGGATTGGCCCTAGATTGATCATTGTGGAATAGCTTCCAACCAGGATTGGCCCCAGATTGATCATTGTGGAATAGCTTCCCACCAGGATTGGCCCTAGATTGATCATTGTGGAATAGCTTCCCACCAGGATTGGCCCTAGATTGATCATTGTGGAATAGCTTCCAACCAGGATTGGCCCTAGATTGATCATTGTGGAATAGCTTCCCACCAGGATTGGCCCCAGATTGATCATTGTGGAATAGCTTCCAACCAGGATTGGCCCCAGATTGATCATTGTGGAATAGCTTCCCACCAGGATTGGCCCTAGATTGATCATTGTGGAATAGCTTCCAACCAGGATTGGCCCTCGATTGATCATTGTGGAATAGCTTCCCACCAGGATTGGCCCTAGATTGACCATTGTGGAATAGCTTCCAACCAGGATTGGCCCCAGATTGATCATTGTGGAATAGCTTCCCATCAGGATTGGCCCTAGATTGATCATTGTGGAATAGCTTCCCACCAGGATTGGCCCCAGATTGATCATTGTGGAATAGCTTCCCACCAGGATTGGCCCTAGATTGATCATCGTGGAATAGCTTCCAACCAGGATTGGCCCCAGATTGATCATTGTGGAATAGCTTCCCACCAGGATTGGCCCCAGATTGATCATTGTGGAATAGCTTCCCACCAGGATTGGCCCTAGATTGATCATTGTGGAACAGCTTCAAACCAGGATTGGCCCTCGATTGATCATTGCTGGCAACAAACAAAAATAAATCACCAGTTTAAGGGTCAGGGTTGAGTGCAGACTCAGAAGTAATACGGTCGAGGGCTCACCTCTCATCGGGGCAGGCTGCCCGACTGTTGCCCTTGCAAAATTGACTTGAATAATTTATTGAGTTTCCTGTCATCTTGATGGATTTCATCAGCTCTGCAGATAATGTGTTTCATAAGAACATTAATGGGATTGGGAATTGTTCTGGTGACTTCTAATGTGAGGATTCAGCTGAGATAAAGATTGAGACATACTAAAGGAATGTAGGACAGGGATTGTGCTGTGTTTGGTTGAGTGCAGTAGAACTTAAGCCACAGAACAAAAGTAATTAGGCCATGGTTTTGATGTAGAGAAGAATAATCTTAAAATAAAGCCTCACTTGATCACAAGATAGGTTTGGATGAAGATGACACCTTTCCCCTTTGATCTCATCCTTCTAGGGCAGTAACCCTCATGTTCTCCCATTAAACTTTTTAACATCTACTTCAACAGCAGACAGCACACCTCAGTCAATGCATCCCCATCTCTGCTGCACCAGAATAGCAGCCTAGATTATGTGCGCAAATTTTGGAGTAGGGCTCAGACACTTGCTGACCCAAAGGTCATTTTTTATTCGTTCAGGAGATGTGGGCATCGCTGGCTATGCCAGCATTTATTGCCCTTTCTTAAATTCCCTTGAGAAGGTGGTGGTGAGCAACCCAGAAGGAAAATCACAGGGGAATTAACAAAATTGTGCATTTTTCTGTTTCTTTGAAGATTTCATTTGGGGAAAAAAGCTGCTTATTTAGATGTGGCCTTGGAGGCATGAGGTAATGTGATGAAGCCTCCAGGAATATGCCCAACCAGAGTTTGCTATGCTACACTACATGATCTGTTGTTTTATCAGGGAATGTATCTGGTCACTCTGATTTCCCAGATTTCACTGTTCACTAAATGCTCATTCCCTTATCACTCTGTATTACTGCTCTCTCTCTGGCCCTCATTCCCCTCCCTGTCCTAATCCATCTATTTGTGTGGTGCCAAAAACCTAATTGGGCAAACTCCAAAACCTTTAAAGAACAAATTTGTTATAGTGCTAAGAAAAAAGAGTTTTTTTTTTCTTAAGGCACTAAAGCATTATAACAAACAAAGGCCAGAGCACTAACAGTGTTTGGAGGCCCAGGACTAGACCAGAAAGAAAGTGGCAGTTGGATTCCAAACGACAAGGTGTGGGGGCTAGAGGTCCATGAAAAATCTTGAAAAGAGTCATCGTTGGGGCTGGGAACCTATAGTGATGTCAGAGAAACTGGAAGGAAGAGTTCAAAGAAAATTTCAGTGGGTTAGGGGCAAGAAACTACAGGGAAACGAGAGAACAATAGAGTCACAGAGTCAACGTATAAAATAATGAAATTAAAAATACTGCAAATTATGAAAATTAAAAACTTACCCACAGAGAAGAAAAAACTAAGTGAAAAAGGTCAGTTCTAGGCAACACACCCCACAGTGCCATCTGAGGTGTTAGTAAAGCTTGATTTTTAGCAAAATACTGCAGATGCTGGAAATTGGAAATAAAACCAGAAAGTGCTGGAAATACTCAGCAGGTCTGTCAGCATCTGTGGAGAGAGAAACAGAGTTAACGTTTCAGGTCTGTGACCTTTCATCAGAATGTTCAGCACAGATGCTGCCAGATCTGCTGTGTATTTCCAGCACTTTTTGATTTTTAGCTTGTTTTACAGCTCACCCTTTCCACTCTGCCCATTTCCCACCCCATGGGAACAGTTAAAATTGATCTCCAAATGTCTCAAAGCATTATTAAACTATAACAACAGGCGTGATAAGCAAAAAGTCTCGAGGATTTTAATATATTGTGTTAAGTTTTATTAATTCAAGGATAAAGTATAGATTACTGTCAGGTAGCAGCCGTGACAGTATATTTGATCCAGGGCTAGAGGAGGGAAAATCAACCAGGATTCCCACTTCTGTCATTATCAATGACCTTTGCTGAAAAGTGGCTTTGATATACAATGCCTGGTACAGAGGAATCGCCTGCCAACTGTCTGGCCTCACACACAGCGAAAGCTCACTTGGGTGAGATACCAGAGGGGTGACCCATGTACTTCAGCATGATCCAGTTCTTTCAGATTGGGAGAGGAGGGCAGAAGAGAAAAATATGACAAAAAAACATTAAAATAAAAATTAGTGCAATTTACTGAAGTGCTACTGGTTTGTAATTCACTTTCAGAGATATCAGCTTTAGAGCTAAAAGCAAAAATACCAGATTTCGAATTATAAGATTGTTCAAAATCACAATATAGTTGTAGAAGTTCTTTTGGGCCTCCTTATCTCGAGAGACAATGGATACGCGCCTGGAGGTGGTCAGTGGTTTGTGAAGCAGCGCCTGGAGTGGCTATAAAGGCCAATTCTGGAGTGACAGGCTCTTCCACAGGTGCTGCAGAGAAATTTGTTTGTTGGGGCTGTTGCACAGTTGGCTCTCCCCTTGCGCCTCTGTCTTTTTTCCTGCCAACTACTAAGTCTCTTCGACTCGCCACAATTTAGCCCTGTCTTTATGGCTGCCCGCCAGCTCTGGCGAATGCTGGCAACTGACTCCCACGACTTGTGATCAATGTCACACGATTTCATGTCGCGTTTGCAGACGTCTTTATAACGGAGACATGGACGGCCGGTGGGTCTGATACCAGTGGCGAGCTCGCTGTACAATGTGTCTTTGGGGATCCTGCCATCTTCCATGCGGCTCACATGGCCAAGCCATCTCAAGCGCCGCTGACTCAGTAGTGTGTACAAGCTGGGGATGTTGGCCGCTTCAAGGACTTCTGTGTTGGAGATATAGTCCTGCCACCTGATGCCAAGTATTCTCCGAAGGCAGCGAAGATGGAATGAATTGAGACGTCGCTCTTGGCTGGCATACGTTGTCCAGGCCTCGCTGCCGTAGAGCAAGGTACTGAGGACACAGGCCTGATACACTCGGACTTTTGTGTTCCGTGTCAGTGCGCCATTTTCCCACACTCTCTTGGCCAGTCTGGACATAGCAGTGGAAGCCTTACCCATGCGCTTGTTGATTTCTGCATCTAGAGACAGGTTACTGGTGATAGTTGAGCCTAGGTAGGTGAACTCTTGAACCACTTCCAGAGCGTGGTCGCCAATATTGATGGATGGAGCATTTCTGACATCCTGCCCCATGATGTTCGTTTTCTTGAGGCTGATGGTTAGGCCAAATTCATTGCAGGCAGACGCAAACCTGTCGATGAGACTCTGCAGGCATTCTTCAGTGTGAGATGTTAAAGCAGCATCGTCAGCAAAGAGGAGTTCTCTGATGAGGACTTTCCGTACTTTGGACTTCGCTCTTAGACGGGCAAGGTTGAACAACCTGCCCCCTGATCTTGTGTGGAGGAAAATTCCTTCTTCAGAGGATTTGAACGCATGTGAAAGCAGCAGGGAGAAGAAAATCCCAAAAAGTGTGGGTGCGAGAACACAGCCCTGTTTCACACCACTCAGGATAGGAAAGGGCTCTGATGAGGAGCCACCATGTTGAATTGTGCCTTTCATATTGTCATGGAATGAGGTGATGATACTTAGTAGCTTTGGTGGACATCCGATCTTTTCTAGTAGTCTGAAGAGACCACGTCTGCTGACGAGGTCAAAGGCTTTGGTGAGATCAATGAAAGCAATGTAGAGGGGCATCTGTTGTTCACGGCATTTCTCCTGTATCTGACGAAGGGAGAACAGCATGTCAATAGTCGATCTCTCTGCACGAAAGCCACACTGTGCCTCAGGGTAGACGCGCTCGGCCAGCTTCTGGAGCCTGTAGAAGTACTTCTGCAACATAAAGATTTATGAAACGTATTCCTGTAGTTCTGAAAGAAAGTACAGTAACTGCTGCTTCAGATAAAATAATCTAAGGGGAGCTCTCAATTAACATTTCTATATATCCGGGTCAGGTTGGTCTTTAAAAGTATTAGTTGCAGCAGTTGTTCTGTTAACTGTGTGGATTTTGACTTTATTAATTGGAGAAGAGGTTAAATAATGCAGAATCTGAACAAGAATTCTAATACATAGGGGAAAAGAAAGAATAGCTCCATTCAGATCCTGCTTTAGGGTTGTTAGTTACTAGCGGGCTGAGGTTGGACTGGTGTAACATCAGCAACTCAACTGACAAGAGACTGCATCTGTTGTGTGTCTGCAGCTGCACACCTGGACAGACAGAGGACTTTGTCCCAGGAAGCTTCTGCTGGAGAGAGCAGAGGGACCTATGTAATAAAAACAAGAAATGCTGGCAATACTCAGCAGGTCTGGCAGCATCTGTGCAGAGAGAAGCAGAGTTAATGTTTCAGGTCAGAGACCCTTCTTCAGAACTGGCAAATATTAGAAATGTAAAAGGTTTTAAGCAAGTAATGCGGGGGTGGGGCAAGAGATAACAAAAGAGAAGGTGTTGATAGGACAAAGTCATGGAACAAAGGC
This sequence comes from Heterodontus francisci, assembly GCF_036365525.1. Taxonomy (NCBI): domain Eukaryota; kingdom Metazoa; phylum Chordata; class Chondrichthyes; order Heterodontiformes; family Heterodontidae; genus Heterodontus; species Heterodontus francisci. The sequence continues at coordinate 81,062,325 of NC_090392.1, read as the reverse complement.
GAACGGTATGTTAATGGTGTGCTGAAAGACAAAGTGTTAGTACAGAGAGGGTGTGAATGACTGTAAAGAACAGAGCACTCCAAGTACAAACACAAAAAAAACACATGAAAAAAACCAAAACAGTGGGTAAGCACAATGGAAACAAACTAAACAAACTGAAAAACCTAAAATAAAATAACCAAATAAAAAAGGAAAACGAGAAAAAGAAAAAATAACTACGCATAAAAAGGGGGACCCGTCATGCTCTGAAATTATTGAACTCAATGTTCAGTCCGGCAGGCTGCAGTGTGCCTAATCGGTAAATGAGATGCTGTTCCTCGAGCTTGCGTTGATGTTCACAGGAACACTGCAGCAATCCCAGGACAGAGATGTGAGCATGAGAGCAGGGGGGAGTGTTGAAATGGCCAGCAACCAGAAGCTTGGGATCCTGCTTGCGGACTGAGCAGAGGTGTTCCGCAAAGTGGTCACCCAATCTGAGTTTGGTCTCCCCAATGTAGAGGAGACCACATTGTGAGCAGCGAATACAGTATACTACATTGAAAGAAGTACAAGTAAATCGCTGCTTCACCTGAAAGGAGTGTTTGGGGCCTTGGATAGTGAGGAGAGAGGAGCTAAATGGACAGGTATTACACCTCCTGCGATTGCAGGGGAAGGTGCCATGGAAAGAGGACGAGGTGTCGGGGGTAATGGAGGAGTGGACCAGGGTGTCGCGGAGGGAACGATCCCTTTGGAATGCTGACAGGGGAAGGGAGGGGAAGTTGCGTTTGGTAGTGGCATCACGCTGGATGTGATGGAAATGGCAGAGGATGATCCTTTGGATATGGAGGCTGATGGGGTGGAAAGTGAGGACAAGGGGAACCCTGTCGCTGTTCTGGGAGGGAGGGGAAGGGGTGAGGGTAGAGGTGCGGGAAATGGGCCGGACACAGTTGAGGGCCCTGTCAACCACAGTGGGGGGGGATCCTCGGTTGAGGAAAAAGGAAGACATATAGGAAGCACTGTCGTGGAAGGTAGCATCATCAGAGCAGATGCGTTGGAGACAGTCATGTTCCATGACCTTCTGGTCAGTTATTTTCTGTGACCTTGTCCTATCAACACCTTCACCTTTGTTATCTCTTGCCCCACCCCCACTTTACTTGCTTAAAAACTTTTACGTTTCTAATATTTGCCAATTCTGAAGAAGGGTCTCTGACCTGAAACGTTAACTCTGCTTCTCTCTCCACGGATGCTGCTAGACCTGCTGAGTATTTCCAGCATTTCTTGTTTTTATTTCAGATTTCCAGCATCTGCAGTATTTTGCTTTTATTTTAGAGGGACCTATGTGTCTGGTGAAGCCCTCCACCGGCTCTACTTCAGGGTTACCGTGACTGAAGCCTCTGCTGCATGGTCTAAAGGAAGTGTTCAGCCCAGTAGCGCTGGAGTGGTTTTACTAGGCAACTCCCAGAGTGAGGGAGGGAGCTCGACTTCAATTTATTAGTACCCCAGCTGTCTATATTTGCACAGTGTGAAACATAAATGAGCCAGCTCTTGAAATAGCCGCTAGAGTGGGTGTAACTGTTAGGCACTTCACTGTGGGCATCTGGCAGTTTGTTCGTTCTTTTAATTGTACTGTTAATGAGGTCCTGCAGGGTATTGCTGAACAAAGAATTGGATCAGTTTTAAGACTACAAGATACAGACAGCTAATGTCACCAGCTCATAATCCTGCCTTTTTGTTCCTACAGCTTACATTTCCTTACTCCTCTTCTCTCCTGAGGGCACTGATTTGCTGCTATAACTTAGCTGCAGTTGCTGCTATTACTTAGTTCATGTACATGTTTATACAAGTAAGCCTGTCTTTGTTTAAATAGCATTTTATATCATTCTCTGTGACTTTGTGACAGTAACGTGGTGTAGCATGAACTAGGACACTTGCATTGGTGACTCTGGACCTGTGCAGGCTGATTTGTCAGCTGCAGTCTGATTGGAACTAACACTGGAAATGTAACTTATGCAGTAAAGTGGAAATACTTAGTCTCACCTGTGGTCCAAGTTCTCCCTAAACAAGAGATCTATCAACACAGGTGATCTTTTGGAGCCACTATTAAGTTTTGGAGTAACGTCGGTGCTCCTGAGCCTAAGCCTAAGTGATCTATTCACCTGGTCAACCAAAATAAAAAGACAGATTGTGTGGAGTTTGCAAGTTCTCCCTGTGTCTGCGTGGATTTTCTCCGGGTACTCTGGTTTCCTCCCACAAGCCAAAAGACTTGCAGGTTGATAGGTAAATTGGCCATTATAAATTGTCACTAGTATAGGTAGGTGGTAGGGAAATATAGGGACAGGTGGGGATGTTTGGTAGGAATATGGGATTAGTGTAGGATTAGTATAAATGGGTGGTTGATGTTCGGCTCAGACTCGGTGGGCCGAAGGGCCTGTTTCAGTGCTGTATCTCTAATCTAATCTAAAAAAAAGATTGAATTCATACAACATGCTGCACAACCTCAGGATATTCCAAAGCACGTTACAGCCAATGAAGCACTTTTCTTTTGAAGTGTAGTCACTGTTGTAATTTAGGAAACGCAGCAGCCAAGCTGCACAGCAAGGTCCCACAAAAAAGACAGATTCATCAGCATGTGAGATTGGAGTAAAAAGCACTATAAGCTGCATCTCTGTTCTTAGGTGACATAGAAATGCAACAAAAGTTGTGACATGTATGTCAAAGTTTACAATATATTGGGATCACAATTTGAAATTAGCTTTCCTTTGTATTTTATCCAAGACTGGGTCGTTGTAGCCTGGGTTATGTTACAGACTGGCACCATCAGCACGCTACACTACAGATTGCTGTGGTGTAGATCTGCTCTCTTCTGAGTTACTGATCTCATCTGTGTGTTTGTAGAGGCCAAACATCTCCTCAAGTGAGGTGCAGAAAAATTGGATGGAGTGAAACTGGCTGAGATTGTCTTGTTCTGATGAAGGGTCACTGATCTGAAACATTAACTCTGCTTCTCTCTACACAGATACTGCCAGACCTGCTGAGTATTTCCAGCATTTTCTGTTTTTGTTTCAGATTTCCAGCATCTGCAGTATTTTGCTATTTTGCTTTTATTATATGATATTGTCTTAGTATTGACCTGAGAGAACAACATGGTGTAGGTCCATGTCCTGGGAGGAGAGCAGGAACAAAGAAAATGGGGGATGGGATGTGGAAAAGGAGTTCCATGACCTGAAATCAATTAAACCTTTATAAAGCTATGGGCTAGAAATTGAATAGTCCTGTTTTTTGGGTGCAGTGGGCAACATGTAAATTTGGTATACCCACACATTTGCATGATCTTAGCGTTGGCCTGAGCAGCCCCAGCACTGTTGCACCTCCAAGCTGCCTATGGCTTCTGCACTCAGTTGGGGTTCTGGCAGTGCTGTTTGCAGACAACATGGTACAGCCAGCAGGCTATTAAAGGTAGGCTGCTCCTCAAAGGGAAGCTACACAAAATTATTGCTGCAATGTATATTATTGCAAAGTGAACAACAGAGCAGAGAGAGTGTTGTGTAGAAACAGATACGTTGCTGAAGGCATTCATGGTGCAGGTGGGAAGGAGGAGAGGCAGCATAGTTCCATGGGGTCCCGGGAGGCCTTCAAGGACCACACTCAGAGGGAGTGGGAGCCAGGAAGGTCAACTCCCAAAGTCTGGATCCAAGAACCTGGCAGCAGTGCCTCAAGAAGTCTAATGATCTCGTGCCAGTGGACGGTCAACATCAATGAATGCATCTTCACGTGACATCTCAGAACCACCAAAACTCCAGCCTCTCACACTGCTTAGTGCACCCTCATCACTCAACCAGCAGCACTCTCTGGCAGGACTCACGCCCAACATCCAGATGCTCCACCTCACCCTCACACAGATCAATGCTGCCAACCTCACACCCACGTCTTGCTGCCTTCACATGCCTCCACTTATTCAGCTATGGCAACCACTTCACCCAAACAAAGTGCTACACAGCCAATGCTCTCTCTCTTGCAGAACCAATTGAAGGGAGCAGAGCAGAACTGGTGAGGCCCAAGGACTTGATCCCAACAGAGGAGATAGTATCTCTTGATCCCAACAGAGGAGATAGTTCTCTGCATCATGGGGCCAGCTGCAATTGGACCTATGACATTGTTGAGAAAATTGAGGATGATAGTATGTTCCTATCTTATGCCCCTTCTCAACCCCCAGCTCACTCTTATCCTGCTAACTGGCGTGATGAGTAAGCTGCTGATGATATGACCTGGACCTCTTGCTTCCCACCCGACCCCCTTCTCTCACACCAAAATTCCCCTTCTGAGTTCTTGCTTTCACACACTCAAGAACCTCCCAGCCACAGCAGCCCCAGGAGGAGGGAACAGAGCAACAGCACAGCACGAATGAAGAGTCCCTTTCACTTGATCTGACACTCGCAGCTACCAGTTCAGATACTGACTCTGCATGTGTCTTGGAGGCTAGCATAGAGTTGGGATCAACAACTGGTGAGTGAATTGGGCACAAGTGGTAAAGGATGGTTCGTTTGTTAGCTCACGAGAAGGCAAGGTCACAGGCAAGTACTGCAGATGAGGACCTCGAGGGGGTGACATACAGGAGAGTGCTGATGGCATTCACACCGAAATGCTGGGTGCATTGACTGGCTTACCAGAGAGCCTCCTGTCACTGTCAAGGAGCATGGAGGAGTCCAGCTCCAAGTTGACAGAGGAATGGTGCAGGGTTTCCCTCTCTGCAGACTATGCTCCATTTTCCTGTGGTGCTGCAAACCCAGAGGTACTGCCACTGCTGCCCTCATACCTGTTGTAGCCTTTCAAAAACCTAACTGTCTAGCCTTTGGCCATCCCTTTGTCACAACATTTTATTATTTTATTATTCATTCTAAGGTGTTTCAGTATTGATAACATTTTTTTAACAGTAGCAAAGGATCAACTAATAAATAAAGGAATGGCAGTGTTGCTTCAACCTTGAGAGTTCACATGGAAGCTACGTGGAAGCTCCAGGATGCTTCCCGTATCCTGGAGAACCATTTGTGCAGGACGTGTTGTCAATTGCAGCAGCTTCAGCTCCGGGTTTTGGAACTTGAGCAGCAGCTGGCGACACTGCGGTGCAACTGAGAGGATGAGAGTTACGTGGATAGCACTTTTATAGATGTGGTCACCCCACAGCTTATGAGTATGCAGAGAGAGAAGGAATGGGTGACAGTCAAAATGAATCAGGCAGGTAGTGCAGGAGACTCCTGTGCATCTCACTCTCCAACAGGCATTCAGTTCTGAATACTGAGGAAAGTGATGGTTCATCTGGGGAGTGCAGCCAGAGCCAAGGCCATGGCACCGCAGGTGGCTCAGCTGCACGGGTTGGGGGGTGGGGGGAATACAGGTAAGACTGGAACAGCCATAGTGATTGGTGATTCAATAGTCAGAGGAACAGACAGGCTTTTCTGTGCCTGCAGACATGAATCCAGGATGGTGTGTTGTCTCCCTGGTGCCAGGGTCAAGGATGTCACTGAGCAGCTGCAGAGCATCCTGAAGGCGGAGGATGAACAGCCAGCAGTCGTTAGTGACCTAGGTAAGAAATTAGCAAGCAGGACCTCAAAAGCAGTAATCTCCAGATTACTCCCAGTGCCACACGCAAGTGAGTATAGAAAAAGAAGGATAAGACAGATGAATGCGTGGCTGGAAAGATGGTGTTGGAGGGAGGGCTTCATATTCCTGGGACATTGGGACCGCATCTGGGGGAGATGGGGCCTGTACAGACCAGACAGGTTCCACCTGAACAAAGCTGGGACTGAGTTACTTGCAGGATGTTTTGCTAGTGCTGTTGGGGAGGGTTTAAACTAGTTTGGCAGGAGGATGGGGACCTGAGGGTAGACTCAGTTGGGACAAAATCAGAAATAAAAATAGAATTCAGAAAATTAATGGATGAGTCTGGAAGACAGAGGAAACAAAGGTTAGAAAATAAAAAAAAGAGTTTGGCAGTGCTCAAGGGTACCTATTTCAATGCAAGGCATATAGCAAATAAAGCAGATGAGCTGAGGGCACAGATAGACACATGGCAATATGATATCATAGCTATTACAGAAACATGGCTTAATGTTGGGAAAGTTGAAATCACCTAATATAATTACCCTATTATTTTTACACACCTCTGCAAATTGCGCACATATTTGCTCCTCAATTTCCCGCTGACTATCTGGGGGTCTATAATAAACACCTAGCAATGTGGCTGTCCTTTTTTTATTCCTGAACTCTACCCATAAAACTTCATTTGATGCCCCCTCCAAGAAATCATCTCTCCTTACTGCAGTAACTGACTCCTTAACTAATATTGCAATGCCCTCTCCTCTTTTACCCCCTCCTCTGTCTCGCCTGAAGATTCTATATCCCGGGATATTGAGCTGCCAATCCTGCCCCTCCCTCAACCATGTCTCCATTCTCCTTGGAACAGAGAAGGCTGAGGGGAGATCTGATTGAAATGTACAACATTTTGTTGGGTCTGGATAGAGTGGAGGTGAAGGGTCTATTCACCTTATCAGAGAGGTCAGTGATGAAGGGGCATAGATTTAAAGTGATTGGTTGAAAAATTAGAGGGGAGATGAGGAAAAATGTTTTCACCCAGAGGGTGGTGATGGTCTGGAACTCACTGCCTGAAAGGGTAGTTGAGGCAGAAACTCTCAACTCATTCAAAAGGAGTCTGGATATGCACGTCAAGTGCCGTAATCTGCAGGGCTACGGACCTAATGCTGGAAGGTGGGTTTAGAATGGATGGCTCGTTTTTCAGCTGGCACAGACGCGATGGGCCAAGTGGCCTCTTTCTGTGCCATAAACTTTCTATGATTCTCTGATTCTACCCTCCATAAACTTGAGTTCATCCAAAACTCTGCTGCCCATGTCTTAACTCGCACCACGTCCTGTTCACCTATCACCCCTGTGTTCGCTGGCCTATGTTAACTCCTGGTCAAAAAATGCCTTGATTTTAAAATTCTCTTCCTTGCTTTCAAATCCCTCCATGGCCAAGCTCCTCCCTATCTCTATAATCTCCTCTCGTCCTACAATCCTCCGCGATACCTGCTCTCCTCTAATTCTGGCCTCTTGAGCATCCCCAATTTTAATCGCTCCACCATCGGTGGCTGTGCCTTCAGTTTCTTAGTCCTCAGGCTCTGGAATACGCTCCCTAGACCTCTTCGCCTCTCTACTTTGCTTTCCTCCTTTAAGACACTCCGTAAAACCGACCTCTTTGCTCAAGCATTTGATCATTTAACCTAATATCTACTTATGTGGCTTGGTGTCATATTTTGTTTATTAATGCTCCTGTGAAGCTCCTGAGGATGTTTTATTATGTTTTCTTTTCTTTTGGGCCTCCTTATCTCGAGAGACAATGGATATGCGCCTGGAGGTGGTCAGTGGTTTGTGAAGCAGCGCCTGGAGTGGCTATAAAGGCCAATTCTAGAGTGACAGGCTCTTCCACAGGTGCTGCAGAGAAATTTGTTTGTCGGGGCTGTTACACAGTTGGCTCTCCCCTTGCGCCTCTGTCTTTTTTCCTGCCAACTACTAAGTCTCTTCGACTCGCCACATTTTAGCCCTGTCTTTATGGCTGCCCGCCAGCTCTGGCGAACGCTGGCAACTGACTCCCATGACTTGTGATCAATGTCACAGGATTTCATGTCGCGTTTGCAGACGTCTTTAAAGCGGAGACGTGGACGGCCGGTGGGTCTGATACCAGTGGCGAGCTCGCTGTACAATGTGTCTTTGGGGATCCTGCCATCTTCCATGCGGCTCACATGGCCAAGCCATCTCAAGCGCCGCTGACTCAGTAGTGTGTACAAGCTGGGGATGTTGGCCGCCTCGAGGACTTCTGTGTTGGAGATACGGTCCTGCCACCTGATGCCAAGTATTCTCCGGAGGCAGCGAAGATGGAATGAATTGAGACGTCGCTCTTGGCTGGCATACGTTGTCCAGGCCTCGCTGCCATAGAGCAAGGTACTGAGGACACAGGCCTGATACACTCGGACTTTTGTGTTCCGTGTCAGTGCTCCATTTTCCCACACTCTCTTGGCCAGTCTGGACATAGCAGTGGAAGCCTTACCCATGCGCTTGTTGATTTCTGCATCTAGAGACAGGTTACTGGTGATAATTGAGCCTAGGTAGGTGAACTCTTGAACCACTTCCAGAGCGTGGTCGCCAATAATAGTGCTATATAAGTATAAGTTGCTGTTGGTTTGTGTGGACAGGTCACCTACTCCTCCGGTCCCCCCATAGGGTTACAGCTACACTCTGTCAAATCCAGAAACTCACCAAAATACCTCCAAGAACTCTCCATCATACCTCCAGACACTTAGCAATAGAAAAAGTTCCAAAATGTTACGTTACCTGCAAGTTGAGCCCTTTAAATAATGCTAGTGCAGGGCCCAACGCAGCTTCATGCTTGTTTGCAGAGTGAACAAAGAGGCTGCCTGCACGTTTGCGGACCAAATTTGGAATCCTGGCATCATATCAGCCGGTTGGGCTGTGTGAGGTCAGGATAGCATCCATTCAAGATCTTCTGGCCCCTGTGGAGACTTGCAGAAGGAAGTGGCCGGCAGTGTGGGGCAGACAGAGTGGTGCAAATCCAATGGTTCTACTTGAGCCAATTTTGCGCTTTTTTTGTGTAGTATCAGAAATCAATCCCACTGAATTTGACACGGTAGCAGCTCATCCTGTTGATAGTTAAGCCATTGTTCTCTGAATGTACTGTTAATCACTTAGTATTGCTCATGCTTCTGGAATAGGAAGCTGTTTCCTCCAACAATTATGATGATAACATCTTTGTATTGCAAAAAGTCTTAGTCCACAAATAGGTTCTGTACAACTGATTTGAACTCTCATTCCCCCACCTCCCCTGAGTAAACAGTGCTTTGTATACTCCAGTGAGGTTCTCGTGCTGGGCTGTTTGCTCAGATGGCAGGTCTGTCCAATCTGTGGCTGACAGTCTTGTCTCTAGAGCAGAGTAAGAGCAGATGGTTTGAAGACATGCTGCAGAACAGCATCACAGTGTGTGCCAGTCACAGCGGGGTTAAACTACACAAATCAATGGGAGCTCCTCAGGGCTCAGAAGCGCAGTGGTGCTGGCAATCCTCTTTGCTGAAGTGTCTGTATCAAGGCTGTCTGAAAATTGTCTACTGCATCATAATGACATTATTATGTAAATAACAACAGAGCCACAGGGGCTGAAGCATCTGATCCGTGCCTTGTGATCAGCTCTCTTCAGTGCTTTTTATCCAAAAATCCATCAATGCAAAATAACCTTTTTTTTAAAGCAGTTTTGTCTTTTTCTTTTTTGTGGGATTTGTGCAACATTCCTCACTGATGAGAAATGTGTCATTAAAAACCTTGTTTGTAAGGACCATATTGTCTGATAATGCATCTTTCATTCCTGCCACCCTCCCCCATCACCGATTTTCACAAGGTTTTAATTTTTCTGTGCTGAAGGCACTGACTCTCGGTGGTTAATAACTCCATTGTGCCAGAAACCCTCGGAAAATGGCTGTTCTCATGTGTCAGCCCAGATAACTAGTTATTTTGTCATGGGGTGCATTAGAGCCAAAACCTAAACCTGTCCTTGCTTAGGAATAGAGGAACAGGTGTAGGCCTTTCTGCCCCTCAAGCCTGTTCTGATTGCTGATCCATCTTAACTCCATCTACCCACCTGGAATCTGTACCCCTTAATACCCTGGCCTAACAAAAATCAGTCTCAATTTTGAAATTTTAATTGACCTCCACCCTCAATAACATTTTGGAGACAAAGTTCCGGATTTCCACTACCCTTTGAGTGAAAAAGTGATTCCTGACATCACCGTTGAATGGCCTAGCTCTAATTTTAAGCTTATGTCCCCTTGCCTGTCCACTAACTTTTAGTGATTTCTGTACCTGGATCTCTACCTGATGGCCACACCTGATGTTCACTTTCCTGAATGAGATCAGAAGCAGGAATCCAGAGATATTGAAACCTACTTTTGCATTACTGCCGCTATCCTGGCTGAAATCAGCTAACAGCACAGGCCAGGGATTGCACAGTGCTTTATCAGGCCTCTCGGTCATTTGGATAGCTTGTAAAATATCTCTCAAAAAATGACCTATTTTGTGAGCCTTAGAGATACAAGTGGTGACACAAAAATGCTTTTGCACCCCTCTAAACATACCTACATCATTTTTTAGCATTTTAAGAAAAATTTAAAAATGCATTGTAAAGGTCTGTGCTGAAGCAGGCGTGTGTGTTACATCATGAGTTTACATAGAAAGACTTGCATTTATATAGTGCCTTTCATGACCACCGGACGTCTCAAAGTACTTTACAGCCAATGAGGTACTTTTTGAAGTGTAGTCACTGTTGTAATGCAGGAAATATATTGCCACTGTATGTGAACAATGTTACAGGAATGTGCTGTACCTGAAAACTTCCGTACACTGTTCTAGCAACACTAACATCCCTGGCACCAGATTACTGTGTATCTGTAGGATTAATCTTAGCCACAATAGATGATATAACCCTCTATGTGAGCTTGACTTCTGTTAGCGTAATAGGGCTCTCTTGATATAGTGTGTAAATGTACCGACTGCTGTGGTCCTGACCAACACAGACCAGGAAGGTTGTAGCTTCAATCCTTGCCTGGTCTGTGCTGAATAAGTTAGTATCTGTCACGGTGTTACAGTTGGTCTGAGGATTTGATTGTTAGGGTTACTGCTCCTGATTGCTGAAAAGTGCATGGTATGTGATGCTGAGAACCTGAATTATGAGGCTTTTGTCAGTGGTTATTGACAAGAGTTCTGTGTCTGACGTGACATTGATTAATGTAGATTCTCTCCCCGCTTGGTTGTAGAGGGGTCTGGTTTGTTTATTGAAGCTATTATTTGTGAACACTATTCATATGCTGCTATACAGATGGTTTGGGTCATTGATCTGTAACTATAAATCATCTTCCTTCCCTGCTCCTTTACAGAATGGTTGCCCCCTCACCAGCCCTTTGTTTACTCTGTAATAAAATGTGGCTATGGAGTTGAGTTTTGTTTTGAATTTTGGAAAACATCTTTTGACAAATTCACCTGAAACATAACTTTATATAATTTTGTTTTTGTGTCACTCTTTTACATACAATTTTCTGAAGCAAAGAATTACCATGCAATGCTAAATGCATCAGTGTGAAATTGAGAGTTTGGAGGATATGTGACTGTGCCAGCATTAATGTTGAGCCTGTTCTTGTTCTGGACGGATTTCACACATGGTTATTGGGTATTAATCAGTCATGGGAACATTGACTGATGTATCCCCTCCCTACTCTGGAGCTGTTGATGTCAGTTGTAACATCCCAACTGCTGCTTCAGCTGAGGTCACTTTTCTCAGCAATGCAGGCTTGGAACTTGGGACCTTCCAGTTTTGACAGGCTCAATATTACACCACGGGAAGACCATGAAATATTCCAATACTAAATTCATTTTAAAAAGTAATATAACTTAAAATAAACTTTTAAACTTATAAAAATAAATAAGTTATAATTAGGAAGTTAGAGCATGTGGAAAATAGTATTACATATAGCACCTAAACAGGCCATTCGGCCCAACCAGTCCATGCTCCACTCGAGCCTTCTCCCGTCTTTCCTCATCTAACTCTATCAGCAAAATCCTCTATTCCCTTCTGCCTCACATGCTTGTCTAGCCTCCTCTTAAATGCATTTATACTATTCACTTCACCACTGTCTGTTGTACTGAGTTCCACATTTTCACCACTCTCTGGGCGAAGAAGTTTCTTCTGAATTCCCGATTTGATTTCTTGGTGACTCTTAAATTGGTGTCCTCCAGTTTTGCTCTTCCCTACAAGTGCAAACGTTCTCTCTGTGTCTACTCAATCAAAACCTTTCAAAATTTTAAAGATCTCTATTAGGTCACCCCTCAGCCTTCTCTTTTCAAGAGAAAAGAGACCCAGCCTGTTCATTTCCACCCCCCGCGCCCCCCCCAATATACTTTATTCGTAAAATTTGTAAAAGTGCATTACATAACAGTTCAAATTTGATATTACATAAAGTGCAATACAGATCAGTTTCAATAAAGTACATGAGGTGCCTCACTACACTATTACAGGTTATATTTACAATGTAGATTTACATTTCATGTCAAATATTTGCTGGTGCATACAGCCTGAAGGGTTTGATACAGTTTCTGGCCCTCGGTATACTATGGCAGGAAGGCCTTTCCCCACTGAGCCTTTGAAGCCGCTGCTGCCTCAAGGGCAGCGTGCATTGGCGGTGAGACTCTGGTCGTGAAGGAAGGATCTGTCAGGGAGGGCTCTTCTAAGCACCAGCCAAGCTATGTCTTGATGCTTGTTTGAAAGTTCTGGCGATGAGGTATTCTGCGAAATGAGTCTGATGGTGTGCTCAGGGAACCATCTGACAAGATCCACAATCCCCCTTTTCCGCAGGGCTTCGAGGACATTAATGTGGACCCAGCCTGTTCATTTTTTTCCCAAATGTATGCTTCATTCATAAAATTTGTAAAAAAAAACATCACAAAACAATTCATAGTGGACATTTCAAAAAGTGGAATGTGAGGTGCCTCACATAATAAAAGCAAAATACTGTGGATGCTGAAAATCTGAAATAAAAACAGTAAGTGCTGGAGATACTCAGCAGGTCAGGCAGCATCTGTGGAGAGAGAAGCAGGGTTAACGTTTCAGGTCTGTGACCTTTCATCAGAACTGTGAGGTGCCTCACAGCTTTTGCCATTCCATTTTATATACAAAGTAGATTTGTGTTACGTAGCAAAAACATTTTCTGGTGCGTACAGCTCGAGGGGTTTTACACGGGTTCCAGCCCCTCGTTATACTATGCGGGAGGACCTTACACAGTGGTCTTTCCCCATTGGGCCTTTGCAGCAGCTGACCCAAGCTTTAGTCCATTCCTCAGCACGTAGTCCTGAGGCCAGAGAAACAGGAATCATTTCCCCCGACCAGATCAATGGCCCGTGGGACCACTATCGCGACCATTGCCTGTAGGTGCTGAGGTGCAGGATTCCACACTCCTGCAGAAACAGCAAGTCGTGGCGAGTTAACCCAAGGTTGAAACACGTCATGTAGTAGACTTAATGCTACGCACTTTAATGGAAGCAATCTTTAAACCCATTAATATGTTGCTTACCACTCCTGGTGTCATTACTGGTCCCATTCCTTGACTATGTGCCTGCATACCCATAGCATTCGCAAACTGTTGCACAGTTGGGCTCAGAAAACTGTCCTGGTCACTCATGGGGGTTTGTTCCACCAGGGGGTTCTTGTGGGCAGCAAGGTTTGGAGCTCCAGGACGTTGCTGCTCCCGGCTCCCTGGAGCTGGGGTGTGCTGGATGCTTCAGTACTCCTGGTTTCCCCGAGCTGGGGTGCGCTGGGCCCTTTGCTGCTTCCAATGCTTCGGAGCTGGGGGGCCTTCTCTTCCAGCCCCTTTACGTTCTGCCTCTTCTTTTCTGGTCTCGTCTTTCCTGCTTTTCCTCATCCAATGAGGAGCAGCCACTGTAGTCCGTTTCAGACATTAGCCTCCTCCTGCCATGGGTTTGGGTGGTAGTCTGTTCCTTTCTTCGGGCCTTCTTCTTTGTGGTTTTCCTCTTGACCACGTGCCACTCACCTGGTTGTCCCTCTGCTGGCTCCTTCTCCATTGATTCTGTCTGCTGCGGAGGAGGCTCCAGGCACAGGGACGGTGTTTGGCAGCTTGCTGCAGCTCCCTCTCCTTTGCTTCTCCTTGTCTTACTACGAGAAATTTTCCTCACTGGGGGGCTCGGGGAGAGGAGAGTTGCTGGTCTCCTTTGCAACATCAGCCACGCTCACTGTTCCTTCCTCCTGCCTCTCCTTGGTTCTTGCCACTAACTGGGGCAGTGTTTTGGGCAGATGGCCTGTCCCACCACACAGGTTACAGCACCTACTCTGCTTGCAGTCCTATGTCTGATGTCCTTCCTGCCTGCAGTTCTTGCAGAGCACTGTTCTGCAGTTGGCCGCCACATGACCAGATTTCCCACAGGTACAACAAATTCTGGGTTGCCCCGATAGCAAAGCTGGAGGGAGGGTGGAGGATGGCTCCGTTGATATCCACCTTCAAGGTTACCTTGACCTGCTGTTTTCTGGATCAAATCCCGAACGGGTCCTTGACCTCAGTGCTGTTCCCGGCCATCTCAATCTACCTGGCGAGGAAAGTGAGCACATCCACAACAGGAATATGGGGGTTGTAGAGGCGAATGGTCACCACCCAGTTCCGTTGCAATGGCAGCATAAACAGCAGCTCCGCCGTGAGGATCAACAGTGGCACCTAGTTTCCTCTCTCCTTGAAGACCTTCAGGAACTTCATGAATCCCGCCACGTTCTTGAACGTCACGTCAAAGTAGTCACTGCTGGGGAGGTCCTGCAAGCAGAAGATGTCCACAGCTTCGAATCCACAGCATTCATAAAGGACTCGCTTAATGAAGGAAGACTGGAGCTCTGTTATTTGTTGCAGCCATTTTTTACTTGACGTTTTCCCAGGAGAGGCACCAAGACTCAAACCAGAAGGAAAACAACAACCACGGGAGAACTCCAATTCCAAAGGGGTGAAACGCCAATAAAGGGGCACTGAAACCCCCAAAGACCAAAAAAAAACACCTGCTGCAGGAATAAAAATAGAAAGTGCTGGAAATACTCAGTAGGTCTAGCAGCTTCTGTGGAGAGTGAAACAGTGTTAACGTTTCAGGTCTGTGAACTTTAATGATCAAGATCTCTCCCCTGCCTGTTCATTTTTTTTCAAAAAATATACTTTAGTCATAAAAATTTGTAAAAAGTACATTACAAAACTGTTCAAATTTGACATTTCGGAAAGTGTAATAGAGATCAGGTTCCTTCAATACAGAACATGAGTTGCCTCACAACTCTTGCCATTCCATTTTATATGCATTGTACATTTGCATTACATCGCAAAACATTTTTGGTGTATACAGCCCAAGGGGTTTCCCATGGATTTAGCCCCTCAGTATACTATGGTGGGAGGACCTTACACCGTGGCCTTTCCCCATTGAGCCTCTGCGGCGGCTGCCCCAAACTTTAGTGCGTCCCTCAGCACAGTCCCTCAGTCTTGGACCTTGGAATGTGCCAGTCTGCAACACTCGGTCGTGGACAACTCTTTGCACAGGAAGACCAGCAAGTTTCGGGCAGACCAAAGTGCATCCTTCGCCGAGTTGATGGTCCTCCAGCAACTGTTGATGTTTATCTCGATGTGCGTCCCTAGGAACAGCCCATACAACACTGAGTCCTGCGTTACAGAGCTGCTCAGGATGAAGCTCGACAAAAACCACTGCATCTCTTTCCACACCTGCTTTGTAAAGGCACATTCCAGAAGGAGGTGGGCAACAGGCTCTTCCCCACCACAGCCACCGTGAGGGCAGCGTGCGGAGGTGGTGAGACTTGTGTGCAGGAAGGATCTGACGGGGAGGGCCCTTCTCACCGATACCGAGAACTCAATACTACAGAAAGCCGAGAGTAGTATAGAAAGTGGAGGGGTGAAATCAAAAAGGAAATTAGGAAATCAAAGCGAGGGCATGAAAGAATATTGGCAAGTAAAATCAAGGTGAACCCAAAGATGTTTTATCAATACATTAAGAGTAAGAGGATAACTAAGGAGAGAGTAGGGCCCATAACTGACCAAAAAGGTAACCTATGTGTAGGGGCGGAAGATGTTGGCATGGTTCATCATGAATACTTTGCATCTGTCTTTACAAAAGACGGGGACAATGCAGATATTGTAGTTAAGGAGGAAGTGTGTGAAGTATTGGATGTCATAAATATAGGGAGAGAGGAAGTATTAATGGGATTAGCATCCTTGAAAGTTGATAAATCACCAGGGCTATTAAAAGAAGCAAGAGAGGAAATAGGGTCTGACCATCATTTTCCAGTCCTCACTGGATACAGGTGTGGTGCTGGAGGATTGGAGAACTGCTAACGTACTTCTGTTTAAAAAGGGAGCGAAGGATAGACCGAATAATTACAGGCCAGTCAGTCTAACCTCAGTGGTGGGAAAATTATTGGAATCTATTCTGAGAGACGGGATAAACTGTCACTTGGAAAGGCACAGTTAATCAAGGATGGTCAGCATGGATTTGTTACGAGAAGATCTTGTTTGACCAACTTGATCAAATTTTTTGAAGTAGTAACAAGGAAGATAGATGTGGGTAGTGCAGTTGATGTCATCAACATGGATTTTAGCAAGGTTTTTGACAAGGTCCCACATGGCAGACTGGTTAAAAAGTAAAATCCTATGGGATGCAGGGGTATGTAGCAAGGTGGATACAAAATTGGCTCAGTGGCAGGAAACAAAGGGTAATTGTTGACGGGTGTTTTAGCGACTGGAGGGCTGTTTCCAGCAGGGCTCAGTACTGGGTCCCCTGCTTTTTGTGGTATATATTAACAATTTGGAAGTAAATGTAGGGGGCATGATCAAGAAGTTTGCAAAAAACACAAAGATTGCCGTGTGCCAGATAGCGAGGAGGATAGCTGTAGGCTGCAGGAAGATATTGATGGTCTAGTTAGATGGGCAGAAAAATGGCAAATAGAATTCAACCCAGAAAAGTGTGAGGTGATGCATTTGGGGAGGTCAAACAAGGCAAAGGAATACACGATTAATGGGAAAATACTCAGGCACAATGGCGCAGTGGTTAGCACCGCAGCCTCACAGCTCCAGTGACCCGGGTTCAATTCTGGGTACTGCCTGTGTGGAGTTTGCAAGTTCTCCCTGTGTCTGCGTGGGTTTCCTCCGGGTGCTCCGGTTTCCTCCCACAGCCAAAAAGACTTGCAGGTTGATAGGTAAATTGGCCATTATAAATTGCCCCTAGTATAGGTAGGGGAATATAGGGACAGGTGAGGATGTGGTAGGAATATGGGATTAGTGTAGGATTAGTATAAATGGGTGGTTAATGGTCGGCACAGACTCGGTGGGCCGAAGGGCCTGTTTCAGTGCTGTATCTCTAAATCTAAATCTAAGTGTAGAGGAAGTGAGGGACCTTGGAGTGAATGTCCACAGATCCCCCTGAAGGTAGCAGGACAGGTCGATAAGGTGGTTAAGAAGTCATATGGAATCCTTTCCTTTATTAGCTGAGGTATAAAAGATAAGAGCAGGAAGGTTATGCTGGAACTGTATAATTCATTGGTTAGGCCACAACTTGAGTACTGTGTGCAGTTCTAGTCACCTCATTACAGAAAGGATGTAATTGCACTGGAGAGGATACAGAGGAGATTTACGAGGATGTTGCCAGGACTGGAAAAATGCAGCTATGAGGAAAGATTGGATAGTCTGGGGTTGTTCTCCTTGGAATAGAGAAGGCTGAGGGGAGATCTGATTGTAATGTACAAAATTTTGAGGAGCCTGGATAGAGTGGAGGTGAAGGGTCTATTCACCTTAGCAGAGAGGTCAGTGACGAGGGAGCACAGATTTAAAGTGATTGTTCGAAAAATTAGAGGGGAGATGAGGAAAAACTGTTCCACCCAGAAGGTGCTGGAGATCTGGAACTCATTGCATGAAAGGGTAGTTGAGGCAGAAACCCTCAACTCATCAAAAGGAGTCTGGATATTCACCTCAAGTGCCGCAATCTGCAGAGCTACAGACCAAATGCTGGAAGGTGGGAATAGAATAGGTGGATCATTTTTCGGCTGGCATAGACACGATGGGTCAAGTGGCCTCTTTCTGTGCCTTAAACGTTCTATGATTCACCACCAGCCAAGCTACGTCTTGGTGCTGGTTTGAAAGTTCTGGCAATGAGAGATACTGCCAAATGACTTTGACTGTCTGCCCTCTCTTCATACTGAAGTTTGCGTGACCCTCCTTTTCCCACAGGGCCTTGAGGACATTCCATGCAAATCACTGCCTGATGGATTTGTGATCAAAGGTGTTTATCTGCACAACCTTTTCCATAAAAGATAGGTTGTGCGGCACGGTCCAACTGAATGGAGCGTTTCACGGCAATGTGGCCAGATAGAACCTCAGCACGTAGTGACGCTTGGTGTTTGCGTTCTGGGGTTCTATGCACAGCTTGATACTGCTGCACACAAAGGTGTTCATCAGGATGAGGGCAACCTTGGGTACGTTTACCCCCTGTTATCCAGAGGTTTGAACATCGTGTCCCTGGGGACAGGGTCCATTTTTGATCTCCAGATAAAGCGGAAGACGGCTCGGGTGACTGCCATGGCACAGGAGTGGGGTATGGGCCAGACCTGCGCCACGTACAGTAACAACGTGAGCACCTTGCACCTGATGACCAGGTTCTTACCCACAATGGAGAGAGATCGCTGCTCCTACATGCCCAGTTTCTGTTTTACCATTGCTACTCACTGCTTACATTTTTTGGCGCATGTTTTGCCTGCTTGTTCACCCTCTCCTCTTAGGTATACCCTCACATTTCTGGTATCATCCTTGTAAATCTGTTCGCACCCTCTCCAGTGCCTCTATATCCTTTTTATAATATGGCGAGCAGAATTGTACGCAGTACTCCAGGTGTAGCTGAACCAAGGTTCAATGCAAGTTTAGTGTAACTTCTTTACTTTTCAATTCTATCCCTCTAGAAATAAACCCTAGTGCTTGGTTTGCTTTTTTATGGCTTTGCTAACCTGTCTGACTAGTTTTAGTGATTGGTGTATTTGTACTCCCAGATCCCTTTGCTCCTCTACCCCATTTAATTCCTTATTTTTGAAGTAATATGCAACCTCCTTTTTTTTGCCAAAATGTACTATCTCACATTTATCTATGTTGAAATTCATTTGCCAATTAGATGCCCATTCAGCAAGTTTGTTAATACCTTCTTGTAACTTGTTACTACTCCTCAGTATTGACTGACCACCTCCCCCCACTCACCCCAATTTGGTGTCATCTGCAAATTTAGAAATTGAGTTTTTGTTACCACAGTCTATGCACAGACAAACACTCATGTATCTTGTTATCAGGGGCCTTCTGACATGGCAAAGCGACTGCAGCCCAAGAGGGATATCCTGTGTATTGTGTGTATTGTGTAGAGGCTGTGACAGTATTGATGAGATGAGATGTATGGATGTGTGTTTATTACTGCATGCACAGTTCATTCTAGGCGACAGTGGATTAAAGTTGCAATCAAGCTTTTTTTTCCATTCCTTACTTTTTTGCATCACAGTTCTGAATGGGAAAGGAGTTTGGTCAATTGGAAATCTAAACTAGGAGAGTCAAACTGAAGGGATATGGTCTCCTGGGGTTCTGTACAAAGGATGTGGTTGGGAAGGAGCTTTGTCTGTTGAAACTCTGTTCAAAGGGAATGAAGAGCAAAAGATTTGTATCAAAAAAGTCCTGTAATTTTATTGGAATTGTTCTAGGATGAGGTTTGTGTTATCTGGAACCCGTTCATTTTTCATTGCCCTCTCTGTGTTCGTCATTTTGAAGTTTAAATTCATCAGTGCTGACTGTGACTGGCCTTTTGATTTTGGCTTCAGAACAGAGGTTAAAGAATGACCTCACATTTTCATAGCCCCTTTCATATTCCCAGGACTCCCCAAAGCACGTCACAACCAATGAATTACTTTTGAAGTGTAATCACTGTTGTTTTGTAGACAAACACAGTAGCCAGTTTGTACACATCAAAGGTCAATGAACAAGAAATGCCCCAAAAATTTGTCTTTGTGAAGAACATAAGAACGTAAGAAATAGGAGCAGGAGTAGGCCATTCAGCCCTTCGAGCCTGCTCTGCCATTCAATGAGATCATGGCTGATCTTCTACTTCAGGGCAGTCACTCCCACCTCAACGTAGGAGGGTTGATTGGATAATTCTGTGAGTAATGGCTTAGTGATACCATATGTAAGTTTCAAAAACCTATAGATTGGAAAAGAAATGTAAGATTAAGACAGATGAGGAATTCCACTGTTTTGAGATTCTGGGAATTAGGTGAGGAAACGATGTGTGGAGACTTGTCTTTAATGTGTTGAAATGTAAGGAGGAAAAACATGTAGACAGTGTTTTTGTTTCTTAGGAGGATCAAGAGGAGGAAATGTAATATTCAAATGTTAGAAAAACTTTGTGCTTTATGTTCTGTTTTTCCAGTGTTACAGACAGGTGGTAAGGGATGTGGGTAGTTCCCACTGTTCACCTCCCAACTGACCATGGTCGTGTTTTTGTTAAAATGATGCTTTAGCCCCTGAGTGTCTTTAGGGTCAAATAAACAGACAAGTAGCAGGATTTCTCATAGGTAAAATTTCTTTTTAAAACAAACCCGAAATGATCGCAATCTCACTCACCCCTCTTTCACCCAGACATACATACACAAGAATAGATAGAGAGAAAAGGGTAAGAGGTAGTTTAAAGTCCCAAGTGAGGTAAGTGTTTGTGGTTTACAGAAGATTATTGAGTCTTTTTGGAAGGAAACGTCTTTGTTTAAAAAGTTGCAGGCCTGATTATTTGCAGTTTTGAACTTGCAGAGGTATTGTACAGCTCTAGTGGTTGTAATACAGCTCAAAGCTGATGGTGTGTTGTTTGTTACCTTCAGAGATTGTAAGTCTCAAAGTCACTTTGTGATGTCTCTGCTGTGCTGCTTGTTCTTGGTTAGCAGTGTTCTTCTCTTGCCTGCTGGATCCTTCACACAGGCTTTCTGTGATGTTGGCTTGATCTCCCCACGCTCTCTCCCTCGAGATCTACCTTTTTAAGGTCAAAATCTATCACATTTGAGTTTCTGTTAGGAGATGCATGACCCTCTCCCCTGTTTTGACCACACAATGGGCCAGGATGATAACCATAGCCATCGTTTGATGTTTGGATGGAAATCATTATGTTATATTGTTGCTTCACAGCTTATTGATCTTGGTTTGGCTATGAGTCAGCCTGTCTTCAGCATCCTTTGTTAGTTCATTGTTGTCAATCAGAGTCATTAATATGCAATAGCTCCTTTCAATATCAAAGGGGTTCTCCGCAGAGCTATTTCAGATGAGGTTAACGATCCTCATCTTTGCAGTCGAGTTTGTGGATTTCCAGTACAGGAGGGGTCACATGGCTGCTACTCCAAATGTCTCAAGTTCTTGTGATTTAGTTTTAACAGTTGACTTTTTCACTTTATAATTCCTCCATTTCATTGTTTATTTCATCATGGCTCCTTCCGTGACACCAGATGAAGGTAAATGGATATATGAAGATCCAGGTTTTCAAATACTAGGGCCAATCCCACATTCCCATTAGGGAGCTGCACCCACATGGATTCACTATTTTTGTCTACAGTTATGTGGCCCTATCTTTAGCACCCACGCTCTTTGAGTGAGGCTTCCCTGCTTGGATTGTGGAATTAACCTGACTGTCTTTAGGGTCAAATAAAGGTTTTCTCGTAGGTGAAAAAAAACTATTTTTTAAACAAATCCAAAAATGATCGCAACCTCATTCACCCACACATACATACACAAGAATAGGATGTAATTGCACTAGAGAGGGTACAGAGGAGATTTACGAGGATGTTGCCAGGACTAGAGAAATGCAGCTATGGAGGAAAGATTGGATAGGCTGGGGTAGTTCTCCATGGAACAGAGAAAGCTCGGGGGAGATTTAAAATGTACAAAATTGTGAGGGGCCTGGGTCGAATGGTGTGGAGGGCCTATTTACCTTAGAGGTCAGTGACTGGGGGGGCATAGATTTAAAGTGATTAGTAGAAAGAGTCGAGGGGAGATGAGGTGGGGGTCTGGAACTCACGGCCCAAAAGGGTAGTAGAGGCAGAAACCCTCAACTCATTTAAAAAGTGTCTGAATATTCACCTCAAGTGTCGTAATCTGCAGGGCTACAGACCTAATGCTGGAAGTGGGATTAGGTTGGGTGGTTTGTTTTGCGCCTGGAGTAGACACCATGGGCCAAGTGGCCTCTTTGTGTGCCGTAAACTTTCTATGATTCTAATAGATAGATAGAGAGAAATGGGTAAGAGGTAGTTTAAAGTTTCAAGTGAGGTAGGTGTTGGTGGTTTACAGAAGATTATTGAGTCTTCTTGGGAGGAAAAGTCTTTTTTTAAAAAGTCGCAAGCCTAATTATTCGCAGTCTTGAACATGCATTTGTAATCTCAGTCAGAGAAAGGAGTAAAGACAGCTTTGATTGCCACCTTGATGCCTTGAATCTCTTCTCAGTGAGCCCACACTTTTAACCAATGCTTTCCTCATGTTCAGTATAATTTAGACAGATTCTGATGATCTTCCTAAAACCAGCTATAACATGGACTTCTATAAATGACAGGAAGAGGATCCTCCAGTCTGATATCCACTAATAACTGAAATAGATGAAAAGGCAACAGATGTGATAACTGGCTATCAAAAGGGACAATATTTTGTATTTTCTAGAACTAACAAGACTGGATTCTTCTCTGTGATCCTGTCTGAAACTGATGGGACTAATGCTGAAAATGGTGAAAGATTCAGATGTTGAGACATACCACCTCACAGCCTCATTACTGGACCTGTATTTCCTTCTCTCCATCCCCACTGAGACTGTCACTGGCCACTCCTTCCCCACTTGCTGCAGTGGTTCGGGGCAGGGTCCCTGGCTTACTTTCTTGGCATCTGCCTTTGTTACCACTGCTTTCTGGAGCTGCCACTTGATAGTCGTGTAGCCAGTGGTCGAGGTGAACAATAAAGCATGTAGCTGTCAGCAGCATGAGGTTGGGAAGATTTTAACTCCTAGGTCTCATCAGCCTAGCCCCAATCAGTCTCCTGCCTGAATCTGGTGTGACGTGCCAGCCAGCTGGCACATACAGGATTTCAGGCAGCAGGAGGCAGCTGCTGGGGACCCAAAGGAACGGTCACCGCTCCTCACCCAATGGTTCGGAGCAGGATCGGGAGTGTATTGTAGTCGAGGTGGGGGAGAAGGGATGCCTGTAACAGGAGAGGACCTTCATGGGCATGAAGCAGCACTCCTGCTCATTGTAGCCCACAAGGTAAGAAACATTTTTACCTATGTCTCTGAGATTCCTCTTGCTGTCGTGTTGGCCTGGTGGGAACGTCATGACGGCTTCCCTGCAAAGGCCTTGGGTTAAAATTGTAGTCAAAGCCCCAGTGCCATTATTGGAGCTCAATCTGTGTATTTAGGTGGGTGCTCAAAAGAGCTGGTTAAAATTACAACTCATGGGCAGGCAGCAGGATTGAAGGGAGTAGGTCACTGCAACAATTTTAACTGCCTTCTCACCTGATTTCCTTCAGCCAAGCAGCATTAAAATCAGCTCTTTAATAATTTTGTGAATTTATCAAACTTGACTCATTTATTTATGTAGGGATACAGCACTGAAACAGGCCCTTTGAGTCTGTGCCAACCATCAACCATCCATTTATACTAATCCTACATTAATCCCATTACCCTCTCACATCCCTACCAGCTACCTATACTAGGGGCAATTTATAATGGCCAATTTACCTATCAACCTGCAAGTCTTTGGCTGTGGGAGGAAACCAGAGCACCCGGCGAAAACCCATGCGGTCACAGGGAGAACTTGCAAACTCCGCACAGGCAGTACCCAGAATTGAACCTGGGTTGTTGAAGCTGTGAGGCTGCAGTGCTAACCACTGCACCACTCCTACTGGACTACTGGAACTCTTTTTTAAAAATGTATTTATCTCACTTATTCTGTTTCTCTTTTTGTCCATGAGTGATCTTATTGAAACATATAAGAGTCTAAGGGGGCTTGACAGGGTAGATGCTGAGAGGATGTTTCCCCTTGTGGGGGAACCTAGAACTAGGAGGCACTGTTTAAAAATAAGGGGTTTGCATTTTCAGATGGAGTTGAGGAGGAATTTCCTCTCTCAGAGGGTGGTTAATCTTTGGAATTCCGTACCCCAGAGAGCAGTGGAGGCTGGGTCATAGAATATATTCAAGGCTGAGTTCGACAGATTTTTGATCTACAAGGGAGTCAAGGATTATGGGGGCAGGGCAGGAAAGTAGAGTTAAAGCCACAATCAGATCAGCCATGATCTTATTGAATGGCAGAGCAGGCTTGAGAGGCCGAATGGCCTCCTCCCGCTCCTATTTCATATGTTCTTATTCTTATTCTATTTTTCTCTGTATTTCTCTCTTCAGCTCTCTGTCCTATCTCTCTGTTTTTAACATTCTTTCTCATTTGGGATTGACAGCACCATATTCCAAGGAGACAAAGTAGATACAATGCAGAACAGCAGTGTATTATTCATGCTTTCTTAATTCCTTTGAAGAGCCAGACTGCAGGGGGAGGAGATGAATCTTGTTAACTTGGCTCTCATCCCCTGGCTCAGAGACTGATAGTTGCACAAAATCCTGGGCCTGAACCTGGTCACTTTCATTCATTGCCAGTGAAACACCATTGTCAGAAAGGAATGAAGAGAATGATGGGGGCGGGTGGAAATCAGGTTGTAAGAAAACAGTTAAAAGTTCAAATAAAGGTCTTGGGACAGTCACAGCTGGGTGACCTGTGATGACAATATCTGCTTCATGAAGTAATGCTTCACAAAGTGACAACTCTAGAATAAGCCCTCAGCCTCCAAGCATTGGGTACTCTATATGTAGAACTCTGTCAGATGCTGTGTGGAGGGTCTGAGTTCCCAGATTATTTATTATATTCAGTGATGACTTTATTTCCAGTCTTTATTTAGAAGCATTCCTTTCCCATGAGTGAGCCCCTTTGAAGGAGAAATGCTGCAGTTTATTATCTCCCATCCGGTTTTTGTGATTACATCAGGACTTGAGGTTTCTGACGTTGAATTGGTCCGTGTTTCTATTTAACGATTGTTGGCGGATTTTGGTTGTATTTTCCTATATGTGGACTGTGGTACAAGTCCTTCATTCTTCCAGTGCACTTGAACAGTTATCAGTTTTCAGTGCAACAACAGACTCGCAATTTTCAGCTGTACAAAGATACTGACTCAGACAGTGTTGCTCTGAAGCTCCGTACTGTGGGTTCAAAGGCTGTGTTTTGTGAATTTTTGTCAGGTGCCACACATCACAAATGTCAGTCTGTAGCGTCCCTACCCCATGCATTATCACCCAGAGAGTGGTGAGCCTGTGGAATTCACTGCCACAGAAAGCAGTTGAGGCCAAAACATTGAATGTTTTCAAGAAGGAGTTAGATATTGCTCTTGGGTCTAAAGGGATCAAAGAGTATGGGGTGAAAACCGGAACAGGTTACTGAGTTGGATGATCAGCCATGATCATAATGAATGGCGGAGCAGGCCCGAATGGCCTACTCCTGCTCCTATTTTTTATGTTTCTATCCTGCAACATGGCTTCTGAAAAGGCTGTTCATTCTTCAGCTTACTTCTCTGCACAGAAACAGCAGCATGTTAACCCCGAATTGGTAAACAGCTGCAGGTGGAGTATTTGTAGAATTCATTTAACTTACTTGGCTATTCGGCAACATTGTTGACCAACATCAACGCCTGAAAACATACCAACTCACTGTTAATGTACAAACTCGCTGATCACTGACTCAGTCTTGTGCCTGAGTCTCACTGGGCTGAATTTTCGTGGCAGGAACAGAGGTAGGGGGGGCTCTGAAAATACCAGCACTGGGCACTGTGCCAGTTACAGGATGCCATTCCTGGTGTTGGCAATGTTCACTAGGGGTGGGGGGTGGGGGTGGGGGTGGCCGGGCCAGGGCTTAGGACAGGGACAGGAATCCCACTCTCCTCCCAAATGAAACCAATTAAAGCTGTTTAAAAGTTCATTGACAGCGTTTCAAATCATAGAATCATTGAAATTTACAGCACAGAAGGAGGCCATTCGGTCCATCGTTTCAGGCCCAGCTGATAAGTAGCCATCCAGCCTAATCTCACTTTCCAGCTCTTGGTCTGTAGCCTTGTAGATTATGGCACTTCAAGTGCATATCCAAATACTTTTTAAATGTTATTAGGGTTTCTGTCTCTAGCACCCTTTCAGGCAGTGAGTTCCAGATCCCCACCACCCAAATTAAAAAATTTCCCGTCGAATCCCCTCTAAACCTCTTATCTCTTGCCCTAAATCTACGCTGCCTGGTTATGGACCCCTCAGCCAAGAGAAGTAGGTCCTTCCTATCCACTATATCTAGACCCCTCATAGTTTTATACTCTTCAGTTAGTCTCTTCTCATCTCCTCTGTTCCAAAGAAAACAACCTTAGCCTATCCAATCTTTCCTCACAATTAAAATTCTCCAGTCCAGAAAACATCCTCGTAAATCTCTTCTATACCCTCCCTAGTGCAATCACATCTTTCCTATAGTGAGGTGGCCAGAACTGCACACAGTACTCCAGCTATGGCTGTGTCAAAGTTGGATGTTGAAATTTTTAAAGGGGCACACGGGTTACCCACACCTTCAGAAACAGATTAGCTGAAGGGTGGAGGGTACAGAGTGGGGAGCCAGTGTAGACATGGCTGCCCCAGGGTATCAACACAGCCCCATAAGAGGGTCAGTGGGGCAAAGGGGAACTCGGCAATTGGTAAGGGGATCCCCTTGGTGCTGTGCAGATGGCAGGGGGAGTGGGCACTCAGTGCCCAGACATTGAACAGGGTGAGCACTCCCCTGGCATTGCGGGAGCAGAAGAGCAGAAGGCAAGGCTGCCAAGGAGAATTGAGTGGCCACCTGCCTAGAAGGAAAAGCTGCGGCTGGCAATGGGGCACGACTGTCAGATTCTGGGCCTGGTGCCGATGAGGGGCAACATCCTTCACAGGAAGGGTGGAACCACGAGCAGCAGGAGGGCACAGGAGAGGAAAGAGGGGCAGGAAGGCAATGAAGGCCATATCGTCAACACAAGATCTAGCAACAAAGAGGGAGCTACCTGGAGATGACCAAGACCCAGTGCCGCATGAGAATGCGTTTCTCCAGGCAGATGGTCACAGACATCTGTGACCTCATCATCAAAAACCTGTGACCTCGTCGTCAAAAACCTTGCACCTCACAGTCCCATTTGCCAAGCCCTGCCTGTAGCCGTCAAAGTCACTGTGACCTTGAACTCATTTGCTTTTGGCTCCTTTTGAAGGATCAGCTGCAGACCTTGGTGGCATCTTGCAAGCGGCTGCACACCATTGCATCTGGCAGGTCACTGATGCCCTCTTTGCCAGGGCTGTACAATACATTCATTACATAACAGATGTGGCCTCACAGTCACAGAGGGCATTGGGTTTCGTTGCCATTGCTGGATTCCCCCAAGTGCAGGACATCTTTGATTGCACCCATGTGGCCATCAAAGCACCCAGCAACAGCCAAGTCAGATTTATTAAGAGGAAGGCCTTCCACTCCCTCAAGTTCAATTGATCTGCGACCACAGCAAGAGTTTCCTCCATGTGTGTGCTTACTTTCCTGGCAGCTGCCATGACTCCTTCATCCTCTGGCAGTCCAAGCAGCCTCAGATCTTCACTCCAACCCCCAAAGTGGGTGGAGGGATCCCCGGAGACAAGAGTTATCCCTTGAAGATATGGCTACTGACCCCTCTACAGTAGCCCCAGGCAGAGGCAGAACAACCAATGCCACCTGCTCAGTCGGCCATTCAGCTTTTGAAGATGTGATTCTGGTGCCCACACAGATTGGGTGGCGCCGTCCAATACACTCCTGCAAGGATCCCAGTTATTGTTCTCCATAACATGGCCCTCCAGAGGGGTATGGACCTAGAGAACCATGAGGCACTAGAAGGAGACAGCTCATCGGAGGATGAGCAGGAACTGGAGGTGAGAGAGGAGGAGGAAGAGGAGATGGAGGGAGATGATGCTGAACAGAGTGATGCCCCTGCTGCATGATGTGGTGGCCTCCTCCTGCCACTCTCCGGGAGGAGGACCTCCCTCCTTTCTCTCACGGCCTCCAGCATTAGATCCAGGTTGGCATCATTGAAGTGAGGGTCAGCCCTGCCCTGGGTGCCAAACGTCCGGCTCTCCTGTGACATTTCGATTTCCTCTGGTGCTGTGGATGGCTTTGACACAATCAGCAGATTTCTCCTCAGCAGCCTGAGTGATGGCTGCGTCTCATACTTCATCTGACATCCCCCGTTCACGCCCCCACTGGCTCCAAGTGGACATGAAACCCGTCTCCATGCCAATTAAGGTCTTCCCCATCTGAAAAACTTAACTTTAATCAGTCTTCCACTGGAGGCAGGTTTCTGACCCGAAAACAAACCTGGTTCCTGTTTCCCGCCTCCATGGTGAAAATTTAGCCCATTCACAGCCTAGGACCTAAGATTCACTGGAGCAGCCTTGTACCCGAGACACTCACTGACTCTGTCTTATACCTGAGACACTCATACGAACATACATACATACAAACATACGAATTAGGAGCAGGAGTAGGCCCCTCGAGCTGCTCTGCCATTCAACAAGATCAGGGCTTATCTGTTTGTAACCTCAACTCCACATTCCTGCCTACCCCCGATAACCTTTCACCCCCTTGCTTATCAAGAATCTATCTACCTCTGCCTTAAAAATATTCAAAGACTCTGCTTCCACCGCCTTTTGAGGAAGAGAATTCCAAAGACTCACGACCCTCTGAGAGAAAAAATTTCTCCTCATCTCTGTCTTAAATGGGCGACCTCTTATTTTTAAACAGTGACCCCTAGTTCTATATTCTCCCACAAAGGGAAACATCCTTTCCACATCCACCCTGTCAAGACCCCTCAGGATCTTCTATGCTTTGATCAAGTTGCCTCTTATTCTTCTAAACTCCAGCGGAAACAAGCCTAGTTTGTCCAACCTTTCCTAAGACAGCCCGCCCATTCCAGGTATTAGTCTAGATTAGATTGAGATTAGAGATACAGCACTGAAACAGGCCCTTCGGCCCACCGAGTCTGTGCCGAACATCAACCACCCATTTATACTAATCCTACACTAATCCCATATTCCTACCAAACATCCCCACCTGTCCCTATATTTCCCTACCACCTACCTACACTAGTGACAATTTATAATGGCCAATTTACCTATCAACCTGCAAGTCTTTTGGCTTGTGGGAGGAAACCCACGCAGACACAGGGAGAACTTGCAAACTCCACACAGGCAGTACCTGGAATCGAACCCGGGTCCCTGGAGCTGTGAGGCTGCGGTGCTAACCACTGCGCCACTGTGCCGCCCTACCGTCTAGTAAACCTTCTCTGAACTGCTTGCAATGCATTTACATCATTCCTTAAATAAGGAGACCAATACTGTACACAGTACTCCAGATGTGGTCTCACCAATGCCCTGTATAGCTGAAGCATAACCTCCCTACTTTTGTATTCACTTCCCCTTGCAATAAATCATAACATTCTATTAGCTTTCCTAATTACTTGCTGTACCTGCATATCAACCTTTTGCGATTCACGCACTAGGACTCCCAGATTCCTCTGCAACACAGAGCACTGTTATCTCTCACCATTTAGATAATATGCTTCTTTTTTATTCTTCCTGCCAAAATGGACAATTTCACATTTTCGCACATTATACTCCATTTGCCAGATCTTTGCCTACTCACTTAACCTATCTATATCCCTTTATAACCTCCTTCTGTCCTCTTCACAACTTACTTTCCTACCGATCTTTGTGTCATCAGCAAATTTAGCAACCATACCTTAGGTCCCTTCATCCAAGTCATTTATATAAATTGTAAAAAGTTGACGCTCCAGCACTGATCCCTGTGGCACACACGCGTTACATCTTGCCAGCCAGAAAATGGTCCTCTAGTCCTTGCACCATACCCGACACGCACACTTCCTTGTGTGCAAGACACTCACTGACCTACCCTTTTCTCTGAGACACTCACTGACTCAGCCTTTTCTCTAAGACACTCAATACCTACCCTTGTACCAGTCTAATAGTTGCATGGTATGTTGAAAAATTCTGTTTTTTCAAAATGAATAATTACCAAAACTTTCACGCCCCAGTACTTCTTGTCAGTGTTCAGGCATGTAAAGTGGCTTTTAAGGTAAAAGTAGCAGAGATCCATTCAATCCCCACACTACAGCATGAGCATTCATGAGAGTATTCATTGACGTGTTTGCACGTAAAACAGTAACTGGTGTAGTTGAGGTAAACCCAGATTAATACTTCAAACTAAGTTAGGTTAGTAGGAGCAAAGGACATAAATGGAGATAGAAATTTAGACAAGAGCATTACTCAGAGAGTGAGAATGTTTGGAATAATCTGTCACACAGGATAATAGAGATAAAAACATTTGGGGTAGTTAAAAATACAGTGTGATAACATTATGGAAGAGTTAGACAGCGCTAGCGTTAGAGAGCTACATTTCAATGATTCAAGAAGTGTGCAATTTTAATATGACATCCTTCAACTTTACCACAATGTTTTGGCTCTGCAGTTCAGCGTTGTTTGCTGGTCCAGAGAAACTGAACATGTTAAGCCTACTCATGCCGCAGATTTCTTGTAGCTTCATCCTTAGCCAACTCCAGCATTCATGGAGTACATGGGGCTGAGAGAACAGTACTTGCATGTCACTGCTGCCCAGCAGACAGTAAAAAATGAGCTGATAATGTACAGTCAGATCATTTGAATATTTCCTGGCACTCCTGGCATGCAGTGGATGACTTGCTGGATGTACCAGGGGAGGCTAGGAGGGGTTGTTGGCTGCCTCTGGAGTGCCAGTGTTTTTACTTGATTGCAGTACAAAGTCCCTCCCCACTGAAAAGGACATTAGAAACCTGGATGAAGGAGAGGACTTTACTATAGGACAATTCTAGGGAGGAGGCCTGTCAAAAGTAAAGATTTCAATGTTTGCAGCAGACATCCCATCACTGCTCTTTCTGAGGGAGCACCATGTTTCTAGAATACCACTGACGTCTTCCAGCTACATTATGGGAAGGTCCTCTCACTTGCATTATTTCTGAGGCCTTAATGAGCCCCTTGATACACTGGCTGATACTTTATGGTGCGCAACGTGCCTTGGGACGGTAATTGGCCAGTTTGGACTTGTTCTGCTTTTTGTGGGCAGGATATTCCTGGGCAATTTTCCACATTGCAGGTTAGTTGTTAGTGTTGTAGCTGTACTGAAACAGCTTGGCATGGCTAGTTCTGGATCATAAGTCTGAATCCAAGTTTATTTTCAATTAGCAGCAGTGGTTCTTTGGCCATTCACTCAGTACCTTACCCACCATAACATCATTCCCCTAAACAACTATCCATAGCCATTTATCCTTTAGTCAAATATTTATTAATTCTCAAGTTTTACCTTGAATTTATCATCTCTTTAAGCCAAGGCAGTAGGCAATTGTGTGAAGAGGCTTCCCACTGTACCTGTTAATGTGAGTCTGGAATTGCCTGGGTGTGTTTTTGTCACCTTTTAGGATAAAGGATATCACGTTGTCTTGGATATTGCCACTTAAAAAGAGAGAGGTGTAGAATGAAGACCAGCTTGTGGATCGTGGCAGGACAGGGCACAACATTGAGATACACTGCTGAACTCTTGACCTCAGGTACGCTATCATCAGGAGGTACCAAGCAGGATACGCTAGTGTAGTTCATAATAACTGAAATAGAATTCCAGAAGGCTGAAAATACCATGAGTACTGCCAGTTTGTAAAAACCCAACTGGCTCAATATGAACTTCAGGGAAGGGAACCTGCCATGCATATCTGGTCTAGCGTATGTGTTCCTCCTGTTGCACACTATACAGACAATATATGCAGTGTTACCCATATCTTAAGAATAAAAAAAAGACACTTAGTGCAAGGAGGGAGGAAAAAGTCAGACAGGGTCACTGATACAAGTCTCCAAGCAGCTGGCCGAGAGACACTATATATGTGTTTGAAATATGCTCTGCACAACATTCTTAGATTGATATTTAAGCATAAATTTTCTATTTCATGTTCCAGAGCCTTGTCCACGGGATGTGCTTTGTTGTAAGTTCATGTGCATGCAGTACTTGATTACCTGCCCTCTAAAATGACTGCAGAATTTCGGGTTGTGATGTGATACTGAAGTACAGTAACTTCAGCGCACAGGAGGGTCCACACACAACAAGGCGGGATGAATAGTTTATCTATTTTTGGCGGCGTTGGTTGAGGAAGGAATGTTTGTCAAGACAGTGAAAGAACTTGCTACTATTCATCAAATAGTGCCATGGGGTTTTAAACATCTACCAGCACAATCAGAACAGGCAGACAGAACCTCAGTTAGCATCTCATTCAAAGAACAGCACCTCTGACAATGCAGCAGTGATAGCAGCACTACATTGACGTGGGAGATCAACTATGTGCTCAGAGTGAAGCTTGAACCCATAAGAATCTGACTCAGAAGTGCTACCTACTAAACAAAACTTGCATTTCAGAAAGGACAAAGCTTTCATTTAAGCTTTCTAATATTTCGCTTTTCTCTGTTTCCTGACTCATTTTAGTGTCAAAGAGTCATAGAGAGATACAGCACGGAAACAGGCCCTTCGGCCCACCGAGTCTGTGCCGACCAACAACCACCCATTTATACTAGAATCCTGACAAAGCATTGAAGTTCAAAAGTAATGAAACTTTAAAATTCTCATCCTTGTTTTCAAATGCCTCCATGGCCTCCTATCTCTGTAATTCTTTACAGCCCCATAACCCTCTGAGATAGCTGCATTCTTCCAATTCTGATCTCTTGAGCATTCTTGATTTGAATCGCGCCACCATTAGTGGCCATACCTTCAGCTGCCAAGGCCCTAAGCTCAAGAATTCCTTCCTTAAACCTCTCTGACTCTCTACCTCTCTTTCCTCCTTTAAGGTAATCCTTAAAACCTACCTCTTTGACCAAACTTTTGCCAGTCAGTCACCATGATCAGACAGTAGCAATTATTGAGGTTAATTGTTTCCATGGTGCACACTGTCAACCTGTACTTTCCCTCTGTGTTATACAGTGCTGTATTTGGGAAGGAAGCTAGCATGGTTCGTTGAAAAAACTGTGTGTCTGGTTGTGGTGAAAGGATGGGATATAGCCACTATATTCTGGGCTGTTCTGCTCTGAAAAGGGGGCAATGTTGAAATACACTGGCCTGTATGTAGTAGGGTGAGAGTGTCGTGCCATGCAGTACTGGGTTATGTGCTGCTGGAGGGCAAGGGGGCAATACTAAGATAGTAGGGGCTGGACTATTGGAAGGACAGGGGAATATTGCTGGACTGGACTATTGGAGGGACGGGGCATTCCTGGATTGTACTATTGGAGGGACAAGGGGTAATACTGGACTGTACTATTGGAAGGATAGAGAACATTGCTGGACTCTGGTACTAGATTGAATATCAGACACCAGCAAGGAACAGAACGGAATTATCAGTCAGTTGTTGCAGCTGTTTTTAACTCAACATGGCTTCCACTGACTCCCTTCGTGTTTGATTAGCAGTAAAATGACAGATTTACTGGAATTCATTTCTGTTTTCACATCTACTGCCAATGAGTTGACTTTCTTCATCATCACCTCTGGCTCTGGCAAATCAGAGGCTTGGAAAAGCTGAAAAAGGCAATCGAACAGTGAGTGCAATCAGAAGAAAGAGCCTGAGAGACAAAGAGGCATTAACCAAAATAAAATACAGTGAGCCACAAAAACTGTTATTGGCATAATAGTAAGCCAAATATAGATGGAGAGATTCTCTCAAAACCATGCCAGATCAGTCCAAGGAGCCAGGCAGCAGAGGAGAGATGCTGGAGGACCAGGGTGTGGGCAGGAGCAAGGAGCAACAATGCATTATGGTTACAGTTGCACAGAGTTCCTATCATGCCTTTGGCCAGGGCCATTCAGTGTTGTGAGAAGAGTGGAAGTTGGACTGGAGGCATTCAGACAGTGAGGTTTGAGAAGTAGACCTGGAGCTGGGAGGTTCTCACAAATTTAATACCTTAGAGAAAATGGCGAGGAACATAGGAAATAGGAGCAGGAGTAGGCGATTCGGCCCATCGAGCCTGCTCTGCCGTTGAAACAGATCATAGCTGATCATCTACCTCTGCGCCATTTTTCCTCACTATCCCCATATCCCTTGTTGTGAGAGATTAACGATGGGGAGGCAGTTAGATGAGAAGGGGGCTGATGATTCTGCTGATAGTTTTGAAAGAATGAGGGATAATGGTTGAGTAAAGGGAGCCATTAACAATTAGCTTGGATCTATTTGGGGGGTGGGGGGGTAACCAAGTACTGAGGCTTTGAGTAAGGAAAGGGATCAACAGCATAGTAGATGCCTGTTATTTAAGTAGTAAAGCTAATCTTTAGATAGTACTGTGGATTTTTATATTTCGGAGAAGAACTCTGCCTCCTCCCTCAGTCTGTGGTGTGAGGCGACCCAGCTGCACGCTGGCAGTATTGGCTGTGTGCATGGGAAACTTTTAATGAAGATTTGTTTGAATTGCACTGACCTGAAAATGAAAGCAGCTGTGAGTATAATGTGCTTGTTAGTCATGGTTCAGGGCTTGAGGGGAGGGGATTTGTTTCAGGAAAAAGTGATGAGGTAGATGGGAATTGGGAGCAGCTGAGTTCATTCTTTTCAGGAGTGAGATTCCCACAAGGACTCATCAACCTTTATTTTATTCATTTATGGAATAAGGACGTTGCTAGACGTTATTACCCATCTCTAATTGCCCTTGAGACGGTGCTGGTAAGCTGCCTTCCTGAACTGCTGCGGTCTGTGTGGTGAAGATACTCCCACAATATGGTTGGGAAGGGAGTTCCAGGATTTTGACCCAGTGGCAGTGAAGGAACAGCGATATACTTCCAAGTCAGGATGGTGTGTGACTTGGAGGGGAATGCAGGTTGTGATGCACCTGCTACCCTTGACCTAGGTAGTAAAGGTTGTGGGTTTGGGATGTGCTGTGGAAGAAGCCTTAGCGAATTGCATAATTACATCTTGTAGATAGTACACACACTGCAGCATGTTGTGGTGATGGTGGAGGGAGTAAATGTTTAAGCTGGTGGACAGGATGCTGATCAAGCGGGCTGCTGTATCATGGATGGTGTCGAGCTTCTTGAGTTTTGTCGTAGCTGCACCTATCCAGGCAAGTTTTTAGTTTAGAGATACAGCACTGAAACAGGCCCTTCGGCCCACCGAGTCTGTGCCGACCATCAACCACCCATTTATACTAATCCTACACTAATCCCATATTCCTACCACATCCCCACCTGTCCCTATATTTTCCCTACCATCTACCTATACTAGTGACAATTTATAATGGCCAATTTATCTACCAACCTGCAAGTCTTTTGGCTTGTGGGAGGAAACCGGAGCACCCGGAGAAAACCCACGCAGACACAGGGAGAACTTGCAAGCTCCACACAGGCAGTACCCAGAATTGAACCCGGGTCGCTGGAGCTGTGAGGCTGCGGTGCTAACCACTGCGCCACTGTGGAGAGTATTTCGCCACAATCCTGACTTGTGCCTTGTAGATGGTGAAAAGACTTTGGTGAGACAGGAGGTGAGTTACTTGCTGCAGAATTCTCAGCCTCTGTCCTGCACTTGCAGTCACAGTATTTATGTGGCTGGTCCAGTTAGGATTTTGGTCAATGGTAACCCCAGGATGATGGTAGTGTTGTTTACTGTCAAGGGGAGGTGGTTAGATTCTCTCTTGTTGGAGACAATGGCCTGACATTTGTGTAGCATGAACGTTACTAGGTACTTATCAGCCCAAGCCTGAATGTTGTCCAGATTTTGCTGCATGTGGGCACGGCCTGTTTCAGTATCTGAGGAGTCACAAATGGTGCTGAACATTGTGCAATCATCAGTGAACATCCCCACTTTTGACCTTATGATTGAAGGAAGGTCATTGATGAAGCAACTGAAGATGGTTGGGCCCAGGACACTACCCTGAGGAATGCCTGCAGTGATGTCCTGGAGCTGAGATGATTGGCTTCCAACAACCACAACCATCTTCCTTTGTGTTAGGTATGACTCCAACCAGTGGAGCATCTTCCCCCGATTCCCATTGACTTCTGTTTTGCTCGGGTCCTTGGTGCCATGTTCAGTCAAAGGCTGCATTGAAGTCAAGGCAGTCATTCTCACCTAACCTGGAATTCATCTCTTTTGTACATGTGTGAACCAAGCCTGCAATGATGTCTGGAGATGAGTGGTCCTGGCAAAACCCTACTGAGCATCAGTGAGCAGGTTATTGGTGAGTAGGTGTTTCTTGATAGCACTGCCGATGATTGCAGGTAGAGTGATGGGTTGGTAATTGGCCAGATTGGATTTGTCCTTTTGTGAACAGGCCATACCTGGGTAATTTTCCACTTTGTCGGGTAGATGCCAGTGTTGTAGCTGTACTGGAACCTGTAATTAGTTACGAAGCAGCACAGCTTAAAAGGATGCTCATTTTCAAAGTGGTGCAATTTTAAATTAGAAGCTTTATTTGTTGTGCGCCTGTCATTATGTGATTGACTGACCTCCTATAGTGCAGCCCTGTAACTGGATCCTTGACTGACTTGACAGCCCGTTACTGTGAGGTTGACTCATCCCATGTGAGTATAGTCTCCATCTTGGCCACATCAAGCATTAATGGCACAAGAAGCTGTGACACTTCCCACCAGAAGCAGAGAAAATTTGAGGGTGGAGGTGTGGCGGAAGAGTGAATACAGGTGGCCTCTGCCACTGTCTGTAGGTTATCAATAGTTGACTTTAGAGGTGACTTGGGACTACAATGTCCGATGACCCATCCAGCTGATAGTGTCAGGCAAGACAGAGAAGGAAATAGAAAGTGGGGGGGAATAGGGAAGTAAAGTTACCCAGACAAAAATCTAATTAAATATAAATGAAGCATAGAAGCTGCACTCACTAACACTTACATTTGTCATGGGCACACTGGTTTCAGTTTTTCCTCTCCTCCCCCATGCACCTGCCACTTGCATCTCTGGATTGCCGACCAGCCTGAGTAACAGACTAATAGCTTTGATTTTACATGGAGATTTTAGACACTGGTTCCTATGGATACAGACAGGATATCTGTCAAGTGGAGTGTTGGAGGCAGGTGTGCACACAGTTAGACCTTGAGCTCTCTAGTATTTGGATTTGCAAGAGCATGAGACTGAAGTGAACCTGGATTTTCTGTTATGAATTAAATAAGACAGGGCAGTCTCACAGAGATCTTAGTCAAGTTGGTTGCTTGAGCCAGAGAGTTTTTTTATTCATTCATGGGATCAAGTGTTGCTGGAAAGGCCAGCATTTATTGTCCATCCCTGTACAACTGAGTGGCTTGCTAGGGCATTTCAGTGGACAGTTGAGAATCAACCACATTGCTGTGACTCAGGGATCACATGTAGGCTAGACCGGGTAAGGACGGTAGATCTCCTTCCCTGAAGGACATAGTGAACCAGATTTTATTTTTACAACAATCCAGTAGTTTCTTGGCCACCATTACTGATACTAGCTTTTAGTTCTAGATTTATTTAATTAACTGAATTTAAATTTTCCAACTGCCATGGTGAAATTTGAACTCATTTCTCTGGATCATTAGTTCAAGTCTCTGTCTTACTAGTCTGGTACCATAATCGCTATGTTACTGTATACCAAACATTTACAAGACTGGTGGATAGTTTAACACTGTAGCAACAGTGGATTTGTTGGCTTCTGTAACATTCTACTGTTAATTAGGTGCTGGAAAATAGAACATAGTAGTTCGACATATTGCCAGCGTGTTGGCCAGGTATTTGTTAATATAGTGTTGATACACATGGCTCAGTTGATCACGGTAAGTGCATCAGATGCAGATCTGAAATAGATTTCAGGTCGTGTGCCCCGTTATCACATCAGGATAAAGATAAACTTGAACTTATTCAAAATTCTACCACCCACATCCCAACTCACACCAAGTCCTGTTCACTAAGACCACCTATTTCCACCTCTGTAACCAGCCTTCACTCTGTCTCAGCTCATCATTCATGCCTTTGTTATCTCCAGACTTGACTATTCCAATGTACTCCTGGCTGTTCTACATTTTGTCCTCTGTAAACTTGAGGTCATCCAAAACTCTGCTGCCTGTGTCTTAACTCCCACCCAGTCCCATTCACCTATCACCGCTGTGCTCACTGACCTACATTGGCTCCTGGTTCAGTAACGTCTTGATTTTAAAATTCTCATCCTGTTTTCAAATCCCTGCATGGCCTCGCCCCTCTCTATCTCTGGAATCTCCTCCAGCCCCACAACCGTCCAAGATATCTGCGCTCATCTAATTCTGACCTCTTTAGTATACCCGATTTTAATTGCTGCACCTTTGGTGGCTGCATCTTCAGTTGCCCAGACCCGAAGCTCTGGAATTCCCTTCCTAACCTCTCCACCTCTCTACCCAGCTTTCCTCCTTTAAGACACTCCTTAAAATCTACCACTTTGGCTGAGCCATTGGTCATCTGACCTAATATCTCCTTATGTGGCTTGGTGTCATATTTTGTTTGATGACGCTTCTATGAAGTACCTTGGGATGTTTATCACGCTAAAGGTATTACATAAATGCAAGTTTCTGTTAATAAAAAAACAGTCAAATTTGTGTATTATACTCTTGTTATAGTTTACCCCAAATACTCCCAACCAAGTGGCTCAGATTATTTTATGTATCTGGCTAAAACTAATTCCTATTTACAAACGTTACTTCCGGTTGCCTTGATTTTTGGTCACTTTTGTGGCAACATTGAAACTATCTCTTTAAACAAAAATACAAATTTCCATATTAAGCAGTTGCTGCATTGATTTGTCCATGAACCAATCGAATCAGTCCAAATGCTTTTTCCCAAAAAAAATCCATTCTTTTCTTGACAACTGAAATTTAGAAAATCCAAAATAAGATTTTAAACAAAATAAAATTGAAAACATTCCATTATTTCATAATAACATTATTGAATGTATCTGTTGGTCCATTGTTTGTATCTTTGTTGCCTTGATTAAAATTTTTACTCAAAGCCTCAGCCCATTGCAAAAATCTGGGCCTCAATTGGAAATATTTATGTCAGAAAAAGTTGCAGAGCGCTCCAATCACAGCTGTACAGACTGAATGGGCTGGATTTTGTTGAGCTTCTGATGTTAGGCTCGGTGGCTGGGGTGGGTTGGCGGAGGGGGCCAGATGATCGCAGCGGCAGTGGCCTGCCACAGAGACCAACGCCAGGATTGCCAGGCTCGATCTTCCCGGTGGTTGTGTGGCTCTGTGGCAGCCCCCCTGCATCTTACTGGCTGTCCAGGATCTTCTGTGCGATGGGCAGCACTCATGTGCCTTCACTTTCCCGTCCAGGTGGGGAAGGGGGGAACTTAGGATTTTTAGTGTATTTGGGGGCAGGGGTGGGGGTCAACTCTGTATTTCTAGTGTGGGGGTGGGGGAGTGGGAAGGGTGACGGCAGCACTTTCGGGGGGAGAAGTCAAATTTTCAATGTAAGTGTTTTGGTGAGGGGGAAGGGGGGACATTTATTTTCATTGTATTGTGGGAGTGGGGGGGGGTTGTGAGACAGGTCAGGAATGTGTAGTGAGTGGGGGGTGGGGGTTCAGCTCTGTAGTTTCTGTGCAGGTCTGGCAGCCCTTTAAAAATGGCACCAGCCTGGCAGATGCCGGTCACGGCATTGCTGAGGCTGCCCCCACCGTGTGATTGGGGGGTGGGGAGGTGGCCTGCCCTGCATATTTAAATGAGCCGCCGCGCACTATATCAAGTGGCCCGCAGCCCGTGTGTGCGGGCTGCCACTTTCTTTGCCTGCCGCCATTCCCAGCTGGGGGAGAATAAGATTCAGCCCAGCATGTGCAATGTGTAGAATTTCCCACCTTGCAATCTACATCAATAGGATTGGAAGTATAGAAAGTTCTATCCCATTATTCTGTGCAAATTTGTGTGTTTATTTGCTTTTTACAAAGATTTTTAAACAATCTGGAGATTGTATTTTCAAAATATTCATTTTAGCCCCATTTCCTTCGAAGTATTAAAAGTGTTTTCTATTATGAGGATCTTTGATCAGTAGAAATTGTGGTTTCTTTGCTTTCCTTTATAACTGTTAACATAGGTTGGTTATTGAGAATAGATTTCTTTTTCTTCAAAATTCATTTAAGAAAATCTTTCTTTTCTGAACCATTACTACCACTACTTTTGTATCACGGGAAAAGCTTATGATGGGATGTCCAGTTTGGCTATTCATTCAATGGCCTCCTAGGATGCCAAGTGGAGAAATGTGGTGCCTCTTGCAACAGATCTTAGTGGGCAGGTTGATATGATGTGTTCCATGGTCTGGGTCTCATGGCCACAACCATACTTAGGGTCATCCCTCATCTTCCACGTATGGAGCAGGTGGCTGCATTGTCCATGCCCTGTGCAGGTGCAGTTGAGCGCTGTGCACTGTTTCTGAGGGAGGTCAAAGCCAGTGTTGAGAAGTTTTATGCTGCATGAATAGGGTTTGATATCAGTTGCATGAATATTAGTTGCTGTTTCCCACAATGGCCGATGCAATGTTAAATGCTTTCAAGTCTTTTTAAATGGGAATGTTGGGGTTGAAAATGACTTTTCCCATTGTGGTGGAGCAGGATGGCAGCATAGCAAATGGCAGCAATGTTGGACAGTACCAGCAAGCATGAAAGCATTGAATATTCTGAACTATTTTTGAGGGGTTAAGTGAATATTTTTATTTAAAATTGGGAATCTATAAACAACAAACTTTGTTATTATGAGATAATGTTTATCTTTTGATAGATTGGGGATCCTGATGGCTTTAAAGGGGCCCATTTTCTTGGGTTCCTCCACCATCAGGTTGCTAGACCTTTGCACCCTCAAATACTGCCAGATTCCAGCAAACCCCAGTTTGGCCAGGTTCTGTCATCCCGAAACTCCCAAACACTCCCCAGTTCAGCTGCATTCAAGGACCACCTTTCTTAGGACTTCCTCCCATTCTCAGAACCCTCTCTCAGTACTCACAAACCCTAGACCACACGTGGTTCCTGATCCCAGGGTGACCCCTATGCTCCCAGTCCTGGGTCTCCCTCATTAA
Organism: Heterodontus francisci; assembly: GCF_036365525.1. Classification (NCBI taxonomy): domain Eukaryota; kingdom Metazoa; phylum Chordata; class Chondrichthyes; order Heterodontiformes; family Heterodontidae; genus Heterodontus; species Heterodontus francisci. Next base: position 81,021,488 of record NC_090392.1, on the reverse strand, counting down.
TGCTCCATAACATTGGCTGCCTCTCCCAGTGAACCCAGTATCTCTTCCAGACGGCAAGACCTGTCCCAGTGTTTCCACAACTCCAACTCAATCTTCCAAGACACTGAGCTGCCCTCAAAGTATTAGTGGACCCTGAGACTCATGCTGTTAATGTCATTGTGGACTGTCCTCAATGCTGATAAGTTAATGTTCCTGATGATATGACTGATCAAAACACCCTTGTAATTATAATGCGTCTGACATACTATAAATAATGCCACAGAAGATCAGCTAGCTTTATATAAATAAAAGCAAAATACTGCGGATGCTGGAAATCTGAAACAAAAACAAGAAATGCTGGATTCACTCAGCAGGTCTGGCAGCATCTGTGGAAAGAGAAGCAGAGTTAACGTTTCGGGTCAGTGACCCTTCTTCGGAACTCCGAGTTCCGAAGAAGGGTCACTGACCCGAAACGTTAACTCTGCTTCTCTTTCCACAGATGCTGCCAGACCTGCTGAGTGAATCCAGCATTTCTAGCTTTATATAAATGTGGATTGAGGCAAAGAATGTTTGAGATGACAATGTGGAGCATAGTTTTATATTTCCAAGGCATGCATTTCAAACTCTTTGGGTGTTACAGCTGCTGAGCAGCAGATGTTGGAATGTCTCTGGAATCCAGTAAAAGCAGAATTAAGTTCCATAGTTAAAGGATTTGTCTCCTTGGGCATCATTTCATATTTTGGAGATTATCAGGCAGAAAGTCTGCTCCAGTCATATCAAGGAGTTTGGAGGTCATTTCATATTTAGTCACAGTGATAAAAATCGGGCTCAACTGACTTCTGCTGTAAGCATTGTCCTAAATCTCTGCCCATCCTATTTGTAGCCATTGTATGGAATCCCACTACCCCATTGCCAACCCGAGGGCTTCTTCCTGGTTGTCATGGTGCTGTTCACAGACTGCAACTGGATGTGTACTGTTAATGCAGGGCCTGCACGTAATCTCACAGTGTTGATGCAGGGACTTCTCCTACTCTTACAATGGTGATACATTCCTTGATCTTGCTGTAGGTCCAGGGCCTGTTTTTTTTTTATGGCATTAGTGCTCATTATATCAGTGCAGAATGGTATTACTGTTCCCAGAGTGCTAATGCAGACTCTGGATATAGTCTTCATGGACAGTACCTCACCACTACTCAGTAAGTGAGAAGTTGTTTGTTACAGACAAGCTGTTTATGCCGGAGGAAGTTTTCTCTGAAAGCTCTAGTAAGGTCAGGCAGCCTTTAGTATAGAGATTACTGTCTGTTAAGGATGTCTACAGCTTTCTCTTAGTGTAACATAATACTTCCCCTCATCATCTTTTTGCCTCTACTTCCTTTGAAGCCGAAAAATTAGAAATAGCAGGGATTTAACGGCTTTAGTGCTTTTTACAATGCAATTTTGATGTGAGAAACAGGTGAATCCTTCCTTGGTTGTTTAGTGAATGATACTGTTCAGTTGTGTCTGTTATAGTCTGAGAACAGGGTCTGATGTCGGGGTAATTGTCACAATCATATTATTGCTGATTTAACAGTGACACTGCTACGTACTCCTAGACCTGTGACAGTGCAAATTCATAACTCATTAGGTTATATCAGAGGAGCCCTCAGAGTAGATTCTCCCTCTGATTCCCTGTCTCACCTTATGTGGAAGCATCTCATCTATCCTCATGGTCTGGCCAGGAATTATGGGATGGTACAAAGGGCGATCAATGAACTGTAAACAAATGTGTTTTTGTGAGGAAATTACTGTTTTAAAAATGTGTGTACAACAGCCTACACTGCTATGTGCAGCAATATATTTAATAGCTTTATGACTGAAACTGCTTTAAATACCTTTGTGCACTATGACCATGAGCTGTCTTTCCCTTGTGTCATTGATTGACCCTTCCTCTAGCATCACATTAACAATCTTGTAATCAGAATAATAACTTGTATTTATATGAGAGAAAAAAGGATTTACATTTCTTTACCGCCTTTCATAACCTCAGGATATCTCAATTAAGTACTTTGTGAAGTGTAGTCACTCTTGTAATGTAGTGTCTTTAACATAGAAAAATATCCCAAGGCACTTCACAGGAGTGTAGGAAAAATAACACCATAAAATAGGTCCAGATACCATCCAGTGGCCATATACTGATCTCCATTCCCAGTCCAGTGTCATTCCATTTAAGCAATTTGCACCCTGTTCCAAAACTGTTCTCGTTATGCTGCACTTATATTGAATCCTGCAGCTTTCTTCCTCCCATCTGCATGGTTCTCCGGACGTTGGTAAATATTCCGAGCTTCCAGATACCTATGGGGACCACCTTTCCATTATGTGCAGTTAGAGTTTGGTAATCTCTGGCTGTGTTTACTCATCTAGATTCTTTTGCTCAGTGTGTAAATGCAGCAGAGTTCAGACTGAATGTAAAATGGAGCCATGCGGGGTTACTGCTCTATGAGTTGAGCGGCTGGTAAATGATCATAAAATGAGGGGTTTTAAACATCTCTATTACTGGCTGCGCCAACTGGCAGAATTCCTTAAAACAGATGAGGAGTAAATAATAAGCCTTTCATTAGCACCCTTGCTATTTTATGAGAAGAGGGCAAGGGTCAGAGGACCCATTTCCTGCTGATATTTTAAAACCAGTGAGGTCAGGGTAGTTTTGTATTTCATTGTTTTCTCCCTGAGTTGTTTTCAGTTTTAAGGGGACGTGGGCACTCACTGGTAAGTAGCATGGATTTTTCTCTGATATTTTTTTCCTTCTTTCTCTCTTGAGGTTCTTCCCAGTTAGATTGTTAAAGAATGATTGGTTCATGAGATGCTGCAAGAAAACAAACTGGTTACAAAGCCACTTTTTCTCACTGCTTGATATATAGACAGTGTAGGGAAACTATCCACAGCATTCTCCCAATCTTCTGCCACAACTTCAGCGGAGACCCTGGAGAAATAACTAATTTTAGCAATTTATACCATTTTCCCAGCTGAAGCCATGGCAGTAAAATCAGAATCCCTGTGCATGTTTTTGTTGTTGTTTCCATGTGCTATAATGCAGCCAATCATACTCAGACACCTGCCAGCTAATTGCCTGGCCCTGCTCGAAACACATGTAATGAATTACTTGCCTGAAAATCACATTTATCTTGCAGATCCCAGAATCTGTAGTCTGGATAATGAACTTCTTTGCAGTCCTACCTGATACTCCTCTCAATCTGATACACCCCTCAACCAACATGAGCTCTGTCCCAACAACGGAATACAGTCCTGCAGCTCCCCTTATGCTCCAGTGAGCAAATGTAACTCTAGGTATGAACAGTTCCAAGACATATAGACCAAGAAAGTCCCAGATTTGATCCCTGTACTGTGCTCAGTTATCTGATCTCATCCAGGGCAGCAGTTGAGGGACTACAATTGGCCCCAGCACCCTTGGTCTAAGAAGGAGAAATGAAGCAGAATTCCAGTGTCCAGCGACTTTTGTGGGAAAGTGTACGCATATTGGGAAAGACAAAAGTTGGGCTTGGCGCTGATGCCTCAGGACAAAGTCTACACTCGTATATGCAAACAACCATTTTTAGAAGGTACCAGAGGACAGCCAGCACCCAGAGAACTGTACACAGCTTGAGTCAGTAGCTAATCTGTGCTGATCTAGCTGGGTTGCTGTAGAGTTTCTCCAGTTGCCCTCAGGGTCTCTTAGCTGGAGAGGAGAAAATTTACTAATCCTTGTATATGATCGTTGCCTAGTGTCCTCTGGAAAGTATGAGATCATAAGAAATAGGAGCAGGAGTAGGCTATTCGGCCCCTCGAGTTAGCTCCGCCATTCAATAAGATCGTGGCTGATCTGATTGTGGCCTTAACTTCACTTTCCTGCTGGCCCCTCATAATCCTTGACACCCTTTTGGATTAAAAATCTGTCTAACTCAGCCTTGAATATATTCAATGACCCAGCCTTCACTGCTCTCTGGGGAAGAGAATTTCAAAGCTTAATGAGTCTCTGAGAGAAGTTCCTCCTCAGCTCCGTCTTAAATGGAGACCCCCTTAGTTTTAAACTGTGTCCCCTAGTTCTAGATTCCTCCACAAGGGGAAATATCCTCTCAGCATCTACCCTGTCAAACCCCCTCAGAATCTTATATGTTTCAATAAGATCACCTCTCTAAACTCCAATGAGTATAGGCCCAACCTGCTCAACCTTTCCTCATAAGACAACCCCTTCATCCCAGGAATCAGCCTAGTGAACCTTCTCTGAACTGCTTCCAATGCAAGTTATCCCTCCTTAAATAAGGAGACAAAAACTGTATGCAGTACTCTAGGTGTGGTCTCACCAATGCCCTGTATAGTTGTACTTCTCTACTTTTATGCTTCACACCCCTTGCAATAAATGTCAACATTCAATTTGCCTTCCTATTTACTTGCTGTTCCTGTTTGCTAACATTTTGTAATTCATGTACAGGGTCACCCAGATCTCTCTGTATCACAGCATTCTGCAGTCCTTCTCCATTTAAATAATATTCTGCTTTTCTATTCTTCCTGCCAAAGTGGACAACCTCACATTTTCCCACATTATACTCCAGCTGCCAAATTTTTGCCAACTCACTTAACCTATCTCTCCCTTTGCAGACTTTGTCTCCTCCTCACAACTTGTTTTCCTATTTATCTTTGTATCATCAGCAAATTTGGCTCCAATACACTCGGTCCCTTCATCCAAGTTATTAATATAGATCGTAAATAGTTGAGGCACCTGGACTGATCCTTGTAGCACTCCACTAGTTACAGTTTGCCAATCTGAAAATGCTGTATTTATCCTGACTATCTGTTTCTTGTTAGTTCGCCAATCCTCTATCCATGCTAATATATCACCCCCAGCACCATGAGCTCTTATCTTGTGTAGTTACATTTTATGTGGCACCTTATCAAATGCCTTTTGGAAATCCAAATACACTACATCTACTGGTTCCCCTTTATCCACCCTGCTTGTTACATCCTCTATAAGAATGACCTGATGCCTTATTGAAATTATATTGACTACATCGTCTACTCAAAACCTCACACTAACATACTGAGTGTTCTTGGACCTTTGGCTTCTAATTGGCTGATTGAAAACAGCGTCAGTGGCTGCCTGCATTCACACATCCCAACTGACCATGTATAGCTTTCTGCACAACTGGGGCTTTTACTGCCCTTGGTAAATGCTATCCATCTGCCAGGCACAAGGTTGTGTGTGTACTCTTCGGAGGGAAGCCTCTTAAACAATCTTGTAAAATTGTAAAATCAAAGTACTGTATCTGTGTGAGGATAAGACCCTCGCAATTGAATAGCCTGCCAATCGTAAAGGTTCTTAGTGGTTCTGAACCTTTTTTGGGGGGTTTTGGGCAAGCCAAAACAATTGTGGACAATAGTTTTAATGCAACAAATTAAAGGATTTATTAAGTAACAAAATAATACTCAACAACCAGGCAATAGTTTACAAGTCACACACGGTCTTTACTTCTCACAGCACTTTGACACCAACAACACTATTTCTGGCCTCTTCTTACTTTTTTCTTCTCTCTAGTAAAGCTGTAACCCTTTCCCTAACCAGACCACCCTCCCCAGCTCTTTTGATTAGTTTCAGGTGTAGTGATCACTTTCTTATTGGTTAAAGTGACAGGCACCTAGGGCACTACTATCCACTACACAGTCCCTTGGTTCTCTGGAGATAAGGGAGCCCGCGTTTTACAGGAATTAGGGTCATGTGGTTTCTAGGAATCCTGCTTTATCACTGAAACTCAAGGGTACCACATGATTTCCAAGAATTCTGCCGCCTGGGGAGACAACGTGATTTCCAAGAATCTGAACTCTTGGGGGAATCACATGGTTTCAAGGCAAAGGGTCTGCACTTCCTGTATTGTCTTATCAATGAAATTATTCGGGCCAAATAATGTTTTCAACCATGACAAAATATAAGAGGGTGCATAAACTCAAAACTTAAACAATATTAAAACTAGTTCATGTGACAACTAGGATGTATAACAATAAATATATAACTGGAGTGTATAAAATACTAATGTACAAAAATATGGTGTATAACCTATGGCAAAAAGATTTCAAAATACACTTGATACATGTGCATGTATAAATTAATCGGAACATAGTTCATATTCTTACACAATGCTCACCATCTGAACTCAGACGTGAATAATAACCACTTAAGGCCAATTAGCATCATGGAGCTTTACCTGATGAGGAGCAACATCTGCAAGAGAGGGAAAAAATCTATTTCTCACTTTGCCTTGATAAATTCCCCATCCCGTGAACTCGTTAATAAACCCATATTTGTTTCTTTGTTTTAAGATGGCAGTGCTGCTTTTTCCAGAGGGTGGGGCTGGCTAGCTTAGATGGTTAGTATGTGGTTCAGAACAACATCAACAGCTTGGCTTCAATTCCCATTCCAATCTGTGGAAGGCAACAGGAAACTACCTGATATACCATCTTCCCGAGTCATGCTGATCTCTCCTATGTGGAGTAAAAGAGCAGAGGACCTGCCCTTTGGCAGACCACCACTATGGCACAGCTTGTTCCAGAATTATAAATTTTAAGGAAAATTCAGTGAAATATTTGGATGTTAATGAGGTACCATTTAATATGTTGGCACCAGGTGTTGTCCTTGAAGATAACCACCTGCTTGTCCCATTAGCATGGTGGGCTGTGTGCAGGGCTGACGGTTATGGTTACATGTAGGTTGTGGGCCAGGTATCACCAGGAGATGAGATTTGGAGTGAACTGAACATTAAAGAAATATAAATGCAAAAGCAAAATACTGCAGATGCTGAAAATCTGAAATAAAAATGAGAAATGCTAGAAATACTTCAGGTCTAGCAGCATCTGTGGAGAGAGACACAGAGTTAATGTTTCAGATCAATGACCTTTCAGCAGAACTGGAGAAATTAGAGATATGATAGGTTTAAAGCAAGTAAAGGGACAGGGATAGGGGAGGATAGATCAAAAGGGAAGGTATGTGATAAAATGGAAAATAGGAGAGATTAAATGATAAAATCATGGTGCAAGGCAAAAGTAGGGGGTGGTGCAATAAAGGTCTTAATTCTTAATTCTTCCATGGGATGTGAGCGTCACTGGCAAAGCCAGCATTTGTTGCCCAATTGTCCTTGAGAAGGTGGTGGTGAGTCGCCTTCTTGCACTGCTGCAGTCCATCTGGTGTAGGTACACCCACAGATATGTTAGGAAGGGAGTATTCCAGCATTTTCTGTTTTTATTAAAGAAATACAGCTGTTTGTAGTAGTAGCATTAATCCGCGAACAGCTGGACATCAATCATTCTTCTTCAGTTACCAGGACTCAGGGTTATTGTTAGAACAACAATAACATACATTTATATAGCATCTTTAATGTAGTTAAACATTCCAAGGGGCTTCAAATGAGCCTAATCAAAACAAAATTTTACAGTGAGCCCCTTAAAGAGATATTCGGGCAGGTGACAAAAAGCTAGGTCTTAAGGAATGAACACAAGAACACAAGAAATAGGAGCAGGAGTAGACCATATGGTCCATTGAGCCTGCTCCGCCATTCAAAATGATCATGGCTGATCTTAGGATTCAACTCCACTTTCCCGCCCATTCCCCATATCCCTTTATTCCTTGAGAGACCAAAAATTCTGTCTATCCCAGCCTTAAATGTATTCAGTGATGGAGCATCCACAACCCTCTGGGGTAGAGAATTCCAAAGATTCACAACCCTTTGAGTGAAGTAATTTCTCCTCATCTCAGTCCTAAATGATTGGTCCCTTATCCTGAGACTGTGTCCCCATGTTTTAGATTCCCCGACCAGATGGAAACAATCTCTCAGTGTTTACCCTATCCGGCCTCTTAATGTCTTAAATGAGGAGAGGGAGGTGGCGAGGCAGTGAGGTTTAAGGATATATTCAATGACCTCCCAATGTGCATCATATAACTGCAGTACCAGCTATGACATCCACGATAACTGTGGCAAAAATAATGAATTGGATCTAGCCCAGGTAAATTGGAATCAAAGATGGGAAGACAAAACTGTAATTGAACAATGGACTGTTTTAAAGAGGAGCGAGTTTGGATACAGTTGAGGTACATTCCCATGAGGGGAAAAGATAGGACAAACAATCCAGAGCTCCCTGAATGATAAGCGAGATAGAGAGCGTGATGAAGCAAAAAGGGGTGTGTATGACAGATGTCAGGTGGATAATACAGTTGAGAACCAGGCTGTATATAGAATGTTCCGAGGGGAAGTGACAAAAGAAACAGGAGCAGCAAAGAGAGAGTGGGAGAAGAGATTGGCAGTTAACATAAAAGTCTTCGATAGGCATATAAATAGTAAAAGGATGGTAAAAGGAGGAATTACACATGGAGGCAGGTGGCATGGCTGAGATACTACATGAGTACTTTGCATCTGTCTTTACCAAGGAAGAAGATACTGCCCAAATCACAGTGAAAGAGGAGGTAGTTGAGACACTGCATGGGCTAAAAATTGATGAAGAAGGAGGTATTAGATAGGCTGTCAGATCTTAAAGTTGATAAGTCATTGGGACCAGATGTAATACATCCAAGGATACTGAGGAAAGTAAGGGTGGAAATTGCAGATGCACTGGCCATAATCTTACAAGTCTCCTTAGATACTTGGATGGTACCAAAGGACTGGAGAATTGCAAATGTTACACCCTTGTAAAGCCTGGCTTGGGTATAAAAGTAAATCCCGATCCGGGCCCGGTCTGACAACAGCCAACCTGAATCTGACCCGGGCCCGAGTCCTTTAATTTTTTTAAATGCCTGACCCGACCCGACCCAAAAATAACAAACATATTAATGAAGCAGAAAAAAATCGTAGGTTAAAACGAAAACAGTACGAAACAAAACAGTACAGTCCAGCCCATCCCGACCCGAGCCCGAATGCTGGACGCAGAATACAGACCCGACCCGAACCCGACACATATCGTCGGGTTCAGGTCGGGTAGTCAGACTTTACATCCTTGGTCAAGAAGGAGTGTAAGGATAAGTCCAACATCTACAGGCCAGTCAGTTTAAACTTGGTGGTGGCCAGTTAGCTTAACATCTGTCATAGAGAAAATGTTAGAAGCTATTATAGCAATTTAGAAAAATACAAGGTAATCAGGCAGAGTCAACATGGTTTTGTGAAAGGTAAATCATGTCTAGCCAACTTATAGGAGTTCTTTGAAGAAGTAACACGTGCTATGGATAAAGGGGAACTGGTGGATCTACTGCACTTGGATTTCCAGAAGGCATTTGATATGGTGCCACATCAAACGTTATTGCGGAAAATAAAAGCTCATGGTGTAGGGGGTAACATACTGGCATGGATAGAAGATTGGCTAGCTAACAAGAAACAGAGAGTAGGCATAAATGGCTTTGAGATGTCTGCTGTACAGTATCCATGTTTCCGACATATACAGGAAGGCAGGTAACGCTGTGGCCCTGTAGATCATGAGCTTGACACCAGGTTCAGTGCTGTATCTCTCTATGACTCTATACAGGGCATTGGTGAGACCACATCTGGAGTGTTGTGTATAGTACTGGTCTCCTTATTTAGCTAAGGATGTAAATGTGTTGGAAGCAGTTTAGAGAAGGTTTACTAGAATAATACCTGGAATGTGTGGGTTGGCTTATGAGGAAAGGCTAGGCTTGTATCCGCTGCAGTTCAGAAGAGTCAGAGGCAACTTGATTGAAACATCAGATCCTGAGGAGTCTTGACAGGGTGGATGTGGAAGGAATGTTTCCCCTTGTGGGAGAATCTAGAACTGGGGATCACTATTTAAAAATAAGGGGTTGCCCATTTAAGACAGAGATGAGGAGAAATTATTTCTCTCAGAGGGTCGTGAGTCTTTGGAATTCTCTTCCTCAAAAGGCGGTGGAAGCAGAGTCTTTGAATATTTTCAAGGCAGAGGTAGATAGATTCTTGATAAGCAAGGGGGTGGAAGGTTATCGGGGGTAGGTGGAAATGTGGAGTTGAGGTTACAATCAGATCAGCCATGATCCTGTTGAATGGCAGAGCAGCTCGAGGGGCTGAGTGGCCTACTCCTGCTCCTAATTCGTATGTTCGTATGAGAGCTTTGAGAAGCGATAATTTGAAATAAAATTAACAGGCATTTGGCCAAATGTGGACTAATTAAGTAATAAGGGCAAATTATGCTTGCTTAACTTGCTTAAGTTTTTTGATGAGGTAACAGAGAGGGTTGATGTGAGGTATTCCCAAAGGCATTTGATAAAGTGTCACATAACAGGTTTATCAGCAAAGTTAAAGCCCATGAATAAATGGGACAGTAGAAGCATGAATACAAAGTTGCCTGAGTGACAGGACAGAGAATGTAAGGTGAACTTGAAGGTATATAGTGGTGTTCCCCAGGGTTGGAGTTAGCACCATTGCATTTCTTGATCTATATTAATGATTTACAGGAGCACAATTTCAAAATTTGCAGATGACACAAACTGTGAGGAGGAGTCATAGAGTCATTTAGAGCATAGAAGGAGGCCATTCGGCTCATTGAGACAATGCTGACTCTCTGTGGAGCAATCCAGTCAATCCCATTCCAACACTCTATCCCCGTAGCCCTGCAAGTTTATTTCCTTCAATTCAAGTGCCCAACCAATTTCCTTTTGAAATCATTGATTGTCTCTGCTTCCTCCACCCTGATGGGCAACAAGTTCCAGGTTATTAGCACTCGCTGCGTAAAAAAAGTTCTTCCTCACATTCCCCCTGCATCTCTTGTCCAAAACCTTAAATCTGTGTCCCCTAGTCCTTGTACCATCAGTTAATGGGAACAGTTTTTCCTTGTCTACCTTATCTAAGCCTGTCATAATCTTGTACATCTTTATCAAATCTCCCCTCAATCTCCTTTGGTCCAGGAAGAACAATCCCAGCTTTTCCACCTAACCTTGTAACTAAAATCTCTCATCCCTGGAACCATTCTGGTAAATCTCCTCTGCACCCTGTCAGAACCCTCACATCCAGAATTGGACACAGTACTCTACTTGGGGCCTAACCAGAGCTTTATAAAGGTTTGGCATAACTTCACTGCCTGTGTACTCTATGCCTCTATTTATGAAGCCCAAGACCCATGTACTTTGCTAACCACTCTCTCAATATGTCTTGCTATCTTCAAAGATGGATGCACATGCACCCCCAGGTCCCTCTGTTCCTGCACACTCTTTAAAACTGCACCATTAAGTCTTTATTGCCTCAACCTATCCCTTCTGCCAGTAGTCTGCCCATTCTGCTAGCCTATCTATGTCCTGTTGCAGGCAGTTCATATCATCCTCACTGTTTGCCACACCTCCAAGTTTGGTATCATCAGCAAATTTTGAAATTCTACTCTGTATTCCAAGATCCAAGTCATTTATATGTAGCAAAAAAAGCAGTGGTCCCAGAACTGACCCTTGGGGAACACCACTGTCTACCATCCTCCAGTCTGAAATACAACCATTTACCACGACTTGCTGTCTTCTGTCCTTGAGCCAATTTTTTATCCAATTGGACACTGACCTTCCTATTTCATGAGCCTCTATTTTGCTAACTAGCCTTTTATATGGTACTTTATCAAACACTTTCTTAAATAGGACAGTGATTAACTTCAGGCGAACATAGACAGGCTGGCAGAATGGGTGGACAAGTGGCAGATGTAATTTAATGCAGCCAAGTGTGAAGTGATTCATTTTGGTAGGAAGAACAAGGAGAGGCTATATAAAATAACGGGTACATTCTAAAGGGGTGCAAGAGCAGAGGAACCTGGGGGTATATGTGTATAAATCATCGAAGGTGGCAGGACGGGTTGAGAAAGCAGTTAATAAAGGGATCCTGGGCTTTATAAATAAGGGCATAGAGTACAAAAGCAAGTAAGTTATGATGAATAAAAGCAAAATACTGCGGATGCTGGAAATCTGAAATGAAAACAAGAAACACTGGAAATACTCAGCAGGTCTGGCAGCATCTGTGGCGAGAGAAGCAGAGTTAACGTTTCAGTTCTGAAGAAGGGTCACTGACCTGAACCGTTAACTCTGCTTCTCTCTCCACAGATGCTGCCAGACCTGCTGAGTCTTTCCAGCGTTTCTTGAAGTTATGATAAACCTGTATAAAACACTGGTTGGGCCTCAACCGGAATTATTGTGTCCTATTCTGGGCACCATACTTTAGGAAGGATTTGAAGACATTAGAGTGGGTGCAGAAAAGATTTGCGAGAATGGTTCTAGGGATGAGAGACTTCAGTTACATGGAGAAGCTGGGGCTATTCTCCTTGGAGAAGAGAAGAGAAGATCAGGAGAAGATTTGATCGAGGTGTTCAAAATCATGAGGAGTCCGGACAGAGTAGATCGGGAGAAACTGTTCCTGTTGGCAGAAGGATCCAGAACCAGAGGAGACTGATTTAAGGTGATTGGCAAAAGACATGACAGTGACATGAGGAAAAACTTGTTTACACAAGGAGTGTTAGGATCTGAAATGCACTGCCTGAGAGTGCAGTGGTGGCAGATTCAATCAAGGCATCAAAAGTGAATTGAATGATTATGTAAAGAGAAAAGACATTGCAGGACTATGGGAAAAGGCTGGGGAGTGGGACCAGGTGAGTTACTCTTGCAGAGACCTGGCATGGACACAATGGGCCGAATGGCCTCCTACTGTGCTGTAACCGTTCTATGATTCTATGTTACATAGTCAGTAATCATAGAATAAGGAAACTGATATAAAGTAAGGGTCTAAGATATACTCAGCTTGTAGAGAAGGTAAGACATGGGTCTGCAATTGCCCACACAGCCAATTTTGGTTACTACCATGCCACTTTGAGGCATCAAGTGAGTCTAGGTGGTAACAATGGAATATAGGAGTCTTTGCAAGTAGAACTGGCCTTGATCAATGCAGACACAAAGTTGTGTGCGTGTGTATGCGTGCTTGAGTAACAGCTGGTCAGAATTGTGCTTAGCCATGTATAAAGTGCCTTGCTCATGCATTTATGTCTAAATACAGCCTCGTGAATGCCTCTCACGTGATATGTGTCCAGAGAGCCTTTTTTTTGTAAATAACTGAACGGATAAGCTTCTGGGGGTCACTCGTGCACTGAATACTATGCAGTGCAAGTGATATTACACTAGCCTGACATTGAAAAATAGCGCTGCTGCATCCTATTAAAAATTGCAAGAGTGGAATACTGAATAGATTTCAAGGAGGATCAAACAGATGCAGCTGCTGGAACAAAGCAGAGATTATTGTATACCAAACCCCGGTGATTAACGCTAACCTTCCACTTCCTGTTCAGAACAAAGGAGAGTTTCAGCCCCTTGAGTGATGTCACTGCTCACAAATGAGCCGGTCTCACAGTCCAAGCCTGAGGACTGCAGAGGAGGGGGAGGGGCATTGTAGTGGGAGTAGAGGGCACTGCAGAGGAAGGGGCACTGGAGGGAGAGAGAGGGGTACTGTTTGGGGAGCGGGCACTGCAGGGTGAGGGGAGGGAGCACATGGCATCCACAGGTGGGAGAATTACCCACTCTAAAACATTTCTCAATTCAGGATGCATTCATCACTCGTATAACAGATCCTACTCCATACCATCCGGAGAGGAGAATAGATTTACCTTTTAACCCTTTCGAGATGGATCGAGGAAAGGTAGAAACCAGTGAGTTTTTTTAAACCATGCAATAATACTATGATTTGTTCGATCCCTAGCCTCGATAGAGTTAGCTGATTTGAGCCAGAGTTGTAACTAGAGCCAGTGCAATTGCCCTTAACACTACTGGAATGAAGAGGGGAAATGTCAGCTGGATTCCCACTGCTGATTGCAGTTCACTTCCCTCCTGCTGTAAAGTGTGTGCTTGTGGATGTTGCAGCACGAGAACAGGGTCCGTGTTATGTCTTCCACAGTCATTTATCCTGCTGACACTCACAGGTATGAAGAACAGGGTCAGTGTTATGTCTTCCACAGTCATTTATCCTTCTGACACTCACAGGTATGAAGAACAGGGTCCGTGTTATGTCTTCCACAGTCATTTATCCTGCTGACACTCACAGGTATGAAGAACAGGGTCCGTGTTATGTCTTCCACAGTCATTTATCCTGCTGACACTCACAGGTATGAAGAACAGGGTCCGTGTTATGTCTTCCACAGTCATTTATCCTGCTGACACTCACAGGTATGAAGAACAGGGTCAGTGTTATGTCTTCCACAGTCATTTGTCCTGCTGACACTCACAGGTATGAAGAACAGGGTCAGTGTTATGTCTTCCACAGTCATTTATCCTGCTGACACTCACAGGTATGAAGAACAGGGTCCGTGTTATGTCTTCCACAGTCATTTATCGTGCTGACACTCACAGGTATGAAGAACAGGGTCAGTGTTATGTCTTCCACAGTCATTTATCCTGCTGACACTCACAGGTATGAAGAATGGCCACTAGATTAAGGTGCTGGAGTGCCGCTTGTGTCCAAAGTCATGTACCCCACAAAAAGCCAGTGGTGCGGGGTGGTGGAGGGTGCGGGAGCATTGGATGGGAATTGGTCTTGGGCGGTAGTGTAAATGGGGGCAGGAGGGTAGTGTTTGACATACTGGCTGATTTATGTATCCATTGACTTCAATAGAAATGAAAATTGGTTGGTGCGTACAATTGGCAGCTGATTTGCTGGAGCCCCTTCTCTGCTCCCAACAAAGACAAATTTCTACTGCAGTATCTTCTAGGGCAGAAGATTGGAAAAAGAATACAGTTTATTGTTAAAACAATGTTCATTGAGTGCCCACAGCCTGTTGCAATAATTTCATGATCTTTTAAACATCTGTTCTTTATGTGTGGTACAGTATTACTAGGTACCTATCCATATGTGTTCCATTCTTTAATTCATATTATTTTAGCATATTTTTATTTGGAGTAACAATGGATCATAGATTTTCATTGGTTTTATTACAATGTTTTCCTACATTATAAAAATACTTAATTGGCTGTAAAGCATTTTAGGATGTCCTGAGGTTGTGAAAGGCACTATATAAATGCAAGTGTTTTTCATCTATTATAGGAGAAGTTTCACAAGGATACAGTCACACTGATATTCTGGGGTCAATTTTAACAGGGGGATAAAAACAGAAAGTGCTGGAAATATTCAGCAGCCCCGGCAGCATCTGTGCAGAGACAAAAAGATTAATGTTTCAGGTTGATGAACCTTCATTAGAATTGGAAAAATGTGAAAAGTTTTAAATAGGTTAAATGGGGAATGGTGGAAAAAGAATGAAGAGGAAGCTCTTTGATAGGGCAGAAGACAGGAGACATTAAATGACAAAAGAGTTGGTCAGGCAGAGTCAAAGGAAGTAATAGACCCCCCAATAGCAACAGAGACATGGAGGAACAGATTGGGAGGCAGATTTTGGAAAGGTACAGAAGTAACAGGGTTGTTGTCATGGGTGACTTCAACTTCCCTAATATTGATTGGAACCTCCTTAGTGCAAATAGTTTGGATGGAGCAGTTTTTGTCAGGTGTGTCCAGGAAGGTTTCCTGACTCAATATGTAGATAGGCCGACTAGAGGGGAGACTATGTTGGACTTGGTGCTTGGCAACGAACCAGGCCAGGTGGCAGATCTCTCGGTGGGAGAGCATTTCGGTGATAGTGATCACAACTCCCTGAACTTTACTATAGTCATGGAGAGGGACAAGAGCAGACGGGATGGGAAAATATTTAATTGGGGGAGGGGGAATTACAATGCTATTAGGCAGGAACTGGGGAGCATAAATTGGGAACAGATGTTCTCGGAGAAATGCACGACAGAAATGTGGAGGTTGTTTAGGGAGCACTTGCTGCAACTGCTGGATAGGTTTGTCCTGATGAGGCAGGGAAGGGATGGTAGGGTGAAGGAACCTTGGATGACAAGAGATGTGGAACAGCTAGTCAGGAGGAAGAAGGAAGCTTACTTAAGGTTGAGGAAGCAAGAATCAGACAGGGCTCTAGAGGGTTACAAGGTAGCCAGGAAGGAACTGAAGAATGGACTTAGGAGAGCTAGAAGGGGACATGAAAAAGTCTTGGCGGGTAGGATTAAGGAAAATCCCAAGGCGTTCTACACTTATGTGAGGAACAAGAGGATGGCCAGAGTGAGGGTAGGGCCGATCAGGGATAGTGGAGGGAACTTGTGCCTGGAGTCGGAGGAGGTAGAGGAGGTCCTAAATGAATACTTTGCTTCAGTATTCACTAGTGAGAGGGACCTGGTCGTTTGTGAGGACAGCGTGGAACAGGTTGATATGCTCGAACAGGTTGAGGTTAAGAGGGCGGATGTGCTAGAAACTTTGAATGATATGAGGACAGATAAGTCCCCGGGGCCAGATGGGATATACCCAAGGATATTACGGGAAGCGAGGGAAGAGATTGCTGCGCCTTTGGCGATGATCTTTGCGTCTTCACTGTGCACTGGAGTAGTACCGGATGATTGGAGGATGGCAAATGTTGTTCCCTTGTTCAAGAAAGGGAATAAGGATAACCCTGGGAATTATAGACCAGTCAGTCTTACGTCGGTAGTGGGCAAATTATTGGAGAGGATTCTGAGAGACAGGATTTATGATTATTTGGAAAAGCATGGTTTGATTAGAGACAGTCAGCATGGCTTTGTGAGGGGCAGGTCATGCCTCACAAGCCTTATTGAATTCTTTGAAGATGTGAAAAAACACATTGATGAAGGAAGAGCAGTGGATGTGGTGTATATGGATTTTAGCAAGGCGTTTGATAAGGTTCCCCATGGTAGGCTCATTCAGAAAGTAAGGAGGCATGGGATTCAGGGAAAGTTGGCTGTCTGGATACAAAATTGGCTGGCCCATAGAAGACAGAGGGTGGTAGTAGATGGAAAGTATTCAGCATGGAGCTCGGTGACCAGTGGTGTTCCACAAGGATCTGTTCTGGGACCTCTGCTCTTTGTGATTTTTATAAATGACTTGGATGAGGAAATGGAAGGCTGGGTTAGCAAGTTTGCCGATGACACGAAGGTTGCTGGAGTTGTGGATAGTGTGGAAGGCTGTTGTAGGTTGCAACGGGACATTGACAGGATGCAGAGCTGGGCTGAGAAGTGGCAGATGGAGTTCAACCTGGAAAAGTGTGAAGTGATTCATTTTGGAAGGTCGAATTTGAATGCGGAATACAGGCTTAAAGACAGGATTCTTGGCAGTGTGGAGGAACAGAGGGATCTTGGGGTCCATGGCCATAGATCGCTCAAAGTTGCCACCCAAGTTGATAGGGTTGTCAAGAAAGCGTATGGTGTGTTGGCTTTCATTAACAGGGGATTGAGTTTAAGAGCCGCGAGGTTATGCTGCAGCTCTATAAAGCCCTGGTTAGACCACACTTGGAATATTGTGTTCAGTTCTGGTCGCCTCATTATAGGAAGGATGTGGAAGCTTTAGAGAGGGTGCAGAGGAGATTTACCAGGATGCTGCCTGGACTGGAGGGCATGTCCTACGAAGAAAGATTGAGGGAGCTAGGGCTTTTCTCATTGGAGCGAAGAAGGATGAGAGGTGACTTGATAGAGGGGTACAAGATGATGAGAGGCATAGATAGAGTGGATAGCCAGAGACTTTTTCCCAGGGTGGAAAGGGCTATCACCAGGGGGCATAATTTTAAGGTGATTGGAGGAAGGTTTAGGGGAGATGTCAGAGGTAGGTTCTTTACACAGAGAGTGGTGGGTGCGTGGAATGCGCTGCCAGCGGTGGTAGTAGAAGCAGATACACTAGGGGCATTTAAGCGACTCTTGGATAGGTACATGGATGATAGTAGAATGAAGGGTAGGTAGTTAGTTTGATCTTAGAGTAGGTTAAATGTTCGGCACAACATCGTGGGCCGAAGGGCCTGTACTGTGCTGTACTGTTCTATGTTCTATGTTCTAAGTAATGAGACTAAAGAAGTGTCCAGAGGAAGTGTGAATGGCAGAATAATGAACAGTTGCCAGTCTGAAAGCAAAACAAGATTAAGGCTGAAACATGCAAAGAAAAGGAATCAAAATTGGGGCAGATTACAGTCTGAAATTGTTGAACTCAACGTTGAGTCCAGAAGGCCATAAAGTTCCGAATCGAAAGATAATATTCTGTTGAGCTTGTGTTGAGCTTCATTGGAAGACTGCAGTAGGCCGAGAACACTGATGCCAGCGTGAGAGCGAGGTGGAGAATTAAAATGGCAGGCCACCAGAAGCTTGGAGTCATGCTTGCAGACTGAACGAGGTGTTCCACAAAGCAGTCACCCAATCTGCTTTTGGTCTCCTCATTGTAGAGCAGACTGCATTATGAGCAGCAAATACAGTATACTACATTGAGAGAAATACGCGTAAATTGCTGTTTCACCTGGAAGGAGTGTTTGCGGCTTTGGAAAGTGAGGAGAGAAGAAGTAAGAGGGCAGGCATTACATCTCCTGTGCTTTAAGGAAAGTTGCTGTGGGGAGGGGACGGGATATTGGGCATGATTGAGGAGTGGACCAGGGTATCACGGAGGAAATAGTCCCTTCAGAATGCTGAAAGGGGAGGGGAGGGGAAGATGTGTTTGGGCATTGATATTGATATTGGGCATGATTGAGGAGTGGACCAGGGTATCACGGAGGAAATAGTCCCTTCAGAATGCTGAAAGGGGAGGGGAGGGGAAGATGTGTTTGGTGGTGGCATCAATTTTTTTTTAGAGATACAGCACTGAAACAGGCCCTTCGGCCCACCGAGTCTGTGCTGACCATCAACCACCCATTTATACTAATCCTACACTAATTCCATATTCCTACCACATCTCCACCTGTCCCTATATTTCCCTACCACCTACCTATACTAGGGGCAATTTATAATGGCCAATTTACTTATCAACCTGCAAGTCTTTGGCGTGTGGGAGGAAACCGGAGCACCCGGAGGAAACCCACGCAGACACAGGGAGAACTTGCAAACTCCACACAGGCAGTACCCAGAATTGAACCCGGGTCGCTGGAGCTGTGAGGCTGCGGTGCTAATCACTGCGCCACTGTGCCGCCCTGCAAACTCCACACAGGCAGTACCCAGAATTGAACCCGGGTCGCTGGAGCTGTGAGGCTGCGGTGCTAACCACTGCGCCACTGTGCCGCCACCTTCATGCTGAAGTTGGTGGAATAACTGGGGGCATGTTTGGGGCTGAGGTATGGAGCCAGAAAGGAGTGAATGCCCACTGGGAGCCCAGTGTGAGGCTCAGGACATTTAAACTCCTGGCCTTTATTTGAATAAACATAAGAGCATTGTAATTGCTAAGCAAAAAAACAACAAAATACCATCTAGTTTGCCTTCTATTGGTAGTCACGTAATACAATAATCATGGCAATTGATTTATTCTACAACAGACCCAGAAGTGAGACCGGGAAATCACAATGGTGACATAGGTCCAACTTTGCCTGTTCCTCCCAAGCATGCTGCACTTGATATATGTCATGTCTCAAATTACACATATACTGTATCCCAAGATATTTTCTGAAAGAAATGCGTCTAATTTGCTTCTTAAAAACAGGACTCCTGCCCAAAACCAGCAGGAGTGACTTCAGGGTCAGTGGGCAGGAGCATAAATTGTGTTAGCAACCAAGGACCCAAGGGAATTGCCCCGGGCAAAAGTTAGTGCAAGGGAAGGGGAATAGCTGCCAGTATCAGCACTGAGAGGGAGCCAATCTGCAGAAGCCCAAAGATTCTGCTCCTCCTGGCCCACAGAATTACACAGAAAAGTGACATTTTTAAACTTACCTTGGCCTCTTCTTGGTCTATCCGTGATTCCCACCATAGTGTGGGTCTCTTACTTCCGAAAGCTAAAATACTAGTGCGGTGCCAATAACGTCATCAGGCTATGACTTTACAATGCAAAGTAATGGTCCCCCATTACAGTCGGGTGACCCTCCTGTGCTTGTTCTCTGTTAACTCTCCGTGTGCACCATTCCTGTGTGACATGGATTAATATCTACCCTCTGTTACTTAATGATATTTCAATAAAAGTTCCCACCCTTCAGCTCATGGAGTCTTCACAACTTAAACAATGATTTATTTTATTTAGAGATACAGCACTGAAACAGGCCCTTCGGTCCACCGAATCTGTGCCGAACAACAACCACCCATTTATACTAATCCTACATTAATCCCATATTCCCTACCACATCCCTACCATCTACCTACACTAGGGGCAATTTACAATGGCCAATTTACCCATCAACCTGCAAGTCTTTGGCTGTGGGAGGAAACCGGAGCACCCGGCGGAAACCCACACGGTCACAGGGAGAACTTGCAAACTCCGCACAGGCAGTACCCAGAACCGAACCCGGGTCGCTGGAGCTGTGAGGCTGCGGTGCTAATCACTGCGCCACTAACCAAGATTGTTCAAATGCTATGGTGTAATTAATTCATTAATTAGCTAGGGTGATGGGAGTCTTTTCTACTAGTCAATAACAATTTAGAAAGTTCAAATTCCAAAATCTCTGCCCCTTCCCTGCTCCCCTCCAGTTCATACACAAATCCTTTGAATAAAAGTATCAGCAGCTGGTAGGGAGTTTTACAGTCCAATTAATTTTCATCTTAGTGATGTTTACTGACTTGGAGGCAATTAGAGTTTCAATTTAACCGTGTAAAAATCAGCAACAAGATTCATGTCCCCATTTGATTTCCTGTTCTATTTTTGTTAAGGATCGGGCTCTTTTAGATATTTTCTATTTGTCCCCTTTCTGTTGATTGACAGTCACAGGAACATTGTGTAAGGGCCCATGTGAGAGATTCGACAAACTTGGGTTGTATTTGCTGGAATTTAGAAGGCTGAGGGGTGATTTGATCAAAATGTTCAAGATGTTAAAAGGAACTGAAAGGTTAAATGAAGAGAAACTATTTCCACTGGTTGGGGAGTCTAGAGCTGAATTTTCTGAGCATGTTGCAAATCGTGGCGTCGCACTCTGATCGCGGTGGTTTTCCTGCATGGGTGCCCCGTGCTAAAGCCCCTGCAATATTCCGCGTGGGGTTTATTTAAGTGGAGGAGGTGCCGCGGGCACCCCCGATGACATAGAGGGGGCGACCACTCCACCCCGGCAACAGCGTCTGGAGCCACAGCGCAGGCGCCATTTTTAAAAGGCTTCAAACCCTTAGAAGAAGTTTTAATTTTTAAAGTTATCGTATGGTGCATTGTCTTAAAAAAATTAAATAAAAGCTGGGGGCCCTTTCCTACCCGAACCTTCCCCTCCCAACCTCTTTAAATTTGCCCTTCATCCCCTTCGCACCATCCCCACAGCCAATACAAAGGGTTTTCCCTGCTTCCCCCTCGCCCCCCCCCCAACTCCACCTTGATAATCTCACTCCTCCCGACTCCCCACCAGTATCATATCGGAACTCCAAATGGAGTTCCGAAGGCGCAGGAGTTCCAGCCGGTGGCCGGAATATTGACGTGGGATGGCAGCCAGGACAAGGTAAGTTAATTTGCATGTTTTTAACTTGATTTTAATATTAAAATGAAGGCCCCACTATTGAGCAGCAGGGGGGCTGCACCGAGCCCTCACCGCCGCCAGTAAATGTGGTGGGGCCTTCTCGGCATCAGGGGTCGTGGCGGACCTCTCCTGGAAGAATTTTCCGGGCCCCTTGCCACGACCCCCGACACCGGAGGGCTCACAAAATTCAGCCATAGGTCTCGGAGACATAGCCTAAAAATTTTGCCAGATCTTTTAGCAATTAAGTTAGGAAGCACTCAACATGCAAAGAGTAGTAGAAGTTTGGAACTTCCACAAGTTGTAGTTGATACTAGATCAGTTGTTAATTTTAAATCTTGAGATTGATAGATTTTTGTTAATCAAAGGTGTTAAAGGATATTGGGCAAAGGCAGTTAGAGAGATAGGTCACAATTCAGCCATGATCTTACTGAATAGTGGAACAGACTCAAAGGGCTAAATGGCCGATCTGCTCCTGGTTTTCTGACCATGAGATGCATTTTTTATTATGCCTCTATGATGCATTTTGGGACATGTTTCTGTGTTAAAGGCAATGTAAATATGCAAGTTGAAATTGATCACTACATGGGCACTTGTAGTGTCTGGCACCATCCAATGTCATACAGATCAGTATGGTCCTAGGCTCAATCTTTAGTCTGTGATGAGTTAGCTGATTTCAGCTGGGCTGATGGAGCTACAGTTGATACTGGCACCCTAGAAGGAGGAGGGGCTCAAGTTAGCTGCTTATCAATGCCCTGTGGCCCCTACTAGAAAATGCACAAGTGTGAATGTGGACATGATTGGTCTTGGCTTTGCTGCACCCCATGGTCAGGATAGTCATAGTACACCCATGAAGACTGGCCACTGGGACAAGGTATCCAAAGGTAGGCAGTACCTTTTGAACTGTGCCCCAGTGCCTTCAGCAGAGATGTGAAGCAAAATAGAGGAAAACAAAATTTACAACAGAAAAAGTTACAGGCCATGAGCCAAGGTGAGGCAGACAGTTTTGTCCACTACCATGCTGTGTCTCAGTTTCACAGGATCTCTCACTTGAGAGTACATCAGAATATGTACACTTGCCTATGGAGATGGATCATGTTTCATTAACATTGTTACTCACAACATTGAAACACTTGTAAATCATTTCCCGTTTAATTATAGTTGCACACTAGGAGATCCTCCTTACTGGAATTGCAGTGATTACTGCAAGAGGACTGTCATCCTACAATGGCGAGAAGGAATGGATTGAGTCTCAGATTGTCTCTCTGCAGTTGAATTTTTCAAACTGTTCTGAGTGTCATGTTGCAGGTCCCATGAGTGCTACCAAAAGGGTTTTGTATAGTTAAGGTGTAAAATATGATGAACTGCCCATGTGTTAGTGCTGCCAAAAGAAATATTAGCCTTGAATCTGCCCTTGAATCCCATTTGCACCACAGCTGAACTGTAACTCTAACACAAACTGCAAACAAAAACCCAGTGCGCAGAACAAGATTACATCCTGTGCAACTGGCATTACTGCAATGAGGTGAGAGGCAGCTCTTCTGTCAAACCACAGTCTCAACAGTGGGTGTAACATCAACTGAATAACTTCCATTTATGTTCACCACTGGGGAGGGATGAGCTTCTTAGTGTGCCCATTTGAAATACCATCATTGAGCTCTTGGGGGGGTGGGGGGGTGGGGGGGGAAGCACAAAGTACCTTGATGTCGGATGGCGAGTCCTGACAGTGAGAGGGGTCCATGTCAGTGGCAGTGTGAACAAGGGCTGTATTCTGGAGCTCTGCTGTGGTGTTCAGTTTCACAGCCTGTCTGAACACTGCAGGCATTACTGATCTGGGACCATGTGGGTTAAGGCACCCAACATAGTATCTGTGGTAAGTGTGCCACTAGGTGAAGTATGCCTCTTCATTATTGCCTCGTGAAGCTTCCTGGCCTAACTCATGCCCTCAGTGGTTGTCTTTGCTTTCTAATATTTTTGCTGTGCATTGCACCCCAGTACAAAGAGAATGGTGTACTGAATGAAACCTGATTGCCATCCCTCCAATCTGGCAGTAAAAAGTAAGAGTTGATCAGAAAGATCTATGAAGACTGTCTCTGTGAGTTAGCTAATCTAAGCTCAGATAGCAGCTGAGCAACTGCAATTAGTCTCAGCATCCTCAGGCTCACAAGCGGAAAATCAGCCTGGTTGCTGCTTTAGATCTCTATCCGCTGCCTCTAATTAGGTGCGTCTCTGGTATAATAACCTACCAACACTGGGGGAATTTCCCAACTGTGATCCCTCCTGAAATCAGGTCAGAACAAGGCAGTGAATGAGGTGTACTGCTATCTCATTGCCATGACTGGGATTTCCCTTCTCCCACTCCTTCCCTGCATGCTGCATGCAAATAGCCAGATGAGACGGGAGCCCGATGCCTCTCACCTCACTTACCACCATTTCCTGAGGCAGCAATCTGGAAGATGGAGTAAAGGCCTTGAGGCTTCTTTCTGTAGTAGCCTCATCTCCTGTCAGTCAGCCCTAAACACTTACCCACTGAAGATCTTGGGCTCTGCATCCATTAGAATTCTCTACCTCTACACTGGAAGAGTCTGCTGTTTGTACAGGATGAACCCCAACCCAGGGAAAATGGCCCCCATAGAACTCTACCCTGAAATGGAGAATTCAGACATTGCTGTTCAGACATACACACAAAGACCGGCCACTTGAGTGAACTTCTGGAGGCTTGCCAGTATTTATGGAGTCAACAGCTGCAAGAGAGGAGGAGAAGAGAAAGTTGATGAGAGGACAGAATCCGTATGGTGAGATGCACGTGTTCCAGACGCATACCCTTTTTTGAAAGTTCACTTTATTGATGGGGGAATGCAGTGGTATGTGTGCATGCACATGTGTGAGTAAAACTAAAGGGTAAAACAGCACATCTTAAACTAAGTGGGATAGTATAGCAATTCACTACAGCAGAGGTATGGCAAAGTCTTCTCACTGTATGCAATGTTGTGTCCTCCCTATTTACACATTATCTTCAACCCACAGGTTTTGGGTGGGTTTGCATTGCAATGGTTAACAGATCTTTCTGCCAATGCCTAATTTTAACTTTAACAGATTACGCATGTTTGACGTTTAGATCGAGTTGGCTTATTGCTGGCCAGTGAGGATAAACAGAATGAATGCAGCTATTGAGAGTTTACTGCCAAAAATGTGATGGCTATTTTTTTTTTTCTAAACAGACTGTGAAGCGTACTTAGAAACTCTGTTGAGCCCCAAATGGAGCACAGCTCAGGAGGGAGAGGGAGCCAGAAATACATTCCTGCAACTGGTAGCGGTTGAGCAAATTCTCATACCCTTAATTGGGAACATCTGGATTTAACAGTACAGAATAAAGACTGGCAGAGTGCGAGGCATCATTGTGCACTATGTGCGATTGTGAAAAGTCCTTGCGGGTCTTTAGAACAGAAGCCCTGCCCTTTGCATATCCCCTCCCCTTGCACCGCCCCGACTGGTGATAATTCTTTGTATTTGATTTAATCCACACTCTACATTTTCACTTTTGTCTAAATGTAGTCATGTTTTAAAAATTATTCATTTAAATTGTGTTTTTAGATTCCACTTTGATTTATAAAAGTGAGAAAAAAGCAACTATGAATCCCATGTACCTGATCACCTGGATAGTTCCTCATTTGTTTTTGACAAATATAAGTTGTTTTACTTCTTTGCGAGGGAGTGCTGCACTGTCAAGAGGTGCTGTCTTTCAGATGAGACATAGAAACATAGAAAATAGGTGCAGGGTGAGGCCATTTGGCCCTTCGAGCCTGCTCCGCCATTCATTATGATCATGGCTGATCATCCAACTCAGTAACCTGTTCTCATTTCTCCCCATACCCTTTGAACCCTTTCGCCCCAAGAGCTATATCTAACTCCTTCTTGAAAACATACAATGTTTTGGCCTCAACTGCTTTCTGTGGTAGCGAATTCCCCAGGCTCACCACTCTCTGGGTGAAGATATTTCTCCTCATCTCAGTCCTGAAAGGTTTACTCCGTATCCTTAGACTATGACCCCTGGTTTGGGACTCCCCCACCATCGGGAACATCCTTCCTGCATCTACCCTGTCAAGTCCTGTTATAATTTTATATGTTTCTGTGAGATCCCCCCTCACTCTTCTGAACCCCAGCGAATATAATCCTAACCGACTCTTTCTCTCCTCATACGTCAATCCCGCCATCCCAGGAATCAGTCTGGTAAACCTTCGCTGCACTCCCTCTATAGCAAGAACATCCTTCCTCAGATAAAGACACCAAAACTACACACAATATTCCAGGTGTGGCCTCACCAAGGCCCTGTATAATTGCAGCAAGACATCCCTGCTCCTGTACTCGAATCCACTCGCTATGAAGGCCAACATACCATTTGCCTTTTTTACCGCCTGTTGCACCTGCATGCTTACCTTCAGCGACTGGTGCACGAGAACACCTAGATCTCGCTGCATATTCCCCTTTCTCAGTTTATAGCCGTTCAGATAATAATCTGCCTTCCTGTTTTTGCTACCGAAGTGGATAACCTCACATTTATCCACATTATACTGCATTTGCCGTGCTTTAGCCCACTCACTGAACTTGTCCAAATCACCCTGAAGCCTCTCTGCATCCTCTTCACAACTCACCCTCCCACCCAGTTTTGTGTCATCTGCAAATTTGGAGATATTACATTTAGTTCCCTCATCTAAATCATTCATGTATATTGTGAATAGCTGGGGTCCTAGCACCGATCCCTGCGGAACCCCACCAGTCGCTGCCTGCCATTCGGAAAAAGACCCATTTAACCCTACTCTTTGTTTCCTGTCCGCCAACCAATTTTCTATCCATCGCAATACACTACCCCCAATCCCATGCGCTTTAATTTTACATGCTAATCTCTTTAGTTTTAGCTTTAGAGATACAGCACTGAAACAGGCCCTTCGGCCCACCGAGTCTGTGCCGACCATCAACCACCCATTTATACTAATCCTACACTAATCCCATATTCCTACCACATCCCCACCTGTCCCTATATTTCCCTACCACCTACCTATACTAGGGGCAATTTATAATGGCCAATTAACCTATCAACCTGCAAGTCTTTGGCATGTGGGAGGAAACCGGAGCACCCGGAGGAAACCCACGCAGACACAGGGAGAACTTGCAAACTCCACACAGGCAGTACCCAGAATTGAACCCGGGTCGCTGGAGCTGTGAGGCTGCGGTGCTAACCACTGCGCCACTGTGCCGCCTTATGTTGGACTTTGTCGAAAGCCTTATGAAAGTCCAAATAAACCACATCCACTGGCTCCCCCTCATCAACTCTACTAGTTACATGCTCGAAGAACTCTAGTAGGTTTGTCAAGCATGATTTCCCTTTCGTAAATCCATGCTGACTCTGCCCGATTCTACCACTGTTCTCCAAGTACTCTGCTATAAAATCTTTGATAATGGACACTAGAATTTTCCCCACTACCAAAGTCTGGTCTATAATTCCCTGCTTTCCCTCTACCTCCCTTTTTAAATAGTGGTTACATCAGCTACCCTCCAATTTGTAGGAACTGTTCCAGAGTCTATAGAATCTTGGAAGATGACCACCAATGCATCCACTATTTCTAGGGCCACTTCCTTAAGTACTCTGGGATGCATACCATCAGGCCCTGGGGATTTATCAGCCTTCAATCCCATCAATTTCCCCAACACCATTTCTCTACTAATACTGATTTCTTTCAGTTCCTCTCTCTCACTAAGCCCTGTGTTCCCCGACATTTCTGGTATGATATTTGTGTCCTCCTTTGTGAAGACAGAACCAAAGTATGCATTTAGTTGGTCAGCCATTTCTTTATTCCCCATAATAAATTCCCCTGTTTCTGACTGTAAGGGACTTACATTTGTCTTCATCAATCTTTTTCTCTTCACATACCTATAGAGAGGGGCAGAGAGAGAGGGTGGGAGAGAGAGGGGCAGAGAGAGACAGAGGGGAAGGGGGCAGAGAGAGAGAAAGGGGGCAGAGAGAAAGAGGGAGCAGAAAGAGAGAGAGATGGGGGCAGAGAGTGAGGGGGTGAGACGGAGAGAGGGGACGACGCAGAGAGGGTGGAATACAGAGAGGGGGAGAGAGAGAGAGAGGTAGAAGAGAGTGCGATCAAGATCACTCCTGACAGATAGTGTCTATCCCAAATACTCTGCATCGCTACAACAAGTGTACAGGCAAACATTGACGACTTGTGCAAGCAGAAAAATGCCAGGTATCTCACTAAATCAGTGTCCAACATAGTGACCAGAAAGTAAGTCAATAAATTAATCTTCTCATTTAAAGCTTCTTCACAAAAATGCACCTTGTTTTGATTAATAGTAAGATAAATATTTTTATGCCTTTATCTTTCTGAAATTGTCTCACCGGCTCCCATGTTAAGACAGAAAGTGTAATGTGGCCCCCACGTGAAAATGTTGGCCACCCCTGCCTCAAGCCCTTAACCTTGTGTTTTAAAATAACCTAGCAGCTAGGTTAGTTTAAAAGACAAGTTTAAAGGCTTGTGTTATGTAAACTGATTTTAAAATGGCAAATGTCACGATTTCTACACTCTGGCACACATTACTTTCACCTGGGTTACAAGCTCAGTGACATGTTGAAAGTTGCTGGACTTTTACTTTTATATAAATGTCGTAATTCCTCTGCTACCCATTTGGAATCATATTGTTCCAGAACTTGTACTGAGGGGAAAACAGGCAAGAAAATCCAAGGAATCTCCAGAAGTCAGCACTGTATGTTTCTCATGAAAGCAAGAGTGCAGTGTAATGGAGCTGAGTGATATTGGCAAAAACAGGATGCTGCTGATCCATATACAATAGTTAGTAACTATAATGTAACGGATAGCTTTGATAAACTTTAATCTATGATAATCTGTCTACGATTCCTTAACACAATCTATGCTGCATTTGCAGTTTTAAAAACTGTCAGGGAAGACATAGTAAAAATTTATTCTGTTTCAATGACCATGTTAGAAACAGTCATTAACTGATTTTTTTTGCTGTGAATTGGATTAAAGGACAAGTTTTACAAGTATGTCAAAAATCAGTAACTGCAATGAGCATCATTTACTATCCTATTTGAGGGAAGATAACCTGAGTGGCCAATGTTATTTGAAAGTTGTCTGTATTATATAATTACATTAGTCGTTCAGTAGTACAGAACTTGAGTATTGCTGAAAATAGAAACATGTTGTCGAAGCTTTTCGTCTTGCACTCACCAGGACAATCTGCAAGAGTAACCAATGTAAGGGAAAACAACAACTTATACCCTTATACTGCATGAGAAGACAGTGCTGATTGGTTGGCAAGTGAACTCTGATTGGTAGAGGCGATGCCATGGCGAATGCACCAGTTTACTGTGACTGACAGTTAACTGCCAAGCTTTGTTTGAAATTTAAACCAGGCAGCTTGACTCTGATTGGTCAAGGCATTGCCCTGAGGAATGAACCAGCAATGGTTGTCACTTATTTTGTTCAGCTGAAACAGGTGCAATGTTTGTACATATTCTTTCTGTCTGCAATGACCAGGGCCCTGTGTATTAATATATGTAGCTTCCAGTAAGTGCAAATGCGCCAAACTGCGAGCCCTACTGACAATCTGAAATTGGTTGTCAGCATAATTCTTAGCACACTGTGGATTATTTAGCAAATGTTGTCCAATCGCAGAATCACATCTAATGTTGGACACTGTTTTGAGTTTTGCAAGCACAGGCAGGTTTGGTATGGCCTGTACCTTGCCCGTTGCAAACAACAGAGGGGATATGTTGTTTGATACGATCCACCAGTCTTTGGGATGTACGGCCTATATACCTAGCATGACAGTGGTATTGAAATTGTGTTTTCCGTTACATTGGTTATTCTTGCAGATTGTCCTGACGAGTGCAAGATGAACAGCTTTGACAACATATCTGTATTTGCAGCAATAATTACATTACGTTAAAATTGCACCTTTGCTAACAGGTAATAGATTTAGTTTGGACATAAATTGATTAGTCAGGAGTAGAATCTTACAGATAGTGACTAAACATTTTGCAACTGAATAATACATGCAGTAACAACCACTCAACCTTTTGCAGAAAAGCTTTTTGTTAATAATTATCTTGTCAGAGCTGAATTGGAAAATCGTCAGTGATAGAATAAGATATAGACATAAGTGAATTTAAGAGAATCGCTTTATTGGAGGAACTAAAGGGCACTCTTTATTTCTCATTGTATTTATCTAATTTTGTCATCAGCTTTGGTGAGCAAATGACATTTTGTCCATGAGAGATTCTGTTGTTTCTATATTTTAGAATCCGTGACCTCGTTTAACAGCCTGTCAAAATGAATAAACTAGTCTTGACCATCTACCATTAATCTCTCTGTCCACTCCTGTCCTACTCTACTTTTCTGTTTTAACATGACTCTTCTGAAGTACTATCTGCTTCATTCTATAAAATTCTCCTGATTTGGAGATCACTGCCCTTTTGTTGTCTGTCCCGTCTTCAGACACATATTACAAGTTGCAAAGCATTGACCATCGTGAGTTAAAATGTCTTGTGACAACAGCAGTGTAAGAAATGCTGCTTTATCTGCCTAACCTCAGTAACCACAATAACAATCCTCTCCTTGAGTTTCATCGTTTATTGGATGAATTTGCACTCATGACACAGTGTGAATCCACAGAGGTCATCTGATAAAGTCCATCTACCACCCCGTGACATGGTGTAGCTAGCTCTATTCTGTCAATAAAAAATCATTCATATTGGCATTGCATACTATTTTGCTTGCTAGCCAGCTAATATAGTCATGCTGCTCTCCATTAATGTTTGTATGTTTAGCTAATACGTTTTGACGGCTGAGTGGCTGAGTCAATAATTTTGTCAGATGTCCGTGGTGCAACATGTTGGTGCCTATCCCTGATCCAGAGGCCCAGGCTAATGCCCTGGGGACAGCTTCAAATCCCACCATGGTAGCTGATAGAATTTAAATTCAATTGATTAATAATTTCAATTAATTAATAAAAAAAGTTAGTCTCAGTAATGAAACTATAATCGATTGTGATAAAAACTCATCTGGTTCACTAAGGAAATCTGCCGTCCTTACCTGGTCTGACCTATGGCCTACATGGGACTCATAGTTGACTCTTAACTACCCTCCAAAATGGCCTGGCAAGCCACTCAGTTGTCAAGGGCAATTCAGGATGGGCAACAAATGATGGCCTTGCCAGTGACGCCCACATCCCATGAAAGAATAAAAAAAAGGTTTTGGAAGGTGCTCTCGAAGAAGTATTGGTGAGTTGCTGCAGTGCATCTAGTAGATGGTACACATTGCAGACATGGAATGATGGTGTTGGAGGGAGTGAATGTTTAACATGGTGGACTGGGTGCCAATCAAGTAGGCTGTTTTGTCCTGGATGGTGTCAAACTTCTTGAGCTTTGTTGGAATTGCACACATCCATACAAGTGGAGAGTATTCCATCATACTTTGACATGTGCCTTGTGGAAAGGCTTTGGGGACTCAGGAGGTGAATCACTTACTGCAGAATTCCCAGCCTCTGTTCTGCTACAGTACCTCATCCAGTTAAACTGTCTGTGACATCTGCAGGATATCATATGCAGCCCACTGTCCTTACCCAACATTCACACACATGCACTTTCTAGCAGGCCCACACTCCCATTCCCCAGGTTGAAATCAGCTAAACAGCACTGGATTTGCAGCTTTCCTTTTGTACAGTGCAGGTACCTGTCGAGTGAAGAGGATGAGTCAGCAGGGCATTTACTGCATATGCCAGCCTGGCAGTGATGCTGTCGAATTGTGGGTTAGTGCCACAAAACAATAAGTTCCTGAATGGTGAGGGGGATTGATGACAGTTGCAGTGCAGAGGCTGTGTACCCAAGTGGTAAAAGTTTGAATAATAGATTAAGCTGCACAGACAAATTTATGCTCCTAGTTGATATCAGCCTTACTGTTTATTGCAGATTGGTACAGTTTAACAATCAGTGTTTGTTTTGGGGTATGGTCGCATGGAGCCTTCTTGGAGCTGACCCACAAAATAACTTTATTTACAAGCAACGGTGCTTAAGCTTATATTTTCTCATGGCTCTGAGAACTGTGTCCCATTACAAAGCAATGTATCTCAACATGATCAATCAAAGGCTGAAGACAGCAGCAACTGAAGAGTTAAACCAGTGCTTTAAATACTCCCCTTCTGAAGAAATATTGGGAACACTTGCTTCCAAGGAGGTATGTTTGTAATTGCAGTTATCATGGTTATGTTGACACACCAAGGGGGAGAGGTTTATGCAGTCCGCCACGATGGATTTGGTGGTGTGCGGGGTGAAATAATTATGCAGAAGGTATTTTTCGGATTCCATATGGCGGGATATTTTAGAGGAAATAACTCGGCGGCAGGTTTGTGGTGTTCCGGGGTTTCCCCGGTGTGGTAGAGGATTCCAGCTTTGCATTCATTTAAATAACATGAATACTCATTACACTACACATAGTTAGGATTTAGTCCTACCTGCCAAATTAAGTGAATGGTAATGATATTCCCGTGCCACCCGGTTCATGAATGTTTCAACATGGTGTGCAACAGTCGGATTTGTGCAGTTGAGTCTCAGGACTGTGCACTTCTCTCTTTCACTCAGCCACTAAACTAACGCCAGCATTGGAATGGATGTTTGCCTCCAAGCTCGGCAGCAGCAAGGGCGAATCATCTCGAAGAATGGCAGCGATGGCATGGGCGGAGCTACATAGAGGAGCAGGGCAGGGTAGTCGGGGAGGGAAGGGTGGAGTTGATCAGGTGCATGGAGGAGAAGGGCAGGGTACTCGGGGAGGAGAACCTGCAGGGAGACATCACTGAACCGTGGGGCGGGACACTGCCTGCTGGCTGCCATGTCATTCACTTTGGCTGTAGGGAAAATAAATGCTCTGAAGTTGGTGGTGACTTTTACAAAATAAAGGAGGCAAAAACATTTTGATTCAAGTAAAAGCTTCAATTTAAGTTAGTCTGAATTTACTTACATGAAAGGAAGGCTGCTGCTCCTTGAAGCTGCAGCACAGAATGTTTTATATCTGTGTGATCATGGTGCGTGGAGCAGTGACGGTGGATTCGACCAGTGAAAGGCTGCCCCTGCCACATGATCCCTCGTGTTTCCCGTGCTTGTTGCCACATGGCTAATTTAAATACAGAATTGCGTGGGAAACGGGATTTGCAGCGGGGGCGGAACTTATGACAACTTCTGATCCCGCTGTCAGGAATGCCACAGCACTCATAAGATTCCAGTCCATTTTTCCGTACCTCCTCAGAAGCAAGTGTTCCCAATATTTCTTCAGGAGGGGAGTATGTAAAGCACTGGTTTAACCCTTCAGTTATTGCTGACTTCAGCCTTTGTCTATGTTGAAACACATTGCTTTGTCATGTGGCACAGTTCTCATAGCATGAGAAAATAAGAGGTTAAAGCACAGCTGTTGTTGAGTAAAGCTATTTTGAGCTCAGGTCCAAGAAGGTTCAGTGTGATTATACCTTTAGCAAACACTTCACTTCAACATGATTTACATCACTGTGTTTGATTACAAACAAAGGAAACTTTGCCGGACCCTTTCATGAAGCCATATGCACTATAAATATGAAATAGGATTGTTAAAGACTGACTGTGGAGATTGACAACTGTTGATTTATAGTGAGGATGGTTTGTGTGTGGAGGTTTATAATGAGGGTGGGACCAATCTGGTGAACCTTCGCTACTTGTCTCCAATGCAAGTTATCCTTTCTTAAATGTGGAGACCAAAACTGCACACAGTATTCCAGATGTGGTCTTACCAAAATCCTGTACAATTGTAGCAAGGCTTCTTTATTATTGTACTCCAGTTCCCTTGCAATAAAGGCCAACATGCCATTTGCCTTCCTAATTGCTTGTTGTACCTGCATGTTAACTTTCTGCATTCCTTGTACGAGCACACCCAAGTCTCTTTGAACATCAACACTTACAAGTTGCACACCTTTTAAAAAATATTCTGCTTTTCTTTTCTTACAATCAAAGTGCATAACTTCAAATTTCCCTACATTATACTCCATCTGCCATCTTGTTACCCACTCACTTACCTGTCTATATCTCTCTGCAGCCTCTCTGTGTCCTCCCCACAGCTTACCTTTCCACCTAACTTTGTATCATCAGCAAACTTAGATACATTACTCTCTGACTCTTCATCTAAGTCATTAATATAGATTGTAAATAGCTGAGGCCCCAGCACTGATCCTTGCAGCACTCCACTATTCACTGCCTGCCAACTTGAAAATGCTCCATTTACGCCCACTTGTTGCTTCCTGTCTGTTAACCAATCCTCTATCCACGCTAATATATTACCCCCAACTCCATGAGCCCTTATCTTGCCAATTAACCTTTTGTGTGGCACCTTATTAAATGCCTTTTGGAAATCCAGGTATACTACATCTACTGGTTCCCCTTTATCTACCCGACTAGTTCATCCTCAAAAAAGGCTAATAAATTTGTCAAACAGGATCTCCCTTTAGTAAAACCATGTTGACTTGTTCTAATTATACTGTGCTTTTCTAGGTGCATTGTTAAGACTTCCTTAATAATAGATTCCAGCATTTTTCCGACGACTGATGTGAGGCTAACTGGCCTGCTGTTCCATGTTTTTTCTCTCCCTCCTTTCTTGAAAAGCAGTGTAACATTTGCCAACTTCCAATCTGATGGGACCATTCCCTAATCTAAGGCATTTTGGAACATCATAGCTAGCACAACCACTATCTCTGCAGCTGTCTCTTTTAGAACCCTAGGGTGTATGCTATCAGGTCCTGGGGATTTGTCAGATTTTAGTCCCTTAAGTTTCTCCAATAATTTTTTTGTGCTGATATGAATTTCCTCACTATTTTTAGCCCCTGGGATACTGTCTGTTTCTGGTACCGAACTTGTGTCTTCTACTGTGAAGACAGACACAAAATATTTGTTCAATGCCTCTGCCCTTTCCTCGTTCCTAATGATATTTTCTCCTGTCTCTGTTTCCAAAGGACTAATGTTTACTTTAGCTGTTCTCTTCCTTTTGAAAGTGAGGATGGGGTGTGAGTGTGGAGGAGGGTTTATACTGAGGATGGGGTGTGAGTGTGGAGGAGGGTTTATACTGAGGATGGGGTGTGAGTGTGGAGGAAGGTTTATACTGAGGATGGTGTGTGAGTGTGGAGGTGGTTTATACTGAGGATGGGATGTGAGTGTGGAGGTGGTTTATACTGAGGATGGGATGTGAGTGTGGAGGTGGTTTATACTGAGGATGGGGTGTGAGTGTGGAGGAGGGTTTATACTGAGGATGGGGTGTGAGTGTGGAGGAGGGTTTATACTGAGGATGGGGTGTGAGTGTGGAGGAGGGTTTATACTGAGGATGGGGTGTGAGTGTGGAGGAGGGTTTATACTGAGGATGGGGTGTGAGTGTGGAGGAGGGTTTATACTGAGGATGGGGTGTGAGTGTGGAGGAGGGTTTATACTGAGGATGGGGTGTGAGTGTGGAGGTGGTTTATACTGAGGATGGGGTGTGAGTGTGGAGGTGGTTTATACTGAGGATTCGGGTGTGAGTGAGGAGGTGGTTTATACTGAGGATTCGGGTGTGAGTGAGGAGGTGGTTTATACTGAGGATGGGGTGTGAGTGTGGAGGAGGGTTTATATTGAGGATGGGGTGTGAGTGTGGAGGAGGGTTTATACTGAGGATGGGGTGTGAGTGTGGAGGTGGTTTATACTGAGGATGGGATGTGAGTGTGGAGGAAGGTTTATACTGAGGATGGGGTGTGAGTGTGGAGGTGGTTTATACTGAGGATAGGGTGTGAGTGTGGAGGAGGGTTTATACTGAGGATGGGGTGTGAGTGTGGAGGAGGGTTTATACTGAGGATGGGGTGTGAGTGTGGAGGAGGTTTTATACTGAGGATGGGGTGTGAGTGTGGAGGAGGGTTTATACTGAGGATGGGGTGTGAGTGTGGAGGAGGGTTTATACTGAGGATGGGGTGTGAGTGTGGAGGAGGGTTTATCCTGAGGATGGGATGTGAGTGTGGAGGAGGGTTTATACTGAGGATGGGATGTGAGTGTGGAGGAGGGTTTATACTAAGGATGGGGTGTGAGTGTGGAGGAGGATTTACAGTGAGGGTGAGGGTGTGAGTGTGGAGGAGGATTTACAGTGAGGGTGAGGGTGTGTGTGTGGAGGAGGATTTACAGTGAGGGTGAGGGTGTGAGTGTGGAGGAGGATTTACAGTGAGGGTGAGGGTGTGTGTGTGGAGGAGGATTTACAGTGAGGGTGAGGGTGTGAGTGTGGAGGAGGATTTACAGTGAGGGTGAGGGTGGGGAGTGAGTGTGGTGGAGGGTTTACAGTGAGGGCGAGGGTGTGAGTGTGGAGGAGGATTTACAGTGAGGGTGAGGGTGTGAGTGTGGAGGAGGATTTACAGTGAGGGTGTGAGTGTGGGGGAGGGTTTACAGTGAGGGTGAGGGTGTGAGTGTGGAGGAGGATTCACAGTGAGGGCGAGGGTGTGAGTGTGGAGGAGGATTTACAGTGAGGGTGAGGGTGTGAGTGTGGAGGAGGATTTACAGTGAGGGTGTGAGAGTGGGGTAGGGTTTACAGTGAGGGTGAGGGTGTGAGTGTGGAGGAGGATTCACAGTGAGGGCGAGGGTGTGAGTGTTGGGGAGGCTTTACAGTGAGGGCGGGGTGTGAGTGTGGGGGACGGGTTTACAGTGAGGGCGAGGGTGTGAGTGTGGAGGAGGATTTACAGTGAGGGTGAGGGTGTGAGTGTGGAGGAGGATTTACAGTGAGGGTGTGAGTGTGGGGGAGGGTTTACAGTGAGGGTGAGGGTGTGAGTGTGGAGGAGGATTCACAGTGAGGGCGAGGGTGTGAGTGTGGAGGAGGATTTACAGTGAGGGTGAGGGTGTGAGTGTGGGGGAGGGTTTACAGTGAGGGTGAGGGTGGGGTGTGAGTGTGGGGGAGGGTTTACAGTGAGGGCGAGGGTGTGAGAGTGGAGGAGGATTTACAGTGAGGGTGAGGGTGGAGTGTCAGTCTGGAGGAGGGTTTATAGTGAGGGTGAGGGTGGGGTGTGAGTGTGGGAGAGGGTTTACAGTGAGGGCGAGGGTGTGAGTGTGGGGGAGGGTTTACAGTGAGGGCGAGGGTGTGAGTGTGGAGGAGGGTTTACAGTGAGGGTGAGGGTGGGGTGTGAGTGTGGGGGAGCGTTTACAGTGAGGGCGAGGGTGTGAGTGTGGGGGAGGGTTTACAGTGAGGGTGAGGGTGTGAGTGTGGAGGAGGATTTACAGTGAGGGTGTGAGTGTGGGTGAGGGTTTACAGTGAGGGCGAGGGTGTGAGTGTGGGGGAGGGTTTCCAGTGAGGGCGAGGGTGAGATAGTGGAGGAGGGTTTCCAGTGAGGGCGAGGGTGAGAGTGTGGAGGAGGGTTTACAGTGAGGGTGTGAGTGTGGGGGAGGGTTTACAGTGAGGGTGAGGGTGTGAGAGTGGGGGAGGGTTTACAGTGAGGGCGAGGGTGTGAGTGTGGAGGAGGATTTATACTGAGGATGGGGTGTGAGTGTGGAGGAGGGTTTATACTGAGGATGGGGTGTGAGTGTGGAGGAGGGTTTATACTGAGGATGGGGTGTGAGTGTGGAGGTGGTTTATACTGAGGATAGGGTGTGAGTGTGGAGGTGGTTTATACTGAGGATAGGGTGTGAGTGTGGAGGAGGATTCACAGTGAGGGCGAGGGTGTGAGTGTGGAGGAGGATTTACAGTGAGGGTGAGGGTGTGAGTGTGGGGGAGGGTTTACAGTGAGGG
Source organism: Heterodontus francisci (assembly GCF_036365525.1). Taxonomy (NCBI): domain Eukaryota; kingdom Metazoa; phylum Chordata; class Chondrichthyes; order Heterodontiformes; family Heterodontidae; genus Heterodontus; species Heterodontus francisci. The sequence goes on along the minus strand of NC_090392.1, from coordinate 80,984,256 downwards.
TGAGGGTGGGGTGTGAGTGTGGGGGAGGGTTTACAGTGAGGGCGAGGGTGTGAGTGGAGGAGGATTTACAGTGAGGGTGAGGGTGGAGTGTCAGTCTGGAGGAGGGTTTATAGTGAGGGTGAGGGTGGGGTGTGAGTGTGGGAGAGGGTTTACAGTGAGGGCGAGGGTGTGAGTGTGGAGGAGGATTTATACTGAGGATGGGGTGTGAGTGTGGAGGAGGGTTTATACTGAGGATGGGGTGTGTGTGGAGGAGGGTTTATACTGAGGATGGGGTGTGAGTGTGGAGGTGGTTTATACTGAGGATAGGGTGTGAGTGTGGAGGTGGTTTATACTGAGGATAGGGTGTGAGTGTGGAGGAGGATTCACAGTGAGGGCGAGGGTGTGAGTGTGGAGGAGGATTTACAGTGAGGGTGAGGGTGTGAGTGTGGGGGAGGGTTTACAGTGAGGGTGAGGGTGGGATGTGAGTGTGGGGGAGGGTTTACAGTGAGGGCGAGGGTGTGAGTGGAGGAGGATTTACAGTGAGGGTGAGGGTGGAGTGTCAGTCTGGAGGAGGGTTTATAGTGAGGGTGAGGGTGGGGTGTGAGTGTGGGAGAGGGTTTACAGTGAGGGCGAGGGTGTGAGTGTGGGGGAGGGTTTACAGTGAGGGCGAGGGTGTGAGTGTGGAGGAGGGTTTACAGTGAGGGTGAGGGTGGGGTGTGAGTGTGGGGGAGCGTTTACAGTGAGGGCGAGGGTGTGAGTGTGGGGGAGGGTTTACAGTGAGGGTGAGGGTGTGAGTGTGGAGGAGGATTTACAGTGAGGGTGTGAGTGTGGGGGAGGGTTTACAGTGAGGGCGAGGGTGTGAGTGTGGGGGAGGGTTTCCAGTGAGGGCGAGGGTGAGATAGTGGAGGAGGGTTTCCAGTGAGGGCGAGGGTGAGAGTGTGGAGGAGGGTTTACAGTGAGGGTGTGAGTGTGGGGGAGGGTTTACAGTGAGGGTGAGGGTGTGAGAGTGGGGGAGGGTTTACAGTGAGGGCGAGGGTGTGAGTGTGGAGGAGGATTTATACTGAGGATGGGGTGTGAGTGTGGAGGAGGGTTTATACTGAGGATGGGGTGTGAGTGTGGAGGAGGGTTTATACTGAGGATGGGGTGTGAGTGTGGAGGTGGTTTATACTGAGGATAGGGTGTGAGTGTGGAGGTGGTTTATACTGAGGATAGGGTGTGAGTGTGGAGGAGGGTTTATACTGAGGATGGGGTGTGAGTGTGGAGGAGGGTTTATACTGAGGATGGGGTGTGAGTGTGGAGGAGGGTTTATACTGAGGATGGGGTGTGAGTGTGGAGGAGGGTTTATACTGAGGATGGGGTGTGAGTGTGGAGGAGGGTTCATACTGAGGATGGGGTGTGAGTGTGGAGGAGGGTTTATACTGAGGATGGGGTGTGAGTGTGGAGGTGGTTTATACTGAGGATAGGGTGTGAGTGTGGAGGAGGGTTTATACTGAGGATGGGGTGTGAGTGTGGAGGAGGGTTTATACTGAGGATGGGGTGTGAGTGTGGAGGTGGTTTATACTGAGGATAGGGTGTGAGTGTGGAGGAGGGTTTATACTGAGGATGGGGTGTGAGTGTGGAGGAGGTTTTATACTGAGGATGGGGTGTGAGTGTGGAGGAGGGTTTATACTGAGGATGGGGTGTGAGTGTGGAGGAGGGTTTATACTGAGGATGGGGTGTGAGTGTGGAGGAGGGTTTATCCTGAGGATGGGGTGTGAGTGTGGAGGAGGGTTTATACTGAGGATGGGGTGTGAGTGTGGAGGAGGGTTTATACTAAGGATGGGGTGTGAGTGTGGAGGAGGATTTACAGTGAGGGTGAGGGTGTGAGTGTGGAGGAGGATTTACAGTGAGGGTGAGGGTGTGTGTGTGGAGGAGGATTTACAGTGAGGGTGAGGGTGTGAGTGTGGAGGAGGATTTACAGTGAGGGTGAGGGTGTGAGTGTGGAGGAGGATATACAGTGAGGGTGAGGGTGGGGTGTGAGTGTGGTGGAGGATTTACAGTGAGGGTGAGGGTGGGGTGTGAGTGTGGTGGAGGGTTTACAGTGAGGGCGAGGGTGTGAGTGTGGAGGAGGATTTACAGTGAGGGTGAGGGTGTGAGTGTGGAGGAGGATTTACAGTGAGGGTGTGAGAGTGGGGTAGGGTTTACAGTGAGGGTGAGGGTGTGAGTGTGGAGGAGGATTCACAGTGAGGGCGAGGGTGTGAGTGTTGGGGAGGCTTTACAGTGAGGGCGGGGTGTGAGTGTGGGGGACGGGTTTACAGTGAGGGCGAGGGTGTGAGTGTGGAGGAGGATTTACCGTGAGGGTGAGGGTGTGAGTGTGGAGGAGGATTTACAGTGAGGGTGTGAGTGTGGGGGAGGGTTTACAGTGAGGGTGAGGGTGTGAGTGTGGAGGAGGATTCACAGTGAGGGCGAGGGTGTGAGTGTGGAGGAGGATTTACAGTGAGGGTGAGGGTGTGAGTGTGGGGGAGGGTTTACAGTGAGGGTGAGGGTGGGGTGTGAGTGTGGGGGAGGGTTTACAGTGAGGGCGAGGGTGTGAGTGGAGGAGGATTTACAGTGAGGGTGAGGGTGGAGTGTCAGTCTGGAGGAGGGTTTATAGTGAGGGTGAGGGTGGGGTGTGAGTGTGGGAGAGGGTTTACAGTGAGGGCGAGGGTGTGAGTGTGGGGGAGGGTTTACAGTGAGGGCGAGGGTGTGAGTGTGGAGGAGGGTTTACAGTGAGGGTGAGGGTGGGGTGTGAGTGTGGGGGAGCGTATACAGTGAGGGCGAGGGTGTGAGTGTGGGGGAGGGTTTACAGTGAGGGTGAGGGTGTGAGTGTGGAGGAGGATTTACAGTGAGGGTGTGAGTGTGGGGGAGGGTTTACAGTGAGGGCGAGGGTGTGAGTGTGGGGGAGGGTTTCCAGTGAGGGCGGGTGAGATAGTGGAGGAGGGTTTACAGTGAGGGTGTGAGTGTGGGGGAGGGTTTACAGTGAGGGTGTGAGAGTGGGGGAGGGTTTACAGTGAGGGCGAGGGTGTGAGTGTGGAGGAGGATTTACAGTGAGGGTGAGGGTGTGAGTGTGGAGGAGGATTTACAGTGAGGGTGTGAGTGTGGGGGAGGGTTTACAGTGAGGGTGAGGGTGTGAGTGTGGAGGAGGATTCACAGTGAGGACGAGGGTGTGAGTGTGGAGGAGGATTTACAGTGAGGGTGTGAGTGTGGAGGAGGATTTACAGTGAGGGTGTGAGAGTGGGGTAGGGTTTACAGTGAGGGTGAGGGTGTGAGTGTGGAGGAGGATTCACAGTGAGGGCGAGGGTGTGAGTGTGGGGGAGGCTTTACAGTGAGGGCGGGGTGTGAGTGTGGAGGAGGATTCACAGTGAGGGCGAGGGTGTGAGTGTGGGGGAGGCTTTACAGTGAGGGCGGGGTGTGAGTGTGGGGGACGGGTTTACAGTGAGGGCGAGGGTGTGAGTGTGGAGGAGGATTTACAGTGAGGGTGAGGGTGTGAGTGTGGAGGAGGATTTACAGTGAGGGTGTGTGTGGGGGAGGTTTACAGTGAGGGTGAGGGTGTGAGTGTGGAGGAGGGTTTACAGTGAGGACGAGGGTGTGAGTGTGGGGGAGGGTTTACAGTGAGGGCGTGGGTGTGAGTGTGGGGGAGGGTTTCCAGTGAGGGCGAGGGTGAGATAGTGGAGGAGGGTTTACAGTGAGGGCGAGGGTGTGAGTGTGGGGGAGGGTTTACAGTGAGGGCGAGGGTGTGAGTGTGGGGGAGGGTTTACAGTGAGGGCGAGGGTGTGAGTGTGGAGGAGGATTTACAGTGAGGGTGAGGGTGTGAGTGTGGAGGAGGATTTACAGTGAGGGTGAGGGTGGGGTGTGAGTGTGGGGGAGGGTTTACAGTGAGGGCGAGGGTGTGAGTGTGGGGGAGGGTTTACAGTGAGGGCGAGGGTGTGAGTGTGAGGGAGGGTTTACAGTGAGGGCGAGGGTGTGAGTGTGGAGGGGGATTTACAGTGAGGGCGAGGGTGTGAATGTGGGGGAGGGTTTACAGTGAGGGCGAGGGTGTGAGTGTGGAGGAAGGTTTACCATGAGGGCGAGGGTGTGTGTGGGGGAGGGTTTACAGTGAGGCCGGGGTGTGAGTCTGGGGGAGGGTTTACAGTGAGGGCGAGGGTGTGAGTGTGGGGGAGGGTTTACAGTGAGGGCGAGGGTGTGAGTGTGGAGGAGGGTTTACAGTGAGGGCAAGGGTGTGAGTGTGGAGGAGGGTTTACAGTGAGGGCGAGGGTGTGAGTGTGGGGGAGGGTTTACCATGAGGGCGAGGGTGTGTGTGGGGGAGGGTTTACAGTGAGGGCGGGGTGTGAGTGTGGGGGAGGGTTTACAGTGAGTGCGAAGGAGTGAGTGTGGGGGAGGGTTTACAGTGAGGGCGAGTGTGTGAGTGTGGAGGAGGGTTTACAGTGAGGGCAAGGGTGTGAGTGCGGGGGAGGGTTTACCATGAGGGCGAGGGTGTGAGTGTGGGGGAGGGTGTTAGTGTGGGGGAGGGTTTACAGTGAGGGCGAGGGTGTGAGTGTGGGGGAGGCTTTACAGTGAGGGCGGGGTGTGAGTGTGGAGGAGGATTCACAGTGAGGGCGAGGGTGTGAGTGTGGGGGAGGCTTTACAGTGAGGGCGGGGTGTGAGTGTGGGGGACGGGTTTACAGTGAGGGCGAGGGTGTGAGTGTGGAGGAGGATTTACAGTGAGGGTGAGGGTGTGAGTGTGGAGGAGGATTTACAGTGAGGGTGTGTGTGGGGGAGGTTTACAGTGAGGGTGAGGGTGTGAGTGTGGAGGAGGGTTTACAGTGAGGACGAGGGTGTGAGTGTGGGGGAGGGTTTACAGTGAGGGCGTGGGTGTGAGTGTGGGGGAGGGTTTCCAGTGAGGGCGAGGGTGAGATAGTGGAGGAGGGTTTACAGTGAGGGCGAGGGTGTGAGTGTGGGGGAGGGTTTACAGTGAGGGCGAGGGTGTGAGTGTGGGGGAGGGTTTACAGTGAGGGCGAGGGTGTGAGTGTGGAGGAGGATTTACAGTGAGGGTGAGGGTGTGAGTGTGGAGGAGGATTTACAGTGAGGGTGAGGGTGGGGTGTGAGTGTGGGGGAGGGTTTACAGTGAGGGCGAGGGTGTGAGTGTGGGGGAGGGTTTACAGTGAGGGCGAGGGTGTGAGTGTGAGGGAGGGTTTACAGTGAGGGCGAGGGTGTGAGTGTGGAGGGGGATTTACAGTGAGGGCGAGGGTGTGAATGTGGGGGAGGGTTTACAGTGAGGGCGAGGGTGTGAGTGTGGAGGAAGGTTTACCATGAGGGCGAGGGTGTGTGTGGGGGAGGGTTTACAGTGAGGCCGGGGTGTGAGTCTGGGGGAGGGTTTACAGTGAGGGCGAGGGTGTGAGTGTGGGGGAGGGTTTACAGTGAGGGCGAGGGTGTGAGTGTGGAGGAGGGTTTACAGTGAGGGCAAGGGTGTGAGTGTGGAGGAGGGTTTACAGTGAGGGCGAGGGTGTGAGTGTGGGGGAGGGTTTACCATGAGGGCGAGGGTGTGTGTGGGGGAGGGTTTACAGTGAGAGCGGGGTGTGAGTGTGGGGGAGGGTTTACAGTGAGTGCGAGGGAGTGAGTGTGGGGGAGGGTTTACAGTGAGGGCGAGTGTGTGAGTGTGGAGGAGGGTTTACAGTGAGGGCAAGGGTGTGAGTGCGGGGGAGGGTTTACCATGAGGGCGAGGGTGTGAGTGTGGGGGAGGGTGTTAGTGTGGGGGAGGGTTTACAGTGAGGGCGAGGGTGTGAGTGTGGGGGAGGGTTTACAGTGAGGGCGAGGGTGTGAGTGTGGGGGAGGGTTTACAGTGAGGGCGAGGGTGAGAGTGTGGGGGAGGGTTTACAGTGAGGTCGAGGGTGTGAGTGTGGAGGAGGATTTACAGTGAGGGCGAGGGTGTGAGCGTGGGGGAGGGTTTACCATGAGGGCGAGGGTGTGAGTGTGGGGGAGGGTGTGAGTGTGGGGGAGGGTTTACAGTGAGGGCGAGGGTGTGAGTGTGGGGGAGGGTTTACAGTGAGGGCGAGGGTGTGAGTGTGGGGGAGGGTGTGAGTGTGGGGGAGGGTGTTAGTGTGGGGGAGGGTTTACAGTGAGGGCGAGAGTGTGAGTGTGGAGGGGGGTTTACAGTGAGGATGTGAGTGTGGGGGAGGGTTTACAGTGAGGGTGAGGGTGTGAGAGTGGGGGAGGGTTTACAGTGAGGGCGAGGGTGAGAGTGTGGAGGAGGGTTTACAGTGAGGGTGTGAGTGTGGGGGAGGGTTTACAGTGAGGGTGAGGGTGTGAGAGTGGGGGAGGGTTTACAGTGAGGGCGAGTGTGTGAGTGTGGAGGAGGGTTTACAGTGAGGGCAAGGGTGTGAGTGCGGGGGAGGGTTTACCATGAGGGCGAGGGTGTGAGTGTGGGGGAGGGTGTTAGTGTGGGGGAGGGTTTACAGTGAGGGCGAGGGTGTGAGTGTGGGGGAGGCTTTACAGTGAGGGCGGGGTGTGAGTGTGGAGGAGGATTCACAGTGAGGGCGAGGGTGTGAGTGTGGGGGAGGCTTTACAGTGAGGGCGGGGTGTGAGTGTGGGGGACGGGTTTACAGTGAGGGCGAGGGTGTGAGTGTGGAGGAGGATTTACAGTGAGGGTGAGGGTGTGAGTGTGGAGGAGGATTTACAGTGAGGGTGTGTGTGGGGGAGGTTTACAGTGAGGGTGAGGGTGTGAGTGTGGAGGAGGGTTTACAGTGAGGACGAGGGTGTGAGTGTGGGGGAGGGTTTACAGTGAGGGCGTGGGTGTGAGTGTGGGGGAGGGTTTCCAGTGAGGGCGAGGGTGAGATAGTGGAGGAGGGTTTACAGTGAGGGCGAGGGTGTGAGTGTGGGGGAGGGTTTACAGTGAGGGCGAGGGTGTGAGTGTGGGGGAGGGTTTACAGTGAGGGCGAGGGTGTGAGTGTGGAGGAGGATTTACAGTGAGGGTGAGGGTGTGAGTGTGGAGGAGGATTTACAGTGAGGGTGAGGGTGGGGTGTGAGTGTGGGGGAGGGTTTACAGTGAGGGCGAGGGTGTGAGTGTGGGGGAGGGTTTACAGTGAGGGCGAGGGTGTGAGTGTGAGGGAGGGTTTACAGTGAGGGCGAGGGTGTGAGTGTGGAGGGGGATTTACAGTGAGGGCGAGGGTGTGAATGTGGGGGAGGGTTTACAGTGAGGGCGAGGGTGTGAGTGTGGAGGAAGGTTTACCATGAGGGCGAGGGTGTGTGTGGGGGAGGGTTTACAGTGAGGCCGGGGTGTGAGTCTGGGGGAGGGTTTACAGTGAGGGCGAGGGTGTGAGTGTGGGGGAGGGTTTACAGTGAGGGCGAGGGTGTGAGTGTGGAGGAGGGTTTACAGTGAGGGCAAGGGTGTGAGTGTGGAGGAGGGTTTACAGTGAGGGCGAGGGTGTGAGTGTGGGGGAGGGTTTACCATGAGGGCGAGGGTGTGTGTGGGGGAGGGTTTACAGTGAGGGCGGGGTGTGAGTGTGGGGGAGGGTTTACAGTGAGTGCGAGGGAGTGAGTGTGGGGGAGGGTTTACAGTGAGGGCGAGTGTGTGAGTGTGGAGGAGGGTTTACAGTGAGGGCAAGGGTGTGAGTGCGGGGGAGGGTTTACCATGAGGGCGAGGGTGTGAGTGTGGGGGAGGGTGTTAGTGTGGGGGAGGGTTTACAGTGAGGGCGAGGGTGTGAGTGTGGGGGAGGGTTTACAGTGAGGGCGAGGGTGTGAGTGTGGGGGAGGGTTTACAGTGAGGGCGAGGGTGAGAGTGTGGGGGAGGGTTTACAGTGAGGTCGAGGGTGTGAGTGTGGAGGAGGATTTACAGTGAGGGCGAGGGTGTGAGCGTGGGGGAGGGTTTACCATGAGGGCGAGGGTGTGAGTGTGGGGGAGGGTGTGAGTGTGGGGGAGGGTTTACAGTGAGGGCGAGGGTGTGAGTGTGGGGGAGGGTTTACAGTGAGGGCGAGGGTGTGAGTGTGGGGGAGGGTGTGAGTGTGGGGGAGGGTGTTAGTGTGGGGGAGGGTTTACAGTGAGGGCGAGAGTGTGAGTGTGGAGGGGGGTTTACAGTGAGGATGTGAGTGTGGGGGAGGGTTTACAGTGAGGGTGAGGGTGTGAGAGTGGGGGAGGGTTTACAGTGAGGGCGAGGGTGAGAGTGTGGAGGAGGGTTTACAGTGAGGGTGTGAGTGTGGGGGAGGGTTTACAGTGAGGGTGAGGGTGTGAGAGTGGGGGAGGGTTTACAGTGAGGGCGAGGGTGTGAGTGTGGAGGAGGATTTATACTGAGGATGGGGTGTGAGTGTGGAGGAGGGTTTATACTGAGGATGGGGTGTGAGTGTGGAGGAGGGTTTATACTGAGGATGGGGTGTGAGTGTGGAGGTGGTTTATACTGAGGATAGGGTGTGAGTGTGGAGGTGGTTTATACTGAGGATAGGGTGTGAGTGTGGAGGAGGATTCACAGTGAGGGCGAGGGTGTGAGTGTGGAGGAGGATTTACAGTGAGGGTGAGGGTGTGAGTGTGGGGGAGGGTTTACAGTGAGGGTGAGGGTGGGGTGTGAGTGTGGGGGAGGGTTTACAGTGAGGGCGAGGGTGTGAGTGGAGGAGGATTTACAGTGAGGGTGAGGGTGGAGTGTCAGTCTGGAGGAGGGTTTATAGTGAGGGTGAGGGTGGGGTGTGAGTGTGGGAGAGGGTTTACAGTGAGGGCGAGGGTGTGAGTGTGGAGGAGGATTTATACTGAGGATGGGGTGTGAGTGTGGAGGAGGGTTTATACTGAGGATGGGGTGTGTGTGGAGGAGGGTTTATACTGAGGATGGGGTGTGAGTGTGGAGGTGGTTTATACTGAGGATAGGGTGTGAGTGTGGAGGTGGTTTATACTGAGGATAGGGTGTGAGTGTGGAGGAGGATTCACAGTGAGGGCGAGGGTGTGAGTGTGGAGGAGGATTTACAGTGAGGGTGAGGGTGTGAGTGTGGGGGAGGGTTTACAGTGAGGGTGAGGGTGGGATGTGAGTGTGGGGGAGGGTTTACAGTGAGGGCGAGGGTGTGAGTGGAGGAGGATTTACAGTGAGGGTGAGGGTGGAGTGTCAGTCTGGAGGAGGGTTTATAGTGAGGGTGAGGGTGGGGTGTGAGTGTGGGAGAGGGTTTACAGTGAGGGCGAGGGTGTGAGTGTGGGGGAGGGTTTACAGTGAGGGCGAGGGTGTGAGTGTGGAGGAGGGTTTACAGTGAGGGTGAGGGTGGGGTGTGAGTGTGGGGGAGCGTTTACAGTGAGGGCGAGGGTGTGAGTGTGGGGGAGGGTTTACAGTGAGGGTGAGGGTGTGAGTGTGGAGGAGGATTTACAGTGAGGGTGTGAGTGTGGGGGAGGGTTTACAGTGAGGGCGAGGGTGTGAGTGTGGGGGAGGGTTTCCAGTGAGGGCGAGGGTGAGATAGTGGAGGAGGGTTTCCAGTGAGGGCGAGGGTGAGAATGTGGAGGAGGGTTTACAGTGAGGGTGTGAGTGTGGGGGAGGGTTTACAGTGAGGGTGAGGGTGTGAGAGTGGGGGAGGGTTTACAGTGAGGGCGAGGGTGTGAGTGTGGAGGAGGATTTATACTGAGGATGGGGTGTGAGTGTGGAGGAGGGTTTATACTGAGGATGGGGTGTGAGTGTGGAGGAGGGTTTATACTGAGGATGGGGTGTGAGTGTGGAGGTGGTTTATACTGAGGATAGGGTGTGAGTGTGGAGGTGGTTTATACTGAGGATAGGGTGTGAGTGTGGAGGAGGGTTTATACTGAGGATGGGGTGTGAGTGTGGAGGAGGGTTTATACTGAGGATGGGGTGTGAGTGTGGAGGAGGGTTTATACTGAGGATGGGGTGTGAGTGTGGAGGAGGGTTTATACTGAGGATGGGGTGTGAGTGTGGAGGAGGGTTCATACTGAGGATGGGATGTGAGTGTGGAGGAGGGTTTATACTGAGGATGGGGTGTGAGTGTGGAGGTGGTTTATACTGAGGATAGGGTGTGAGTGTGGAGGAGGGTTTATACTGAGGATGGGGTGTGAGTGTGGAGGAGGGTTTATACTGAGGATGGGGTGTGAGTGTGGAGGTGGTTTATACTGAGGATAGGGTGTGAGTGTGGAGGAGGGTTTATAATGAGGATGGGGTGTGAGTGTGGAGGAGGTTTTATACTGAGGATGGGGTGTGAGTGTGGAGGAGGGTTTATACTGAGGATGGGGTGTGAGTGTGGAGGAGGGTTTATACTGAGGATGGGGTGTGAGTGTGGAGGAGGGTTTATCCTGAGGATGGGGTGTGAGTGTGGAGGAGGGTTTATACTGAGGATGGGGTGTGAGTGTGGAGGAGGGTTTATACTAAGGATGGGGTGTGAGTGTGGAGGAGGATTTACAGTGAGGGTGAGGGTGTGAGTGTGGAGGAGGATTTACAGTGAGGGTGAGGGTGTGTGTGTGGAGGAGGATTTACAGTGAGGGTGAGGGTGTGAGTGTGGAGGAGGATTTACAGTGAGGGTGAGGGTGTGAGTGTGGAGGTAGATATACAGTGAGGGTGAGGGTGGGGTGTGAGTGTGGTGGAGGATTTACAGTGAGGGTGAGGGTGGGGTGTGAGTGTGGTGGAGGGTTTACAGTGAGGGCGAGGGTGTGAGTGTGGAGGAGGATTTACAGTGAGGGTGAGGGTGTGAGTGTGGAGGAGGATTTACAGTGAGGGTGTGAGAGTGGGGTAGGGTTTACAGTGAGGGTGAGGGTGTGAGTGTGGAGGAGGATTCACAGTGAGGGCGAGGGTGTGAGTGTTGGGGAGGCTTTACAGTGAGGGCGGGGTGTGAGTGTGGGGGACGGGTTTACAGTGAGGGCGAGGGTGTGAGTGTGGAGGAGGATTTACCGTGAGGGTGAGGGTGTGAGTGTGGAGGAGGATTTACAGTGAGGGTGTGAGTGTGGGGGAGGGTTTACAGTGAGGGTGAGGGTGTGAGTGTGGAGGAGGATTCACAGTGAGGGCGAGGGTGTGAGTGTGGAGGAGGATTTACAGTGAGGGTGAGGGTGTGAGTGTGGGGGAGGGTTTACAGTGAGGGTGAGGGTGGGGTGTGAGTGTGGGGGAGGGTTTACAGTGAGGGCGAGGGTGTGAGTGGAGGAGGATTTACAGTGAGGGTGAGGGTGGAGTGTCAGTCTGGAGGAGGGTTTATAGTGAGGGTGAGGGTGGGGTGTGAGTGTGGGAGTGGGTTTACAGTGAGGGCGAGGGTGTGAGTGTGGGGGAGGGTTTACAGTGAGGGCGAGGGTGTGAGTGTGGAGGAGGGTTTACAGTGAGGGTGAGGGTGGGGTGTGAGTGTGGGGGAGCGTTTACAGTGAGGGCGAGGGTGTGAGTGTGGGGGAGGGTTTACAGTGAGGGTGAGGGTGTGAGTGTGGAGGAGGATTTACAGTGAGGGTGTGAGTGTGGGGGAGGGTTTACAGTGAGGGCGAGGGTGTGAGTGTGGGGGAGGGTTTCCAGTGAGGGCGGGTGAGATAGTGGAGGAGGGTTTACAGTGAGGGTGTGAGTGTGGGGGAGGGTTTACAGTGAGGGTGTGAGAGTGGGGGAGGGTTTACAGTGAGGGCGAGGGTGTGAGTGTGGAGGAGGATTTACAGTGAGGGTGAGGGTGTGAGTGTGGAGGAGGATTTACAGTGAGGGTGTGAGTGTGGGGGAGGGTTTACAGTGAGGGTGAGGGTGTGAGTGTGGAGGAGGATTCACAGTGAGGACGAGGGTGTGAGTGTGGAGGAGGATTTACAGTGAGGGTGTGAGTGTGGAGGAGGATTTACAGTGAGGGTGTGAGAGTGGGGTAGGGTTTACAGTAAGGGTGAGGGTGTGAGTGTGGAGGAGGATTCACAGTGAGGGCGAGGGTGTGAGTGTGGGGGAGGCTTTACAGTGAGGGCGGGGTGTGAGTGTGGAGGAGGATTCACAGTGAGGGCGAGGGTGTGAGTGTGGGGGAGGCTTTACAGTGAGGGCGGGGTGTGAGTGTGGGGGACGGGTTTACAGTGAGGGCGAGGGTGTGAGTGTGGAGGAGGATTTACAGTGAGGACGAGGGTGTGAGTGTGGAGGAGGATTTACAGTGAGGGTGAGGGTGGGGTGTGAGTGTGGGGGAGGGTTTACAGTGAGGGCGAGGGTGTGAGTGTGGGGGAGGGTTTACAGTGAGGGCGAGGGTGTGAGTGTGAGGGAGGGTTTACAGTGAGGGCGAGGGTGTGAGTGTGGAGGGGGATTTACAGTGAGGGCGAGGGTGTGAATGTGGGGGAGGGTTTACAGTGAGGGCGAGGGTGTGAGTGTGGAGGAAGGTTTACCATGAGGGCGAGGGTGTGTGTGGGGGAGGGTTTACAGTGAGGCCGGGGTGTGAGTCTGGGGGAGGGTTTACAGTGAGGGTGAGGGTGGGGTGTGAGTGTGGGGGAGCGTTTACAGTGAGGGCGAGGGTGTGAGTGTGGGGGAGGGTTTACAGTGAGGGTGAGGGTGTGAGTGTGGAGGAGGATTTACAGTGAGGGTGTGAGTGTGGGGGAGGGTTTACAGTGAGGGCGAGGGTGTGAGTGTGGGGGAGGTTTTCCAGTGAGGGCGGGTGAGATAGTGGAGGAGGGTTTATAGTGAGGGTGTGAGTGTGGGGGAGGGTTTACAGTGAGGGTGTGAGAGTGGGGGAGGGTTTACAGTGAGGGCGAGGGTGTGAGTGTGGAGGAGGATTTACAGTGAGGGTGAGGGTGTGAGTGTGGAGGAGGATTTACAGTGAGGGTGTGAGTGTGGGGGAGGGTTTACAGTGAGGGTGAGGGTGTGAGTGTGGAGGAGGATTCACAGTGAGGACGAGGGTGTGAGTGTGGAGGAGGATTTACAGTGAGGGTGTGAGTGTGGAGGAGGATTTACAGTGAGGGTGTGAGAGTGGGGTAGGGTTTACAGTGAGGGTGAGGGTGTGAGTGTGGAGGAGGATTCACAGTGAGGGCGAGGGTGTGAGTGTGGGGGAGGCTTTACAGTGAGGGCGGGGTGTGAGTGTGGAGGAGGATTCACAGTGAGGGCGAGGGTGTGAGTGTGGGGGAGGCTTTACAGTGAGGGCGGGGTGTGAGTGTGGGGGACGGGTTTACAGTGAGGGCGAGGGTGTGAGTGTGGAGGAGGATTTACAGTGAGGGTGAGGGTGTGAGTGTGGAGGAGGATTTACAGTGAGGGTGTGTGTGGGGGAGGTTTACAGTGAGGGTGAGGGTGTGAGTGTGGAGGAGGGTTTACAGTGAGGACGAGGGTGTGAGTGTGGGGGAGGGTTTACAGTGAGGGCGTGGGTGTGAGTGTGGGGGAGGGTTTCCAGTGAGGGCGAGGGTGAGATAGTGGAGGAGGGTTTACAGTGAGGGCGAGGGTGTGAGTGTGGGGGAGGGTTTACAGTGAGGGCGAGGGTGTGAGTGTGGGGGAGGGTTTACAGTGAGGGCGAGGGTGTGAGTGTGGAGGAGGATTTACAGTGAGGGTGAGGGTGTGAGTGTGGAGGAGGATTTACAGTGAGGGTGAGGGTGGGGTGTGAGTGTGGGGGAGGGTTTACAGTGAGGGCGAGGGTGTGAGTGTGGGGGAGGGTTTACAGTGAGGGCGAGGGTGTGAGTGTGAGGGAGGGTTTACAGTGAGGGCGAGGGTGTGAGTGTGGAGGGGGATTTACAGTGAGGGCGAGGGTGTGAATGTGGGGGAGGGTTTACAGTGAGGGCGAGGGTGTGAGTGTGGAGGAAGGTTTACCATGAGGGCGAGGGTGTGTGTGGGGGAGGGTTTACAGTGAGGCCGGGGTGTGAGTCTGGGGGAGGGTTTACAGTGAGGGCGAGGGTGTGAGTGTGGGGGAGGGTTTACAGTGAGGGCGAGGGTGTGAGTGTGGAGGAGGGTTTACAGTGAGGGCAAGGGTGTGAGTGTGGAGGAGGGTTTACAGTGAGGGCGAGGGTGTGAGTGTGGGGGAGGGTTTACCATGAGGGCGAGGGTGTGTGTGGGGGAGGGTTTACAGTGAGGGCGGGGTGTGAGTGTGGGGGAGGGTTTACAGTGAGTGCGAGGGAGTGAGTGTGGGGGAGGGTTTACAGTGAGGGCGAGTGTGTGAGTGTGGAGGAGGGTTTACAGTGAGGGCAAGGGTGTGAGTGCGGGGGAGGGTTTACCATGAGGGCGAGGGTGTGAGTGTGGGGGAGGGTGTTAGTGTGGGGGAGGGTTTACAGTGAGGGCGAGGGTGTGAGTGTGGGGGAGGCTTTACAGTGAGGGCGGGGTGTGAGTGTGGAGGAGGATTCACAGTGAGGGCGAGGGTGTGAGTGTGGGGGAGGCTTTACAGTGAGGGCGGGGTGTGAGTGTGGGGGACGGGTTTACAGTGAGGGCGAGGGTGTGAGTGTGGAGGATTTACAGTGAGGGTGAGGGTGTGAGTGTGGAGGAGGATTTACAGTGAGGGTGTGTGTGGGGGAGGTTTACAGTGAGGGTGAGGGTGTGAGTGTGGAGGAGGGTTTACAGTGAGGACGAGGGTGTGAGTGTGGGGGAGGGTTTACAGTGAGGGCGTGGGTGTGAGTGTGGGGGAGGGTTTCCAGTGAGGGCGAGGGTGAGATAGTGGAGGAGGGTTTACAGTGAGGGCGAGGGTGTGAGTGTGGGGGAGGGTTTACAGTGAGGGCGAGGGTGTGAGTGTGGGGGAGGGTTTACAGTGAGGGCGAGGGTGTGAGTGTGGAGGAGGATTTACAGTGAGGGTGAGGGTGTGAGTGTGGAGGAGGATTTACAGTGAGGGTGAGGGTGGGGTGTGAGTGTGGGGGAGGGTTTACAGTGAGGGCGAGGGTGTGAGTGTGGGGGAGGGTTTACAGTGAGGGCGAGGGTGTGAGTGTGAGGGAGGGTTTACAGTGAGGGCGAGGGTGTGAGTGTGGAGGGGGATTTACAGTGAGGGCGAGGGTGTGAATGTGGGGGAGGGTTTACAGTGAGGGCGAGGGTGTGAGTGTGGAGGAAGGTTTACCATGAGGGCGAGGGTGTGTGTGGGGGAGGGTTTACAGTGAGGCCGGGGTGTGAGTCTGGGGGAGGGTTTACAGTGAGGGCGAGGGTGTGAGTGTGGGGGAGGGTTTACAGTGAGGGCGAGGGTGTGAGTGTGGAGGAGGGTTTACAGTGAGGGCAAGGGTGTGAGTGTGGAGGAGGGTTTACAGTGAGGGCGAGGGTGTGAGTGTGGGGGAGGGTTTACCATGAGGGCGAGGGTGTGTGTGGGGGAGGGTTTACAGTGAGGGCGGGGTGTGAGTGTGGGGGAGGGTTTACAGTGAGTGCGAGGGAGTGAGTGTGGGGGAGGGTTTACAGTGAGGGCGAGTGTGTGAGTGTGGAGGAGGGTTTACAGTGAGGGCAAGGGTGTGAGTGCGGGGGAGGGTTTACCATGAGGGCGAGGGTGTGAGTGTGGGGGAGGGTGTTAGTGTGGGGGAGGGTTTACAGTGAGGGCGAGGGTGTGAGTGTGGGGGAGGGTTTACAGTGAGGGCGAGGGTGTGAGTGTGGGGGAGGGTTTACAGTGAGGGCGAGGGTGAGAGTGTGGGGGAGGGTTTACAGTGAGGTCGAGGGTGTGAGTGTGGAGGAGGATTTACAGTGAGGGCGAGGGTGTGAGCGTGGGGGAGGGTTTACCATGAGGGCGAGGGTGTGAGTGTGGGGGAGGGTGTGAGTGTGGGGGAGGGTTTACAGTGAGGGCGAGGGTGTGAGTGTGGGGGAGGGTTTACAGTGAGGGCGAGGGTGTGAGTGTGGGGGAGGGTGTGAGTGTGGGGGAGGGTGTTAGTGTGGGGGAGGGTTTACAGTGAGGGCGAGAGTGTGAGTGTGGAGGGGGGTTTACAGTGAGGATGTGAGTGTGGGGGAGGGTTTGCAGTGAGGGCGAGGGTGTGAGTGTGGGGGAGGGTTTACAGTGAGGGCGAGGGTGTGAGTGTGGGGGAGGGTTTACAGTGAGGGCGAGGGTGTGAGTGTGGGGGAGGGTGTGAGTGTGGGGGAGGGTGTTAGTGTGGGGGAGGGTTTACAGTGAGGGCGAGAGTGTGAGTGTGGAGGGGGGTTTACAGTGAGGATGTGAGTGTGGGGGAGGGTTTGCAGTGAGGGCGAGGGTGTGAGTGTGGAGGAGGGTTCACAGTGAGGGCGAGGGTGTGAGTGTGGAGGTGGGTTTACAGTGAGGGAGAGGGTGTGAGTGTGGAGGAGGGTTTACAGTGAGGGAGAGGGTGTGAGTGTGGAGGAGGGTTTACAGTGAGGGCGAGGGTGTGAGCGTGGGGGAGGGTTTACCATGAGGGCTAGGGTGTGAGTGTGGGGGAGGGTGTGAGTGTGGGGGAGGGTTTACAGTGAGGGCGAGGGTGTGAGTGTGGGGGAGGGTGTGAGTGTGGGGGAGGGTGTTAGTGTGGGGGAGGGTTTACAGTGAGGGCGAGGGTGTGAGTGTGGGGGAGGGTTTACAGTGAGGGCGAGGGTGAGAATGTGGGGGAGGGTTTACAGTGAGGGCGAGAGTGTGAGTGTGGAGGTGGGTTTACAGTGAGGGAGAGGGTGTGAGTGTGGGGGAGGGTTTGCAGTGAGGGAGAGGATGTGAGTGTGGGGGAGGGTTTGCAGTGAGGGCGAGGGTGTGAGTGTGGAGGAGGGTTCACAGTGAGGGCGAGGGTGTGAGTGTGGAGGTGGGTTTACAGTGAGGGAGAGGGTGTGAGTGTGGAGGAGGGTTTACAGTGAGGGAGAGGGTGTGAGTGTGGAGGAGGGTTTACAGTGAGGGCGAGGGTGTGAGTGTGGAGGAGGGTTTGCAGTGAGGGCGAGGGTGTGAGTGTGGAGGAGGGTTCACAGTGAGGGCGAGGGTGTGAGTGTGGAGGTGGGTTTACAGTGAGGGAGAGGGTGTGAGTGTGGAGGAGGGTTTACAGTGAGGGCGAGGGTGTGAGTGTGGAGGTGGGTTTACAGTGAGGGAGAGGGTGTGAGTGTGGAGGAGGGTTTACAGTGAGGGCGAGGGTGTGAGTGTGGAGGAGGGTTTTTGTTGCTGCTATTTAAGAAATAAATTGTTTCCTTGTAATATCCAGTATAACTGGCAGTGGACAAGTGTGCTATAATTTGTCATAAAGAATGATTGTTTCTCTCCCAAACCAGTAGTCTCATTCTTCTGATTGTTCTCTTTCCAGGTGAACTGGTTCTGTCCAACGAACTCACAATTCTCTGCAAATCAGTTTTCTTTCTCTGTCCCAGTAATTTATTACAAAAATAGGGGTTTGTCTTCCATTACAGTCCTGATATACCCTACACTTCTCATTGTAACATTCACTGAAACACCCCACACCACTCACTGTAACACTAAGTACACTGTAACACTGTTATATACCCCACACCCCTCACTGTAACACTCTGATATACCCCACACCCCTCACTGTAACACTCTGATATACCCCACACCCCTCACTGTAACACTGTTATATGCCCCACACCCGTCACTGTAACACTCTGATATACCCCACACCCCTCACTGTAACACTGTTATATACCCCACACCCCTCACTGTAACTCTGTTATATACTCCACACCCCTCACTGTAACACTGTGATATACCCCACACCCCTCACTGTAACACTCTGATATACCATACATCCCTCACTGTATCATTGTGATATACCCCACACCCCTCACTCTAACACTCTGATATATCCCACACAACTCACTGTAACACTCTGATATATCCCACACCCCTCACTGTAACACTGTGATATACCCCGCACCCCTCACTGTAACACTCTGATATATCCCACACCCCTCACTGTAACCCTCTGATATACCCCACACACCTCACTGTAACACTGTGATATATCCCACACCCCTCACTGTAACACTCTGATATATCCCACACCCCTCACTGTAACACTGTGATATACCCCGCACCCCTCACTGTAACACTCTGATATACCCCACACCCCTCACTGTAACACTGTTATATACCCCACACCCCTCACTGTAACTCTGTTATATACTCCACACCCCTCACTGTAACACTGTGTTATACCCCACACCCCTCACTGTAACACTCTGATATACCATACATCCCTCACTGTATCATTGTGATATACCCCACACCCCTCACTCTAACACTCTGATATATCCCACACCCCTCACTGTAACACTCTGATATATCCCACACCCCTCACTGTAACACTGTGATATACCCCGCACCCCTCACTGTAACACTCTGATATATCCCACACCCCTCACTGTAACCCTCTGATATACCCCACACCCCTCACTGTAACACTGTGATATATCCCACACCCCTCACTGTAACACTCTGATATATCCCACACCCCTCACTGTAACACTGTGATATACCCCGCACCCCTCACTGTAACACTCTGATATATCCCACACCCCTCACTCTAACACTCTGATATACCCCACACCCCTCACTCTAACACTCTGATATACCCCATACTCCTCACTGTAACAATCACTGATATACTCTTAGACCTGTCAAATTTTATATTGCAAGCAGAAAATATATTAAGAACTGCAGAGAAAATATTTGAAGCTAATATCATTGTTTGCTTTTTTCTCACAGGCATAATTGGCACAGTTCAAGTTTCTACACCACCTGTGGTGGAAGCAGAGATTGGAAAACCCATCAACATACCATGTGTTCCCGAGATATCCACTCCAAGCACTATGAAATATGTCCAGTGGTTTGTTGTAAGTATAACCATGTTGCTGCTTAACTGACTGATCCCACAATCGAGCATCCTGTTACTGTATGACTGACTAACTGAGAGACTGCTTGATAGTGTGGCCCTTCCACTGAGTGACTGGCTGATCCCATAGTGGTGTGGTCCTGTTCCAGTAAGCACCCTGGAGTACTAAGACGAGAAAAAGCATTGCAATTAAAATTCTACCACTCAGTTGACAAAGAGTATCAGCAAAAATAATGTTTTGAAGGTATGTTTTTCAGACTCTGAGAAAGTATTTATTAAAACTGTTTATTTACCACATTGAAAGTGTAGTTCGTGGGAACATGCATATAGATTTTAATTCTAAATTAATTAGGAGATAAATTGGAATTGATTAAATGTTAAATCAATTAACGAGCGTGTCTTTGTCTTAAAAGCTGTGAGCATACAACGTTTTGCCAAATTGCCAGCAAATTGCCAGCTGGTCAGCATCTGGTCTCCATCCATGGCTTCTGATCAGTGACGGATTCAAGACAAAGCCTCCAATAGAATTGTCTCACATTTCTCCCTGAGAGTGTTGATCTGTAACAAATCCTGACCTTAAACTGTGGTGCCAAAATAGCATGTTAGAGCACTGAGCTCCATGGATGGTGAGCACATTGATTTGTACCCGGTATCTGCAGTACTGGAGTGGAAGAAAATGTGGCCTACAGCAATTGTGGAAGGCATGGAGAGAGTGCACATCGTCCGCTCTTCAGCATTTCCTGGATGCCTCTGTCAGACTGGCACTGCCTGATGCATTGAAGTGGGCCGCCTGTTTAGCATTTCAGCTGGGGTATAGCGTGTGGCACAAGGAGACACAGCTATGGGGGGTGGGGCGGGGGGGGGGGTGAGAATTGTAACTACGGAACTTAAATTTTATTAAAACTCTTTAAAATTCCAACTTGTGTCTGTGTTCAGATGGAGAAGAATACTCGGCAACGAATCTATTTCCAGGATGGAGAAAGTAGCACTGTTGACAATGGCACTGACTACACTGGTCGGATCAGGGTGAATAAGAACTACACTCTGACCATTGACCATGTCAAGCTTGGAGATGAGCGGACATTTTTGTGCCAAGTTGGTGCTGGTCCAGCAGGCAGTGGTGAAGCCACAACAGAACTGAAGGTTTACGGTAAGGCATCTTTTGTGGAATAATCTGTTAGGATCATAGAATGATACAACACAGGAGGCCATTCAACCCATCATGTCCAAGCTAGCTCATTGAAAGAGCTGTTCAATTAGTCCCAAACCCCCTGCTCTATCTATCCCTGCAACCTTTTTCCTTCAAATATTGATTCAATTCCCTTTGAAATTTATTATTGAATCTGCTTCTACCATCCTTTCAGGCAGCGCATTCCAGATCCCAGCAATTCACTGCCTACATTGCTTTTCCCTCATGTTGCCTCTGGTTCTTTTTGTGATTGCAGTGTGTCCTGTTTTGACCAGTCACTTGACACAGATTGACTTCACAACTGCATATTGCATTGCAGGGACAGATATCCCAGGACATGGATAGATTTTCTGCAGCCTTTAACGAGACCTTGCTTCTCTGTGTTTACCAATCTCTCCTTTTTTGGCAGGAGCACCAGAAGTGCCCGAGATAATTCCAACTGAAGCAAGAGTATCAGTAATGAAGATAAACCCATCAGATGTAAGAGGAGCTAAATGGGTGACACCTTGTTGTCTCACTTTTAACCTTGGAGAATGTTTTATTGTTATAAAGAAATTGCAGAGCCTCACAGATGTCTCTCTCCAGAGAATCTAAGTCCTATTGTTAACTGGTATGGAGTTTGGTCGCAGATCAACTATGATCTCATTGAATGGCAGAACAAACTCAAGGGGCTAAATGACCTACTTCTGTTCCAATGCTCCTAAATCCAGGAAGGGTTTCAGAATATCTGTTATAAGCAATTTATTATAAATAAAGGAAAATGTTGGAAATAGGTAGAGGGCCCATTCATCTGTGAAGAGAAAAGATGGTTTAATGTTTTGTGTGTAGACCCTTCATCAGAAGTCCTTGATTTTTATCTTGCTGTTGCACCATTTGCACTCAAAGGATAGGCAGTAGTGTAGAAAATGGAGTGGCTGCAAATCCTGCTAATTCACCACGGCTTGAATCTTGTTGGAATTTCTGCCTGACTAGCAACAATTCCTGCTCCCACCCACCAATGAAGGAGTGATACATTTGGGACACTGCAGTTTCCAATGATAGTTAGAGGGACTCCCAGCTTCGGTCAGGTAAAGCTGGGTGAAACTTTTGGAGACATTTTCCTGGCAGTCACTTGCAGTTTTTCCACCTTAACCAATTTGAAATCTTAAGTAGTTGCTGTTATAGGTTTTGTATGCATGTTAAACACTGCTCCGTAGAGCTGCTTCTTTCTGTTCTTGATGGAAAATACATCTCCTGTTAAGCTGCTGCTGAAAGGCCTTGACAAGTGGCCACATCTCTGGACCACGCAAAGAAACTTACAGCTGCACCTGCTCCGGGCTTCTCCCACTTAGTATTCCCCTCTGGAGCCTTTACCTTTTCCATGCATCCCTGGCAGTGGCCTGCTGCTGCCCAGTTCTAACGATTGTGCAGCTGTTTCAGTTAAAAAGTCAGTAAGTAGCATATTACTGAGGCCTGATTGTTAAAATACCTGTTACTGGCCGTGTAGTCGGAGTATTACTCTGGATCAATACCTGATCTGCCAGTGCTTGATGCTGATGCTGATGGTGGGTAGAAGAAATGTTGGGGCTAAATTTAACCCTCCAAAATGGGTGCATTTGGATTGGGTGAGAAGTTACATTTTTAAAACTCCGGTTTTAACGGAGTGGGGAGGGGGCAACCAAGCTGCTCTCAGAGGTGGGTTGGGCAGTTAAAGCTTTTAAGGAGGCGATATGCCTCCATTTGTACAGGCTTTTTATTTTTAACCCATTTTGGCTGGGTCGGCAGGTAAAAGGAGGCAAGAAGGTATTAGGAACATAGGAGCAGGAGTAGGCCATTCAGCCCATCATAAGGTAAGAGTATTTACAGCATTGTTTATGGGTCAGGAGGTGCAGGTGTGTTCTCTGCCCTACCCAACAAGCTTACCTGTTTCCAGCTCCATGATTGCTAACTCTCCCCCTGCTTTACACTTCCCCCTCCCCATGATCTCTCAATTAGCCACACTCTCCTCCGACATCTTCATGCTCTTGCCAACCCCCACAATCGTGATTTCACCACCGCCCCCTCCAACCCGACCTACCTACTCTCTGCTTCTCAGCTATGATCTCCTACCACTGGCTTTCCTGTCTGACAGGGAGCCTGCCTGTCAATCAGCTGTTGGGCTGGAAACCTGAAGAAAAAAATTAGAAGTGCAGGATGTTTGGGAAACCCATACTTCCAGTTTCCCGTCCATAACTTCAGCCCCCAATCGGAACTTATTACCGTGTAAATATTGAGGCCTTTGTGTCAAGTAGTACCAATCCTCCCTATGACAAATGGAAAATGTCTTCATTAAAATAAATGTCATAATTTTGAATAATATTTACAACAACTTGTACTTTGTGTTGAGAATTTCTTCACTCTTAAAAGCGTGTGGGATATTCACTGCACCTGGGCAATCCGTTTCGCCTGATTGAAAACCGAACAAAATCTCTCCTGTCTCATCGAGCATGTGACAGATAGAAAAAACTTACATTTATATCGCCCCTTTCACAACTTTAGGATGTTTCTATGCACTTTGTGAAATGTTTTTGAAGCATGATTTACTGTTGTCAATCATTGATGTGCTTTGACAGTCACTGTAGTATTTATCTTTTTCAGATTGCCCTGTGCCGCACCAGGAATGGTTATCCTGCTCCCAACATTACGTGGTACAAGGACCACACCCCACTGCAAGCTACCACCAAGATAAATCACAGTACGTCACATTCTCATGCTGCCTTTCTCTCCCCCTCCACAGACTGCTGTTACCTGTGGCATAGACTGCCTGAGAACAGTGAAAAGAGCACCTCACCTCCACACAACCTGTATTTAATTGCTGCATCAGGTATCATCCATCATTCACTTCCTGACTTGGTCTGCACATCAGACACAGCTCAGAGTGGATGTTCTGCAGCCACTGGTTGCTACGCAGAATTTGATTACAAGCTGATGTTAGTTTGACCCTAGCCTGTCCAATCTTTCCTCATAACTAAAAATCTCCAGTCCGGGCAACATCCTCATTAATCTCCTTTGTACCCTTTCTAGTGCACTAGATTGTGCAGTGGCCAGAACTGCCCGCTGTGCTGCAGCTTTTTTTTATTCGTTCGTGGAATGTGGACATTGGTGTCTAGGCCAGCATTTATTGCCCATCCCTAATTGCCCTAGAGAAGGCGGTGGTGAGCTGCCTTTTTGAACCGCTGCAGTCCATGTGGGGTATAGGGACAGCAACAATGCTGTTAGGAAGGGAGTTCCAGGATTTTGACCCAGCAACAGTGAAAGAACGGCGTTATAGTTCCAAGTCAGGATGGTGTGGGGCTTGGAGGGGAACTTGCAGGTGGTGGTGTTCCCATGCATTTGCTGCCCTTGTCTTTCTAGTTGGTAGAGGTCGTGGGTTTGGAAGGTGCTGTCTAAGGAGCCTTGGTGCTTTGCTGCAGTGCATCTTGTAGATGGTACACACTGCTGCCACTGTGCGTCGGTGGTGGAGGGAGTGAATGTTTGTGGATGGGGTGCCAATCAAGCGGGTTGCTTTGTTCTGGAAGATGTCGAGCTTCTTGAGTGTTGTTGGAGCTGCACCCATCCAGGCAAGTGAAGAGTATTCCATCACACTCCCTTCTTATAAACTTTTGGTCACCCTTTGCTGGTTTCTAAAACTCTCCCAATCCTCAGGCTTACTGCTGTTCTTCACAACATTACAAGCTTCTTTTTTTAATCTAATACTATCCTTAAGTTCACTAGCAAGCCTTGGATTAAGCATTGGAGTTTCCAGTCACATTGGACAAATGGATGCTGGAGCTGTGCCCACCTGTCCCATGTAAATGAAGTGTTGTTTTCTCAGGATCTCTACAAACTCCAGTGCAGTTAGCACCAAAAACCATTCCTATAGCACCTTTCTTAATCTCAGGACATCCTAAAGTGCTTTACCAGCCAATTAAGTGCTTTTTCAAGTGTAAATTCACTGTTTTAGTGCCGGAAACATAGTACCCCATTTGTGCGAAGCATGCTTCCACAAACAGCAAAGTGATAATGACCAGATAACCTGATTTTAGTGCTGATTGAGGGATAAACATTAGCCAGGGTACTTGGGACAACTCCCTTGTT
The DNA here is from genome assembly GCF_036365525.1 of Heterodontus francisci. Classification (NCBI taxonomy): domain Eukaryota; kingdom Metazoa; phylum Chordata; class Chondrichthyes; order Heterodontiformes; family Heterodontidae; genus Heterodontus; species Heterodontus francisci. The sequence continues at coordinate 80,960,417 of NC_090392.1, read as the reverse complement.
CCTCAAAATAGAGCCATGGGTTCTTTTACATTCATCTGGAGAGTAGATTGGGCCTCGGTTTAACAGCTCATCTGAAATACAGTGCCTTCGACAGTGCAGCACTCTCTCAGTACTGCACTGGAGTATCATCCAAGATTTTTGTGTTCAAATCTCCAGAACTTTCACAGCCTTCTGACTCAGAGGAGAGTGGTGCCCACTGAGCCACGGCTGATGACCAGAGATTACTGGGGATTGGGATCCTCATGTAACTGCTGAGATTGTGTCCCAGTTATGTATTGCGTATTTTTTTTAGAAAATATTGAGTTTTTAGTTACTGATCTATAGTCAGTTGGGCAGCCTCTGTCCTGTATCCAGTGTGTGAATTATTTTGTGTAATTGAAGGTGAAAGTGGGTAGAGCACCATTCACGTCCCAGTGGGTTTGATAACAGCCTCCTGCTTTCTGTCTGGTTTTATGTTTTTCTTTAGAGATGTACGTGATGTCTAAGGCCACGCAGGAGCCCAATGGCCTTTATACCATTGAAAGCACACTTTATTATCTGCCTGAGAAAAAGGACAAAGATTCTAAATTTTACTGTGAGGTGAGCTACAGAATGCCCTCGGGAGTGGACAAAATGAAGGAGTCTGATAGGTTCAGCATCCCAGTAACCTGTGAGTATTCATGAGCACTGCAGAGCAAATTTAAACTAGGAACCAGTACAATATTGCATGGACCTGCCTGATAAGGCTGTAGTTACATGCTCAACTCTCCTCATTTGGAGGATTGAACACATATACTATTGTCACAAGTACAAGTTTCACTGCAAGATGATGGAGTCTGACCTAGAGGCTCCAATTCCCATTCAATAAGTGCAGATGCAGGTACAATTTGAAATTTAAGATCACCATAACCTGACCTAGAGAATCTATTGCAGTGTAAGAAGTATTGTAGAGGAAGTAGATTGGTCATTCAGCACACTGTACCACAGGTGGACTGATGCCTTTTATTCTCTGCACTATGAAGTTTCTGCCCTCCCTACACTGTGGCAGAAATGATGAGTTTGGGAGCTCATAGTAGTGGTGAGCTACAGGTGTCTGCCACATCTCACAGCTCTGTGCTGCAGAATGTTCACACCATCTCAAGACATATGAGCAATGTGTGTACATGCTCTTTCTGTCTGCAAAGAACAGGGCCCTCTGTATTAATATATGAAGCTTCCAGTATGCACAACTGCACCACACTGCGAGCCCTACTGACAATCTTAAATTGGTTGTCAGCGTAATTCTTAGCACACTGAGGATTATTTAGCAAATGTTGTCCCTTCGCGGAATCACATCTAATGTTGGACAATGTGCTTTGAGTTTTGCTAGCACAGGTTGGTTGGGTACGGCCTGTACTTTGCCCATTGCGGACAGCGAAAGGGACATGTTGTTTGATATGATCCGCCAGTCTTTGGGTCATAGGGCCTATATACCTAGCATCACACTGGCATTGAAATTCAAATATCACATCAATCATTTGTGTGATAGGCAGGACATCTTTTTGGTTTGACAGCAACATCCTGTTAGTGGCGAACACCACATGTGTTGCTACCGCGTAGTAGCAGCGTGAAACAGCTAGCTTCACCTGTAGCTCAAATTTTTGGGACACATTATCCTTCCAGGGTAATTTCAGGTAGACTGGGCACTTTTCAGGGCCGAAAGTGATGGCCTTACACCCATTCATAAGCTTGTGCAATATACAGTGAGAAATGATCTGATCAGGGTAGCCATTGTCACGCAGGATGCCTTTGATTTGCCCTATTTCAGCATCAAGCTTGCATGGTGAGCAAATGGCTCGGGCCCTATTTACAAGGTTGCCGATAAAGCCAATCTTATAGTGCGTGGAATTGTAAGAATCCCAACACATGTATTGACCAGTGAAGGTAGGTTTGCGGTAGACCGTGGTAGAGAACCCCTGAGCAGATTTCTCAACTAGTCAGTCATGGAAAGGGAGCTCATTTGACTGCTCCATTTCAAAGTTGAATCTGAGCACAGGATGGAGCCCATTAAGATGTGTAAGATTGTCAGTGGGGCTCGCAGTGTGGTGCATTTGCATGTACTGGAAGCTACATGTATTAGTACACAGGGCCCTGTTCTTTGCAGACAGAAAGAATATGTACAAACATTGCACCTCTTTCAGCTAAACAAAATAAGTGACAGCCATTCACTGGTTCATTCCTCAGGGCACTGCCTTGACCAATCAGAGTCAAGCTGCCTGGTTTAAATTTCAAACAAAGCTTGGCAGTTAATTGTCAGTCACCATAAACTGGTGCATTCTCCATGACAATGCCTCTACCAATCAGAGTCCACTTGCCAATCAATCAGCACTTTCTTCTCATACGGTATAAATTTGTTGCTTTCCCTTGCATTGGTATTCTTGCGAGTTGTCCTGATGAGTGCAAGATGAAAAGCTTCGACAAAATGTCTGTTTCCAGCAATACTCAAGTTCTGTGCTACCAAACGACTATTTACTTTAAGTTCCTCATTCTCAGTCGCCCTTTGGATCGCTGCCATTTTTGATGTTCTTTTTGTGTTTTATACTGTATAGACAGATACAAAAATTTGTTTAATGAAGATTATCAGCAATTTTACCAGCAGCGAGTGATCAGTTTTTCAGTCTACCCCCACTACCAGGTCTTTTTCTGTTTATTCCTCACCAGATCCGACAGAGAATGTGGAATTTCTGATCCAGCCCAGCGTGTTGAAGGAGGCAGACAATATGACAATGGAATGCAAATCCGATGGTTCATCACCTGTTGAATACACCTTTTATAGAGTGCGGGTGAGGAGATTTGCTTTTGGCATCTGTAACTCTTGATAATCAAGAAGTAGACAGTTTCGAAGCTGATCAGTATAATTTGACCCTTGTTTAAAAAAAATTCCCTCCCTTTCTCCATTCTTCAATGGGTTGAAATTAATGCATTAGCACTAATAGTGCCTCGTAGGTTTCATGTGTGAGCCCAGACAATAATTTTCAGCAGTTATCTTTCAGGAGTCATGCATCACAGCAAAACTTAATTATGTCCCCTCCTGAATTCCAGCAGAATTCATTGGCTAATAGTGAATAGGAAATGTAGTTATTCTGTTCACATCACCCACCACCGCCACACCCCCAGACCACTATCACTGAAGCCAGTTGTAGGCCTATCATATTTTCACTATTTCACTACAGAAAGGATTTGAAAAAAGTTATTTTTAAAGGTGATGTTTTAAAACATAGTGTGATCATTATATTTGGGCGGCACAGTGGCACAGTGGATAGCACTGCAGCCTCACAGCTCCAGCGACCTGGGTTCAATTCTGGGTACTGCCTGTGTGGAGTTTGCAAGTTCTCCCTGTGTCTGCGTGGGTTTTCGCCGGGTGCTGCGGCTTCCTCCCACAGCCAAAGACTTGCAGGTTGATAGGTAAATTGGCCATTATAAATTGCACTTAGTGTAGGTAGGTGGTAGGAGAATGGTGGGGATGTGGTAGAGAATGTGGGGTTAATGTAGGATTAGTATAAATGGGTGGTTGATGGTCGGCACAGACTCGGTGGGCTGAGGGGCCTGTTTCAGTGCTGTATCTCTAAATAAATAAATCACACAGGTTTAAAAGGGAACTGAGATAATAGCTGGTTAAAATCCCAGTGATTTGATCTTTGACGTCATTTCCCCAAAGACTATAAATAATGAGCCATTTGTTCAACTCATCAATTGATAAACTCCTCACTACTATTGTGTTAAGACATCTCTGATCATTTTTGACTGTGAACAGAGAGAAATAGGAAACAGGAATGGAAACAGAGGTTTGTGGGGTTTTATACAGAATACTATGAGGGCAGTAAGGCCCACCCAGTAAAGGCTGCAAGAACTCAGAATGCATAAGGTAGTTAGGAATTAATTTTTTAGCAAGCAACCCATTTATCAGGGAAGTGTGGTTTGTTAATTATTTTGTATTATTATGTGAAGGCAAGTTGATCTAAATTGATTGATCGAAGTGAATGAACTCACAACAGCTGCTCTGTCTGTTCAGTCACTCAGAAATAAACTAGCTTCATGATTTGTATCTGGTCTTGTCTTATCAACTGCTTTCTCATCCACCTTCAATAAGATTGAAGAATTGCACATGCAAAAGACACAAACATCCAGTTCAGAACACAAGATACCATCGTTACACTCCAGGTTACACTATTTATAGTTAGCTATTGGGCAGCATAGCTACAACCCTAAATGTAAAGTGTTCAGATTGCCAGCGCTGTTGTACTTGAGAGAATATCTAAGCCAAGGTGAGAATTTGTAACACCCATATATTGCCACCAAATCAGGTAATTCAGTACATTATCAAGGATCAAACCTGGGCGTCTTACAGTTTGGGCTTTCCTCCAACATTTTTTTGTTTTGTGCTTATGGAAGAAACGTTTTATTCTGTTGAGAAGTAGAAATGACCCCCTTTAAAAATACAAAGTTAAAATAAGCAGAGGCTAAGGTCAAGCAGAGTTTAATTATTGTCTTGCATATAGTGTTAATTTGCTGTGTCACACTTTCTGTAACATTTTCCCCCATCACACTTTGTCAATTTGCCAGAGTGGAATTTGATTTATTCAATCATTGTAAATTAATGGCCCTGATATTACACCGTGTGTTATATAGCATGTCATTATTATAAAACTGTATTTGCTCCAACTTTTCAATATAAAACACCTCATTTTCTCGCAGGCCTGTGTAATGTAGTTTCACAACATGTGACTCATTACCACTGAACCATCAAAAAAGCCCAACATTTTGAATAACAACACCTTGTGTCTTAGTGTAGTGTGGTAGCACTCTAGTTCTCACCAGTCATCCTTCTTGTCATATGTACACTGTACATACATTCTAGAACTTTGTTCTGAAAAGCTGAGGCCACTGACCAAAAGGAGGAGCAGCCCACAGTAGCCCACAATTTCATCTGGTGAATTTTGCACAATGTAGAAAGCAGGATCCTAAAGAAATTATAAGGTATTCAGTGGATTACATCTCAAATGAGCTTGTAGACCAGTGCTCCTTGTTAGAACTCAGATAGCCAGGTAGTGAAGGATAGAACACTGGAGCTCACTCTTTATTCACTTACCAGCTTTTATTTGCGGGGCCAGACATTGCATATCATGCACCTCTAACCAACAACCCCTCTTTCAGCCTCCTCCGTATATATGAGCATAAATGAATCCCCAATTGATACTCACTACCTGAATACAATTAGCATCTGGAGTACTGTGCACAATTTTGGTCTCCACATCTAAGGAAGGATATACTTGCCTTGGAGGTGGTACAGCAAAGGTCGCTAAATTGATTCCTGGGATGAGAGGGTTGTCCTATGATGAGATGCTGAGTAAATTGGGCCTCTACTCTCTGCAGTTTAGAAGAATGAGAAGTGATCTCATTGAAACATACACGATTCTGAAGGAGCTTGACAGGATAGACACTGAAAGGTTTTTCCCCTCCCTGGAAAATCTAGACCATAGGCGCACAGTGTCAGGATAAGGGGTCAATCATTTAGGACTGAGATGAGGGGAAATTTGTTCACTCAGAAGGTTGTGGATACTCACTGGTGAGTATATTCAAGACTGAAGCTGGTGGATTTTTGATCTCTCAGGGAATAGAGGGATATGGGGAGTGGGCAGGAAAGTGGAATTGAGGTAGAAGATCAGCCAAGATCATATTGTTTTTGGGATCCTTAAGGGGGAGGGGGAGCACCCCCAAGTCGTGGTCCACATAGGCACCAACGACATAGGTAGGAAGAGAGATGGGGATTTAAGGCAGAAATTCAGGGAGCTAGGGTGGAAGCTTAGAGCGAGAACAACCAGAGTTGTTATCTCTGGGTTGTTGCCCGTGCCACGTGCTAGCGAAGAGAGGAATAGGGAGAGAGAGGAGTTGAACACGTGGCTGCAGGGATGGTGTAGGAGGGAGGGTTTTGGTTTCCTGGATAATTGGGGCTCTTTCTGGGGTAGGTGGGACCTCTACAAACAGGATGGTCTTCACCTGAACCAGAGGGGTACCAATATCCTGGGGGGGAGATTTGTTAGTGCTCTTCGGGGGGGTTTAAACTAAATCAGCAGGGGAATGGGAACCTAAATTGTAGTTCCAGTGTACAGGCTGTTGAGAGTAGTGAGGTAGGGGATAAGGTTACAGGGACGCAAGAGGGCACTGGCAAGCAAGAACTTGGTTTAAAGTGTGTCTACTTCAACGCCAGGAGCATCCGGAATAAGGTGGGTGAGCTTGCAGCATGGGTTGGTACCTGGGATCCTGATGTTGTGGCCATTTCAGAGACATGGGTAGAGCAGGGGCAGGAATGGATGTTGCAGGTTCCGGGATTTAGATGTTTCAGTAAGAACAGAGAAGAGGGTAAAAGAGGGGGGGGGTGTGGCATTGTTAATCAAGGAAAGTATTACAGCGGCAGAAAGGACGTTTGAGGACTCGTCTACTGAGGTAGTATGGGCCGAGGTTAGAAACAGGAGAGGAGAGGTCACCCTGTTGGGAGTTTTCTATAGACCTCCGAATAGTTCCAGAGATGTAGAGGAAAGGATAGCGAAGATGATTCTCGACAGGAGCGAGAGTAACAGGGTAGTGGTTATGGGGGACTTTAACTTTCCAAATATTGACTGGAAATACTATAGTTCGAGTACTTTAGATGGGTCTGTTTTTGTCCAGTGTGTGCAGGAGGGTTTTCTGATACAGTATGTGGACAGGCCAACCAGGGGCGATGCCACATTGGATTTGGTACTGGGTAATGAACCCGGCCAGGTGTACGATTTAGATGTAGGTGAGCACTTTGGCGATAGTGATCACAATTCGGTTAGGTTTACCTTAGCGATGGGCATGGACCGGTATATACCGCAGGGCAAGAATTATAGCTGGGGGAAAGGAAATTATGACGCGATTAGGCAAGATTTAGGATGTGTAGGATGGGGAAGGAAACTGCAGGGGATGGGCACAAACGAAATGTGGAGCTTATTCAAGGAGCAGCTAATGCGTGTCCTTGATAAGTATGTACCTGTCAGGCAGGGAGGAAGTTGTCGAGCAAGGGAGCCGTGGTTTACTCAAGAAGTTGAAGCGCTTGTCAAGAGGAAGAGGGCGGCTTATGTTAGGATGAGACGTGAAGGCTCAGTTAGGGCGCTTGAGAGTTACAAGCTAGCCAGGAAGGATCTAAAGGGAGGGCTAAGAAGAGCAAGGAGAGGACACGAGAAGTCATTGGCGGATAGGATCAAAGAAAACCCTAAGGCTTTCTATAGGTATATCAGGAATAAAAGAATGATAAGAGTTAGAACAGGGCCAATCAAGGATAGTAGTGGGAAGTTGTGTGCGGAACCAGAGGAGTTAGGGGAAGCGTTAAATGAATATTTTTCGTCAGTATTTACAGTAGAGAAAGAAAATGTTGCCGAGGAGATTACTGAGATACAGCCTACTAGGCTAGATGGGATTGAGATTCACAAGGAGGAGGTGTTAGCAATTTTGGAAAGAGTGAAAATAGATAAGTCCCCTGGGCCAGATGGGATTTATCCTAGGATTCTCTGGGAAGCCAGGGAGGAGATTGCAGAGCCATTGTTGTTGATCTTTATGTCGTCATTGTCGACAGGAGTAGTGCCGGAGGACTGGAGGATAGCAAATGTTGTCCCCTTGTTCAAGAAGGGGAGTAGAGACAGCCCTGGTAATTATAGACCTGTGAGCCTTACTTCGGTTGTGGGTAAAATGTTGGAAAAGGTTATAAGAGATAGGATTTATAATCATCTTGAAAAGAATAAGTTCATTTGCGATAGTCAGCACGGTTTTGTGAAAGGTAGGTCGTGCCTCACAAACTTTATTGAGTTTTTCGAGAAGGTGACCAAACAGGTGGATGAGGGTAAAGCCGTGGATGTGGTGTATATGGATTTCAGTAAGGCGTTTGATAAGGTTCCCCACGGTAGGCTATTGCAGAAAATATGGAAGTATGGGGTTGAAGGTGATTTAGAGCTTTGGATCAGAAATTGGCTAGCTGAAAGAAGACAGAGGGTGGTGGCTGATGGCAAATGTTCATCCTGGAGTTTAGTTACTAGTGGTGTACCGCAAGGTTCTGTTTTGGGGCCACTGCTGTTTGTCATTTTTATAAATGACCTGGATGAGGGTGTAGAAGGGTGGGTTAGTAAATTTGCGGATGACACGAAGGTCGGTGGAGTTGTGGATAGTGTCGAAGGGTGTTGTAGGGTACAGAGGGACATAGATAGGCTGCAGAGCTGGGCTGAGAGATGGCAAATGGAGTTTAATGCGGAGAAGTGTGAGGTGATTCACTTTGGAAGGAGTAACAGCAATGCAGAGTACTGGGCTAAGGGGAAGATTCTTGGTAGTGTAGATGAGCAGAGAGATCTTGGTGTCCAGGTACATAAATCCCTGAAAGTTGCTACCCAGGTTAATAGGGCTGTTAAGAAGGCATATGGTGTGTTAGCTTTTATTAGTAGGGGGATCGAGTTTCGGAGCCACGAGGTCATGATGCAGCTGTACAAAACTCTGGTGAGGCCGCACCTTGAGTATTGCGTGCAGTTCTGGTCACCGCATTATAGGAAGGATGTGGAAGCTTTGGAAAGGGTGCAGAGGAGATTTACTAGGATGTTGCCTGGTATGGAAGGAAGGTCTTACGAGGAAAGGCTGAGGGACTTGGGGTTGTTTTCGTTAAAGAGAAGGAGGAGGAGAGGTGACTTAATAGAGACATACAAGATAATCAGAGGGTTAGATAGGGTGGATAGTGAGAGTCTTTTTCCTCGGATGATGATGGCAAACACGAGGGGACATAGCTTTAAGTTGAGGGGTGAATGATATAGGACAGATGTCAGAGGTAGTTTCTTTACGCAGAGAGTAGTAGGGGCGTGGAACGCCCTGCCTGCAACAGTAGTAGACTCGCCAACTTTAAGGGCATTTAAGTGGTCATTGGATAGACATATGGATGAAAATGGAACAGTGTAGGTCAGATGGTCGGCGCAACATCGAGGGCCGAAGGGCCTGTACTGCGCTGTAATGTTCTAATGTTCTAATGTTCTAATATTGAATGGCAAAGTAGCCTCGAGAGACCAAACAGTCTACTCCTGCTCCTAATTCTTCTGTCCTTAACTTAACACAAGATCTTTGAGCACTCTGAGGTTACTCAGATGGAAATAATCTTTGTAACGAGAACTGTGCTTCCCTTCTGATAAACAGGATGGAAAGGAGGAGGAGGACCTTGAAAGCAATGGCAACACCATAGAGATTAATGGAGTGAAACGAATGGACAGTGGTATTTATGGCTGTAGAGTGCTGGACTTGGAAGTAGAAGACAAGTATTTTGACAGTAACAAGACAATAATAATCAATTGTACGTATTCCTTTTCTCTCCCCTTTTCCCCTTCCTCCTCTGACTGGGATCCAATTCCATAAGTATATAGGGTATGCACTCTTTAGTGATGATTCTTCATGTATCTGTAAGAACAGGGATCCAAGTTGAACCAAAAACTACCTTGCTGATATCACTGGCTTTTAAGACAATTCTTTGGGTTGTCACAGCATGTATTGTGCTTACTGTAGAGGTCTCCAAAACATTCTAAAAGACCAAGCTGAATTTCATTATTGTGTGGAATGTGTAGTAGAAATTGTGGTTTTATACAATATTGTGGAACATTGAAAGGCTCGGGGGAAACCCACTTACACAGCTTTCACTGTTTTCTTTTTTAAGGGAAAAAGTCTCTTCCTATCTAACCTATTAATGCCCCTCATAATTTTGTTTACCTCAATCAGGTCCCCCCTCAGCCTTCCCTGCTCTAAGGAAAACAACCCGAACCTATCCAGTATCTTTTCATAGCTGAAATGCTCCAACCCAGGCAACATCCTGGTGAATCTCCTCTGCACCCTCTCCAGTGCAATCACATCCTTCCTATAGTGTGGTGACCAGAATTGTACACAGTACTTCAGCTGTGGCCTAACTAGCATTTTATACAGCTCCATCATAACCTCCCTGCTCTTATATTCTATGCCTCAGTTGATAAAGGCAAGTATCCCATATGTCTTTCTAACCACCTTATCTACCTGTGCTGCTGCCTTCAGTGATCTATAGACAAGTACACCAAGATCCCTCTGACCCTCTGTACTTCCTAGGGTCCTACCATCCATTGTAGATTCCCTTGCCTTGTTAGTCCTCCCAAAATGCATCACCGCACACATCGCGGGATTAAATTCCATTTGCCACTGCTCTGCCAATCTTTATCATCCTGTAATCTAAGGCTTTCCTCCTTTGTGATGTTTACTGAGGGATAAATATTGGCCAGGATGCTGAAATAATTCCCCTGTTCTTCAAAATAGTGCCCTGGGATCTCTTACATCCATCTGGGAGGGCTGCTGGGGTCTCGGTTTAATGTCACATTTGAAAGTTAGCACTCCCTCAGTACTGCACTAGAGTGTCAGCCTTTGAACTCATAAACTTCTGATTTAGAGGTGAGAGTGCTACCTACTGAGCCACAGCTGACACTAAAGGATGCCAGCTATTAAAGATGTTAGCAGGAGACAAGATATGAGAACAAATACTCATACATCCACGGTTCAGCTTTGGATGTAGAGAGACAAGCAATTGCAGCCAGAGTTCCACACTTCTAACTGATAGAACCATGATTAATGAGGTATGGTGTGTGTTCATATTATGGTTGGAGGAGGATGGGAATGCTTTTGCAGATTTTATGGTGAGTTGTGCTCCTTGTCGGGAGCTTCTGGTATTTGCAATTCACTTTGCCAGTTGTTTAATGATTGTCCTCCTGGAAAGGGAAATAAGAAGGGTCACTTTGGAATTAAGGTGGTCCCAACGTGATATATTTAGGCATAGAAGATCTGAATCCAGTCAACTTCATGTGGAAGCTGTGGTAATCCCATATCTGAGCCACAGGGCCCTAGTGCTCCAGGACACTGATCAGCTAGCCTGGCTCATGAATGGGATTCGGTGGGATGGGCTTTTCACTCGATGTTGGGCTTCTTCGCGCAATAATTCAGGGTAATGTTAAAAGCCAGACCCCCAACAGGCGAGGGGATATGTACACGAGGGAAGCTTACCAAGGCTTTGTGTTGGCAAGTGTTGTGATTAAACACCAGTAGTACCTCTGAAAACACTTAAGTTCCCTAAACATTGCTTTTTGCCAACCTGTACCTAAGATATCTAGACTTGGGTAAATCAAGTGTTTACATGGAGAGTTTAATCCATATTGGGCAGATAGAAATTCAACCTAAGTGGTGACATCTCTGTCATTTAATCTCTCCTGCCCTCTGCCCTATCACACACCTTCCCTTTTGTTCTTCTTCCCCCTCCCTTCTTTCACTTGCCTAAAGCCTATTACATTTCTAACTTTTGCCAGTTCTGATGAAAGGTCACAGACCTGAAACATTAACTGTTTATCTCTCCATAGATGCTGCCAGACCCACTGAGTATTTCCAGCACTTTCTGTTTTTATTTTGGATTTTTCAGTAGCTTGGTGTCAAGATTCTTGAGCATAATGAAGGGTTTCTATGTTTGTCAGACACCAAGGTGGCTAAAAAATGGGTGACCCCCAAGCAGTCAACAACTATTCTGCTCTTTGGGCATCGCACCAACCCTGATTCTTTCCTTAACCAACATGATAAAGGCACAGTCTAGCAGGAGATCAGGAATCGGAACCCTGGCTGATTTTTCCCTGCTCAGCCCATGGGCACCCTTACCACTTGACTGGCTCAACACAGACTAGGATTTCTCCTGGTACCTGTCTGCCCCATGTTGCTCAGCACTACGTTGGAAGCCATAGTTACTCACTGAACCATCAGGGATGCCACAGGTGGTTGTATGCTGAAGGCTTAGGTTCCTGTTTTATATGTGGATTAGGGGACAGAAAGCTGTTTAATCGAAACAACCAGTCATTGAGTTTCTTTCCCTCTTCCGCTGCTTTCCTACAGATCTGGATCCCATTGGATTGAAACCAAAAGGACCATATATTTTTACAGACGGTGACAGAGATGTAAATGTATCTTGTGATGCAAAGGGATCACAACAGACATCTGTAGTTTGGACAAAACATAAGGTAGGAGTAAAGTCCATAAAATGATGCAGAAAGCAAACTTTGGAGTTAATTTCCTCTTTGCACAATAATCAGTAAAACTAATAATGTGTATCAATTCCAGGCTGTGTGAATGTTTGATGGGACATTGTTGAGGGAGCTATACTCTGTACGTATCCCATGTTGTATCTGCCCTGGGAATGTTTGATAGGACAGTGTAGAGGGAATTTTTCTCTGTATCGGTACGTAATCCAGGAACACTAATCTGGCACTGGATGCAAACATGGGAACGGTGCTGTCCCATCATTGACATTAATGAAGACTGAACCAAAGAACAAACAAAGAACAAAGAACAGTACAGCACAGGAACAGGCCATTCGGCCCTCCAAGCCTGCGCCGATCTTGATGCCTGCCTAAACTAAAACCTTCTGCACTTCCAGGGACCATATCCCTCTATTCCCATCCTATTCATGTATTTGTCAAGATGCCTCTTAAATGTCGCTATCGTACCTGCTTCCACCACCTCCCCTGGCAGCAAGTTCCAGGCACTCACCACCCTCTGTGTAAAGAACTTGCCTCGCACATCCCCTCTAAACTTTGCCCCTCTCACCTTAATCCTATGTCCCCTAGTAACTGACTCTTCCACCCTGGGAAAAAGCTTCTGACTATCCACTCTGTCCATGCCGCTCATAACTTTGTAAACCTCTATCATGTCGCCCCTCCACCTCCGTTGTTCCAGAAAAAACAATCCATCAATATCTTCCTACAGCCTACAGCTATCTTCCTCGCTATCTACCACATGGCCAATCTTTGTGTCGTCCACAAACTTCTTGATCATGCTCCCTACATGTACGTACGTCCAAATCGTTAATATATACCACAAAAAGGAGGGGACCCAGTACTGAGCCCTGCGGAACACCACTGGAAACAGCCCTCCAGTCGCTAAAACACCCATCGACAATTACCCTTTCTTTCCTGCCACTGAGCCAATTTTGTATCCACCTTGCTGCATTTCCCTGGATCCCATGGGATTTTATTTTTTTTAACCAGTCAGACTTCTCTTATCTGCTCTTTGACCTAATCATCTAACCTAATGCTTCCTTACATTGCTCGGTGTTTCATTTAGTTTTATAATATTTCTGTGAAATTTTATAATGTTTAAGGTGTGATATAAATACGTTGTTGGTGGTGGCGGCGGTTGTTATTGCCGGTCATTGCCTGGCCCTTATATGGTGCAAATGTTACTTGCCTCTTATCAGCCCAAGACTGAATGTTGTTCAGGTCTTGCTGCATGCGGACACGGACTGCTTCATTATCTGAGGAGGTGCAAATGGAACTGAACATTGTGCAATCATAGCAAACATCCCCACTTCTGTCCTTATGACGAAGGGAGGGTCATTGATGAAGCAGCTGAAGATTATTTGGTCTACGACACTGCCCTGAGGAACTCCTGCAGCAATGACCTAGGGCTTAGATGAATGGTCTCCAACAACCACCGCCATCTTCATTTGTGCAAAGTATAACTCCAGACATTGGAGAGTTTTCTCTCTGCTACCCATATGGAACCAGGACTAGCTGAGAAAGAGAGGTGCTGTTTCCCAGTTTGTACAGGAGCATGTCTGAGGAATTTCACACACCTCCTGTTTATTAACCATCTCCTGATTGTTCTTTCAGAAGACAGTGGTCAGTTTTATGAATGTGCTTAGATTACCAGTGGTCACATTTGATGATTCCGGAAACTACATCTGCAAAGTTACAGTCCCGAGCATTCCAAACCTGACACGACAAAAATCCATCAGCATTGTCGTCAAAGGTATGAGCAGCCAATCAGTAATACTACTGTCCGCATGCTGAATGCTGTTAATGTTTTATTTCCCGACACTTGCTCTGGTACATCACGCTTGACTGTAACACCGATATAATTCACACTCCTCACTGTAACACTCTGATAAACCCTACAACCCTCAATGTAACACTGATATATCCCACACCCCTCATACACGTTCTTAAAATCCATATAGACAACATCCAACTGCATTCCTTTCATCAACCTTCTCTGTTACTTCATCAAAAAATTCAATTAGATTAGTTAAGCATGATCTGCCGTTTACAAATCCATGCTGGCTCTCCTTAATTAACTCAAACCTTTCCAACTGCCTGTTGATTTTTCTCCCCTGATTATTGTTTGTAAAACCTTACCCACCACAGATGTTAAACTGACCGGCTTTTAGTTACTGGACTGTCCTTACACCCTTTCTTGAATAAGAATGTCACATTTGCCACTCGTCAATACTTTGGCACCTCCCCCGTATCCAGGAGAGATTGGAAGATTATGGCAAGCCCTTCTGCTATCTCCACTCCCATTTCCTTCAGCAATTTGTGATGCAAGCCATCTGAACCAGGCAACTCATCCACTCTAAGGAAAGCCAACCTTTCCAGTACATCTTGCCAATCAATTTTCACTCCATCCTTCACCTCTACCATCTCTGCTTCTACTGATATCTTGTCAGCAGCCCCTTCCTTTAGTAAACAAGGATACAAAATGTTCATTAAGTATTCCAGCCTTGCCCTGTGCATCTAAGCATATATCACCAACTTTGTCCCTAAATAGTTAGTCATTATCACACTCTGATATATCCCACATGCCTTACCATAATGCTGATACACCCCACATACAGTCTAAAGTAGAACAAGTTCCTGGGTCCTGATGGACTTCATCCTAGGGTCTTAAAAGAAGTGGCTATCAAGATAGATGATGCGTTTGTTTTGCTTTTCCAAAATTCCCTAGATTCGGGGAAGGTTCCTTTAGATTGGAAATTAGCGAATGTAACTCCTTTATTCAAAAAGGGAGGGAGACAGAAAGCAGGAAACTACAGGCCAGTTAGCTTAACATGTGCCATAGGGAAAATGTTAGAAGCTATTATTAAAGACGTTATAGCAGGGCATTTAGAAAAATTCAAGGTAATCAGGCAGAGTCAACATGGTTTTGTGAAAGGGAAATCATGTTTAACCAATTAATTGGAGTTCTTTGAAGTAAACATGTGCTGTGGATAAAGGGGAACTGGTGGATGTATTGTACTTAGATTTCCAGAAGGCATTTGATAAGGTGCCACATCAAAGGTTATTGCAGAAAATAAAAGCTCATGGTGATGGGGGTAGCATTTTGGCATGGATAGAAGATTGGCTAGCTAACAAAAAACAGAGTAGGCATAAATGGGTCATTTTCTGGTTGGCAAGATGTGCTGCAGGGGCTCAGCTTTTTACAATTTATATAAATGACTTGGATGAAGGGACCAGAGGTATGGTTGCTAAATTTGCTGATGACACAAAGATAGGTAGGAAAATAAGTTGTGAAGAGGACATAAGGAAGCTACAAAGGGATATAGACAGGTTAAGTGAGTGGGCAAAGATCTGGCAAATGGAGTATAATGTGGGAAAATGCAAAATTGTCCATTTTGGCAGGAGGAATAAAAAAGCATATTATCTAAATGGTGAGAGCAAAGAGCAAAGAACAGTACAGCACAGAAACAGGCCATTCGGCCCTCCAAGCCTGCGCCGATCTTGATGCCTGCCTAAACTAAAACCTTCTGCACTTCCAGGGACCGTATCCCTCTATTCCCATCCTATTCATGTATTTGTCAAGATGCCTCTTAAATGTCGCTATCGTACCTTCTTCCACCACCTCCCCCTGCAGCAAGTTCCAGGCACTCACCACCCTCTGTGCAAAGAACTTGCCTCGCACATCCCCTCTAAACTTTGCCTCTCTCACCTTAAACCTATGTCCCCTAGTAACTGACTCTTCCACCCTGGGAAAAAGCTTCTGACTATCCACTCTGTCCATGCCGCTCATAACTTTGTAAACCTCTGTCATGTGGCCCCTCCACCTCTGTCGTTCCAGTGAAAACAATCCGAGTTTATCCAACCTCTCCTCATAGCTAATGACCTCCAGACCAGGCAACATCCTGGTAAACCTCTTCTGTACCCTCTCCAAAGCCTCCACGTCCTTCTGGTAGTGTGGCGACCAGAATTGCACGCAATATTCTAAGTGTGGCCTAACTAAAGTTCTGTACAGCTGCAGCATGACTTGCCAATTTTTATACTCTTTGCCCCGACCAATGAAGGCAAGCATGACGTATGCCTTTTTGACTACCTTATCCACCTGCGTTGCCACTTTCAGTGACCTGTGGACCTGTACGCCCAGATCTCTCTGCCTGTCAATACTCCTAAGGGTTCTGCCATTTACTGTATACTTCCCACCTGCATTAGACCTTCCAAAATGCATTACCTCACATTTGTCCGGATTAAACTCCATCTGCCATTTCTCCGCCCAAGTCTCCAACCGATCTATATCCTGCTGCATCCTCTGACAATCCTCATCACTATCCGCAACTCCACCAACCTTTGTGTCGTCCGCAAACTTACTAATCAGACCAGCTACATTTTCCTCCAAATCATTTATATATACTACAAAGAGCAAAGGTCCCAGCACTGATCCCTGCGGAACACCACTCGTCACATCCCTCCATTCAGAAAAGCACCCCTCCACTGCTACCCTCTGTCTTCTATGACCGAGCCAGTTCTGTATCCATCTTGCCAGCTCACCTCTGATCCCATGTGACTTCACCTTTTGTACCAGTCTGCCATGAGGGACCTTGTCAAAGGCTTTACGGAAGTCCATGTAGATAACATCCACTGCCCTTCCTTCATCAATCATCTTTGTCACTTCCTCAAAAAACTCAATTAAATTAGTGAGACACAACCTCCCCTTCACAAAACCATGCTGCTTCTCGCTAATAAGTTTGTTTGTTTCCAAATGGGAGTAAATCCTGTTCCAAAGAATCCTCTCCAATAATTTCCCTACCACTGACGTAAGGCTCACCGGCCTATAATTTCCTGGATTATCCTTGCTACCTTTCTTAAACAAAGGAAGGACATTGGCTATTCTCCAGTCCTCTGGGACCTCACCAGTAGCCAATGAGGATGCAAAGATTTCTGTCAAGGCCCCAGCAATTTCTTCCCTTGCCTCCCTCAGTATTCTGGGGTAGATCCCATCAGGCCCTGGGGACTTATCTACCTTAATGCTTTGCAAGACACCCAACACCTCCTCCTTTTCGATAATGAGATGACTGAGACTATCTACACTCCCTTCCCTAGGCTCATCATCTACCAAGTCCTTCTCTTTGGTGAATACTGATGCAAAGTACGCATTTAGTACCTCACCCATTTCCTCTGGCTCCACACATAGATTCCCTTCTCTGTCTTTGAGTGGGCCAACTCTTTCCCTCATTAGCCCCATTGGTCTTTATATACATATAAAAAGCCTTGGGATTTTCCTTAACCATGTTTGCCAATGACTTTTCATGACCCCTTTTAGCCCTCCTGACTGAGATTGCAGAGCTCTGAGAGGCAGAGGGATCTGGGTGTCCTCGTGCATGAATCACAAATGATTAGTATGCAGGTACAGCAAGTAATTAGGAAAGCTAATAGAATGTTATCGTTTATCGTGAGGGGAATTGAATACAAAAGTAGGGTGATTATGCTTCAGCTATAGAGGGCATTGGTGAGACCACATCTGGAGTACTGTACACAGTACTGGTCTCCTTATTTAAGGAAGGATGTAAATGCGTTGGAAGCAATTCAGAGACGGTTTCCTCGATTAATACCTGGAATGGGCGGGTTGTCTTATGAGGAAAGGTCGGACAGGCTAGCCTTGTATCCACTGGAGTTTAGAAGAGTAAGAGGCGACTTGATTGAAACATAATATTCTGAGGGCTCTTGACAGGGTGGATGTGGAAAGGATGTTTCCCCTTGTGGAGAATCTAGAACTAGGGGTCACTGTTTAAAAATAAGAGGTCACCCATTTAAGACAGAGATGAGGAGAAATTTTTTCTTTCAGAGGGTCCTGAGTCTTTGGAATTCTCTTCTTCAAAAGGTGGTGGAAGCAGAGTCTTGGAATATTTTCAAGGCAAAGGTAGATAGATTCTTGATAAGCAAGGGGGTGAAAGGTTATTGGGGGTAGGTGGAAATGTGGAGTTGAGGTTACAATCAGATCAGCCATGATCTTATTGAATGGCAGAGCAGGCTCGAGGGGCTGAGTGGCCTACTCTTGCTCCTAATTTATATGTCCGTATGTTGGAAGAGGGGTAATTTCAATGGGATAAGAGGAGATCTAGCCAGGGTAAATGGAACCAAAGATTGACAGGAAAAACTGCAAAGAAACAATGGGTGATCTTAAGCTGATGTTTCAGGTATATGCTCGGTACATTCCAACAAGGACGAAAGGTAAGGAAACTAAAGCCAGGATTCCTTGGATGACGAGGGAGATAGAGAATATGATGAACCAAAAAAAAAGGATGCATGATGCATGTCAGGCATTCAAGTGAGAACCAGGTCAAATACAGTAAGTACAGTGGTGAAGTGAAGGGGAAAATAAGACTGGCAAAGAGAGAATATGAGAATAGAATGGTACTCAACATAAAAGGAAACCCAAGAATCTTCTACCGGCATGTAAATATTAAGTGGGTAGTAAGAGGTGGGGTGGGACCTATGAGGGACAATGACGGTGATCTGCTTAGAGGCACAGGGTAAGGCTAGAAACTCAAACAAGATAGTTAAGAATGATTTGCTCGTAACACATCCATGCTGGCTTTCCTTAGTTAATCCACATTTGTTCAAGTGACTGTTAATTTTGTCCTGAATTATTATTTCTAAAAGCTTTCCCACCACAGAGGTTAAACTGACTGGCCTGTAGAGTCATAGAGAGATACAGTACTGAAACAGGCCCTTCGGCCCATCGAGTCTGTGCTGACCATCAACCACCCATTTATACTAATCCTACATTAATCCCATATTCTCTACCATATCCCCACAATTCTCCTACCACCTACCTACACTAGGGGCATTTTACAATGGCCAATTTACCTATCAACCTGCAAGTCTTTGGCTGTGGGAGGAAACCAGAGCACCCAGTGGAAACTCACGCAGTCACAGGGAGAACTTGCAAACTCCACACAGGCAGTACCCAGAATTGAACCCGGGTCGCTGGAGCTGTGAGGCTGCAGTGCTAACCACTGCACTACTCAGTGTAGTTGCTGGGTTTATCCTTACAATTTTTTTGAACAAGGGTGTAACATCCGCAATGTTCCAGTCCTCTTGCACCACCCCTGTATCTAAGGAGGATTGGAAGATTATGACCAGTGCCTCTGCAATTTCCTCCCTTGCTTCTCTCAGTATTCTCGGATGCATTTCATCCGGTCCTAATAACTTATCAACTTTTAAGTACAGCCAGCCTATCCAATACCTTCTCTTCATTAACTTTTAGCCCCTCCAGTGTCTCAACTACCCTCTCTTTCACTATGATTTAGGCAGCATCTTCTTCCTTAGTAAAGACAGATGCAAAGTACTCATTTGGTACCTCAGCCATGCCCCCTGCTTCCATATGTAAATTCTCATTTAGGTCTTTAAACAGTCCCACTCCTCCTTTTCCCACTCTTTTATTATTCATATGCCTAAAGAATACTTTTGGATTCCCTTTTATGTTAGCTGCCAGTCTCTTCTCACACTGTCTCTTTGCTTCTCATTATTTTTTTCATTTCCCTCTGAACCTTCTATATTCGGCCTGGTTTTCAGTTGTATTATCCACCTGACACCTGTCAAATGTAACACCCTTATTCAAGAAAGGGTGTAATGACATTCCAGTAACTACCAGCCGGTCAGTTTAACATCGGTGGTGGGTAAGGTTTTAGAAACAATAATCAGGGAAAAAATCAACCGGCACTTGGAGAAGTTTGCTTTAATTAAGGAGAGCCAGCATGGATTTGTAAAAGGCAGATTGTGCTTGACAAATCTAATTGAATTTTTGATGAAGTAACAGAGAAGGTTGATGAAGGGAATGCTATGGATATTGTCTATATGGATTTTAAGAAAGCATTTGACAAAGTACCACATAAAAGGCTGGTTACCAAAATTGAGGCTCATGGGAAAGGAGTGTCAGTGCCTGCTTCGATAAAAAAATTTGTTTACGGATAGAAAACAGCGGGTCATGGTAAATAAAAACAAGAAATGCTGGATTCACTCAGCAGGTCTGGCAGCATCTGTGGAAAGAGAAGCAGAGTTAACGTTTCGGGTCAGTGACCCTTCTTCGGAACTCATGGTAAATAGTTGTTTTTCAGACTGGAGGATGATAGACAGTGGTGTTCCCCAAGGTTCAGTGCTAGGACCATTGTTGCCTTCAAGGTTGGAGCTGAGGCAGAGATAATGAATGATTTCAAAATGAAAGGGAAATAAATTCAGGGCTGCTGAGATAGATAGTGAAATGAGACTGATTGGATTGCTCTTGAGAGCTGGCATGGGCTTGAAGGGCCAAATGACCTGCTCTGTGCCATAATGACTCTAGGACCCTTCACCGTAGTACTCTGATACACCCCACACCCTTCACTGTAACACTTTGATATACCTCATGCCCCTCACTGTAACTTCTGACACACCCCACACTGTAATAATACATCCCACACCTCCGCACTGTAATAATATATCCCACACCCCCGCACTGTAACACTGATAGATCCCACACCCCTTACTGTAACTCTCTGATATACCCCACACCCAAAGTAACACTCTGATATACTCTACACACTTCACTGTAACACTCTGATATACCCCAAACTCTTCTTAATTGTGGTAGTTTTCTGCTGGAGAAGGTCTGTGAGTGGAGGCAGCTAAGGACCAGACCAGATTTGGCTGTGATGACTTTGGTCCAATAGCTGCCAACACTCTGGGCACACCTAAGTTGAATAGTTAAGGTGCTGAGGTACTATTGGGCACCTAGAGGTAAGAAAATGCATTCCTGCAACAGGCACTGCCTTCAGGAAAGACTCGGGGAGTTAATAGCTGGTTGAATAAAATTGTGTGTGTTGGTGTAGCAGCCCTGGAATTGAACTCTGTTGTGTCTTTCCTCCTCCAGGACCACCTGAAGTAAACTGCACTGAGAAGAAATTCTCCAAAAATGGACCTCACTTCAACCTAACTTGTATGTTCAAAGGCAATCCAGCACCAGAGGTTACATGCAATGTAAAGCAAGCACCGGTAAGTAAATAGTGAGTGAGTCAGCCTGCATTATATGATCCTGGGTGGTGAAGAAATAACAGTCAACACATATCAAAGTATGAGTGACAGAGGCCGACCAAGCCTTCCAGTTTAAATATTGCTGCATTTCAGGCATACACAGTACTCACATTAAACAAATACAACCAAAATGCATGTGGTAAAAGGATTTTACTGTGATAGTAAAGTTTATTCTGGGACAGTAGATGCCAGGAGGCAATTGCCCCACCAGGAATTTCTGCAGCCCCTGCCTCCTTTCCACCTAGTTCTCTATAGGCCAGCGGAACAGTGTTAGAGTGACAGACGTGGGGTCTACCAGGGGCTTCTATACCAGGGCTCTCACTTGCGGTCCCAGAAAATTTGCCTCCATTACCATTAAATAGGGGCCGTTGTCGTGGGCAGCTCTGATAGGAGTTGATACTGAGGTCCAAGGTATTCTATCATTGGGAATCTCCTCAACTTATTTATTCTTTTGGTGACTTTCTTAGTTTTCTGTCTTTGACTTCTTTATCCTTTCTGCTCTCTTTTTTTTGCTGCTGCAGTTTGTTTCCTTTCTCACTGGATTGTTTATTCAGACCAGACTGTCCCACAAGGCCTTGCTTCAATTCATAGGAGGTACGGACTTGCCTGTGGGAGTTGGCTTTCATGTTAAGAGGCCCAATTACAACATTCTATTTCTTGTATCTTTTTCTTTCTGTCCTCTCCCTCAATCTCTGTATACCTGAGTTGCCATTTGATTCCCTTTATTTCTCTCTTTCATATATAAGAACATAGAAAATAGGGGCAGGAATAGGCCATTCGGCCCCTTGGGCCTTCTCCACCATTCAATAAGATCATGGCTGAACTTCTAGCTCAATTCCACTTTCTCGCCCAATCCCCATATCCCTTAATTCCCTTAGATTCCGAACATCTGTCAATCTCAGTCTTGAACATACTCACTGACTGAGCATCCACAGCCCTCGAGTAGAAAATTCCCAAGATTCACAACTCTGGGTGAAGACATTTCTCCTCATCTCAGTCCTAAATGGTTGACCCCCTTACCTTGAGACTATTCCCCAAGTTCTAGGTTCTCCAGCCGGGGGATATCGCCTGTCAGCATCTGCTCTATCAAGCCTTCTAAGAATTTTACACATTTCAATGGGATCACGTTCATTCTTCGAAACTCCACAGAGTTTATTTTACTCCATTCTACTCAATCTTCCTTCTCATTCCAAATATCAATTTAGTGAACCTTCATTGCATGACCTCTGAGGCATGTATATCTTCCTTAGGTACAGAGGCCAAAACTGTACACAGGTGTGGTCTCACCAAGACCATATATAATTGCAGCAAGACTTCCTTATTTTGATAGACCCGTTCAATAAAACCTAACATACCATTTGCCTTCCTAATTGTTTACTGTACCTGCATGTTAACTTTCTGTGATTCGTAACAAGTATCCCTTAATGTAGTACTCTGATACACCCCACATGCCTCACCATAACACTCTGATACAACCCTCAATGTAACTGATAATACCCCATGCCCCTCACTGGAACACTCTGGAACACCCCTCACTGTAACAGTGATATATCCCACACCCCTCACTGTAACACTCTGATATACCCCACACCCCTCACTGTAATCCTGTGATATACCCCACACCCCTCACTGTAACCCTCTGATATACACCACACCCCTCACTGTAACACTCTGATATATCCCACACCCCTCACTGTAACACTCTGATATACCCCACACCCTTCACTGTAACACTCTGATATTTCGCACACCCCTCACTATAACACTCTGATATACCCCACACTCCTCACTGTAACACTCTGATATACCCCACACCCCTCACTGTAACCCTGTGATATACCCCGCACCCCTCACTGTAACACTCTGATAGAACATAGAACATAGAACATACAGCACAGAACAGGCCCTTCGGCCCACAATGTTGTGCCGATCCTTTGTCCTCTGTCAAGGACAATTTAATCTATACCCCATCATTCTCCTTTATCCATATACCTATCCAAAAGCCTTTTGAAAGTCCCTAAAGTTTCTGACTCAACAACTTCCCCGGGCAAGGCATTCCATGCCTCGACCACTCTCTGGGTAAAGAACCTTCCCCTGACATCCCCCTTATATCTCCCACCCTTCACCTTAAATTTATGACCCCTTGTAACGCTTTGCTCCACCCGGGGAAAAAGTTTCTGACTGTCTACCCTATCTATTCCCCTGATCATCTTATAAACCTCTATCATGTCACCCCTCATCCTTCTCCTTTCTAATGAGAAGAGGCCTAGAATGTTCAGCCTTTCCTCGTAAGACTTATTCTCCATTCCAGGCAACATCCTGGTAAATCTCCTCTGCACCCTCTCCAAGGCTTCCACATCCTTCCTAAAATGAGGCGACCAGAACTGCACACAGTACTCCAAATGAGGCCTTACCAAGGTCCTGTACAGCTGCATCATCACCTCACGGCTCTTAAATTCAATCCCTCTGCTAATGAACGCTAACACCCCATATGCCTTCTTCACAGCCCTATCCACTTGAGTTGCAACTTTCAATGATCTATGCACATAGACCCCAAGGTCTCTCTGCTCCTCCACATGCCCAAGAACCCTACCGTTAACCCAGTATTTTGCATTCATGTTTGTCCTTCCAAAATGGACGACCTCACACTTTTCAGGGTTAAACTCCATCTGCCACTTTTCAGCCCAGCACTGCAACCTATCCAAGTCCCTTTGCAGACGACAATAGCCCTCCTCGGTATCCACAACTCCACCAACCTTTGTATCATCTGCAAATTTACTGACCCACCCTTCGACTTCCTCATCCAAGTCGTTAATAAAAATCACAAACAGGAGAGGACCCAGAACTGATCCCTGCGGCACGCCACTGGTAACTGGGCTCCAGGCTGAGTATTTACCATCTAAGACCACTCTCTGCCTTCTATCAGTTAGCCAATTCTTAATCCAACTGGCCACATTCCCCACTATCCCATGCCTTCTGACTTTCTCCATAAGTCTACCATGGGGGACCTTATCAAATGCCTTACTAAAATCCATGTACACCACATCCACTGGTTTACCCTCATCCACTTGCTTGGTCACCTGCTCAAAGAATTCAATCAGGCTTGTGAGGCAAGACCTACCCCTCACAAAACCGTGCTGACTGTCCCGAATCAAGCAGTGTCTTTCCAGATGCTCAGAAATCCTATCCCTCAGCACCTTTTCCATCAACTTGCCTACCACCGAAGTAAGACTAACTGGCCTGTAATTCCCAGGGTTGTTCCTATTCCCTTTCTTGAACAGGGGCACAACATTTGCCACCCTCCAATCACCTGGTACCACCCCCGTCAGCAGAGAAGATGAAAAGATCATTGCCAGCGGCTCTGCAATTTCATCCCTTGCTTCCCATAACATCCTTGGATATACCCCGTCAGGCCCGGGAGACTTGTCTATCTTCAAGTTATTCAAAAACCCCAACACATCTTCCCTCCTAACGAGCACTTCCTCGAGCTTACCAGTCTGTTTCACACCGTCCTCTTCAGTAATACACCCCTTCTCATTCGTAAATACCGAAGAGAAGTACTCATTCAAAACCTCACTTATCTCTTCCGGCTCAACACACAGTCTCCCGCTATTGTCCTTGACCGGACCTATGGTCCCCCTAGTCATCCTCATATTTCTGACATACGCGTAAAAGGCCTTGGGGTTTTCTTTTATCCTACCCGCCAAGCATTTTTCATGCCCTCTCTTAGCTCTCCTAATCCCTTTCTTCAGATCCTTCCTGGCCATCTTGTATCCCTCCAGAGCTATGCCTGTGCCCTTTTTCCTCAACTTTATATACGCATCCTTCTTCTTCCTAACAAGACTCTCAACCTCTCTTGTCAACCACGGTTCCCTCACATGACCATCCCTTCCCTGTCTGACAGGGACATGCTTATCAATGGCCCCTACTATCTGCTCCTTGAAAAAGTTCCACATTTCGACCGTGCCCTTCCCTGCCAGCATATGCTCCCAACTTATGCTCCTCAGTTCCTGCCTGACAGCATCATATCTACCCTTCCCCCAATTGTAAACCTTGCCCTGTTGCACATACCTATCCCTCTCCATTACCACAGTGAATGCTACAGAATTGTGATCACTATCTCCAAAGTGCTCGCCCACCAACAGCTCTATCACTTGCCCTGGTTCATTACCTAGTACCAAATCCAATATTGCCTCCCCTCTGGTCGGGCAGTCTACATACTGAGTCAGAAAAGCTTCCTGGACATACTGCACAAACACTACCCCATCCAAACTATTCGATCTAA
The DNA here is from genome assembly GCF_036365525.1 of Heterodontus francisci. Lineage (NCBI taxonomy): Eukaryota > Metazoa > Chordata > Chondrichthyes > Heterodontiformes > Heterodontidae > Heterodontus > Heterodontus francisci. Next base: position 80,934,968 of record NC_090392.1, on the reverse strand, counting down.
AGAGTTGCCAATCAATATTTGGGAAGTTGAAATCCCCCATAATTACTACCCTGTGACTTCTGCTCCTTTCCAAAATCTGTTTCCCAATCTGCTCTTCCACCTCCCTGCTGCTATTGGGGGGCCTATAGAAAACTCCCATCAAGGTGACTGCTCCTTTCCTGTTCCTGACCTCAACCCACAGTGCCTCAGTCGGCAGATCCTCCTCGAAAATTCTTTCAGCAGTTGTTACACTATTTCTAACTAACAATGCCACCCCCCCACCTCTTTTACCACCATTCCTAATCTTATGAAAACATCTATAACCAGGTACCTCCAAAAACCATTCCTCCCCCTCACCTATCCACGTTTCAGTGATGGCCACAACATCGTAGTCCCAAGTGCCCATCCACGCCTTCAATTCACTCACCTTATTCCTGATGCTTCTTGCGTTGAAGTATACGCACTTTAACCCTTCTCCGTGCCCATCTGTCCTCTGTGACAGTGCTACCTTCCCCAATACCTCACTACACTCTTTGTCTTTCTGAGTGGACCCACTGGTCCCTGGATTACAAGTCCGGTTCCCATCCCCCTCCCAAACTAGTTTAAACCCTCCCGAACAGTACTAGCAAACCTCCCTCCCAGGATATTGGTGCCCCTCTGGTTCAGATGCAGCCCGTCCTGTTTGAACAGGTCCCATCTTCCCCAGAATGCAGTCCAATTATCCAAGAACTGGAAGCCCTCCCTCCTACACCATTCCTGCAGCCACGTGTTCAGCTGTGCTCTCTCCCTATTCCTAGCCTCACTATCACGTGGCGCCGGCAACAAACCAGAGATAACAACTCTGTCCGTCCGAGCTTTCAGCTTCCAGCCTAACTCCCTAAACTCACTTCTAACATCTGTGCCACCCTTCCTTCCTACGTCGTTGGTGCCAATGTGCACCACGACCTCTGGCTGCTCCCCCTCCCCTTTAAGGATCCTGAAGACGCGATCACAAACATCACGGACCCTGGCACCAGGGAGGCAACAAACCATCCGTGCGTCTCGCCTGCGCCCACAGAACCGCCTGTCCGTACTCCTCACCATCGAGTCCCCGATGACTAGTGCTCTCCCATTCTCCCTCCTTCCCTTCTGAGCCACAGTGCAGGACCCCGTGCCAGAGGCCCGGTCACTGCAGCCTGCCCCCGATAGGCCGTCCCCCCCAACAGTATCTAAAACTGTATACTTGTTGTTGAGGGGAACGACCACAGGAGATCCCTGCACTGACCTCTTCCCACCTCTAACTGTTACCCAGCTGCCTTTGATTTGTGGAGTAACGACCTCCGTGTAGCTTCTATCTATCAACCCCTCAGCTTCCCGAATGATCCTCAGTTCATCCAGCTCCAGCTCCAATTCCCTAACACGGTCTGATAGGAGCTGGAGACGGATGCACTTCCAGCAGGTGAAGTCGGCAGGGTCACCGGAGGTTTCCCTCACCTCGAACATTCTGCAGGAGGAGCAATACACTACACTGGCTGCCATTTCTTTTATTCAATTACCCCTTAGTTAAGTACAACTATAGATATTAACAAAAACAGTAAATAGCTTACCTGCTCAGTCCTTTTTGGTTAGAGGAGGAGGGTAAAAAGGGTCTTATTATTAGGTTAGAGGAGGAGGATGAGTGGGAGACACTACATGTGTAGTGCCTCGGGTTTACTCAGCTCCGCACCTTTAAGAAAAATACCTACCCAGGAGTCCTCGCTGCCGACCAGCTTCCGGTTCCTCCGGCGCCAAAAGAAACTCAAAGACAAGGAAAACAGTAAGTAAAACAGTAAGTACTTACTTTTAAAACACAGCTCCTGATGCCTTCACTCACCCACCGAAGAGTCGCTACCTTCTCCTGCTGCTCCGCCGGGAAATGAGGCCGAGTCCACGGAGCTCCGCACCTTTAAGGAAAATACCTACCCAGGATATACCCCACACCCCTCACTGTAACCCTCTGATATATCCCACACCCCTCACTGTAACACTCTGATATACCTCACACCCTTCACTGTAACACTCTGATATTTCGCACACCCCTCACTATAACACTCTGATATACCCCACACCCCTCACTGTAACCCTGTGATATACCCCGCACCCCTCACTGTAACACTCTGATATACCCCACACCCCTCACTGTAACCCTCTGATATATCCCACACTCCTCACTGTAACACTCTGATATACCCCACACCCCTCACTGTAACCCTCTGATATACCCCACACCCCTCACTGTAACCCTTCTGATATATCCCACACCCCTCACTGTAACACTCTGATATTTCGCACACCCCTCACTATAACACTCTGATATACCCCACACTCCTCACTGTAACACTCTGAGATACCCCACACCCCTCACTGTAACCCTCTGATATACCCCACACCCCTCACTGTAACCCTCTGATATATCCCACACCCCTCACTGTAACACTCTGATATTTCGCACACCCCTCACTATAACACTCTGATATACCCCACACTCCTCACTGTAACACTCTGATATACCCCACACCCCTCACTATAACACTCTGATATACCCCACACTCCTCACTGTAACACTCTGATATACCCCACACCCCTCACTGTAACACTCTGATATCCCCCCTGCCCCTCACTGTAACCCTCTGATATATCCCACACCTCCCTCACTGTAACACTCTGATATACCCCACACTCCTCACTGTAACCCTCTGATATAACCCCCACCCCTCTGAAACCCTGAGATATCCCACATCCCCCACTGTAACACTCTGATATACCCCACACTCCTCACTGTAACACTCTGATATATCCCACACCCCTCACTGTAACACTCTGATATCCCCCCCACCCCTCACTGTAACCCTCTGATATACCCCCACCCCTCACTGAAACCCTGATATACCCCACACCCCTCACTGTAACACTCTGATATCCCCCCCCACCCCTCACTGTAACCCTCTGATATACCCCACACCCCTCACTGTAACACTCTGATATACCCCGCACCCCTCACTGTAACCCTCTGATATACCCCCACCCCTCACTGAAACCCTGAGATATCCCACACCCCCCACTGTAACACTCTGATATACCCCACACCCCTCACTGTAACACTCTGATATACCCCGCACCCCTCACTGTAACCCTCTGATATACCCCCCACCCCTCACTGAAACCCTGAGATATCCCACACCCCTCACTGTAACACTCTGATATACCTCACATTCTCCTCACAGCTTACTTTCCCACTTCGCTTTGTATCATCAGCAACTTGGGTTGCATTGTACTCTGTCCCCCTCATCTACATCATTGGTATAGATTGTACAGAGTTGAGGTCCAGTCACTGATCCTTGCAGCATCCTACTTGTTACATCCTGCCAACCCAAAAATAACCCATTAATTCCAACTCTCTGTTTTCTGTCCTTTCACCAATCCTCAATCTGTGCGAATATATTTCTGCCAATTCCATGAGCCTGAATATTTTGTAACATCTTGTGTGGCACCTTATGGAATGCCTTTTAAAAATCCAAATATTCTGCATCCACTTGTCCTCCCTTATCCACCCTGCTAGTTACACCTCTAAAAGCTCAAATAGATTTTCCAAACATTATTGTCCTTTCATACCATGTTGACTCTGCCTAATCATATTACGATTTTCAAAGTGCCCTGTTAGCGTGTCCCTAATAGTAGATTCTAGCATTTTCTCTACTATTGATGTCAGGCTAACTTGCCTATAGTTCTCTGTTTTCTCTCTCCTTCCTTTCTCGAATAGCAGGGTTACATTTGCTACCTTACAATCCATGTATCATTCTGTTAGTTGTATTGTGCAAATGTCTGTTTCCCTCTATCTCTTTTGAACCCGATGTCCTCATGGTGAGACTCTCACTTTTAAAAGGGGTCCTGACGATGTAACTCCCTTAATAGGAACGTTGAGGGGGAAACTCTTCTAAATATTGTCCACTGAATTGTTTTCTTTGCTGCCACGGTTCCTCAGATGATTGTTTTTTATACTTTTGTGTTTTTCTCTGTCTTTCCACAGACCATAAGGTACCATCAGAATAATTACATTGTTGTCAGTGAATTGATTGTACCGCTCACTGAGGAGAGGCTGAACTTGATGTGTAATGGTGCCAATGTGTATGGCAGCACGACTCACAACCTCACTGTGTATAGAGGTGAGAATCTGATCACAGGCCATTCAGGAGTAGGACTGAAGAGTTGACACCAACAAAGTGAAGCATTTCTCTCAAAATGATCCTGTGGATTTTCTCTCCTTAAGACTCTAACTTGTACAGTTCCATGGGTGCTGCTCACTCACTGCTTGTCTCACCCAAGTAACTGCTCTCCATGTGTAAGCCTAGGCAATGACTGTCAGTAGGCTGCACAACCATAGCAAGTATCACAGAGGAACTAATCCTGTTCTCACCCAATGGCTACTCATGCACTTTCTAGCAGCTACCACTTAATGACAATCAGGAGCAGGATTGCTGTCTCCATACACCTGAAAGACGGCATGAACTCACCAATCTTGGTGGGAAAATGAGGGCAAAGACCCTGCAGTAAAAGGTACCCACCCCTTTTAGTTATTCACTGTGCCTGAGGGATCGTCAATTTTTCTAAGCGCAGTAAAGAAGAAAACGCTACCCTTTTGATGGGAGCTTTATCCTGCATCTAACTCGTGCTGTACGACTCTGAAAGTGTTTGATGGGACAGTATACAGGGAACATTATTCTGTATCTAACCCGTGGTGTACCTGCCCTGGGAGAGTTTACTGAGGCAGTTTAGAGGGAAGTTTATTCTTTCTAACCCATGTGGTGTATGCCCTGTTAATTCTTTATGCTAACGCTGTGTGTTAAAAGTCACAAAGTGTTCCTCTCCCCAACAATTCTCTAATTTTGACAAGCAATCTTCCTGCTCTTTTTGTGCACACTGTGCATTCTCTTGACGATTCTCTACTTCTTTACAGGGTCAATGACAGTTTCTACAAGAGGACCTCCTACTGCTGGTAAGAATCAGTTACGTCAGACCAGCTTCACAATTTTATGCAATACCAATTCACTCAGAGGCAGGTTATTTGTAGAAGTTCCACTTACAGCAGAGAAGGATCTGAGACATTCTGAGATCTCACTAATATCACCTCATTCTGCATGTGCTGTGTATTAAGCTTCTGAGTTAACACGTCAGCACTGAGTTAGGATGAGCATGGTAGTCATGGAGTTGAGGGATGGTGGGGAGCTATGATCTGTACATGGTAACTAATGCTAGAGGCCACAACACAGGGTGAGACAAATGTGAGTGTCATTGCGTTAGGTGCTGGGTTTATATTAAAACTTTTGGATTGGCACTCACAGAAATGAGGTCACTCTGAAAGAAGTTTGCACCATTTGTCTTTGCAGTGTAGTGGATGCCATTCGCTCTCCACTTTTTAAACTTTTTTTCAAACTTAAAAAAAATCTACTTCTGATGATGTTAAAAACTGAACCACAGTGGGAGGTGAGTAAACGGTATACTATGCACACCTTTGAGCCCTGTCTAAAGCAGGGTTGTCCAACTTTTTCGCGCGGAGGCCACATTACAATTTTTGTCTTATGTGGGGGCTGGTGAGACAATTTCAGAAAGATAGACAGTAAAAATTTATCTTACTATTAATCAAAACAACAAATGTGAATTTTTGTGAAGAAGCTTTAAATGAGAAGATTAATTTATTGACTCACTTTCTCATCACTATGTTGGACACTGATTTAGTGAGATGCCTGGCATTTGTTTGCTGGCACAAGTAGTCAGTGTTTGCCCGCACACTTCCTGTAGCGATGCGGAGTATTCCAGATAGATGTCCATCTGTCAGGAGTAATTTTAATCAGTCCCTTCTACCTCTCTTTCTATCTCTCACCCTCTCTGTGTTCCTTCTTTGTGTCGTCCTCGCTCTCCGTCCCCCCCTTTCTCTCTCTCTGTCCCCCCGTGCCCCTCTCTCTCTGCCCCTCTCTCTCTCTCTGTTCCCCCCTCTCTCTATCCCCCCTCTCATTCTGTCCCCCCTCTTTCTTTCACTCTGTCCCCATCTCTCTTTCTCTCTGTCTCCCATCTCTCTCTTTTCCCCCCTCTCTATCTCTGTTCCCGCTCTTTCTCCCTTTGTCTCTCTGTTCCCCCCTCTCTCTGCCCCCCACTCTCTCTCTTCCCTACTCTTTCTCTTTCCTCCCTCTCTCTCTGTCCCCCACCTCTCCGTCCCCCCTTCTCTCTCTGTCCCTCCCCTCTCTTTCTCTCTCTCTCTCTGTTCCCCCCTCTCTTTCTCTCTGATAGTTGCAGTGAGCGGGAGCGCTCAGCACAGCAGCTTTATGGTTGGTCAGATTTTTAAAACCTTGCACTGAGTTTCACAGCTGACAGGTGTTGACATCGGGAACAGCGGTTTCTAAACTTCAGACAGATTTGGGGTTTTCCGTCCGCCTTTAAAAAAAATGTTATCTCTGAAATACAGCCGCAGGCTGGATCCTGGCCCAGGGGCCATATTTTGAACAACCCTGATCTAAAGTGATATTTAGATTTTTTTTTAGTTTTAGAGATACAGCACTGAAACAGGCCCTTCGGCCCACCGAGTCTGTGCCGGCCATTAACCACCCATTTATACTAATCCTACACTAATCCCATATTCCTACCACATCCCCACCTGTATTTTCTTATTTCCCTACCACCTACCTATACTAGGGGCAATTTATAATGGCCAATTTACCTATCAACCTGCAAGTCTTTTTTGGCTGTGGGAGGAAACTGGAGCACCCGGAGGAAACCCACGCAGACACAGGGAGAACTTGCAAACTCCACACAGGCAGTACCCAGAATTGAACCCGGGTCACTAGAGCTGTGAGGCTGCGGTGCTAACCACTGCGCCACTGTGCTGGAGTGGTTCCAGCATTTCTTGTTTTTACCTCAAAGGTAGTAATCTCCAGATAACTCCCAGTACCACATGCTGGGTGAGTACAGAAATAGGTAGAGCTAACGAATACATGACTGGAGAGATGTTGCAGGAGGGAGGGCTGAGGCATTGGGATCACTTCTGGGAGGTATGGGACCTGTACAAGCCAAAAAGGTTGCACTTCAACAGGGCTGGGACCAATATCCTCACAGAGGGTTTGCTAGTGCTGTGGCCTGTCTCACCACGTATACTGTTGGTAAAATGCTGTTGGCACCAACGAAATACAGCAGCTAACACTTAAAAGCAAAATCACTACAAATCTACAGGTGCAGCTTACATATCAGGTCGCTGCTACACAAATAAGCAGTAAGTTGTTAGCAGGCTGAGGTTAGTAGTGTCTCATTTCTCTAGTCAATGCTTGTCATTGGGCATGATCACAATAGGTCAGTGTTTTCTGCAGCTTGCCATATGCATGCGGCTCACACTGCTCTATTTAATCAGATTATTGAGTGAGCATCTTTGCACCTCCTTCCTCGTGATCTTCCTGCTCCCTGCTTTTAACCAACCCAAGCTCTTCCAGGATAGAGCCCCTACCGCTAAAATCAGTGCAGCCGCTGACGTCTCTATGGCTGGAGCAATTGGAGAACAGGAAACAGTGCCACACTTCTGTCAACGGGGAGGATCCCCTATGGAAAGCTGAATGCCATTACTGGCACTATGCCCTGAGCTCACCTTTAACCAAGAAATTCCTGAACGAGCCCTGCCAATGAATCCCAAAAAATGTTCTCCTCCATGTCCCTTCTAAATTCTTTGGAGAGTTCATTGGAATCATCTGATTTTTGATAGATTTCCAGATGGGAATTCTGTATCAGTCACAATTGACAGTTGCTACTCACCAATCACTAATGATTTAGACAGAGAATCGTCCCTCCCCAGTATTCAAAAATGTCAAACCTCAATGAGAAGAGCCAATTCCCTGAGTCCCCTTGTCTAATGGGTTGATGTACCATCCAGTGTCATACTGGGTGGGACATGCAGCCCAGGTCCACATCTTGTGTTGTGATCTATGCTAATCTCAGCAGGTGTGCTATAATTGATCTGAAGGCTCTGGCTAGGGCAGAACCAGCCAGCAGTCCCGATTCTGATTGCTGTCTAGTCTGTTCTGCTAGAATGTGCATTAGTGCTCCACTATTCAATAAGTTCATCGCTGAACTCATTACTCCACATTCCCGCCTACCCCCGATAACCTTTCACCCCCTTGCTTATCAAGAATCTATCTACCTCTGCCTTAAAAATATTCAAAGACTCTGCTTCCACCGCCTTTTGAGGAAGAGAATTCCAAAGACTCACGACCCTCTGAGAAAAAATTTCTCCTCATCTCTGTCTTAAATGGGCGAGCCTTTATTTTTAAACAGTGACCGCTAGTTTAGATTCTCCCACAAGGAGAAAGATCCTTTCCACATCCACCCTGTCAAGACCCCTCAGGATCTTATATGCTTCAATCAAGTTGCCTCTTACTCTTCTAAATTCCAGCGGATACAAGCCTAGCCTGTCCAACCTTCTCTGTACTGCCTCCAACGCATTTACATCCTTCCTTAAATAAGGAGACCAGTACAGTACACAGTACTCCAGGTGTGGTCTCACCAATGCCCTGTATGGCATTACCTGCCTACTTTTGTATTCAATTCCCCTCGCGATAAACAATAACATTCTATTAGCTTTCCTAATTATGTGCTGTACCTGCATACTAACCTTTTGCGATTCATGCACTAGGACACCGAGATCCCTCTGCATCTCAGAGCTGTGCAATCTCTCACCGTTTAGATAATATGCTTCTTTTTTATTCTTCCTGCCAAAGTGGACAATTTCACATTTTCCCACATTATACTCCATTTGCCAGGTCTTTGCCCATTCACTTAATCTATCTATAATCCCTTTGTAGCCCCCTTATGTCCTCTTCACAAGTAACTTTCCTACCAATCTTTGTGTCATCAGCAAATTTAGCAACCATACCTTCGGTCCCTTCATCTAAGTCATTTATATAAATTGTAAAAAGTTGAGGCCCTGCGGCACACCACTCGTTACATCTTGCCAACCAGAAAATAACCCATTTATGCCTACTCTCTCTTTCCTGTTAGCTAACCAATCTACTATTCATGCCAATATGTTACCCCCCTACCATGAGCTTTTATTTTCTCCAATAACCTTTGATGTGGCACCTTATCAAATGCCTTCTGGAAATCTAAGTACAATACATCCACTGGTTCCCCTTTATCCACAGCATATGTAACTCCCTCAAAGAACTGCATTAAATTGGTTAAACATGACTTCCGTTTCACAAAACCATGTTGACTTTGCCTGATGATATTTTCTAAATGCCTTTCAATAACACCTTTAATAATAGTTTCTAACATTTTCCCTAAGATAGATGTTAAGCTAACTGGCCTGTACTTTCCTGCTTTCTGTCTCCCTCCCTTTTTGAATAAAGGAGTTACATTCACTATTTTCCAATCTAACGGAACCTTCTCCAAATCTAGGGAATTTTGGAAAATTAAAATAAACGCATCAACTATCTCATGAGCCACTTCTTTTAAGACCCTAGGATGAAGTCCATCAGGACACGGGTCTTGTCAGCCCGCAGCACCAACAGTTTGTTCAGTACCACTTCCCTGGTGATAGTAATTTTCTTGAGTTCCTCCCTCCTTTCCATTTCCTGACTTACAGCTAATACTGGGATGTTACTTGTATTCTCAACAGTGAAGACTGATGCAAAATATCTGTACAGTTCATCTGCCATCTCCTTGTTACCATTATTAATTTCCCAGTCTCACTTCTATAGGACCAACACTCGCTTTGTTAACTTTTAAAAAAATATTTAGAGAAACTCTTACTACCTGTCTTTATATTTCTAGCTAGCTTTCTCTCGTACTCTAATTTTACCTTCCTTATCAATTTTTTGGTCATTCTTTGCTGTTTTTTATATTCTGTCCAATCTTTTGAACTGCCTCCCATCTTTGTGCAATTATGGGCTTTTCTTGAAGTTTGATACTATCTTTAACTGTTTTAGTTAACCACGGATGGCGGGTCCCACCCTTGGAATTTTTCTTTCTCGTTGAAATGTATCGATTCTGTGTATTCTGAAATATTCCTTTAAATGTTTGCCACTGCATCTCTATTGCCCTATTCCTTAACCTGATTTGCCAGTTCACTTTAGCTCGCTCTGCTTTCATGCCCTCATAATTGCCCTTATTTAAGTTTAAAATACTAATCTTGGACCCACTCTTTTTCCCCTCAAACTGAATGTAAAATTAAATCATATTATGATCGCTGCTACCTAGGGGTACCTTAACTATGAGGTCATTAATTAATCCTATCTCGTTGCACAATACCAGGTGTAGTATAGCCTGCTCTCTGGTTGGCTCCAGAATGTATTGTTCCAAGAAATTATCCCGAAAACATTCTATGTACTCCTCATCTAGGCTACCTCTGCCCATCTGATTTTTCCAGTCTATATATAGGTTAAAATCCCCCATAATTATCACTGTATCTTCCTGACAAGCTGCCATTATTTCTTCCTTTATACCCCATACTACAGTGTGGTTAATGTTAGGATGTTGGATGAGGACAGGATCAGGATGGGCTGTTCTAGGATCACAGATAAAGAATGACTACATTGGTGGGCAACCACAGTCCAAAACTGTAGAATTTTACCTCAACCTGGGTCAACACCTTCAGGAGAGGAGCCACAGGAAACACAGGGATAACAGGACAATCTGGTACGAACAGAAGAGCTGTTAGTGTAGGAGTGTCTCAGTGTCACCACCTTATGCCTCATCCAGTCTTCTGTTTATCTAGATGTCTCACATGGTAGAAGCAGTGGCGGTGTGGTGATAGTCGTCATCATTGTGTGCATTCTTCTTCTTGCCATCCTGGGTGCTGTCCTCTACTTCCTCTACAAAAAAGGCAAGATCCCCTGTGGTCGCTCAGGAAAACAAGACATGTGAGTCTTGCTGTTATTTTAAGTGTTCACATGTAAGCTGCACATCTGTGCATGTGAGAATGTGTTTGTACGAGCGTACGTGTGAGAGGGTGCATGTGAAAGAGACAGTTAGTGTGAGCGATTGTACCTGTATAAACTTCAATATATATCAACTTTGTCAAGTTTAAAGTTGGTAAGTCACCACGACTGGATGAGATGTATTGGGAAGTAAGGGTGGAAATTGTGGAGGCATTGGGCATAATCTTTCAGACCTCCTTAGATACAGGGGTGACGCCAGAGGACTGAGAATTGCAAATGTTACACCCTGCTCAAAAAAGGGTGTAAGGATAAGCCCAGCAACTGCATGCCAGTCAGTTTAACCTCGGTAGTGGGAAAGCTTTTAGAAACGATAATTCCAGTCAAAATTAACAGTCACTTGCACAAATGTGGGCTATTTCAGGAAAGCCAGCACGGATTAGTTGAGGGCAAATCATGTTTAACTAACTTGATTGGGTTTTTTGATGAGGTATTAGAGAGGCTTAATGAGGTTGATGTGACATACAAAGACTTGCAAAAGACATTTGATAAAGTGCCACGTAACAGGCTTGTCAGCAGTCAAAGCCCATGGAATAAAAAGGACAGTAGCAGCTTGGATACGAAGTTAGCTAAGTGACAGGAAATAGAAAGTAGTAGTGAACAGTTATTTTTCTGACTGGAGGAAGGTATATAGTCCTGTTCCCCAGTGTCAGTATTAGGACCCCTGCTTTTCTTGATATAAAGACCTAGACTTGGGTGTACAGGATACAATTTCAAAATTTGTGAATGTTACAAAACTTGGAAGTATTGTGAACTGTCAGGAGGATAGTGATAGACTTCAGGAGGATATAGACAGGCTGGTGGAATGGGCTGATATGTGGCAGATGAAATGTTTCATTTTGGTAGGAAGAACAAGCAGAGACAATATAAAATAAAGGATACAATTCTATCGGGGGTGCAGGAGCAGAGGGACCTGGGGGTATTTGTGCACAAATCATTGAAAGTGGAATAGGAGGTTGAGAAAGCGGTTAATAAATCATACGGGATCCTGGGCTTTATAAATAGGGGCATAGAGTACAAAAGCAAGGAAGTCATGATGAACCTGTATAAAACACTGGTTCGGCCTCAACTGGAGTATTGTCTCCAATTCTGGGCGCCACACTTTAGGAAGGATGTAAATGCATCAGAAAGGGTGCAGAGGAGATTCATGAGAATGGTTCCAGGGATGAGGAACTTGTGTTACGTGGATAGATTGGAGAAGCTGAGGCTGTTCTCCTTGGAGAAGATTAAGAGGAGATTTGTTAGAGGTGTTCGAAATCAGAGGGGTCTGGACAGAGTAGACAGAGAGAAACTGTTCCCATTGGCAGAAAGATCCAGAACCCGAGGACACCGATTTAAGGTGATTGGCAAAAGAAGCAACAGTGACGTGAGGAAAATCGTTTTTTATGCAGCGAGTAGTTGGGATCTGGAATGCACTGCCTGACAGTGTGGTGGAGGCAGATTCAATTGTGGCTTTCAAAAGGGAATTGGATAATTAACTGAAGCGAAAAATGTGCAGGTTGACGGGGAAAAGGCAGGGGAGTGGGACTTGATGAGTTGCTGTTGCAGAGAGCCAGCATGGACACTACAGGCCAAAAGGCCTCCTTCTGTGCTGTAACCATTCTATGATGTAATGTATGGATAATTCTTTGTGTTTTTTGCATACACATGCCTGGTTGGAGAATCTACTGTGGTATATATTCCATGTTCCACAGTGCACCTCACTGTGCAGAATATTTCAACTCTGGCCAATGTCCTAATGTCAGGCTGTCTCTGGTAATGAGGTGTCTCCCAGCCACTGGTAAACTAACGAGAGGTTTTGTTTAGTACACAGACAGATGCTCACGATGACATTGTAGTGGAAGTTAAGAATGACCAGAAGGTTCCAGAAGAGACAGTGCTTCTGCAAGGAGTCAATGGAGAGAAAAAACCACCCAGTGACCAGGTTAGGGAACAAAAATACCTGTGTGTATTCTTGAGGGATTTCATAGCAAACTGGACATATACAAGTGTACATAATGATTTCAGATCAGTCCCTGTGACCAGGTATTTATGTACCCAATCCAGATCAGTACCTGTGTGCAGGTGTCTGCATCAGGTCCAGATCAGTGCTTATGGTAGCAACTAATTGTGGCAGATGAATTACCACTACTCAATAAAGATGAAAGTTCCTGCATATGATAGTTAGTAATGGGGATCATGTGTTAGTTTTACACTGACATCTTGCTGTTCTCTTGGTGGCTCCAAACCTCTGGGAGCAGGCACAGTGTCAGTTTGGGTCTGAACTTCCCTAAGTAGGATGGTTTAAAGATCCCTTCCTCTGATTACCCCTAAGAATTCTTCATGTACTCTTGGTGGATCTCCTTATTTACCATTTTCCTTTCCATGTTTGGACTCTTCTGTTTGATGCACATCAAGGCGATTGAGATTATTTTCTCTCTGAGCTTCCCCCCCACTCTGCCAACCCTCCGAGGAATCACCCAAATCCATGTCACAAATACGTAGATTTTTGTTAGGTAAGGGTATCTCAGGATATGGAGCATAGGCAGGAAAATGGAGTTGAAGTACAGATCAGCCATGATTACTACAATGGCGGAGCAGACTCAGTGCCGCCTCCTGTTCCTATGTCATAGGGTCGTGTATGTCTCACCAATCAGTAGTATGTTCACTGGCAATCCAGCAGTAAGACTTTGTTAACATTCTTCTATTGTTTTCCATTCTCTTTCTGGAGTGAAGGGAGAGGAAGGCATATGCAGACCTTCGGAGTGAAGACGAGTAACCACAGCACTCCAGCCTGGCCTGACCGCACGGATATGATAGTGACATGAAATGTTTTTGCCTTTACAAACGCTGCACATGCTCCTACACTGAAGCAGTTCCAACCAATGCTACAGCCTTTCCTTCACTGGAAACTGAACACTTTACTGAAATGAACACATGGCCTGTCGCTCCGGCTGATAGGTCCACGGTCAAACTGGGTCCTGATGATTTTTTGTTTAATCTCAGTAATTGCAAGTTAGCCCTCAGCTGTAGATTTCTGCTCAAGTTATTGTTTTGTCACATCAGCAGTTACACAGTGTGAAATGCCTGTCCAGGCTATGTCTCCTCAAGATAATTGAAAAGAAAATTCAAGCCACCTTTCCACATAATTCCTATGAATCCCCTTTGATCACACCAATTGAAAATTGGCCTTTTTCATGAACAGCGTGGATGTAAACATCCAGATTGGAAAACGGTGTTCAGAAGGGAATTCTTGGCACCATCCTAGAATTAATCCAACCAGCTGCAGATAGGCATTTTCGTTTTCCATATGAGTCACCATGACTTGGGCTGGATATCACAACATTTCATCTGGCGGGTGATCAATGTTACAATGCCACATGGGTCTGTGTCATTCCATTGCATGTTTTTAAATCAATATCCCCATCTCGCCCCAGAAGAATTAGTTGCCAGGATAAAAGTACTTTTGTAGGTTTTAGCTGAGGCCTGTATTCAGTACCTGATGTATCACCGTTGAGCTGGACATACTGCAGTCAGTGACACAGTGCAATAGGGATGCAATTTATGGGCAGGGAAGGTTACCTGTTGTTCCCACAGTGCTTTGCAATAGAACTATTAACATCAGATCAGGAATCCTTAAGTAAATTCTCAGGATCCAGTAATGTTTTGTTTGGAGGGAGTTTCTATTGAGAATGTTGATAACTCATTGATTGCGGTGCTTACTCTCTGACGAGTCCAAATGAAATGCACTGTATTGTAAGTAATTTTACTACATTTCAGCATCAATCGTAGCTCTCCTCCAAACTGAGATTCCAGAAATAACAATTTGATTCAGGCACTGAATTGAAATGACCAAATCTTAATTAAATCACAAGCAGAGGTAATCATTTAATGTCCTCAACAGCACAGGGCCAGTGTTTCTGCAAGTGGCTGGGCCTGTGTTTCTGTGAAGCGCAAGGGCTGTGTGTCTGCGCCTGTGTTTCTGTGAAGGTCAAGGCCTGTGTATCTGAGTGGTTGGACCTGTGGTTCTCTGAAGTTCAAGGTTTGTGTACCTGTGAGTGGCTGGGTCTGTTTCTATGAATGTCAAGGCTCATGTATTTGAGTGGCTGGGACTGTGTTTCTGGCAACGTCAAGCCCTGTATATTTGTGAGTGGCTGGGACTGTGTTTCTGTGAAGATCAAGGCCTGTATATTTGTGAGTGGCTGGGCCTGTGTTTCTGTGAAGAGCAAGGCCTGTGTATTTGAGTGTGGCTGGAACTGTGTGTGTGCTGGGTGTGTGTTTCTGTGAAGATCAAGGCCTGTATATTTATGAGTGACTGGGACTGTCTGCATGTGCTTAGTCTATGTTTCTGTGAAGATTAAGGCCTGTGTATTTGAGTGCGGCTGGAACTGCGTGTGTGTGCTGGGTCTGCGTTTCTGTGAAGATCAAGGCCTGTGTATTTGAGAGTGGCTGGGTCTTTGTTTCTGTCAAGATCAAGACTTGTGTATTTGAGAGTGGCTGGGACCATCTGTGTTTCCGTGAAGATCAAGGGCTGTGTATTTGAGAGTGGCTGGGTCTGTTTCTGTGAAGATCAAGGCCTGTATATCTGAGAGTGGCTTTTGCTGTGTTTGTTGGTCTGTTTCTGGGAAGATCAAGGCCTGTGTGTCTGAGGGGCTGTGGGCCTGTGTTTCTGCAAGTGGCAAGGTCTGTGTTTCTATGAATGTCAAGGGCTGTGTATTTGAGTGGCTGGGACAGTGTTTGCGTGCGCTGGGTCTGTGGTTCTGTGTGGCAGGGTCTATATTCCATTGAAGAAAGGGGCAATCATAACTTATTTTCAAACTTGTGATCTGTTTGGAAATGCTGCACATCCTCTTTAATTATCAGTTGTTCTTTAACAAATTTTTACAGAAAAAATTTACAGTCCTATCCAAGAATAAACATTACAATAAGTTATATAGGGAGGAAAGCAGTTTTCCAGTACAGCAGTGAAGGAATTGCCAGAAAGCTAGCTTGTGTTTCTCTCTTCACTGACCTGCTGAGTATTTGTAGCATTTTGTGTTTCTTTGCTGTGAGGGAGTGAAAACATGGGGGGGGATGGTTTCCATTAATCTCCAGGATATGTTCCTGCAGTCCTGTGGAGCTCAGCTCCCACCAAGAGTCACAAGACTTTGTTTCTGTCCACTTGCCTGTAGGCCCCACATTTCATGTACTTTGTGTTCCCCGCTTAGCTTGTGAAGAGGTTGTATATAGTTTAATGATGGAGTACACCTTTTAGTGAGTCCTGTTACCTTTCGTAGGCTGTCTATGCCAGTCTGCACTACTGACAGTGTCTCAGCCTTCAGATTCACCATTTAAAGAACAATTGGGCATGTATCATATTCTGCAAACACTGACTCCATTTTTTGGCTCTTTGACGCGAGAGGCAATGCTAGAATCAAGCAACTAGCAAAAGTCTCACTCTGAGCGGTCAAGATTATGGCCTGAAGTCAGATGAAATCAAACCTTATCCCCTACTGCCCAGAGGGTAATGTTCCCTGGCACACACCAGGCGTATAACTCAACCATAAAAAGTTAATTGCCAGACATTTTATTTGGTAAAGATAGATTGTCAAGTGGTGTGGGTGAGAGAGAGTGGAAATAGTTTACTTGACAAGTTTTTTGAGAGTGGGTATTTTCCTAAAACTCGCAGATTTCTTACTTTGTCCTTCTGATAATCCAGCGCTGCTAGTCTCTAGTAATCAGAGCACTACACACATCAGAAAATATTAATTCAAATTGATGAGCAGTTGCTGTTGACTAATATTTGATACTGACCCAAATACCAGTTGTACTGGCCTGCCTCCTCCACCAAACAGACTGCTGTGTTCCATTTGCTTCATTTCCTGCCTCAATGTTTGTGAGCTTTCGAGCAGTGAAGCCGATGAAAAGCCCTCAGAGGTTCTTCACAATCAGACCGTGGTCAGTAGATGGGGAAACCTTTCCAAAGCCCTCAAATGAAGATGATCACGTCACTGGAAACACCCAGGAGTTTCTCTAAGCATCCAGTCAGACTGGCAAGAGTTCAATATTGGATTTGAGGAGTCAAAGAAGACAGAGTAACATAGAGCGTCTCCTTAGAATGAGCTGTCTCAATCTCACGCTGCCCCTGCTGCAGTTCTCTGCCATCTCTGACTCATTAGGAAAGGGGACTATAAACATATTAATACTGCTTTTGCTGTACTAAAGTGAACTTGTTTGCTTTTTTGTTTGTGTTGAAATTTCAAGAACATTGCTGCAGGTGCTGAAACTGTATCTGGATTTTATATACACACACACGATTAGCTAAAATTATACTGTACACAGATTTGAACTGCTGCAGAGCTAGCACAATGGCACCCATTAATTAGAAACCCCCCTTTAAGTTTGAATGACTAATGTTGGGGCTGGACTCAGCACCCCTGTGAGCAGCTGGGCAGGCACTGGCTCTTGGAGTTAATGAAGCAGCAGGAGTAGCCTCATTATTTTTCTTGGGCAGCTAGGTGTCTTAACAGGCATTACCAAGAAGCACCCACGGTTAGAGTTCCTGTTTGCCCGAAATGGAGTGTACCCCTCACCCCAGAGAACTTCAGAGCAGAGTGGTGGAACCAACTTAAGCAAGGGTACTACTCAAGTTTAATCAGCTAAAACCACAGCCAACCAGTACAGAGCACTGGTACTCATTCGACAAGGACCACCCCATTCCGTTAGAGCTGAGAGAGACCATCTGACGTTGTTGGGTTGTTTCCCAGTTCCATTATTGAGCCTGAAATGCACAACTGTATGCAATAGAACAGATTCAGTTCTGGCTTTAACCTGACAGATGTGCTGGTTGAGGTAGTGAGTGTAACTAGCTGTGTCTGTACATTACTTTGGGCAAGGTCAGCCAGCTCTACACAGACAGGAGTTACAAAGCCACCATCGCTCAACCATCAAGGATGGGCGAGTTGCTCTGAAAAATATACATATTGAGACTCCTCTGCAAGTATGGAACATGTCTGGGATCAATTATGTGCCCTAGAGCTACCTGCACAGCTTCCTTCCACTGAAGTACTTATGTAAATTAAGAAAAAAACAAATTGTGACTGTTTCTGTTTGTGTTTTATTATAATTTGTGAAGAAAATGCTAATAAAAATATTGTTGCAGATTCCAGACATGATTTGGAGCATTCTGAAATCTCAAACATTCATTTGGATATAATAAAACAATAGTTCCTTTGCTTTGAACATGCCCAATCTCTTATCATACATATTCTGATATTATAGTCTGTAAACAGACCAAGGAGCTGGGGGTTGAATTCTGTCATCAGTAGCCTCACTCCTGGCCCATCTTTCTCTCAGCTTTGATTTATTCGAAGTAGTAGTGCTTACTCCTTTCCAAACGGTAGGTGATGAGATTAGAGTTGCTCTGCGACAAGTCATCTGTATTATCATCATTCTGGGAGCAAACATTGTTGAGTGGGCAGGGTTGAATAGAACAATATGTAGCAGCAATTTAATTGGAAGGCAAAGCTGGATTTAGACTTGATACAATTGGAGAGAACAGAGTTTTTTGGCCCAATTAATGTCTGGGGCTGGAGGCAGAAACAGTCCTTTGTGCCATCGATTTAGAATTAACCAATTTAATTTGGTTCCCACTCTAGCATCCAGCGGATCTGAGCCTCAGTGTCTGATGCCCAAGATGTCACATCAATTGTGGGAGGGCGGGGTGGAAGGTGTTGTGGTATGGATGTATGGCAGCTTAGGGGGTTAATATTACTGAAGTATGATCAAAAGATACTAGGTTTGATCATTGGTCTGTTCCAGGTCATTGAGGCAGGTGCTAAAATTGGCCTGGGCACCCCAACTAGGGAAGGAGCAGTCATCCAGGATCAACTCTCCTTGTCCCTATCCAGTGATCCTTACTGTAAAATATGTATGTGATACCAGAACCGGGCTCGACTGTGATTACATATCTTCAGCTCTCTCTCCCTCCCACCCACCCCGCCCCCCCAATGATTGATATATATTCATTTGAATAATGGTTACTTAGGCAAGATGGAAGAGGGAGAGAGAGACAGACAGATACCTTGAACTGAAAACCAGCAAGAGACAGCACCTTTGAGAAAAGCCAAGAAAATTATCCAAAAAAAACCACAATTGGGACATTATCCTGTTTGAATTTCTTGCATCTGGATTTCCACATTCTAGCAACTGCATTATAGCCCAAGAGGGAGAGGAACTTAGTCTAAAAATCCTACAAAACAGCCGTTCATCTGCAGAGGCATCTGAAATAGTCCAAAGGAATTTAGCCTGAACTCGCTGCACCCGAAGTGAATCGGACTCTTTCTTTTTGAAATATTCAGCAGTCACTCAGGTCTCCAAGACACCAGCCTTTTGGCAGCAGAATGATTTTTCCAAAGATCGAGGGTCTCTTATGAATAGCACTTGGATTCAAGGGATGGGAGGAGAGAGAATAAAACAGGCAGAAATTCAAGTAGTTTTTGATCCTAAACCAGGAGAGACCAGATGTGACTACTGTTGGGCAGCCATTAACAGAATAAAGAATTCAACAAAATGCAACTATTTCAGCATGATAAACCAGTTAAACATAAACCCCTGCCATTTCTAAGTACCAGCATTACAAATGTAAAAGCTGATTTCTTAACTAAAATTACTGTGGTTAAAAAAATGTTGTGAAGATTTGAATCACAGAATCTAGATCTAGATGCCTGTTAGCAGTAAATGTGTGTAAAATAGAGAGGGGCTGGATGCTGAACTCAGCAAATATCCCGGCCAGACTGTGAAGGGACCAAAGTCTCCTTTACTGGCTGCAAGGCCCATATAGGAAGCATCAGATCCCCTGTAATCCAGGTTCTGATGAGAATGAGTTTAGAGGAAAAAAAACAACAAAGCACAAACTGGCAATCTCACTCTGTGAGGCTTCAATGGTGCCAGAGATTGAAATACTACAGTGGTGCATTTGGCACTTTGGAGATTGGCTGAAGACATATTGCAACAGCAGCGTTTGATGGGACAATGTAGAGGGAGCTTTACTCTGTATCTAACCTATACTGTGAGTGTAAAGGAATAAATTCATAGTAAATGCTGCACCACACACCATCATGGAATTCCCCACAGTTTCAGAGTTCCTAGGCTTTTCCTTATCAAATATGATTCTAGGTTATTGCCTTCCTCATTCAAAACATGAAACCATTATCACTGATCAAACTTGGATCAACTTCAAGCCTATTTGAATAGACTTCCTTTCCATGCGTGTATTTTTAGAATGACCATTTGTCTTCTCCACTTACTTTAAGCAATTCCGTTGTTTAACAAAATCTTTCTGCATGGGAAAAGGCAAAAGGGAATCCCAGAGAGAAACCTCAATTCACCCTGACTTTTAACCCTTCATTTACAACTCAGATGTTAGAGAAGCTTTTGGTTTCCCAATTTTCTCCTCTCCTCAAGGTACAAGTTCCATAGGTGCCAGGTACTCTCTGCTACCTGACTAGAGTCACCACACTTCAACGAGAATAACCAGGCCATCAGGCATAGTCCATATCCTGTCCTAACTTGACGTCTACACATACAGCGAGAGCCTCAGAGGTCAATCACAACACCTCCTACTGCAGGCCAAGTAGAGAGATATGACAATTTCATTTATTAAATGAGTTTGTTTCTTTGCTGAAAGCATCTGATTTAGTATCTCAAAAGGGTTTACAAGCTAAGCTGACTTGCGGAATAAGAACATAAAACAATTTATTCACTCAGTTGCACTATCCTTTCTGAGCAGTCCAAGATCGAAAAGGGGAAAAAAAGGCATTCTTTTCATTCAGTGTTGAATTCACTCTGTTCCCCCACCCATCTAATGGTAGAGAGATCACAGCTTCAATCCTTTACCTAAGCTGATCTCAGCTGGGCTAGAATCATCCTTGGCAGCTCGGGGATCAGAAAGAGAAAAAAAAATGTGCTGGGACTCCCACTGCTGATCATCATCCAATGACTCCTGCTGGGAAGTTCACCTGTGGAGGGCAGATGGAGACAGGACCAGGCTCGGTTGTTTAATCAAATAGCCTTGTCAACGCACATTGTCTCGTTGTCTAGACTCCCATTTGGAGAATGGGCACGGTTACAGGAAAACCCTGTGACTGTACAACTATCATCATCCACCCCTTCCCCAGTGGATCTGTTCCTCAGCAGCAATGTTTTCAGAAAGGAAGAACTATGGGGTGGGATCAACCTCTAGAACATCCAGCATTATGACAGAACCATAGAAAATGTTTCTTTTAATATATCTGCCTAAGACAGCTGTGTGGCACAAGTCTAAAATTTGTGTTAGTGTCAGATTCCTACAGTCTGGCTGTCTCTATTACAATGATTACCTGAAGCCTTCATTATTCACCTATCAGATGAAAGAGCTTTAGATGCAATGGGACTTGTTCCATTAATTGGGAAAGTAACCAGCCTCCCATATTGTGGAACATGACGATAGGGAATTGCAGAATGCCAAAGCTTAATGTTATTGCAGCTGCAATTGCTAGAAAGACATCTCACACTTCCCCTGCAGCATGCTGAGAATTATCAGAGATGGCGATAGGTCATCAGAAACATTCTCACAAATTGCTTGCACCAACTGCAGCAGCAAAGTTTGTGTTTCAGACACAGAGCGGCAATGTGGCTGCCATTCAAATCAGTTGTGGGGTAAATCTTAGAGCTTTCAGCCAGGACTGGGAGATGATTTCCTTCCGGCAGCGCAGGCCAAAGGAGCAGTTTCTGCCAGGAATGCAATCCATGGGATTGCCTCTGGCCTGTTTATCTAGCAACACTTACAGGCCAGACTAGAACTGCCATCTCAGCTGAAAGTGTCAATGCAGTGAGGGGAAATCTTTCCATGTTTGAGTCCCTATTTATTCCCTTCCAGTTTTCAATTTGAAGTTGCTGACTGTTACAGTTATACAAGTGCAAGAACAAAGAACAGTACAGCACAGGAACAGGCCATTCGGCCCTCCAAGCCTGCACCGATCTTGATGCCTGCCTAAACTTAAACCTTCTGCACTCCCGGGGTCCATATCCCTCTATTCCCATCCTATTCATGTATTTGTCAAGATGCCTCTTAAACGTCTCTATGGTACCTGCTTCCACCACCTCCCCCAGCAACAAGTTCCAGGCACTCACCATCCTCTGTGTAAAGAACTTGCCTCGCACATCCCCTCTAAACTTTGCCCCTCTCACCTTAAACCTATGTCCCCGAGTAACTGACTCTTCCACCCTGGGAAAAAGCTTCTGACTATCCACTCTGTCCATGCCGCTTATAACTTTGTAAACCTCTATCATGTCGCCCCTCCACCTCCGTCGTTCCAGTGAAAACAATCCGAGTTTATCCAACCTCTCCTCATAGCTAATGCCCTCCAGACCAGGCAACATCCTGGTAAACCTCTTCTGTACCCTCTCCAAAGCCTCCACGTCCTTCTGGTAGTGTGGCGACCAGAATTGCACGCAATATTGTAAGAGTGGCCTAACTAGGGTTCTGTACAGCTGCAGCATGACTTGCCTATTTTTATACTCTATGCCCCGACCGATGAAGGCAAGCAAGCCTTCAGTAATTGCTCTTGGGGCTATTCTTTTGTTTACCTTGGCAGTGAGTGTCAACAGGCTACTCAATCCAGACTAGCTTTCAATTCCAGATCTTTTTTATTGATTAATTGAATTTAAATTCCACCAGCTGCTGTGCTGGGATTTGAACCAGTGCCTTCAGAGAATTAGCCTGGGCCTCTGGATTTCTACTTCATTGACATTACCACAATGCCACTGTCTCCCACTAGTTAACTGATGTTAATCCAGCTCCCTCACACAGTCACTCAGTTACCCCGCTCCCCTCAGCGCCCTGTGTTACTAACTATATCTCTACTGTTGTTAATCCAGCTCCCTCATACTGTCAGCATAAAAGAGGAGAAATTGATCCCGGGAGGCAGCGGCACTAAATTGAGCTCTGGAGCATTTAAACAAAGAGCTGGAAATCAGACAGGAACAAGGAAATCCTGCAACACGCACAGAAAGCATGACAGCAAAACTTAAACATAAAAATAGATAGAGGGACAGAAACAGAGACAAGACAATAGAGACAGACAGAAAGAGAAACACAGACAAAGAGATGCAGAAATAGACAAACAAAAGAGGGGGAAAGATAGAGAATCAGGCAGAAGAGAGAGAGAGGAGAGATAAAGGTTAAGAGAAACAATGGTTGAAGTAATTTGTCATAGTAGAATTTTGACCCTTGCTGCGGCAACACCCCGCACCCCCAAACTCCCCTGTTTAGAACTGGGCAAGGATTTCAGCTCTAGACAAGGTCAACAGTACAGGACTTCTGAAAGGAAAGTGAGCAGGAGACAAGGAGTTACAAGCTCCTTGGGAAGAATCATTCTGAGTAGCTATTTCTGAGACATAAATGCAGTCATTAATGTATAAGTTGCTCTCTTTATCAGATTGTACATCTGGACGTGGGTCCCTGTGTATTCAGGAGTGATTTATAGAGTCAGAGTCTTACAGCATAGAAACAGGCCCTTCGGCCCACCACATCCATGCCGACCATAATGCCCATCGATACTAATCCCACCTGCCTGCATTAATTCCATATCCCTCTATGCATTGCTCATTCAAGTGCAGGGGCAGGAATGGATGTTGCAGGTTCCGGGATTTAGATGTTTCAGAAAGAACAGAGAAGAGGGTAAAAGAGGGGGGGGTGTGGCATTGTTAATCAAGGAAAGTATTACAGCGGCAGAAAGGACGTTTGAGGACTCGTCTACTGAGGTAGTATGGGCCGAGGTTAGAAACAGGAGAGGAGAGGTCACCCTGTTGGGAGTTTTCTATAGACCTCCGAATAGTTCCAGAGATGTAGAGGAAAGGATAGCGAAGATGATTCTCGACAGGAGCGAGTGTAACAGGGTAGTGGTTATGGGGGACTTTAACTTTCCAAATATTGACTGGAAATACTATAGTTCGAGTACTTTAGATGGGTCTGTTTTTGTCCAGTGTGTGCAGGAGGGTTTTCTGACACAGTATGTGGACAGGCCAACCAGGGGCGATGCCACATTGGATTTGGTACTGGGTAATGAACCCGGCCAGGTGTTCGATTTAGATGTAGGTGAGCACTTTGGCGATAGTGATCACAATTCGGTTAGGTTTACCTTAGCGATGGGCAGGGACAGGTATATACCGCAGGGCAAGAATTATAGCTGGGGGAAAGGAAATTATGACGCGATTAGGCAAGATTTAGGATGTGTAGGATGGGGAAGGAAACTGCAGGGGATGGGCACAAACGAAATGTGGAGCTTATTCAAGGAGCAGCTAATGCGTGTCCTTGATAAGTATGTACCTGTCAGGCAGGGAGGAAGTTGTCGAGCAAGGGAGCCGTGGTTTACTCAAGAAGTTGAAGCGCTTGTCAAGAGGAAGAGGGCGGCTTATGTTAGGATGAGACGTGAAGGCTCAGTTAGGGCGCTTGAGAGTTACAAGCTAGCCAGGAAGGATCTAAAGGGAGGGCTAAGAAGAGCAAGGAGAGGACACGAGAAGTCATTGGCGGATAGGATCAAAGAAAACCCTAAGGCTTTCTATAGGTATATCAGGAATAAACGAATGATAAGAGTTAGAACAGGGCCAATCAAGGATAGTAGTGGGAAGTTGTGTGCGGAATCAGAGGAGATAGGGGAAGCGTTAAATGAATATTTTTCGTCAGTATTTACAGTAGAGAAAGAAAATGTTGCCGAGGAGATTACTGAGATACAGCCTACTAGGCTAGATGGGATTGAGATTCACAAGGAGGAGGTGTTAGCAATTTTGGAAAGAGTGAAAATAGATAAGTCCCCTGGGCCAGATGGGATTTATCCTAGGATTCTCTGGGAAGCCAGGGAGGAGATTGCAGAGCCGTTGTTGTTGATCTTCAAGTCGTCATTGTCGACAGGAGTAGTGCCGGAGGACTGCAGGATAGCAAATGTTGTCCTCTTGTTCAAGAAGGGGAGTAGAGACAGCCCTGGTAATTATAGACCTGTGAGCCTTACTTCGGTTGTGGGTAAAATGTTGGAAAAGGTTATAAGAGACAGGATTTATAATCATCTTGAAAAGAATAAGTTCATTTGCGATAGTCAGCACGGTTTTGTGAAAGGTAGGTCGTGCCTCACAAACCTTATTGAGTTTTTCGAGAAGGTGACCAAACAGGTGGATGAGGGTAAAGCCGTGGATGTGGTGTATATGGATTTCAGTAAGGCGTTTGATAAGGTTCCCCACGGTAGGCTATTGCAGAAAATACGCAAGTATGGGGTTGAAGGTGATTTAGAGCTTTGGATCAGAAATTGGCTAGCTGAAAGAAGACAGAGGGTGGTGGTTGATGGCAAATGTTCATCCTGGAGTTTAGTTACTAGTGGTGTACCGCAAGGTTCTGTTTTGGGGCCACTGCTGTTTGTCATTTTTATAAACGACCTGGATGAGGGTGTAGAAGGGTGGGTTAGTAAATTTGCGGATGACACGAAGGTCGGTGGAGTTGTGGATAGTGTCGAAGGGTGTTGTAGGGTACAGAGGGACATAGATAGGCTGCAGAGCTGGGCTGAGAGATGGCAAATGGAGTTTAATGCGGAGAAGTGTGAGGTGATTCACTTTGGAAGGAGTAACAGCAATGCAGAGTACTGGGCTAATGGGAAGATTCTTGGTAGTGTAGATGAGCAGAGAGATCTTGGTATCCAGGTACATAAATCCCTGAAAGTTGCTACCCAGGTTAATAGGGCTGTTAAGAAGGCATATGGTGTGTTAGCCTTTATTAGTAGGGGGATCGAGTTTCAGAGCCACGGGGTCATGATGCAGCTGTACAAAACTCTGGTGAGGCCGCACCTGGAGTATTGCGTGCAGTTCTGGTCACCGCATTATAGGAAGGATGTCGAAGCTTTGGAAAGGGTGCAGAGGAGATTTACTAGGATGTTGCCTGGTATGGAAGGAAGGTCTTACGAGGAAAGGCTGAGGGACTTGGGGTTGTTTTCGTTAGAGAGAAGGAGGAGGAGAGGTGACTTAATAGAGACATACAAGATAATCAGAGGGTTAGATAGGGTGGATAGTGAGAGTCTTTTTCCTCGGATGAGGATGGCAAACACGAGGGGACATAGCTTTAAGTTGAGGGGTGAAAGATATAGGACAGATGTCAGAGGTAGTTTCTTTACGCAGAGAGTAGTAGGGGCGTGGAACGCCCTGCCTGCAACAGTAGTAGACTCGCCAACTTTAAGGGCATTTAAGTGGTCATTGGATAGACATATGGATGTAAATGGAATAGTGTAGGTCAGATGATCGGCGCAACATCGAGGGCCGAAGGGCCTGTACTGCGCTGTAATATTCTAAAAAAAAAAATACCTGCCCAGATGCCTCTTAAATGTTGCTACTGTTCCTGCCTCCGCCACCTCCTCTGGCAGCTCATTCCAGATACCCAGTATTCTTTGTGAGAAAAATTTACCCCTTTGATCCCCTTTAAACCTCCTCCATAAATCTATGCCCTCTAGTTTTAGTCACCCCTACCATGGGAAACAGACTCTGGCTATCTACCCTATCTATGCCTCTCATAATTTTATATACCTCTACCATGTCCCCTCTCAGCCTCCTTCGCTCCAGAGAAAACAGACCCAGCCTATCCAATCTCTCTTTATAACTCAAGCCCTCCAAACCAGGCAACATCCTTGTGAATCTTTTCTGCACCCTCTCTAGCTTAATCACATCTTTCCTGTAGTGCGGCGACCAGAACTGCACACAGTACTCCAAATGTGGCCTAACCAACGTTATGTACAACTGTAACATGACATCCCAACTCTTGTACTCAATGCCTCGGCCGATGAAGGCAAGCATGCCATATGCCTTCTTCACCACCCTGTCTACCTGTGTTGCCACTTTCAGGGAACTATGGACTTGTACCCCAAGGTGTCTCTGCTCAACAACACTCCCCAGGACCCTGCCATTCACTATATATGTCCTGCCCTGATTTAACTTCCCAAAATGCATCACTTTGCACTTGTCTGCGTTAAATTCCATTTGCCAATCCCTTGCCCACTTTCCCAGTCGATCGATATCCTGTTGTAACCTTGGACAACCTTCTTCACTGTCCACTATACCACCAATTTTGGTGTCATCCGCAAACTTACTAATCATGCCCCCTACATTCACATCCAAATCATTATTATATACGACAAACAACAGAAGGCCCAGCACCGATCCCTGCGGCACACCACTGGTCACCGACCTCCAATCTGAAAAACAACCTCCACTACCACCCTCTGCCTCCTATCACCAAGCTAATTTTGTATCCAATTGGCTAGCTCACCCTCGATCCCATGTGTTCGAACCTTCCGGACCAGCCTACCATGCGGGACCTTGTCAAAGGCCTTGCTAAAGTCCATGTAGACAACATCCATCACCCTGCCCTCGTCAATCCTCTTGGTCACCTCCTCAAAAAACTCAATCAAATTTGTGAGACATGATTTCCCACACACAAAGCTATGCTTACTATTCCTAATCAGACCTTGCCTTTCCAAATGCATATAAATCCTGTCTCTCAGAATCCCTTCCAATAACTTTCCCACCACTGATGTAAGGCTCATCAGCCTGTAGTTCCCTGGCTTATCCCTGCTGCCCTTCTTAAATAAAGGCACAACATTAGCTATCCTCCAGTCTTCCGGTACCTCACCCGTAGCTAATGATACAAAAATCTCTGCCAGGGCCCCAGCAATCTCCTCCCTTGCTTCCCATAGCATCCTAGGATACATCTGATCTAATAGTAGATCATCTCCCTTCATTAGATGGAGCATTTAGGGGAAACTATTTTGTTGAGAGTACAGAATTGCATCAAAGCTAGCGATTGAAACGGAAACCATGTTAACATTTATAAATAGGTGACTGAAGGAAAGGGGAATAAAGGCAACGTGAAACAGGGCAGGTACATGGAATTAGGACACTGCTCATGTGGAGGGTAAACAGCAACACAGATTAGGTGGAACAGCCGTTTTGTGTCTTGGAATTTCTAGAAAATTCAACATATTGCATTGGAACCCAAGACCCAGAGGTTAAAACTAATTTTTTCTATTCCTCTATGGGTTGTTAGTGTTGCTGGCTAGGCCAGCATTTGTTGCCCATCCCTAAATTGCTCAAGATGATGGTGAGCCACCTTCTTGAACCACTACAGTCCTTGGGGTGTAGGTAACACCAACAGTGTTGTTGGGAAGGGAGTTCCAGGATTTTGGCCCAACGACAGTGAAGGAACAGCGATACAGCTCCAAGTCAGGATGGTGTGTGTGGCTTGGAGGGGAACTTGCAGGTGGTGGTATCCTTCTGGATGGTCGAGGTCGCGGGTTTGGAAGGTGCTGTCGAAGGAGCCTTGGTGAGTGGCTGAAGTGCATCTTGTAGCTGGTACACACTGCTGCCGCTGTGCGTCAGTGGTGCAGGAAGTGAATATTGAAGGTGGTGGACGGGGTGCCAAAGTGGGCTGCTTTGTCCTGGATGGTGTCGAGCTTGTTGAGTGTTGTTGGAGCTGCACCCATCCAGACAAGTGGAGTGTATTCCATCACACTCCTGACTTGTGCCTTGTAGATGATGGCCAGACAATGGGGGGGACAGGTGGTGAGTTACTTGCCGCAGAAATCCTGGTCTCTAACCTGCTCTTGTAGCCACAGCATTTATGTGGCTGTTCCAGTTCAGTTTCTAGTCTATGGTAACCCCCAGGATATTGATCATAGAAAGTTTAAGGCACAGAAAAAGATGCCACTTGGCCCATCGCATCTGTGCCGGCAGAAAACCGATCCACCCATTCGAATCCCACCTTCCAGCATTTGGTCCATAGCCCTGCAGATTACAGCACTTGAGGTGCATATCCCGACTCCCTTTTGAATGAGTTGCGGGTTTCTGCCTCAACTACCCATTTGGGAAGTGCATTCTAAACCCCCACCACACTCTGGGTGAAAAAGTTTTTCCTCATCTCCCCTCTAATTTTTCTACCAATCACTTTAAATCTATGCCCTCTCGTCACTGACCTCTCTGCTAGACCCTTCACCTCCACTCTTTCCAGGCCCCTCCCAATTTTGTACATTCCAATCAGATCTCCCCTCAGCCTTCTCTGTTCCAAGCAGAACAACTCCAGTCTATATAATCTTTCCTCATAGCTGCATTTTTTCAGTCCTGGCAACATCCTCGTAAATCTCCTCTGTACCCTCTCTAGTGCAATTACATCCTTTCTGTAATGAGGTGACCAGAACTGCACACAGTACTCAAGTTGTGGCCTAACCAATGAGTTATACAGTTCCAGCATAACCTCCCTGTTCTTATATTCTATACCTCGGCTAATAAAGGAAAGGATTCCATATGCCTTCTTAAGCACCTTATCGACCGGTCCTGCTACCTTCAGAGTTCTGTGGACATTCACTCCATGGCCCCTCACTTCCTCAACACTTCTCAGTATTCTCCCATTAATCGTGTATTCCTTTGCCTTGTTTGAGCTCCCCAAATGCATCACTGCACACTTCTCCAGGTTGAATTCCATTTGCCACTTCTCTGCCCATCTGACCAGAACATCAATATATTCCTGCAGCCTACAGCTATCTTCCTCACGGC
Source organism: Heterodontus francisci (assembly GCF_036365525.1). Taxonomy (NCBI): domain Eukaryota; kingdom Metazoa; phylum Chordata; class Chondrichthyes; order Heterodontiformes; family Heterodontidae; genus Heterodontus; species Heterodontus francisci. Next base: position 80,905,428 of record NC_090392.1, on the reverse strand, counting down.
CAATCTTTGTGTTGTCTGCAAACTTCTTGATCATGCCCCCTACATTTACGTCCAAATCGTTAATAACACAAAAAGCAGGGGACCCAGTACTGAGCCCTGCGGAACACCACTGGAAACAGCCCTCCAGTCGCTAAAACAGCTGTCAACAATTATCCTTTCTTTTCTGCCAGAGCCAATTTTGTATGCACCTTGCTGCATTTCCCTGGATCCCATGGGATTTTATTTTTTTTAACCAGTATGCCATGTGACACCTTGTCAACAGCCTTGCTAAAATCCATGTAGACCACACCAACTGCACTACCCTCATCTACCTTCCTTGTTACTTCTTCAAAAAAATTCGATCAAGTTGCTCAAACAAGATCTTCCCGTAACAAATCCACGTGACTATCCTCGATTAACCTGTGCCTTTCTAAGAGAGAGTTTATCCAGTCTCTTAAAATAGATTCCAATAATTTGCCCACTACTGAGGTTAGACTTGCAATTATTCCGTCTATTCTTTGCTCTATTTCTAAACAGAGGTACAACATTAGCCGTTCTCCAATCCTCTGGCACCACTCCAGTATCCAGTGGGGGCTGGAAAATGATTGTCAGACCTTCTGCTGTTTCCTCTCTTGCTTCTTTTAACAGCGTAGTGTAGATTTCATCTGGCTTTGGTGATTTATCAACTTTCAAGGATGCTAATCCCATTAATACTTCCTCTCTCTCTATGTTTATCACATCCAATACTTCACACTCCTCTAACTACAATATCTACATTATCCCCCTCTTTTGTGAAGATAGACGCAAAGTATTCATTAAGAACCATACCAACATCTTACGCCCCTACACATAGGTTATCTTTTTGGTCTTTTATGGGCCCTACCTTCTCCTTAGTTATACTCTCTTAATGTATTGATAAAATATCTTTGTGTTCACCTTGATTTTGCTTGCCAATATTCTTTCATGTCCTCTCTCTGCTTTCATAACTTCGTTTTTGATTTCACCTCTCCACTTTCGATACTCCTCTCAGCTTTCCGTAGTATTGGGTTCTCGGTGGGGGATAGTGGGGGATTCAGCAATGGTAATGCTATTGAACGCCAAGGGGAGATGGTTAGATTCTCTCTTGTTTGAGGCAGTCATTGCCTGGCACTTGTGTGGCGCCAATGTTAGTTGCCACTTATCAGCTCAAGCCTAAATGTTGTCTAGGTCTTGCTGCATCTGGACACGTCTGCTTCAGAAGTCGTGAATGGTGCTGAACATTGTGCAATCAGCAAACATCCCCACTTCTGACCTTATGATGGAGGGAAAGTCATTGATAAAGCAGCTGAAGATAGTTGGGCCTAGGACACTACCCTGAGGAACTCCTGCAGTGATGTCCTGGAGCTCAGATGACTGACCTCCAACAAACACAACCATCTTCTTTGGTGCTAGGTATGACTCCAACCAGCAGACACTTTTCCTCCTGATTCCCATTGACTCCAGTTTTGATAGGGCTCCTTGATGTCACACTTGCTCAAATGCTGCCTTAATGTCAAGGGCAGTCACTCTCACCTAACTTCTGGAATTCAGCTCTTCTGTCCATGTTTGGACCAAGGCTGTAATGAGGTCAGAAGCTGAGTGGCCCTGGCGGAACCCAAAATGAGCGTCACTGAGCAGGTTATTGCTAAGCAAGTGCCGCTTGATAGCACCGTCAATGACACCTTCCATCACTTTGCTGATGATTGAGAGTGGACTGATGGGGCAGTAATTGGCCAGGTTGGATTTGTCCTGCTTTTTGTGCACAGGACATACCTGGGCAATTTTCCATATTGCCAATTAGATGCCAGTGTTGTAGCTGTACTGGAACAGCTTGGCTAGGGGCGCAGTTAGTTCTGGAGTACAAGTCTTCAGTACTATTGCTGGTATGTTGTCAGGGTTCATAGCCTTTGCAGTATCCAGTGCCTTCAGCTGTTTCTGGGGACCTCGGAGGAGGCAGAGTTGGATCATCTACTTGGCAATTCTGGCTGAAGATGGATGCAAATGCTTCTGCCTTGTCTTTTGCACTGATGTGCTGGGCTCCCCCATCGTTGAGGATGGTAATATTTGTGGGGCCACCTCCTCCTCCTCCAATTAGTTGTTTAATTGTCCACCACCATTCACGACTGGATGTGGCAGGACTGCAGAGCTTAGATCTGATCTGTTGGTTGTGGGATCGCTTAGCCCCGTCTCTCGCATGCTGCTTCCACTGTTTGGTATGCAAATAGTCCTGGGTTGTAGCTTCACCAGGCTGACACCTCATTTTGAGGTATGCCCAGTGCTGCCCCTAGCATGCCCTTCTGCACTCTTCATTGAACCAGGGTTGGTCCCCCGGCTTGATGGTAATGGTAGAGTGGGGGATATGCCGGGCCATGAGGTTACAGATTGTGGTTGAATACAATTTTGCTGCTGCTGATGGCCCACAGCACCTCATGGATGCCCAGTTTTGAGTTGCTAGATCTGTTCCAAATCTATCCCATTTAGCACAGTGGTAGTGCCACACAAAACGATGGTGGGTATCCTCAATCTGAAGACGGGACTTGGTCTACACAAGGACTGTGCGGTGGTCACTCCTACCAATACTGTCATTGACAGATGCATCTGCGACAGGTAGATTGGTGAGGACAAGGTCAAGTAGGTTTTTCCCTCTTGTTGGTTCCCTCACCACCTGCCACAAATGCAGTCTAGCAGCTATGTCCTTCAGGACTCAGCCAGCTCGCTCAGTCGTGGTGTTACCGAGCCATTCTTGACAATGGACATTGAAGTCCCCCAGCCAGAGTACATTCTGAGCCCTTGCTACCCTGTGTTTTAATATGCAGCACCCTGCACCAATCCTGTAATTCACCCCTTCATCTGGTTAATCATCAGACTGTGAGCACACCAGTAAAAACTGCATCCAAAACAAATCACAGACAATAATTCTCTCAGATTCCACACAACCTTCTGAGGCAATGAGAAGCATCTGGGGAGACTTCACCTCATCCAAACATTTCACAAGTCTCCCTTACCAACTGCTAACATAATCGTGAGCTTATCTGAGATCAATTCAAACATCACTGAAAATCAAACCCCACAGCTACCCGTTTCCAGAACACATCAGGTGTTCATATCCAGGTAATGTTAATGTTTGATTAATGCCAGCTTTTTTTGAACACCTCGACTCCTCTGCTGTTGGTGACTGGATTGCCCTCATCATACATACAATATCACAGATTTAGAATTACTGTAGTTTATTCCAGAGCTGTTCAGCATTGCATCAATTCACTGTTCAGACACCAGGTTTGATTTGTCCTTTGCTGCTTCTCCTCTTCCTTGCCACAAAGTGCTGACTCTTGCTCAGTTCCATTTCTCTACCAAAGTGGCCATTCTTCTGATTGATCAACTGCCTAAGCCCAGCTATTTGACTATGGGGAGCATTGCAACCAACAGATCAGATCTAAGCTCTGCAGTCCTGCCACATCCAGTCGTGAATGGCGGTGGACAATTAAACAACGAACTGGAGTAGGTGGCTCCACAAATATCCCAACCTCAATGATGGGAGAACCCAGCACATCAGTGCGAAAGGTAAGGCTGAAGCATTCCCCACCCAACAATCTTCAGCCAGAAGTGCTGAGCGGATGATCCATCTCGGCCTCCTCCTGAAGTCCCCAGCATCACAGATGCCAGTCTTCTGCCAATTCGATTCACTCCACATGATATCAATAAATGACTGAAGGGACTGGATACTGCAAAGGCTATGGGCCCTGACAACATTCCGGCAATCATACTGAAGACCTGTGCTCCAGAAGTTGCCGTTCCCTAGCCAAGCTGTTCCAGTACAGCTACAACACTGGCATCTACCCTGTAATGTTGTAAACTGCCCAGGTATGTCCTGTACACAAAAGCAGGACAAATCCAACCAGCACAGACTCGGTGGGCTGAGGGACCTGTTTCAGTGCTGCAAATCTCTATGACATCACTGCAGGAGTTCCTCAGGGTAGTGTCCCAGGTCCAACCATCTTCAGCTGCTTCATCAATTACCTTCCCTCCATCATAAGATCAGAAGTGGGGATGTTCCTGATGATTGCACAATGTTCAGCACCATTCACGACTCCTCAGATACTGAAGCAATCAGTGTCAAAATGCAGCAAGACATCGACAATATCCAGGCTTGGGCTGTTAAGTGGCAAGTAACATTCGCGCCACACAAGTGCCGGGAAATGACTCTCTTAAACAAGAGAGAATCTACCCATCTCCCCTTGACATTCAACAGCATTACCATCACTGAATCCCCCACTACTATCAACATCCTGGGGATCACCAATGACCAGAAACTGAACTGGAGTAGCCATATAAATACTGTGGCTACAAGGGCAGGTCAAAGGCTAGGAATCCTGTGGCGAGTAACTCACCACCTGACTCCCCAAAGTCTGTCCACCATCTACAAGGCACAAGTCAGGAGTGTGATGGAACACTCTCCACTTGACTGGATGGGTGCAGCTCCAACACTTAGGAAGCTCATCACCATCCAGAACAAAGCAGCCCGCTTGATTGGCACCCCATCCACAAACATTCACTCCCTCCACCACCGACGGCCATTGGGAGTAGTGTGAACCATCTACAAGATGCACTGCAGCAATGCACCAAGGCTCCTTAGACAGCACCTTCCAAACCCGCAACCTCTACCACCTAGAAGGACAAGGGCAGTAGATGCATGGGAACACCACCACCTGCAAGTTCCCCTCCAAGCCACACACGATCCCGACTTGGAACTATATTGCCGTTCCTTCACCGTCACTGGGTCAAAATCCTGGAACTCCCTTTCTAACAGCATTGTTAGAGTACCTACACCCCAAGGACTGTAGCAGTTCAAGACGGCAGGTCACCATCACCTTCTCAAGGGCAGTTAGGGATGGGCAATAAATGCTGGCCTAGCCAGTGACACCATTATCCTATGAACAAATAAAAATAAAATTAGAGAAGAGCTGCAACGATGGAGAAGGTGGCATAGTGGTAATGTCACTGGACTAATAATCCAGGGGCCCAGGCTAATGCCCTGGGGACATGGGTTCAAATCCCACTACGGCGGAATTTAAACTGAATTAATTAAAATTCTGGAATTGAAAGCTAGTCTCAGTAATGGTGGCATGAAACTATCATTGATTGTCATAAAAATCCATCTGGTTCACTAATGTCCTTTAGGGAAGGAAATCTGCCATCCTGGTCTGGCCTACATGTGACTCCAGACCCACAGCAATGTGGTTGACTTTTAACTGCCCTCTGAAATGGCCTAACAAGCCACTCAGTTCAAGGGCAATTTGGGATGGGACAACAAATGTTGGCTTTGCTAGCGACGCCCTCATCCCATGAAAGAATAAAAACAATTGCAGAGCTTGTCCATCCAGGGTCAGTGATCAGCTGCAGGAACAGACCAATTCCCACCCCTGCTGAGATCAGCTAACTCAGGACAGACCCGGGAGAAAACCTTGATGTATAGACTCAGCCACCTACTGACCAAATCAACCACTACAATTGAGGCAATAGTTTGCAATCATTGGCCACAGTGCCACTGAACTAGGAAAGGAAAAGAAAACAGCTAAACTCGCTCAGTGTCCAGTGCTGGAAAGTGCAAGTGAATAGACATCAGATGAACAGAGAATCAGGATGGGCTATGAGGACACCACAGGCAACTAGGATAGCAGGGTCATTTGAGAAATCAGGGGGTGGTCATCCCTGCCCTTTTGCAAGTCACCCCAGGCAAGGATCCAGTGCTCAGGGTTATAAGCCATGGTCAATGATGGAATCAGCAAATTTTGGTGGTGATGGCGGAAGAACTAAAACCTCAAGGGACAAGGCTGCTTTACAGGCAGAGGATCCTACAGGAAGAGAACTTGGGTTTCCTTTAAAGTACACATGAGGAAGACTATGAAAAACCACCTCATGTACTTCTTCCCTTGTCATATTGCTCATATCTCATGGAAGTTAAAAAAGGGAGGCTCCTACGAGCAACTGAAGAGCAAAGCGCAGGACCATGAGGTAAAATTTTTAACAGGACTTGACAGCGTAGATGCTGGAAGGATGTTCCCGATGGTGGGGGAGTCCAGAACCAGGGGTCATAGTCTAAGGATACGGGGTAAACCTTTCAGGACTGAAATGAGGAGAAATTACCAGAGAAAGCAGTTGAGACCAAAACATTGTATGTTTTCAACAAGGAGTTAGATATAGCAACAAAAACAAGAAATGCTGGAATCACTCAGCAGGTCTGGCAGCATCTGTGGAAAGAGAAGCAGAGTTAACGTTTCGGGTCAGTGACCCTTCTTCGGAACTGACAAAAAAAGATATAGCACTTGGGTCTAAAGGGATCAAAGGGTATGGGGTGAAAGCAGGAACAGGTTACTGAGTTGGATGATCAGCCATGATCATAATGAATGGCGGAGCAGGCTGAAAGGGCTCAATGGCCTACTCCTGCTCCTATTTTCTATGTTTCTATGTGTGGAGGAATGAGCAGAGGACCTGTCCTTGGGCAGGTCACCACTATCACCATGGGCAAATTATCTACCAATATTCAGCCCAGCCTGGCTCATGAGTTAGATATAGTTCTTCGGGCTAATGGGATCAAGGGATACGGGGAGAAAGTGGGAACAGGTTACTGAATTTGGATGACCAGCCATGATCATATTGAATGGCGGAGCAGGCTCGAAGGGCCGAATGGCCTACTCCTGCTCCTATTTTTCTATGTTTCTACGAGGAATGCCCCTTTATGTAAAGGGCTAGTGAAAGATCATCCAAACAGGACTCAAAACCGTTAGGAGAAGTGGGGGAGAAAATGGGGAGGGGAGTGAGACTTGAAAGCAATGAACTGCCCTGTCCTTCCGCCAGTGTTAGATGCTGTATTGGTCTTTAACAATTTATGGATTACATCAAAAAAAAAAATCTGGAAATTGCAGTCACCATTGGGAACAGAAAATATAAGCCTAGAGTTTAACCTGAGGCCTCTCAGTCATTTCTATCTTGCTCAAAATAACAGATGAAGTTTAATTCTGTGTGAAACAGCTGCTGCTGCTGAGAACTGCAATCCATTAACTGGTATCACAGTTGTATCCAGGATGGTGACACCTGGGCTTCCATGCGGGAGGAAGTGGCAGTCAGGACTGCTGACAGGTGGAATTAAAGAGAGAAAACAGACTGTATGACAACTGGGACCCACACAGACAAACCTCATTACAGCCCACCACCTGCCTCACTTTGTTTCACTTGGGAGTTTGTTAAAGAGGATGATTTGCATAGGATAATCAAAAGGCTAAGACAGGGCTTCATCTGGAGAGCATCTCTTCCTCCCCACTGAGTGTGGCTATTTCCCACGCTCATGCTGCCATTTAAAAAAATAATCCTGCATATCATTTTCACAAAGGATGAGAATAAAATGAGAAGTAGGGTCGTGTGCTGACAGAGGCAGAGAACAGAGCACAGGCACATTTGTGATACGCTTTCACCTTTTGCAGGTCTGTTACTAGATAGCTCCAAAGAGGGGACCCAGGAAGGGGGTTTACCCATTTGTAAGATCTGTCTCCATCACTGAGATCATTTACTTCACCTCTCTAACATTATCCAATTCTACCCATCTCTCCATCATTGCCATCCTGATTCATGCCTTTCTCACCTCCGATTAACTCTCAGCTGCCCTCGCACCTTCCACAAATTGTCCCAAAAGCTGCATCCATTTCCTGAGCCATACTAAGTCCCACTCGCCAATCATCTCCCCCCCCCCACCCCACCACCCCCCAGTCACTGATGATATATTCTGCCTCCCTGTTCCTCGTACATCAGCCATGGCTGAGTGGGTAGCACACTTTTTTTTTATTCTTTCATAGGATATGGGTATCGCTGGCTATGCCAGCATTTATTGCCCATCCCTAATTGACCTTGTGAAGGTGGTGGTGAGCTGTGGTGTTAGAACGTTGTAGGTTCAAGTCGCACACCAGAGGAAGGAGCACAAAAATCATGGCTGAAACTCCAGTGAAGCTGCACTGTTGGAGGGCCAGTGCCGAGGGAGCGCTACACAGATGGAGCTGCCAGATTTCAGATGCAACATTAAATCAAGGCACCCTCTCCCCTCGCAGAGGGATGTGAAGATCCAATGGTACTATTCAAAGAGCATTCCCCTGTGGCCTGGCCAATATTTATCCCTCAACCAACATCAGTAAAACAGATTATCTAATTATTTATCTGACTGCTATTTGTGGGAACTTGCTGTGCGTAATGTGGCTGCCGTGTTTCCCTACAACAGTGACTATGCTTAAAATGTTTATTGGCAGTGAAAGTCTTGGTGGAATGTCCTGAGGTTATGGAAGGCACTATACAAAAACATGTTTATTCTTTCTATACGTCATTACTGCAGTCAGGCGGGGACCTGGTCCATGGCACAGGCCTCAGAAAAATCAGATCACGGAGTAAGCTGTAAAAGATTAGCCCTTAGATTTCTATAAAGAACAGTACCTGCATTCAATGGAATTCTAAGGTACTTTGTAGTGCATCAACTCCCTCTGCTGACTGCTGAGAGTATGAGAGAGAGGGGCTGATTACGGGAGCAAGAAAATTCCCGTATTATGCATACTTAAGAACGTAAAAAATAGCTGGAGTAGGCCATTTGACACCTCGACCCTGCTCCGCCATTCAATGAGATCATGGCTGATCTGATGGTGGCCTCAACTGCACTTTCCTGCCCGCCCCCTATAACCCTAGACTCCCTTGTAGATCAAAAATCTGTCTAGCTCAGCCTTGAATATATTCAATGATCAAACCCAGTACTCTCTGGGGAAGAGAATCCAAAGATTAGCAACCCTCAGAACAAATTTCTCTTCTACTCCGTCTTCAATGAGACACCCCTTATTCTGAAACTGCGACCCCCCTAGTTCTAGATTCCCCCATGAGGGGCAACATCCTCTCAGCATCTATCCTGTCAAACCCCCTCAGAATCTTATATGTTTCAATAAGATCACCTCTCATCCTTCTAAACTCCAATGAGTATAGGCCCAACCTCCTCAACCTGTCCTCATAAGACAACCCCTTCATCCCAGGAATCAGCCTAGTGAACCTTCTCTGAACTGCTTCCAATGCAAGTATATCCCTCCTTAAATAAGGAGACAAAAACCGTATGCAGTACTCTAGGTGTGGTCTCACCAATGCCCTGTATAGTTGTAGCAGGACTTCCTTACTTTTATAGTCCATCCCCTTGCAATAAATGCCAACATTCCAATTGCCTTCCTAATTGCTGTTCCTGTATGCTAACTTTTTGTGATTCACGTACAAGGATCCCTCTGTACCGCAGCATTCTGCAGTCTTTCTCCATACAAATAATATTCTGTTTTACTATTCTTCCTGCCAAAGTGGATAACCTCACATTTTCCCACATTACACTACATCTGCCAAATTTTTGCCCACTCACTTAATCTCTTTGTATACTCTGTGTCCTCCTCACAACTTGCTTCCTACCCATCTTTGTATTGTCAGTAAATTTGGCTACAATACACTCTGTCCCTTCATCCAAATCATTAACATAGGTTGTAAATAGTTGAGGCCCCAGCACTGATCCTTGTGGCAATCCACGAGTTATAGTTTGCCAACCTGAAAATGCCCCATTTATTCTGACTCTGTTCTGTTAGTTAGCCAATCCTCTATCCAAGGTAATATATCATCCCCAACACCATGAGCTTTTATCTTATGTAGTAACCTTTTATGTGGCACCTTATCAAATGCCTTTTAGAAATCCAAATACACATCTACTGGTTCCCCTTTATCCACCCTGTTTGTTACATTCTCAAAGAACTCCAATAAAAGTCACGATTTCCCTTTCGTCAAATCATGTTGCCTCGGCTTGTTGACCATGCAATTGAGGTAATGGTGAAAGAGGGGCTAATTCAGACACCAGAAGAGTTTAAAATTGACAAGGAGGATGTATTAGATAGGCTGTCCGTACTTAAAGTGGATAAAGCACCAGGACAGGATAAGATGAATCCAAGGATACTGAGGGAAGTGAGGGTGGAAATCGCGGAGGCACTGGCCATAATTTTTCAGTCTTCCTTAGACTCGGGGGCGATGCCAGAGGACTCGAGAATTGCAAACGTCACGCCCTTGTTCAAAAAAGGGTGTAAAGATAAACCCAGCAACTACAGGCCAGTCAGTTTAACTTCAGTGGTGGGAAAGTTTCTAGACAGAATAATTCCAGACAAAATTAATATTCACATGGACAATGTGGGTTAGTTAAAGAAAGTCAACATGGATTTTTTAAAGGGAAAATCATGTTTAACGAACTTGCTGGAGTTTTTTTGAGGACGTAACAGAGAGGGTTGATGAGGGCAATGCAGTTGATGTGGTGTACATGGACTTTCAGAAGGCGTTTGATACAGTGCCACACAACAGACTTGTGAGCAAAGTTATAGATCATGGAATAAAAGTGACGGTAGCAACATGGATACAAAATTGGCTGAGTGGCAGGAAACAGAGTAGTGATTAATGGATGTCTTTTGGGCTGGAGGAAGGTTTGTAGTGGAGTTCCCCACGGGTCAGTGTTGGGACCCTTGCTTTTCCCGATTGGATAAGTTGGGACTGTTTTCCTTGGAGAAGAGAAGGTTTAGAGGTGATTTGATAGAGTATTCAAAATCATGAGTGGTATGGACAGAATAGATAGGGAGAAACTGTCCCCACTCATGAAAGGATCAAGAATGAAAGGGCACAGATTTAAAGTAATTGGTAAGAGAAGCAAAATCGACATGAGGAAAAACTTTTTCACACAGCGAGTGGTTAAGAACTAGAATGCATTGCCTGTGAGTGTGGTGGAGGCAGGTTCAACTGAAGCATTCAAAAGGGAATTAGTCTGTTATATGAAAAGGAAGAATGTGCAGGGTTACGGGGAGAAGGCACTAAGTGAATTGCTCTTTCGGACAGCCGGTGCGGACACGTTGAGCCGAATGGCCTCCTTCTGCGCTGTAACAATTCTGATTGTGTGATTGTATTATTATTTTCTAAATGCCCTCTTACTACTTCCTTAATAATGCATTCCAGCATTTTCCCAAAGACAGATGTTAGACTAACTGGTCTTTAGTATCCTGCTTTCTGCCTCCCTCCTTTCTTGAATAGGGGCGTTATATTTGCAGTTTTCCAATCTGCTGGGACCTTTCCAGAATGCAGGGAATTTTGGAAGATTACAACAAGTGCATCCACTATCTCTGCAGCCATTTCTTTTAAGACCCTAGGGTGCAGGCCATCAGGTCCAGGGAACCTTGTCAGCCTTTAGTCTCATTAGTTTTCCTAGTACTTTTTCACTAGTGATAGTGATTATTTCAAGTTCCTCCCTCCCTTTTGCCCCTTGATTTTCTACTATTCTTGGGATGCATTTAGTGTCTTCTACCGAGAAGACAGATACAAAATACCTGTTCAAAGGTTCCGCCATCTCCTTGTTTCCCATTATTAATTCCCCAGTCTCATCCTCTAAGAGACCAACATTTACTTCAGCTACTCTTCCTTTTTACATACTTGCAGTAGCTCTTACTATTTGTTTTTATATTCTTTGCTAGTTTACTCTCATATTCTAATATGCTGTGAACAGTATCTGTATATTGAGTACCGGAGGGCATTGGTTTCGGTGACTGAATAAGCCACGTTCTTTGGGGCTCTGGGAGTTTTACTGTTGTCTGTGGGGCAATGCGAACCCTGTAGCTCTGCTGGTTATTTTAGGTTATTCACATAAGCAGCAAAGACTTTTTTTTGCTGCTGGTTCAGAAGAAAGTTTTAAGATGGCATAAATGTGTGGTCATTAAAAGAACTTAAGAGGTGGTTAGAAAAAGTTGTTGTAGATTGCGGTTAGAATGTGGATTTCTCAGCCACAATTTGCACTGAAGCAAAGCTCATCAATTCTTTCAAAAGGGAATTAGTTAGTTTAAAAGGATATGAATGGGTACGGGAGAGTGGGATTAGACTCAGTGGCTCAAAGAGAAGAACACCAGCACAGATATGGGCTGAATGGCCATTTCTAAGCTGTAAGATTCTATGATTCTTTTTTGTTTTGGGGTTTTACTCCTATGTTGATCTCAGACACTACCACAAGTGGAACTCAGGTTCCTTAGAAATTAGAGTGTCCCTTTTCCTACCCAATACCTAGATAAATGTAGTAAAACTCAGCAATGCAAGAACGCTTGTTTAATGGAATATATCATATGCCACAACATAATCTCAAGTATAGCATAAAATAGGTTCAAGAGCAGTCCTTAGTACAAACATAATTACAGTAATTACAAACTATTACTAAGCTTAAACTGTAAAAAATATTAATGACCTTTCTCCTGCACGAACATTAAGCCACACTGTTCTGACTGGTCTCAATCCTGACAGCTGCGAACTAATTATTGAGCTAAGTGCAGGCAGGCAAACTCAAGCCTAGCATCAGGACTACCATGAAATGTGGTCCCATCATTGACACATCCGACTTAACTCTTCACTCCTGATCTAACTGTTAATCAAATTTATTAATTTAAAAAGATCCCTATGTCAATTACAAAGGATAATTTTTCTAGGAAACCTACTGATTCGTGATTGCATGAAATTATCACTTATCAAGCTATCAGGAACCTACTCAACAGGATGTACTCAACAGACATTAGTATATTAAATGGTCAATATTAATGTTTCAACATACCAGGTCACATTGTATGTTCTGTGCCGATTGATGAACCAGTTCATAGTATTTAACATTAACTCTAAGGGTGCTGTGATCAGCCAGAAAGAATCCAATAAATAACCCAACAAAGTCACAAATGCTTTATTCTTGCCTCAGATTGTTAAATGTAAGCCAACATACCTGGAGTGAGCAGAAGCCAGGGTCCATTTGATGTGAGACTGTAAACTCATTATAAAAAGCTTTCTTCCATAAAAAGCCAACAGCTCCTTTTTCAAACCAATTCATGGTTGAAGTTTTAACTTTCTTTGTAATTTTTTTCTCCTCTTCTAAAAGTAGTGTTGCATACCAGGCTCATCTTCCATACACCCTCCAATAACTTAACAGTCTTTTTCTTAAAATGGGAGATCAAAACTGCATGCACTACTCCAGACGTGGTCTCACAAAGGTAAAACTGCATTTTAGAATTAACTCACTCAATTTGTAAGTTTGACTCTAGTTATAAACTCAGAATCAAACAGCCTGTGGATACATCAACATCTTTAGCAATGGGTCTACTTAAACCTGAAGGGAAAAACAGCAGATGCTGAAAATCAAATAAAAACATTAAATGCTGGAAATACACAACAGGTCATTCAGCATCTGTTAAGAGAAAAGACAAGTTAACATTTCAGGTGTAGGACTTTCTTCGGAACTAAATGTTTAACAAAGGGAGTGAGACAAGGAGAAGATACAGCAAGGTTTAGAAGGCCTAATTCTCTTCCCCACCCCATCACCTCTTCTTATAGCATCTACCTACGTCCCCATGCAGGCAAAAATAAATATCCTTCACAAGTTCACTAGGTTGCTGTGGTTTTATTTTGGGGTGGGTGGGGGGGGGGAAGGGGCAGGGGAATTCTGTGGCAAGGAGGAATCCTGTGTTTTCCCACCTCTGTTGTGTTTTTTTTGTCTCATCACTGAGGGGCGAGTGAGGTACAGGAAAGGAGGTTACAGTTGGAGACTTGATTTCAATAATGAGGATGTTGGGGGGTGGGGGGTGGAGTGGTTTGATGGGTGCATACAGGACAGCTTAGGAAGAACAAGGGTGCTTTAAAAGGCCATTGACTATATCAGCATTGATGAAACAGAGAGAAAAAGACACACACACACACGAAAGGTCAAGAGAGAGAAGTTGGAGGGGAAAGAAGCCTCTATCAGATGAGAGAAAGATTAGGCGTGAAAGGAGAGAGAAATTCCAGACTATAAAAGTGACAGGAATTGCTTATTAGAAATGAGAGATGAGAAACAAACAGCTGGAGGTGACGGGGAAAAGGATTGGCCATCAGACAAAAGGCTATATTTCCTCAACAGAACTTTTCTTTGCCAGAGTTATTAATGTTTGTGACCCCTCAATAAAAAGCTGTACACAAGCTTGCGTGATTTCAGTACATATTTAATACATTATTTCACAATAGCATTTTCCATTTGCTATTTCTTAAAACACTTACCAACACAGTCAGAGAGCACTTAAATGAATATAAATTAATTGCACAGAACTTTCAGAATCTGCGATGAGGTTAGGAGTTTAAAAAAATTACATATTGCAAGCACAAAAAACCCTGAACAAAGTGAAAGATCGTCCTACATCAGTGCAGAATAAAACAAATTAATATCTCAGGAAACGGACGCATTGCTTGAAATGGACACAGAGACTGACCAGTTGCATGGCGAGTCTCAACCTTCATCATATCAAAAGCATTGAAGATCATCTCTCATAGTAGTATTTTCACCAAAATTAAAATCTTAAGTTTACAGTATTTAATAAAAATACCGAGACTTAAACGTCCTGTAGTTCTGTACATTTCAACATTGAGCATACGAAATTTACAGAAAATCCTTTGCTCAAAGGCTATGAGGCAAAGCAAGTGCATATTTAGAAAGCTGTTGAGTACTCAAAGGGTTAATGCAGAAATCCTTTAAAAGCAGGCTCTTGTTATCTTCTGATAGTGCCTTGCCAGTGTGTATGTGGCAGTGCTGCCTACATACACCCCGCCCCTACCCATCCTCATCAATACCAAGCTTGCAAACTACGCCATACAACAATTCAGATCCAGCATAATGCTGAACTCGACTGGAACATACGAGAAAGTGGATGCTCACTTTGCAAAGTCCACCACTCAAGTATTCAGGTCACATTGCATACAAACCACAGTCCTGTATTCAATTTACAGGAAATAGTCACTGCTACAAATAATTTCAACCCTGGGCTCACCACCTCTCCTTCTCATATCTACAGACCCTATTTTTCTTAATCCCCCCTCAGGTTTCTCTGCTCAATGCAGTATCTTTCTGTTGCGACAACTGGGTGTTAACTGGGACAAATTGAGCTCCCTGATCAGCTGACTGACAAGAACTGGCAAAGTGGAAGATCAAATGAAAGTCACTGCTACCATGGCTCAAACTGGCAGCCCATCTTGCTGTGAAATTCAGCTACTTGATCAGGCTGGCTCAGTTGGTAGCAGTCATCTCAGGGCTAGTGAATTGTAGGTTCTAGCCCCACACATGCCATTTGAGCTCATACTCCAAGCTAATACTCTACACTGTAGGGGGTATCATCCTTTGGATGAAATGGTCAGTCTGGTGGATGTTAAAAGCTCTCATGGCTCTAGTTAAGGAGCAGGGAGAAATTAGCTGGTGATTTATCTCATTGCTATTTGTTGCATTTGCTCATTAACAGCCAGTGCGTTTCCAAAATAACTTGCTGTGTGAAGCCAAACATTTCGGAGAGATGTGATAAGACACTGCATAATTCAAGCCTCAACTTCACAAGGTGATTTCGCCACAACCTGCTTATTCACTGGAGACACCCACTGATAAGACTGGAGAGCACAAGAACTATCAAGCTATGAATCTGGTGCTAATCAGAATCAAAACCCATCAATCGGTCCTGCTCCTGTGGAGAGATTGCCCATTTTACATGCAAAGTTTGAAATGGACTATAAAGCAATAGGATTTAATCAGCTTTAAGCAAATAATCTTATTCATATTCTTTAGGATTCTTACTTACCTTTGGGCCACATCTACCTTGGACACTGACTGACTTGTTCTCTCTTCAAGAGGTGGTGTCTCAGAAAGTTTGGAGGAGAGAAACATTCTGCAGATCCAAATACACAAAGCTCTGCATTGCATTGACTAAATGTAATCCTTGCTGAAATCCTGAGGAAATCAACTAATGTTGGACTGTATGGTACAAACAGAATGACTGCAGCATGCTACACGGTGAGAAATTCAATACAGATGAACTTGTGTTCTCTTACATCAAAATTTCAACTTTTTAAAAAGGGGGTTGGGGGTGGGTGGTGGAAAGCGCACATTCTGGCACCCATTTCTGAAATTGGGGCAAGAACATAAAAAATACCAAACCAGGCCTCGGATAAAACCGGCTGCACGATTGCCACTGAAAATTCAAGAAATGCAGAAGTCAAAGGTTTTAACATTTGTAAAAAATTGTTTATCTAAAATATATGACCCTGATTTAATGAAACCATCTTGTATTACTACAGCTGCATTTAAATCAATTTAGGGCTTAGAATTCCTAACTTCAGGAAATTTCTAACTTCAATTTCAATCCAGCCTCATGTTTAGCATGTAAAAAAACAGATGTCTACTTTATAAACTGTGACGTTCATTAAGGCTCAAGTTTGAGCTGCAGTGAAAGATAAACTAAGCTACAGGTCACATCCTGCATCTGCAGTGGTCAATGGTCACCAGTTTGGTTAACTGGGGTGTCTCAGCTCTGTCTTTCATCTGCAAGCAACAATCAGCATCACACTCCATTTCCTATTAGAGTTCAGCCCTGCAGCCTCAGTCTTAAATTCAAGATTCCTTCTCAATACAATACACTTTAGATTATTGGTACAGTTCGGGAGATGCTTTACACAGGTTTTACAGGCAGGGTAAGTTTGTTACATCTGCACTGAATCACAATTTACCAGATGAAGTTGCAGTGAATAACCTTGGCTTTGTTAGGTTGGAGAAGCTGGGGTTGTTCTCCTTGGAACAAAGCAGGTTGAGGGGAGATTTGATAGAGGTGTACAAGATTATGACAGGTTTGGATAAGGTAGACAAGGAAAAAATGTTCCCATTAACTGATTGTCCCCTCGTCCTTGTACACAGATTGGACATGAGATGCAGGGGGGCATGAGGAAGAACTTTTTTATGCTGCGAGTGGTAATGACCAGGAACTCGCTGCCTATGAGGGTGGTGGAAGCAGTGATAATCAATGATTTCAAAAGGAAAGTGAATGGGCACTTGAGGGAAATAAACTTGCAGGGCTACACAGACAGAGTGAGGGAACGGAACTGACTGGACTGCTGCACGGAGAGCTGGCATGGACTCGACAGGTGGCTTACCACCACCTTCTTGAAGGCAATTAGGAATGGGCAACAAATGGTGGCTTTGCCAGCGACATGCACATCCCATGAAATAAAAAAAATGGCCTCCTTCGGTGTCATAAATTACTCTAGCATTCTACAAAAGTTGAGAGCTCCAGAAGTGATGTTCACAGCTTAGATTCAGTGAAAGGAACTATAGGATATGACCCTCTGTTCATTCAACTGAAGGAATATGGTGAGGGGGAAGTTAGAACACCATATCTCAAATTTTGAGATTGATAAATAGTGTTTCATGATACAGTTCACCAGATCCTGCTGCTGGTTAGGTTGTTTTAACAACCGCTAGCATTTTGTTTTCTCCTGAAAATGAACCCTCTCAACCCCCTCACCTGATCAAGCCCATTGATTAAGCCCAGCTTTTCAAAACATTGCATTTTCATATTTAATATCAGTTAATTTAACAATTTATATATATATATATACTTTTTATACCATACGTTCATTGAATAATGTGCCGTCCTCACACAAAATAAGCAGCAGTAAATAGCGCAAACCAAGCCATGAAATTATCAATGTCTTCTAAACCCTTTTCTGTAGCTGATGGAAGCGCTAATGAATTAGCAGGTTTCATATTATTTGACTAAGGTTGCTTGTCCCCCTCCTAGCTGGATTTCCCATTCAATTCCCAGTGACTAAAGTCCTGACTAGAAAAGGATGTAAAACTGAAATAACCCACCCAGTCCCTGTCCACTTTGAAAATGAACACATTACTAAAGCCCTGAAGATACTGTTCCACTCATCTGAACAGAGATGGATCCGTTAAGTAAACTTGCAGTGGGATAGCATGATGGGTTCCATCCTCAGCTACTCTCTGCTGTTGTAATCAGGTTTGTGCATGAACTCCAAACTAAAACGTCTAGCCCAAAGCTCAAAGACTACTTTAATTTCCTATCTCAGAGTGTTTGTGGTCAATTCGTGTCATTAGATGGAGGATTACTTGGAGACATAGGGAGAAAATAAAAGTGAAAAAGGCAAGAACTAAACTCACTGTGCAGCATTCTTTAAAGAAATCTGCAGCCAGGTTCTCAGTGCTAGATGTCGCAGTTGTGAGGGAGAATATTCACTTATTTAATTACTTGTGATTTTTAAGATGGCAAACACAATGCTAGAGGCTTTCAGAATCAGGATTGACCCCAAAATGCAATGACGTCTCCGGAGGACATGTCAAACATTTTTCCACAGGTAAGCGGGCTACAAACTGACAATCCTTGCTTCTTGGGAAATGTGAATCCCTTTCACACAATCACTGTCTGACAGATCTTCCTAAACCATGTGAAAGTTGCCACCATGACCCCAAAGATATAATTCATCTAACGAGTTATACACCTCCCAGGAAACTGAAATACAGCATATTTTTTGTTAATAAAAATGTATTTGTATTAATGTTGTTTAATTTTGTATAAGGTTTAATTACAGCCATATTGAAGTGCAACACTGTCAGTGTTTCAGGTAAATGAAAAATCCAGTTATTAATGCCAACCATTGACCAATAATTACAAATGATCACAACACTGATCCAACCTACACAAATCAGTGCATCTAAGATAACAATGAACATTAAACACAACTTGTCACAAGATATTTAGACTCAGTAACTAATGATCACTACCATTCCCCCCCAACACCACCCCCCTCTCAAAATATGGCACAATACATCAGCTACTCTCAGTAAGAATATACCAGGCAATCATGTGATTCACTGACTGCATGTGAAGCTGGCTCCAAGCATGTTATAATTATCAAAGTATAGCAATCTTTAAATAATATGAAAATTCTTTTTAATCCAAGTAATTAGATAGTTTATAAAACTGAACTGTGCTGAACCAGCAAGAATAGAATTAAATTAGACCATTAGCAAATTGTGATAAAGCACATTTTAGTTATACCTCCTATTCCAGCAAATCGACCCTGCAGACATTCATCCAGTGTTCAACTCTGCCTGACATCAGCCAGAATATTTAGACAACGCATACAGTACTGGAAAAAGGATAGTTCACTACAACCAATCTTCTATACTCCATTACAATACAAACACATATGCTTGCATTCAGACAGATGAAAATCACTCCTTTATGAAGAAACTGCCCACAACGTGGGTTTAAAAACACCAACAATTTGCCTCAGATCAGACATCATGCAGCTTTTGGTGAAGGAACAGTCTCACGAAGAACTCCTTAAACTTGTAAATGGAGTGGAAGGATGGATGAAGAATCAATGGGAACACAGTGTTATGCATTTAGAATTGTATATGGCTGCATGCAGGGTGCAACCTTTCCAACAGCTGAACCAGAATTTTCATTCAAGAACTTTTTATTTTTGCAAATTTGAGATCGAAGAACTTCCTGTACTATCCTTTTTTTTTAATTTTAACATTTGATCCCTGTCCTATCCCAGATAAAATTGTAAACATTCTGCTAGAGCAGAAATGTAAACAAAAGTTAAACCATTGTGCTTTTGACAATGTGCGATGGAGAAAAGCTTTACAGGACTATGGGGAAAGGGCAGGGGAGTGGGTCTGATTGGATAGCTCTTTCAAAGAGCCAGCACAGGCATGATGGGCCAAATGGCCTTCTGTTCTGCTGCATCATTGTGTGATTTTATAATACTTATACTAGGTATTAATATTTTCTTTGAAGAATGTCCAATGTCACATACTTTCATGAACTTCACAGTAAATGTCACGTCAAGTTTTACTTGCTGGTTGTTGATCACAACAGCACGGTGAAAAATCGTACCCGATATTACTTCTAACAGTAATGCTGGCATGGGGAGAGTAGGAGAATTATTTAAGGCTGCGTTTGCTGACAACACAGCCACTAGATGGCGCAGTACTTGCACATGCGCAAATGCAGCCTCATGCACTGAAACATGTCTGCGACGTTTTTGGCAGTTGCCAGTAGTAAAGATGGCGCTGCTCAATTTATCACACATTCTGCGCATGGGCGAATCTGGGAGTGTTCCGAAGACGCCGGCACTGGACTTTATTTAAAAATGCAGAACTATCATTGCTGTTGGTCTTACTTGACTGATGTGGCAGTTTTAAATTTTTTATCTAGATTTTACCAGGTTTTGAACTAAAAGCATTGATGGGAAGCAGATTTCTACAAAATCTCCAAACTTGATTGTAAACAATTCTAAAACTATTCCTGACCAGAGTGTCATGTGGCATTTTGGGCAGTTTCCTGTTATCAGGAGCTACAGCACAATTGGCGAAGAGTTGCCCAATTCAGTTTGTACAGAGCAGGAATGTCTAGACCAGTGCAATTAACTGAAGTTAAAGGTGTATCTGATTCAACAACCCACATGTTTCTTCAGTTTTTTCATCTCCCTTCTCCTGAAGGTACTAACTCATTCTTAACTTCAAATCCCAGCAACCCTCTAGTAGCTGACAAACCCAGGCTATTTCACTATGGAGAGCACAAAAGACAAGTCCAACCCTTTGCTTGCAGAACATCTGCACGCTTGAACACACAGACAGGAGACAGGGACACAGACACAGACAGGAGACACACAAAGACACACACACTTTTGTAGGAGTCACTGGAAAGCAATCAGAAGCTGATTTTTCCCTTCCCTAGTTCAGGGGATTGCAGTCCCCCAACAGTTGCTCCTGTTCAATCTTGGTGTAGGCAATTCTTAATCCAAACAGAAAAAGGCTTCTTCATTAATAAAAACAGTAAATGTTGGAAATACTCAGGTCTGGCAGCATCTGTAGAGAGAGTGAGAGAGAGAGACAGAGTTAATGTTTCAGGTCGATGAAACCAGTTCTGATGAAAGATAATTGACCTGAAACATTCACATTTTTCTCTTTCTCGCTCTCCACAGATGTTGCCTGACCTGAGCATTTCCTGTTTTTATTTCAGACTTCCAGCATCCCCAATATTTTGTTTTTGTACTAGGCTTCTTAGTTTTAAAATACAGCCATTAAAAGTCAAAAATCACAACTCAGTGCCAAATATTTTTTTTTAAATTACACGGGACAGACAGCAGCATATTGGAAATAACAAGTACATTTTTTTTGGGGACTGAATAGCCAAATGCATGTGATGTTATAAGGACAGGGCAAATGTTCTTGGAAGATAAGCTTCATGAGTCAGATTCCTGACTTTTCTCATGTACTTGGGATTAAATTCATTGTGGCACAAAGATTTACAAACCAAGTATTTTTAACCCAGAAAGCTCTTTCTGGGTAAACCAGCAACGATATTTTCATCAGGGATCAGCTGGGAATAATCCTCAAACTGCTCTAATATCTGCTCAGTATCAGTGTTGCACTGATCTCATGCAGCCACCTGCCACTCAATTTCCATTCTTGTTTGCTTATTTTACATTCAAGACTCATGCTAGGCACAATATTTCAAATGGGGAAAATATAGATTATAATTACACAGGGAATCTCAATCTGTCATTGCAGATGTATTTACGGCACGGACTTTGCACCACTGGTCTGAACATCTCTTTTCGACCTGTCTAGATTGGGATCCACTTTTCACATTAAAGTTCTCTCTCATATGTACACCACCAGTTATTGTATGAATACAACTTTCTAACTATATTTTATTTGTGTGCAAATGATTCCTGTTTGGACAAAAATAGACCCACATGTTTTTCTGAATGGCAGGCTGGTATAAATGCTAACCTGGTTCCACAACAGCAGCTGCATATCCCAGTGCCAGACATTTACAAGCAACACCAGATGAGTCCAGGCCTACTTTTAAAGCCCCTTAAGCTGGAACCATGACTTCTGAAACCCAACTCACTGCTAATATCTCCGATTTCGTTTTACACAATACTTGCACAGGCAGAGAGAGGCCTGTTACTACATACTTTGAATACATACAATCTTTGAATATAATACACCCTGTGTATAATACATATTTCTTAACTTTGGGCTACAATTTGGAAAAAATAATTTTAACATTCGTGCGTTGTGGCACATTCACTTTTGGAATTTTTTTTGATAGTGGAAATGCACATTATATTGAAAACATTTATGGTAGTTATACATAAATGAACCAATTGGGATCAGTTTAAAGTAATTGCAAAATTCCTTTGTATGTGATAACTGCTCTCAATAATGCAACTGTGTCAAGGTCAGACATCTTATATAAACCTTCATATATAAACTTTATTTTTAAAAAAAGCCCACAGCTGGAATGGAAACAAGGCAGGGAGCTACCATCCTTCAGTATTTGCACAGACCTGATTATTCAAATTGATGAGGCGACAGGGTTAGATGAGGCACGTTGTCACTCAAGCCGAAGCTTATATCAGACCCCATCTATGAGCTCTGGCTTGCCGGAGGCAGTGTCCTGAGGGTTGGCTACGTTGCAATGTGTGCAGGGGAAGGAACAGACACAAACTCTCGCAGAATATTCTTTGCCATTTCCACGTTGTTTTGTGCAATTAGCAATGCCTTCTGGATATCCTGATATGAGTAGCCCTGGCTCAAGAGGCTGTTGATCTCGGCTGAGAGAGTCTGCTGCTGTGAGATGTTACAGCTGTTTGACCGACTAGGGCTGGATTTGCGCTCAGAGTTGATTCGACGAGGTAATGGTTTGGGAGGTCTTTCAGGTGCAGATGAATCTGAGAAAAAGTAAATTAAAAAACTGATGAGGCAGACTCATCATCTGAAATCTTCATCTTTTTTAAACTCTCCGCTTTTTATCTTTTCCTGACCTGAAGGCACCAATTAAGGGGAGGCGATGGCACATTGGTACTGTCACTGGACTAGTAACACAGGGACCTGTGTTACTGTTCTGGGGACATGGGTTTGAATCTCACCACAGCAGATGGTGAATTTAAAAAAAAGTTCGTCTAATGGTGACCATGAAACCATTGTAAAAGTCCATCTGGTTCACTAATGTCCTTTAGGGAAGGAAATCTGCCGTCCTTACCTGATCTGGCCTACATGTGACTCCAGACCCACAGTAATGTGGTTGACTCTTAAATGCCCTCTGAAATGGTCTAGCAAGCCACTCAGTTCAAGGGAAATTAGGGATGGGCAATAAATGCTGGCCTAGCCAGCGACACCCACATCCCACAAAAAATAAAATAAAAATTCATGCTGGGTTACAGGAAGTGACTATCCCATACATCACCCGAGTAGCAATCCTGTTTATCGCAGACACACAACACATTCAATATTGGCACTCTATTTTAATATATATCCTTGAATTATAAAATTAACCTCAAGTTTATTTTCACAGGTTTTCTTCTCTTCTGAAGTGGGGGTTGCTGCTGGAGTTTAGTTCTATAATCAGCACCTGCCCTCCAGTAACTTACCCAAATGGTCATTTTGGACCTGTCGGCCCAGACAGTGAGAGTTGGCAGACGATTCGATTCTGGACCCAAACAGACTGACAGTTTTCCAGCACAAGTCACTGAACAAAGATTAAAAACAGATAAACTGGCCTATTTATCCCTTCCTTCACCGAGGCAGACATCAGCTAACTCAGCAGACTAGGGATCCAATGCAAGACTTCCTGGTCAGTTCAACACTAGCCAGTTCCTTTACTAGTTAAGTCAGCAGCAGATCTTAACTGTTATAAGTCAGATAGCCAGATGTTGGAAGATAGAACTGGAAACTAATCTTTATACACTTACAAGCTTTTATTTACAGAGACACACATTACATATATTGTGCACCTCCAAACCCAACAACCAGTTTTCAGCCTGCTCCTATATGAGCACAGGTGAAGCCCCAGTTAATGCCCACCACCTGAATACAACTAAACAAATATACACTTAAGATTAAGACCTATTTTTAGAGAAAAAAATCACTAAGACTAGGACTATAACTTTCAAGAACTTCCTTTTTTTTCTCCTTTTTCATATGAAGGCATGGAACAGCCTGGAAGAGATACTGAGCCCAGCTGCAAGGCAGAATGCTGAAGCATCCTGATCACCACAATAAATCTCTTAACCTGCTATCTGATGTCATTTAAACCCAAGGAAGGAGCAATCATTTCATGTCAAACACTAATTCTCCCTTCAACAACTTTCTCCAAAGCCCAGTCTGTTCAAATCTTGAATACTGCTCACCAAATTTTGGGAGGCTCTTCTAGCATATCTCACACATTCCTGGATATGACACAAGGAAACACTTTAAATCGATCTGTAGCTTCTAACTTCACTGTCAAAAACTTTCATCTAATTTATCACCGCTTTGGTCCTTTGCTTAAACTTCTTCTCTCTTGTCCTCTTCAGCTGCCAATATTCTACCATTCACGCTACTCCTCCTCCTTATATCCGCACTGTATTGAAATCAAAACTAGTGCATCATTTCCTGTCCTAACTTGCACATTCCCAAGATCTTAAAATTTACCTCCCTTTGTCTTCTCTTCATGCTATAATCTACAGAATTTTAAAATACAAGATTAATGTCAGTTACTACTCATTGATTATTCAGTCTTCGAAACGTTAGTGGTTTCCAGCTCGTTGGGCCGTGGCCCTTCACCTAGGTTTCTCAATTAAGAAAAAAATGACAAAAATGAAAGAAAACACAGCAGTAGACTCAGAGGTGACACAGTGAAATGAAGTTGAAGTTGCAATTTCTGAGTTGCAGGACACAGTAAATCGTTATTGCAGTTTGTAATACAACATTGCTATTGGTATCAAATGCACCAGGGCATCACTGCATAAGTTCCTCAGAACACTGTCCGAGGCCCAACCATCTTTAGCTACTTCATCAATTATCTTTTCTCCATCATAAGATCAGAAGTGGGGCTGATGCCTGATGATTGCAGTGTTCAGTTCCATTTGCAACTCCTAAGATAATGAAGAAGTCCATGCCCATGTGTAAAACTGGAAAAAAAATCAGGCTTGGGCTGGTAAGCGAGTGGCATTTGTGCCAAAATGACCATTTCCAACGAGAGAGCCTAACCACCTTCTCTTGACGTTCAATAGCATTATCACCAAGTCTCCCACCATCAGCATCCTCTGGGTCACCACTAACCAGAAATGCAGCTGGACCAGCCACATAAATACTGTGGCTACCAGAGCAGTTCAGAGGCTGGGTATTCTGTGACAAATGATTCACATCTGACACCTTAAAGTGTCTCTGCCACCTTTAAGGCACAAATCAGGAGTGAAATGGAATACTCCCCACTTGCCCAGATAGGTGTAGCTACAACCTATCAAGAAGCCTGACATCATCCAAGACAAAGCAGTTTGCTTCATCAGCAATTTACCGGCTAGCCTAAATAACCACTACCAGTGTACTGTGGCTGCAGTATATACTATCTACAGGATGCATTGCACCAACTCACCAAGGCTTCTTTGGCAGCACCTCTAAATTCTACTACCTAGAAGAACAAGGGCCGCAGCCACATGGGAACACCATCACCTACAAGTTCCCCTCCAGAAGATGTGCTCCCAAACTAGCCACATCCTTAGTCAAGCTGTTCCAGTACAACCACAATACTGGCATCTACCCAACAATGTGGAAAATTGTCCAAGTATGTCCTGTCTACAAAACACAGGACAAATCCAATCCAGCCAATTATTGCCCCATTAGTCTACTCTCGATCATCAGAAAAGTGATGGAAGGTGACCTTAATAGTGTTATCCAGCAGCACTTAACAATAACCTGCTCACCAATGCTCAGTTTGGGTTCCGCCAGGGGCAGTCAGCTCCAGACCCCAATCCAGACTTGGTCCAAACATGGACAAAAGAGCTGAACTCCAGAGGTGAGGTGAGCGTGATTGCCTTTGTCGCCAAGGCAGCATTTGACAGAGTGTGGCATCAAGGAGCCCTAGCAAAATTGATGGGAATCAGGGTGGGGGGGAAACTCTCCACTGGTTTGGGTCATACCTAGCATGAAGGAAGATAGTTGTGCCTGTTGGAGGTCAATCATCTCAGTCCCAGGACTTCACTGCAGGAGTTCCTCAGAGTAATGACCTCGTCACAACCATCTTCAGCTGCTTCATCAATGACCTTCCCTCTGTCAAAGTCAGAAGTGGGGATGTTCGCTGATGATTGCAGAATGTTCAGCACCATTCGCGACTCCTCAGATACTGAAGCAGCCCAGGTCCAGATGCAAGCAAGACCAGGACAACATCCAGACTTAGGCTGATAAGTGGTTAGTAAGTAACATTCGTGCACACAAGTGCCAGGCCATGACTATTGCCCACAAGAGAGAATCTAACCATCTTCCCATGACATTCAACAGCATTACCATCGCTGAAGCTCCCACCATCAACATCCTCGGGGTGGGGGTGGGGGGGGGGGGGGTGGGGTTTACCATTGACCAGGAACTTAACTGAACCAGCCATTTAGATACTGTGACTACAAGAGCAGGACAGAGACTGAGAATTCTGCAGTGAGTAACTCACCTCCTGACTCCCCAAAGTCTGTCCACCATCTACAAAGGCACAAGTCAGGAGTGTGATGGAATATTCTCCACTTGCCTGGATGGGTGCAGCTCCTACAACACTCATGAAGCATGACACCATCCAGGACAAAGCAGCCCACTTGATTGGCAACCCATCCACCACCTTAAACATTCACTCCCTTCATCACTGGCACACAGTGGCAGCAGTGTCTACCATATACAAGATGCACTGCAGCAATGTACTAAACCTTGTTCAACAGCACCTTCCAAACCAGTGACCTCTACCACCTAGAAGGACAAGGGCAGTAGATACATGGGAACACCACCACCTGTAAGTTCCCCTCCAAGCCACACACCATCCTGACTTGGAACTATATTGCTGTTCCTTCACTGTCGCTGGGTCAAAAATCTGGAATTCCCTTCCTAACAGCACGGTGAGTGCACCTATAACACATGGACTGCAGTGGTTCAAGATGGCTCACCACCACCTTCTCAAGGGCAATGAGGGATAAGTAAAAAATGCTGTCCTTGCCAGCAATGGTCACAGTCCGCGAATGAATTAAACAAAAGGGACAACACCCAGACTTTGAAATACATCACCGCCACTTCACTGTTGCTGGGTCAAAATCTTGGAAGTCCCTACCGAACAGCACTGAGGGAGCACCTTCACCACACGGACGGCAGTGGTTCAAGGCGGGTCACCATTTCCTCAGGGAAACAAGAAATGGCAATAAAAATGCTGGCGTTGCTGGAAGTGGTTAGCAAACTCTGCTATCTTGGGTCCACGGTGATAGACAATCTGTCCCTTGATGTAGAGCTCGATACACACATAGAGAAAGCAGCTACCACCATTGGCCGACTTGCAAAACGTGCATGGAACAACACCAAGCTGACCCCTAGCACCAAGCTGACGGTTTATAAGTCCTGTGTTCTCAACACCTTGCTGTATTAGCTGTGAAACATGGGCGACTTACAGCTACCAGGAAAAGAAGCTCAATAATTTCCATCTTCACTGTCTGTGGCGCATTATGGGTGTATCCTGGTCGGACAAAATCACAAATATGGCAGTCCTCTCAAAGGCAGAGCTCCCAAGTGTGTTGACGCTAAAAAAAAAGAGGCGGCTTTGGTGAATCGGACACGTCCGCAGGATGGAAGATGGCTGCATACCAAAGGACCTTCTGTATGGTGAGGTAGCCGGGGCCAGATGACCAGTCGGGCGCCCAAAGCTCCGCTTCAAGATACTTGCAAGCGTGACATGAAGGCCCTACATGTCGACTATCACAGTTGGGAGTCACTAGCTGGCGAAAGCGGGAAATGACGAACCATCCTGTAGACTGGTGTGCACTACCAAGATGACCAGTTGCTACAGCAGCTTGGCAACAGATGCCAACATCAAAAACAATTCACAGTGTCACTTGGCAGCTTCACGTGCGCCACATGTGGCAGAAGTTGCCTGACAAGGATTGGCCTTCACAGCCATCAACAAAAGTTGCACCAAGAGAAGACACCCCAGCTAAATGGATTGTTTGCTGCGTGTCCATCATCTTTCATAGATGGAAGGATGCCAACCAACTAACCGTAGTAGCTGGTGATACCCACATCCAGAGAATAAATTTTTTAAAACTCACCTCCTGTATGTGCATTAGGATTAGGCAGATTCTGATCAACAGACACAGTGGCAAATGCTGAAGTGGCATAAGAGATATCAGACAATGTGCGACGAGCTGGAGGAAGTGGCACAGGTGGTTTGGGGAAGTCATAAGCGTTATCCTCATCTTCACTCTCACCCCGTTCAGGCCCGTCGCTGATGGCACAGTCACCATTATCTACAGATAATGAATATGAGGTTTAATAGCTCAGTGAGTGACAGAACAAAAGACCCCTAAACTTTTGGAAGGGGCATAAAAGTATACGTTACATCTCAGGGGATTAGGTTTCACTGAAGGATAACAATTTGTGTAGAAGCAGCTTACCAGATGTAAAATCTATGTTCATTGCCTGAGATGATGTAAACATAGATTCGCACATCTGTCTCAACGGGTCTGATTCAGTCAAAGTTCTAATCAAAACAAAGGGAAAAAAATCAACAGCAATTACTCAGTTACAAGAACCAGTTCCTCTAGATTATGTTTTTCAGTTAATCTGTTATCAGGTGTGCACTTGATGAACTCAACATTAGCAAGGGTTCAGTTAGTAACCAAGTACTTGTAGTCTCCTTCAGAAAGCATCTTCACAGCGCATTCAGTATTACTACCACTGAACTTTTCTTTTGTTTTATGAATTCTATTCAACTGCACTTAATGGGCTGAATTTTACAGACTGCCCCGATGTCGGGGGTCGTGGCGATATGGGGGGGCCAGAAAATGCCTCCAAAAGAGGGTCGCCACACATCCCGACATGGGGAAGACCCTGCCCGATATTGCCGGTGGCAGCAACCACCCCCCACCCCACCCCCACAACTGCTCGGCGACAGGATCGCCATTTAAATATTCAAATTAATTAAAATCAATGAATTAATGAGACCTATCTTCCCGCCGTCTGTCCCGGTGCAATCTTTGTGCCGCTGGCCGGCACTCCCGTGCCTTTGGACCCCGTCCAGGGAACTGAGGCAGAACACTGGTGGGGAGGTGGGATTTTTCTCAGTGCGGGAGTGGGGTCAAATTAATATCATTAGTGTAGGGGATGGTGGGAAGGGTTATAAGGTTAAAGTTAATGTACTTTGGGGGGGTGGGGAAAGGTCAGGTGGATAAGATGTTTTTTTTGGGCAGGGGAGAGGGCAGGTAGTTAATTTAATTGTTATGGGGGGGGGGGTAGGAGAGGGGCAGAATAAATGTATTTAGTTATTTTATTAAATGTCTCTTTAAATATTTAAATGGAACTGTAAGGCTCGAAGCCCTTTAAAAATGGTGTCAACAGCTGCACACAGGTAGCTGACACCATTGCCGGGGACGGACAGCCCGTTCCATCCACGTCATCAGGGGTGTGGTCCGCCCCGGCTATTTAAATGAGCTGCTGCACGGAAGATTGTGGCAGCTCCGGATTGTTTTCAAACGCTGCTGATTTCGGCGACGGAAGTATAAATTTCAGCCCAATGTTACCAAACACATTCCAGCAGCAGCCAGTAGGGGACAGCAGCGTTCCACATTAGCCTCTGCCACAGATGAATTTGGCTGTAATCAATATCACCCAGATTCAAGTAAAGAATCTGCATTCTACCAGCCCAGGTGTCTTACATAAAAAACATGCCTGAAACAAAATTTCTCTTACTCTGTGTTGTGGCTGCTCTGTGACTGTACTAAAAGTCTGGAATCCAAGGAGGAGGTGATGCAGAGTGGAGCATGTACAGGCAGTGAGGATGGAGTCATGTAATCAATATCTTCGTCACTGCTCTCTGAACGTTCCTCTGTTGTAAATGGCTTTGTCAGGGGTCTGAAAGTACAAAGTGGGAATTAAAATTGGAAGTAAGCGCCACAGAGTCCAGTTCGACAGAGTAATGCCTCAACAGAGTACTTAACTTGGGTAATTTGCTGAATGAGGGAATTCGGCGCAGTGAGGGAAAAGGTGCTATTCTGGTCTATCACAAAAGGAGGAGGTGTGGTCTGAGTGAGGGAGCAGTCGTCAGCAAAACCTGAGGGCTGAAGTCTAGAGGCATTAACTGGGTGAGCAGGGAGGCATTTATCTATATTACAGAGAGACTCACCAGCAGCAGTGGTGGCGGTGGACCTAGATGGAAACTGACCGAGGAGTTAAAGCACAGGAGAAAAGCCTCAAGCGAAATCTCTGACAACAAATCAACATCTGCAAAACAGCTCTAGTGACGTCAGAACCAGGAAAGGAGCCAACTGTTGAGTAGTTGCTAAGTGTTTCCAGATAATAGTCTAGAAAGTAAAGGCAAGGCAGGGACACTCAGCCCCACGGAATGCACATCCTGCGCCACGTGGGAAATCCTGGACGAACATGTGCAGTACGTGTTGCC
Source organism: Heterodontus francisci (assembly GCF_036365525.1). Classification (NCBI taxonomy): domain Eukaryota; kingdom Metazoa; phylum Chordata; class Chondrichthyes; order Heterodontiformes; family Heterodontidae; genus Heterodontus; species Heterodontus francisci. The sequence goes on along the minus strand of NC_090392.1, from coordinate 80,875,042 downwards.
AGCTAGAGCAGCCTGAGCTCCCAGTTTCGGAGCTTGAACAACGGCTGAAGTCACTAAGGGGCATCTGCGAAGCTTGAGCGCTTCATGCATAGCACGTTTCTGGATGTGGTCACCCTGCAGCTTAAAAATGGCAGAGAGAGAATGGGTGACCGCCAGGGGGACAAGGAGGACCAGGTAAGCAGGCAGGGATCTGCCGAGTGCATCTCGCTCTCCAACCGGTATTCAGTTCTAACACTGGTGAGAGCGATGGTTCTGGTGGGGAGTGCAGGCAGAGCCAAGTCCACGGCACCATGGGCGGCTCAACTGCACAGGGCTGGGGAGGAAGAAGAGTTGGGGAGCAATACTAATAGGGGATTCAATAGCAAAGGGAACAGACAGGCACTTCTGTGGCCACAGACGCGACTCCAGGATGATATGTTGCCTCCCTGGTGCCAGAATCAAGCATGTCACTGAGTGGCTGCAGGATATTCTGAGAGGGGAGGCCGAACAGCCAGAAGTCGTGGTCCATATCGGCACAAATGATATAGGCAGAAAGAGGGATAAGTCCTGCAGGCAGAGTTTAAGGAACTAAGAGAGAGATTCAAAAGCAGGACCTCAAAGGTAGTTCCGAAGAAGGGTCACTGACCCGAAACGTGAACTCTGCTTCTCTTTCCACAGATGCTGCCTGACCTGCTGAGTGTTTAGTTTAGAGATACAGCACTGAAACAGGCCCTTCGGCCCACCGAGTCTGTGCCGACCATCAACCACCCATTTATACTAATCCTACACTAATCCCATATTTCTACCACATCCCCACCTGTCCCTATATTCCCCTACCATCTACCTATACTAGGGGCAATTTATAATGGCCAATTTACCTACCAACCTGCAAGTCTTTTGGCTTGTGGGAGGAAACCGGAGCACCCGGAGGAAACCCACGCAGACACAGGGAGAACTTGCAAACTCCACACAGGCAGGACCCAGAATTGAACCCGGGTCGCTGGAGCTGTGAGACTGCAGTGCTAACCACTGCGCCACTGTGCTGGAGTGGTTCCAGCATTTCTTGTTTTTACCTCAAAGGTAGTAATCTCCAGATAACTCCCAGTACCACATGCTGGGTGAGTACAGAAATAGGTAGAGCTAACGAATACATGACTGGAGAGATGTTGCAGGAGGGAGGGCTGAGGCATTGGGATCACTTCTGGGAGGTATGGGACCTGTACAAGCCAAAAAGGTTGCACTTCAACAGGGCCGGGACCAATATCCTCACAGAGGGTTTGCTAGTGCTGTTAGGGAGGGTTGAAGCTAGCTGGACAGGCGGATGGGAACCCGAGCGTAGATTTAGGAGAGAAGAAAAGTTGGAAAAAGATGGCAGAAAATTAGCAAGTGTGTTCGGAAGGGAGAGGAAACAAAGGCTAGAAAATAAACAAGGCAGTTTGGTTAAATGGTTGAGACTTCAATACAAGAAGCCTAGGAACATAGGAAATAGGAGCAGTAGACCATTCAGCCCATCAAGCCTGCTCTGCCATTCAATTAGATCATGGAGGATCATCTACCTCTATGCCATTTTCCCCCACTCTCCCCATATTCCTTGATGTCTGTCTTGAACATGCTCAATCTCTACTTTAAACAAACTCAATGACTGAGCTTCACAGCCCCCCGAGGTAGAGAATTTCAAAGATTCACCACCCTCTGAATGAAGAAATTTCTCCTCATCTCACTCTTAAATGGCCTACCCCTTAATCTGAGACTGTGTCCCCTGATTCTAGACTCATCAGCCAGGGGAAACATCCTATCCCCATTACCCTGTCACGCCCTGTAAGAATTTTTTAAGTTTCTATGAGATCACCTCTCATTCTTCCAAACTCTAGAGAATACAGGCCCAATTTCTGCAATTTCTCCTCATAAGACAATCCCGCCATCCCAGGGATTATTCTGGGGAACCTCCGCCGCACTCTCTCTATGACAAGTACATCCTTCCTTAGATTAGGAGACCAAAACTATACATAATACTCCGGGTGCGGTCTCACCAAGGCTCTATACAATTGCAGCAAGATTTCTTTACTCCTGTACTCAAATCCCCTTGCAATGAAGGCCAACACACTATTTGACTTCCTAATTGATTGTTGCACTTGCATGCTAGCTTTTAGTGACTCATGAACAAGTACACCTAAGTCCCTTTGAATATCTACACTTCCTAACCTCTCACCATTCAAGAAATACTCTGTCTTTCTGTTTTTTCTACCAAAGTGGATAACTTCACACTTATTCATATTAAATTCCATCTGATATATTCTTGCCCATTCACTTAACCTGTCCAAATCCCCTTGAAGCCTCCTTGCATCCTCCTCACAACTTACATTCCCACCTAGTTTGTGTGTTCAGCAAATCTGAAAACATAACATTTGATCCCCACATCCAAATCATTGATATAGATTGTGAACAGCTGTGGCCCAAGCACTGTTCCTTGCAGTACCCCACTAGTAACAACCTGCCATCCTGAGAATGACACATTTATTCCTACTGTCTGTGGTGTGTCTGTTAACCAATTATCAATCCATAGCAGTATATTACCCCCAATCTCATGTGCTCTAATTTTGTTTACAAACCTCTTGTGTGGGACCTTATCAAAAGCCTTCTGAAAATCCAAACACACCACATCCACTGGTTCTCCTTTATCTATGCTACAAGTAGCATCCTCAAAAAACTCCAACAGGTTTATGAGACATGATTTCCCTTTCATAAGTCCATGTTGACTGTGCCTAATCATATCATTATTTTCCAAGTGTCCAGTTATCACAACCTTTATAATAGATTCGAACATTTTCCCTACTACTGACATCAAACTAACAGGTCTGTAGTTCTCCGTTTTCTCTCTTGCTCCCTTCTTAAATAATGGGGTTACATTTGCTACTTTCCAGGAACCCTTCCAGAATCTATAGAATTTTGAAAGATAACCACTAATGCATCCACTATCTCTGTAGCCATCTCCTTCAATACCCTGGGACGTAGCTCATCTGGTCCATGGGATTTATCAACTTTCAATCTAATTAATTTTTTCAGTTCTACCTCTTCATTGATACTTATTTCTTTCAGTTCCTCATTTTTGCAAGTCCCTAGGTTCCCTAGCATTTCTGAGAGTAAGGCAGATGAGCTGAGAGCACAGATTGATATGTGGGAGTATGATATTATATCTATTACTGAGACAAGGCTGAAAAAAGGGGCAGGAATGGCAGCTTAACATTTCTGGTTACAGTGGTTTCAGACGAGATAAGAGATGGGGATAAAAAAGGAGGGAGAGTCACAATATTGATTAAAGCAACAATTATAGGCATGAGGGGGGATGATATGGTGGAAGGATCATCAAATGAGGCCATGTGGATTGAACTGAACAAAAAAGGGGCAATCACACGGCTAGGAGTGTACTATAGACCCCCAAGCAATCAGAGGGAGATAGAAGAGCAAATATGCAGCCAAATCTCGAGAAGTGCGAAAACAACAGGGCCATAACAGTGGAGGATTTCAAATACTCTAATAATAACTGGGAGAAATCTAGTGTGAAAGGCACAGAGGGAGCAGAATTCTTAAAATGTTTTTAGTTTTTTTTTAGTTTTAGAGATACAGCACTGAAACAGGCCCTTCGGCCCACCGAGTCTGTGCCGACCATCAACCACCCACTTACACTAACCCTACACTAATTCCATATTCCTACCACATCCCCACCTGTCCCTATATTTCCCTACCACCTACCTATACTAGGGGCAATTTATAATGGCCAATTAACCTATCAACCTGCAGGTCTTTGGCATGTGGGAGGAAACCGGAGCACCCGGAGGAAACTCACGCAGACACAGGGAGAACTTGCAAACTCCACACAGGCAGTACCCAGAATTGAACCCGGGTCGCTGGAGCTGTGAGGCTGCGGTACTACTGTTCTTTTCAGCCAGTACATAGCAAGCCCAACAAGACAGGGGGTGGTTTTGGACTTCGTTTTAGGGAATGAAGTTGGGCAGGTGGAAGGGTCTTCAGTTGGGGGGCACTTTGGTAGAAGTGATCATAATTCTGTTAGATTTAGGGTAGTTATGGAAAAGGACAAAGACAGACCAGGAATAAAAGTTCTCAATTGAGGTTAAGCTAACTTTACTAAACTGAAATGTGATTTAGCGAACGTGGACTGGAAACAGCTACTTGAAGGAAAATCAGTGCCAGATCAGTGGAAGGCATTTCAAGGAAGCTAGTGATGATTCATAGCAAGTTCTGATGACAGGTCATTGACTCTGCTTCTCTTTCCACAGATGCTGCCAGACATGCTGAGCATTTCCAGCACTTTCTGTTTTTATTTCAAATTTCTAGCAGCTGCAGTATTTTGCTTTTATTCAGAGCAAGTATGTTCCCTTAAAGAAAAAGGGTGGGACTAACAAATCCAGAGTCCCCAGCACGTGAAGGGGCTTAAAAGAGAGGATAAAGAAAAAATGGGAAGCTTATGACAGATACCGAAGGCTCAATACTGCAGAAAACCTAGGAGTATAAAAAGTGTAAGGGTGAAATTAAAAAAGAAATTCAGAAAGCAGAGAGTGCATGAAAAAATATTGGTAAGTAAAATCATGGAAAATTCAATTTTTTTTAAATAAATACATAAAGAGCAAGAGGATAACTAAAGAGAGTAAGGTCTATTAGGGACCACAAGGGTAACCAGTGTGTGGAGGCGGAGGACACTGGTATAGTTCTTCATGAATACTTGGCGTGTTTTCACAAAAGAGAGGGATAATGCAGACATTGCTATCAGAGAGGAGGAATGTGAAATATTAAAGTAAATTAACATAATGAGAGGAATTATTAAGGGGTTTAACATCTTTAAAAGTGGACAAAACCCCAGGCCCAGATGAAATGTATCCTTGGCTGTTAAGGGAAGGAAAGAAGAAATAGCAGAGGCTCTGACCATCATTTTCCAATTCTCTCTCTCTGCCAGTGTGGTGCCAGAGGACTGTAGGACAGCTAACATTGTACTACTGTTTAAAATTGGAGTAAGGGATAGACCAAGTACTACAGGCCAGTCAGCCGAACTTCGGTGGTGGGAAAATTATTAGAAAAAATTCTGAGGGACAGGATAAATCTTCATTTAGAAAGACATGGATTAATTAAAGACAGTCAATGTGGATTTGTTAAGGGAAAGTCGTGTCTGACTAACATGAAGAAATTTTTTGAGGAGATAACAAGGAGGGTGGATGAGAGTAGTGCATTCAATCTGTTATACGGATTTCAGCAAGGTTTTTCATAAGGTCCTACATGGCAGACCAGTAATGAAAGTAAAAGTCCATGGGATCCAAGGCAAAGTGGCAAGTTGGATGCAAAATTGGCTGAGGCAGGAAGCAAAGGGCAACAGTCGATAGCTACTTTTGTGACTGCAAGGCTGTTTCCAGTGGAGTTCCGCAGGTCTCAGTACTAGGTCCCTTGAATGTAGGGGATATGATTAAGATGTTTGCAGAAAATACAAAAATTGGTCATGTGGTTGATAAATTAGAAGAAAGCTGTAGACTGTAGGAAGATTTCAATGGACTAGTGAGGTGGGCGAAACAGTGGGAAATGGAATTCAGTCTGGAGAAACATGAGGGAATGCATTTGGGGAAGGTTAACAAGGCAATGGAATGCACAATAAATGGTGGGATTCTGAGAACTGTAGAGGAACAGAGGAACTTTGGAGTGCATGTCCACAGATCCCTGAAGGTAGCTGGACAGGTAGATAAGGATATCAAGGTGGCAAATGGGAGACTTGCCTTTATTAGCCGAGGCACAGAATATAAGAGCTGGGAGGTTTTGCTAGAACTGTACAAAACACTAGTTAGGCCACAGCACTACAGGAAAGATGTGATTGCACGAGACAAGATACACAGGGGATCTACAAGGGGAGATCTATTTTTTATTTATTTTATTTTATTTAGATACAGCACTGAAACAGGCCCTTTGGCCCACTGAGTCTGTGCCGACCAAGAACCACCCATTTATACCCTACAGTAATCCCATATTCCCTACCCACCTACCTACACTAGGGGCAATTTACAATGGCCAATTTACCTATCACCTGCAAGTCTTTGGCGGTGGGAGGAAACCGGAGCACCCGGCGAAAACCCACGCGGTCACAGGGAGAACTTGCAAACTCCACACAGGCAGTACCCAGAACTGAACCCGGGTCCCTGGAGCTGTGAGGCTGCGGTGCTAACCACTGCGCCGCCCTGATTGAAGTGTTTCAAATTAGAGCGGAAATTAAGGTCCTATTCCTCTTGGTTGAGGGGCCTATAACCAGGGGGCATAGATTTAGGGAAAGAGGTAAGAGAACAGAGGGGATTCAAGGTGAAATGTTTTCACCCAAAGGAGGTGGGGAATTTGGAACCCACTGCCTAAAAGGCTGATAGATGCCCTCAAAAATATGTAAAACTTAGTTGGATATGCACTTGAAGCATCGTAACTAAGTTTATAAGTTAAACTTATAAACTTAACATTTTAGAAAGCCTTGAGGAGTATAGAAAGTGCAGGGGTGAAGTAAAAAGGAAATTAGGAAAGCAAAGAGAAAACATGAAGAAGTATTGGCAGGTAAAATTAAAGCAAACCCAAAGATGTTTTATCAGTACATTAAGAGCAAAAGGATAACTAAGGAAAGGGTAGGGCCTATCAGAGATGTACAAGGTAACTTATGCATGGATACAGAAGATATGGGCAGAGTTCTTCATGAGTACTTTGTCTCTGTCTTCACAAAGGAGAGGGATGATGCAGACATTGGCCTGGATTTTAAGAGCCCGCCACCGACCTCGGTGGCGAGTTCAAAAGATGGCCGGGGTGGCCCCATCCCCCAATCATGTGGAGGGGGTGGACTGTCTGTCCCCGGCAATGGCGTCAGCTGCCTATCCACAGGCATCATTTTAAAGGGCAGCCAGCCCTCCCGGCATCTTTAAAGTTTTAAAGAAAGATCCCACAAAATTAAATAATTAAATTTCTTATGTATCTTCCCCACTCCGCCAATAGCAGTTACAATAACTATTTGCCCTTCCCCCCCACCCCAAAAAACACTTACCTTGTACATCTGACCTTTCCCACATCCCCCACCCCATCCCAGCAAACTACACAAAGTTTAAGGTTCAACCCTTTTCATCATCTCCTACACCCATTACGTGTATTTGACCCCGTCCTGTCCCACACTGACAAACTTACCTCCTCCCCCATCCCCAACAGTGGGGCACCACGTTTCCCCGAAAGAGACCTGAAGGCACGGGAGTGCCAGCCACTGCACCTAAGCTCACAGCAGGCCCTCAAGATTGAAGGCAAGTGTATTTCAATTTATTAACTTTATTGATTTGCATATTTAAATTGTGGTCCCGTCACCCAGTGGTGGGGGGGGACGCCATGGAGTCTCGCCGCCGCCGGGAGGATACAGCCGGGCCCAGCCAGCGTCTATGTCCATGGCAGGCTTCATTCAGAGCCACCTTCAGGCCCTCCCCACCACAGATCACGACGTCAAGGGCTAGTTAAAATCCAGTGCACTGCAGTAAAGAGGAGTGTAAAATATCAGATACGATAAGCATAATGAGAGAGGAAGTACTAGAGGGTCTAACATCCATGAAAGTGGATAAATCACCAGGGCCAGATGGACTGCATCCCAAGCTGTTAAAGGAAGCCAGGAAAGAAACAGCAGATGCTCTGAGGATCATATTCAAATCCTCACTAGATACAGGTGATGTATCAGAGGATTGGAGGTCTGCAAACGTTGTACCATTGTTTAAAAAGGGTGCGAGGAACAGGCCAAATAATTATAGGCTGGTCAGTCTGACCTCGGCCGTGGGCAAATTGTTAGAATCAATTCTGAGAGATAGGATAAACTGTCACTTGGAAAGGGACGGATAAATCAGTGATAGCATGGATGTGTTAAGGGAAGGTCGTATCTTACTAACTTAATTGAATTTTTTGAGGTGGTAACAAGAAGAATTGATGAGGGTAGTGCAGTGCATGTTGTCTACATGGATTTTAGTAAGGCATTTAACAAGGTCCCGCATGGCAGACTGGTCAGAAAAGTAAAAGCCCAAGGGATTCAGGTTGGATCCAAAATTGACTCAGACAGGGAACCAAAGGGTAATGGTCGGCAGATGTTTTAGTGAATCGAAATAGTTTTCCAGTGGCGTTCCACAGGGCTCAGTGTTGGATCCCTGGCTGTTTGTGGTATATATCAATGATTTGGACTTAAATGTGGGAGGCATGATTGGGAAATTTGCAGATGACACAAAAATTGTCCGTGTAGTTAACAGTGAAGAGGATACTATAGACTCCAGAATGATATCAATGGTTTGGTTGAGTGGGCAGAAAAGTGGCAAATGGAATTCAATCTGGAGAAGTGTGAGGTAATGCATTTGGGGAGGGCAAACAAAGCAAGGGAATAAACAATAAACGGGAGGATATTGAGAGAGGTAGAGGAAGAGAGAGTGCTTGGAGTGTATGTCCACAGGTCCCTGAAGGTAGCAGGACAAGTAAAGTGGTGAAGAATGCATATGGAATGCTTTCCTTTATTGGCCGAGGTATAGAATACAAAAGCAGGGATGTAATGTCGGAACTGTATAAACACTGTCTGGCCACAGCTGGAGATTGCTTACAGTTCTGGTCACCACATTACAGGAAGGATGTAATTGCTCTGGAGACAGTACAGAGGAGATTTACAAGAACCCCATCCACAAACATTCACTCCCTCCACTACCGATGCACAGTTCTAGCAGTGTGTACCATCTACAAGATGCACTGCAGCAACGCACCAAGGCTCCTTAGACAGCACCTTCCAAACCCGCAACCTCTACCACCTAGGAGGGCAAAGGCAACAGATATGTGGGAACACCACCGCCTGCAAGTTCCCCTCCAAGCCACACATCATCCTGACTTGGAACTATATTGCCGTTACTTCACTGTCACTGGGTCAAAATCCTGGAACTCCCTTCCTAACAGCACTGTGGGTGTACCTACCCCATGTGGACTGCAGTGGTTCGAGAGCATGGCTCACCACTACCTGCTCAAGCACAATTAGGGATGGGCAATAAATGCTGTCCTAGCCAGCGACGTCCACATCCCATGAACAAATTAAAAAAAAAAGTTGCCAGGGCTTGAAAATTGCAGCTATGAGGAAAGATTGGATAGGCTAGGGTTGTTTTCCTTAGAACAGAGGAGGCTGAGGGGTAACTTAATTGAGGTGTACAAAATTATGAGGGGCCCAGATAGAGTAGACAGGAAGGCCCAGTTTGCCCTAGCACAGAGGTCAATTACCAGGGGGCACAGATTTAAGGTGATTGATAGAAGGACTAGTGTGGATATGAGGAAAACTTTTTTCATCCAGAGGGTGATGGGTGTCTGGAATTCGCTGCCCAGATCAGTGAAGGAGGCAGAAACCCTCAAACTTATTTAAAAGGTACCTGGGACCTGCACCTGAAGTGCTGTAACCTGCAAGGCTGCAGACCAGATGCTGGAAGGTGGGATTAGAATGGGCGGCGAGCTTTTTCAGCCGGCGCAGACACGATGTGCTGAATGGCCTCTTTCTGTGCCGTAACCTTTCTATGGTTCTAAGCTACGGACCAAGGGCTGGTAAGTGTGATTAGGCTGGATGGCGGCTGTCCCACCTGTAGAAATTTATGCATAATCTCAGCCTATCGACCACAGAAAAATTGCCACAAATACTGCCACTACATACAGCAGTATCTCATTGGTAACAATGATTAACGTTAAACTCGACATACAATAGCACTATTTCATGTATTTAAAGGCTAACTAATTTGGAGATACTAAACTTTCTATTCCAGAGAAGTTAAACTATAAAATACTGTGACTCCAGATGCCACCTTAAACAACGATCACCTGTTCAGGACTCCACAAGGCACAGAAGCAAAACAACTTCACAGGAAGCTGAAACCCAAGCCAACACATCTGTTACTCAACTAAACTCTTACTTTGGAAATTTAGTGCAAGACTTACTGCAGGAAATGGCTTAACCCATTACAGGAGGGATCAAATTAATTGACCATGCCTTTCTGTCTATATTAGCCTTAGTTATAGTTATTCCCTGTAACACAAATCACGTCTCAGAGAAGAGGCTATCTTACCTTCAGATTTCTGTCAATGCCGCTGTACAATGCTCTGCATTGAATGCACGAAAGCTACTGGGGCACAATTAACCACTGGATCCTCTTGCCCGCTATATGAGATGTGGCTGGCTGTCACTGGGCTCTCCCAACTGGTCGTTATGACCAGAAACTCACTACGTGGAAAGCCATGGACATGAACCCAAATTCAAGTACTATCATGGCACATTATACTGAAGCACCAAGTGGGGTACTAAAAAGACACAAATGTTGCTTTTCTAAATTAAACTGCATGTTTACAGTTGGGTTTTAATGCTTCTCATTGAATATTTTTTCAGAAACAATTTTAAAAATTCTACAACTTCTGTACATTAATATAAATTGAAGATATATCTGTATAGATATATCGAGCCAGAAGACAACTACAACTGTCATAACTGCCACAGGAAGGATGTTACATTGAAAATATTTCTCATTACAGATTCAGATGGATCTCCTGCATTTTTACAGCAAATTGTGCTTTTATATTAAAACTGCCATATAACATCTTGTCTGAGCAGCTGTTCCTCAGATCAAATTAGAACTTTGGTTATTACAACATTTCTTTGGCCTCCTTATCTCAAGAGACAATGGGTAAGCGCCTGGAGGTGGTCAGTGGTTTGTGAAGCAGCGCCTGGAGTGGCTATAAAGGCCAATTCTAGAGTGACAGGCTCTTCCACAGGTGCTGCAGAGAAATTACAACATACAATTAAGCAATGAACTTAGCATCTTCTTCCCACCTCAAGAGTTTATGGAGTCCCCCTGTACTTAAATTGTGACCTCCATGTTAATTATGCGGCTCATACTTAGGTGTAACTGGCCTTCAATAGCAATGTAGCAAAATTTACAAAAATATTACTCCATGCTCTACTAAACCAGTGTTCCATACAGAAACTTAATAGGTAACAATTCCATAGTTACTGCCAAACGTAGTAACTTATATTCAAAAAGTACAAGGTACAGTAGTTATAAGCAGTTGGTGAGGCGGTGGCGTATTGGTGTCACTGGACTAGTAACCAGAGGCCCAGGCTAATGCTCTGGGGACATGGGTTCAAATTCCACCTCAGCAGATGGTGAAATTCGAATTCAATAAATAAATCCGGAATTAAAAAGTTCATCTAATGCTGACCATTATCGATTGTTGTAAAAACCCATCTGTTTCACTAATGCCCTTCAGGGAAGGAAATTTGTCATCCTTACCCAGTCTGGCCTACATGCGACTCCAGACACACAGCCATGTGGTTGACTCTTAAATGCCCTCTGAAATGGCCACTCAGTTCAAGGACAATTAGGGATGGGCAATAAATGCTGGCCTAGCCAGCGATGCCCACATCCTATGAACGAATTTTTTAAAAACAGAATACAGCTCCAGATAAAAGCAAAATACTGCGGATGCTGGAAATCTGAAATAAAAACAAGAAATGTTGGAAATACTCAGCAGGCCTGACACCTCTAGATAAGTTCAGTCCACCATTCAGTTACCATAGAGGATCTTATCTCGGGACTGATTGTATATTTCAGGCTCCCTGTATTCCACTTCTAACAGATAGAAAAGGAGCAGTCAAGAGCATAGAAATTTTAAAATTAGAATAGCAGAGTGAACAGAAAGCCTCTCCCAGCAGAACTGAATCATCTTTGCTATGTGGATTGCTACTTGCCAACACTTATCTATCTAAAAATGCCTCACTCACTTCTCCAGCTCCATGTGTAGTAACCTCCAACTACAGGCTTTCCTTTAGGATAATTTTTTAAATCAATGCTTACAGTAAACCCTAAATTAACAAAAGCTTTGAGGTGGAGGAAAATAAAATCAGCTGCAGGTCCCACTCCTGATCATTATCCAGTTACCCTTATTGGAAAGAATGTCGGTGTGGATATCTGGCAAGGAAAGGATTGACTTCAACTATAATGCCCCCCTTGAACCAATAACCTGCATCTTATCTATGCTCTATTCAAATTGGGGGAAGGCCAACTCTACCAAAATTCGGCAGGAGCTGGGGAATGTAGATTGGGAGCAGCTGTTTGAAGGTAAATCCACATTTGATATGTGGGAGGCTTTTAAAGAGAGGTTGATTAGCGTGCAGGAGAGACATGTTCCTGTGAAAATGAGGGATAGAAATGGCAAGATTAGGGAACTATGAATGACAGGTGAAATTGGGAGACTAGCTAAGAGGAAAAAGGAAGCGTACACTAGGTCTAGGCGGCTGAAGAAAGACGAAGCTTTGGAAGAACATCGGGAATGTAGGACCAATCTGAAACGAGGAATTAAGAGGGCTAAAAGGGGTCATGAAATATCTTTAGTAAACAGGGTTAAGGAAAATCCCAAAGCCTTTTATTCATATATAAGGAGCAAGAGGGTAGCTAGAGAAAGGATTGGCCCACTCAAGGACAAAGGAGGAAAGTTATGCGTGGAGTCAGAGAAAATGGGTGAGATTCTAAACGAGTACTTTGCATCGGTATTCACCGAGAGGGACATGACGGATGTTGAGGTTAGGGGCAGATGTTTGATTACTCTAGGTCAAGTCGGCATAAGGAGGGAGGAAGTGCTGGGTATTCTAAAAGGCATTAAGGTGGACAAGTCCCCAGGTCCGGATGGGATCTATCCCAGGTTACTGTGGGAAGCGAGAGAGGAAATAGCTGGGGCCTTAACAGATATCTTTGCAGCATCCTTAAACACGGGTGAGGTCCCAGAGGACTGGAGAATTGCTAATGTTGTCCCCTTGTTTAAGAAGGGTAGCAGGGATAATCCAGGTAATTATAGACCGGTGAGCCTGACGTCAGTGGTAGGGAAGCTGCTGGAGAAGATACTGAGGGATAGGATCTATTCCCATTTGGAAGAAAATGGGCTTATCAGTGATAGGCAACATGGTTTTGTGCAGGGAAGGTCATGTCTTACCAACTTAATAGAATTCTTTGAGGAAGTGACAAAGTTGATTGATGAGGGAAGGGCTGTCGATGTCATATACATGGACTTCAGTAAGGCGTTTGATAAGGTTCCCCATGGCAGGCTGATGGAGAAAGTGAAGTCGCATGGGATCCAGGGTGTACTAGCTAGATGGATAAAGAACTGGCTGAGCAACAGGAGACAGAGAGTAGCAGTGGAAGGGAGTTTCTCAAAATGGAGACGTGTGACCAGTGGTGTTCCACAGGGATCCGTGCTGGGACCACTGTTGTTTGTGATATACATAAATGATTTGGAGGAAAGTATAGGTGGTCTGATTAGCAAGTTTGCAGACGACACTAAGATTGGTGGAGTAGCAGATAGTGAAGGGGACTGTCAGAGAATACAGCAGAATATAGATAGGTTGGAGAGTTGGGCAGAGAAATGGCAGATGGAGTTCAATCAGGGTAAATGCGAGGTGATGCATTTTGGAAGATCCAATTCAAGTGTGAACTATACAGTAAATGGAAAAGTCCTGGGGAAAGTTGATGTACAGAGAGATTTGGGTGTTCAGGTCCATTGTTCCCTGAAGGTGGCAACGCAGGTCAATAGAGTGGTCAAGAAGGCATACGGCATGCTTTCCTTCATCGGACGGGGTATTGAGTACAAGAGTTGGCAGGTCATGTTACAGTTGTATAGGACTTTGGTTCGGCCACATTTGGAATACTGCGTGCAGTTCTGGTCGCCACATTACCAAAAGGATGTGGATGCTTTGGAGAGGGTGCAGAGGAGGTTCACCAGGATGTTGCCTGGTATGGAGGGCACTAGCTATGAAGAGAGGTTGAGTAGAGTAGGATTATTTTCATTAGAAAGGCGGAGGTTGAGGGGGGACCTGATTGAGGTGTACAAAATCATGAGAGGTATAGACAGGGTGGATAGCAAGAAGCTTTTTCCCCAGAGTGGGGGATTCAAATACTAGGGGTCACGAGTTCAAAGTGAGAGGGGAAAAGTTTAGGGGGGATATGCGTGGAAAGTTCTTTACGCAGCGGGTGGTGGGTGCCTGGAACGCGTTGCCAGCGGAGGTGGTAGATGCGAACATGATAGCGTCTTTTAAGATGTATCTAGACAGATACATGAATGGGCAGGAAGCAAAGAGATAGAGACCCTTAGAAAATAGGCGACATGTTTAGGTAGAGGATCTGAATCAGCACAGGCTTGGAGGGCCGAAGGGCCTGTTCCTGTGCTGTAATTTTCTTTGTTCTATTCATGAGAAATGGTCACTTGTGCAAGGTACCTGCACCCACAGAACTATACTGCAATTTGGGTAAATTTGCTAATCCCTCACTCTCTGTGCAGAACTAGGCTGGACGGCAGCACAGAATAGAGCTGGGCCCAAAAACTTCATCCACAATTTTCTAACCCATGCTTCCCCTCACTGCCCCAACTACAGCCCTCGATTAACAGCAAAGGTTTGATGAATTTCTTCAGGAGTGCAGTGAAGAAAACAATAAACACAGTGGGTTGCAGAGGAAGGAAAGTCAAGTAAAATTTTAAGTTAGGATCTTTCTACCAGTTTGCTGTTATTAATTTAAGTAGAGGTTTACGATATATACTTGTACCAGAGACAAGCACAAGTGATGTTGACATCTCAGTTCATAAAAGCATTGCAGGTCATGTGAAGGAAAACTGTGATTGCACTATGCAATAGGTCATCTATGCTCTCATACAGATAAAGTTATTCACTTCCCGAAATACACTATGTAAGTAATATAAACCATCAGGTGACACCTGACCTCAATGCAATATCCATAATGCAAAGCTTTATGTACCGTGTAGCGAGAGAGTAGATGGCATTTGCTGATGTGGAGGGTTTCACTTTGGAGATGTCATACTCGGAAACATCGCTCAAGGTACCACTGAAAGCCTGCAATAATTAGAAGATATTATGTAAGGTTTGGTGTATCTGATTTGAATTTTTTCTTTAAAATTGGCATAAAGTAGGTGAGTTAGATATATATTTGGATGAGTATCCAAGAACATAAATTAAGCTGTGAAGTAGCTTTATCAGTCCCACTCAAGGCGTAGAATCTACTAAAGCCCTCTCCATAATAAAGGACCACAACAGCACAAAGATATCACCGCGACGTTTGCTAGTTCACCCTATTTTCTTTTTCTTCCTTCATCTGCATCCTTCATTTCCACAATGATCCCCGAGACTGAAGAAGTTGATTATTACTCTATAGTTTGTGTTTTATGCTGGCAAGCTACTATCAAAGTCACTTAGTCTGGTATATAAACCTATGCATATGGGTATGGTAACTTGCATTTCTGTCCATGAAGTGAATTTAATTCTTGCAAGTTGAACAACCATTTAAAATTACAAGATCATTATGACTGAGGAAGGCCATTCAGCATGTCTTAGCTCATTCATCTAGAGATCCTTAAATAGTCCTACTGCAGCATACAACTGTTTCCTAAATAATTCCAGGGTTTGACCTTTATTATATCTGGGAGTCCATTCCATACATTGCTAATCCTTTATGTGAAGAGTTTCTTGGTATCAGTCCAAATTTTACATTTTATTAGCTTGAATCTATATTCCCTTGTCCAACTCTCTCAACTTAATTTGATATTTTCTAGATTACCTTTTCCATACTGTTTACTACCTTACATCTCTAAGATAATTTCTCTGATGCTTCTTTTCGAGCCTGTAACAGCCAAACCTATCCAGTTTTTCATCAGGACTGAGACCTTCCGCACTAGGAATCAGTTTTGTGGCTCTTCTCTGTACTGACTCCAGCATTGAAATGTTTTCCTTGTTTTGGTAACCTGAATGGACAGAGTGCTCAAGATGCAGTCTGATCAGAGCACCATACAGTTTGATCACAGCTCCCTCTGACTTGTATTCTACTGTGTTCATTTTATGGAGTGCTGCTCTATCTCAGTTGGACATATTGAACTTCAAGTCTAAAGTGATTCCTAGGTCCCTTAACACCATCCTTAGCTATTTTCCAACTATTCTTGGAGTATTGGTGTCACTTTGTTTTCATTTCTAAGTGCAGTATTGTACACATGACTGCAATCAATTTCAACTGCCATTGCTCCACCCACTTACATATCTTTGTACAACTTAGTTGCAACTCCTGAGCTGCCTCCTTGGATTTCACTGCACCTCAATTTGATATTATTTTACTAAATTTGGGTTTCTGAATCCAAGTCACTGATGTAAACTGGAACAGTACTAATGACTGCATGTCTGACAAAATGTTTCCTTAAGTAAAAACCCTGCACCACACTATTAAAAAGAAGCTTGAATCAAACATCTAGGTAGGCTGGTTAATTGAGAAGTTATGCTGAAGTTAACCCAAGATCTGCATATGAAAGTATCCAACTCTAACAAAAATGATGCTGTTGCAGTTCTCACCGCCGTACTGTCAAGCCCGAGGGAGCTGCTATGCCTAACTGCTTCCGTCCTAGCGTCCATCTGAGATGACAGTGCTAAAGGCAACGAGTGTCTGTTAGATAATTCTCGGCCTGTCCATCTATCCCCAGGATTAAGAGGCTGGAGCGGTGCTTTAGCTGCCTGAGATCGCGAATGCCAGGCTTCTCCCGGTCGGTTTGGCGGTACAAGAGGTGGCTTATCTCGTGGTAGGAGATCGCTTGGTGTGCTTGGTAAAGGGCGTCTCTGCATCCGAGAATCCATGTTCACTGATGGGTGACGCTCAGGAGGGGGAGGCGGAAGGTCTCGATGAGTTGGAGGAACAGGTAAAGGCTTGTCCTGTTTATGCAGGCCACCAGAGGTAGTCTGTGGGAGGAGAAAAAAATACACTCAACACCAAACCTTTGGATATTTAAACACGTATCTTTGTTTTGAAGCATGTGAGAATAGTGCTTTTAGAGCAGGAGTTTGAGGTTGGAAAGTTCTCACTAAACAAAGGTTCAGCAATGACTTGACAAAAGCACAGTGCTTCAACAACCACAGAGGTGAGGGTAAGCAACAGAAGGCGATCACTAATTTATTCATCTCAGTTTTTTTTGCTAGCTTCTAAGTTTGCTTTGCAAACCATCTAATACAGTATTATGGAGCTATAAAATGCACATTGTAAACATGACAGGAGTATGTGACTATTTCTCACTTACAGTCTAAGATAGCCAGATACCATGCTCTACAGATTTTTAAACATACTCATTTTTGTCATATAAAAGTCATAAAAACCGAGGCAGCAGGTTCCCACAGTGGGTCAGAATGAGCTTCTTTCAGCTCTGGGATCAGGGTTCCAATCCAACACAATACCTCTGTAGAGGTCCCATGTGGAATGGGTTTCAACAGTCAATCCCAGTTCTCAGTGGGCACAGCAAATTTGGAAATAAATGGTCACCCTCACTCTGACAGACCAAAGGTGCAATACCACATTGGTTCTGAAGCTCCTCCTTAAATTGGGCAAAGGTAAATCAAGCTGTTCGCTCTGCTTGATAAGAGATTTTGGGCAATTGAAATGGTCATGTATTAATCCCCGAACATGACCAAGAGCTATCAGCTTGCTGAATCTATCCTGAAAACACAATCACATCAAACATTTTGATACATTCCCTTCCAATTGAACTACAAGGAAGTAGTCCAATTACATATTGCACTCCAGATTTTAGCACAATTTAGTTATGACCTCGGCTCCTTCTTGAAAGTTGGTTAGAACGTGGTTTCAACCCAATTAGCTCCCCTGTTCTGAAGGAACTGTAGAAATAGCACCATGCAATTCGAACATCCATTTCGAAACTGCACGAGAATATTACCTTCACCATACGAGCCTTTATCCTCATAGGATACAATAATTTTAAGAATGTGGATCAACTTATGATCTATTATGACATTGATTCAGTAGTGCAGTGGTTGTGTTGGCGGACTACAGTGAGCGACTTCAAAGCCCACCATGGTAGCTTGAGATTTTGAATTTAGTTTAAAAAGAAATCTGGAAATAATAAGCTGGTATCAGTAACTGTGACTGTTAAGTTGTCAGATAGTAGTAAAAATCAAACTGGTTCAGTAATATCCTCTAAGGAAAGAAGTCTGCCATTCTTATGTGGTCTGGGCTATATGCAATGCCAGTCTACACCAACTGTTCTCAGTTGTATCAACAGCTTCGCAGGGTAACAAGAGATGGTCAATAAATGTCACATTACAGCAACACCCACATCCAGAGAAAGGGAGTTTTAAAACTTTTGAGTCGTACTGATCTGCATCTTGCATGTTGCGGGAATAGGAAATCAAGTTTCATTTAAATCTGTTATATCACTGGTGCAATTATTTTTTATTTACCATTGATTAAGGTATCAAGAGTTTCTAATTAATGTTCACAATTGTTCTGTTATCCTAGCCTAACAGAGCCTACCACTGGCAGCCAGGTCAAGATGGTAGCATAATGTCACTGAACTAGTAATCCAGCGGCCCAGGCAAATGCTCTGCGGACATCAGTTTGAATCCCACCACGGCAGCGGGTGAAATTTGAATTCAATTAATAAATCTGGAATTTAAAAATAAGCTGATCAATTGTTGTAAAAACCCATCTGGTTCACTAATGTCCTTTCGGAAAGGAAATCTGCCGCCTTACCTGTTCTGGCCTACATGTAACTCCAGACCCCCAGAAATGTGGTTGACTCTTAAATGCCCTCTGAAATGGCCTATCAAGCCACTCCACTGTATCAACCTCTACGAAGTTGAATGGACTGCAGCAGTTCAATAAGGCAGCTCACCACCACCTTCTCAAGATGGGCAATAAATGCTGGCCTAGCCAGTGACACACACATCCCATGAATGAATAAAAAAAATCAAGAACTCATCACACCAGGAGCTACAGGTGTAAATCCCACCTCTACCCAGTACACTGCGACAATATAGCAACCCCTGTACCCCAGTGATATTGTCTATAAATGCACATAATATCATCCCAATAAAACAAACAGTTACTTACCTTGGGTGAAACACAAGGGCTAGGAGCACAGGACACAGTGGGTGATCGATGCTGCAACAGATCTAACCTCGGAGGAACTGGTGGAAGCACAGAATTGGGAGCTGGGGTGACTGGAGACGGTGGCCGCTCAATCTGTTTAGGAAACAAATTTAAACTAATATAGTGAGAAATGCTCACAAGGAACATTGTGCAAGGTCTTTAGCACAGAACATTTTTTACACAATATCAACAGTCTTGTTGCACACTTCTGCAATACAGTATACCTGTTACTGTTTCTCTGTAAAAACAGAATCAAGTAATTGGCAGAAGGACGGGGGAAATTAGCCAAGCCTCTTACCTCTAACTGCCCTGACAGAAAGAGCACATATCTAGTCAGAGACAATACAGCACCAGACTTGAATGAGATTACCCTCATAGGCACATGGCCTGATTACTCTCACCATCTAGATCACACATGAAGAACTCTCTTTTGGAGAGCAGCTGGCACCCTTCAGAAGAGGGGAGAAAGGAGGATAAAAATAAAGACTGACACAGATACTCAAATAGGGGCAAAGAATAAATGTTCTACACTTACAAAGGACTAAAAACCAGACACATCTATATCAGTAAAGCAAACCAAAGTGAAACAACATGAGAACTTCCAGTATAAATATAGAGAACTGACTGATATGCTGATTTTGAATGCAGCTGCAATGTAATGCTGACAATGCATGGAAATTCTACAGTCAGCATCACACGGAGTAACTAAGTTCACAACATTATTATAGGGGAACTCCACAACAATACTCTTGTTATCACAAATGCTTCTTCTCGGTTATTTAACTCTTTAGTTACAGCGCTCATGCTTACTCATTTCTTCTACGGTTGCCGTGACATTTTCCAGCTCTAAATTATAAAGGAAGCAATAAAAGGAGCATCTAGTTCTCACACTAAGCTAGCACACTTCCCTATTCCCTCCCAGTTGAGGACACTTTCATTACTTAAATGATTACGAGCCCTGGGTGAAGTATAGCAGAATTTAAATAGAAATGTTTTCTGTGCTGAGTACCAGCTGAGGGTGGCAGTGAAACAGTTGCTTTCAGCAACTACAGACTGGAGAGGGGACAGCGAGGAATATAGTGACATCAAGAGACTCCCTCCATACATAAGGATTTTGCAAAGGTGAATACCAAATGACAACAGCATCAAGCTCAGCTGTATTGGCCCTACTGTTAAATAGCCAAATCAACACAGTGCTACTTGCATGTGATAAACAGTTATACCAAGTTGAGGAGGTACTGAAGAGGTGGGAGTGTACCCCAGCATGATGCATCAAGCCAGGTGCGTCAAGAGAAAATTGGAGGCAAGAGTGAAGGGCAAAATCCTAAGGGAAAAATACATCAGTGTGAAGCTACCTAAACATTTTCCTACAGTTTCAATACCAAAAATGCAAAAGCTCTGGCTCAAATCCTGTGGGATACCAATTACCTCCATAAGCAACAAGAATTTCGACCAGAAATAAATTCACTTTGTACAAATTAAGATGCAGATATTCTAAATGTACATATAATTTTGTTATGACCCACCGCTCCAATCAAAGCCCCCAATCAAAATACACGATTCTGATTGTGATGGGAGAAACGCACTGTTAATTCAATCCCGTCCCTCCACAGATCGCCGAACATATCATTTTAAACTTTCCAAATTAAAGAAAGACCCAGCCAAATTGTACCATCTATTAACACCACCCCACCCCCCCCCCCCGGAATGAGGCTAACCAAACCAGGTGTCTTTAAATCAACAAATTAACTGTTTAATTAGAAAAAATAAATTCTTAAACACTAAGATATTATCATTCAAAATAGAAAAATTAGTGTCCTTGCATATTACACTCCTGCCAAAGTGAAATCTTCCAATGTGGAATAGTCCAAGGTTGTTTAAAGTCCTCAAAGCCGTCCGATGGGGGGGAAAAAATGTTCTTCGAGAGTAGGATAGTCAGTGGTCTAGTTCAGAAGTTGAAATTATTCACTTTTTCTTGCAATGAATTCAACAATTACAGTTCAATAGTTAAAGGAATTAGTTATTTTCTTTTAAGAAATGAATCTGGCTTGACATTAGAATTGAGAGCATAATAAATAGGGTTTAAATAAACCGAGAGAGAGCTCTCATTTCCTTCAGTATATGCTGGTCCAGCTGTCTATCTGTGTCTGTTAACTGTCTCTCAAAAGCCAGCTTTTCAATTAGTTTCAAATGTCAATCGGCAACAATGTATCGCTCAATGCTCAGTCAGAGTGGCTGTATCTTGGGCAACCAGAATGCACTCTTCGAATCCGTTTCTGGGGCTTGCTGCCTTAAAGCAGTATGGCTCCTTTTCCAGCCTTAAAGGGACACCACATTCTTACCAAAAAACAAACTACAGGATCATAACACCTCTGCCCCGTCAGAATGAAACACCATTCCTGAAATGCGTTTCATTACAATGGGTAAAAAATACAAATTGAAAAACGTTAACACATTTATTCCTGCATTTACAGATATAGTCTTTTCAAAAATGTTAAGACTACAGCACAAGTTCCACCAGAACATTTCGGCTTTAAATTTTCAAAAGGTTGTCCCAATTAACCCATTTCAAATTTACAAGCATAGACTTCCAATTGTTTTGTGTTTTCCTTCTAAGCGTCCCTATTGTCCAGCACCTCAGCCAGGTGCTAGGACCTGTGCTAGGTCCTAGCACAGCTAGGAGCACTGACCACTACTGAGTTTACTATTCTCTGAGAAGTTTCTTGAGTACCCCTTAATCTATGTGGCATCACTTGGCACTGGAAAACCTTGTCCGGTGTAACAGAAGCTGATTTTTTCTTACTCCGGGGTGTCAAAGGAATTTGACAGTATCCCTCCAACACATCTGTCTCTTTAAGACACATTATGTTGCCCACTCTGTCCATACAGTCCTTTAAATAAGGATTTGGGTAGGAGTCTGCCTTCTTTACCAGTGACTTTTCGGAGTTTATGCAAGTTTGAGCCAACCCACTAGGTTTAGACATCAAGACCATCTGCGAATTCCAGCTGTCCTGACGAGGTTCAACTAAGCTACCCTTCAGCATGCATTGCACCTCTGCTTCCACTTGGGCCTGTCTGTCTAGACCCAAGACAAGGATGTTGTTTTAAAGGAATGGTTCCCCCTATACCCACATCATGTGTGGCTAAGGTTGTACATCCTGGCTTATCCCTACAAACTTTTTGAAACGTTGTGAAAACTCTGGTTAGGACCTCACGCTGTTTCGCCTCCAAGTGTAAAAGCCTATTGTTTAATTTTCCTAGCCATTCTGTATTTACTAATTGGATAGTTGGAAGTTCAATCTGAGAATTTCCTAGGCCTGCTTCTGCCTCATCCTCACTATCCTTTTACTTAACAGTCCCGATTACCTGACATACCTGTACTGGCTTATCCTCCTCCCTGCGGTAATATTGTTTGAGCGTATTAATGTAACACAACCAGATCTTCCTTTGGTGATCGGGGCATCAATCTACCTTACCCACTCTTTTGATCACTGTAAATGGGCCATTTAACCATGCTTTTAATTGTTCTCCCTGTAAAGATAACACGAATACGTCATCCCCTGGTTGAAAATCACGGGCTTTTGCATTTTTTTTTAATTCATGTTATGTGGGCGTCGCTGGTTAGGACAGCATTTATTTCCCATCCCTAATTGCCCTCGAGAAGGTGGTGGTGAGCTGCCTTCTTGAACCACTGCAGGCCATGTGGGGTAGCTACACCCGCAGTGCTGTTAGGAAAGGAGTTCCAGGATTTTGGCGCAGTGACAGTGAAAGAACGGCGATACAGTTCCAAGTCAGGATGGTGTGTGACTTGGAGGGAAACTTGCTGGTGGTGGTGCTCCCATGCATTTGCTGTCCTTGTCCTTCTAGGTGGTAGAGGTCATGCTTTTGGAAGGTGCTGTCTAAGTAGCCTTGGTGCGTTGCTGCAGTGCATCTTGTAGATGGTACACACTGCTGCCACTGTGCGACGGTGGTGGAGGGAGTGAATGTTTGTGGATAGGGAGCCTTGTCCTGGATGGTGTCGAGCTTCTTGAGTGCTGTTGGAGCTGCACCCATCCAGGCAAGTGGAGAGTATTCCATCACACTCCTGACTTGTGCCTTGTAGATGGTGGACAGGCTTTGGGGAGTCAGGATGTGAGTTACTCGCCGCAGGATTTCTAGCCTCTGACCTGCTCTTGTAGCCACGGTATTTATATGGACGCCCACATCCCACTGACCACCTCCAGGCGCTTACCCATTGTCTCTCGAGATAAGGGGGCCAAAGAAGATTTATATGGTTACTCCAGTTCAGTTTCTGGTCAATGATAGCCCCTGGGATGTTGATAGTGGGGTATTCAGTGATGGTAATGCCATTGAATGTCAAGGAGAGATGGTTAGATTCTCTCTTGTTGGAGATGGTCATTGCCTGGCACTTGTGTGGCACGAATGTTACTTACCACTTATCAGGCCAAGCCTGGATATTGTCCAGGTCTTGCAGCATTTCTGCACAGACTGCTTCAGTATCTGAGTAGCTACGAATGGTACTGAACATTGTGAAATTATCAGCGAACATCCCCACTTCTGATCTTATGATTGAAGGAAGGTCATTGATGAAGCAGCTGAAGATGGTTGGGCCTAGGACACTACCCTGAGGAACTCCGGCAGTGAAGTCCTGGAGCTCAGATGATTGAGTTCCAACAACCACAACCATCATCTTTTGTGCTAGGTATGACTCCAACCAGCGGAGAGTTTTCCCCGATTCCCATCGACTCCAGTTTCACTGGGGTTCCTTGATGTCAAGGGCAGTCACGCTCAATTCACCTTGAGTTCAGCTCTTTTGTCCATGTTTGAACCAAGGCTGTAATGAGGTCAGGAGCTGAGTGGCCCTGGCGGAACCCAGACTGAGCATCACGGAGCAGGTTATTGCTAAACAAGTGCCGCTTGATGGCACTGTTGATGACACCTTCCATCACTTTACTGATGATTGAGAGTGGACTGATGGGGCAGTAATTGGCCGGGTTGGACTTGTCCTGCTTTCTGTGTACAGGACATACCTGGGCAATTTTCCATATTGCTGGGTAGATGCCAGTGTAGCTGTACTGGAATATCTTGGCTAGGGGCGTGGCAAGTTCTGGAGCACAGGTCTTTAGTGCTATTGCCGGAATGTTGTCAGGGCCCATAGCCTTTGCAGTATCCAGTGCCTTCAGTCATTTCTTGCTATCACGCGGAGTGAATCGAATTGGCTGAAGTCTTGGCTGCCCATTTTTTCATATTGGCTTGGGATGCTTTAAGGTGTTCCTGAGCTACACCGCAAGCTTTCGTGAGCCTTTCCCGGAACACAGATACATAGTCCAGTATTGAAGATTCATTCTTTTGTTCCAAGAACCTGTCCTTTATAAGTTTTAGAGGAGCTCTTACTTCATGTCCATGAACCAATTCAAAAGGACTGAAGCCTGTAGAGTCAATTGGCGAGAGGCAAATAAAAAAGTCTCGTCCTTTATCCAAAGTCATGTGGATATTCGTGACAGTATGTTCTAATCATAGTTTTGAGAATCTGGTGAAATCTCTCTAAAGCTCCATGACTGTGGATGACATGCTGAAGATTTCAACTGTCTAATTCCCAAATTACCCATGACTTCTTGAAATATCCTAGACATGAAATTAGAACCTTGATCTGATTGAACTTCAAGCGGCAACCCATATTTCGTAAATAGTTGGGTTAACTTTTCTACAACTACCTTAGCAGTAATTGTCCTCAAAGGAATGGCCTCTGGAAATCAAGTAGCCATTTCCATGATACTATGTATTGATGCCCTTTGTTTTTGGCAAAGGCTCTACACAGTCTACTAATACCCTGCTAAATGGTTCCTCAATCACTAGTATGGGAACTAGTGGTGCTGGCTTTATGGTAGGTTGTGGTTTTCCCACCATTTGACAGGTATGGCATGTCCTACAAAATTGTCTCACATCCTTTGAAAAACCTGGCCAGTAATAATGTTGGCGTATGTGTGATTTGGTCTTCCAAATTCCCCAACTCCTACAAAAGCATTGTTGTGTGCTAACCTTAATAATCCCTGGCGATATTTAGGTGGTACCACTATCTGTTCAACATCTGTCCAGTGATTGTCGGCAGGCTAATGAGGCGATCTCCATTTCCTCCTCAAAACCCCGTTTGCCATATAATAGCCTTCCGGAACTCTTTTCGCCTCAGCTTCTGATAGAGCCGTCTGTGCTACTCGGTCTATCTCTGGAGCAGCTTGCTGTGCTGCAATGATAGAAGATCTGTTAAACTTCTCATTTGGATGATCTAAATCCCCAAATAAGGTTTCAGATACTCGGCTATCTATTTGTGGTGCCCCTTTTACCTCCGACAATGAATCCTGTTTAGTCATTGCTCGGGTGACTACACAAGCAGGAAATATTCCCGGAACTTGTTCCTGCAATTGCTCCATTTCCTTAGTTTCACTTGGTTCTTCTGTAACGTTAGGAGAAACTGATACTTTTGATCCTGCCAAATCATGTCCTAGGAGTGGATCAATTCCCTTTACTGGTAAACTGTGGACAACACCTACAGTAACTATCCCAAATATTAAGTCACTCTCTAGGCATACTGTCCCTGCCAATTCAATTAACTAAAACTTTAGCGTTCAAGGCACTCTCTGGTGGAAACCTCACATCTTTCCCCAGAAAGAGTGTTTGGGTTGCTCCCGTGTCCTGGAGTATCGTAATAGTTTTTCCTGCCTCACTTACAGGATATGGATTAACTCTCCCCTCTGACAAAGATTAATTCTTACTCTCAGGTATTTTAGTTTTAACCTCTGCACTCGTTTTAGTTTTAGTGTCTGGTTTCACATCCACAGCTGTCGTTAAAGCTATAGCCTGGTCTGCTATACTCTCAGTCAGAGTCTTTTCCTCTGCACTAACTTTGCATACCCTAACAAGTCCTATCAGTTTACCTCGCAATTTCCAGCACTCTGCATGAAGATGACCCGTTTTGTTGCAATGATAACACTTTGGATTGCAAACCTCACTTCTACCCTCAGCACCTTCCTTTCTGACCTGAGGTGGTGATCCTGGGGCATTCCCAGCTGTTCCTCCTTGTTCCCAGCTACTTGCCTTCCTTTCACTCTTCCACTTTCTATCCTTCTCGGGTTTATGGGGGCTGATGGACAAAATAGGTTGGCTTATTCACAAGCCCACAATCATCAGCAATCTTTGCTACTTGCCTGGCTTTCAAAACCTTCAGGTTATCTGTACGAGTTCTCACTACTGAAGGAATGGAGTTTTAAAACTCCATTCCAAGAGAATCGATTCGCGAAGGTTCTCATGTGGTTTCTATCTTTAACGTCCGTATCCAACGGTCAAAATTCATTTGCTTCACCCTTTCAAATTCTAAATCTGTCTGCCCAGTCAATCTCGGTAAGTTCCTAAACTTTTGATGGTAAGCTTCAGGGACTAACTCATATGCAGAGAGAATAGCCTTTTTTGCCATCTCATAATCTGCAGAAGCCTCTTCAGAAAACATGGCATAAGCTTCATGAGCTCTTCCTACCAGCCTGCCCTGAATTAGCAATGTCCAGCTTTCTTTCGGCCATTTCATCTGTTTGCTTATTTTTTCAAAAGATATGAAAAATGCCTCTATGTCCCTTTCCTCGAACTAAGGAAGAGCCTGTATAAATTTAAACAGCTTTTGGCTGGGTCCGGATCTAAATTCAGATTCTTCCTGACCCAAATTTTCCCTGGCTTCAAGACTACCCTTTTGTCTTAGTTCCATCTCTTTTAATTTAAATTCCCTCTCTTTCACTTTCTCTCCGAAATGCACTCTCTTTCTCCCTTTCCTCCAATTCAAGTTTTTTCATTTCTAACTGAATCCTAGCCAATACCACTGCATCACTCTCGGACCGACTACCTTTTTGTCTCTCGTATTCCCCTTCAGCTTCATCATCATCTACTAATTCCAGATGTTCGGCTATTATGTCAATTATCTCTTCTTTTTTGGCACCTGATTTCAATTCCAACCTCAATTTCACTGCCAATTCTTTTAATTTGTTCTCAAAGTTATCAAGTCACTCAGGGAAACATTTTGCTTTTCCAAAAACTGTGCGACAACCGCTAATGCCATTACAATGGTATAGACTGTACCTTATTATATAAGAGACCTGGTTCTTTTATTTCTATGCAATTGGTGTCAGATTTAGATCCCAAGAATCGAGTTTATTATTGATATAATCCCAGACTCGAGAGAAATTAAATATGATGCCAAACGTGAGACACCAATTTAAATGTTATCTCAGAAACGAGTAATTAATATTTCAAATGCGAGCCCTCCAGATTGGTCTGATTCTGATCCCAGACATGAGCCACCGAATTAAATATGATTCAGCTGTGAGCGAGCCCCCAATTAATATGAGATTCAATATGAGATATTAGGGTGGCACACTGCGCAGTGGTTGGCATCGCAGCCTCACAGCTCCAGCGACCCGGGTTCGGTTCTGGGTACTGCTTGTGCGGAGTTTGTAACTTCTCCCTGTGACTGCGTGGGTTTCATCCGGGTGCTCCGATTTCCTCCCGCATGCCAAAGACTTGCGAGTTGATAGGTAAATTGGCCATTATAGGTGGTAGGAGAATTGAGGGAAGGTGGGGATGTGAGAGGGATAAAATGGGATTAATGTAGGATTAGTATAAATGGGTGGTTGATGGTCGGCATGGACTCGGTGGGCCGAAGGGCCTGTTTTGGTGCTGTATCTCTCTATGACTCAAATCCCGGATGAAAAACCCAATTAGTATGTTATGACCAGTCAAAGCCCCCAATCAAAATATGATTGATTGTGGTGGGAGAAACGCACTGTTAATTCAATCCGTCTCTCCACAGATCGGTTAATATATCATTTTAAACTTTCCAAATTAAAGACCCAGCCAAATTGTACCATCTATTAACGCACCCTCCCCCCCCACCCCCACCGCCACCGAATGAGGCTAATTAACTTTAAATCAACAAATTAACTGTTTAATTAGAAAAACTAAATTCTTAAACACTACTATAATATAATATGGGCGGCACAGTGGCGCAGTGGTTAGCACCGCAGCCTCACAGCTCCAGGGAACTGGGTTCAATTCTGGGTACTGCCTGTGCGGAGTTTGCAAGTTCTCCCTGTCTGCGCGTGGGTTTTCGCTGGGTGCTCCGGTTTCCTCCCACATCTAAAAGACTTGCAGGTGATAGGTAAATTGGCCGTTGTAAATTGCCCCTAGTGTAGGGAGGTGATAGGGAATATGGGATTACTGTAGGGTTAGTATAAATGGGTGGTTGTTGGTCGGCACAGACTCGGTGGGCCGAAGGGCCTGTTTCAGTGCTGTAACGCTAAACAAAAATAAATAAATAAATAAAAATAAACAACATTTCAAATAGAAAAATTAGAGTCCTTGCATATGACGCTCCTGCCAAAGTGAAATCTTCCAATGTGGAATAATCCAATGTTGCTTGAATTCCTCAAAGCCGTCCGATGGGGTCGGGGGGGGGGAGAAAAAGGTTCTTCAAGAGTAGGATAGTCAGTGGTCTAGTTCAGAAGTTGAAATGATTCTCTTCTTCCAGCAATGAATTCAACAATTACAGTTCAGTAGTTAAAGGAATTGATTAGTTTCTTTTCAGAACACAAGAACATAAGAATTAGGAGCAGGAGTAGACAACTCAGCCCCTCGAGCCTGCTCCACCATTCAATACGATCATAGCTGATCTCATCTCGGCCTCAACTCCACTTTCCTGCCTGTTCTTCATAACCCTGCAACCCATTACTAATTAAAAATCTGTCTATCTCCTCTTTAAATTTACTCAATGTCCCGGCATCCACCGCACTCTGGGGATAGAGAATTCCACAGACTCACGACCCTTTGAGAGAAGTAATTTCTCCTCATCTGTTTTAAATCTGCTACCCTTTATCCGAAAACTATGACCTCTCATTCTAGATTGCCCCACAAGAGGAAACATCCTCTCTATGTCTACTTTGTCAATCCCCTTAATCATCTTATATACCTCAATTAGATCTCCTCTCATTCTTCTAAACTCGAGAGAGTAAAGGCCTAAACTTTTCAATCTCTTTTCATAAGACAAACCCCTCATCTCTGGAATCAATCTAGTGAACCTCCTCTGAACTGCCTCCAATGCAACTACATACCTTCTCAAGTAAGGGAACCAAAACTGTATGCAATACTCCAGGTGCGGTCTCACTAATGCCTTGTACAGTTGCAGCAACACTTCCCTACTTTTATACTCTATTCCTTTAGCAATAAATGCCAAAATTCCATTTGCCTTCTTTATTACCTGCTGTATCTGCATACTAGTTTTCTGCGATTCATGCACGAGGACACCCAGATCCCCCTGCACCAAAGCACTCAAGTTTCTCTCCATTTAGATAATAATTTTCCTTTCTATTCTTCCAACCAAAATGGATAATCTCTCACTTATCCACATTAAACTCCATCTGCCAAATTTTGGCCCATTCACCTAATCTATCCATATCCATTTGTAAATTTCTTATTTCTTTATTGCAACTTACTATCCCACCTATTTTAGTGTCATCTGCAAATTTGGCTATAGTACCTTCTATCACTGCATCCAAGTTATTAACATAGATTGTAAATAGTTTATTTAGTGCATTTATCCTGACTCTCTGTTTTCTGTTGGTTAGCCAATCCTCTATCCAAGCTAATAAATTGCCCCTAACCCCATGTGATCTTACCTCGTGTATTAACCTTTTGTGCGGCACCTTATCAAATGCCTTCTGGAAGTCCAGATATACTACATCTACAGGACCCCCATTAGCCACTTTGCTTGTTACAGCTTCGAAGAACTCTAGCAAATTAGTCAAACACTATTTACCCTTCATAAAACCATGCTGACTCTGATGGATTGAGTTTTCACTTAGTAAATGTCCTGTTATCACTACCTTTATAATGGATTCTAACAATTTCCCAACGACAGACGTTAAACTAACTGGTCTATAGTTTCCTACTTTCTGCCTCCCTCCCTTTTTGAATAAGGACACTATATTAGATTTTTTCCAATCCACTGGAACCTTTCCCGCATTGAGAATTGTGAAATATTATAACCAATGGATCCACTATCTCTGCTGCCACTTCCTTTAAGACCCTAGGATGTAGGCCATCAGGCCCTGGGGACTTGTCTGCCTTCAATCCCAATAGTTTGCTCAGTACTTTTTCCCTAGTGATGATGATCGTTCTAAGTTCCTCCCTTTCTATTACCTCTGCATTACCGGTTACTATTGGGATGGTACTAGTGTCCTCCACCATGAAAACTGAGGCAAAATACTGATTTAGTGTCTCCGCCATTTCTGTGTTCCCCTCTATTAACTCCCCGGTCTCATCCTCCAAGGGACCTACATTCACTTTATCCTGAACTTCCTTGCTTAGCCATGGATATTTTTTCCCCTTCTTAGAATCTTTCTTCCTCTCTGGAATATATTTTAGTTGGGAGGAACTGAACATCTCCTTAAACATCTGCCACTGCTCATCAACTGTTCTACCTTTTAGTCTTCCTGCCCAGTCCACTAGGGCCAAATCTGTCCCCATGCCTATGTAATTACCTTTGTTTAACTCCAGAACGCTAGCCTGGGACTCCAATTTCTCGCCCTCAAACTGAATTTGAAATTCTAGCATACTATGATCACTCTTCCCCAGAGGATCCTTAACTAGGAGATCATTAAGTAAACCCACCTCATTACACAATACCAAATCTAGAATAGCCTGCTCCCTGGTTAGTTCTGCAACATATTGCTCCAAAAAACAATCTCTAATACATTCAATGAACTCTCCCTCAAGGCTACCCTTGCCAATTTGGTTAATCCAGTCTATATGCATATTAAAATCACCCATGCTTATTGCCGTACCTTTCTGTATTTCCTGGTTTATACTGATTAAGAAATTAATCTGGCTTGACATCAGAATTCTGAGATTATAATAAATAGGGTTTAAATAAAGCGAGAGAGAGCTCTCATTTCCTTCAGTATATGCTGGTCCAGTTGTCTGTCTATATCTGTTAACTGTCTCTCAAAAGCCAGCCTTTCAATTAATTTCAAATGTCAATCGGCAACAATGTATCTCTCCATGCTCAGTCCGAGTGATTGTATCCCGGGCAACCAGAATACACTCTTTGAATCACAGTCTCTGAATGGCTGTATTCCAGGGCAATGAGAATGCATTCTCTGACTCAGTTTCTGAGGCTTGCTGCCGTAAAGCAGTATGGCTCCTTTTCCAGCCTTAAAAGGCACACCGCATTCTTCCCGAAAAAAAACTACAGGATCATAATAGTTTACAAAGCAAACACAGAGTAAATCAAACCCAAGTTCCTTGTTGGTCTGGAAAGCTGATTAACACTGGCTCTCCCAAGCCTGATATAAATTCTTGGTTTTGAAAACACTTCAAAGCCATTTGCCATTCTGATGTTACAGGCATGATCCTATCATTCTGCATATTGAACCTGAACTGCACAATGTGACACTGGTTCTGAAGCTTGGGATCTGATGCTCTCTCACAAATTGCTGGATATTTTACTTCCACTGCTCCAATGCAAACCAGTCAAGATTGGGTTGAGTGGATTCCTGCTTATTTATTAATTGTAGTCAAGTGGAATCTACTCTTCTCCAATTTGAAGTTGGGCTGCACTGAAAACCCCCCTGAAATCTAGTTCAGTCAACATTCTGGCCCATAGGTTGCGCCCCATTTCACCGTTACCATTTACTGACAATGCTGGATGACACAGTGGTATACAAATACATAATCTGTATTTAGTGTAACCTATAATTTTTTTTTTGTAGTGAAGTAAACCTGGAAAAAATCCCTTTTTTTGTAAAATGTAAGTCATTTTTAAAACTAATGAATCATACATTTATTTTTATGTGCACAATTCGCACTAATTCAAGAGGTAGCAGTGGGTGGCTCTCAGACAATACCACACATGGCTATGTAAGTCACAATATTTGGAACCCATAACTATGGACTATGAAGTGTGTTTGTGATTGATCCTGGCTTTTACATTTACTGTACTGGACTATTTTAGGGGATTGACAAAGCAATATTCATAGGAACAGGCTTGGGTTGATAAGTGGCAAGTGACATTCACGTCACACAAGTGCCAGGTAATGACTATCTCCAACAAGAGGGAATATAACCATGTCCCCTTGATGTTCAATGGCATTACCATTGCTGAATCCCCCACTAACAGCATCCTGGGGGTTACCATTGACCAGAAACTGAACTGGACCAGCCACACAAATACCGTGGCAACAACAGCAGGTCAGAGGCTGGGAATTCTGCAGCAAGTAACTTACCTCCTGACTCCCCAATGCCTGTTCACCACCTACAAGGCACAAGTCAGGAGTGTGATGGAATACTCTCCACTTGACTGGATGGGTGCAGCTCCAACAATACTCAAGAAGCTCGACACCATCCAGGATGGCCCGCTTGATTAGTGCCCCATTCCTCACCTTCAATATTCATTTCCTTCACCACCAAAGCACAGTGACAGCAGTGTGTACCATTTACAAGATGGACTGCAGCAACGCACCAAGGCTCCTTCGACAGCACCTTCCAAGCCCGCAACCTCTACCACCTAGAAGGACAAAGGCAGTAGATGCATGGGAACACCACCACCTGCAAGTTCCCCTCCAAGTCACACACCATCCTGACTTGGAACTATATCACTGTTCCTTCACTGTCGCCGGGTCAAAATCCTGGAACTCCCTTCCTAACAGCACTGTGGGTGTACCTACACCACATGGACGGCAGCGGTTCAAGAAGGCGGCTCATCACCACTTTCTCAAGGGCAATTAGGGATGGGCAATAAATGCTGGCCTAGCCAGCGAGGCCCACATTCCCTGAATGAATTAAAAACATAGGAGCAGGAGTAGGCCATTCAACCCATCGAGCCTGCCCAGCCATTCAATACTATCATGGCTGATCATCCACTTCAATGCCTTTTTCCACACACGATCCACATATCCCTTTATGCCAAAGGTATTTAGAAATCTGTCAATCTCTGCTTTAAACATACTCAATGACTGAGCTTCCACAGCCCTGTGGGGTAGAGAATTCCAAAGACTCTCAACCTGCTGAGTAAAGAAATTTCTCGGTCCTAAGTGGCTTCCCTCTTATTTTGAAATTGTGTCCCCTGGTTCTAGACTCCCTAACCAGGGGAAGCATCTTACCTGCATTTACCCTGTCTATCCCTTTAAGTATTTTGTAGGTTTCAATGGGATCACCTCTCATTTTTTGAAACTCTGAGGAAACTGGGCCTGTATTCTCTAATCTCTATTCGTAGGACAGTCCTGCTATGCCGGGAAAAAGTATGGTCAACCTTCGTTGCACTCCCTCTATGGCAATAATATCCTTCCTAAGGTAAGGGGACCAAAACTGCATTCAGTACCACAAGTGTGGTCTAACCAAGGTTCTATACAATTGAAGCAAGACATCACTACTCCTGTACTCAAATCCTCTTGCGATATAGGCAAACATACTATTAGCCTTCCTTCCTAATTGCTTGCTGCACCTGCATGTCAGCTCTCAGTGACTCACTGACGAGGACACCCAGGTTCCTTTGTACATCTACACTTTCTAATCTCTTACCATTTAAGAAATACTCTGCACAGCGGCGCAGTGGTTAGCACCACAGCCTCACAGCTCCAGCGACCCGGGTTCAGTTCTGGGTACTGCCTGTGCGGAGTTTGCAAGTTCTCCCTGTGTCTGCGTGGGTTTCCTCCGGGTGCTCCGGTTTCCTCCCACAGGCCAAAGACTTGCGGGCTGATAGGCAAATTGGCCATTGTAAATTGCCCCTAGTGTAGGTAGGTGGTAGGTGAATGGTGGGGATGTGGTAGAGAATATGGGGTTAATGTAGGATTAGTATAAATGGGTAGTTGTTGGTCGGCACAGACTCGGTGGGCCGAAGGGCCTGTTTCAGAGCTGTATCTATAAATAAAAAATAAATGAATAATCTATTCCTTCTACCAAAGTGGATAACCTTACATTTTTCCACATTATATTTCATCGGCCATGTTCATGCCCACTCGCTAAGTCTGTCCAAATCCCCTTGAAGCTGCTTTGCATCTTCGTCAGATATAATGTTCAATGGTGAAACCCAGGGCTATAATCCAGACTCAACACCCGATTATGTTATGGAAGGATTACTGGAGTTACTTGGTGAGCAGTCAAATAAAACGTCTTAATTCCATGCAACATGTCTGACCTTTATTGCAGAGGAGAAGCTAATTTAAGGGAATGGAAGAAAACTATTTTAAAGTCTCGACCACAAAACACTGGTTGGGCCGGGAGGTCAACTAGTATTTGAACAGATGCACTAATAAAGAAGCCTTGTATTTAAATTGTGTCGTACTGTATCCCTCAGAAGGGCTATGCGAAAATAAATTGTGAAATGCAACAACTTATGTAGGAAAAAGTGGCAGCCAAACTGTATACAGCAACACCCCACCAACTGAAATAAATGAATAACCATATAGATTTCTTTTTGGTGCTGGCAGAGAAAGGAAACTTTGCTGTTCTCCAATTATAGACTAGAATTTAGCCTATATAAATGTAGTTAAGTCCTGGAGTGTGATTTGAACTTAGAACCTACTGGCTCAGAGGCCAACAACTGAGGCTGTACTTGCTGCTGTTCAATCTTCAGTCCGTTAACACCCTATCTGTACTAATGCTTTGTCTTTCAACAAACCATTAACATATTGTTTGCCTCTGCTCCATGACCTTTTGGTCAGCTATGTGGCCTTATCCAATCTATACCTTCTCCTTTGTTATCTCTTGCCCCACCCCCACCTCAATTGCTTATAACCTTTGACATTTCTAATATTTGCCAGTTCCGAAGAAGGGTCACTGACCCGAAACGTTAACTCTGCTTCTCTTTCCACAGATGCTGCCAAACCTGCTGATTGGTTCCAGCATTTCTTGTTTTTATTATGGCACAGTAATATCTTCCTCTCATTCAGTAAATTAAGGGATCATATTGTGAAAGTGTATTTTCTTCCAAAGGGTCCCATCTGTACTTGTAACTGTTTGGCTTTGTACAGTTGCTTGATTCTGCTAACTGCACAATTACTGTGTGGTTTTTTTAAAAATATAAAACGGAAATGAAGACTTGTCACTTTAATAACTTGCAACAGCTTAAAGCAGTTCTCCATTCAGGTAGGATTAAGAGAGCAAAAGTGTTAATGGGTTCCTTGTGTGCTTGGGAATTAGTCAATACTCTTCATATTCCAACGGTAATCCATCAGTAACATTGTTCAGCTCCGAGAACTCACTATTTTGTTTTCTTGCTTCCAGGGCGCAGATATTCAAATGTTTGATAAGCGTTTCAAAGGTGGAAAAACAAACATTCACCTTAGCTCCATTTTAAGGAGCCACACAAGTGAAAGGTGTGCAAGTTTTAATCAATTTTTTGGGCACAAATCGAGTCCTGTGCATACTTAAATTATTTTAACAGTGTAGATGAGCAGTTTCATTCTCATTTCCTCTGTTTTCCTGCCTGAAGTTTGCTAATTGGCTTCAAATGGATTGGTTATCGAAAAGGAGCTTGCTACTCTGGAGAGATTAGGCTACAT
This sequence comes from Heterodontus francisci, assembly GCF_036365525.1. Classification (NCBI taxonomy): domain Eukaryota; kingdom Metazoa; phylum Chordata; class Chondrichthyes; order Heterodontiformes; family Heterodontidae; genus Heterodontus; species Heterodontus francisci. Next base: position 80,839,446 of record NC_090392.1, on the reverse strand, counting down.
CCACAGCACTGCCTGGAGAGAGCCTTTACTCTTCCTCTGCACCAGAAGGCAGTAGTGAGCCACTACAGAAAGAAGCAAACTCCAAATCAAGACTATGAAAATACTAAAGAAATATTATGATTTCAGACTCACTGGAGGCAATACACCAGGACCAGATGCTCCTGTTCAAGTCAGACTCAAAATCTAGAATTTGAAGTGTTTTCAGGGAACAAAATCCAGCTACTGAAAGAAAGTCCAAGTGCTGTATCTAAATTCACACCTATGAAATATTGACATTTTAATTTTTCTTTTAAAAAATGCCAATTTTCTCCCTTGAAGACAGCAATCCTTGCAGGGTTACATCAGCCGGCATCCTTCCATCTATGAAAGATGATGGACATGCAGCAAACAATCCATTTAGCTGGGGTGGCTTCTCTTGGTGCACCTTTGTTGATGGCTGTGAAGGCCAATCCTTGACAGACAGGTTCTGCCACAAGTGCTGCACGTGAAGCTGCCAAGTGACGCTGAGAGTTGTTGTTTTGGACATTGTCACCTGTTGCCAAGCTGCTGTAGCAACTGGTCATCGTGGTAGTGCACACCAGTCCACAGAATGCATTGCCATTTCCCTCTTTCGCCAGCTAGTGACTCCCAAGTGCAATAGTTGACATTTAGGGCCTTCGTGTCGTGCTTGCAAGTATGCTTGAAGTGGAGCTTTGAGCGCCCCACTGGTCGTCTGGCCCCTGCTACCTCACCATACAGAAGATCCTTGGGTGTGCGACCGTCTTCCATCCTGCGGACATGTCTGATTCACCAAAGCTGCTCAGTTTGATTCATGCCAACACACTGAGGAGCTCTGCCTCTGAGAGGACTGCCACATTTGTGATTTTGTCCTGCCAGGATATACTCATAACGCGCCACAGACAGCAAAGATGGAAATTATTGAGCTTCTTTTTCTGGTAGCTGTAAGTCGCCCATGTTTCACAGCATACAGCAAGATGCTGAGCATACAGGACTTATAAACCATCAACTTGGTCCTGAGGGTCAGCTTGGTGTTATCCCATGCACATTTTGCAAGTTGACCAAAGGTGGTAGTTGCTTTCCCTATACGTGTACTGAGCTCTGTATCGAGGGACAGATTGTCTATCACCGTGGACTCGTGCAAGTGATAATCCTCATGTGAGATGAGACAGTGAGCACAAGCAGGCTTTTCAAGCATGGTGATGAATTATTAGCTCATTCTAATCCTGTCCTCACAAAATGTACATGCAAGATTCTGAAGGGGCTTGACAGGGTAGACACTGAGGTTGTTTCCATTGGCTGGGGAATCTAGAACATCGGGGCACAGTCTCAGGATAAGGGGTCGATCATTTAAAACTGAGGCAAGGAAAAACTTCTTCACTCAAAGAATTGAAAATCTTTATGATTCTCTACCCCAGAGGGTTGCGGATGCTCCATGTTAAGTATATTTGAGGCTGAGATAGACAGATTTTTGGTCTCTCAGGGAACCAAGGGATATGGGGAGCAAACAGGAAACTGGAGTTGAAACAGCTCAGCCATGACTATATTGAATGCAAGAGCAGCCTCGAGGGGCCGTATGGTCTACTCCTGCTCCTATTTCTTACGTTCTTTGCTATTCAGTAAGCCCTGCTGGAAATAGCATATCAGGAGCATGAGTATTAGCTCATTTTTTTCCTCCCTAACCCAAAGGGTGCTGAGGTCAATTGTTACAACTCTCTGGTTACCATCCTGGCTAAGATCAACCAATTCAGTATACACAGAGCATCAAACCTGGAAACTTTTGATCTGCGTGGCTAAGTATTACAGAGAAAAGTATCATTATCCACCAAGCCATTAGGGGATAGGCTTATTATATTTTGACTTTTCATGGAGACATATTATAATCTAATTATTAGGAGCTACTTTTGCTTTCAAAACTTGTTTGAGCACAAAATGTTCAAAATTCAAACCCACACGATAAACCACACACAGCGTACTGCCTGCAACTGCACTGGAACCAACTATAAAGGAATACAAAATAGTAAATACTTCTTGGCAATATAGAATATACAACAAAAACTTATTGGATGCAACTTGCATTCCAATTATGCAGCATAAGTCATATCTTATGAATGTTCATAATATCTTTTATAGGGTGCCTACTTTCCACTGAAAGATGTACATAGAAACAGGCCACTTGGCCCAACCAGTCCATGTCAACATTTATGTTCCATTCGCGCCTCCTCCCGTCTTTCGTAATCTAAATCTATCGTCATAACCCTCTATTCCCTCTCCCTCATATGCTTATCTAGCTTGGCCCTTAAATGCATCTATATTATTCGCTTCAACCACATCATGTGGAAGAGAGTTCTACATTCTCAACACCTTTGGGTAAAGAAGTATCTTCTGAATTCCCTATTGGATTTCTTGGAGACTATTTAATATTGATGGCCTGTAGTTATATTCTTCCACGCAAGTAGAAACATTCTCTCTGTATCCACTATATCAAAACCTTTCATAATTTTAAAGGCCTCTATTCGGTCATCCCACAGCCTTCATTTTATCAAGAGCCCCATCCTGTTCATCCTTTCATGAAATATATACCCATGCATTTATGCAAGGTATTATCCTTGTGAATCTTCTCTGCACCCTCCCCTGTGCCTCTATATCCTTTTTATAATATGGTGACCAGAGCTGTACGCAATACTCTAACCAAGGTTTGATACAGGTTTAGCATACTTCCCTACTTTTCAGTTCTATCCCTCTAGAAATAAAGCCTCGTACTCAGTTAGCTTTTTTATCGCCTTACTAACCTGTGGCACAACCTTTTAGTGATTGGTGTATTTGTACTCAGAGATCCCTTTGCTCCTCTACCCCACCTAGACTCGCACCTTCCAAGTAATAAGTGGCCTTCCTATTCTTCCTATGAAAATGTAATACTTCACATTTATCTGTGTTGAACTTTATTTGCACTTATTTGCCCATTCTGCAAGTTTATTAATGTTATCCTGTCATTTGTTGCAATCTTCCTCAGTATTGACTATCCCCCTCCAATCTGGTGTCATCGACAAATTTAGAAATTAGTGTTTTTGATTCCAAACCCCAACCAAATCATTAATATAAGATGTGAACAGCAGTGGTTCCTTGTGGAACACCACTTCCCAACTTCTGCCATTCTGAATAACTACCCTTTACTCCCACTCTCTGCTGTGTCTTGAAGCCAGCCAGCAATCCATTCTGCCACTTGTCCCCTTATTCAGCATTCTCTGACCTTATTTATTAGTTTATTATGGGGCACCTTATCAAAGGCCTTTTGAAAATCCAGATAAATTACATCTACTGCAAAACCATTGTCTACTCCCTCTGTTACCTCCTAAAAAAATTTAAGAAGGTTGGTCAAGCAAGATTTTCTCTTTTGAAATCCATGCTAGCTATTCATTTTTTAAAAAAATGTTCTTCCCTTCTCTCCTTTGGTAGAGATTCCGTTATTTTGCCTACCACCAATGTTAAGCTCACTGATCATAATTCCCTGGGCATGTTCTGTCCCCCTTCTTAAATATAGGAATTACGTTAGATATCCACCAGTCCTCTGGCATTACACCTCTTTCTAATGAAAGATTAAATATGGTAGTAACGCCTCTGCTATCTCTTCCCTAAATTCTTTCAAAATATGTGGACGGCATCCATCTGGACCAGGGGCTTTCCCCTCAGAGTTTGATTAGTTTATTCAATACATCCCCTTTTTTATTTTGTCATGCCAACTTGCTTTGTTGAATGATAATTTTCTTTAATCCACTGACTGGAGATCTGAATTTATATTTTTGGATGACATTTTAAAAAACAGATTAAAAAAAGCCGACTTTGCTAGGAGCTTAGGATGGCCAGCTAATTTGCAACACTGTATCCTACATCGCAAAGCCTGTGAAGGAGTTGAAATGTCTGCTCATTTCCCAGCAAGAACCAAGGCCCAGGAAGTTTAAGGGAACTACCTGTTCTTTTTGACAAGAGGAGAAACACTGCTACCATGTTTGAATGACTGGGTGACTGTCATGTGACAAGTCCTCTCCCCGTCTGTGGTTTTAAGCTCGTGTCTTTCTGCAGCAGAGAGGAGAAGCTTCTGGACGTTAACACATGCAGACCCAAATGGGTGTCTCTACCCCCCCATTTTAGCTTATAAGCTTCAAATCCTACTTGTTGACTGACAACCTTTGCATATTTTGGCTACAATCAGAAACCCTGTTGGAGGAAATCATCCGCATCATTGTCTCCAAAAGACCCTACCAGTCATCTACCTCTTCAAACTAAAAGCCTCAGGACCACCAAATGCCGCCAGAAGCCAGCTGAAACACCACAGACTGTATACCCCTTTTTTCATGGACTCTAACTCAACCAATCTATCTTTTCCCACTCTGTAACCTATTTGTGTGTCTGTAAACCTCTAGAGTGTGTGTGTGCGTGAGTGAAAGTTGGCACATAGTTTAATTATTTTTATTAGTTCCCATTAGGTACAATAAAGTTACCCTCTTTCTTTGTTAAACTCAAGAAAACCTGTCCGATTGGTTCTTTTTATGATCATAGCAAGTAAGTAATCAAACATCCAGTGAATTGGCCAGTACATTCACTTTATGAATTAAACCTGTTGTGGTCAAACAAAGAGAGGGAAAAGAGGGAAGCCCTTCAATCCCTCCTCACTTGACCGCAACAATTTTAAATGCACTTATCTAATTACTCAGCTCATCATTCAATGTCATGTCTACCTGTTCTATCTCCCTGGTAAAGACCGAAGCGAAAAAATTATTTAATATTTCTGCCATCTCTCTATCATTAACTGTGGTATTCTCCTGTCTATCCCAACCTTCCATTTTTTCTGGATGCGCCTGTAAACTATTTTATTTTGTTTTATGTTCCTTGATATCACTTTGTATTCTCTCTTATCATACAATCTTCTGCTGTCTATGCACTTAATTTATGCCTCTTCCCTATTCCTCAATTGTTCCCATGTCTCTACTAATCCATGGAGTCGCACTAGTGTTTAGTTTGTTCCTTCCTTTTAGCAGATTATATTTTTTCTGCACTGTTGAACACAGTTGTAAATGTTTCCCAATGTTGTTGTTCTTTGTTGTTTGCCAATATTGTTGCCCATTTTAATTTCCCAAGTTCTATTCTCAGCAGCTCAAAATCAGCTTTTCTTCAATCTACTAACCTGGTTTTCATCATACTTATATCTGTTTCTATTATCATCTTAAAGCATATTTATATTATGCACAGATATTCCCTTAATTTACTTATCTTATCTGCTCTGGTTCATTCCCCATTACTAGATTCAATAGCGAATCAACCCATGTTGTTTTTATTTTACATACTGGGTTAGAAAGGTGTCCTGTAGGAACTCCATTCCTTTATCCCTGTTACCAATCACTTCTGTCCATTTAATATCGGGGTAGCTGAAATTCCCCATGATGATTATTCTCTGTTTTTTACTCAATTCCCGAATTTATCTGCCTATTTCTTCCTCCACCTCCCTTTCACTATTAAGTGGTCTGCTGCAGACTACACCTTTTAGTGGGATTGATCCTTTATCTCTATCCATATGGATTTTTATTTTTGTCTTGCTGATAGCTGTCTCTCTTTTTTTTCTACTGCCACTGTTATCCCTAATAACTACTCCACCTCTTTTTTCACCTCTATCTTTTCTAAATATGTTACACCCTGCAATGTTTAATTCCCTTATCTAACATAAACATAAAACATTAACCTCTCACCATTATACCAGGCTGACAACTAAATAGAATTAATCATTTATTTCAGCCTTCCAGCATTTAGTTTTTTTTAGTTTGCATGGCTGCATCTGGAAGATTATACTACAGTAAGTCAGGATTCAACCATCCCTATTGAGATAGAAGGGTATAAAATTCTGTTTTTGCTATGCGTCTTTCCAGGCTACACACAGCATCATTGGGATCAGTCCCAGGATCAAGATGGTAAGTCCCACTGTTCAGTTAAAAAAAAAATCAAAGCAAGTTGTATCTATATAGCAGCTTTCACGACCTCAGGATATCCAAGAGAGCCAAACAGCTAATTAAGTACTTTTGAAGAGTAGCTGCTGTTGCAATGTCAGAAATGCAGCAACCAACTTGAGCACAGCAATGTCCCACAATTAGCAATTACAATATGATGAGATTATCTGTTTTAGTGCTGTTAAATGATAAAGGCGGAGGGATAAATGTTGGCCAGAGCACCAAGGAGATCTCTGTTGCTCTGGGTAGTGGAATGTAAATGCAGCAGAGCTTCTATATCAAACTAATAACTAACGCCAAACAAAATAAAATACCTAATATCAGTAAGCAGAGTTCCACAATCATTTAAGGAAACAGATTTGCACAACAATATGCAATGCTATGTGTAGAAGCCACAGTATCATTTTAGCTACGACTAAGATTTGCTGGCGGCATAATTACATTCAGCAACTTTCCCACTCGATATCATGAGATTTCACAAGGTGTAAGGAGGGCATTTAGAATTAAGAAAGTGTACAGCAATGAAAATCACAAACTGACTTTAAATACACAATAAAATTGCCCTTTTTGACACCCTTCCAAAGTACAAAGCCCCAAAATGGTGCCATCTCAATTATCACGATCCTGACTAATGTAGCACATATGGAGGCACATTAACTATATATAATGGTGCCACAACAGGGAAACATGTATAAGAACAAGTCAATAAAAGCAAAATACTGCGGATGCTGGAAATCTGAAACAAAAACAAGAAATGCTGGATTCACTCAGCAGGTCTGGCAGCATCTGTGGAAAGAGAAGCAGAGTTAACGTTTCGGGTCAGTGACCCTTCTTCGGAACTGACAAATATTAGAAAAGTCACAGATTATAAACAAGTGAGGTGGGGGTTGGGCAAGAGATAACAAAGGAGAAGGTGCAGATTGGACCAGGCCACATAGCTGACCAAAAGGTCACAGAGCAAAGGCAAACAATATGTTAATGGTGTTTTGAAAGACAAAGCATTAGTACAGATTAGGTGTGAATATACTGAATATAGAACATCAGCAAGTGCAAACCTGAAGAAAAACAACCTGAAAAAAACAGTGGGTAAGCAAACTGAACAAACTAAGATGAAATGAAATAAATGCAAAAAATGTAAAAAGGAATGCAAAAAAATAAAAGGAAGAAAAAATAACTAAAAATGACTAAAAATGAAAGTAAAGTGGGGGGCTGTCATGCTCTGAAATTATTGAACTCAATGTTCAGTCCGGCAGGCTGTAGTGTGCCTAATCGGTAGATGAGATGCTGTTCCTCGAGCTTGCGTTGATGTTCACTGGAACACTGCAGCAATCCCAGGACAGAGATGTGAGCATGAGAGCAGGGGGGAGTGTTGAAATGGCAAGCAACCGGAAGCTCAGGGTCCTGCTTGCGGACTGAGCGGAGATGTTCCGCAAAGCGGTCACCCAGTCTGCGCTTGGACAAGTCAATGCAGTCATTGAATCTTAAAAGCCAGTTTCTCCATTATGAAAAGATGGTCTTGTAGCAGTTTACAACAAATCCTGTGTCAATAAAATAATAATGTTCTATTATCTCAGGTTACCACAGGCAAGAGCTGCTGAGCAAAAAAAAACTGTGGCTGGGTATTTACATTTGCAAGGCTCAGCAGCAATGAGTTCTTTCCCTTATCCAAATTGCTGGATTAACAGCAGCCAAATCGGACACTGAAAATTACTGATACAGCATTGATGTGCATTAAAATGACATCCTCAACTTTACCAACTTCAGAAACAGCATGATCCAGACAGTATTGTATAAATACTGGTTTTCTAACGAAAGTTCTGATTTTTTGGAAAGGTGGAGAGAATCGAGGAAGAGATCCCTTTAACTTTTCTTTCCTTCATGCTTTTCATCATCCCCCTCTTGTTTGAGGGGTAATTGTCCAATTCATGTAGCTTCCAATTTGTGTCACTGGGTGGCACTGTGGCAAATTTTTGACTCAAACGTATTAAGGGGAGATTTTCTTATTCCGTGTTCCTCGCACAATTCAGGAGTTAGCATCAGGACACCATGTATCTCAGGCCGTGATTTGTCAGCTATCAATCTTACTAACTCCACTGCGCCCTTTAAAGAAGAAAACTCTCCTTATATTGTTGCAGTATCAGGTTCTTGCTGCTATTTGCTGTAGTTATGTTTCAGCATACTGTAGGTGGGCACTACAAAATTACATTTCCATCTGGAAGCTCATTATAGCATCTCTATCTAACTGAAAATTAGTCCCAGTATCTGGACCATGCCCTTTCTGAAATTGGGACTAGTAATTTGAGTGCTCATTGGTCAATAATCTTCAATCTGCTGTTAGCTCATCATTCCAAATTATAATCAGGCATCAAAAAAGAATACTAAATCTTTCAAAGCAAGGTATCCTGCTAGCTTGGATTACAAACATGCCCAAAACCCTGGACAAACAAACAAGTAAAAAGTTCTTACATTCCTATAATAATTATTCTTTGAAATTTGATCCCAATTATTTTGTCAAAATATTTTATTGACGGAAGCTGGACTAGTATATCCCACCACAGCAGACACGGCTACACAAACAATAAAGTTCAGCAGTGAGCCCTGGCAAATTTCATTAACTGGATTTTTAAAAAATGTACACACCAAAGTCTGTATTTACCTTGGTACTTGACAGCTTGTTCATCATAAACAACTCATCAGTACGGTCATCATCTTCATCCTCATAATTTGGGGATAACATTGTCTCCATTCCTAACCGAGCTTGACCTGGTCCATCTTTGGGGTCGAAAGGGTCTACGACAATTGGTTCAGTGCCTTTTATTTCACAGCGACAAAATGGGCAGCCTTGACCTTCGGATTCCTAGACAGACCACATGGAATTTAGTCAGCTGAATTTCCTAGAACCAAGTCCCTTATCAAAGGGTCTGAGGCAGTGTCACTGTACTTTACAACACACCTACTGGAGCTTTACAATAATTACTGTGAAAGTAATTTTCAGTGCAGTGGAACTCAAACATACTTCCATAGTAGTACACATGAATTAGGAGTAGGAGCAGGCCATTCAGCCTCTCATTCTTGCTCCGCCATTCGATAAGATCATGGCTGATCTGACTGCGGCCTCAACTCTACTTTCCTGTCAGCCTCCCCATAACCTTGACTCTCTTGGACATCAAAAATCTAACTCAGTCTTGAATATATTCAATAACCCTGTCTCCACTGCTCTTTGGGGAAGAGAATGCCACAGACTAATGACCTTCTGAGACAAAACAATTTTTCAGCTCAGTCTTAAATGGGAGACCCCTAATTTTTAAACTGTGTCCCCTTGTTCTAGACCCCACCACAAGGGGAAACATCCTCTGAGCATCCACCCTGTCAAATCCCGTCAGGATCTTATATGTTTTAATAAGATCATATCTCATTCTTCTAAACTCCAATGGGTATAGGCCCAACCTGCTCAACCTTTAAGATAACCCTTTCATCCCAGGAATCAGTCGAGTGAACCTTCTCTGAACTGCTTTCTTTATTCATTCATGGGATGTGGGCATCGCTGGCTAGGCCAGCATTTATTGCCCATCCCTAATTGTCCTCGAGAAGGTGGTGAGCTGCCTTCTCGAACCGCTGCCGTCCATGTGAGGTAGGTACACCCACAGTGCTGTTAGGAAGGGAGTTCCAGGATTTTGACCCAGCGACTGTGAAGGAACGTCGATATAGTTCCAAGTCAGGATGGTGTGTGACTTGAAGGAGAACTTGTTCCCATGCATTTTCTGCCCTTGTCCTTCTAGGTGGTAGAGGTTGCAGGTTTGGATGGTGCTGTCTAAGGAGCCTTGGTGCATTGCTGCAGTGCATCTTGTAGATGGTACACACTGCTGCCACTGTGCGTCAGTGCTGGAGGGAGTGCCAATCAAGCAGGCTGATTTGTCCTGGATGGTGTTGAACTTCTTCAGTGTTGTTGGAGCTGCACCCATCCAGGCAAGTGGAGAATATTCCATCACACTCCTGACTTGTGCCTTCTAGATGGTGGACAGGCCTTGGGGAGTCAGGAGCTGAGTTACTCGCTGCAGGATTCCTAGCCTCTAACCTGCTCTTGCAGCCATGGTATTTATACGGCTACTACAGTTCAGTTTCTGGTCAATGGCAACGCCTCGGATGTTGATAATGGGGGATTCAGCGATGGTAATGCCATTGAATGTCAAGGGGAGATGGTTATATTCTCTCTTGTTGGAGATGGTCATTGCCTGGCACTTGTGTGGCAGGAATGTTACTTGCCACGTATCAGCCCAAGCCTGGATATTGTCCAGGTCTTGCTGCATTTCTACACAGACTACTTCAGTATCTAAGGAGTCGCAAATGGTGCTGAACATTGCGCAATCAGAAAACATCCCCACTTCTGACCTTATGATTGAAGGAAGGTCATTGATGAAGCAGCTGAAGATGGTTGGGCCTAGGACACTACCCCGAGAAACTCCTGCAGTGATATCCAGGAGCTCAGATGATTGACCTCCAACAACCACAATCATCTTCCTTTGCGCTAGGTATGACTCCAACCAGAGAGTTTTCCCCGATTCCCATTAACTTCAGTTTTGCTAGGGCTCCTTGATGCCATACTTGGTCAAATGCTGCCTTGATGTCAAGGGCAGTCACTCTCACCTCACCTCTTGAGTTCAGCTCTTTTGTCCATGTTTGAACCAAGGCTGTAATGAGGTCAGGAGCTGAGTGGCCCAAACTGAGCGTCACTGAGCAGGTTATTGCTAATCATGTGCCGCTTAATAGCACTGTTGATGACACCTTCCATCACTTTACTATGATTGAGAGTAGACTGATGGGGTGGTAATTGGCAGAGTTGGACTTGTCCTGCTTTTTGTTTACAGGACATACCTGGACAATTTTCCACATTGCCGGGTAGTGTCGTTCCTGTACTGAAACAGCTTGGCTAGGGGCGCGGCAAGTTCTGGAGCATAGGTGTAATGCAATTATATCCTTTCTTAAGTAAAACGACTAAAACTGTACACAGTACTCCAGATGCAGTCTTTCCAAGGCCCTGTACAGCTGTAGCAACACTTCCCTAACTTTTATATTCCATTCCTCTTGCAATAAACGCCAACATTCCATTTGCCTTCCGAATCACTTGCTGTACCTGCATACTAACTTTGTGATTCTTGTACCAGGACACCCAGATGCCTCTGTACTGCAGAGTTGTGCAGTCTCTCTCCATTCAAATATTCTGCTTTTCTATTCTTCCTGCCAAAGTGGACAAGTTCACATTTTTCCACATTATACTCCATCTGCCAAATTTTTGTCCACTCACTTAACCTATTTAAATCCTTTTGCAGACTCTGTGTCCTATTGACAGCTTACCTTTCCTACCTATCTATGTGTCATTAGCAAATTTAGCAACTATAAATTCGGTCCCTCCATCCAAGTCATTTATATAGATTGTAAATAGTTGAGGTCCCGTTACTGATCCCGGTGGCACTCCAGTAGTAACGGCTTGCCAACCCAAAAATGACCCATTTATCCCTAATCTCTAGCCTGTTAGCTAACTAATCCTCTATTCATGTTACCCCCTACATTATGAGTTCTTATTTTGTGTAGTAACCTTTGATGTGCTACCTTATCTAATGCCTTTTGGAAATCCAAGTCCACCACATCCACAGGTTCCCCTTTATCCACCTTGTTTGTTACTTCCTCAAAAAACTCTAATAAATTACTGTTGTCACCAGGCCATATACAAAACACCATAGGCAAATCACACTCAAACCAATTTTAACACTGTGCAATGCTCTTAATTCATGGCATGTTCTCATGAGTGACAGACTTGTAATCACTAGTGCTTCACCACTAGTGTATGTCCTCTTCAGATATAACACAAGTTTATAAGGACTTCCCTAATTTATGTATAATTTCATACAGCTAGCGTGAAATTATACTGAAATTCTAGTGATATCAAATGGAATTCTACAATTGGGGTTCTGGTAACAATTCTTCTTCACATGCCAATTTCTTAATCTCAACCATTCTGTATAGGAAAACATGCATAATTAACTGTACAGAGCATGTAATTGTACAGAACTACATACAGTATCAGAAATTTATCATTCCATAAATAGAAAATGAGGTTAAAGTTGTTTGTTTGGAGGTTATTTCTGCAGCCCACAATGCATAAGGATATTACTCCCGTCATTTCAATTGACCTGAACCGTTCTGAATGTCATTCATTAACCCTAGTTCTGGGATCTAGTTAAATGTCTGTTAGACCAGAAGAGGAGCTTACTGATACAGGACCAATTTCTAGAGCCATTAATGGCAGCAGTATGATAACAATATTAATTAAAACTCTGTGAAACCATGTGGGCAAAACAAAACTAAGTATTTTTGATAAAGGGAACTTAACTATCATGGTAGAGAAAATGTTTAAATCTACAGTTCCTATTGGTGAGTTAGTGACTTTGCTTCTATCCCCAGTTACTTCCTCTTCTTTACATTAGTAGTGGACCAGAGCTACAGGCCAGGGTTAGTGAGCCACACACTGAGGCATGGCATCCATGGCATTTCTCTTTCACGCCCATTTCCTGTCACTACCTGAATACAAAACTACAAGTGTGACGAACCCTAAGATTGATAACATTAGGCGAAAGAAGACTGAAGCATTATGAAAGAAAACAGCATAAAAACAAAGAATTAAATATCTTCACTTTGTGATTTAGTAATTACTAACTGTGCTGAAAGTTCAGCAGATTCTTTATAGTGTAGTTCACTATTTTTTTTTAGTTGACTGGTTTCTTCCAGTACCTAGCTATACCGACTGGAAAAATGCATTTAAGAGTTGCAAAGAATGTGCCTTTTTAATTGAAACACGACTTTTAATAATACTTTATGAAGTGATTTTCTGATTACCAATTGTGATTCAGATAAATAATGATACCAAATAAACAGTGACAGATCATGGTTGAGGTTTACAGTACCCATTCTAACTGCATTCAGTGTTATGACCTGCCTACACAGATCAGGAATAAAGTGAAAGTGATAACGGAACATCTTTGATGAGAAGTTGCATGAACACATGTATAGAATTACTCATGCCAATGACCAATCCATCTTATTCGCTCCTACCTGCCAGGCTGTAAGACAGGAAGTACACATTAGGTGACCACAGGGTTCTATTTTCACATCCTTGTCATTTTCTGCACAGATCTTGCAGAGCTGGAAAGTGGAGCCCATCTCACAATACAGTTCATATTGTTCCTTGCAGAGGAGAAACCAAAAAATGAGAATTATGTCTTAGTGTTCATGTAATTCACTTTTCCCTTTTATCCCCTCAAAACAGTGCCCCCTGCTTTTGATGCAGTTCCACAGCTGCCAACTGCTCTTTGGTACCTCATGCCCAAGTGGCTATTCTTTGTTTATGAAAAGTGAGTGTGGACAACAATTAGGACTGGGGAGGGGAAGGGAATCTTGCCCATGCCCAATGACCACACACAATTTCAAGAGCTCAGTGAAAAGAATTTAGATAGGAGATCCCTGGCTCATTTTTTCCCCCTTCCAAGTCTGAGGCATTCAGCCGAACAATCATGGAGACCACAGCCGAATCCGGATCTGAATAGTTCAGTTATACGCTCTCTATACTAATTAAGCCATTGAGCTAGCTCGATAGTTCAGTCATATCACATATCTTCTTCAATTACACTTCTACAAGTATTGTGTGTTATGAATATAATATTTGAATAAAAACATTTAGTTCTCCTTTTTATTGGGATATGAATGTTAAAGAGAAGCACCATAAAATTAGCACAAGTACAAACAAGGAGTGTGCAAATGGAATTGCATTTCATCCTGGAAATGCAACTTTCTTTTGTTGAAAGAGTGAATGCTCTTCGAGTGTCTCGGATGTGGGTTCCAGACTCTCAGTTCCAGAATAATGGGTTGGTCAGGATCCATTTCCCATTCAATCCACACTCTCTGCTATCTCTACACAAACCAAAACTATAACCTGCATTTTAAATATTGAATAATGGATACGTGGAAGTAATTGTAAATGATTACAATACAGCAACCTAATTAAGGGAGTCAGCTAATTCAAAACAATGAAGCTCAACTTATAGTCATTTGGTAGTACATAACTTGAGTATTGTTGAAAATAGAGCCATTATGTCTAAGTTTTTCGTCTTGCACTCATCAGGACAATCCGCAAGAATACCAGTGTAAGGAAAAACAACAAATTTATGCTGTAAGACAAGACAGTACTGATTGGTTGGCAAGTGAACTCTGATTGGTAAAGGCATTGCCATAGAGAATGTACCAGTTAACAGTGACTGACAGTTAACTGCCAAGCTTTCTTTTTTTTTTTTGGCAGGAAAAAAGACAGAGGCGCAAGGGGAGAGCCAACTGTGCAACAGCCCCAAACAAATAAATTTCTCTGCAGCACCTGTGGAAGAGCCTGTCACTCCAGAATTGGCCTTTATAGCCACTCCAGGCGCTGCTTCACAAACCACTGACCACCTCCAGGCGCGTATCCATTGTCTCTCGAGATAAGGAGGCCCAAAAGAAAAGAATGTCTAAGTTTTTCGTCTTGCACTCATCAGGACAATCCGCAAGAATACCAGTGTAAGGAAAAACAACAAATTTATGCTGTAAGACAAGACAGTACTGATTGGTTGGCAAGTGAACTCTGATTGGTAAAGGCATTGCCATAGAGAATGTACCAGTTAACAGTGACTGACAGTTAACTGCCAAGCTTTGTTTGAAATTTAAACCAGGCAGCTTGACTGATTCCTCAGGGCAATGAAACAGGCGCAATGTTTGTACGTATTCTTTCTGCCTGCAAAGAACAGGGCCCTGTGTATTAATATATGTAGCTTCCAGTACTTGCAACTGCGAGCCCTACTGACAATCTTAAATTGGTTGTCAACATAATTCTTAGCACACTGAGGATTATTTAGCAAATGTTGTCCAGTCACTGAATCACATCTAATGTTGGACACTGTGAATTGAGTTTTGCAAGCCCGGGCTGGTTGGGTATGGCCTGTACCTTGCACATTGTGAAGAGAAGGGACATGTGGATTGATATGATCTGCCAGTCTTTGGGACGTAGGGCCTATATACCTAGCATCACACTGGCTTTGAAATTCATATATCACATTACTCATTTGAGAGATAGGCAGGACGTCTTTTTGGCTTGATTGCAGCATCCTGCTAGTGGTGAACACCACATGGGTTGCTACTGCATAGAAGCGTCAAACAGCTAGCTTCACCTGCTGCTCAAATTTTTGGGATACATTACCCTTCCAGGGTAATCTGAGGTAGACTGAACACTTTTCAGTGCCGAAAATGACGGCTTTAGGACCGTTCATAAGTTTGCGCTCTACGCCCTATCCTATCTATGACTGGTTCTGCACAACATGAATTGGCTAAATGGTTGGGCGAACTGTTACAACCAGTTTTGAGCAAGTTCTCCACAAATGAGGTGAAGGATTCCTTCACATTTGCGAAGACCATGCAGGACTTGCATATCAATAGCAATGTAGTGTCCATGTGCTCATTTGACATTGCTAGCCTATTCACCAATGTGCCAATTAAGGAAGCCTAGATATTTGTGCTGCAGTACTATATCATGGCAATCTAGACCCGCCACCATTGAATCAGTATTCATTGAACTTATGAACTCGGCAACTCACGCAGTTGAGTTCAGTTTTAACGACACCATGTGAGCCCAAATAGATGGTGTTGCCATGGGATCCCCTCTAGGCACAGCTCTAGCAAACATCTTTGTTGGGTTCCATGAGAAATGTGTCTTTGAGGGAAAGACATCTAACCTCCTATCTCTTGCGTATTTCCAATATGTAGATATGTTTGCTATATTTGAATCTGCAGCTGCATGCAATAATTTTCTTAAACATATTAATGGGCTCCATCTGTGCTCAAATTCACCTTTGAAATGCAGCAGTCAAATGAGCTCCCTTTCCTAAGTAAAATAAAAACAAGAAATGCTGGAAACACTCAGCAGGTCTGGCAGCATCTGTGGAAAGAGAAACAGAGTTAACGTTTCGGGTCAGTGACCCTTCTTCGGAACTGACAAATATTAAAAATGTCACAGGTTATAAGCAGGTGAGGTGACCAAAAGGTCATGGAGCAAAGGCAAACAATATGTTAATGGTGTGTTGAAAGACAAAGCATCAGTACAGAAAAGGTGTTAACGGACTGAATATTGAACAGCAGCAAGTGCAAACATGAAAAAAACAGTGGGTAAGCAAACTGAACAAACCAAGGTGAAATGAAATAAATGCAAAAAATGGTTGTAAAAAATGTAAAAAAGAAAAAAAAAAGAAACAAACAACTAAAAAAGAAAGTAAAATGGGGGGCTGTCATGCTCTGAAATTACTGAACTCAATGTTCAGTCCAGCAGGCTGTAGTGTGCCTAATCGGTAGATGAGATGCTGTTCCTCAAGCTTGCGTTGATGTTCACTGGAACACTGCAGCAATCCCAGGACAAAGATGTGAGCATGAGAGCAGGGGGGAGTGTTCAAATGGCAAGCAACCGGAAGCTCAGGGTCCTGCTTACGGACTGAGCGGAGGTGTTCCGCAAAGTGGTCACCCAGTCTGCGCTTGGTCTCCCCAATGTAGAGGAGACCACATTGTGAGCAGTGAATACAGTATACTACATTGAAAGAAGTACAAGTAAATCGCTGCTTCACCTGAAAGGAGTGTTTGGGGCCTGGGATAGTGAGGAGAGAGGAGGTAAATGGGCAGGTATTACACCTGCTGTGATTGCAGGGGAAGGTGCCATGGGACGGGGACGAGGTGGTGGGGGTACTGGAGGAGTGGACCAGGGTGTCGCGGAGGGAACAATCCCTTCGGAATGCTGACAGGGGAAGGGAGGGGAAGATGCATTTGGTAGTGGCATCACGCTGGAGGTGGCGGAAATGGCGGCGGATGATCCTTTGGATATGGAGGCTGATGGGGTGGAAAGTGAGGACAAGGGGAACCCTGTCACAGCTCTGGGAGGGAGGGGAAGGGCTGAGGGCAGAGGTACGGGAAATGGGCCGGACACGGTTGAGGGCCCTGTCAACAACAGTGGGGGGGAATCCTCGGTTGAGGAAAAAGGAGCTCCCTTTCCTTGATGTACTAGTTGAGAAATTTGCTAAGGGGTTCTCTATCACGGTCTACCGCAAACCTACCTTCACTGGTCAATACACAAGTTGGGATTCTTACAGTTCCATGCGCTGGAAGAATGGCCTTATCAGCAACCTCGTAAATAGGGCTCGAGCTATTTGTTCACCAAGGCCGTCATTTCGGCACTGAAAAGTGCCCAGTCTACCTCAAATTACCCTGGAAGAGTAATGTATCCAAGAAATTTGAGCAACAGGTGAAGTTAGCTGTTTCAGGCTGCTATGCAGTAGCAACACGTGTGGTGTTCACCACTAACAGGATGCCGCCAAGTCAAAAAGACGTCCTGCCTATCACACAAATGAGTAATGTGATATATGAATTTCAATGCCACTGTGATACCAGGTACATAGGCCCTATATCCCTAAGAATCACAGATCGTATCAAACCACATGTCCCTTCTGCTCTTCGCAATGGGCAAGGTACAGGCTGTACCCAACCAGCCCATGCTTGCAAAACTCAAAACACAAAGTCCAACATTAGATGTAATTCAGTGATTGGACAACATTTGTCCAATAAATAATCCTCAGTGTGCTATGAATTACGTTGACAACCAATTTAAGATCGTCAGTAGGACTCGCAGTGTGGTGCATTTGCGTGTACTGGAAGCTACATATATTGATACACAGGGCCCTGTTCTTTGCAGACAGAAAGAATACGTACAAACATTGCGCCTGTTTCAGCTAAAGTGACAGCCATGCACTGGTTCATTCCTCAGGGCAATGCCTTGACCAGAGTCAAGCTGCCTGGTTTAAATTTCAAACAAAGCTTGGCAGTTAACTGACAGTCACCATTAACTGGTGCATTCTCCACGGCAACACCTCTACCAATTAGAGTTGATTTGCCAACCAATCAGCACTCTCTTCTCATGCAATATAAATTTGTTGTTTTCCCTTATATTGGTATTCTTGCAGATTGTCCTGATGAGTGCAAGATGAAAAGCTTCGACATACTGTCTCTATTTTCAGCAATACTGATGCTCAACTTGTTTAATCATTTAAACCTCAAGATTAGGCAACAATTTGCCTTCACCAATTTTAAAAAGTGCAGCCACATTTCAGATAGACAACTTACAATTACAATATTTCAGAGTGGGTAGAAGCGGGTAGTGGTGTCCCACAAGGTTTAGTTCTGGAGCCACTTCTGTTCACTGTGTATATCAAAGATTTGGATATAGGCCTGGAGGAAGTGGTGTTGAAATATCAAGATTATATCAAATAGAAGGTATATTTAATGCTTCATGAGATCAATGGAAGCTTCAAAGGGATATTGATAAAATTCAGAATGGACCAAAGGGATGGAATTTACTGTCAGCATTTGGTTAAAAAAACAGCAATTACACTCAATGTTGTGGAAGAGCAGAGGGCTTTGGGGGTACAGGTCCACTGGTACAAAACAAAGCTAGAAAAAAGCTTGCTAAGGGAATTCTAGCTTTTATCACAACAAGAATATAAAAGCTGAAATAATGGTCAGCTTCCATAAAACCTAAAGGAAGACCTCAGTTAGATTACTTTGTGCAGCGTTGGGCTCCACATTATAGGAAGGATACTGAGGCTGTACAGGCAGTGCAATGCAATTTCACCATGATTTTATAAAAATTCTTTCATGGGATATGGGCACTGCTGGCAAGGCCAGCATTTGTTGCCCATCCCTAATTGTTCTTGACAACTGAGTGGCTTGCTAGGCCATTTCAGAAGAGTCAACCACATTGCTATGGGTCTGGAGTCACATGTAGGTCACACCAGGTAAGGACAGCTTATTTCCTTCCCTAAAGGATATTAGTGAACCAGATAGGTTTTTACAACAAACAATGGTAGTTTCAGGACTGAGAATATCTTTTGATTCCAGATTTTTTTTATTGATTAATTGAATTTATTAATTAATTGAATTTAAATCCCATCAGCTGCCATGCTAGGATTTGAACTGGATTATTAGCCCAGTGACATTACCACTACGGCACTACCACTTGCAAGTTCCCCTCCAAGTCACATACCATCCTGACTTGGAACTATATCACCTTTCCTTCACTGTCGTTGCGTCAAAATTCTGGAACTCACTTCTTAACAGCACTGTGGGTGTACTTACACCATGTGGACTGCAGCAATTCAAGAAGGTGACTCAAGGGCAATTAGGGATGGGCAATAAATGCTGGCCTTGCCAGCAACACACACATCCCAAGAACGAATAAAAAAATGTCTTAAGAACATAAGTAGACTTGTAACATCATTCTGCAAGGGTTAATTACTGCTGTCTACATTTTCCCATTTGCAATGCTTGCAGGATTGAGCTGAAGTGGTAACACTGACTTTATGTACTGTTGCAAAAAGAACATTTTAATTAAGTACATAGTAATTACAAGTACCTCGAGTCAACTGCTGTCATAACCCATATACATTCAGTACAACCATAATTTTAGTATTTAGGCTTCAACAAACTGCCAGTATTATGATCTTGTTTCGGCTGGATCTCCAATCTTTGCACAAATAGCCTTCTATTTCAAATGCGCTTTCTCTTCTGCTTCCCTCTCCATTTCCCCTTAACCTCTGCATATGCTCCACAAAAATTCAAGGTTGAGATGGTAAAGCCTGAATTCTGCACTTGAAAGTCATTCGATAAAAAAAATTGATTTAACAGCGTTCATCAAATTCAAAGACTTGAATGAGCCAAGCGGCCTTGCCATTTTCCAGTTCATCTAACTTCAAAGGCAAATATAACTAAGAAAGTCTTTCAGTTTTTCAACAATAAGACAGCAGTCAGAAAAGTAGTGACAATAACTTCAGAAGCAAATGGGCTTCAAACAATAAATGAGCACAGGATAGTTCATATTATAAACAATTACATTTTCCCAAGCACCGACAAGGGAAAACACGAGCAAACGAAGATAACACAAGCAGCTGCCAATGAGTCAACCCAGCAAATAGAAATGGGGTCACATGGTCAGGGTGCAAAACTATACGTTATGCAATGAAATGGTAACCAACTAGAAAAAGGAAGCATGGATAGCCAAGAATACCCTGGTAAAGCACAGTGGAGGACATCTAGAGACAAATATCACCTGGAATCAGTGCAGGGACCAGCTAAAATGGGTGAAAATGAAAGAGTTTTGTGCTGACTATGTACCTAGTGTACCACAGAGCCCACAGACAATATTCTAAAAGCTTTTCAACTCAACGAGTTCATAGATGAACTAAAAATAAAAATGTGGCAAAAATCAACGTATTAAAAGCAGTACTGGGTTCCCCAGAAAGCAGGAGCAGATAGCTCAGAACCCTACCTGTGTCACTTTGATATGGTCATGTGGTGTTGGTTCACACAAACCGGTCAGATCTGGATTCTGACTACGTCCATCAGGAAACAGGTAACTAGGAAAGAGTAAAACCAAGCAGGTTGAATATTTTCTCTGAATAACACATACACACAATATAATTTCACATGACAACAACACTTGTGTTGATCATTTTGAACCATTAACATGGTTTGCCCCATCTTAGAGAATCAGGGAAGGAGAAAGCTATATGGACACTTTGTTCCAGAAAGCAGTCACAGCCCTTAGGATAGTGTCTTCTGATTTGGTCAGTGGTCAGGGACAGGGGGTGTGATTGAGAGTGAGGCAAGTATGGGGATCGAGAAGGCAGAAGTGGGGGAGCCTCAGCCCTTGCAATTGTCCAATAGGTTTGAGATTCTTTCAGCTTGGAAGGATGAGAGTGAAGGTGCAGGGTGGATGAGCAAACTGACCATGGCACCATGTTACAGGAAGCCATTCAAGAGGTGGGGAGTAAATAGGAATGTACTGGGGATAGGCACAGTTCTTTGTAACTGACAGCGAGAGTCCAGAAGCCTATGTTGCCTGCCTGGTGCCAGGATTCGGGACATCGGCTCGGCTGGAGAGAAACTTGCAGTGGGATGGGCAGCATCAGTTGTCTTTGTCCACATAGGTATCAACCACATAGATAGGACAAGGAAACAGATTTTGCTTAGGGAGTATGAGCAGTTAGCAGCTAAACTAAAATGCAGAGCCACAAAGATGATAATCTCTAGATTATTACCTGAGCTACAAGCAAATTGGTGTAGGGTAAATAAGATTAGGGAGTTAAATGTGTGGCTCAAAAATTGGTGTGGGCAGAATGGGTTTCGATTCATGGGGCAATGGAACCAGTACTGGGGAAATTGGAAGCAATACCATAGGGATGGTCTATATCTGAACTGTGCTTGGACCAGTGTTCTGGCAAGTCGCATAACTAGGGCGGTAGAGAGGGCATTAAACTAAATTGTAGCGGGGAGGGATCAGGTGAGAAAAGATGTTGTAAATTAAAGGAAAAGGACAAGGCAATACAGCAAAGTAGCAATAAGGGTAACGATAATCACAGCGTGGCAGGAAGAGACAGAGCATCCAAATTTAAGAGTGATCCAGCAGATAAAGCAAGAATTTGCAAAAATAGCAAAAAGACAGAATTAAAGATTCTGTATCTGAATGCATGCAGCATTCATAACAAAAAGGATGAAATGTCAGCACAAATGGAAATAAATATGACTGATAGCCATTACAGAGACATGGCTGCAGGGTGACCAAGCCTGGGACCTGAATATTCAAGGGTAATTGACATTTCAGAAGGACAGGAAGCTAGGAAAAGATATAAAAACAAGAAATGCTCGAAATACTCAGCAGGTCTGACAGCATCTGTGGAGAGAGAAGCAGAGTTAACATTTCAGGTCAGTGACCCTTCATCATTAACTCTGCTTCTCTCTCTACAGATGCTGCCAGACCTGCTGAGCAGTTCCAGCATTTCTTGTTTTTACTTCAGATTTCCAGCATCTGCAGTATTTTGCTTTTGTTAATTAAGGATGACATTAGTACAATAGTGAGAGATGACCTTATTTCTAAAGACCAAGATGTAGAATCAGTTTGGGTCGAGATAAGAAATAGGTAAGAAGTCACTTGTGGGAATAGTTTATTGCCACCCCCACCCCCCACACCCCGTAACAGTAGTTACTCATGAGGATAATCTATACAGAAAGAAATAGTGGGGGCTTGTAAGAAAAGTACAGCAATAATCATGGGTGATTTTAACCTACATATACATTGGATGAATCAGATTGGCAAAGTTAGCCTGGAAAATGAGTTTGTAGAGTGAATTTGGGACAATTTCTTAGAGCAGCATATTCTCAAGCTAACCAGAGAGCACACTATTCTAAACCTGGTTTAGTTTAGTTTAGAGATACAGCACTGTAACAGGCCCTTCGGCCCACCGAGTCTGTGCCGACCATCAACCACCCATTTATATTAATCCTACACTAATTCCATATTTCTACCACATCCCCACCTGTCCCTATATTTCCCTACCACCTACCTATACTAGGGGCAATTTATAATGGCCAATTTACCTATCAACCTGCAAGTCTTTGGCATGTGGGAGGAAACCGGTGCACCCGGAGGAAACCCACGCAGACACAGGGAGAACTTGCAAACTCCACACAGACAGTACCCAGAATTGAACCCTCGGTGCTAGCCACTGCGGTTATGTGCAATGAGACTGGATTAATTAATGACCTCATAGTAAAGAAGTCTCTGGTTGGTTGGCATACTTCCATCTATGAAAGATGATGGACACACAACAAACAATCCATTTAAGTGGGATGCCTTCTCTTGGTGCACCTTTGTTGATGGCTGTGAAGGCCAATCCTTGACAGACAGGTTCTGCCACAAGTGCCGCAAGTGAAGCTGCCAAGTGATGCTGAGAGATGTTTTTGACATTGTCGCCTGTTGCCAAGCTGCTGTAGCAACTGGTCTGGTTACTGTGGTAGTGTACACCAGTCCACAAGATGTGTCACCATTTCCCTCTTTCGCCAGCTAGTGACTTCCAAGTGCAAGAGTCAACATTGAGGACCTTTGTGTCACACTTGCAAGTATCCTTGAAGCGGAGCTTTGGGCACCCCACTGGTCGTCTGGCCCCAGCTAACTCACCATGCAGAAAGTCCTTGGGTATGCGACCATCTTCCATCCTGCGGAACTGCCCGATTCACTGAAGCCACCTTTGTTTGATAAGTGCCAACACACTTGAGAGCTCTGCCTTTGCGAGGACTGCCACATTTATGATTTTGTCTTGCCAGGATATACTCACAATGCACCGCAGACAGTAAAGATGGAAATTATTGAGCTTCTTTTCCTGGTAGCTGCAAGTCACACATGTTTCACAGCCACACAGCAAGGCGCTGAGAACACAGGCCTTATAAACTATCAGCTTGGTTCTAAGGGTCAGCTTGCTGTTATTCCATGTGCGTTTTGCAACTCGACCAAAGGTGGTAGCTGCTTTCCCTATGTGTGTATTGAGCTCTGCATCAAAGGACAGATTGTCTGTTACCGTGGACCAAGGTAGCAGAATTTGCTAACCACTTCCAGTGGGGTGCTATTTCGTGTGATCAGGGACATAGTTGCAACATCTTGTCCTATGACCACTGTTTTCTTGACGCTTATCATCAAGGAGAACAAGTTACAAGCATGGCAGAGATAATCCATGAGTTTTTGCAGCTGAATTTCTATGTGAGCAACTAGTGCAGCACCATCAGTGTAGAGGACCTCTCCGATCAGGACGTGATGTGCTTTTGTTTTCGCTTTCAGCCTTGGCAGATTGTAGAGCTGCCATCTAATTTAGTGTGCAAGTAGACTCCTTCCATATCTGCAGGGAAGGTGGAGGTCAGGAGCATGGAGAAGATGATGCCAAACAGAGTGGGGGCTTACTCTCTAGGTAGCAGTGACCATAACATGATTCAATTTCACAATTTGAGGGTGAGAAATGTGGGTCTAAGATTTGTGTTTTAAACTTAAATAAAGTCAATTTACAAAGTTTTGAAGACAGAGCTACCTAAAGTGATTTGGGAAATTAGGTTAAAGGGTAGGACAGTAGAGATGCAGTGGCAGCCATTTAAGGAAATACTTCATAACACTCAGCAAAGATACATTCCAGTGAGAAAGACTGAGAAGGACACACCATCCGTGGCTAACTAAGGAAGTTAAGGATAATAGTAAATTGAAAGAAAAAGCATACAATTCTGCAAAGATTAATGGACAGAATTTAAAAACCAGCACAGATTAAGGAAAAAAAAAAGAGGGGCAAATTAAAGGAGAGAAAGCGAGCTAAAAATATAACAGATAGTAACAGTTTCTACAAGTATTTGAAAAGGAAGAGTAACTAAAAATGACCATTGGTCCTCTAGAGTGAGAGTATGGGGAATTAATAATGAGAAATAAGGGGGCACACATTTAAAACTGAGATGCGAAGGAATTTCTTCTCTGAGGGTGGTGAATCTCTGGAATTCTCTGCCTCAGAGAGTTGTAGAGGCTGGGTCACTAAATGTATTTAAGGAGGAGGTAGATAGATTTTTGAAATCTTGGGGAGGCCCGAAAGAGGAGTTGAGGCCTGGGACAGATCAGCCATGATCTTATTGAATGGTGGGGCAGGCTTGAGGGGCTGAATGGCCTACTCCTGCTCCTATTTCTTATGTTCTTGCTTTCACTTCTTGATTTACAAGATGCTACTCGTGTCTTCTACAGCGAAGACAGGCACAAAATACATTCATTGAAAAACAAAAACTCAGCAAGACCGACCCATCTGTGGCTCACTCAGGAAATTAAGGATAGTATTAGATCAAAAGCAGAGGCTGACAATGTTGCAATAAAAATAGCAAGTCTGAGGATTGGGAGTTTTTTTTAAGAAACAAGCAAAGGGCCACCAAAAAGTCGATTAAAAAAAGGAAAAAAAAAATAGAAAGAGTAAATTAGCCAGTAATATAAAATTGTAAGAGCTTTTGTAGGTATATAAAAAGGATGAGAATCACTAAAGTAAACGTTGGTCCCTTAGAAGCAGAGACAGAAGAAATCATGAGGAATTAAGAAATGGCAGAGGCATTGAATAAATATTTTGTGTTTGTCTTCACAATAGAAGACACAAGTTTCATACCAGAAACAGACAGTGGCCTAGGGGCTATAACGAGTCAGGAAATTAATATCAGCAGAGAAAAAATATTGGAGAAACTTAAGGGACTAAAATCTGACAAATCCCCAGCACCTGATAGCATACACCCTAGGGTTCTAAAAGAGACAGCTGCAGAGATAGTGGTTGTGCTAGCTATGATGTTCCAAAATGCCTTAGATTAGGGAATGGTCCCATCAGATTGGAAGTTGGCAAATGTTACACCTCTTTTCAAGAAAGGAAGGAGCGAGAAAACAGCGAACTACAGGCCAGTTAGCCTATCAGTCGTAGGGAAAATGCTGGATTCTATTATTAAGGAAGTCTTAACAATGCACTGAGAAAAGCACAGTATAATTAGAAAAAGTCAACATGGTTTTAAAAAAGGGAAATCCTGTTTGACAAATTTATAAAATACAAGAAAAATACTGCAGATGCTGGAAATCTAAAATAAAAACAAAGTGCTGGAAATACTCAGCAGGTCTGGCAACATCTGTGGAGAGAGAAACAGTTAACGTTTCAGGTCTGTGACCTTTCATCAGAACTGGCAATGGTTATAAATGTAAATAGGCTTTGAGCAAGTGAAAGAAGGGGGTGTTGGGGGGGGGGGGGACATCAACAAAAGGGAAGGTCTGTGATAGGGCAGAGGGCAGGAGAGATTAAATGACAAAGATCTTATGATCAAAGGCAAAGAGAGTGCTAATAGTAGTATAGACAAATAGACAAAGCATCAGTCCAGAGAGAGTTTTAATTTTACATTGAGTTTTTTTTGAGGATCTAACTAGTAAGGTAAATAAAGGGGAACCAGTAATGTAATATACTTGGATTTCCAAAAGGCATTGGATAGGGGTCACACAAAAGGTTAATAGGCAAGATGAGGGCTCATGGAGTTGAGTATTAGTATGGATAAAGGATTGGTTAATGGACAGGAAGCAAACAGTGGGCATAAATGGGGCGTTTTCAAGTTGGCAGGCAGTGAATAGTGGAGTGTCACAAGTATCTGTGCTGGGGCCTCAGCTATTTACAATCTATATTGATGACTTAGATGAAGGGACAGAGAGGAAAGTATCCAAGTTTGCTGATGATACAAAGGTAGGTGGAAAGGTAAGTTGCGGGGAGGACAGAGAGACTGCAGAGATATAGACAGGTCAAGTGAGTGGGCAACAAGATGTAGGGAAGTGTGAAGTTATTCACTTTAGAAGAATAGAAAAGCACTTTTTTTTTAAAAAAAGGTCTTCAACTTGCAAGTATTGATGTTCAAAGAGAGACGTGGGTGTGCTTGTACAAGGAATGAAGAAAGCATGCAAGTACAGCAAGCAATTAGGAAGGCAAATGGCATGTTGGCCTTTATTGCAAGGTGACTGGAGTACAATAAAAAAGCCTTGCTACATTGTACAGGTATTTTTTTTTTTAATTCATTCATGGGATGTGGGCATCGCTAGCCAGGCCAGCATTTATTGCCCATCCCTAATTCCCCTTGAGAAGGTGGTGGTGAGCTGCCTTCTTGAACTGCTGCAGTCCACATAGGGTAGGTACACCCACAGTGCTGTTAGGAAGGGAGCTCCAGGATTTTGACCCAGCGACACATGAAGGAACGACAATACAGTTCCAAGTCAGGATGGTGTGTGGCTTGGAGGGGAACTTGCCAGTTCCCGTGCATTTGCTGCCCTTGTCCTTCTAGGTGGTAAAGGTCATGGGTTTGGAAGGTGCTGTCTAAAGAGCCTTGGCACACTGCATCTTGTAGATGGTACACACTGCTGCCATTGTTGATTGGTGGTGAAGGGAGTGAATGTTTGTGGATGAGGTGCCAATCAAGCAGGCTGATTTGTCCTGGATGGTGTCAAGCTTCTAGAGTGTTATTGGAGCTGCACCCATCCAGGCAAGTGGAGAGTATTCCATCACACTCCTGATTTGTGCCAGGTAGTTGGTGGACTGCTCCTGCAGCCACAGTAATTATATGGCTGGTCCAGTTCAGTTCCTGGTTAGTGGTAACCCCCAGGATGTTGATAGTGGGGGATTCAGTGATCATAATGCCATTGAAGGTAAAGCAAAGATGGCGAGATTCTCTCTTGTGAAGATGGTCAATGCCTTGCACTTGCGTGGCGCAAATGTCATCAGCCCAAGCCTAGATATTGTCCAGGTCTTGCTGCATTTCTACATGGACTGCTTCAGTATCGGAGGAGTCGCGAATGGTACTGAACATTGTGCAATTATCAGCGAACATCCCCCACTTCTGACCTTGTGATTAATGGAAGATCAGTGATGAAGCAGCTGAAGACAGTTGGGCCAAGGACACTATCCTGAGGAACTCCTGGACCACATCTCGAGTACTGTGTGCAGTTTTGGTCTCCACATTTAAGAAAGGATGTACTTGCATTGGAGGCAGTACAGCGAAGGTTCACTAAATTGGTGCCTGGGACGAGGAGGTTGTCCTCTGATGAGAGGCTGACCAAATCGGGCCTATATGCTCTGGAATTTAGAAGAATGAGAGGCGATCTCATTGAAACATGAAAGATTCTGAAGGGGCTGTTTGGGTAGACAGAGATATTGTTTCCGCCGGTCGAGGAATCTAAAACACGGGAGCAATGTCTCAGGATCAGGGGCCGATCATTTAGGACTGAGATGAGGAGAAATTACTTCCTTCAAAGGGTTGTGAATCTTTGAAATCTCTACCCCAAAAGGTTGTGGATGCTCCATCACTGAATACATTTAAGGCTGGGACAGACAGATTTTTGGTGTCTCAGACATCAAGGAATATGGCAAGTGGATGGGAAAGTGGAGTTGAAGCCCAAGATCAACCATGATTATATCAAATGACGGAGCAGGCTCGATGGGTCATTTGTCTACTTCTGCTCCTATTTCTTGCGTTCTTGGAGACAAAAAGCAGTGAACTACAGGCCAGTTAGCCTAACATCTGTCAGAGGGAAAATGCTAGAATCTAATATTGAAGAGGTTATAACAGGGCACTTAGAAACTCATACAATCAGACAGAGTCAACATAGTTTTGTGAAAGGCATTTCGCATTTGAGTAATTTATCAGAGTTCTTTGAGGAAGTAACAAGCAAGGTGGATAAAGGGGAACCTGAAGATGTGGTGTACTTGGATTTTCAAAAGGTGCCACATCAAAGATTACTCCACAAAATAAGAGCTCATTGTGTAGGGGGTAACATTTTATCATGGACAGAAGATTGGTTAGCTAACAGGAAGCAGAGAGTAGGGATAAGTGGGTCATTTTCGGGTTGGCAAGCTGTAACTAGTGGAGTGCCACAGGGATCAGTGCTGGGACTTCAACTATTGACAACCTATATCAATGATTTGGATGAAGGGGCCGGATTTATGGTTGCTAAATTTGGTGATAACAAAGATAAGTTGTGAAGAGGACATAAAGAGTCTGCAAAGGGATATAGATAGGTTAAGTGAGTGGGCAAAAATTTGGCAGGTGGAGTGTAATGTGGGAAAATATGAACTTGTCCATTTTGGCAGGAAAAACATAAAAGCAGATTATTTACATACAGAGATTGCAGAACTCTGATACAGATGGATCTGGGTGTCCCGGTACATAAATCGCAAAAAACTAGTATGCAGGTACAGCAAGTGATTAGGAAGGCAAATAGAATGTTCCCACTTATTGCAAGAGAGGTGGAGGCAGGGTCATTGAATATTTTTAAGGCTGAGTTAGATAGATTCTTGACTGACAAGGGAGTCAAAGGTTATAGCAGGTAGACAGGAGTTGAGACTGCAATCAGATCAGCCATGATCTTATCAAATGGCAGAGCAGGCTCGAAGGGCTGACTGGCATACTCCTGCTCCTAAATTGTATGTTCGTATGTATTTCATATGGTTTCCCCCATCTTACAGAATTTCCATGCACCTTCTCTTTCTTGTTATATCCTTTCTTTAGTGGAAGACTGAATGAGCAGAATTGAAATTTCCTTTTAACTTTATGTTTCAAGTGTTTATTTTAGCCACCTAAAAGTATTATCTGCAGAACACTGGACTACAGATCAGATCACATTTTACTTGCATTATACAAATCCAAGGTGAGGCTTATTCAAAATTATGGTCACCCTATTTCAAATAGGATATTGGTGCATCAGAAGGGGTTCAGAGAAGTGTAACTGGGATGGACTTGATGGGCCAAATGGCCTCCTTCTGTGCCGTAATGACTGACTCTAGGATGGTTCCAGGCTTCAGAAAAGTGATTTTATGAAAGGCAGTACAAGCAACCATTTACTTTCTCTCGAGAAACAGATGACTAAAGGGTGACACAGTGTGTATATAGATGAGGTGGCAGTAAACAGTTACAAAATTCACAAGTCTTTAGTGAGATTAAAAGTTAGGAAAAAAACTACCCCTCTCCACAGAATAGTTGAAATGCGGCACAGGGAATGGAATTGATGTGGGGTCAACAGCATTCTTCAAAAACAAAATGGATTAACAATTGTGGAGAAGATTCAGAGATGGTTCATAGTACTACTATTAGCAAATATTTCCCCCAGTGGCGATCAGGGGAGGAAATTCATTTTCCTTCAAATATGGGCACAACAGGTGGTGTGGGAGAAAAGTCAATGATAGAATAAACATACATCAACTTGGGATGGAGTTGGGCTGACAGGTCAAATAGCCTTTTATTACTCTGGGTTTTCTCATATCTACTAAGCAACAGGATCTGACTCAGCTGTGAGCAACACATCTGCCCATTTCAAAAGCCTATTGACACTGACAGGCTAACATGTGAATGATGTCCTCTCAGACATAATAATGAAGATCTTTCAAGTCTCAAAATTAGGTTTAAACTCATTACTGGCATAAATGGTCATGAGTTAAAATAATGGGAGCAACATGACAGAATGCAAACCATGTAAGATTCAGTGCAGCAACAGAAGGAAAACACTCCAATCTAGCAAGAACACTGAATTATCAATGCCTTCAGTGTTTTAATCCTTTGAACAGTAATTGCAACAACAGACTGCTAGATTTTAGACTTGTTTTATGAATAAAGTTCACATAATTTACTGAGATTTCAAACTGGGCAAACAGTTGAATGTCACAGGCCATACTTCATAGTAAAGTGGGATCTATGATCCCTATGAGGTCAATTAAAGGATCCCCAGTATCTACAACTTGAGATATCTGTCCACCTGGGATCAGGCATTTTGTTCTCCACAAAGCAGTGCATCAAGAATTCTGTATTCTGCATTTTTTGTATCTGTTAACTTTTTTTTTATTCATTCAGGGATGTGGGTGCCTCTGGCCAGGCCAGCATTTATTTCCCATCCCTAATTGCCCTTGAGAAGGTGGTGGTGAGCTGCCTTCTTGAACCGCTGCAGTCCATTTGGGGTAGGTATACCCACAGTGCTGTTAGGAAGGGAGTTCCAGGATCTTGACCCAGCGACAGTGAAGGAACGGCAATATAGGTCCAAGTCAGGATGGTGTGTGACTTGGAGGGGAACTTGCAGGTGGTGGTGTTCCCTTGCATTTGCTGCCCTTGTCCTTCTAGTTGGTAGAGGTCGCGGGTTTGGAAGGTGCTGTCTCAGGAGCCTTGGTGCATTGTTGCAGTGCATCTTGTAGATGGTACACACTGCTGCCACTGTGCGTCGGTGGTGCAGGGAGTGAATTAGCACATTACCTCTGTTGCTATAGAGGTCACGGGTTTGGAAGGTGCTGTCTAAGGAGCCTTGGTGCATTGCTGCAGTGCATCTTGTAGATGGTACACACTGCTGCCACTGTGTATCGGTGGTGGAGGGAGTGAATTAGCACATTACTTCTGTTGCTATAAACTGAAACTTTTTTTGTAACAATAGAACCATTAAGGATGGCAGGACAGGTGATGTATCACAGCTGCAGCATGTGGGAGCTCCTGGATGCCAGTGAGATCCAGGGCAAACACGTCTACAGTGTTTGCGGCTCGAAGAGCTTCAGCTCAGTGTCATTGAACTGGAGGCCGAGCTGCAGACAGTGCGACACATCAGGGAGGGGGAAGTTACTGGGACATTTTGTACCAGGAGGCGGTCACACCCCTTGGGATAGGGTCTTCTGATTTGGTCAGTGGTCAGGGACAGGAGGGTGTGGCTGCAGCTGAGGCACGTAAGCGGACCCAGAGGGCAGGAGCCTCAGCCTTTGCGATTATCCAACAGGTCTGAGATTCTTTCAGCTTGTTTGGATGAGAGTGGGGGCTGAAGGGTGGATGAGCAACCTGACCATGGCACCATGGTACAGGAAGCCATTCAAGTCGAGGGAGAAAAAAAGCATTGTAGTGGTAGTAGGGGTAAGTACAGTTAGGGGGTTTTACACTGTTCTCTGCAGCAAAGAGCGAGAATCCAGACAGCTGTGTTGCCTGCCCCACGCCAGGGTTCGGGACATCTGCTCAGGGATGAAGAGAAACATACAGTGGGAGGGGGAGGATCCAGTCGTCGTGGTCCATGTAGGTAGCAACGACATAGGCAGGACATGGAAAGAGGTTCTGCATAGTCAGTTAGAGGAACTAGGCGCCAAATTAAGCAGAATCTCAAAAGGTAATAATCTCTGAGCCACGTGCAAATTGGCATAGAGCAAAGAAGATTAGAGAAATTAATGCATGGCTCAAAGACTGGTGTGGTAGAAGTGGGTTCGGGTTCGTGAGGCACAGGCACCAGTACTGGGGAAAGTGGCGGCTGTGCCGTTGGGGCGGTCTACACCTGAACAGTGCTGGGGCCGGTGTTCGAGCAAGTCGCATAACTAGGGAAGTAGAAAGGGTTTTAAATTGAATAGTGGGGGCAAGGGATCAAATTTGGAAAGATATGATAAATCAAGGAGTAGAGACAAGGCAAGAGAGAAAGGTATTAATATGGGAAATGATAAATAGACTGAGACAGGAAGGGACAGAAAGTATAAATCTAAGAGAAAATCAACAGATAAGGCTAGAGGTTACAAAAATAACAAAAGGACAAAACTAAAGGCTCTGCATCTGAATGCACATAGCATTCGAAACAAAACAAATGAACTGACAGCACAAATAGAAATAAATAAGTACGATCTGATTGCCATTACAGAGACGTGGCTGCGGAAAACATAGATTGGGACCTGAATATTGAAGGGTACATGGCATTTAGGATTGACAGGAAGCTAGGAAATGGTGGAGGGGTATTTCTGTTAATTAATGATGGTATTAGCGCAATAGCGAGGGATGACCTAGGTTCAGGAGACCAGGATGTAGAAGCAGTTTGGGTAGAGATGAGATATCAAAGGCAAGAAGTCACATGGGAGTGGTGTACAGGCCACCTAACATTAACCACACTGTAGGACGGGGTATAAAGGAAGAAATAATGGGAGCTTGTCAGAAAGGTACAGCGAGAATTATGGGGGATTTTAGCCTACATATACACTGGAAAAATCAGATGGGCAGAGGGAGCCTAGATAAGGAGTACATAGAATGTTTTCGGGATAATTTCTTAGAACCATACGTCTGGAGCCAAGCAGACAGCAAGCTGTACTAGACCTGGTATTGTGCAACGGGATAGGATTAATTAATGACCTCATAGTTAAAGCACCCCTAGGTAGCAGCGATCATGATTGAATTTTACATTCAGTTTGAGGGAGAGAAAAGTGGGTCCAAGACTAATATTTTCAACTTAAGAAAGGGCAATTATGAGGGCATGAAAGCAGAGCGAGCTAAAGTGAACTGGCAAATCAGGTTAAGGGATAGGTCAATAGAGACGCAGTGACAGACATTTAAGGGGATATTTCAGAATAGATACATTTCAACGAGAAAGAAAAATTTCAAGGGTTAACCATCCGTGGTTAACTAAAACAGTTAAAGATAGTATCAAACTTCAAGAAAAAGCCTGCAATTGCACAAAGATAGGAGGCAGATCAAAAGATTGGACAGCATATAAAAAACAGCAAAGAATGACAAAGATTGATAAGGAAGGTAAAATTACAGTATGAGAGAAAGCTAGCTAGAAATAAAAGACAGTAAGAGTTTCTCTAGGTATTTAAAAAAAAGTTAAAGTGAGCATTGGTCCTATAGAAAGTGAGTCTGGGGAATTCATGACGGATAATGAGATGGCAGATGAATTGAACAGACATTTTGCATCGGTCTTCTCTATTGAGGATATAAATAACATCCCAGTATTCGCTGTAAGTCAGGAAATGGAAGGGAGGGAGGAACTCAAGAAAATTACAATCACCAGGGAAGTGGTACTGAACAAAGTGTTGGAGCTGTGGGCTGATAAGTCCCCGAGTCCTGATGGACTTCATCCTAGGGTGTTAAAAGCAGAGGCGAGTGAGATAGTTGATGCCTTAGTTCTAATTTTCCAAAAATTCCCAAGCTTCAGGGAAGGTTCCGTTGGATTGGAAAATAGCGAATGTAACTCCTTTATTCAAAAAGGGAGGGAGACAGAAAGCAGGAAACTACAGGCCAGTTAGCTTCACATCTATCTTAGGGAAAATGTTAGAAACTATTATTAAAGATGTTATAGCAGGACATTGAGAAAAATTCAAGGTAATCAGGCAGAGACAACATGGTGTTCAGAAAGGGAAATCATGTTCAACCAATTTATTGGAGTTCTTTGAGGGAATTACATGTGCTTTGGATAAAGGGGAACTGGTGGATGTATTGTACTTAGATTTCCAGAAGGCATTTGATAAAGTGCCACATCAAAGGTTATTGCAGAAAATAAAAGCTCATGGTGTAGGGGATAACATATTGGCATGGATAGAAGATTGGTTAGCGAACAGGAAAACAGAGAGTAGGCATAAACAGGTCATTTTCTGGTTGGCAAGATGTAACAAGTGGTGTGCCACAGGGATCTGTGCTGGGGCCTCAACTTTTTACAAATTATATAAATGACTTAGATGAAGGGACCGAAGGTATGGTTGCTAAATTTGCTGATGACACAAAGATAGGTAGGAAAATAACTTGTGAAGAGAACATAAGGAGGCTACAAAGGGATATAGGTAGGTTAAATGAGTGGGCAAAGACCTGGCAAATGGAGTATAATGTGGGAAAGTGGGAAATTGTCCACTTTGGCAGGAAGAATAAAAAAGCATATTATCTAAATGGTGAGAGATTGCAGAGCCCCGAGATGCAGAGGGACCTGGGTGTCCAGTGCATGAATCGCAAAAGGTTAGTATGCAGGCACGGCACGTAATTAAGAAAGCTAATAGACTGTTGTTTATCGCGAGGGCAATTGAATACAAAAGTAGGGAGGTTATGCTTCAGCTATACAGGGCATAGGTAAGACCACATCTGGAGTACTGTGTACAGTACTGGTTTCCTTATTTAAGGAAGGATGTAAATGCGTTGGAGGCAGTACAGAGAAGGTTTACTAGACTAATACCTGGAATGGGTGGCCTGTCTTATGAGGAAAGATTGGACAGGCTAGGCTTGTATGTGCTGGAATTTCGAAGAGTAAGAGGCAACTTGATAGAAACAAGATCCTGAGGGGTCTTGACAGGGTGGATGTGGAAAGGATGTTTCCCCTTGTGGGAAAATCTCAAACTAGGGGTCACTGTTTAAAAATAAGGGGTCGCCCATTTAAGACAGAGATGAGGAGAAATGTTTCTCTGAGGGTCGTGTGTCTTTGGAATGCTCTTCATCAAAAGGCGGTGGAAGCAGAGTCTTTGAATATTTTTAAGGCAGAGGTAGGTAGGTTCTTGATCAGCAAGGGGATGGAAGGTTATTGGGGGTTGGTGAAAATGTGGAGTAATCAGTTCAGCCATGAACTTATTGAATGGAGGAGCAGGCTTGAGGGGTCGAGTGGCCTACTCCTGCTCCTAATTTGTATGTTCGTATCTAACCACAGAAAAAGTACAGCACAGAAGGAGGCCATTCAGCCCATCGTGTCTGTGCCGGCCGTACAAGCTCGCCACCCAAACTAATCCCACCTTCCAGCACCTGGTCCATAGCCCTGCAGGTTACAGCACTTCAGGTACATTTCCAGGTGCCTTTTAAAAGAATTGAGGGTTTCTGCCTCCTCTACCATTCCTGGCAGCAAATTCCAGACACCCACCATCCTCTGGGTGAATAGGTTTTTCCTCATGTCCCCTCTAATCCTTCCACCAATCACCTTAAATCTGTGTCCCCTGGTAACTACCTGCCCACCAGGGAAAACAGGTCCTACCTGTCCACTCTATCTAGGCCCCTCATAATTTTGTACACCTCAATCAAGTCACCAGTCAGCCCCCTCAGTTCCAGGGAAAACAAACCCTAGCCTATCCGATCTTTCCTCGTAGCTGCAAGTTTCAAGCCCTGGCAACATTCTTGTAAATCGCCTTTGCACTCTCTCCAGAGCAATTGTGTCCTTTCTGTAATGTGGTGACAGAACTGCACACAATACTCCAGGTGTGGCATCACATCCCTGCTTTTGTACTCTATACCTCAGCCAATAAAGGAAAGCAATCCATGTCTTTTTCACCACTCTATCTATCTGTCTGTCCTGCCACCTTCAGGGACCTGTGGACATGCACTCCAAGGTCTCTCACTTCCTCTACCCCTCTCACTATCCTCCTGTTTATTATGTATTCCCTCGCTTTTTTGTCTTCCCCAAATGCAATACTTCACACTTGCCACTTTTCTGCCCACTCAACCAAACCACTGATATCATTTTGCAGTCTACAGCTTTCCTCTCCTACACGGACAATTTTTGTGTCATCAGCAAATTTCCCAATCATGCCTCCCACATTTAAGTCCAAATCATTAATATATACCACAAACAGCAAGGGACCCAACACCGAGCCCTGTGGAATACCACTGGAAACAGCTTTCCATTCTCAAAAACATCTGTTGACTACTACCCTTTGCTTCCTGTCACAGAGCCAATTCTGAATCCAACCTGCCACCTTCTTCTGTATTCCACGGGCTTTCATTTTACTGACCAGTCTGCCGTACGGGACCTTGTCAAATGCCTTACTAAAATCCACGTAAACCACATCCACTGCACTACCCTCATCAATCCTCCTTGTTACTTCCTCAAAAAACTCAATTAAGTTAGGAAGACATGACCTTCCCTTAACAAATCCATGCTGACTATCCCTGATTAATCCATGCCTTTCCTCTCCCGATGTTCACTCATCGTAGATTCTAATAATTTACCCATCACCAAGGTCAGACTGACTGGCTTATAATTACCTGGCTTATCCCTCGCACCCTTTTTAAACAATGGTACAATGTTCGCAGACCTCCAATCATCTGGTACCTCGCCTTAATCTAGTGAGGATTTGAAGATGATCCTCAGCACATCCGCGATTTCCTCCCTGGCTTCCTTTAACAACCTGGAATGCAATTCATCCGGTGCTGGCAATTTATCCACTTTCATGGATGTCAGACCCTCAAGCACTTCCTCTCTCATAATAGTTTGGTTTTTCCATTGTGAAGCTGACTATCGTTTGAAGGGAGAAGGAAAGGAAGGGGAGGAGATAGAGTCCCTGAATTATATCAGTATTTATAGGGGATTCTCCACACAGAAAAGTTTGATAACCATTACTTTGAGAACTGAAGAAACTGTACAACATCCCAGTTTGTGGATAATTGGCATTTGATGCCAATACCATCTGTGAATTCAACTATATGGAATGTGTGAAGAAGTTAGTCAGTGTTGGGCTGTACTGACTATTTAAAGAAACAAATTTAAACAGGCTGGCATTTCTTCTTTTAAGTTCAGGAATCGAGACAGTATATGCTAGCAATTGTTCACTCTTCGTATTTGCTTTAGCTATGTCCTTTGAATGCCCAACGCATAAACTATTGCAGAATTTCCACTCTTGCAGGAGGAAAAGTAAACCAAGAATTTCCAAATCCTGGAGTGTAAAATCTAAAAACACATGTGTTCATCACTGAAGCTTCCAATCATCCAAAATTTCAACTTCAATAGGTTTGTGAAAAAAAAATACTTTGTGTAAACCATGAAAAAGATATCTGCAGCATCTCTCAAGCTCATACCCATACCCAAGTAATTAGTCGCAATTCAAATCTCATTGCACAGTTAAATTGAACAGATAATATTCTCAATATTATCAATCAAATGAGTATCAGTTGAACATGAACACTGTAATTCACATGCGATTCAACACTTTAAAGCACAATCTAAAGTGAAGCTAACATCTCGTTTAGATTAATTATTTTAGTAACATTATAGCATTAAGTAAAGTTTGTGAACTTACAATCCTTCACGAAATCCATCAATGAGAGCCTGGAAGAGGGGCTTGTTGTGAGGGATTGTTTGGAGAATGTTGCCATCTGCAGTGACATAACCAATTGCCCACTGGCCAAGCCTGGTGCAGCTCAACCGGAATATGTAACTGAAAGAAAAACGGAGAGCAAAAATTAAGTTAGGTGAATCCTAGCACCACTACCCAAACAGCTGGTTTCATCGGTCAGGTTTGCAAGTTCATTTTTTTATTCATTCATGGGGTATGAGTGTCACTAGCAAGGCCAGCATTTGTTACCCATCCCTAATTGCCCTTGAAGGTGGTGGTGAACCACCTTCTTGAACTGCTGCAGTCCACATGGTGTAGGTATACCCACAGCATTGTTAGGGAGGGAGTTCCAGGTTTTTGAACCAACAGTGAAGGAACGACAATATAGTTCCAAGTCAGGATGGGCAAAATATGTGAAGCATTTACTACAACAACTATTCGTTCTCTACACATCTCCATTGCAAAACAAGTCACTGCAATAAAGCGACAGAAACGCAACATCAACACTGGTACCATCCAAGACTAGAACAGCACCACCTGGTACTTCTGTCAGCGAATGAAACAAAACCAACATTAAATCTGATTCTCCACTAATCTACTGTGGCAATTGTTTCATTCACTGAATGAAAGGAGCAGTTGGGCTGTTCTGGGATGGTATAGATTTTCTTGCAATATCCGGCTTCACAATGAAGATCTGCAGCAAACAAGATCAAGTCACATTACCCCATTTAGTACCAAAAAAAAACTCAGCTTGTGCTCAACTCTGATGTGCAGGCCTTTCTGAAGCTTAGTTTGGTTTATCTGAATCGTAGTAAACCAAATGTCAACTTTCCACACTGTGGATAGTTTCGTCATTGAAGTTTTTCTGCTTCTCCCCCCACTTTTTAGGCCATATCTCTGGCACCCATAATAACTTAAGGGGATTTCCACCAGAAATAATGGGGGCATTGAACATGTCTGCCATAATCAGGCTGGCATATGCAAATAATAGAACACAGCCAGTTTACTTCCTGTTATTAATGCCATTGGATCCCTCGCATCCATTGTTGTTAAAGCAGTACAGGAAGCCTTTACAATCGAAATGGCCAAACTTGCCTCACGCAATTGATTGTAGAGTAATCCATTTATTAGGTTAAGACACACTGGCTGTGGAGGAATCACAGCATACTACTTTTTAAAAAATATTCATTCACTGGCAAGGCCAAATTTATTGCCCAACCCCAAATGCCCTTGAGAAGCCTTCTTGAAATGCTACAGAGTGTGTGGTGAAGATATTCCCATAATGCTGAGGTAATTGACCTAGCAATGATGAAGGAAGGACAACATATTTTCAAGTTGGGATGGTATGCGCCTTGGAGGGGAATTTGTAAGTGGTGGTTTTCCCATGCATCTGCCAACCTTGTCCTTCAGGCGGTAGAGGTTGTAGGTTTGCAAAGAAGCCTTGGTGAGTTGTTACAGTGCAACTTGTAGATGGTACATGCTGCAGCCATGGTGCATCGATGATCAAAGGGACAGTGGCAACATGGATACAAAGTTGGCTGAGTGACAGGAAACAGACAGTAGTGGTGAGCAGTTGTTTTTCAGACTGGAGGTATACAGTGGGGTTCCCCAGGGGTCGGTATCGGGACCGCTGCTTTTCTTCATCTATATTAAGACCTAGACTTGGAAATACATGGCACAATTTCAAAATTTGCAAATGACACAAAACCTGTAAGTATTGTGAACCGTGAGGAGGAGAGTGATAAGACTTCAAAGGACACAGACAGGCTGGTAGAGTGGGTGGACACATGGCAGATAAAATTTATTGCAGAGAAGTGTGAACTGATACATTGTTAGGAGGAACGAGGGGAGAAGCAAGATAAAGTAAGGGATACAATTCTAAAGGGGGTGCAGAAACAGAAGCACCTTGGGGTATTCGTGCACACATCATTGAAGGTGACAGGGCAGGTTGAGAAAGTGATCAAAAAGGCACATGGGATCCTGCGCTTTATAAATAGAAGTACGTGGTACAAAAGCAAGCAAGTTCTGATGAAACTTTATGAAACACTGACTCAGCCTCGACTCGAGTATTGTGTCCAACTCTGGGCACTGCACAATAGTAAGGACGTGAAGGCTTTAGAGAGTGCAGAGAAGATTTACAATATTGGTTGCAGAGATGCGAGGCTTCAGTTACATGGATAGATTGGGGAATCTGGGGTTGTTCTCCTTATAGAAGAGAAGGCTGAGAGGAGATTTAATAGAAATGTTTAAAATGATGAGGGGCAACTTGCAGATGGTACATGCTGCAGCCACAGTGCACCAATGATCGAGTGAGGTCAGTCAGTTTAACCTCAGGGGTGGGAAAGCTTTTAGAAATGATAATACGGGACAAAATTAATCATTTGGACAAGTGTGGATTAATTATGGAAAGCCAGCATGTATTTGTTAAAGGCAAATTCGTGGTTAACTAACTTGATTGAGTTTTGTGATGAAGTAACAGAGAGGGTTGATGAGGATAATCTGGTTGATGTGGGGTACACGAAATAGATAGAAACTGTTCCCATTTGCAGAAGGGTTGAGAACCAGAAGACACTGATTTAAGGTGACCGGCAAAAGAACCAATGGCACAGAGATTTATTAGAATACCTAGAATGAGTGGGTTGTCTTATGAGGAAAGGTTGGACAGGCTAGGCTTGTATCTGCTGGAGTTTAGAAGAGTAAGGCGACTTGATTGAAACAAAGATGATCCTAAGAGGTCTTGACGGGGTGGATGTGGAAAAGATGTTTCCTCTGTGGGAGAAATTAGAACTAGGGGGTGTCATGCTAGGCCCCCACCTACCAAGAATGAGGCACATTAATTTTGTCATGAACATTGATTTTAAACTGTTACTGGAGTGAAACAGATCAGCCGCGGCTGAAAAAGACATTTGCATATTAACAGACGGTGACTGGAAGGACAAAAGGACCGTTTCCTGACACATTCAACCCACAATGGATTTTGATCACCAGGTAGTGTGTGTAAGAGGAGCATTCCAGAGACTGCTAAGGTGATACAATCCAAGACGTGGTCAGACCAGTTAGTCACATGACTAACCTGCTTGGCAACCCAGGTTTTTCTGAATTGTACAAAGAGTTTGAATTCAAAGTCGGTTTTCTCCTGGACTAAGATCTCTCCTGTATGCTCCCATCTCTTTCTCACAAGGCTCTAAATTCACTGAAGACACATGAACCTCAAGAGAGAAAAGACTTCTACAGCGAACAAGGTTTAAGAAGAATACTGGGCCCCAACGAAAACCAAGATCTACCTACAATCAAGGACTCTACAATGAGCTTGAAGAACTGTAACAAAAATTCTTCAGATATTGCCTCAAACTTTTCCACTTTATTTTTTTCTTCAGCTCTTTTCTGTCTCTATTTGTATGTGTGTATTGCGTACGCGTGCTAGCATGGGCGCGTCATGTATCTGTAGGCGTCAACCGAATTAGAGTTTAAGTTTAATAAATTTCAACTTTTCTTCTTTAAACCTAAGAAAGCCTGTTTGTGCTGGTTTCTTTGCCTTATAATTGGAAAGCGGTGAACAAGGACTCACCAAGGGGGAGCTAAAAATGTGTGTTAAAAATTAAACCCTGTTACAGTAAGACAAGGTGAAGGTTGAGAGGGATCCCTAGACACCTTTCTCACCTGGTCATAACAGGGGTCACTATTCAAAAATAAGGGGTCACCCATTTGAGACAGAGATGAGGAGAAATTTTTTCTCAGAGGGTCGTGGGTTTTTGGAATTCTCTTCCTCAAAAGGCAGTGAAAGCAAAGTCTTGGAATATTTTTAAGGCAGAGGTAGATAGGTTCTTGATAAGCAAGGGAGTGAAAGGTTATTGGGGGTAGGTGGGAATGCAGAGTAATCAGTTCAGCCATGATCTTACTAAATGGTGGAGCAGGCTTTAGGGGCTGAGTGGCCTACTCTCATCCCTAATTCACATGCTTGTATGACATGAGGAAAAAAAATTTTTTTTTAAACACAGGAGATGCTTAGGATCTGGAATGTACTGCCGAGGAGTGTTGTGGAGTCATATTCAATCGTGGCTTTAAAAGAGAAATGGAGAAGCACTTAAAGAGAGAAAAATTGCAGGGCTACATGGAAAGGGCAGGGGAGTGGGACTAGTCGCATTGGTCTTGCAGAGAGCCAGCACAGACACGACAAGCTGATTAGTCTCCTTCTGTGCTGTAACCATTCAATGATTCTATGAGGGGGTGAATATTTAAGACAATGGATGGGGTGGCAATCAAGTGGGCTGCTTTGTTCTGGATGGTGTCCAGCTTTCTGAGTGTTGTTGGAGCTGCACTCATCCAGGCAAGTGGAGAGTATTCCATCACACTCCTGGCTTGTGCCTTGTAGATGGTGGAAAGGCATTTGGGAGTCAGATAGTGAGTCACTTGCTACAGAATACCCCACCCTCTGACATGTTCTAGTAGCAATGGTATTTATGTAGCTGGTCCAGTTAAGTTTCTGGTCAATGGTGACCCACAGGATGTTGATGGTGGACAATTCAACAATGGCAAGGCCATTAAATGCCATGGGTAGGTCATTAGGCTCTCTTGTTGGAGATGGTCATTTCCTGGAACTTGTGTGGCACAAATGTTACTTGCCACTTATCAGCCCATGCCTGAAAGTTGCCCAGGTCTTGCTGAATGCTGGCACGGGCTGCTTCAGTATCTGAGGAGTCACGAATGGAATTGAAGACTGTGCAATCAACAGAAAACATTCCCTCTTCTGGCCTTATGATGGAGGGAAGGTTGTTAGTGAAGCAGCTGAAGATCGCAGGGTCGAGGACACTGCCCTGAAGAACTCCTGTGGCAAAGTCCTGGGCTGAGATGATTGGCGTTCAACAACCACAACCATCTTCCTTGATGCTAGGTATGACTCTCGGTATGTTAAGCCTAACCCTGGAAGATCCCCAGGAATGGGGCGCCAATCAAGTGGACTGCTTTGTCCTGGATGGTGACGAGCAAAGGGTGCCAAGAGGTCAGCACCATCAATCTAATGAGATTCCTAACAGATCAAAAAAAAATCAAGATCTATGTAACAAAAATCATCTTGATTGCTACATACTCGGGCAGGATTCACATGATGATGCTTCTCTATACGAAACCACATCAGAACTCAAGACTGCATTCACTGAGCATGATTCCTAAACTTGCAGTATAATTCTGGAATCTGCCCTGGCTCTGGATTTACACTACAACTTAGCATAAAAGTGGGGAATGTAACCTCTCTACACTAACATTACAGTTGTTGTGTAACTGCAGTCACCGTGCAAATGGTATATAAATATAGGAACTCTTCTGGCATTTTTGAGTGCTTTCAACTAACAATACCCAAATTCACCAAGGAATATTAATTAGGATCCTGCCATGCATCACACTATACCTACTAATGCCACCTACCACAAAAATACAGATTTAAAGGAATATTTTTCCCTTCTCTAATTTGGCTACAGGAAGCATAAATTACCCAAAGGAAAACTGGGA
Source organism: Heterodontus francisci (assembly GCF_036365525.1). Classification (NCBI taxonomy): domain Eukaryota; kingdom Metazoa; phylum Chordata; class Chondrichthyes; order Heterodontiformes; family Heterodontidae; genus Heterodontus; species Heterodontus francisci. The sequence continues at coordinate 80,796,650 of NC_090392.1, read as the reverse complement.
GTTGCTAATGAAACATGATATCCTGCCTCAAGTCATGTTGTGAAAGTCGTTCTTCCTCTTGTTCCCTCTTTCTATTCCACCTTCCACACAAAATGGTATTGCAGCTCTTAATTTCCTTACCTCCCAGGTTTGTGGATGAATTTCTGGAGTCTTGCTTTTACCTCATCATAGGTTAAGAAGGCCATATACCCTGGGTGAGTGACAGCTAATGAGTTCCAGTTCCTGAGCAGCGACGACCATGGCTATGCAATAGAAACACAAATCAGTTAAGTACAGCTTATTTGTTATAACTGATAGCTAATTCTCTTCTACATCACCACCAGCCACGAAATATAACTTCTTAAAAAACTTTTTATATCCACAAGATGTGCATTGGCTGAAGAATTTTGTCAGACTGCACACATTATAAAGCAATGTTCATGCCCTACATAATGATCAATGGCAGAATTGACAGACCTCAACCACAGTGGACAAGTGAATCATACCTAGGGATTCAATCTCACAACCATCTAAATCTGCAGCATATGAAGATCGTATTTAAATACATTATGAAGAGAAGTACTTCGCAAGAATAAAAACAAATTTTTAAGGGAAGAGGAGTAAAACTGGAGATGCACTTAATTTTTAAGCTACCATTGACATTATAGGAACAAACTTTTCTAATGTTTCAGATGACTTTTTAGGAATGAATTTTGCCACACAAATGACACCAATTATAATTCTCACTTACTCATCAGGTCAACCCACTCCTGTGATATGACCCTTGACGACTGTCTTCATTTTGTATCCTCCATTTCCCACACATTCTGCTATTAATTAATGATTGCCAAATTTGTGCCAAGCTGAGAGAATTATTCTGCTGTGGACTTTCACCCACTGAGCAACCAAGTTGAGACTGTCAAAACTAATTTCATGCAGAACCTTTCCAGCCAGCTGAGACAGGGAAGCCTTTCATTCCTAATGTTACCAACATTTGTGGTTTCATTAACTGTTATATACATAATTTATAGAGTGGAAAAGAGAGGAAACTATCATACTCTTGCTCTCAACTGTCGGAAATCTGCAAATTAAAGCAATAATAGGGGCTGGATTCAAACTCACATCCTCATGTTCTAACTAGTCTCACGCTACCTAGCCCCTTCCATACTTCTGTTTGACAGTCTGTGAACAACAACATTATTTAATTTCAAATATAAACCATTGTTCCAGTAGTTTTTGCTTCAGACTTTAAGTAGCACCAACTTATCCACTGCAGAAGCTATGTTGTAAAGTATTGACAGTTACAGGTTTCTAAATAGCTATGTTACAAGCTGCATAAGTTCTTCCTTTTTCTGTTGAAATATCTGAATAGGAAATGTATGATTAATACTGCTCAGCCTCACCCAACTTAGTTCTTAAAAGGTCAGGGTGGAACTAGTTATTCTAAGAAATTAAGTGAATTTTTGAAGTCAATAGTCAAGCAGCAAATCATACATTTGCATATTTACCAGAACTTGTGCTAAAATTAGTCAACATTTCCTCTTTCTGTCATTAACCCTTTCTTTCCTTCAATTTTACCAACAGAAATGCACCAGTAAATTCAGCAAATAGGAACACTGATAAAATGAGTGAAGAAAAAATCTTAAATCTAATCACAGCTGCAACTGCTGCTGAAATTGCTAATTTTGAATGAGTATATGACCACGTTAGCACTCAATCTGACTGGTTAGGATCAGTTTCACCTTCTTGACGACCTTGGCTGACTGATATTCTTGCTCTCCACTCCCATTCAAGGCAGCATGTTGCCACTGAGATCTGCATCAACTCCGAGTGCTATAGATTAGAAAGGTACAGGTTCAATTCCCTGCATCACTCAACTCCACTTAAGTGGCATTGAAGGGAAAACGACAAGCAGCGGCAAGTAACATTGCCTACAGGGCGTGTGGGCAAGAGGGAAAGAGGTGTACTTGGGGTAAAGAGATAAAGGTCAAAATAGACCAACAATTTCAGTCTAAGCGGTAGTGGGTGCCTTCAAGTGGCTGGTCAATTGTTGTACTGCAGGGGAGCTGTCAACCCACAGCAACAAAAATGACCAAAGGGGATGGAAGAAATCATAAATGAATTACTTTATGAAAACATTTTAAAAACAATGTAATCATGTTGAAAAATAATTATATGAAAAAGATTAATATTTTACATATACTTCTTGCACATGAAAAGGCAACGGTCAAGCACTGCAAGCAAGATTTGAACGAGACGGCAATTCTAAAACCAGTAATCTACAAATTGACAATGTCACATTATTTCAATTGTTTTATCACTTGGTAATGTTCAATATTTAATAGCATATCATGCATCAACTATACAACCTGTGGTCAGTGTCACAAGAGTTAACAAAAGAAAGAAAAACAGACCCACACAGAAGAAAATCACTCATAACTCTACAGTCTGCTTTATAAAACACACACAGTACATTGCCCAAGCCTAACTAAATTACAGCCAATGACTCACCATATCCATTAAACTTGAAGCTTTTTTTGCTTTTAAGATAGCTTTAACTAAGCAATTTAAACAAACTATATAGGTTGTATAGTTGATCTATGATAAACCGCACCTGGAGTACTGTGTGCAGTTTTGGTCCCCTTACCTTAGGGAGGATATTATTGCCAAAGAGTGAGTGCAACGAAGGTTGACCAGACGTGTTCCCAGGATGGCGGGACTGTCCTATGGAGAGAGATTGGGGAAACTGGGCCTGAATTCTCTACAGTTTCAAAGAATGAGCGATGACCTCATTGAAACCTACAAAATATTTAAAGGGATAGACAGGGTAGATGCAGGTAAAATGTTTCCCCTGGTTGGGGAGTCTAGAACCAGAAGACACACTTTCAAAATAAAGGGGAAGCCACTTAGAACAGAGATGAGCAGAAATGTCTTTACTCAGAGGGTTGTGAATCTTTGGAATTCTCGACCACAGAGGGCTGTGGAAGCTCAGTCATTGAGTTTAAAGTAAAGATTGACAGATTTCTAAATACCAATGACAAAGGGATATGGGGATAGAATGGGGAAAAGGCATCGAAGTGGGTGATCAGCCATGATTGTACTGAATGGTGGAGCAGGCTCGATGGGCCGACTGGCCTACTCCTGTTCAAATGCACCTAAACAGCAAAGGCCTTTTTTGCATAATTTCCATTTAAGTTACAGACAATTCAAATTAAACAAATTAAAAGAACTATTTGCACAATTTAATTAAAAAAGATTTCTAAGTTGGTCTAAGGACCAACTGCATATTACTGGCCAGCTACAGTCTGCCCCTATTTCATAAATTGGAACTGCTGGTGCCTTGTGGCCAAAGTGCTTATTGCTACCTCTACATCAGTTGATTTGGACACCTGCAGGCCCAACGAGGCTAGATATTTGCAATAGCAATTATTTACATTTATTTTTAAAGTTTCTCTCACAATTGATTCCAACTGGACAGAAATTAGATTTTCCAAAGCTAACTGTTGAGGCTTTTCCAAGCAGCGATAACAAAGGCAAGTGAAACAGAAGCTGCACACCTTTGATCACCCCTATTGCAAGTTATTCTGAGCAATCAAGGAAGCCAAACTCCATATTATAATTTGATCTTCCAATTTTTGGATTGCAGTTTCTGAATAGCAATGTTTTCCACAAACTCAGTTTTTGAAGACTAAAATAAAAGCAAAATACTGCAGATGCTGGAAATCTGAAATAAAAACAGAAATGCTGGAAATACTCAACAGATCAGGCAGCATCTGTGGAGAGAGAACCAGAGTTAACATTTCAGAATAGTTCTGTTGAAAGGTCACGGACCTGAAACGTTAATTCTGCTTCTCTCTCCACAGATGCTGCCTGACCTGCTGAGTATTTTCAGCACTTTCTGTTTTCATTTCAGTTTTTGAAGCACAGCTTTCAGATTCTTGACCTGTGACACCTGTGTTCAGAATCTGAAACATTTACTGCATTTAGAATATTAACACTATGCCAGTTCACACAATCTGAAGTCTATACCAATCCAAACTGAGCAAACTGGAAAACGTCCTTATAAACACAAACTTTTCACTCCCCTAGTATCTCAGCAAGTTTACTGAGTGAACGACTAAGCTGCACAGACATGGAAGATCTCAGGTTCAACACTTGGTCTAGGGTACGTTCTCACAGCCCAGCCAGAGCAGAAGGGACACTAGAAATTACAAACAGAAACAGGCCATTACAGCCCCAGTCCAACTAGTACCTGCTGGTGTTCTTCTTCCACATGAGCAGTAAACCTAATCCCAGTATGGCTGCTTCATTATCTAAGAAGCTGTGAATGGAATTAAACACTGGAATTGCCAGCAAATGGCTCCTCACCTGACATGAAGAAAGCAGCTGAAGTTCGCTGGGGCAATGACCTTTCGCTGAAGAACTCCTGCAGTAATATCCTGGGGCTATGGCGACTGGCCTCCAACAGTCACAATTACCTTCTTTTGCATCAAATATGGTTTCAAACACCGCAGGGCTTTCCCTTTGACCCCACCGACCTCAGTTTTGCTAGGTTTCCTTGGTGCCATACTTGGTCAACTGCTGCCATGAAGTTGTGGGAAGCTATTCTCACTTTCTTCTGGCATTCAGCTCCTGAATCCATATCTAGACCAAAGCTGTGATGAAGTCTGGGGGCAAGTGGCTGTGGCAAAACCAAAACTGTGTTTGGTAAATAAACCTTGCTTGATGGCACAGTCACGACTCTGTCCATTGCTTTATTAATTTTTGGGAGGAGACTGATGGGATTAATTTAACCCAACCAATTATTGTCCTTTTTTTGAGAATAGGACGAATGTAGGCAATATTCTACATTGTTAGGTAGATGCCAATGCATTAGCTATATAACAACTTGGCTAGGGGAGCAGCTGCTTTGGTTCACAGAGCTACAGCACCACAGCCAGGATGCTGTCAACTACAACACAGGCATCTATCTGACAAAGTGGAAAATTGCCCAGGTATATCCTGCCCACAAAAAGTAGGGCAAATCCAATCCAGCCAATTACTGCTCCATTGTTCTACTCTCAATCATCAACAGAAATGGTGGAACGTGGCACCGACAGTGCTATCAAGCAGCACTTAGTCAGCAACAACCTACTCACTGATGCTCAGTTTGGGTTCTGCCAGGGCCACTCAGCTCCAGACTTCATTACAGCCTTGGCTCAAACAGGGACAAAAAGAGCTGAATTCCAGATGTGAAGTTGGAGTAACCGCCCCTGACATCAAAGCAGCATTTGACCAAGTGTGGCATCAAGGAGCCCCAGTAAAATTGAAGTCAATGGGAATTAAGGGGAAACTCTCACTGGTTGCAGTCATACCTAGCACAAATGAAGATAGTTGTGGTTATTGGAGGCTAATCCTCTCAGCCCCAGGACATCGCTGCAGGAGTTCCTCAGGATAGCGACCTAGGCCAAAATATCTTCATCTGCTTTATCAATAACCTTCCCTCCAACATAAGTTCAGAAATGGGGATGCTTGCTGGTGTTTGCACAGTGTTCAGTACCAATGCATTAGCTATACAACAAAGAGTAAGGATAAATGAGTCTTTTTCTGAATGGCAGGCAGTGACTAGTGTGGTACCGCAGGGATCGGTGCTAGGACCCCAGCTATTCACAATATATATTAATAATGTAGATGAGGGAACTAAATGTAATATCTCCAAATTTGCAGATGACACAAAACTGGGTGGGAGGGTGAGTTGTGAGGAGGATACAGAGGCACTTCAGGGTGATTTGGACAAGTTCAGTGAGTGGGCTAATGCATGGCAGATGCAGTATAATGTGGATAAATGTGAGGTTATCCACTTTGGTGGCAAAAACAGGAAGGCAGATTATCTGAATGGCTATAAACTGAGAGAGGGGAATATGCAGCGAGACCTGGGTGTTCTCGTGCACCAGTCGCTGAAGGTAAGCATGCAGGTGCAACAGGCAGTAAAAAAGGCAAATGGTATGTTGGCCTTCATAGCGAGAGGATTCGAGTACAGGAGCAGGGATGTCTTGCTGCAATTATACAAGGCCTTGGTGAGGCCACACCTGGAATATTGTGTGCAGTTTTGGTCTCCTTATCTGAGGAAGGATGTTCTTGCTATAGAGGAAGTGCAGCGAAGGTGTACCAGACTGATTCCTGGGATGGCGGGACTGACGTATGAGGAGAGACTGAGTCGGTTAGGATTATATTCGCTGGAGTTCAGAAGAGTGAGGGGAGATCTCATAGCAACATATAAAATTCTAACAGGACTTGACAGGGTAGATGCAGGAAGGATGTTCCCGATGGTGGGAGGAGTCCCGGACCAGGGGTCACAGTCTAAGGATACGGGGTAAACCTTTCAGCACTGAGATGAGGAGAAATTTCTTTACCCAGAGAGTGGTGAGCCTGTGGAATTCGCTACCACAGAAAGCAGTTGAGGCCAAAACATTGTATATTTTCAAGAAGGAGTTAGATATAGCTCTTGGGTCTAAAGGGATCAAAGGGTATGGGGCGAAAGCGGGAACAAGTTAGTGAGTTGGATGATCAGCCATGACCATAATGAATGGCAGAGCAGGCTCGAAGGGCTGAATGGCCTACTCCTGCTCCTATTTTCTATGTTTCTATTCGAAACTCCTCACATACTGAAGCAATCTGTGCCTGCATGCAGCAAGCCCTGAACATTCAGGCTTGGGCTAATAAGTGGCAAGTAACATTCACACTACACAAGTTCCATGCAATGAATACCTCCAACAAGACAGAATCTAACCATCTCCCTTTGACATTCAATAGCATTACCATTACTGAACAGAAACAAAGAAACAGAAAAATAGGAGTAGGCAATTCAGCCCCTCGAGCCTGCTCCACCATTCAATACGATCATGGCTGATTTCATCTCGGCCTCAACTCCACTTTCCTGCCCGTTCTCCATAACCCTTCAACCCTTTACTAATTAAAAATCTATCTCCTCAAATTTACTCAATGTCCCGGCATCCACCACACTCTGGGGTAGTGAATTCCACAGACTCACGACCCTTTGAGAGAAGTAATTTCTCCTCATCTCGGTTTTAAATCTTAAATTTTTTAAATCATTCAATACGATCATGGCTGATCATCCAAACTCAGTAATCTGTTCCCGCTTTCTCCCCATACCCTTTGATCCCTTTAGACCCAAGAGCTATATCTAACTCCTTAAAGTTATGAGCGGCATGGACAGAGTGGATAGTCAGAAGCTTTTTCCCAGGGTGGAAGAGTCAGTTACTAGGGTACATAGGTTTAAGGTGCGAAGGGCAAAGTTTAGAGGGGATGTGCGAGGCAAGTTTTTTTTTTATACACAGAGGGTGGTGAGTGCCTGGAACTTGTTGCTGGGGGAGGTGGTGGAAGCAGATACGATAGCGACGTTTAAGAGACATCTTGACAAATATATGAATAGGAAGGGAATAGAGGGATATGGGCCCCGGAAGTGCAGAAGGTGTTAGTTTCAGCAGGCATCAAGATCGGCGCAGGCTTGGAGGGCCGAATGGCCTGTTCCTGTGCTGTTCTTTGTTCTTTATATCCCTTGATCCCATTAGCCTAAGAACTATATCTAACTCTTGAAAATATTTAATGATTCGGCCTCGACAGTTTCACGTGGTAGAGAATTCCACACGTTCACCACTCACTGGGTGAAGAAATCTCTCATCTCAGTCTTAAATGGCATATCCCCATCCTTAGACTGTGACCCCTGGTCCTGGACTCCCCGCCATCGGGAACATCCTTCCTGCATCTAGTCTGTTCCAACCTGTTAGAATTTTGTCAGTTTCTATGGGATCCCCTCTTATTCTTCTAAACTCTAGCGAATGCAAGCCTAATCAACCCAATCTCTCCTCATACGTCAGTCCTGCCATCCCAGGAATCAGACTGGTGAACCTTCTCTGCATTCCCTCCATAGCAAGAACATCCTTCCTCAGATAAGGAGACCAAAACTGCACACAATACTCCAGATGTGGTCTCACCAAGGCCTTGTATAATTGCAGCAAGACATCCTTGCTCCTGTACTCGAATCCTCTCGCTATGAAGGCCAACATACCACTTGCCTTCTTAACTGCCTGCTGCACCTGCATGCTTACTTTCAGCGACTGGTGCACAAGGACACCCAGGTCTCGCTGCACCTCCCCCTTTCCCAATCTATCTTCATTCAGATAATAATCTGCCTTCCTGTTTTTGCCACCGAAGTGGATAACCTCACATTTATCCACATTATATTACATCTGCCATGTATCTGCCCACTCACTCAACCTGTCCAAAGCACACTGCAGCTTCTCTGCATCCTCCTCACAGTTCACACGCCCACCCAGCTTTATGTCATCTGCAAACTTGGATATATTACATTTAATTCTCTCATCTATATCATTCATATATATTGTGAATAACTGGGGTCCTAGCACTGATTGCTGCGGTACTCCACTAGTCACTGCCTGCCACTCGGAAAAAGAGTCGTTTATTCCTCCCCTTTGTTTCCTGTCTGCCAACCAGTTCTCTATCCATGTCAGTACCTTACCCCCAATCCCATGTGCTTTACTTTTGCACACTAATCTCTCATGTGGGACCTTATCGAAAGCCTTCTGAAAGTCCAAATACACCACATCCACTGGTTCTCCCTTATCTATTCTACTAGTTACATCCTCAAAAAATTCCAAGAGATTTGTCAAGCATGATTTCCCTTTCGTAAATCCATGTTGACTTTGTCCGATCCTGTCGTTGTTTTCCAAGTGCTCTGCTATTACATCTTTTATAATGGACTCTAGCATTTTCCCCACTACTGATGTCAGGCTAACCAGTCTATAATTCCCTGTTTTCTCTCTACCTCCTTTTTTAAATAGTGGGGTTACATCAGCTACCCTCCAATCTGTTGCAAATGTTCCAGAGTCTATAGAATTTTGAAAAATGACCAGCAATGCATCTACTATTTCTAGGGCCACATCCTTAAGTACTCTGGGATGTAGATCATCAGGCCCTGGGGATTTATTGGCCTCCAATCCCATCAATTTCCCCAGCACCTTATCCCTACTAATACTGATTTCATACAGTTCCTCCTTCTCACTAGACCTTATGTTCCCCAACATTTCTGGGAGGTCATTTGTGTACTCCTTTGTGAAGACAGAACCAAAGTATGTATTTAATTGGTCTGCCATTTCTTTGTTCCCCATTATAAATTCCCCCATTTCTTACTGTAAAGGACCCACATTTGTCTTCACTAATCTTTTTCTCTTCACAAATCTATAGAAGATATTACAGTCAGTTTTTAAGTTCTCGGCAAGCTTACTCTCATACCCTACTTTCCCCTTCTTAATCAATCTCTTTGTCCTCCTTTACTGAATTCCAAACTTCTCCCAATTCTCAGGTCTGCTGCTTGTTCTGGCTATTTTATATTGCTCCTCCTTGGATCCCTAATTTCTTTTGTAAGCCACGGTTGAGCCATCCTTCCTGTTTTATTTCTGCGCCAGAAAGGAATAAACAATTGTTGTAATTCATCCATGTGCTCTTTAAATGCTAGCCATTGTCTATCTACTATCAACCCTTTCAATAACGTTCCCCAATCTATCATAGCCAACTCGCGCCTCATACTTCATAGTTTCCTTTATTTAGATTCAGGACCCTAGTCTCAGAACCAACTCTCTCACTCTCCATCTTAATGAAGAATTCTATCATGTTATGGTTGCTCTTTCCCCAAGGGAGCCCGCACAAGATTGTTAACTAATCCTTTCTCATTACACAATACCCAGTCTAGGATGGACTATTCTCTAGTTGGCTCCTCAACGTATTGGTCCAAAAAACGATCATGTACGTACTCCAGGAATTCCTCCTCTGCAGTATTATTGCTAATTTGGTTTGCCCAATCTATATGTAGTTTAAAATCACCTATAATTACAGTTGCACCCTTATTGCATGCATCTCTAATTCCCTCATACTCTATTTTCCCTTTCTTAATCAAGTCCTTTGTCCTCCTTTGCCATCCCTCACTGTCAACATCTTGGGGACTACCATTGACCAGAAATTAACTGGACCAGCCACATAAATACTGTGGCTGCAAGAGCAGGTCACAGCCTGGGAATTCAGTGGCAAATAACTCACCTCCTGTCTCCGTAAAGCCAGTCCACCACCTACAAGGCACAAGTCAGGAGTGTGATGAAATCCACCTGCCTGGGATGAGTGCAACTCCAACACAACTCAAGAAGCTCAACAACATTTTAGACACAGCAGACCGCTTGATCGGCACCCCATCCACTACTTTCAACATTCACTCCCTCCACCACCAGCGCACAGTGGCAGCAGTGTGTACCATCTGAAGATGCACTACAGCAACTCACCCAGGCACCTTTGACAGCACCTTCTAAACCCATGACCTCTACCACCTAGAAGGATAAGGGCTGCAGACACATAGGAACACCACCAAATCACATATCATCCTAAATTGGAACTAAATCACCATTCCTTCCTTGTTGCTGGGTCAAGATCCTGGAACTCCCTCCCTAACAACACTGTGGGTGCACCTACACCACATGGACTGCAACGGTTCAAGGCAATGGCTCACCACCATCTTCCCAAGGGCAACTAGGATGGGCAATAAATGCTGGCCTTGCCAGCAATGCTCACATCCCAAGAACGAATTTTTTTAAAAGGGCTCATAGCCTTCGCTGTTTCCAGTGCACACAACCACTTCCTAATGCCTACCATGAACTATATCGACAGGATACTGGCATGCATGCTAAGGAGCAGGGGGAGAGGGGGTCTCAGAAGGCGGCTGAGTACGACTATCCATTTTTGGCTGAAGATAATTGCAAACACATTCTAGCTCATCTCTTGCACTCTAGTTGGGCTCCACCATGGTTCAGGAGGGGAATGTTCATAGAGTTTTCATCACCTGTGAACTGTTTTCTTCTCAACCATCCTGAACTGGATATGGTAGGGCCATATCAGGGCTTTTCTCTAATCCGTTGTTGTGTGACTGTCTAAATCCTGTTGCTTTTGGTATTTAGCATTCAGGTAGCCCTGCATAACAGTTTCACTAGATTAGCACTTCAATGTAAGGTATGCCTCTGCTGCACCCTTCAACACTCTGCATTGGATCATATTCAGCCTCTTGGCTCGATAAGCAAGGTGTGCGGGGTTTTTTTTATTGTTTCATGGGATGCAAGTGTCATTGGCAAGCCAGCATTTGTTGCCCGTCCCTAATTGCCCTCGAGTAGATTGTGGTGAGCCGCCGCCTTGAACTGCTGCAGTCCACCTAGTGTAGGTACACCCGCAATGCTGTTCGGAAGAGTGTTCCAGGTTTTTGATCCAGCGACAGTGAAGGCAATGGTGATATAGTTCCAAGTCAGAATGGTGTGTGACTTGGAGGGGAACTTGCAGGTGGTGGCACTCTCATGTGTCTGCTGCCCTTGTTCTTCTAGGTGGTAGAGGTCACGGGTTTGGAACGTGCTGTTGTAGGAGACTCGGAGTTGCTGCTCTGCAACTTGTAAAAGTATGCACTGCTGCCACTGTGCACTAGTGGTGGAGAGAGTGAATGTTTAAGGTGGTGGATGGGGTGCTGATCAAGTGGGCTGCTTTGTCCTGGATGGTGCTGAGTTTCTCGTGTGTTGTTGGAGCTGCACTCATACAAGCAAGTGGAGAGTATTCCATCACACTCCTGACTTGTGCCTGGTAGATGACGGACAGACTCTGGGGAGTCAGTAAGGAGGTGAGTTACTCACCGCAGAATTCCCAGCCTCTGTCCTACACTTATAGCAACAGTATTTATCTGGCTGGTCCAGTTAAGTTTCTGATCAATGGCAACCCCCAGGATGTTGATGGCAGGGGATTCAGCGATGGTAATGCTATTAAATGTCATGGGGAAATGGTTAGATTCTCTCTTGTTGGAGATGGTCATTGCCTGGAAATTGTGTGGTGCGAATGTTACTTGCCACTTATCAGCCCACTTCAGTATGCGAGGAGTTTGGAATGGTAATCAACACTGTGCAATCATCAGTGAACGTCCCCACTTCTGACCTTATGATGGAGGGAAGGTCATTGATGAAGCAGCCATAGAAGGTTGGGCCTAGGACACTACTCTGAGCAACTCCTGCAGCGATGTCCTGGGACTGAGAGGATTGGCCTCCAACGATCACAACCATCTTCATTTGTGCCAGGCATGACTCCAACCAACCAATTTTCCCCGATTCCCATTGACTCCAGTTTTGCTTGGGCTCTTTGATGCACAGTCAAATGCTGCAGTCACTCACCTCTTGAATTCAGCTCTTCTGTCCCCATTTGGACAAAGTCTGTAATGAGGTCAGGAGCCGAGTGGCCCTGGTAGAATCAGACCAAGAGGTTACAGATTGTGGTGGTATACAATTCCGTTGCTACTAACAGATCCCATAATCATCCTCTTTTGGACTCTTAAATCTGTCTGCAGTCTGCTCCACATAGCATGTCGGTTAAGTGCCACATCACATGATACAATATGCCCTCACTGTGAAAACAAGAGACTATCTTCTTCACTCTTCTCTGACCAGTAACTGTACAGGCTTTTACAAAGTCAAGACTGCTGTCACCCAATAACTACTACTTGGTTTACCTCACCTACTCTTTCCAGTCTTCAATCTCGGCCCTCCATCAAGGTTTATAAATTTAAATGAGTCGACAGGAACGGATCAGAGGAATCTTTTTGATCGGCTTGTTTAAGAAAATTACAGCCATGTTTTCCTGTTTATTCTGACCCTAATGCATTTCAAATCTGGTCTGTCCTGTGTATATATATTCCCTTGGGAAAGAAGTATAGTGATTACGACATGGATAAATTTCCTTACTATAATGGTTATGTCCATTTCAGCCACTGCCCTCCAGACATATAAAGTGTGTTTGAACCTCCTTGTTCTTGATCAAGCTCTTTGCCACACTGTCATTGCACCATGTAAGCCAGCACAACAAATTAGGTTAATTTTATTTTATATGGTGCTTGTTTTGTGATAGTCAACACGAATCAACTACCTGCACAATTTGGAGTCACAAGAGTAGGAAAGATCGTCTTTATCAGTTCAGAGATAATATTCCAAAACAAAATTTCTAAGCAACTAGGTCTTCAGCTGCCAAAACGCAGTCCAAAAGTAAACAAGATAATTTTACATGAAGATTCCTGCATTCAGTCTTCAACAATTCATTTTCTACAGAAGCATTAAAAGCGTTCCAAAAATATACATATAAAATACAACTTTGAATAGAACTGATAAAAAATTATCAGGATCCAAAACTCCAGGTAGGGCACTCTGTACATTCTGCCCAAACAGAAAGATCCTGGTGAGTTCAATAACTTACTGTTTTAATACTTCCACCACCAGATGGTGTCACTGTACTCGTGAAACTTGCTAGTGGCTGAACTAGGAGGAGATAATGATGCTTTACAATATTTCTGATGATTGGATAAGGTACTTTTTATGGTTAAAACAAATCTTTGGTCCCACATCTTTATAGATTTTTGCAAAATTCAAATTACATAATCCCAAGCACTAAATAACCGATAGCCTCGCACTAACAACATACTGAAATCAGCTGGCTCCAACAGCTCCAAAATCTGATCTGATTCAAATGAACATCTAGCAAATTAACCCAACCACATCAGCCCATCAAATCCTTGCCTCAATTCCTTTATTTCCCCCAAATATGGCCTTTCCCAATAACACACTGCTTCCTACATAGGTTCAAAAGCACAGTGGGGCCGATTGGGGACCAAAATGGAGATCTATTAGCGGAGGCAGAACGCAAGAAATAGGAGAAGTAGATGATGTGGCCTGTCGAGCCTGCTCTGCCACTCAATACAATCATGGATGATCTTGGGCTTCAATTCCACTTTCCTGCCCATTCCCCATATCCCTTCGAGACCAAAAATCTACCTCAGCCTTAAATATATTCAATGATGGAGCATCCACAACCTTCTGGGGCAGAACATTCCAAAGATTCACAACCCTTTGAATGAAGTAATTTCTCCTCATCTCAGTCCTGAATGACTGACCCCTTATCCTGAGACTGTGTCCCCGTGTTCTAGATTCCCTGACCAGTGGGAACAATCTCTCAGCTTCTACCCTATCGAGCCCTTTCAGAATCTTGTATGTCTCAATTAGATCGCCTCTCATTCTTCTAAACTCCAGAGAATATAGGCCCAATTTACTCAGCTTATCATAGAACAAGCCCCCTCATCCCAGGGACCAATTTAGTAAATCTTCACTGCACTGCCTTCAGTGCAAGAATATCCTTTCTTAAATGTGGAGACCAAAACTGCACACAGTATTCCAGGTGCGGTCTCACCAAAGCCCTATGCAATTTTATTAAGACTTCTTTATTCCTGTACTCCAATCCCTTGCAATAAAGGCCAACATGCTATTTGCCTTCCTAATAGCCTGCTGCACCCGTATGTTAACTTTGTGTGTTCCTTGTACGAGTACCCCCAAGTCTCTCTGAACATCAACACTTACCAGTTTCACATCTTGTAAAAAATATTCTGCTTTTCTATTTTTACAGTTGAGTATTAAACTAGTACTTTACATCACTGTTTATTAAGGAAGAGGACAGCCAAACCTAAGGTAAATGAAGAGGACGTCAGGATAGTGGATGAGGTACTGGAAAGCCTGGTATTACAGAATAATACAGTGCAGAAGAGGCCCTTCGGCCCATCGAGTCAGCACCGATGCATTAAAGACACCTGACCTGTCTACCTAATCCCATTAGCCAGCATTTGGCCCGTAGCCTTATGACGTGCCAAGTGCTCAGTGGTAGCACTTGGAAAGTGGATAAATCGCTCGGTCCAAATGGGATGCATCCTAGGTTGCTGGGGGAAGTAAGGGTAGAAATTGCAGAGATGCTGGCTACAATCTTCTAATCTTCCTAAGATGCAGGAGTGATGCCTAAGGACTGGAGGATTGCAAATGTTACATCTTTGTTCAAAAATGAGCAGAAGGATAAACCTGACAATCAAGCCAGTCAGTTTAACTTCAATGGTGGAGGAGCATTTAGAAACAATAATCTGGGAGAAAATAAACATTCTCTTGGACAAGCATAGACTAATAAAGAGAGCCAACGCAGATCTGTCAAGGGAAAATAGTGCTCGACTAACTTGAGTTTTTTGATGAGGGAATAGAGAGGGTGGATGAGGTCAGCACAGTGGATGTTGTGTATATCGACTTTCAAATGGCATTTGATAAAACACCATATGTAAGACTTGTTAACAAAATTGATACCCATGGGATAAAAGGGGCAGTAGCAGCATGATTACAGAATTATCTAAAGGATAAAAAAGAGAGAGCCGTGGTGAATGGCTATTTTCAGACTGGAGGCAGATAGACAGTTGAACTCCCCAAGGTTCAGTACTAGGATCACTGCTGTTTTTGATATATATTCATGACTTGGATTTGGGGGATATAGGCCTCAATTTTGAAATCTGCAGATGACAAAACTTGGAAGTGTAGTAAACAATGAGGAAAACAGTAACGCTCTTCAAGAGGATCCAGAAAGGCTGCTGGAATGGGCAGACAAAATTCAATGCAGAAACGTGTGCATTGATACATTTTAGTAGGAAGAAAGGGGAGACACAATACATCCTAAATTGTACAATTTTAAAGGTGGTGCAAGAAGAGCGAGACTTGGGGGTGTTTGTGCACAAATCTTTCAAAGTGGCAGAACAGGTTAACAAAGCAGTTAATAAAGCCTGAATTAAATGTTATTAAAGAGGTGAGGCGAGAGTGGCTCCATTTGATGTGGGAAAGTGTGAAATTGTCCACTTTGGCAGGAAGAATAAAAAACGCATATTATCTAAATGGAGAGAGAATGCGGAGCTCTGAGATACAGAGGGATCTGGGTATCCTTGTGCATGAATCGCAAAAGGTTAGTATGCAGGTACAGCACGTAATTCGGAAAGCTAATAGAATGTTTTCGTTTATCGCAAGGGGAATTAAATACAAAAGTAGGGAGGTTATGCTTCAGCCATACAGGGCATTGGTGAGACCACATCTGGAGTAGTGTGCGCAGTACTGGTCTCCTTATTTAAGGAAGGATGTAAATGCGTTGGAGGCAGTACAGAGAAGGTTGACACTAGACTAATACCTGGAATGGGTGGGCTGTCTTATGAGGAAAGATTGGACAGGCTAGGCTTGTATGTGCTGGAATTTCGAAGAGTAAGAGGCAACTTGATAGAAACAAGATCCTGAGGGGTCTTGACAGGGTGGATGTGGAAAGGATGTTTCCACTTGTGGAAGAATCTCAAACTAGGGGTCACTGTTTAAAAATAAGGGGTCGCCCATTTAAGACAGAGATGAGGAGAAATTTTTTCTGAGGGTCGTGAGTCTTTGGAATTTTCTTCCTCCATAGGCAGTGGAAGCAGAGTCTTTGAATATTTTTAAGGCAGAGGTAGATAGATTCTTGATGAGCAAGGGGGTGGAAGGTTATCGAGGGTAAGTGGTAATGTGGAGAAATCAATTCAGCCATGAACTTATTGAATGGCAGAGCAGACTGGAGGGGTCGAGTGGCCTACTCCTGCTCCTAATTCGTATGTTCGTATGACATCAAGGCAGTATTTGACAGAGGGCAACATCAAGGAGCCCGAGCAAAATTGAAGCCAGTTGGAATCGGGGGAAAACTCTCCACGGGCTGGAGTCATACACAGGGTCCTTGAGAGGTTGCAGAGGAAGAGGGATTTTAGTTACAGGGTGAGGTTGGAGAAGCTGGGGCTGTTCTCCTTGGAGCAAATGAGATTGAAGGGAAATTTGATAGACGCGTACAAGATTATGACAGGTTTAGATACGGTAGACAAAGAAAAACTGTTCCCATTAAATGATGATACAAGGACAAGGGGACACAGACTGAAGGTTTTGGGTAACAGAAGCGGGGGATGCGAGGAAGATGATTTTTAAGCAGTGAACGGTTATGACCTGGAATTCACTACCTGTGAGGGTGGTGGAAGCGGAGCCAATCAATGATTTCAAAAGCAAATTAGATGGGCCTTTGAGGGAACTAAACTTGCAGGGCTATGGGGATACAGTAGGGAATGGGACTGACTAGATTACCCTACAGAGAGCCGACATGGACTCGATGGGCCAAATGGCATCTTTCTGTGCCATTATGACTCTATGGCTGGAATTTTCCGGTCCCTTTGAGGGTGGCCATGGAGGCAGGGGAGAACAAAAAAAAAACTGAGTGGGGTGGTGTCAGCACAGATGTCCAATGCCATCACACTGGGTCCAGATTTTACCAGCAGTGGACAGCAAGTCAAGTTGGAACAGTGTGTGCTTTTGGAAACATTGCAATTAAGAGGTAGTTATGGTAATTAAAGTTGTAATTGAATGGTGTTTTACAGGCCTGTTTGAATTGTCCAGCAAGTGCCTAGGGGCAGCAGCTGAGGTGATTGCTGCATTCGGCAGCCATGAGGTGAGGCAGTATGCCTTCACAGGAAGGCTGGGGCAGCACGATCAGAGCAATTTGCAGTGAGGAGGGTGAGTTCAGGTGCAAGCGCTTTGGGGTCGAGCCTCCATAATGCCATCTGGCTGCTGACACCTGGGTGCATTGAGGCAAGGTTGAGAAGGGGTGAAGTGGGGTATTTGGAGGAAGCACCTGGCAGTGCCCCTCCTGCCCAGCAGTGCCCTCCTGCCATGGGCATTGTCCACTCAGGAGGCAGGTTCTCCTCCTCGCTGGAGGGCCCAAGAGGGAGGGAGGTCCAGCCACAGGGATCTGGATAGCAGCAACCTCATGACCACCTGCAGGGGCATGTCTGAGATAGAAAATGACAGAAGGCCACAGAAGGGACCACGAGCAGGCACCAGTGCACAGAAGGTACTCCGTAGCAAGGGTGTACAGACAGAGAATGAGCTACATCCAGATGTTGGAGCAGCAGTGTCACCGAAGACTGCGCCTCTCTCCCCGCTGGCCTTCACTATGCCTGCCTGGCTGACCTCTTGGCCTTCTCCCAGTGGCAGGGCTACACTGCTGGCTGGAGATCTTATGGGGAAGGCTGAAGCAGGCATTTGGCTGCATTCCGATGCTCGTAGCCCTTTAAAGATAGCAGCAGCACATCCGATGTCAGCTAACATGGCCACCATCTCAGTCCCCACCTCCAAGCACTGAATTGTCGACCCCCCCCCCCCACCACCGCCTACTGGCCATTAATTGGGCAGCCAGCGCAAGATTGCAGCGAGATCAGGGATCGGAGTGGGAGCTTCAGGGCCATCTGCTTCTGGTCCCACCTTCCCCTCCTCGTTGATTCACGCAAAATCCCAGCTATGACTAAGTGGGATGTTAACTAATGATTGTGCAGTGTTAAGTTCCATTCACAACTCTTGAGATAATGAAACAGTCCATACCTGCATGCAGCAAGAACTGATCAACATTCAGGCTTGGGCTGGTAAGTAACAAGTAACATTCATGCACACAGGTGTCAGGCAATGGATGAGTACAGCTGCAATAACACAAGAAGCTCAACAACATTCAGGACACAGCAGCCCACTTGACTGCCCCCACACTACCACCCCAATCCACCACCTTAAAACATTCATTCCCTCCACTGCCAGTGCACCATGGCTGCAGTGTGTCCCATCTACAAGATGCACTGGCGCAACTTGGTAAGGCTTCTTTGACAGCACTTTCCAAAACTGCAGCCTCTACCGCCTAGAACAGGGGCAGGAGGTGTTCTGACTTGGAAATATATCGCCATTCCTTCATCTTCACTGCGTCAGAATTCTGGATCTCGCTACCTAACAGCGATGAAGGCGTACCTACTCCACACAGATTGCAGCATTTCAAGACGACGGCTCATCACCATCTTCTCTTGGGCAATTAGAGAAGGGAAATAAATACTAGCCTTCCTAGCAACATCTATATCCCATGAACGATTATTTAAAAAAGCATATGGGATCCTGGACATTGTAAAGATAGACACTACAAAAGCCAGGAAGTTATGCTAAACTATACAAAACATTAGTTCGGCCCCAGCTGGAGTATGGTGTCCAATTGTGGGCAGCACACTTTAGGAATTCATGAAGGCTTTGGAGAGGGTACAAAAGTGATTTAATACAATGGTTCCAGGAATGAGGGATTACGGTTATGTGGATAGACTGAAGAAGCTGGGGCTGTCCTCCTTCGAGCAGCGAAGGCTAGGATGAGATTTGAAAGAGATGGTTAAAAATATGAAGAGTTTAGAACAGAGCAAATAGAGAGGATTTTTAAAAATTCATTCATGGGATGTGGGCGTCGTTGGCCAGGCCAGCATTTATTGCCCATCCCTAATTGCCCTTGAGAAGGTGGTGGTGACTGCCTTCTTGAACCGCTGCAGTCTATGTGGGGTAGGTACACCCACAGTGCTGTTAGGAAGGGAGTTCCAGGATTTTGACCCAGCGACAGTGAAGAAACGGCGATATCGTTCCAAGTCAGGATGGTGTGTGACTTGGAGGGAACTTGCAGGTGGTGGTGTTCCCATGCATTTGCTGTCCTTGTCCTTCGAGGTGGTAGAGGTCGTGGGCTTGGAAGGTGCTGTCTAAGGAGCCTTGGTGCATTGCTGCAGTGCATCTTGTAGATGGTACACACTGTTGCCACTGTCCGCTGGTGCTGGAGGGAGTGAATGTTTGTGGATGAGGTGCCAATCAAGCGGGCTGCTTTGTCCTGGATGGTGTCAAGCTTCTTGAGTGTTGTTGGAGCTGCACCCACCCAGGCAAGTGGAGAGTATTCCATCACTCCTGACTTGTGCCTTGCTGATGGTGGACAGGCATTAGGGAGTCAGGTGGTGAGTTACTCGCCGCAGGATTCCTAGCCTCTGACCTGGCTCTTGTAGCCACGGTATTTATATGGATACTCCTGTTCAGTTTCTGGTCAATGGTAACCCCCAGGATGTTGATAGTGGGGGATTCAGCGATGGTAATGCCATTGAATGTCATGGGGAGATGGTTAGATTCTCTCTTGTTGGAAACGGTCATTGCGTGGCACTTGTGTGGCATGAATGTTACTTGCCACTTATCAACCCAAGCCTGGATATTGTCCAGGTCTTGCTGCATTTCTACACGGACTGCTTTAATATCTGAGGAGTCGCAAATGGTGCTGAACATTGCACAATCATCAGCGAACATCCCCATTTCTGACCTTATGACTGAAGGAAGGTCATTGATGAAGCAGCTGAGGTGGTTGGGCCTCGGATACCACCCTGAGGAACTCCTGCTGTGATGTCCTGGAGCTGAGATGATTGACCTCCAACAACCACAACCATCTTCCTTTGCACTAGGTATGACTCCAGCCAGCGGAGGGTTTTCCTCCTGATTCCCATTTACCTCAGTTTTGCTCGGGCTCCTTGATGCCATACTCGGTCGAATGTTGCCTTGATGACAAGGGCAGTCACTCTCACCTCACCTCTTGTGTTCAGCTCTTTTCTCCATGTTTGAAACAAGGCTGTAATGAGGTCAGGAGCTGAGTGGCCCTGACGGAACCCAAACTGAGCGTCACTGAACAGGTTATTGCTAAGCAAGTGTCGCTTGATAGAAATGGTTTCCAATGGCTGAAGGATGGACAACCAGAGGCGACAGATTTAAGGTGATTGGCAAAAGAACCAGAGGCAACATGAGGAAAAACCTTTTTTATATGAATAATTAGGATTTGAATACATTGCCTAATAGGGTGCTGGATACAGATTCAATAGTAGCTTTCAAAAGGGAATTGAATAAATGCTTGAAGGAGAAAAAAATACAAGGATATGGGGAAAGAGCAAGGCAGTGGGATTAACTGAATTGTCTTCGAAACAGCAAGTACAGACTTGATGAGCTAAATGGTTTCCTTTTATGCTCGTCTATATGATTCCAAAGTTCAGAGATTGTGTTCAGCAAGGTTACACAAACAGGGATGTCGCATTTTTCATTTAGGGTCTGATCCGAAACATTAACCCATCTTTCTTTCAGATCAAATTATTATTCCACAAGGGTACCTAATGATTCCACCCTACCAGTTTCCATTTAGATACTTACTCCTCAGTTTCATTAAAGGATGATGCAGGAAAAAAATTGAGGGGAAAGGAATAATTTTTTATTTTAAAAGAAAGCAAATAAAGAGCAAAAACATGGAGGGATCAACTTAATTAAGATCTGTGAAACAAACTGAGTGTCTGAATGGAAGCAATGGAGCAGGGAATAACAGCTTTAAATTCTGTAGGTTGGAACAAAATTGCAAAATCCTACATCAATTAGCTGCAATGTTGCCGACACTTACAAGACAGTGTGCCTTTTGCTGGCCTGCAAATGATGGATTTTTAAAAATATATACTCAAAACTCTCTGTACACAAATTATTCTTAAACATTTGACAAGTCACCAATATGCAAAACCAGTATTGTCAAGCCCTTCTATACTACCACCTTTACCTCTGCCACCGACGCACAGTGGCAACCATCTACAAGATGCACCAAGGCTCCTTAGACAGCATCTTCCAAACCCATGACCTCTACCAACTAGAAGGACAAGGGCAGCAGATGCATGGGAACACCACTTGTAAGTTCCCCTCCAAGCCACACACCATCTTGTAACCATATTACCATTACTTCTGTCACTGAGTCAAAATCCTGGAACTCCCTTCCTAATAGCACTGCAGGTGTACCTACCTCACATAGAGCGCAGTGGTTCAAGAAGGCAGCTCACCACCACCTTCTCAACGGCAATTAGGGATGGACAATAAATGCTGGCCCAGCCAGTGACGCCCACATCCCAGGAACGAATTTAAAAAAATTGGATTGAAGGAAGAAAAATAATGGCGTACATTTATACAGCATTTTTCACGACCTGAGCACATCCCAATAGCCAATCAAGTACTTTTGAAGTAGTCAATGTTGCAATATAGGAGACACACCATCCGATTTGCCTGCATCAAGGTCCCATGAATAACCATCGGAAATGACCAAACCATCTGTTTTAGTGGTGTTGATTGAGGGATAAACATTGCTCACGACACCAGGGACAACTCCCCAGCTCCTCTTCTAAACAGTTCTTTTACATCCATCTGAGGGGGCTTCAGTTTAATACCTCAGAGATGGGTTCAGGAAGAGGACACAAAGAGAAATGTATCAATTCTAATTGAGGGTTTCATCTCAAACAGTAACTAGCAGACAGCCAGCACAGATACAATGGGCTGGGTGGCCTCCTCCTGTGCTGCAACCATTCTATGATTCGATTAACAGATATAACAGGTACAATCCCCCTCCCTGATCTATATAACTACTTTGTCCTTCTCCCTAGTGAACACAGATGAAAAGTAATCATTTAAAACCTCACCTATGTCCTCTGGCTCCACACACAGATTGCCACTTTGGTCCCTAATGGGCCCTACTCTTTCCCTAGTTGTCCTCTTGTCCTTAAAATACTTATAAAATGCCTTAGGATTTTCCTTTATCTTGCCCGCCAGTGTTATTTCATGTCCCCTCTTCGCTCTCCTCATTACTTTTTTTTTTAAGTACCCCCCCCTACACTTTCTACATTCCTCTAAGGCCTCTGCTGTTTTCAGCACTCTGAACCTGCCATATGCCTCCTTTTTTTTTTCCTGATCCAATCTCTATATCCCTGGACAGCCAGGGTTGCTTGGACCTGTTGGTCCTACCCTTCACCTTAACAGTACATGTTGGCTCTGAACTCTCATTATTTCCTCTTTGAACGGTCATTGCCTGGCCCTTGTATGGGGCGAATGAAATTTGCCACTTATCAGTCCAAGTTGGAGAGTTATCCACGTTCTAATGCATGCTGGCACAGACTGCTTCAGTATCTGAAGCTGTGAATGGCACTGAACACTGTGCAACCAGCAAACATCCACACTTCTGACCTTATGATGAAGCAAAGGCCATAGATGAAGCAGCTGAAAATGTTGGTCCTAGGACACTATCCTGCGGAACTCCTGTAGCAGTCAGTACTAATGCAGACTAGGGATTGCACTGCACTTGAAAACTGTCACCAGATAAAATTTCAAATGGCAAATCTCACATGCCAATCATAGAACATAGAACAGTACAGCACAGTACAGGCCAGGCCAGGCCCTTCGGCCCACGATGTTGTGCCGAACCTTAAATCATGGACAAGAAAATTTCTCTTTGGTGATTCAGGCATCAAGAATCCCGAAATTATGATGCCGCTTTGCAACAAACTCACTTAGCTTTTAGTCTCCACATATTGGATGCCATGACATTGCAGACAGGGACACAAGGCAGGTGCAGTATTCAGGCCATTCTGGGTTAGGAGTGGGAGAGATACATTTATAATGTTACTAACATCAGAGACCAGCAAGAACACATTTGCAAAGCTCTACTTTTTCTGATTTATTATGGTGCAGTTAAGCAGTACAACTCTAACTAAATATGACACCTGAAGTGTGATGGACTTGAACCCTTTGATAAATAAAGACAAATATACAGTTAACTATACAGGGTGGCTTCATTCTATTTTGGTTGCATTTTGTACCAATCCTGGATATCAGCTTGCACGCCCACTGGAAGTGTACTCCAAAACATCAATACTTGATAATAGTCACAGGAGTTTTATGGTCTAGCAGATATCATTTACATTTAATGTGATTAAAACCATGTGTACTAGATTGCAGGCAAAATCTCACCCACAATGCATTTACATTATATTATGAAATGTATTTTTCTTTTGATTATATTTGTCATTAATTTCCTCCTGCTAGTTTCAAATTTAAATTAATACTCTGTGAATATGTTCAAACTTGCACCATGGTTTGCTGTTATAAACTACAGCTTACTGTGTTAACAGTCACTGCACTGATGTTATTGGTGTAATATGGCGCAAATTTATGGGTTAAGTTTAACTGATGGGCCCCTTCTGGATTAGGCCATTGCTGTACTTGATGAGGGGCTCAGGTAACAAATGGAACAGTAAGTCATTGTTAGTATTGTATATTAGAACGTTTTGGTAGTCAGTACATTAAAATTACAGATACAGTTTAAAGAATGTACAGAATCATTGTTTTTAATTGGATTCTCTAAGCCTCAAACTATGAACATTAAGCTCTGAGAGCTGTACAGCAACAGCTCAGCAATATGTCAACAGCTGGATTTCAGAAGTTTTTTAAGCTATGAACTTCTTTCTGCACTCTCCCCAGCATTTTCAAGTAAGTGTGCTCTGCAGTGTATACACCTACACGCACACAGCAAGGTGTTCACAAAATATGAATTTTTACATTTGATAGCTCACAAAACATGTCCCTTTGGTAGTCACTGGCTGTGCGCAGTCAAATCCAATCAAAGAAAAATGCTGAGCAGTCCCAAACATTAGCAAATGTCCACCACAACCCTTTTGATTTCATGTCCAACAGAAGCAAGGGCCAGGCATCCAGTAGACCCAGGACAATACCTGACAGAATGCAACAAATTAAATTCATTGCTGTTACAGGCTGGTGGTGTTTGATCAATGTTTTCAAAAAGCCTGTCCCAGTTACTTTCACATGGGAATGCTATGGACCTCCTTTATGTTAGAATGCATTTACCACTGCACTGAACTATAGTCTTATCAATAGTCACTGATTCTTTGCTCAGTGCAATCAAAGGCCCTAATATGCCATCCCTGTATTCGATGAGGCAGGGTACAGGTATGGTTATTTCTGTTGGAAACAAATATCTGCAGACTCCAAACTCAGATTTCAATGAATTTCAAATTCAGACACCTTAATTAGAGTATATGTGACAAACTAGCAATATCGTTAGGCCTGATCATCAAATTTCTTGCGGCTGGAAAAGAATTTGGAACATGAGGGACAGGATATAGTTATCGCGGTCTATGTAGGAACCAATGACATAGGTAGAACAAAAAGACAAATGAATGATACAGAGAGATAAATGGGTCTGATTTAATAGTCATTAGAGATGTGGCTGCACGATGACCAAGGTTGGGAACTACATACTCCTGAGTACCTGACATTCGAAAAGATAGACAAAATGGAAAAGGTGGGCCGGGCAGGGGGCGGCGATGCTGACTTTGGATAGCCCTGATAACAAAGGACGACATAGAGACAATAGTGAGTAAGGATCTTGGCACAGAATATCAGGAAATAGAACAAATGGCGATAAGAAATAACAAGGGACAGAAAACACTGGTAGCAGTAATTTATAGGCTGCCGAACAGTAGCTATACTTTTGGGCAGAATATTAAATCAAGAAATAAGAGGAGCTTGTAAGAACGATAATGCAATAATTATGGGGGACTTTAATCTTTGCATAGAGGGGACAAATCAAATTGGTGATAGTTATTTGGAGAAGGAGTTCATGGAATGCATTCAAGACAGTTTTCCAGAATACATCATGGAACCAACCAGAAAACAAACTACTTTGGTTCTTATCTTGTATAATGATACAAGATTGATTAGTAATCTCATGGTAAGAGATCCTCTGGGGACGAGCAATCATATGATGAATTTTACATTGCGTTCAAGAGTAATGTACTTAGGTCTAAAATTAGAGACTTAAATAAAACCAATTAATTAGGTATGAGGGGAAAGTTGGGCAAGGTAGATTAGAAAATTAGATTAAAAGATAGGATGGGAGCAAAGCAACCACAAACATTTTTTAAAATGTCACAATTCTCAACAACTACACATTCCATTGAGAAATAAATACTCCACAGGAAAACTGATCCATCCGTGACTAAGAAAAAAGGTTAAGGACAGTTTTAGATGAAAAGAAGAGGCTTATAATGTTGCCAAGAGCAGTAAGCCTGAGGATTAGAAGTCTTAGAAACTAGCAAAGGATGACCAAAAATTAATGGAGGGAAAATAAACTACCAAGAAATATAAAAAATGATTGTAAGAGCTTCTACAGTTATGAGAACAGGAAGAGGGCAGCAAGGGTTAACATGGGTCCTTTCGAAGCTGAGACAGGAGAAATTATAATGAATAAGGAAATGGCAGAAGTGTTAAACAAATATTTTGTATTTATCATCACAGTAGGATGTTAATCTGTTAATTGTGTATGGGGGAGGCGGTGGCGCAGTGGTATGGTCACTGGACTAGTAACCCAGAGACCCAGGATATTGGTCTGGGGACATGGGTTCAAATCCCACCACAGCAGAAGCTGGAATTTGAATTCAAATAAATCTGGAATTAAAAAGCTAGTCCAATCTAGTCTAATCATCTAATGATGGCCATGAAACCACTGTAAATTGCTGCAAAAACCCATCTGGTTCACTAATGTCCATTTGGGAAGGACAACAGATTTCCTTATCTGGTCTGGCCTACATGTGACTCCAGACCCACAGCAATGTGGTTGACTCTTACATGCCCTCCGAAATGGCCTAGCAAGCCACTCAATTGTATTTAACCGCTGCAAAGTCAATAAAAAGGAATGAAACCCAGCATCAACGGCAAACCCAGCCCTGTCGACCCTGCAAAGTCCTCCTTACTAACGTCTGGGAGCCTTTCAAACGTCAGCTGATTAGAATCCAGGACCAGCATGTTCCTGTGAGGAAGAAAGACAAGTTTGGCAAGTTTCGGGAAGCTTGGATAACACGGGATATTGTGAGCCTAGTCAAAAAGAAAAAGGAAGCATTTGTAAGGGCTGGAAGGCTAGGAACAGATGAAGCACTTATAAAGACAGTAGGAAAGAACTTAAGCAAGGAGTTAGGAGGGCTAAAAGGGGTCATGAAAAGTCATTGGCAAACAGGATTAAGGAAAATCCCAAGGCTTTTTATACATGTATAAAGAGCAAGAGCCAGGGAAAGGGTTGGCCCACTCAAGGACAGAGATGGGAATCTATGTGTGGAGCCAGAGGAAATGGGCGAGGTGCTAAATGAGTACTTTGCATCAGTATTCACCAAAGAGAAGGACTTGGTGGATGATGAGCCTAGGGAAGGGAGTGCAGATAGTCTCAGTCATCTCATTATCAAAAAGGAGGAGGTGTTGGGTGTCTTGCAAAGCATTAAGGTAGATAAGTCCCCAGGGCCTGATGGGATCTACCCCAGAATACTGAGGGAGGCAAGGGAAGAAAGCTGGGGCCTTGACAGAAATCTTTGCATCCTCATTGGCTACAGGTGAGGTCCCAGAGGACTGGAGAATAGCCAATATTGTACCTTTGTTTAAGAAGGGTAGCCAGGAAAATCCAGGAAATTATAGGCCGGTGAGCATTACGTCAGTGGTAGGGAAACTATTAGAGAGGATTATTCGGGACAGGATTTACTCCCATTTGGAAACAAACGAACTTATTAGCAAGAGACAGCATGGTTTTGTGAAGGGGAGGTCGTGTCTTACTAATTTGATTGAGTTTTTTGAGGAAGTGACAAAGATGATTGATGAAGGAAGGACAGTGGATGTTATCTATATGGACTTTAGTAAAGCCTTTGACAAGGTCCCTCATGGCAGACTGGTACAAATGGTGAAGTCACACAGGATCAGAGGTGAGCTGGCAAGATGGATACAGAACTGGCTCGGTCTCAGAAGACAGAGGGTATCAGTGGATGGGTGTTTTACTGAATGGAGGGATGTGACGAGTGGTGTTCCGCAGGGATCAGTGCTGGGACCTTTGCTCTTTGTAGTATATATAAATGATTTGGAGGAAAATGTAGCTGGTCTGATTAGTAAGACAACACAAAGGTTGGTGGAGTTGCGGATAATGATGAGGATTGTCAGAGGATACAGCAGGATATAGATCGGTTGGAGAATTGGGCGGAGAAATGGCAGATGGAGTCTAATCCGGACAAATGTGAGGTAATGCATTTTTGGAAGGTCTAATGCAGGTGGGAAGTATACAGTAAATGGCAGAACCCTTAGAAGTATTGACAGGCAGAGAGATCTGGGCGTACAGGTTCACAGGTCACTGAAAGTGGCAACGCAGGTGGATAAGGTAGTCAAGAAGGCATACAGCATGCTTGCCTTCATCGGTCGGGGCATAGAGTATAAAAATTGGCAAGTCATGTTGCAGCTGTACAGAACCTTAGTTAGGCCACACTTAGAATATTGCGTGCAATTATTGTCGCCACACTACCAGAAGGACGTGGAGGCTTTGGAGAGGGTACAGAGGAGGTTTACCAGGATGTTGCCTGGTCTGGAGTGCATTAGCTATGAGGAGAGGTTGGAAAAACTCGGATTGTTTTCACTGGAACGACGGAGGTGGAGGGGCGACATGATAGAGGTTACAAAGTTATGAGCGGCATGGACAGAGTGGATAGTCAGAAGCTTTTTCCCCAGGGTGGAAGAGTCAGTTACTAGGGGACATAGGTTTAAGGTGCGAGGGGCAATGTTTAGAGGGGATGTGCGAGGCAAGTTTTTTTTTATACAGAGGGTGGTGAGTGCCTGGAACTTGCTGCCAGGGGAGGTGGTGGAAGCAGATACGATAGCGACGTTTAAGAGACATCTTGACAAATATATGAATAGGAAGGGAATAGAGGGATATGGGCCCCGGAAGTGCAGAAGGTGTCAGTTTAGGCAGGCATCAAGATCGGCACAGGCTTGGAGGGCCGAATGGCCTGTTCCTGTGCTGTACTGTTCTTTGTCTGGGGTCTTGTGCCAAAGTTGGGAGAGCTGTCCCACAGACTAGTCAAGCAACAGCCTGACATAGTCATACTCACGGAATCATACCTTACAGACAATGTCCCAGACACTGCCATCACCATCCCTGGGTATATCCTGTCCCACCGGCAGGACAGACCCAGCAGAGGTGGCGGCACAGTGGTACACAGTAGGGAGGGAGTTGCCCTGGGAGTCCTCAACATCGACTCTGGACCCCATGAAGTCTCATAGCATCAGATCAAACATAGACAAGGAAATCTTCTGCTGATTACCACCTACCCGCCCTCCCTCAGCTGATGAGTCAGTACTCCTCCATGTTGAACAGCACTTGGAGGAAGCAAGGAGGGTGGCAAGGGCACACAATGTACTCTGGCTGGGGGAGTTCAATGCCCATCACCAAGAGTATCTCGGTAGCACCACTACTGACCGAGCTGGCTGAGTCCGAAAGGACATATCTGCTCGACTGGGTATGCGGCAGGTGGTGAGGGAACCAACAGAGGGGAAAACATACTTGATCTTCTCCTCACCAATCTGCCTGCCACAGATGCATCTGTCCATGACAGTATTGGTAGCAGTGACCACCGCACAGTTGTTGTGGAAACGAAGTCCCGCCTTCACATTGAGGATACTCTCCTTCGTGTTGTGTGGCACTATCACCGTGCTAAATGGGATAGATTTGGAACAGATCTAGCAATGCAAAACTGGGCATCCATGAGGTGCTGTGGGCCATCAGCAGCAGCAGAATTGTACTCAACCACAATCTGTAACCTCATGGCCCAGTATATCCCCCACTCTACCATTACCATCAAGCCAGGAGACCAACCCTGGTTCAATGAAGAGTGCAGGAGGGCATGCCAGGAGCAGCACCAGGCATACCTCAACCTGGTGAAGCGACAACACAGGACTATCTGCACGCCAAACTGCGTAAGCAGCATGCGATAGACAGAGCTAAGCGATCCCATAACCAACAGATCAGATCTAAGCTCTGCAGTCCTGCCACATCCAGCCGTGAATGGTGGTGGACAATTAAACAACTAACTGGAGGAGGTGGCTCCACAAATATCCCCATCCTCAATGATGGGGGAGCCCAGCACATCAGTGCGAAAGGTAAGGTTGAAGCATTTGCAACAATCTTCAGCCAGAAGTGCCGAGTTGATGATCTATCTCGGCCTCCTCCTGAAGTCCCCAGCATCATAGATGACAGACTTCAGCCAATTCAATTCACTCTGTGTGATATCAAGAAATGACTGAAGGCACTGGATATTGCAAAGGCTATTGGCTCTGATAATATTCCGGCAATAGTACTGAAGACCTGTGTTTCAGAACTTGCCGCACCCCTAGCCAAGATGTTCCAGTACAGCTACAACACTGGCATTGACGCTGCAATGTGGAAAATTGCTCAACTATGTCCTGTACACAAAAAGCAGGACAAGTCCAACCCTGCCAATTACCGCCCCATCAGCCTACTCTCAATCATCAGTAAAGTGATGGAAGGTGTTATCACCAGAGGCATCAAGCGACACTTGCTTAGCAATAACCTGCTCAGTGACGCTCAGTTTGGGTTCCGCCAGGGCCACTCAGCTCCTGACTTCATTACAGCCTTGGTTCAAACAAAGACAAAAGAGCTGAACTCAAGAGGTGAAGTGAGAGTGCCTGCCCTTGACATCAAGACAGCATTTGACCGAGTATGGCATCAAGGAGCCCTAGCAAAACTGAGGTCAATGGGAATCAGGGGGAAAACCCTCCGCTGGCTGGAGTCATACCTAGCGCAAAGCAAGATGGTTGTGGTTGTTGGAGGTCAATCATCTGAGCTCCAGGACATCACTGCAGAAGTTCCTCAGGGTAGTGTCCGGGTCCTAACCATCTTCAGCTGCTTCATCAATGACCTTCCTTCAATCATAAGGTCAGAAGTGGGGATGTTCGCTGATGATTGCACAATGTTCAGCACCATTTGCGACTCCTCAGATACTGAAGCAGTCCGTGTAGAAATGCAGCAACACTTGGACAATATCCAGGCTTGGGCTGATAAGTGGTAAGTAACATTCATGCCACACAAGTGCCAGGCAATGACCATCTCCAACAAGAGAGAATATAGCCATCTCCCCTTGACAGTCAATGGCATTACCATCGCTGAATCCCCCACTATCAACATCCCAGGGGCTACCATTGACCAGAAACTGAACAGGAGTAGCCATATAAATACCGTGGCTACAAGAGCAGGTCAGAGGCGAGGAATCCTGCGGCGAGTAACTCACCTCCTGACTCCCCAAAGCCTGTCCACCATCTACAAGGCACAAGTCGGGAATGTGATGGAATACTCTCCACTTGCCTGGGTGGGTGCAGCTCCAACACTCAAGAAGCTCGACATCATCCAGGACAAAGCAGCCCGCTTGATTGGCACCCCATCTGCAAACATTCACTCCCTCCACCACCGACGCACAGTGGCAGCAGTGTGTACCATCTACAAGATGCATTGCAGTAATGCACCAAGGCTCCTTAGACAGCACCTTCCAAACAGGCGACCTCTACCAACAAGAAGGACAAGGACAGCAAATGCATGGGAACACCACCACCTGCAAGTTCCCCTCCAAGTTACACACCATCCTGACTTGGAACTATATCGCCATTCCTTCACTGTCGCTGGATCAAAATCCTGGAACTGCCTTCCTAACAGCACTGTGGGTGTACCTACCCCACATGGACTGCAGCAGTTCAAGAAGGCAGCTCACCACCACCTTCTCAAGGGGAATTAGGGATGGACAATAAATGCTGGCCTGGATCCCTTGAATGAATAAATAAAAAATTGTTTCATTATATGCAGGTGGAGAGTGCTAATGGGGTCTTACT
Organism: Heterodontus francisci; assembly: GCF_036365525.1. Lineage (NCBI taxonomy): Eukaryota > Metazoa > Chordata > Chondrichthyes > Heterodontiformes > Heterodontidae > Heterodontus > Heterodontus francisci. Next base: position 80,765,304 of record NC_090392.1, on the reverse strand, counting down.
TGAGCACTTATAAGCAGACACTTACTGAGACTCATGAAGGGCTTTTATTATGGCAAAAGGTTTGAGTGGGTTGTTGGTGTGCACAAGTTACATCAATTGTCCAGCAAGTCTTTACCTGTCTTTTTTTTTGTATGTTCCCATACAAGACTGTCCAGCAACAAAAGAGATCACATTCCAGATTTGAGCCCAGGTGCCAGTGGTGAAGGACCAATGTCTAAGCTAATGTGCAAAACAGTTCCCTATGAAGGGTTTTAAAGGAGGCTTTTGAAGACAGGAACACAATAATGTACTGATTGTGAGAGATTCTGGACTAGCAACTCATAAGTTGAGAATTTAAATCCCACCATTGGGCTTGTACTAAGAAAACAAAACCATGAAAACTGCCAGCTTGTCATAAATATCTAACTGGAATAATTTATTCCTTCCTGGTCTGACCTACACATGACTTTAGTCTATACCACGTGGTAGACTTGTAATGCTACAAGCATCAGAGGAACTAGAGATGTGCAATAAGTGTGGTCTTGCTAGCAATGCCCACATTGGAGAACAAATATAAAAGCACAGGAAGGAAGGCAGTGAGCCAGTAAGATCTTGGGGAAAGTACCAGAGAACAGGAATATAGTTACTGAACAAATAGCTGCCAGTGGTGGAACAAAGGGATTTGGCAATGTGAAAGTAGGGGGAGACTGGCTTAGGGAATCATGGGATACTTGGCGTAACTTGGGTCCCTGAAACTTGAGAAAAGCTTTCCTGTTAGACACCCGAACCACATGAATAACCTAATCAAGAGGTTGACGAGGTGAATCATATAATCAAGGCTGGATGGGATTAGGGAAGACAGTAGATGGGAGATGATGTAATTAAATAAACAGCTTGTCAAGTAAACCTCATGTGAACTGTATGAAATGACTGCTCAAACACTGTACCAGTAGAATCCCTCCGATCATTCGAGAGATTAGGACTTCTCCTTGCATGCGCGTAATAAAGATTGCTCGTTTGGACAAGACATCCAACTCTCAAGGCGTTTTTGGGTACTGGGGCAAGACCTCACCCTTACAAGAAGTAGATTTTTACTGATTACACAAGCATGCTTTCTCACAGAGGGAACACTGGCACTAACTTGATGTGCTTAACAATCTGCATCTGTACTGACAGATTCTGTTACTCCCTTGTTAGCTGCTTGAAAGAGAGGAATATGAAAGGACACGAGGAGTAAACAAGAGATCGGTCAAATTCAACCATGTGGAGAAAAGCACCAGTGCAAACTTCATGGGCCAAATGGCCTGTTCCCGTATTGCAATATTCCATGATTCCATAATTCTACAGAAGCATGACAAAAACTTGGCAGGTGGAGTTCAATGTGGGAGAGTGTGAGGTTAGGGTAGCAAAAATAAAAAGGCAGATTATTTAGATGGAGAAAGACTACAAAATACTGCAGTACAGCAGGACCTGGGTGTTCTTGTACATGAAACACAAAAAGTTAGCATGCAGGTGCAGTAAGTAATTAGGAAGGTAAATGAAATTTTGGCCTTTATTGCTAAGGGGATTAGAGTTTAAAAATAGGGAAGTCTTGTTACAACTGTACAGGGTGTTGGTGAGGCTGCACCTGGAGTACTGCGTACAGTTTTGGTCCCCGTATTTAAGGAAGGATAGACTAGCATTGGAGGCAGTTCAGCAAAGATTCACTAGGCTGATTCCTGGGATGAAGGGGTTGTCTTATCAAGAACGGCTAAACAGGTTCGGCCTTTATTCATTGGAGTTTAGAAGAATGAGAGGTGATCTTAGAGAAACATATAAGATTCTAAGGAGGCTTGACAGGGTAGATATTGAGAAGATGTTTCCACTGGTGGGGGAATCTCGAACTGGGGATACAGTTACAGAATAAGGGGTCACACATTTAAAAGGGAGATGTGAAGGAATTTCTTCTCTCAGAGGGTGGTGAATCTCTGGAATTCTCTACCTCAGAGTTGTGGAGGCTAGGTCACTAAATGTATTTAAAGAAGTAGACAGATTTTTGAAATCTCGGGGAGTCGAGGGTTAAGCGGAGCAGGCCCGAAAATGGAGTTGAGGCCTGGGACAGATCAGCCATGATCTTATTGCATGGCGGGGCAGACCTGAGGGGCTGAATGGCCTACTCCTGCTCCTATTTCTTATGCTGTTACATAAAATTTCTAGATCTCGACTTTCTTAACCCACATTACGTCATCTAGTAATGAGTTTGGTGGAGAATGCAGATAGTGCTTTAAGACATTGTAATATTGCATTATGTTGAGTAATGTTAGTAACATTCATTAAAATCTCAGATAAGGAAATTTCATACAAATAGATTAACTGTTACCAATGTTATACAGCATAATTTTAAATCCCAAGAATCAAATTCTGTGACACTAGTATCAGAATTAAATGAGCAGTGAGTGCAGGCTGTTATGCACCAGTGAGTAGTCATGACAATATGTGGCTCAAAGGCAGTAACACACCCCTTACCACTCTCCTCCACCTCACCCCTAAACATACAAGTGGTATAACTAAAGGTCCATGGTTATTGGGATATCAGATGACCTCAAAAAGGTTTAACTGCAGCCTACCCAATACAAGGGTTGGTCTTTGAAAGACTTTTTAAAATCTTACTTTGCATGAATACTTCAAATGTAATCATATAAAGACCCTTCCAACTCAGCTACATGAACTCTAATCCTGGAGCTTTTTTTTTAAATCCCTAGTTTTTTTTTAAAAATGAGGTCACTACATTTCTGCACTCTTTTGTTTACGGATATTTCCCCTCTTCAATCAATTTGGAGTGGAGAAGAAACAGAGAGGCCAGAGTTTTCCACTTTGTGCTCACAAGGCCAAATCTTCCACTTCAATTGGAGGCAAAACATTACAGACTCATATCAGAAGCAGAACACCTTGGCTGGAATGGAATATTTGGAGAGCAGTCAATTTGAGAAACTTTTTTTGAACGGCCATTTTAAGAAACATCTCTATCTCGAAGAATATTAATAACAGAATACCACTCCTTTAATTCAGCCCCTTTGTTTCCATTCACTGTCATAAAATGAGCAAGTCAGGAAAGCAAGCCCTTTGCAGCCTGAGAAATTTGGCCCATTTGGAGGTAGGTGGAACACAACTGTATTGTCCTTGGGCCAGCCACATTTGAAAAGGCAAGCCTGGCAGTTAACAGGTAGCACCAATCTCCATGTTTGTCTTCACAGCAGGATGCTTAAACAAACAATTTCATTTGACAGTACAACATTGCTCTTAATACCTTTGCAATGCTAAATTAAGTTACTTTCTTCATTTTTCCTGCTAGGTTTTCTCCAGCCACATGGATAAGATATAATGACTCCTTAATCCACTACAGATATTGCCTATATAGTTTCAGATCAGCAGATAGCCTGTATTAGTTTCCTCCATTTCTAAACAAAACAAACACAAAGAATGTGGGTGGTTCCACACAACAGCAGGACCAAAAAATAAAACCAGAACAAACACAAAGCTATGGGGATTTAGCCTTGGGTCTCAAACCCATGACAGAATCTCAGAATCGTTACAGTGGAGAAGGAGGCCATTCGGCCCATTGTGTCCGCACTGGCTCTCCGTAACAGCAATTCACTCAGTCACAATTCAAATATAGTGGGCTTCCTGCTATAGTGGTGTGAACTACAATGAATGAAACAGACAGCACATCATTGGAAAATGGATAATGGAAGCTGTAGTAGGACCAAGTCCTACAATGAGTAACATGAAAAATAAAACTGGACTAGTGGCAATCTGCAACTTTTACAGTGACTGGCACAGGTCCAGTTATCAGAGAGACAGATGTGGCCAGTGTAGTCGAGGAACTGACAATCCTTGCCTGCCAAACAGGATTACATGGCTAATCTTAATGAAACTATTCACTCACATGGGGATGATTAAATAACCCTTGCAAAGTCCAGATGTGCCCATAGCAGCCAAGAGGCTTTATCTAAATTCAACACAAGGGGTCAACAATTCTTTTAAAATTCCTTTGGTGGGCAGCGAGGGTGTTATTGGAAGAGGAGGGCAGTAATGGATTAGAAATAATGAGAAAGTTTTACTCCTTGAATGTTTTTGTAATCTCCCAAGTGTCACCTTAGACACAGAAGCACTGCACACAATGAAAGAACATTAAAACACAAAGATGCTTTAGACAATCAATCCTAAAAAGACTTACATATTCATACTTTGAACAAGATCAAAGGGTTTGCGTAGTTTACATGTCGAATAATGGATGCCTTAGAGTGAGGTACAGTTGCCACAGATTCATGTTGCCACAATGCATAAAGGTTGAGAGGATAATTTACAGCACACAAATGAACATAGCCCAACTGCTTCATGCCAGCATTTATGCTCCACACAAGGCTCCTCCCACCCTACTTCATCCTACCCTGTCAGCACATCTTTCTACTCCTTTGTCTCTCATGTACTTATCTAGCTTCTCCTTAACATCTATGCTTTCACCTCAACCACTCCTGCAGTGATGAGTTCTAAATTCTCACTACTCTGGGTAAATAAATTTCTCCTGAATTTTCTTATTAGATTAGTGACCACCATTTATTTATGATGGCTAGTTTTGGACTCCCCAAGTGGGAACATACTCCCTACATCTGCCCTATCATACCCCTTCAAAATTTTAAAGACCTCCAATCCTCACCCCTCAGCCTTCTCTAGAGCAAAGAATTTCAGTTTGTTTAGTCTTTCCTGATTATTGCACCCTCTCAGTGCTGTATCATTCCTGTAAATCTTTTTTTACACTTCAACAATGTAACATGAAAAGTCTGCGATTCTCCATTACCTGCTACTTTTCACAACATGAAATTTTCAGATTTGGGTCTATTTTTGTGCTGACAGTCAGTGTGAGCAATTATCTGAGCACTCCAAGCTGTTACAGAATGACATTCACAATGGAAGAGTACCAACCCTCAAGTTTATAATCGAAAAACAGTTTACCATTAATTAGCCAGAACCTCCATGACCTGTAGATGTACAAAACCTAACCATTATTGGAAGCATTGACTTTATTTTATTTAGTTTATTTGCACTAGACATGTACAAGTGCTTGCTGAGGAAATTATCTGCATCTATATGAACTGAGACACAAATTGAAATAAAAAGCCTCAAGGAAAAGCATTTCACATTCCATAAAAGACTTTTACAAGAATGAAGGAAGTATCACCTAAGGAAGTAATCAACTTCTAGGACTTTTCTGCTAACTCAACTCCCTCATTTCAATATAGAATAAATTTTTAATTTTACCTAATTAAAGATACCAGCTCATATTCTCTCTCTCCCGCCTGCCACTGCCACCGCCACCACCCCTCTCCCCACCAAGCCATCATGGAAGGGGCGGCACAGTGGCGCAGTGGTTAGCACCGCAGCCTCACAGCTCCAGGGACCCGGGTTCAATTCTGGGTACTGCCTGTGCGGAGCTTGCAAGTTCTCCCTGTGACCGAGTGTGTTTTCGCCGGGTGCTCTGGTTTCCTCCCACTGCCAAAGACTTGCAGGTGATAGGTAAATTGGCCATTGTAAATTGCCCCTAGTGTAGGTAGGGAATATGGGATTACTGTAGGGTTAGTATAAATGGGTGGTTCTTGGTCAGCACAGACTCGGTGGGCCGAAGGGCCTGTTTCAGTGCTGTATCTCCAAACAAATAAATCTCTCGCTGAAATACAGTTCTACAGGTACCTTACCCAAGAGCCTATTCTTCACGTCAGAACACAAAAAGCTAGTGACAGCAGATCACTCTACTATATCAGCACCACAAATCCGATCCTGGCCTTATTGGATACAAACAAATTTGCCACAAGGGTCACCAGATAACATTCAGGAGCAGAGACTTCCCCTTGCTAACCCAAAGGTGCAGGGGCTAATTGCAGCATTCCAATTGCTGTCCTGATAATTAAAAATGGGATTTTATGGTTATTTTGTTTAACATTGTCCAGTGCCTTTGCCCACTAGGCCATTAGATGAGTGGCCCTCTCATACGTGTGGTCACATACTGATGTACTTACCTGAAAAAGTCGAGTGAAAATGTCAAATTCAAAGACAGAGATGAAGTCATTACATGTCAGATCGATAGTAGATTTCAAGGCCATTGCCTCCAGACCAGAGGTAATTGGGTGAACGTCATGTAAGGCTTGTCGAAAAACCTTCCAGTGAACGATCGTCCTGACACAGGGAGAAGACACAGATCAATCATCACACAAATTACAAAATGAAACAGTATGGAATGTAGAAGGTTCTACAGTAGCATAAGGCCACTCGGATCTACTACAAATATGTCTTAATTTACAAGCTACAATGGTGCCAGTAGTCCTGAATGGCTATCTTTTAACAGCACCAGTCAATCAATTTTATTATTTGGCAGGCTATAAAATAGTGTTCATACTATTTTGTACAGGAGTGTAGCAGACATTGGACACACAGTTCTCCTACTGTGAACTGCACTGTATAGATGACCCTACCTCATGGGACCTCTGACATTGTGGACCCACAAAATTGTGGCTCAGTGTGTACTTGCTAACAACAACAATGCGATTTTAAAAAACCTGAGGAAACTGAAAAGGGAAGATGGAAAAGGCAAGATACTAGTGGGCAGTAAATGTTCTCTCCACCAACTTGTCCCACAAAGTACAAAGCACTCGCAGCTCCTAGGTTGCTAAATAAATCAGTCTTCATAAGAATGCCCGTGCATCACAGAGTTACATTTTTTGATTTCCCTTTCCCTCCTCCCTAGGAGGAAATACCTGAGCTGCACATTTTGATTCTCCATAAATGCATGACTTAAATTCATAATTTGCTGTGCAAGGAAATTATTGACTACCAAAATGACCCCACATCCTGCTAACTTGCTGCAGAGTGTGCTGGAGCTCCAACACAGATTAAAAGCAGCTTATGGGGTAGGTCACACCCAACCTTGTGGTCTCCTATCTAGGTTAAGTACAAATACAGATGTTCCATGTCCAACTCCCATGCACTACTGATTTAGCTCATCTCTGATGGTACAGCAATTGCAGCATGATAATATGGGATGCTGAGGTCAGTTTATAAGGGAAAATTGATACTGGTTTCCAGTTTTGACTGATATCCAAAGCGAGAAATACATGGACCTCAGGTGTATCAGGACCTGGGTCGATTCTGATGTCCTCTGCAGTGAAATAGCCTGTTGGCACTCATTGTGTCGGATGACACAAAGAATGACCAGTTGGACAAAGTACCACAGGCAACCAACACTCGCAGAATCAATGCATTAATAGTGGAGGACAGAAGAGGGGAGGAAAAAAAAAATGGGGAAAAGATTTTAAATAAAAATGCTGTGGGAAAAAAAATAGCTGGAGTTGACATTATTGTATATTATAGGTCAGCACTAACATACACCAGAAACCTGAACATCTACAGCTTTGGAAATGGGAGCTATGCAATTAGCTACGTGTTGCAACTTGCAGAAACAGCAGCCTAGATAAAACTAGATGCACAAGATTATTAAGAACAACAGCCCCAGTAGCTGAGAATATAACACAATGGTTCAAGTAAGTGTCTCTGCCAGATGTCAATTTAATTAGAATTTAACTGACAGCAATTTTTTTTCTAACATCTCAGGGGCAGGTATGCCTTCTAAATTTTGGCTACCCATACCCAATCTACACAGACATTTCACATCCGTACAGTAATTGTCACTGTTAAGTGATCTCATCGTGGAACACTCGAGCTCAGTCAGTCTGCAGCAGCAAGCAACAAAGCAGCATTGAAAGTCACAGCACAAGCTTGCTGATAGCTTTCTACAGTGCATAACAAGTCCTATAAGGAAAGATGCAAAACTGAACTCGGTGATAGGTAATGAAGCAAAGTAGGTTAGCAACATGACAGACAGAAAAAAGTTAAGGATGAGTAATCATAGCAAAATTAGTGTCAAAGTTAAAATAAAAAACAATCAATAATAAAGTTGATTGATTAGAGACGGGTGAGCTACAGATTGGCCCATCACTGGGGCCTGAAACTGCTCACTCTCAATTCCTGACAAACCTGCAAGCTAATGAAGATAGTAGACCTAGCTAGAGGAGCAACAGGAGCTCAGTGCTAAGGCATAACCATCCTGTTGCCAATCCTTACTGAAGCTAGACAGGTTGAGTTTGAGTGGATGTTCCATTTCAGACAAACAGAACCTCTATCTGATTGTATTTCTCAGTAGCTTGGTTTGGAGACTCTTAGGGGTCTTTTCACACTTTCATATTTCTAGTTCAGATTTTGGAGTGGTATCTGGGCATCAAGCTCCCTGTATTAACACTATTCACACTAGCTCAGTTAACCCAGGGAAGAATCACAGACCCACATTTTTTTGCATGTACACAAATCTGAACAGCTGGCATCCTGCTCTCCAAACTTTAATAAGCACCAATGCAAGAAGGAACACACCGGATGTTGATGAGTTTCTGCACATCTCAGACACCTGGTCAACCAAATAAATTATGAATGTTAACCAACTGTTGATAGCAGCACACTATAATCTGACCACATTCCTCAGCCCATGAAATATAAATGAATTGGCCAAGTTCCATTCTACACATGGGCAAAGCAAAACATGGTAAATATTAAATAGAGCCATATGCCATCACTGACACTGGGAAAAATCCTAAGCCGAACAAACATTCCTGTGCAGGTGGAAAGGTGTGGTCAATCACATTTCAATCAAAAAAAATTTGTTTATATCCATGGTGCATAAACAGATACCTACTGTTATATCTGTCACCATGTGGCCCCAACATCATGACACATTTGCCATTTTGCTGCAGGTGCTTTATTCGGTCACTTTGACCCTTTTTATAAATATTAAGACTTGTTTTTATATAGCACCTTTCAAGATTTCACGATGTCCCAAAGCACTTTACAGCCAATGAAGTACTATTTGAAGTGTAGTCACTGTTGTAATGCAAGAAACATGGCAGTCAATTTGCGCACAGCAAGCTCCCACAAACAGTAAAGTAATAATGACCAGATAATCTGTTTTACTGATAGTGGTTGAAGGATAAATGTCATATATAAAACAAATCTCAGCGTATACCCTCCATATTTTTTCTACGGTTTAAAACAAAGTGATTATTTTAGGTACTGACAATGAAACACTAAAAGCAGGTCAGCTGTCACAGATTCTACAGACAATTGTAACATCGGGCTCTACTTTTAGAATATGACCAGATAATGTCTGTAATATATGTAATTATATAAAGTCTATAATCTTGATAATTACTGTTAAACATGTAGCTAAAACAGCTATTTGCCATGATCACACAGCCCCAATATTGGATTAGCTACCATTTGTATGATAGTAATTATTAACTTCAAAAAATAGGTACCATAGCATTGCCTTCAGATTGACAGCATAAAGAGCTCCTGCCATAAAAGTGATTAATCTTAAATCTCCAAGGTCAGTTTGACTTAAGCTAAAAGTTTCCTTAAAAATACATAAATTTTTATGGAGTTGCAGTACATGCTACTTATTGCAACCTTTTGTATATGAGAATGTCAACAACCCTGTTCAATTTATGAATTCTGAATTTGCTGCAAGCACACAAGAATGATTAAGCAAAAACCATTAGGCTCAACAAGCCTGTCCATTTTTGACTGATCTGAACTCCACAAAACTCTTTCTCACTGCATCGTTCAAACATTTGCTCCAGAAATTAAGGGTTTCTTAAATCCATTTACCCTGTTCCCTTCAATAGTCTTCACTGGTAACCAGAAGTCTATATTTTTAATAGTCCACTCGTTCCTTGGTTTCTTCGAACTTCCTTACTTTAAAAAAAAAATTTTTTGGACCCTTGTCCATAAAATGACCAATTTTCTTGGATTGACTGTTATGACCAGGTGAGAAAGAGGTCCAGGGTTCCCTTTCAGCCTTCACCTGGTCTTACTGTAATTTTAAACACACAGTTTTTAGCTGCCCCTTGGTGAATCCTTGTTCACCACTTTCCAATTATAAGGCAAAGAAACTAGCACACAGAAGTTTTCTTAGGTTTAAAGAAGATTGAAATTTATTAAACTTAAATTCTAATTCTGTTAACGCCTACAGATACACAACGGCATATGCATACGTATTACACACATGCAGATAGGGATAGAAAGAGAAGAAAAATAAAGTGGAAAAGTTTGAGGCAATCTCTGAAGAGGGGTTTTTGTTACAGTACTTCGAGCTCGCTGTAGAATCCTCGATTGTAGGTAGATCTTGCTTTTTGTTGGGGCCCAGTATTCTTATTAAACCTTGTTCACTGTAGGAGACTTTTCTCTCTTGGGGTTCATGTGTCTTCAGTGGGTTTTGGAATTCCACGAGAAAGAGATGGGAATGGACAGGAGAGGTTGTGGCAGGCCAGCCAGGGGAGGCCTTTTCAATCCAGAAGCAAAACGCTTACTTTTTAAACTGTTTGCACAAATTCAAAAAACTCAGGTTGCCCAGTGGGTTAGTCATGTGATTAGCTGGTTTGACCATGTCTGCCTGTGTATTCGGCCATCTTAGCAGTCAACCTGGAATACAAGCTCCCCCATCTTCAACGTCTGGTGATCAAGTCTATTGTGGGTTGAATGTCAGGGAATGGCTGCTTTGTCCTTCCAAATACCGTCTGTCAATATGCAAATGTTTTTCCCAGCCACAGCTGATCTGTTCAATAAGTCCTCTCCTCACTCCAGTAACAGTTTAAAATCAATGTTCATGACAAAATTAATGTGTCTCATTCTTGGCCCGGGGGGTCCTAGCAGGATACCTCTACACCCAGCGGAATGAAGTGCGAATTGAGATAAAGCGCACTTCATTAAAAGGGTCGAAAAAAATGTAAGATACAGAAAAAAACATGCATTTCTTTTATTCATTCCCATTCATTCATAAATCCTAAAACTTATTACAGCCTGTCTTCTCTTGGTGCTAGCGCTGCTTTAATTGCCCTTTTTGGCATCCCAAAAAACATGTGGGTTTTTTTTGGGATGGGGGGAGAAGTTTCTCTTCCATTTGCCCATTTCCATGGCTGCCTAGGGTCTTTGTTCCTGCTGAGGTAATTTTTTTGGTAAATGAGTCAGTAGTAGCGGGTCTATCCTGAATTCTCTTTCAGTGCTTTGCTGAGTCAAAGATTTTTGACTTCAGGGGATGGGTGGTTCCCTTTTTTTCTGACTCTGGGGGAGGATTCTTTTCTAATCTCCCCTTTGTCCCAGAGGACACTCCTGCCTGCAGGGGTTTGTGCAAACTCTGCTGCACTCCCCTGTGGCACTTCGACTAGGTGAGGCATCACCCTCATGGTTTCTCTGCCCCGGAGAGGTCTTTCTTTGTCTCTGCAGGTTCCTGTAAATGCTATTAGCCACTCTAGTGGGCTGCTTCTAGTGTTTGCATTTACACAGGAAGATATGGGGTCTAACTTTTCACATTTTCCTGGGTTGGCTGACCAGGCAGTAGGGGTTTTCATCCAGGATTCCTCCCAGACATCCTTTAACTTACCCTCTTGGTCACTTTTTCCCCTTCTCTTTCTAACCTTTTGCCAGCCTTGGGCATGCTTATCCCCTTTTGTTCTCAGCAGGGGTCCCTTACAGTTCACTAGCCCTTTGCTGGAGGGTCCTCCTGACACCAGTACAGGACTTAGGGGTGCAGGTTTCACTGTAGGTTGGGGTTTCCCCTCAACCTGGCAAATATGGCAACTCCTGCAGTACTCCACCACGTTTGTGGAGTTTTGGCCAGTCAAACTGCTGTCTTATGCGGGCTTTGGTCTTTCGTATACCGGCATGGACAGCCACTGTAGTCTCGTGAGCCATTCTTAATATTTCTCTCCGGTACCTCTGCGGCACCACGAACTGGTAAACCACTGTCCACTCCCCGCTCTCAGGTCAGTGAGAAGAACTCCATTTCCTCATCAGCATCTCATTCTTTAAATATTAGCAATCAGGGAGTCCCTCCGCTTCACATTCAGACTGGGAAGTCTGTGCTAACTCTCGCAATACTGGGTCAGCTCGCTGAGCCTCAGCTAGGGAAAATCCATTTAATTCATTTCCTGGGTCTCCAAACATTCCAAAGAAAGTCTCAGACAGGCAGAACTCATGGTCATCTGCCTGCAGTGCCAATGCAGTCTCCTCTGGGGCAGCTGTTTTGATCTTGGCCTGATCCGCTACACATTCAGGGAAACTGCAGGGGTCCGTCTCCTGCCACTGCCCCGTCTCTCTGACCTCCTGCGGCCTTTCTTTCACTACTGTGGGGGCTACCACCTTCACCCCCACCAGATCATTATCTAGGAGGTCAACCCCATCCACAGGCAAACTAGGGACAATCCCTACGGTCTCCGGTCCCGAAACTAGGTCGCACTCCAGGTGCACCCAGTGTAAAGGTACAGGCATACACTGCCCTTAAATACCGTTCACCATTTTGGTGTTCACTGCACTCTCTGGGGGAAAGGTCAGGCCTTTTCCCAGTAAAAAGGATCAAGTGACTCGTGTCCCTGAGAATCACTATGGGCTTGTTTGTTCCACTTGAGGGTATGGGGTTACTTTCCCTTCAGACACAAAACTCTGATAGCCTTCAGGAATCCTATTAAATTTTCCTGCGCTTGCAGCCGTAAGCTTCCTGCGTCTCACTCTTACTGCAGTTAAAGCCACAGCTTGTTCTGCTGTGCTTTCCATCAGGTTTCCTTCTTCACTGAGCAGGTGTACCCTGATTAACCCTACAGGTTTTCCCTTTAGTTTCCAGCAGTCAGCTTTTAAATGCCCTGCTTTATTGCAAAGGAAGCACACAGGTCTCCGGGTCTCACTCTTGCTTACAGCACTTTCCTTTTTGGCTAGAGGCGGCCCCCGTGTCTCCTGCTTTCCTTTCTCTCCCAGGACAGCTTGGGCTCCTATCACCTTCCCACCCTTTGTCCTTTTCGGATTTGTGGGGGTGACTAGGAAAGGTTGTCCCCTGGGAAACCGACATTAATTAAAGCAAACTCAACGGCCAGAACGGCTGCTTACCAGGCTCTCTGAACCCACTGCTCCTCCACATGAGTCTTTATGTAGAGCGGGAGAGAGTGTTTAAATTCCTTGAACAGAATTACTTCTCTGATATTCTCATAACTGAGCTGCACTTTAAGAGCCCTCAGCCACCAGTCAAAAGCCAGCTGCTTACATCTTTTAACTCCAGATAAGATTGATTAGCTTGCTTCTTGAGGGATCTAAACTTTTGGCGATAGGATTCGGATACTAATTCATATGCCCTGAGGATAGCATTTTTGGTCAGTTCATAATTTGATGAACTCTCATCTGGCAACAGGGAATAAACCTCATTGGCTTTTCCAGTTAGCTTGCTTTGCAGTAAAAAAAACAAAGAGCAGGTCTCAGATGGCCATTTTAGCTGCTTTGCCAGTTTCTCAAAGGACAAAAAAAATCCCTCCACATCTTCCTCATTGAATTTTGGAATTAATTGAGCTAGTTTTTACAATTCTGTATCCAGCCCTGAATTACGCTCCTCCATATTGGCCATGCTTTCACTGGGGTTACTCTGTCGCCCCTAGTTAACTCAAGCTGCTTCAGCTCTCTTTCTTCGCATTCTTTCTGGAATATTCTCCTCCTCTCTCGTTCCTTCTCCTGTCTTTCATTTTCGTCATGTTCCTTCTAGAATGCTCTTTCTCTCTCCCTCTCTCTTTCCTCTGTTCCAATTGTATCTTTGCTAACAATACCCTGTCGGAGTCTGCTTCTAACCCTGTTTCTGCTTCTTCAGATTCAAAGGAAAAACGCTTGGCCACTAGTCTTAGGAGTTCAGACTTCCTAGCTTTGTCACACAGTGATCCCACACTGCTCAGCCATTTTCCTCAACTCCTCCGTAGACTGTGCTTTTAACTTATCCCAAGTACTTCACCCTGGATTGGAGAACTACTAGCTTCAGTTGCAGACATGTTCGTATTCAAGCAAATACAACCACAAGAAAGCCTGCATTACTCTTGCTCTTTTCCAATTGGTAGCAATTTGGCTTCCCACTTCCAACGTCTCTCGTTTGTCTATGGGTAAAATTCCGGACTAGCATCCAAATTTCTGTTACAACCAGGTGAGAAAGAGATCTAGGGTTCCCTTTCAGCCTTCACCTGGTCTTACTGTAACAGGGTTTAATTTTAAACGCACCATGTTTTTAGCTCCCCCTTGGTGAATCCTTGTTCACCGCTTTCCAATTATAAGGCAAAGAACCCAGCACACACAAGCTTTCTTAGGTTTAAAGAAGAAAGATTGAAATTTATTAAACTTAAACTCTAATTCAGTTAACACTTACGGATATACAGACACGTCCACGCTAGCACGCATACGTGATACACAAGCAGATAGTGTTACGACCAACCATTCAAGACAAAGCCCCCAAATCAAAATATATGATTGATTGCGGTGGGAGAAACGCACTGTTGATTCAGTCCCACCCCTCCAAAGATCGCCTAACATATTTTAAACATTCCAAATTAAAGACCCATACAAACTGTACCATCTATTAACCCCGAATGAGGCTAACCAAACCAGGTGTCTTTAGATCAACAAATCAACTGTTTAATTAGAAAAACTAAATTCTTAAACAGTACTAAGATATAAACAACATTTAAAATAGAAAAATGTGTCCTTGCAGATTTACGCTCCTGCCTAAGTGGACTCTTCCAACGCGTAACAGTCCAAGGTTGTTTGAAGTCCTCACAGCTGTCCGATGGGGGGAGAAAAGGTTCTTCAACAGTCCGTAGTCTAGTTCAGCAGTTCAACTGATGCTCTTCTTTTCCAGCGATGAATTTCAGCAATTACAATTCAGTAGTTAAAGGAATTTGGTTATTTTCATTTAAGAAATGAATCCGGCTTAACATCAGAATTCTGAGAGTATAGGGCTTAAATAAACCGAGAGAGAGCTCTCTTTTCCTTCAGCATATGTTGGCAGCCAGTCTGTGCGTGTATCTGTTAACTGTGTTACAAAAGCCAGTTTTTCAGCTAGTTTCAAACGTCAATCGGCAACATTGTATCTTTGTCCTTATTCTCCAAACGGCTGTATCCTACGGCAACGAGCATGCATATTTGAAGCTGGCTGTATCCTATGGCAATGAGAATGCATCCTTTGACTCAGTCCCTGGAGCTTGCTGCCTTAAAGCAGCACTGATCCTGTTACAGCCTTAAAGGCACACTGCATACTTCCCAGAAAAGAAAAAAAAATTACACGAACAATAGGGACAGAAAGAGCAGAAGAAAAATAAAGTGGAAAAGACTGAGGCAATCTCTGAAGAGGGGTTCTGTTACAGTGCTTCGAGCTTGCTGTACAGACCTTGATTGTAGGTAGATCTTGCCTTTCGCTGGGGCCCAGTATTCTTATTAAACCTTGTCCGCTGTAGGAGACTTTTCTCTCTTGGGGTTCATGCGTCTTCAGTGGGTTTTGGAGTTCCATCAGAAAGAGATGGGAGTGGACAGGAGAGGCTGTGGCAGGCCAGCCAGGAGAGGTCTTTTCAATCCAAGTGCAAAACGCTTTCTTTTTAAACTGTTTGTACAAATTCAAAAAACTCAGGTTGCCCAGTGGGTTAGTCATGTGATTAGCTGGTTTGACCATGTCCATTTGTGTATTTGGCCATCTTAGCAGTCAACCTGGAATACAAGCTCCCCCACCTTCAACGTCTGGTGATCAAAGGTCCATTGCGGGTTGAATGTCACTGTCTATCAATATGCAAATGTTTTTCCCAGCCACAGCTGCTCTGTTCAACAAGTCCTCCCCTCACTCCAATAACAGTTTAAAATCAATGTTCAAGACAAAATTAATGTGCCTCATTCTTGGCCCGGGGGGGGGGGGGGGGGGGGGGGGGGGTGGCCTAGCATGATACTGTCAAGTATCTTTATAAATGTTGAAAAATTATCGCCTTGAAGTACTGCCCCTCCATAAAAGGAAAACAAGCCTAATTTTCTTAATCTTTCATTACAGCCTAGAAACCCAATAGCGAAAATCTTGTCTGCTCACCCTTCAACCATGCTCAATAACTGTCTTCTTTCAATTGGATTACAGCCTTTGAAGCTGTACATCATTTGGGGTCTGACTAACACCCCTTATAGTAATAGCATAATTGACTACACTGTTACTTTGAAGCTCCGCTTGAAGCTTGCAAGAATATAGTTACCAATCTGCTAAGTTCAACCACATAATGAACAGGTCTCAATTACACAATTAGTACTGGAAATTTAAGAACTTTTTTCCCCCCTTACATTCATGGGATTTCTTTTTTGTCAAATGAGATTAGCAGTTTCAAAATATTGAATAAACAAAGAAAAATTCACTGAAAATACGAAACAGGTCTTTAAAATCCTGTGGGAGAGCAGTGATTCAACTTGTTGGTTTCAATACTTTGTTTGGCACCCCTTCACTATAACAGATACATAAATATAGCCATTGTTTGCCACTATAAGGTTCTGTTGCGTAAATGAAGGACTCCAAATTAAGCCCCAGACTGCTAATGAGAGATTAGTACATTTTGTGAAAGGATGGTGAGAGTGGGAGTGCAGCTGGTCTTATGAATCAGTGCCTGCTCTGTGCTCCCACACCCAGGAAGCTGCTGGTGCAAGCTGTTTAACAACTGCTTCCAAACAAACACTTGTGTGTAAGGTACAGCGATCACATTTTCTGTTTCTATCAGGCTGGTGGGCTGTTTTCTTTTATTGTGAAACAATAGCTTTTGTAAGTTACTACAGTTGACATCTACTGATTCTTCACTCCTCCGAGTCAGGTAGTCATGGGTACAAGCCCTACTACTCTTGGACTTGCGCACATAATCTAGACTGATGCTTCAGTACAGTACTGAAGGGGTTCTGTATTGTCAGAGGTCTTTTCTTTTGGATGAGATGTTAAAGGCTACAACAGTCTCCTTATATACAAACAATCCCATATCAAAACCCTTTGAACATGGGCAACTTTCTGGGCTTGTATTAGATAGAAACTAGTCGATTGCTCACCTGTTTATTGATGCCTGCAAATCAATTTTAGCCGTTAACATACCATTCCACATTATAATATGGTGAGCATTACAGTTACATCCAACAGGATGAAATTCAGCATATAAACTTCAGGGGTCATGGTCCAGCAGCTTTTCACAAAGGTGGTTCAGACACTCCCTTTAAGCTGGTACTTGTTTTTGAAGTCCAAGATACACAGGAAGGAGGTAGGAAGATGTGCACAATTATAGATAGGTAGCAGGAGTATAGCAATAATTGTGGGGGGGTTGGGGGGTCAAAAGAGTACATTCCTGGGGTTTTGCTGTAAAGAATGTTTTTGTTATTCTTTCATGGGATGCGAGTATCACCGGCAAGGCCAGCATTTGTTGCTCATTCCTAATTTCCTTCGAGAAGCTGGTGGGAACTGCCTTCTTGAACCGCTGCAACCCTTGGGGTGTAGGTAAACCCACAGTGCTGTTAGGAAGGGAGTTCCAGGATTTTGACCCAGCGACAGTGAAGGAACGGCAGCGATATAGGTCGAAGTCAGCATGATGCAGTGAGGGGGATGAAGTGAGAGGAGACATTTGCCTGCATGAGACACACTGCCAGAGTGAAGCCGTAAATTTGGTGCACATGTTAAGTTCTGCTGAGTTTTTTGTCAAGCTTAAATTTTAAATTAAATTTTAGATTAAGAGTCAGGCTTTAAAATCTCCTGGTTATGTAAATAGCCTTGTTAAACAAGCAGCAGCCAGCAGTGGTAGTTATCTCTCAATTAGTTGAAAGTTGTTAGGTTCAATAGGTGCTAATTATTGCAGCAGAAGCTGAGCTAGTGAGTCATCAGAATCTCTATAAAAAGCAGAGCTGTTCTTAGCCAACGCATTTTGGGGATGCAGTGAGAGGAGACATCTGCTTGTGTGAGACATTGCCAGAGTGAAGCTAGAAATTTGGTGCATGTGGGAATTCGGTGCAGAGGGGCTTTTTTTTTTTTAGCCTCCAGCAGCTGGCGAGTCTTCCCTCGTCTCCAAGGTAGGTGATTGATTGGTGAATTTTTTATAGTTTATCTTTCAAAACTAAGGTAATTTTAAGGTTTGCTTTAATAATTAAGCTTAGTAGATGGGAAACAGCGAGTTAATTAAGTAATTGAAGTAAATTATCTAATAGCATAACAATGACAGGACAGCTGTTATGTTGCACCTGTGGTATGTGGGAGCTTTTGGATACGTCTGCAGAATGTGCAAGCAGCTATAGGAATTCCGGATCAGAACTATTGATCTGGAAGCCGAACTGCAAACACTGCACAACATAAGGGAGGGGAAGAAACATCTGGACATTTTATTCCAGAAGACGGTCACACCTCTTAGAACAGAGTTATCTGCTTTGGTTAACAGTGAGGGACAGGAGGAGGCGACCGTGAGTGAGGCAGGTAATAGGATTGAGCAGAGAGTTGTGGAGGAGCCTCAGACTTTGCAATTGTCAAATAGGTTTGAGGTGCTCTCAACCTGTGTGGACGAAAGTGAGGTCTGTAAGGCAGATGAGCAGACTGGCCATGGCACTGTGTGACAGGAAGCCATTCAAGTGGGGGGAGCAAAAAGGAATGTAGTGGTAGTAGAGATAGTATAGTGAGGGGGATTGACACTGTTCTGTGCAGCCAAGAGCGCGAATTCAGAAAGCTGTGTTGCCTACCCAATGCCAGTGTTCCGGACATCTGCTCAGGGTTGGACAGGAACTTGGAATGGGAGGGGGAGGATCCAATTGTTGTGGTCCATGTAGGTACCAACATCAGTAGGACTAGGAAAGAGGTTCTGCTTCAACAATATGTTGGGGTGGGGGTGGTTGGTGAGGGATCAAGCCTGGGTAAATGTAGCAAACTAAGGGGTAGAGTCAAGGCAGGAGAACAGAATAGTAATATGGGAAATGAAGGTCAGAGAATGGCAGGAAGGGATGGAGAAAAAAACCTAATAACACACCAACAGTCAAGACGAGATGTTACAAAGATAACAAAAAAACAAAACTACAGGCTCTCTATCTGAACACAGGCAGCATTCATAAAGTAAGCGAACTGATAGCACAGATTGAAGTAAATAAATATGATCTGATAGCCATCACGGAGATGTGGCTGCAGGATGACCAGGTTTGGGTCCTGAATATTGAGGGGTAAATGACATTCAAGAAGAATAGGAAGCGAGGTAAAGGTGGAGGGGTAACACTGTTAATTAAGGATGGCATTGGTGCAATAGGAACATACTCACCAAGTCTGTCCAAATCCTCTTGAAGCCACTTTACATATTCCTCACAACACACCTTCCCAACTAGATTTGTGTCATCCGCAAACTTGGAAATATAATATTTGGTCCCCACATCCAAATCATTGATGTATATTGTGAACAGCTGGGGCCCAAGCACTGATCCCCACTAGTCATAGCCTGCCAACGCGAGAATGACCCGATTATCCCTACTCTCTGCTTTCTGCCCATTAACCAATCCTTAATCCATGCCAGGATAGTACATCCCATGTGCTTTAATTTTGCTAACCAACCTCCTGTGGGGGATTTTAACAAAAGCCTGCTGAAAATCCAAGTATACCACATCCACCCACTCCCCTTTATCAATTCTGTTAGTAACATTCTCAAAAAAACTCCAAAAGGTTCGTCAAACATGATTTCCCATTCATCAATCCATGTTGACTATGCCAAATCAGATCATTATTATCCAAGTGTCCATTTATCACACCCTTTAGAATAGATTCTAACATTTTCCCTACTACTGATATAAGGCTAACAGGTCTGTAGTTTCCTGTTTTCTCTCTCCTTCCCTTCTTAAATAGTGGGATGACATTTGTGACCTTCCAATCTGCAGGAACCATTCCAGAATTTACAGAATTTTGGAAGATGACC
This sequence comes from Heterodontus francisci, assembly GCF_036365525.1. Lineage (NCBI taxonomy): Eukaryota > Metazoa > Chordata > Chondrichthyes > Heterodontiformes > Heterodontidae > Heterodontus > Heterodontus francisci. The sequence continues at coordinate 80,745,469 of NC_090392.1, read as the reverse complement.
ACCAATGCATCCACGATCTCCATAGCTACCTCTTTCAACACTTGGATGTAGAATATCAGGTCCTTATCAACCTTCAACCCCATTAATTTCTCAACACAACCTTCTTACGAATACTAATTTCCTTCAATTCCTCATTCTCCCTGATCCTTGGATCTCTAATTCTGGGAGATTTCTTGTATCTTCCTCAGTGAAGACAGACACAAAATAATCATTTAGCTTCTCTGCCATTTCTTTATTCCCCATTAGAAATTCTCCTGACTCTGCCAGTAATGGACCCACATTTGTCTTAGCCAAACCTTTCCTTTTTACATACCTATGGAAGCTTTTACAGTCCGTTTTTATATTTTTTGCTAGCTTTCTTTTTCTATTATCCCTTTATCAGTTTCCTGATCCTCCTTCGCTGCATTCTAAAATCCTCCCAATCCTCAGATTTACCAACATTTCTGGCAACTTTATAGACTTTTTCTTTAACTCTGTACTATCCTTAACTTCCTTTGTTATCCACCATTGACTGCCTTTACTTTTGGGGGTCTTTGTATCTTGAAGGAATGTACAACACTGTAAACTATGTAATAGTTCTTTAAAGACTATCCATTTCCTATGTACTGTCATGCCTTTTAATGTATTTTCCCAATCCAACTCAGCCAATTTGTCCCTCGTACCTTCATAATTTCCTTTGTTCCTATTTAACACCCTGGCTTCAGATTGAACTACCTCACTTTAAACATAATGTAAAATTCTATCATATTATGCTCACTCATTCAGAAAGGTTCTTTTACAACAAGATTATTAATTAGCCCTTCCTCATTCCATAATTCTAGATCTAAAGTAGCCTGTTCTCTAGTCAGTTCCTCAACATACTGTTCTAGAAAACGACCCCTAACACGCTCCAGAAACTCGTCCTCCACAGCATTAGTGCTCATTAGGTTTACCCAGTCTTGGGCGGCGCAGTGGTTAGCACCGCAGCCTCACAGCTCCAGGGACCCGGGTTCGATTCTGGGTACTGCCTGTGCGGAGTTTGCAAGCTCTCCCTGTGTCTGTGTGGGTTTTCGCCGGGTGCTCCGGTTTCCTCCCACATCCAAAAGACTTGCATGTGATAGGTAAATTGGCCGTTGTAAATTGCCCCTAGTGTAGGGAGGTGATAGGGAATATGGGATTACTGTAGGGTTAATATAAATGGGTGGTTGTTGGTCGGCACAGACTTGGTGGGCCGAAGGGCCTGTTTCAGTGCTGTATCTCTAAATAAATAAAAATAAAATAAATATGTAGATTGAAGTCACCCATGATTACAGTATTACCCATGCTACATGCTTCTCTAATCTCTTGATTAATACCATGCCCCACATTACCACTATTCTTTGGTGGCCTATAAACAACTCCTACCAATGCTTGCTGCCCCTTGCTGTTTCTTAGCTGCACCCAAAGAGATTACACATTTTGTTCTTCCGATCTGGGTTCCTCCCTTACTAATGTACTGATCTCATCCCTAATTATCTGTGCACCACCACCTCCTTTTCCTTTCTGCCTATCCTTCTTAAATATCAAATATCCCTGAACATTCAGTACCCAGTCTTGGTCACTCTATAGCCACGTTTCCAGTATGGCAATTAGATTATACCCATTTACCTCTATTTGGGCCTTTAAATCATCCACCTTGTTGTGAATTCTGCGTGTATTCAAGTAGAGTGCGCTTAACCTTGTCCTCTTGTCATTCTGCATTCCAAGCCTAGATGATGCTCGCCTTTGTTTCGCCTACCTTCTAATGTCACTTGCTACTTTTCTACCTCCTGTTACCAGCTTTACTTCCTTCCAATTTGAGCTATCCCTCAGGTTCCCAACCCCCTGACAAGAGTTTAAACCCTCCCAAACAGTGTTAGAAAATTTCCCTGCAAGGATGTTCGATTTAGTCCTTTAAGGTGTAGCCCGTCCATCTTCTACAGGTCCCACCTGCCCCAGAACTGGTTCCAATGCCTCAGAAATCTGATGCCCTCCCTCCTACACCAATTCTCTAGCCATGTATTCAATCGATCAATCCTCCTATTCCTATGCTCACTAGGACGTAGTTAGAGATGACCTTCAGGAGATCAGAATGTAGAATCGGTTTGGGTGGAGATGAGGAATAGTAGGGGAAAGAAGTCACTAGTGGGAGTGGTCAAAAGGCTCCCTAACAGTAACCACAACGTAGGACGAAGTACACATTAAGAAATATTGGGTGCTTGTGATTAAGAAACGGCAATAATCATGGGTGATTTTAATCTACATATGAACTGGAAAAACAGACAGCCAACAGTAGCCTGGATGAGGAGTTCATAGAATGCTTTCGAGATAGTTTTTTTTAAGAGCAGCACGTTCTGGAACCAACCAGAGAGCAGGTTAGATTAGACTTGGTATTGTGTAATGTGACAGGATTAATTAATGACCTCAGAGTAAAGGCACCTCTAGATAGCAGCGACCACAAAATGATTGAATTTTACATCCAGTTGGAAAAACAGAAGAATATTTTAAACTTAAATAAGGGCAACTATGTGGGTATGAAGGCTGAGCTAGCTGAAGTGAACTGGGTTACTAGGCTAGGAGATAGATCAATAGAGAAGCAGTGGCAGACATTTAAGGGGATAGTTCAGAATACTCAGGCAAAGTATATTCCTACCATAAAGAAAAATTCTAAGGCGAGGACCCACCATCCCTGGTTAACTAAAGAAATTAAGGAAAGCATCAAACTGAAGGAAAAAGCATATAACTGCGCAAAGATGAGTGAGTGGTAGAATGTTCTAATTCTAATATAAAGAACGCCTGAGAATGACAAAGGTTAATCAGGAGAAAGAAATTAGAGTACGAGAGGAAGCGAGCTAGAAACGTAAAAACGGTAGCAAGAGTTTCTACAGGGAATTTTAAAAAAGGACAAGAGCAAGTAAAGTGAGTGTTGGTCCTCTAGAGAGTGAGAAAGGGGAGTTAATAATAGATAAAAAGGAAATGGCGGACGAAATGAACAATTCTTTTCTTCTGTCTTCAACACAGACGAAACAAAAAACATTCCTGGAATTGCTGTAAATCAGGAGGTGAAAGGGAGAGGGGAACTTGGTGAAATTACAATCACCAGGAAACTGATGGAGCTGGAGGCTGACAAGTCCCCGGATACTGGGCTTCATCCTAGGGTCTTGAAAGAGGTGGTTCATGAGGTAGTAGATGCGTTGGTGTTAATGTTTCAAAATTCGCTAGATTCTGGAAAGGTTCCATTGGACTGGAAAATAGAAAATATAACCCCTCTGTTCAGGTGGGGGATGGGGCTGGGGAGACATCAAACAGGTAACCATAGGCCAGTTAGCTTGACGTCTGTCATAGAAACATAGAAAATAGGAGTAGGCCATTAGGCCCTTCGAGCCTGCTCCGCCATTCATTGTGATCATGGCTGATCATCCAACTCAGTAACCAGTTCCCGCTTTCGCCCCATACCCTTTGATCCCTTTAGACCCAAGAGCTATATCTAATCCTTCTTGAAAACATACCATGTTTTGGCCTCAACTGCTTTCTGTGGTAGCAAATTCCACAGGCTCACCACTCTCTGGGTGAAGAAATTTCTCATCTTAGTCCTGAAAGGTTTACCCCATAACCTTAGACTATGACCCCTGGTTCTGGACTCCCCCATCGGGAATATCCTTCCTGCATCTACCCTGTCAGGTCCTGTTAGAATTTGATAGGTTTCTATAAGATTCCCCCCTCACTCTTCTGAACTCCAGCGAATATAATCCTAACCGACTTAATCTCTCCTCATACGTCAGTCCTGCCATTCCAGGAATCAGTCTGGAAAACCTTCGCTGCACTCCCTCAATGGCAAGAACATCCTTCCTCAGATAAGGAGACCAAAACTGCACACAATATTCCAGGTGCGGCCTCACCAAGGTCCTGTATAATTGCAGCAAGACATCCCTGCTCCTGTACTCAAATCCTCTCGCTATGAAGGCCAACATAGCATTTGCCTTTTTTACCACCTGTTGCACCTGCATGCTTACCTTCAGCGACTGGTGTACGAGAACACCCAGATCTCGCTGCATATTCCCCTCTCAGTTTATAACCATTCAGATAATAATCTGCCTTCCTGTTTTAGCTACCAAAGTGGATAATCTCTCATTTATCCACATTATACTGCATCTGCCATGCATTAGCCCACTCACTCAACTTGTCCAAATCACCCTGAAGCCCCTCTGCATCCTCTTCACAACTCACCCTCCCACCCAGTTTTGTGTCATCTGCAAATTTGGAGATATTACATTTAGTTCCCTCATCTAAATCATTCATGTATATTGTGAATAGCTGGGGTCCTAGCATCGATCCCTGCGGTACCACACCAGTCACTGCCTGCCGTTCAGAAAAAGACCCATTTATTCCTACTCTTGGTTTCCTGTCCGCCAACCAATTTTCTATCCATCGCAATACACTACCCCCAATCCCACGTGCTTTAATTTTACATGCTAATCTGTTATGAGAGACTTTGTCGAAAGCCTTCTGAAAGTCCAAATAAACCACATCCACTGGCTCCCCCTCCAACTCTACTAGTTACATCCTCGAAGAATTCTAGTATATTTGTCAAGCATGATTTCCCTTTTGTAAATCCATGCTGACTCTGCCCGATTCTACCAGTTCTTTAAGTGGGGAAGGTGTTTGAATCGATCATCAAGGAGGCTATAGCAGGGCACTTAGAAAAACTCAAGGTAATCGGGAATAGTCAGCATCGTTTTGTGAAAGAGAAATCATGTTTAACCAATTTACTGGAGTTCTTTGAAGGACTAACATGCGCTGCAGATAAAGGGGTGTCCATTAACTTACTATACTTGGATTTCCAGAAGGCATTTGACAAGTTGACACATAAGCGGTTATTGCACAAAATAGGAGCTCATGGTGTAGGGGATAACATGTATAGCATAGACAGAAGATAGGCTGGCTGGCAGAAAACAGAGTATGCATAAATGGGTCCTTTTCTGATTGGCAGGATGTGACAAGCGGAGTCCCGCAGCAGTCTGTGCTGGGGCCTCAGTCTCTTACAATTTATATCAATGACTTAGATGAGGGCAGCAATAGCATGGTAGCTAAATTTACAGAGGACACAAAAATAGGTAGGAAAGTATGTTGTGAAGAGGACATAGAGGTTGCAGACCAATATAGATAGGTTGAGTGAGTGGGCAAAAATCTGGCAGATGGAGTGGGAAAATGTGAAGTTGTTCACTTCAGCAGGAAGAATAAAAAAAAAACAGAGTATTACTTAAACAGAGAATGACAGCAGAATTCCAAGGTGCAGAGGGATCTAGGTGTTCTGGTGCATTCGTAACAAAAAGTTAGTATACAGGTACAGCAAGTACTAAAGAAGGTTAATGGAATGTTCTCCTTTATTGAGAGAGGAATTGGAAATAAAAGTAAGGATGTTATGCTTCAGTTATGCAGGACATTGGTGAGACCACATCTCAAATATTGTGTGCAGTTTTGGTCTCCTTATTTCAGGAAGGATGTAAATGCGTTGGAGGCGAATCTGAGGAACTTTACTAGACTGATACCTGGAATGAGCGGGTTGTCTTATGAGGAAAGGTTGGACAGACTGGGCTTGTATTCACTGGAGTTTAGACGAGTGAGGGGAGACTTAATTGAAGTTCCTAAGATCCTGAACGGCCTTAACAAGGTGGATGTTGAAGGAATGTTTCCTTTTGTGGGTGCGTCCAGAACAAAGGGACACTATTTTAACATTAGGGGTCGCCCTTTTAGGACAGATGAGGAGAAAATGGAATATAATGTGGGAAAGTGTAAAATTGTCCATTTTGGCAGGAAAAATAAAAAAGCACATTATCTAAATGGTGAGAGATTGCTGAGCTCTGATGCAGAGGGATCTGTGTGTCCTAGTGCATGAATCGCAAGTGATTAACATGCAGGTACAGCATGTAATTAGGAAAGCTAATAGAATGTTATTGTTTATCGCGAGGGGAATTGAATAAAAAAAGTAGGGAACTTATGCTTCAGCTATACAGGACATTGGTGAGACCACATCTGGAGTACTGTGTACAGTACTGGTCTCCTTATTTAAGTAAAGATATAAATGTGTTGGAGTTAGTACACAGAAGGTTTACTGGACTAATACCTGGAATGGGTGGGCTGTCTTACGAGAAAAGATTGGACAGGCTAGGATTGTAGCCGCTGGAATTTAGAGTAAGAGGCGACTTGATTGAAACACAAGAGATCCTGAGGGGTCTTGACGGGGTGGATGTGGAAAGGATGTTTCCCCTTGTGGGAGAATCTAGAACTAGGGGTCACTGTTTAAAAATAAGGGGTCACCCATTTAAGACAGAGATGAGAAATTTTTTCTGAGGGTTGAGTGTTTGGAATTTTCTTCCTCAAAACGGGGTGGAAGCAGTTTCTTTGAATATTTTTAAGGCAGAGGTAAATAGATTCTTGATAAGCAAGGGGATGGAAGGTTATCGGGGGTAGGTGGAAATGTGGAGTAATCAGTTCAGCCATGAAGTTAGTGAATGGTGGAGCAGACTCGTGGGGCCGAGTGGCCTGCTGCTGCTCTTAATTCGTATGTCCGTACATATGTAGAAATCTTTTGAGGGCTGTGCGTCTTTGGAACTCTCTGCCTCAGACGGTGGCGGAGGTGGGGTCATTGAATATTTTTAAGACGGAGATAGACAGATTCTTGTTAGACAAGGGAATCAAAGGCTATTGGGGTAGATGGGAGTGTGGCATTCGAGATACAAATAGATCAACCATGATCTTATTGAATGGCGGAGCAGGTTAGAGGGGCCGAATGGCTTACCTCTGCTCCTACTTTGTATATCTGTACGTGTGACTTGGAGGGGAACTTACAGGTGGTGATCCCATGCATCTGTTGCCCTTGTCCTTCTAGGTGGTAGTGGTCACAGGTCTGGAAGGTGCTGGCGAAGGAGACTTAGTGAGTTGCTTGTATGTAGAACAGACTGCTGCCATTGTGTACTGGCGGTGAAGGGAGTGAAAGTTTAAGGTGGTGGATGGGGTGCCGATCAAGCGGGCTGCTTTGGCCTGGTTGGTGTTGCGTTGAGTTTTGTTGAAGCTGCACTCATCCAGCCAAGTGTCCTGAGTTTGGGTATTATAAGGAATAATCTTGAGTTTGGTGGGACTAGGATAGCGGCCTGGATTTATTAATACTGGGACGTGACTCCAATACAAGCAGGAGTTGTGTTGCGCTCAATCGTATTAGGGGCTGTCGGAGTCTGGCAGTAGTGAGAGTGGGTTAGGCATTCAGGATGGGATGAGCAAAAGGTGGCAGGGGTTTGCAGGAAGTGAGGAAGGACAAAATGGAAGTAGTGTTTGGCCAGGTGGGGGTGTGGAGGAAGTAGGACTGAGCAGGAAGAGATAGGAAGGCAGTGTGGTTTAGGGTAGGAGCTAGATAAGGTGAATAGGACAAAACAGGTAAGGGGGAACGTATTTGCATTTAGTGAGTGATGAGGATCAGGAAAGTCAACTTTTTACAATTTATATAATTGACTTGGATGAAGGGACTGAAGGTATGGTTGCTAAATTTTCTGATGGCACAAAGATAGGTAGGAAAGTAAGTTGTGAAGAGGACATAAGGAGGCTACAAAGGGATATAGGTAGGTTAAGTGAGTGGGCAAAGATTTGGTAAATGGAATATGTGGGAAAATGTTAATTGTCCATATTGGCAGGAAGCATAAAAAAGCATATTATCTAAATGGTGAGAGATCGCAGAACTCTGAGATGCAGAGGGATCTAGGTGTCCCAGTGCATGAATCGCAAAAGGTTAGTAAGCAGGTTCAGCACGTAATTAGGAAAGCTAACAGAATGTTATCATTTATTGTGAGGGGAATCGAATACAAAAGTAGGGAGGTTATGCTTCAACTATACAGGGCATTGGTGACACCACATCTGGAGTACTGTGTACAATACTGGTCTCCTTATTTATGGAAGGATGTAAATGCATCGAAAGCAGTACAGAGAAGGTTTACTAGACTAATACCTGGAATGGGCGGGTTGTCTTACGAGGAAAGGTTGGACAGGCTAGGATTGTATCCGCTGGAGTTTAGAAGAGTAAGAGGCGACTTGATTGAAACCTACAAGATCCTGAGGGATCTCGACAGGGTGGATGTGGAAAGGATGTTTCCCCTTGTGGGAGAATTTAGAACTAGGGGTCACTATTTAAAAATGAGGGGTCGCCCAATTAAGATATAGATGGAGAGATTTTTTTTTTACTGTCAGAGGGTCGTGAGTCTTTGGAATTCTCTTCCTCAAAAGGCGGTGGAGGCAGAGGTAGATAGATTCTTGATAAGCAAGGGGGTGAAAGGTTATTGGGGGTAGGCGGGAATGTGGAGTCGAGGCTACACACAGTTCAGCCATGAGCAGGCTCGAGGGGCCGAGTGGTCTATTCCTTCTCCAATTCATATCTTCCTGTACCATAGTGCCATTGTCAGTTTGCTCATCCACCATGCAGCCCCCGCTCTCATCCGTACAAGTTGAAAGAACCTCAAATCTGCTAGACAGAGATGCAACCTAGATAGAATTTAGGAGAATAGAATTAGGGAGAGACAGGAACAGAAAGAAACAGATAAAAGAGACAGAGAGACAAATACACACAAGGTAAGTGAAGGCAACTATCTCTGGTTTTGAAGCGTGATTTGTATTTGGATGTTGCTGAGATATTGTATGTGTAACTGAGAGAGGGAACCCTTGACTCTTGCTGTATTATTTTGTTTAAAAATATTCCTGCCTTGTCTTTTAATCAATTCCAACCTAAATCAGATTTATCCGGCTATGATCACATTGCTGATTGTGGGATTTTGCTGTGCACAATTTGCCTGCTGCATTCCCCACATTACAACAGTGACCACTGACTGTAAAGCACTCCTCGGGGCTTGAAAGTAAAGTCGTTAACTTGAACCTGTTATAATTACAGATTAATGCTAGTGTTTTAGGCAGTGTGATGGTTAAATGACATGTTCACAACCTAAATATCTGCTCCTCTACCTCCCGCTGGCTGTTGCGAGGCCAGTAGAAAGCCTGCGAGGTTTGCTAGTGTCACTCGGGAGGGTTTAAATTAGTGTGGCAGGGGGGTGGGAACCAGAGCAGTAGGACAGCAAGTGAAATTAATGAGGGGGAACTAGTAAATAAAGCCAGTAAGACTAAGACTAAGAGGAAGAGCAGGCAGGGAGATGTTGCGGAGAACAGCGGGACTGGTGGTCTGAAGTGCATTTGTTTCAATGCGAGAAATATAACAGGTAAGGCAGATGAACTTAGAGCTTGGATTAGTACTTGGAACTATGATGTTGTTGCTATTAGAGACTTGGTTGAGGGAAGGACAGGATTGGCAGCTAAAGGTTCCAGGATTTAGAAGCTTCAGGCGGGATAGAGGGAGATGTAAAAGGGGTGGGGGAGTTGCATTACTGGTTAAGGAGAATATCACAGCTGCACTGCGGGAGGACACCTCAGAGGGGTCATGCAGCGAGGCAATATGGGTGGAGCTCAGGAATAGGAAGGCTGCAGTCACGATGTTGGGGGTTTTCTACAGGCCTCCCAAAAGCCAGCGGGAGGTAGAGGAGCAGATATGTAGACAGATTTTGGAAAGATGTAAAAGTAACAGGGTTGTAGTGGTGGGTGACTAACTTCCCCTATATTGACTGGGACTCACTTAGTGCTAGGGGCTTAGATGGGGCAGAATTTGTAAGGAGCATCCAGGAGGGCTTCTTGAAACAATATGTAGATAGTCCAACTAGGGATGGGGCCATACTGGACCTGGTATTGGGGAATGAGTCTGGCCAGGTGGTCAAAATTTCAGTAGGGGAGCATTTCGGGAACAGTGACCATAATTCCATAAGTTTTAAGGTACTTGTGGATAAGGATAAGAATAGTCCTCGGGTGAAGGTGCTAAATTGGGGGAAGGCTAGTTATAACAATATTAGGCAGGAACTGAAGAATTTAGATTGGGGGCGGCTGTTTGAGGGTAAATCAACATCTGACATGTGGGAGTCTTTCAAATGTCAGTTGATTAGAATCCAGGACCGGCATGTTCCTGTGAGGAAGAAGGATAAGTTTGGCAAGTTTCAGGAACCTTGGATAATGTGGGATATTGTGAGCCTAGTCAAAAAGAAAAAGGAAGCATTCATAAGGGCTGGAAGGCTAGGAACAGATGAATCCCTTGAGGAATATAAAGACAGTAGAAAGGAACTTAAGCAAAGGAGTCAGGAGGGCTAAAAGGGGTCATGAAAAGTCATTGGCAAACAGGATTAAGGAGAATCCCAAGGCTTTTTATACATATATAAAGAGCAAGAGGGTAACTAGGGAAAGGGGTGGCCCGCTCAAGGACAGAGAAGGGAATCTATGTGTGGAGCCAGAGGAAATGGGCGAGGTACTAAATGAGTACTTTGCATCAGTATTCACCAAAGAGAAGGACTTGGTGGATGATGAGCCTAGGGAAGGGAGTGTAGATAGTCTCAGTCATCTCATTATCAAAAAGGAGGTGTTGGGTGTCTTGTAAAGCATTAAGGTCGATACGTCCCCAGGGCCTGATGGGATCTACCCCAGAATCCTAAGGGAGGCAAGGGAAGAAATTGCTGGGGCCTTGACAGAAATCTTTGCATCCACATTGGCTACAGGTGAGGTCCCAGAGGACTGGAGAATAGCCAATGTTGTTCCTTTATTTAAGAAGGGTAGCAAGGATAATCCAGGAAATTATAGGCCGGTGAGCCTTACGTCAGTGATAGGGAAATTATTAGAGAGGATTCTTCGGGACAAGATTTACTCCCATTTGGAAACAAACAGACTTATTAGTGAGAGGCAGCATGGTTTTGTGAAGGGGAGGTCGTGTCTCACTAATTTGATTGAGTTTTTTGAGGTGACAAAGATGATTGATGAAGGAAGGGCAGTGGATGTTATCTATATGGACTTCAGTAAAGCCTTTGACAAGGTCCCTCATGGCAGACTGGTACAAAAGGTGAAGTCACATGGGATCAGAGGTGAGCTGGCAAGATGGAGACAGAGGGTAGCAGTGGAAGGGTGATTTTTTGAATGGAGGGATGTGACTAGTGGTGTTCCGCAGGGATCAGTGCTGGGACCTTTGCTCTTTGTAGTATATATAAATGATTTGGAGGAAAACGTAGCTAGTCTGATTAGTAAGTTTGCGGATGACACAAAGGTTGGTGGAGTTGCGGACAGTGATGAGGATTGTCAGAGGATACAGCAGGATATAGATCGGTTGGAGACTTGGGCGGAGAAATGGCAGGGGGAGTTTAATCCGGACAAATGTGAGGTAATGCATTTTGGAAGATCTAATGCAGATGGGAAGTATACAGTAAATGGCAGAACCCTTCGCAGTATTGACAGGCAGAGAGATCTGGGCATACAGGTCCACAGGTCACTGAAAGTGGCAACGCAGGTGGATAAGGTAGTCAAGAAGACACACGGCATGCTTGCCTTCATCGGTCGGGGCACAGAGTATAAAAATTGGCAAGTCATGCTGCAGCTGTACAGAACTTTAGTTAGGCCACACTGAGAATATTGCGTGCAATTCTGGTCGCCACACTACCAGAAGGACGTGGAGGCTTTGGAGAGGGTACAGGTTTACCAGGAGTGTGCCTGGTCTGGAGGGCATTAGCTATGAGGAGAGGTTGGATAAACTTGGATTGTTTTCACTGGAACGATGGAGGTGGAGGGGCAACATGATAGAGGTTTACAAAGTTATAAGCGGCGTGGATAGTCAGAAGCTTTTTCCCCAGGGTGGCGAGTATAGCACCAGGGGACACAGTCTCGGAATAAGCAGCAGGCAATTTAAGACCGAAATGAGGAGGAATTTCTTCACTGAGGGTGGTGAATCTTTAGAATTCTCTACCCAGAGGGCTGCGGAAGCTCAATCATTGAGCATGTCCAAGACAAATGACATCAAGGGATATGGGAATAATGGGGGGAAAATGGTGGAGGTAGATGATCAGCCATGAGCTGTTTGAATGACAGAGCAGGCTTGACCGAGCTGAATGGCCTACTCCTACTCCCTACGTTCCTATGCAAAGTATGGATTGGAGCTTTCATTCTTCTTCACCTCTCTTCTCCCTCTGCTTTCAGCCCCTATACCTCATTCCACCTTTCCCTCTGCCTTCCACCATCTCTCCAGCCAAACAACCATACCTTCTCCTCCTTCTTACATGCAGTCTGGTCAGCAACCTTGGAACAAATATTTTTTAAAGCCTATCCTAGTCTTTTACAACTATTGCCACTCGTAACTCCCTTTTACAAACTCTTGCTCCAAATGCCCAAACCGTGCCGTTTTCCTATCACCTGACAGCTTACAATTTAAATAACAGTGACTTCCACAAACAGAATCTCACTTGTGCAATTGAAAAGCACATCCTGTCCATGGTGTGATGCAGTTCCCTTTTAAAATGAGAGATTTGGCTGTGTGAATGGATTGGATGGGTTAACAGGCCACCTCAGGGATCTCTGGAGTTGAAACAAGGCGGTCAGCAGAGCGTGGGGGCCGGGGATGCAGGAGTGGAAAGGCGGCCAGGATGCAGATACTTGGAGTTATGTTGTGAAAAAAGAGCTGTGAAGTATATCTTTGAAAAATGGAGTGGGATAGGAGAGAAACAAAAAGATAAACACAAACACAGAAGGCAATAGGTCTTAAAATGAATCTGAGAAACATAAAAAGAACATACCTCATGATCATGCAAGTAGTGGCTTGGTCATTGCAACGTTCAGTAATACCTAGCCTGCTGAGAATATGGAGTACAGAATTCACATGCTATTTCACCTATCAAGAATTTAAAACACACCAATACATAAACCAGGAGGTTGATTATAGCAAAAGCAAAGGGTGATTTCCTTAAGGGGGAGTTATCAGGATTTTATCACCATGCTGAAAAACCATACTGAAATAATTGCAAACTAAGGAACTCACTTTTCTCCAAATGCTTTCCTCCAGAAATCTGCTGCATCTGCTTTTGTGATCCTGAAGGTGTCCCCCTGGAATACTCCGTTTTGGAAAATAGCCTTCAGCTCTGCCAACATATGACTGAATATCAGTGACAGTTTGGTCAGATGTCGCCTGCAAGGAAAAAGAGAAAAGTTCAGAAAAGAGAAGAAATATTTTATCTAAATAATGACATTTATAACCAAAGTGTTCTTAATTAAAAGCTCTGTAAAGCTGCCAAAATAACAAATTTAGTGTTAACATAAATAAAAGCTTTTTAAAATAAACATAAGGATAGCAAATCCTGGTAATGAAGGTTGCAATTTTTCTTTTCACCAATTTTCTTGCCTCATTTTCTGGAAGTGTTCACTCCTTGCTCAGTACAGTTATTTGTCCATATGCCCATTATTCATGAGTTGGCAGGGCTGCTGCAGACAACACCACAGCAGAACTCAAACCTGTCTTCACCCAACATCCAAACATGCATTTTTCAGCAGAATTCATGGGATTGCAAGCAGGATCAGGAGTCCTAGCCAATTTTTCCTAATTTGCGGTGCTGAGGCCAATTGTGGCATCCCCATCACTGCCCTAGCTAATATTAGTTAACTCAGCACAGAACAATATAAGAGTCTGACATTAGTTAAATTAAGGATACATTATTGTTGAAAAGTAATAAAAGCTTTGATTCATGTAATACAAACTGGTTTAACAAAAATATCCTCCACAGAAGTAAAGGTAATTTAAAGAAAATTTGAATTAAATATCCAAAAACTATGCATAATCCATAAATTATGCTATATAAGTAAACACTTGTGGGAATTCAAAGTAGCTTTAATACATGGCTAAGTACAGGAAAAGACATACAAAAAAAAGAGTTTACAGCTCCAATATTTATGGGGAGGCAAGAAAAGAGCAGGGGTGAAAGATGGAGGAACTGCAGAATTTAAACAGTAGAACCCAATTTGAATATTTTTTCTCTGGTTCCCGCTTGGCAGCTGGCCAGATTTAAGTTGGCTGGCTGCTAGGCAGGAAAGCCTGTGATACAAGGCCGCAGCCAAGAACCAGAGAGGAGGGATGGAGAGATTGGCGAATTGGGGATAAACACGGAGGTGAGACATCAGATTACGTGACGGGGTTGTTGTTCAATCGCGTGGGTGGGGAAGCAGCATCAGATCGCAGGGGGTTTGGTTAGGGGGCAGGGGATGGTCCTCCTGGTCCACATGCAGTGTTGTACCCAGCAGTTCTCACCTCCCTTTAGCTGGGAGGTTCCCAAGCCCTGGGAACCCGGCCAACAGCCATTAAATTCAAATAACTGCTAAAATATGAGGCATGCAGCTTGATTCCACATCCTGAGAGGTTAAAATTACCCCCCTCCCCCATCCTTTCTGATCCTGAAACGTTAACTCACTCTCTCTCCCCAGATGCTGGCTGATCTGCTGAGCGTTCCCAGAATTTTTTGTCATTTCAGGTTTCCTCATCCACAGTATTTTGCTTTTGTTTCAGGGCAAAGTATATATTATCCCTCTGCTTCCATCCCTTTTTTTGATAAAGTTTTTCCATTCTTGACTCCACTGACTATTTATCAGAATACACCTTAATCAACAGTTTGTACAATAAACTTAAACCTTGTGCATACATCCCTGTATCATTAATAGCACTAAACCTAGTGTTACAGATGGCTACCCTGCAGTACCAGTACAATAAAGTTAGACTTGCACACCGGATGTTAATTTATTTATCCATCACCTAATTCCAATTTTAGAAAAGTAACAAAACGTACTTTGGACCATTGAAAGTTATTACGTTTCAGGAAGTTGTATTGTTAGACTGGGAAATAAACATTTCAAACTCATGGAATAAACACAATCTATTCCCATCTCACATTATGCAAATAGATTTCAGCTTGACACAGACACATAGTTTTGTTATAATTGAGCCCTGAAAGAACAAGCAGTGCACAATGGACTGAAGCCACACAATCCACAGTCCTGTCACATTTTACTAAGAATGACTTTCACTGCTTTCTGCGTACTATCACAACACAAATAGAACACTCGGGAGGTTCTAGATTGTTGGTGTGCCAGGTCTCTGTAGAGTGCCATTCATTTTTCTTTTAAAATGGGGCTTGCACTGCCGTAATTTTGATTTCTCTGCAAACACAGATTACCCATTTATCATTAATATCCTTTCCAATAGTGCTGACCAAGAGGTTTCCCTTTTGTGAGGCAACTGGATGGCTTTACAGATTCTTTGCTGTTAGATTTTTTTCTGTCCAGTTTGCACAACAGTGTAAATCTAACATGGTTCTAGAGTCTCACCAGCAGCAGTGCTGGGGTACCCGGGAGGAGACTAACCACAGTGACCGAGAGATTAAAGTGGAGGGAGAAAGCCTCCAATGAAATCACCAATAAAAGCAACATCTGCACAACAGTTACAGTAATGTCACAACCAGGGAAGGAGCTGATTGGTGAGTAGCTGATAAGTGTTTCTACATAATAGTCCAGGAAAGAAAAGGCATAGCAAGGAATTTCAGCCCCGTGTAATACATATCCTGTACCATGTGAGAAGTGTAGCAAGTGTCGCCAGCTTGACAAAGAACAAAGAACAGTACAGCACAGGAACAGGCCATTCGGCCCTCCAAGCCTGCGCCGATCTTGATGCCTGCCTAAACTATAACCTTCTGCATTCCGGGGTCCTTATCCCTCTATTCCCATCCTATTCATGAATTTGTCAAGATGCCTCTTAAACGTCTCTATGCTACCTGCTTCCACCACATCCCCTGGCAACAAGTTCCAGGCACTCACCACCCTCTCTGTAAAGAACTTGCCTCGCACATCCCCTCTAAACTTTGCCCCTCGCACCTTAAACCTATGTCTCCTAGTAACTGACTCTTCCACCCTGGGAAAAAGCTTCTGACTATCCACTCTGTCCATGCCGCTCATAACTTTGTAAACCTCTATCATGTCGCCCCTCCACCTCCGTCGTTCCAGTGAAAACAATCCGCGTTTATCCAACCTCTCCTCATAGCTAATGCCCTCCAGACCAGGCAACAATCTGGTAAACCTCTTCTGTACCCTCTCCAAAGCCTCCACGTCCTTCTGGTAGTGTGGCGACCAGAATTGCACGCAATATTCTAAGTGCGGCCTAACTAAAGTTCTGTACAGAGGCAGCATGACTTGCCAATTTTTATACTCTATGCCCCGACCGATGAAGGCAAGCATGCCGTATGCCTTCTTGACTACCTTATCCACCTGCGTTGCCACTTTCAGTGACCTGTGGACCTGTACGCCCAGATCTCTCTGCCCGTCAATACTCCTAAGGGTTCTGCCATTTACTGTATACTTCCCACCTGCATTAGATCTTCCAAAATGCATTACCTCACATTTGTCCGAATTAAACTCCATCTGCCATTTCTCCGCCCATGTCTCCAACCGATCTATATCCTGCTGTATCATCTGACAATTCTCAACATTATCCGCAACTCCACCAACCTTTGTGTCGTCCGCAAACTTACTAATCAGACCAGCTACATTTTCCTCCAAATCATTTATATATACTACAAAGAGCAAAGGTCCCAGCACTGATCCCTGCGAAACACCACTAGTCACATCCCTCCATTCAGAAAAGCACCCTTCCACTGCTACCCTCTGTCTCCTATGACAGAGCCAGTTCTGTATCCATCTTGACAGCTCCCCTCTGATCCCATGTGACTTCACCTTTTGTATCAGTCTGCCATGAGGGACCTTGTCAAAGGCTTTACTGAAGTCCATATAGATAACATCCACTCCCTTCCTTCATCAATCATCTTTGTCACTTCCTCAAAAAACTCAATCAAATTAGTGAGACACGACCTCTCCTTCACAAAACCATGCTGCCTCTCGCTAATAAGTCCATTTGTTACCATAAGGGAGTAAATCTGGTCCCGAAGAATCCTCTCTAATAATTTCCCTACCACTGATGTAAGGCTCACCGGCCTATAATTTCCTGGATTATCCTGGCTACCCTTCTTAAACAAAGGAACAACATTGGCTATTCTCCAGTCCTCTGGAACCTCACCTGTAGCCAATGGGGATGCAAAGATTTCTGTCAAGGACCCAACAATTCCTTCCCTTGCCTCCCTCAGTATTCTGGGGTAGATCCCATCAGGCCCTGGGGACTTATCTACCTTAATGCTTTGCAAGCCACCCAACACCTCCTCCTTTTTGATAATGAGATGACTGAGACTGTGTCTATGACACTTTCTGCCACCTGCATGCTCCTAAGTGCATCCAGTTGCAGCTCCAACCGATCCATGCGGTCTGTGAGGAGCTGAAACTGGGTACACTTCCTGCAGATGTAGTCGTCCGGAACGCTGGAAGCGTCACGGACCTCCCACATCTCACAGGTGAAGCACTTCACCCCTCTAACTGACATTTCTAGCACTAATTAATTAATTAATTAATATAAAATAAATACTTATTAAATCCTCACTCAATTGTTATAATTAACTATATGGTCCCCAGTGCTAGATTTCTACTATAAATACTAAATGCTAACTAAATACAGTAATCTCTTCCCTCTGGTTTAGTTACTCTACTTATTAATTAGTTAATTAAGTGTTTTAATCAATTTTTACCAATGTTTTATTTTCAAATTCAGTACAAATTCCCTACCAGCCAAGTTTTTCCAGCATTTTCTGTTGACTATTCCAACATACTCCTGGCTGGTCTCCCACATTCTACCCTCCACAAACTTGAGGTCATCCAAAACTCTGTTGCCTGTGTCTTAGCTCACTCCAAGTCCTGTTCCCCTATCATCCCTATGCTTTCTGACTTACACTGACTCCTGGTCAAGCAATGTCTTTATTTTAAAATTCTCAAACTTGTTTTCAAATCCCTCCATGGCCTCACCCCTCCCTCTCTGGAATGTCCTCCAGTCCCATAACCCTCCAAATTATCTGCGCTCATCTCATTCTGGTCTCTTTTGCATCTCAGATTTTAATCACTCCACAATTGATGGCCATGCCTTCAGCTACCTATGCCCCAAGCTCTGGAATTCCATCCCTAAACCTCCCCGCTTTCTACCTCAGTTTTCTCCTGTAAGACATTCCTTAAAACCTATCTCTTCGACCAAGCTTTTGGTCACCTGACCCAATTACCTCATGTGGCTCAGTGTCATATTTTCTTTTATAATGCACCTGTGAAGCGCCTTAGGATATTTTATTAGATTAAAGGTACTATATAAATACAAGATTTCCAGCATCCACAGTACCTGCCGTTTGTTCCACTCACATCAATATTATAATGACCCAATAATCTGTTTCTGGGTGTTGACTGAGCAATAAATATTGGCCAGGACACTCGGGAGAACTCACCTGCTCTTCAGCGGAATAGTGCTATAGGAACCTTCTTTCTACATCCACCAGAAGGGCAGACAGATCCCCAGCTTCACATCTCATTCTAAAAGGATGACATCTCCAACAGTACAGCACTCTCTCAATCCTGCACTGAAATGTCAGCCTAGATTTTGGGCTCACGTCTCTGGAGTGAGACTTGAACCCTCAACTGCTGGATTCAGAGGTGATGTATTACCAACTGGGCCATGACTGACACAGCATAGGTCAATAAATTTGCTCCTATCATACATCACGCAGTCACATAAAATCATTTGCATGTAACAAGGGAGCAGCAGTTGTTCGTTTCTACTGTCCATCTCTTCAGAGTCTATGTTTTTATAGCAAGGGCCAATATACAAACCGTAAAAGATTTAATGAGTTTGAACACATTCTTGACCAAAAAGTGATTAGTACTAAATGGTTCTGCTTAAATTAGATATTTTAATTCAGGATTTTCACTCAACCTCCACCAAACTTTAAAAATGGTACTGTTATGTAGGATTATGAGCTGTTAAATTCTTTCAATATTCCTGAATAAAAGGAATGTAGTTGCTGAATGCATTACAAAATATTTCAGTGCACAAAAATTTTACTGGTCATGCTGCATGTGTTAAATATATAGTGACATTTAACAAAATTACTTCGTAAAGTCGAAAAGTTTCATTCTCCTGTGATTTTCAGATCAAAAAACTGAAACTCAGATTTTTCACTTTTTGTAAAATGGGTCATTCATCCTATTAGCCCTTCTCCATCACTGGACAGAAGAGTAAGGGAAGGCAGAGCTCATGAACGCCACATCCTGGCACAATCTGTCAATGTCCAACTTAATTTTCAAATCAAAATATTCTGGGAGTTGCAGGTATAAATGCACCTGGGAAATGAAGTTCACTATATTGTTGGGTCTATTCAGCTGACGAAAGGACTGGAGGACAGCGAATGTGGTGCCATTATTCAAGAAGGGTAGCAGGGATAAACCAGGTAATTACAGGCCAGTTGAGTCCAACATCAGTGGTTGGGAAACTATTGGAAAACATTCTGAGGGACAGGATTAATCTCCACTTGGAGAAGCAGGAATTAATCAGGGATAGTCAGCAAGGCTTTGTCAGGGGGAGATCATGTCTATATAACTTGATTGAATTTTTCGTGGAGGTGACTAGCTGTGGTGATGAAGGTAAAGCAGTTGATGTAGTCTACATGGACTTCAAGCAAGGCTTTTGATAAGGTCCCGCATGGGAGATTGGTTAAGAAGGTAAGAGCCATGGGATCCAGGGCAATCTGGCAAATTGGATCCAAAATTGGCTTAGTGGCAGGAGGCAGAGGGTGATGGTTGAGGGTTGTTTTTGCGAGTGGAAACCAGTGACCAGTGGAGTACCACAGGGATTGGTGCTGGGACCCTTGCTGTTTGTAGTGTACATTAATGATTTAGATGTGAATATAGGAGGTATGAACGTTAAGTTTGCAGATGACACGAAAATTGGTGGAGCCGTAAATAGCGAGGAGGAAAGCCTCAGATTACAGGACGATATAGATGGGCTGCTAAGATGGGCAGAGCAGTGGCAAATGGAATTTAATCCTGAGAAGTGTGAAATGATGCATTTGGGAGGACTAACAAGGCAAAGGAATATACAATGGATGGGAGGACCCTAGGAAGTACAGAGGGTCAGAGGGACCTTGGTGTACTTGTCCATAGATCACTGAAGGCAGCAGCACAGCTAGACAAGGTGGTTAGAAAGGCATATGGGATATTTGCCTTTACCAGCCGAGGCATAGAATACAACAGCAGGGAGGTTATGATGGAGCTGTATAAAACACTAGTTAGGCCACAACTGGAGTACTGTGTACAGTTCTGGGCGCCACACTATAGGAAGGATGTGATTTCACTGGAGAGGGTACAGAGGAGATTCACCAAGATGTTACCTGGGCTGGAGCATTTAAGCTATGAAGAGAGAGTGAAAAGGCTAGGGTTGTTTTCCTTAGAATAGAGAAGGCTGAGGGGGGACATGATTGAGGTATACAAAGTTATGAGGGGTATTGATAGGTTAGATAGGAAGAAACTTTTTCCCTGGGCAGAGGGGTCAATAACCAAGGGGCATAGATTTAAGGGAAGGGGCAGGAGGTTTAGAGGGCATTTGAGGAAAAAAAATTTCACCCAGAGGGTGGTTGGAATCTGGAACGCACTGCCTGAAGAGATGGTAGAGGCAGGAACCCTCACAATATTTAAGAAGTATTTACATGAGCACTTGAAACGCCATAGCATACAAGGCTACGGGCCAAGTGCTGGAAAATGGGATTAGAATAGTTAGGTGCTTGATGGCCGATACGGACACGATGGGCCGAAGGGCCTGTTTCTGTGCTGTATAACTCTGACTCTAAAAGTAATAGCTTTGTGAAGCCCCTCAGTGAAGTATAGGTTGCCAATGCAAAATTTTACTAAAAATATTTTCAACACAAAATGCTAATGTAAAGGTAAGATTAATTGCTTTCTTTTAAATTTTGTGATTCATTTTAGCTCAGCTAGCAAGAATCTAAGATGGAAATAAAGTTTTTCAAACAATACCTTGAGCTGTCTCATTGCTTATTTTTTTTATTAGTAGTAGCTTTTGTTGACAATGCATCAGCACAATAGCATAGTGGTTATGTTACTGGACAGTAATCCAAAGGCCTGACTCATAAGCCAGAGAACGCGAGTTCAAGTCGCACGATGACAGTTTAAGAATTCAGTTTTTAAAAGAGTCTGGAAATTTAAAAGCTTGGATCAAAGTGAAGATGAAGCTATTGAATAGTTGTAAATAAGTTTCTTGCATCTGTTTTCACCAAGGAGGAGATGGGGAACGTACTTGTTTGGAAAAGGGAACTAGAGGGTGCTGCAGAAGTACTTTGTGACACTATTCATGTTACTACTAAGCATGCAGGCCAAACAGCTCTGCAAACTTAAATGTTAAAAAAACCTTAGGAGTTGGATAAGATACATCCAAGGATATTTAAGGAGACAAGACAAGAAATTGTAGGAACTCTGGTATAAATCTTCTCAAAATCACTAAATATAGGACAGGTGCCTGGAGGAAGGCAGCTGTTACTCCTATTTTTCAAAAAAAGCTGCAAACCAGTGAGTTTGACATATATTGTGATAGTTATGGAAACCCTATGACAGATAAGATCACAGATTACCTGAAGAGAAATAAAATCTTGAAAAAAATTAATCAATGTGGGTTTTTGAGGGGAGGTCTGCTCAATGTAGCTTTCTGGTTTTCTTTAAGGGTGTGATGAAAAGCACTTGATAGGAGTAAGGCAGTAGATGTAATGTTCTTGGATTTCAGTAAGGCCATGGTATAGTTTCACTGAAAAGTTTTGTACTGAAAACAAAGAAAGCGTGAATCATTGACAACATTTTAGAATGGATATGTAATTGGTTGACTTATAGGACCCAAATGGTGGTAGTATAGGGATCATCATCAGTCTTGAAGAATGTTACCTGTGGTGTCTGTCTTGAGATCACTTTTGTTTCATATCTTCATAAATCATCTGGAGCTAGTAGTCACGAGCACAATAGCTTTGGACAAACAGGAGGCAGATGAAATTCAATGGTTCACTAATGCTCTTCAGGGAAGGAAATCTGCTGTCCTTACCTGGTCTGGCCTACATGTGACTCCAGATCCACAGCAATGTGGTTGACTCTTAAATGCCCACTGAACTGGCCTAGCAAGCCACTTGGTTGTAGCAACAGCCTGACAGTCACACTCACCAAATCATACCTTATAGACAATGTTCCAGACAGCACCATCATCATCCTCAGGTATGCCCTGTCACACTGGCAGGACAGACCCAGCAGAACTGGCGGCACAGTGGTATAGAGTCAGGAGAGTGTTGCCCTGTGAGTCCTCAACAACGACTCCAGATCCCATGAAGTCCCATGGCATCAGCTCAAATATGGGCAAGGAAACCTGATTACCACTTGCACCTCCACCTCACACTCCACCCGCAGATGATGAATCAATACTCCTCCATGTTGAACAGCACTTGGAAGAAGCACTAAGGGTGGCAAGGGCACAGAATGTACTCTGGGTGGAAGACTTCAATGTCCATCACCAAGAGTGACTTGGTAGCACCACGACTGACCGAGTCCTAAAGGATACAGCTGCTAGACTGGGTTTGCGGCAGGTGGTGAGGGAACAAACAAGAGGGGAAAACATACTTGACCTCGTCTGCGCAAAACTGCCCGCCACAGATGCATCTGTCCATGACAGAATTGGTAGGAGTGACCACCGCACAGTCCTTGTGGAGACAAAGTCCCATCTGTAGGAGGATACCCTCCATGGTGTTGTGTGGCACTACCACCGTGCTTAATGGGATAGATTTCGAACAGCTCTAGCAACACAAAACTGGGCATCCATGAGACATTGTGGGCCATCAACAGCAGCAGAGTTGCACTCAACCACAATCTGTAACCCCTCATGGCCCAGCATATGCCCCACTCTAACATTATCATCAAGCCAGTGGATTAACCCTGGTTCAAAAAAAAAGAGAGCAGGAGGGTATGCCAGGAGCAGAACCAGGCATACCTCAAAAGTGAGGTGTCAACCTGGTGAAGCTACAACACAGGACGACTTGCGTGCCAAACAATGCAAGCAGCATGCGTTGACATAACCAACGGATCAGATATAAGTTCTGCAGTCCTGCCACATCCAGCCATGCATGGTGCTGGACAATTGAACAACTAACTGGAAGAGGTGGTTCCACAAATATTCCCATCCTCAATGATGGGGGAGCCCAGCATATCAGTGCAAAAGATGAGGCTGAAGGACTTGCAACAATCTTCAGCGAGAAGTGCTGAGTGGATGATCCATCTCAGCCTTCTCCTGAAGTCCCCAGCACCACAGATGCCAGACTTCAGCCAATTCGATTCACTCCGCCTGATATCAAGCAACGACTGAAGGGACTGGATACTGCAAAGGCTATGGGCCCTGACAACATTCCATCATACTACTGAAGACCTGTGCTCCAGTACTCGCCACCCTAGCCAAGCTGTTCCAGTACAGCTACAACACTGGCATCTACCCGGCCATGCGGAAAATTGCCCAGGTATGTCCTGTACACAAAAAACAGAACAAATCCAACCCAGTCAATTATTGCCATCAGCCTACTCTCGAACATCAGTAAAGTGATGGAATGGGTAGTCAACAGTGCCATCAAGCGGCGCTTGCTTAGCAATAACCTGCTCAGTGGCGCTCAGTTTGGGTTCCACCAGGGCCACTCAGCTCCTGACTTCATTACAGCCTTGGTTCAAACATGGACAAAAGAGCTGAACTTGAGATGAAGTGAGGTGAGAGTGACTGCCCTTGACATCAAGGCAGCATTTGACCAAGTATGGCATCAAGAAGCCCTAGCAAAACTGGAGTCAATGGGAATCAGGGGGAAAACCCTCCGCTGGTTGGAGTCGTACCGAACGCAAAGGATGATGATTGTGGTTGCTGGAGATCAATCATCTCAGTCCCAGGACATCACTGCAGAAGTTCCTCAGGGTAGTGTCCTAGGCCCAACCATCTTCAACTGCTTCATCAATGACCTTCCGTCAATCATGAAGTCAGAAGTGGGGATGTTTGCAAATGACTGCACAATGTTCAGCACCATTCGCAACTCCTCAGATACTGAAGCAGTCCATGTAGAAATGCAGCAAGACTTGGACAACATCCAGGCTTGGGCTGATAAGTGGCAAGTCACATTTGCGCCACACAAATGCCAGGCAATGACCATCTCCAAGAGAGAATCTTACCATCTCCCCTTGACATTCAATGGCATTACAATTGCTGAATCCTCCACTATCAACATCCAATGGGTTACCGTTGACCAGAAACTGAACTGGCTACAAGAACAGGTCACAGGCCAAGAATCCGGTAACTCACCTCCTGACTCCTCAAAGCCTGTCCACCATCTACAAGGCACAAGTCAGGAGTGTGATTGAATACTCTCCACTTGCCTGGATGGTACAGCTCCAACAACACTCAAGAAGCTTGACACAATCCAGGACAAAGCAGCCCGCTTGACTGGCACCCCATCCACAAACATTCACTCCCTCCACCACCGCGCACAGTGGCAGCAGTGTGTACCATCTACAAGATGCACTGCAGCAACGCACCAAGGCTCCTTAGACAGCACCTTCCAAACCCACAACCTCTACCACCTAGAACGACCCGGGCAGCAAATGCATGGGAACATCACCAACTGCAAGTTC
This sequence comes from Heterodontus francisci, assembly GCF_036365525.1. Taxonomy (NCBI): domain Eukaryota; kingdom Metazoa; phylum Chordata; class Chondrichthyes; order Heterodontiformes; family Heterodontidae; genus Heterodontus; species Heterodontus francisci. The sequence continues at coordinate 80,720,935 of NC_090392.1, read as the reverse complement.
CCCTCCAAGTCACACACCATCCTGACTTGGAACTATATCGCCATTCCTTCACTGTCACTGGGTCAAAATCCTGCAACTCCCTTCTTAACAGCACTGTTGGTGTACATACTCCACACAGACTGCAGCGGTTTAAGAAGGCAGCTAATCACCACCTGCTCAAGGGCAATTAGGGATGGTCGATAAATGCCAGCCAAGCCAGCGACACCTACATCCCATGCATGGATAAAAAAAGACGCAAAATGCTTCACAGGTAGACAAAAAAATTCAGGAAAGCACCATCACTCAAATGGATAGAAAATAATAAGCATGGAAAATGGAAGACGTTTTGGGGTCCTTTATGATAATAAATTGAAGCTATTACAGCAATGCTTAGTGACAGTGAGTAAAGCAAGCTGATGCTGGAATATATTAAAAATGTCAATATTAAGCCAAAATCGTGGGGTAATCCTCCCACATCATAAATCATTGGCTGAACAGTATTTAAACACTGCTGTGTACATCTCTGGTCACCACAGTACAAGAAGGACATTGAAACTATTGAATACATAGACCAAGAAGAACCAGGATGACTGAGGGCATGGAAGGATTGGATTATGAGTAGCTATTATGTCAAGTGGACAAATGTTTCACTGGAAATGAGATGGCTGAAAGGTGATATAACTGTTCTTTTTAGGATGCTTAAGGGACTAGATAATGTAGACTATATCAAGTATTTTACCTTGCCCTGAGTAAAAGAACCAGAGGACACCTGAAGTGGGTACATTTAAAACTAATCTAAGGAAACATTATTTCAGTGAGTGAGGGACCAATCTATGGAATAGGCTCCCTAGGGAGACAATGGAAACAGTTTTGGTTCATTCAAATACAAACTCTATTGATTTATTTTAGAAAAAAGTATTTTGGAACTCAGTATGAGTAATTTGAGACATTACATATGAGAGGAACAGGTAGCTTTGGACCTAAATTCACAAAGCTTTCCAACACCAGGATTTCTCTTCACCACCTGTCCAGGTCTGTTGTTGGCTAATTCATAAAAAGTGATTACTACAATTAGTCAAAAACACAATTAGCATAGCATCAAGCGACTAACCAGGATGGTAGATGGTCAACTTGATTGGGGTTGGTTCTTTTTCATCTAGCAGTTCTTACGTTCCTATTCCACTGAACTGGTCTTAATCTTTACATGTAAAGTCTTATTTCTAAGTAATAAATGAAGACCATGTATTATTCAATATTAGTTGGCACTGCTATTGCTGTGAGAAATATTCAATTCCATTATTTAACTGAAACAGAATATACCAGCTGTCCCTCACAAGCACGCATCGGGTTAAGATATAATTTCCTGTTGGTTTATGCTGTTTGACAATCATTGGATGAAATGCAATCAAAGATAGCTTCACACCTGCAGCGTCTGTGGCCTTTGAATACGGTTCCATCAGAGATATTTTAAAAATTAAATATTCTGCCTGGATCACTGGTATCCGAAAAGCATCAAATGTACTGTTGTGCGTTTCTTCTATGATCCCTTTGTACTAATATGGTGAGAAATCGTTACCTTGTAGTATGCACTGCTTCCTTTAACAGCATACACAACATGGGCTGCAAAAGCTTTTAAATATAAACATCCATGATATGAAAACAGAATTGCTGCCAACTAGTTAAAGTAAAACCAATCGGTGTTTAAAATAGATTGTGAATAATCACACCAAGTTAACAGAGAATTTAATCCATCCAATGTAACATCCAGCTCTTCACACACTTTAGGTGCAGAAACTGTTCCCTAGCAGTATTTTGATTGTAATGCTCTTATTAATTCAGCTCCACCAACATTAGTGGGGTTAGACACACCTTGTATCATTACCCACTATCTAAACAAAAATGAGCTGGATAAATATCTGGTTATAAATAGAATTCAAAGTTTTAATGAGTCAGGTCATCTTCATAGGACAGCAGGCAAAGGACTAAATGACTAAATTGCTGAACTGATATTCTGAATTTTGCTTCTCTATCTTTGTGTGGAGTAGATTCCACAGTAAACTGTTTGTGAAGGAGCAGCTTAATGGCATTGCACATTCCATGGTTTCCTAAATTTTAATAATACCATCCAACTTCTAAAGATTATATTCCAAAATTATTAATGGGAGGGCTGTAATCACATTTTGGATAATTTGGTGTATAATAATGTAAACAATCATGCAGCTCATCTTTTCAATTCCAGTAAGCCTAATAAAATGGAACAACCCAGGGTACCTTCCCAGGTCAGTCCCACTGCAACCGTGACTGCTGAGCGCAGCCAGATCGGGGCTGCTGACTGATCAAGCAGTCGTTGCTGTGGTGATTCTAGGTAATGCTTCCACATACTCATCTACTGCATGTTTCCACCACCAGAGGGAAGTGAGAGGAAAGGACAAATCCTGGCACTGCCCACTGGTTTCCCCCTCAGATTTTAAAAAATAAACAAATGACCTTCATAAGTCAGGGAAAACCCACACCACTTCACACATACCCAGATTCCATCTATCGTTGCATGGGGACAGCAACACACCAACCATTGGCAACCGCACATGCATCACCAACTCCACTCCTCCGCATATCCCATGTGTTTCCAGGTGCCCAGGCTCTGCCCACCAAATCAAAGTGGCAACAACTCTGTGCATATCAAGGTTCCACAAAGTATAGTGAGTAGTTTTAAAAATTGCGCTGAGTAACCACTTCCCAGAATCTACTTCCATGGCAGAGATTGGAAGAGTCGCACCTGATTGCAACAACAAGTTTCACTCATGGTTTAAGTATGAGGTGCTAAGCCGTAGCAAGCAGGAAGATCCCTGGTTTAGATCCCCGTCTGTTTAGTTTGATGTTTTTAGCTGGACAGGCTACAACTGAATTCAGTTCTGGGCCAGAAAGAGAGAAGTTTGGCTAGAGACCCCATTTCCAACCATTACCTAACAATCCTCAAGAGTGCAACCTGCGTGGACCGTAGACCGAGGAAAGGAATGGGCTTGGCTGTGCAGCTACCTGCAGTTGAATTGCCTCCTAACACTCACAGTCGAGAGTCAAGAATGAAGAACAGGTGCTTGACCAAGATGGCATGGAGCTATACAACAAAGAGCCAATGCTTTCAGGGGGAGACGGAGGAACAGGAAAGGGGTTGAGAGAAAGCTCCTGGAGGTGAGATGTTATCAACAATAAGGAAAGCAGAAGAGGATGGAGTCAGTCAGCTTTTGCTGTTCCAAATATTGTGTTTCCAGTATCTTGTAACCTGAAGTTGTATAAATAACTGATTGCACTTGAGATTCTTTGATGCAGGATATAAGAACATAGAAGCAGGAGTAAGCCATTCAGCCCTTCGAGCCTGCTCCGCCATTCTAGATCATGGCTGATCGTCTACTTGAACACCATATTCCTGCACTATTCCCATATCACTTGAGGAACTAGAAATCTATCGATCTCAGTGACTGAGCTTCCACCACCCCAAAGGTTTGTGAAATTTAACATGAGGCAAGGTATGGAAAAAGCTGCAACGTGTTGTCGGATACTAGAGTAGGAGCACCTCATATGGTTATGAAAATGCTCCCTCCGCTGCTTTGATCAAGGCATTAGCTGGGTTCAACTGACAGAGGAAGAAGTGTCATCGAGATAGTTTAAGCATTTGTACTGCTGCACCCCACAATGAGACTTAAAAGTACAAACATTTAATTAAGGAAACTAATGAAGGAAATAAACCTGCAGGGCTACGGGGATAAGCGGGGAAGTGGGACTGATTGGATAGGTCTGTGGAGAGCTGGCATGGACTCGATGGCCAAATGGCCTCCTTCTGTACCATAAATGACGATAAGAGGACCTTACACCTAACTCCAGGTGCCTTGTATCAAATGGATCAAAAAATTGTTATACTTGGTCCACAAAGTTACAATAAAGTTTTAAAATATCTACTAAACCAAGTCAACCCACAGGTGCAAAACGAGAGTTTGGCGCACCCCTTAAACTGACCAATCAAAACAGTCCAGACAGACAAAAACTGTATCATTGTTATAGACTATAAAGTTCTTCAGAGTCTACACTTTGATATTTATTTTCGTCATCTTTAGGTCCCTGTATACAGTACATCATATGCCGCTTTATAAGCTAGAGAGGCTTCAGCCATGGTCACTCTTAAACTGCTAGGGGTAAGTTAACAGCTCAAGAGACAATGTTCTTAAATTTTCCTTTTCTGTGAGGGAAATTTCTGACCAGTCTGTTACCAACTTCCCCTTTTCCATTTACTAACCGTAGCATTTCCTGGTGTAACAGTGGAAAAATGGTACTTCCCCTTTAGTCATTATGCAGAGTTAGCATTGTCTGCAAACACTACAAGCAATTGTATTTCAAATCTAACTAATAGAACATAAGAACTAGGAGCAGGAGTAGGCAATTCAGCCCCTCGAGCCTGCTCCGCCATTCAATACAATCATGGCTGATCTCATCTTGGCCTCAACTCCACTTTCCTGCCTGTTCTCCATAACCCTTCAACCCATTACTAATTAAAAATCTGTCTCTCCTCCTTAAGTTTACCCAATGTCCTGGCATCTACCGCACTCTGGGGTAGTAAATTCCACAGACTCATGACCCTTTGAGAGAAGTAATTTCTCCTCATCTCTGTTTTAAATCTGCTACCCCTTGTCCTAAAACTATGACCTCTCGTTCTAGATTGCCCCACAAGAGGAAACATCCTCTCCATGTCTACTTTGTCAATCCCCTTAATCATCTTGTATACCTCAATTAGATCTCCTCTCATTCTTCTAAACTCGAGAGTAAAGGCCTAAAACTGTTCAATCTCTCTTCATAAGACAAACCCCTCATCTCTGGAATCAAACTAGTGAACCTCCTCTGAACTGCCTCCAATGCAACTACATCCTTTCTCAAGTAAGGGGACCAAAACTGTACGCAATACTCCAGGTGTGGTCTCGCTAATGCCTTGTACAGTTGTAACAAAACTTTCCTACTTTTATACTCTATTCCTTTAGCAATAAATGCCAAAATTCCATTTGCCTTCCTGATCACCTGCTGTACCTGCAAATTAGTTTTCTGTGATTCATGTACGAGGACACCCAGATCCCTCTGCACCGAAGCACTCTGAAGTTTCTCTCCATTTAGATTAATAATTTTCCTTTCTATTCTTCCGACCAAAATGGATAACCTCACACTTAGCCACGTTAAAATCCATCTGCCAAATTTTGGCCCATTTATCTAATCTATCCATATCCATTTGTAGATTTATTTCTTATTTCTTTATTGCAACTTTAGTGTCATCTGCAAATCTGGCTATAGTACCTTCTATCCCTGCATCCAAGTTATTTATATAGATTGTAAATAGCTGGGGTCCGAGATAATCTATTAGATTCCATACCCCGGTGAAAAAACACCATTAATTATCTTAGTTTGCTTCACTACAGATAATACCACTCTCGATTATTTCTCTGTGCCCAATGTTGCTGCATTTGTACCATTATAACACCAGATGTAAGGTCATTTATATAGTGTCACAGGTAGCAGTAGAAACCACACATCAGAAATTAATGGCATTGTCATGATAAATATGCCTTTAGGTACATAATGCTATATTTATTTGAATTGGTTTTCACAATAGATATATCTTTCGGCTGCTAAATGGGAGCTATCCCATAGTCTCTAGGCAGCCAAAAATTCAGTTAGATCCAAATTCTAAGTTAGCGCTTTCAAAAGTAATTTGAGGGCATTCATTTTCTGATTCAGTGATTCAGCATTTGATACAAACAAATAGCACTGTAACATGTGGAACCACTCACCTATTGTAGCAGACCATAGTAACAATAATTCCAGTCACATCAGTTTCCTCTACTCATAACCTTTGACCTGCATCATTCAGAATGCGCGTCAGTCAAGCTTCTCCCTTCCTGTTTCCTGTGACAACTCACCCTGGTTGCGTGGTGTACTTTTATAGTTACAGGATCAATAAATGCACTGTTAAACTGAGCAAATCAGCATCACTGTGACTAATATAAAGGGCTGCAAGCAGGGCTCGGTACATGAAGAACATTAGCTATTTCTAAGTAGTTTATGATTGAGGAGTTCTGATAGTATAAACTTACTGACATCTGGGGGCTTGTGCCAAAATTAGGAGAGCTGTCCCACAGACTAGTCAAGCAACAACCTGACAGTCATACTCACCAAATCATACCTGACAGACAATGTCCCAGACACCGCCATCACCATCCCCGGGTATGTCCTGGCCCACTGGCAGGACAGACCCACCAGAGGTGGCGGCGCTGTGGTATACAGTCGGGGTGGTGGGGGGGGGGTTGCCCTGGGAGTCCTCAACATCGACTCCAGACCCCATGAAGGTTTATGACATCAGGTCAAACAAGGACAAGGAAACTTCCTGCTGATTACCACCTACTGCTCCTCCACTGCCCCCCTCAGCTGATGAATCCATGTGCTTCTCCATGCTGAACAGCGCTTGAAGGAAGCATTGAGGGTGGCAAGGGCGCAGAATGTACTCTGGGTGGGAGATTTCAATGTCCATCACCAAGAGCGGCTCAGTAGCACCACTACTGACCGACCTGGCAGAGTCCGAAAGGACATAGCTTCTAGACTGAGTCTGCAGCAGGTGTTGAGGAATGAACAGGAGGGAAAAACATACTTGACTTCATCCTCACCAATCTGCCTGCCGCAGATGCATCCATGACAGTATTGGTAGGAGTGACCACCGCACAGTCCTTGTGGAGACAAAGTCTCGCCTTCACATTGAGAGTACCTCCATCGTGTTGTGTGGCACTACCACCGTGCTAAATCGGATAGATTTTGAACGGATCGAGAAATACAAAACTGGCCGTTGTGGGCGATCAGCAGCAGCAGAATTGTACTCAACCACAATCTGTAACATCATGGCCCAGCATATCCCCCACTCTACCATCACCATCAAGCCGGGAGACCAACCCTGGTTCAAAAAGAGTGCAGGAGGGCATGCCAGGAACAGCACTAGGCATACCTCAAAAATGAGGTGTCAACCTGGTGAAGCTACAACACAGGACTACTTGCATGCCAAACTGCGTAAGCAGCAAGCGATGGACAGAGCTAAGAAATCCCATAAACAACGGATCAGATATAAGCTCTGTAGTCCTGTCACATCCAGTCGTGAATGGTGGTGGACAATGAAACAACTAACTGGAGGATGCAGCTCCACAAATATCCCCATCCTCAAATGATGGGGGAGCCCAGCACATCAGTGCAAAAGATAAGGCTGAAGCACTTGCACCAGAAGTGTTGAGTGGATGATCCATCTCGGCCTCCTCAAGGTCCCCAGCATCACAGATGCCAGTCTTCAGCCAATTCGATTCACTCCGCATGAAATCAAGAAACGACTGAAGGCATGGATACAGCAAAGGCTATGGGCTCTGACAACATTCCGGCAATAGTACTGAAGACCTGTGCTCCAGAATTTGCCGCATCCCGAGCCAAGCTGTTTCAGTACAGCTACTATACTGGCATCAACCCGGCAATGTGGAAAATTGCCCAGGTAAGTCCTGTACACAAAAAGCAGGACAAATCCAACCCGGCCAATTACCGCCCCACTTGTATAGAACAAAGAACAAAGAACAGTACAGCACAGGAACAGGCCATTCGGCCCTCCAAGCCTGCGCCGATCTTGATGCCTGTCTAAACTAAAACCTTCTGCACTTCCGGGGGACCGTACCCCTCTATTCCCATCCTATTCATGTATGTGTCAAGATGCCTCTTAAACGTCGCTATCGTACCTGCTTCCACCACCTCCCCTTGCAGCATGTTCCAGTCACTCGCCACCCTCTGTGTAAAGAACTTGCCTCGCACATCCCCTCTAAACTTTTTCCCTCACACCTTAAACCTATGTACCCTAGTAACTGACTCTTCCACCCTGGGAAAAAGCTTCTGACTATCCGCTCTGTCCATGCCACTCATAACTTTGTAAACCTCTATCATGTCGCCCCTCCACCTCCGTCGTTCCAGTGAAAACAATCCGCGTTTATCCAACCTCTCCTCATAGCTAATGCCCTCAAGACCAGGCAACATCCTGGTAAACCTCCTCTGTACCCTCTCCAAAGCCTCCACATCCTTCTGGTAGTGTGGCGACCAGAATTGCACGCAATATTTCAAGTGTGGCCTAACTAAGGTTCTGTACAGATGCAGCATGATTTGCCAATTTTTATACTCTGTGCCCCAACCGATGAAGGCAAGCATGCAGTATGCCTTCTTGACTACCTTATCCACCTGCTTTGCCACTTTGTGACCTGTGGACCTGTACGCCCAGATCTCTCTGCCTGTCAATACTGCCAAGGGTTCTGCCATTTACTGTATATTTCCCACCTGTATTAGATCTTCCAAAATGCATTACCTCACATTTGTCCGGATTAAACTCCATCTGCCATTTCTCTGCCCAAGTCTCCAACCGATCAATATCCTGCTGTATCCTCTGACAATCATCACTTTCCGCAACTCCACCAACCTTTGCGTCGTCCGCAAACTTACTAATCAGACCAATCATCAGTAAAGTAATGGAAGGTTTTGTCGACAGTGCTATCAAGCGGCACTTGCTTAGCAATAATCTGCTCACTGACGCTCAGTTTGAGTTCTGCCAGTGCCACTCAGCTCCTGACCTCATTACAGCCTTGGTTCAAACATGGACAAAACAGCTGAACACAAGAGGTGAGGTGAGAGTGACTGCCCTTGACAGCAAGGCAACATTTGACCAAGTATGGCATCAAGGAGCCCTAGCAAAACATGAGTCAATGGGAATCAGGGCAGAAACTCTCTGCTGGTTGGAATCATACCTAGCACAAATGAAGATGGCTGTGTTGTTGGAGGTCAATCATCTCAGCTCCAGGACATCACAGCAGGAGATCCTCAGGGTAGTGCCATCGGCCCAGAAACCTTCAGCTGCTTGATCAATGACATCCTTCAATCAGAAGATCAGAAGTGAGGATGTTTGCAGATGATTGCACAATGTTCAGCACCATTCGCAACTCCTCAGATACTGAAGCAGTCCATGTATAAATGCAGCAAGACCTGGACAATATCCAGGCTTGGGCTGATAAGTGGCAAGTAACATTCGTGCCACACAAGTGCCAGGCAATGACCATCTCCAACAAGAGAGAATCTAACCATCTCTCCTTTACATTCAATGGCATTACAATCACTGAATTCCCCACTACCAACATTCTGGGGGGGGAGGAGGGGGTGGTTATCATTGACCAGAAACTTAACTGGAGTATTCATATAAATACAGTGGCTACAAGAACATCATAGTCATAGAGTCATAAAGTGATACAGCACTGAAACAAGCCCTTTGGCCCACCGAGTCTGTGCTGATCAACAACCACCCATTTATACTAATCCTACATTAATCCCATATTCCCGACCACATCCCCAACATTCTCCTACCACCTACCGACACTAGGGGCAATTTACAATGGCCAATTTACCTATCAACCTGCAAGTCTTTGGCTGTGGGAGGAAACCGGAGCACCCGGCGGAAACCCACGCAGTCACAGGCAGAACTTGCAAACTCCACACAGACAGTACCCAGAACTGAACCCAGGTCGCTGGAGCTGTGAGGCTGCGGTGCTAACCACTGCGCCACCATGCCGCCGGTCAGAGGCTGGGAATCCTGCAGCAAGTAACTCATCACCTGACTTTCCAAAGCCCGTCCACCATCTCCAAGGCACAAGTCAAGAGTGTGATGGAATACTCTCCACTTGTCTGAATGGGTGCAGCTCTAACAGCACTCAACAAGCTCGACACCATCCAGGACAAAGCAGCCCGCTTGATTGGCACCCTATCCACCATCTTCAACATTCACTCTCTTCACCACCGACAGTGGCAGCAGTGTGTACCATCTACAAGATGCACTGCAACAATGCACTAAGGCTCCTTAGACAGCATCTTCCAAACCAGTGACCTCTACTATCGAGAAGGACAAGGGCAGTACATGCATGGAAACACCACCTGCAAGTTCCCCTCCAAGCTCACACCATCTTGACTTGGAACTATAATCGCTGTTCCTTCACTGTCGCTGGGTCAAAATCCTAAAACTCCCTTCCTAACAGCACGATTGGTGTACCTACACGACAAGGACTACAGTGGTTCACGACCATCTTCTCAAAGGCAATTAGGGATGGGCAATAAGTGCTGGCCTAGCCAGTGACACCCACAGACAAGTAAGTCCAGGTCACAGGACATATGATCACCAGAATAGCACTTAGGAGAATTAGGATCTTCACCACTATTGGATATTTATGATTGTGGGGCATTTAAAAACAGAATCCACACAAGGAAAATATTTCAAGACACTCCTGATATCGCTACTCTTACATGACAGTCTGTAAGCAGTCCATGAAAATATTCCTAGCATACACCAAGGATTCTGCTAGAATTTGGGCTTTCTTTCCCAGTATCCATGCACATTACAACAGATAGGAAATGCAGTTGTCAGTGGAATCTATCAACTGAAACTTTGTTTTATTGTGCATGTAATGTAACTGCCCTCACTGTAAACCTGCCAGTAGTCTGCACAATTCCACTACTTTTCTATTACCACAGGCAGGGCAGATATCAATTACGCAAGACACGTTTCATAACTGGTTAAGCTATTAATTCCGATTTACTAACAAAATAGAATTAGTCGTTTGGTAGTACAGAACTTGAGTATTGTTGAAAAGAGAGACATGCTGTCAAAGCATTTCCTCTTGCACTCATCAAGACAATCTGCAAGAATAACAATGTAAGGAAAAACAACAACTTTATACTGTATGAGAAGAGAGTGCTGATTGGTAGAGGCATTGCCATGGAGAATGCACCAGTTAATGGTGACTGTCAGTTAACTGCCAAGCTTTGTTTAAAATTTAAACTCGGCAGCTTGACTCTGATTCTTCAGGGCAATGCCTTGACCAATGAACCAGCGAATGCCTGTCACTTATTTTATTTAGCTGGAACAGGTGCAGTGTGTGTACATGTTCTTTCTGTCTGCAAAGAACAGGGCCCTCTGTATTAATATATGAAGCTTCCAGTATGCGCAACTGCACCACACTGCGAGCCCTACTGACAATCTTAAATTGGTCATCAGCGTAATTCTTAGCACACTGAGGATTATTTAGCAAATGTTGTCCCTTCGCGGAATCACATCTAATGTTGGACAATGTGCTTTGAGTTTTGCTAGCACAGGTTGGTTGGGTACGGCCTGTACTTTGCCCATTGCGGACAGCGAAAGGGACATGTTGTTTGATATGATCCGCCAGTCTTTGGGTCATAGGGCCTATATACCTAGCATCACACTGGCATTGAAATTCAAATATCACATCAATCATTTGTGTGATAGGCAGGACATCTTTTTGGTTTGACAGCAACATCCTGTTAGTGGCAAATACCACATGTGTTGCTACTGTATAGTAGCAGCGTGAAACAGCTAGCTTCACCTGTAGCTCAAATTTTTGGGAAACATTATCCTTCCAGGGTAATTTCAGATAGACTGGGCACTTTTCAGGGCCGAAAGTGATGGCCTTACACCCATTCATAAGCTTGTGCAATATACAGTGAGAAATGATCTGATCAGGGTAGCCATTGTCACGCAGGATGCCTTTGATTCGCCCTATTTCAGCATCAAGATTGCATGAACAAACAGCTCAGGCCCTATTTACAAGGTTGCCGATAAAGCCAATCTTATAGTGCGTGGAATTGTAAGAATCCCAACGCATGTATTGACCAGTGAAGGTAGGTTTGCGGTAGACCGTGGTAGAGAACCTCTTAGCAGATTTCGCAACTAGTCAGTCAAGGAAAGGGAGCTCATTTGACTGCTCCATTTCAAAGGTGAATCTGAGCACAGGATGGAGCCAATTAAGACATGTAAGGAAGCTGCATGCAGCTGCAGATTCAAATATAGCAAACGTATCATCTACATATTGGAAATAGGCATGAGGTCAGAGGTTAGGTGTAATTATCTCTAAAATATGTTTCTCATGGAACCCAACGAAGATGTTTGCGAGAGCGGGGCCTAGAGGGGATCCCATGGCAACACCATCTATTTGGGCACACATGGTGTCGTTAAAACTGAACTCAATTGCGCAAGTTGCTGAGTTCATAAGTTCAATGAATACAGATTCACAGAGTGGTGGCGGGTCTAGATCGCCATGATATAGTGCTGCAGCGCAAATATCTATGACTTCCTTAAGTGGTACATTGGTGAATAGGCTATGTCAAATGAGCACATGGACACGGCATTGCTAATCGATATGCAAGTTCTGTATGATCTTCGCAAATGTGAAGGAATCCTTCACCATATATGTGGAGAACTTGCTCAAAACTGGTTGTAACAATTCTCCCAACCATTTGGCCAATTCATATTGTGCAGAACCGGTCAAAGATAAGATAGGGCGCAGAGGGACATCACTTTTGCATGTCTTGGGAAGCCCATACGTACGCTGACGCAGCAAGCCGTGAGGACGAACCCTATCATATATATCATCCGGCAGCTCATTGCTCTTACACAAGTCCAGCAAGCGGTTTTTTTTTAAGCTTACTTTCGAGCAAGGCTGCCCGGTCATATTGAACGCAGGTCCAATGGATACTAATTTGGACCCATCATTAAGAATGGCATGCATTTTGTTGATATAATCACGCTGGTTTAGGATGTCAGATTTACTGATGTGTATTTCCAGGTTGGTCTCAAGACCTCGCAACGCTGTCAGACATTCACGTTGCATGTGGAAATCAGACATGTCATTCGGGATCCTGCAATATGCGTGCACTGGATCAAAATAGAATTACTTATGGAAGCAAATTTAAGCATTGCATTATACAACATAATACAGTAACCTGGAGACAATTTACCAGTTAAAACAAACAATACAGTCAAACAAATCCCTCTAATTCTTCTGGCTGATCTTATGACAAATTGTTCTTTGCATTTTTGTTGGTCAGTGAAAAGAGAATACAGGCTTCCAAGGATTTACACAACCACCAGCTTAGAGTTTGGCCTATCTCCATACACAATGGCAAAATGTATGAACAGCCAAACACAAAATCTACTGATTTTTATATTAATTAATTTGATGAACAGGCAGTAGCGGCACAGTGGCGCAGTGGTTAGCGCGGCAGCCTCACAGCTCCAGGGACCCGGGTTCGATTCTGGGTACTGCCTGTGCGGAGTTTGCAAGTTCGCCCTGTGACCGCGTGGGTTTTCGCCGGATGCTCCGGTTTCCTCCCACAGCCAAAGACTTGCAGGTGATAAGTAAATTGGCTAATTTAAATTGCCCCTAGTGTAGGTAGGTGGTAGGGAATATGGGGTTACTGTCGGGTTATTAGTATAAATGGGTGGTTGTTGGTCAGCACACACTTGGTGGGCCGAAGGGCCTGTTTCAGTGCTGTATCTCTAAATAAATAAATAAATAAATAATCTGATGTCTCAAACAAAGGTAATCAACTCAGTAAGACCAAAGATGCCCGCAATCCTATCCTTTAAACATAAAATCATGACTATGACTGCATGAGAACTATAAATATACATGGGTTTGGGAATTCAACCCACAATAGATATTAGACCTATTAAAATAAAATACTGCAGATGCTGGAAATCTGAAATAAAAACAAGAAATGCTGGAAATACTCAGCAGGTCTGGCAGGATCTGTGGAGAGAGAAGCAGAGTTAACGTTTCAGGTCTGTGACCTTTCATCTGCTGAAGGGTCACTGACCTGAAACATTAACTCTGCTTCTCTCGCCACAGATGCTGCCAGACCTGCTGAGTATTTCCAGCATTTCTTGTTTGAATATTTCTTTTTCTTGGGCCTCCTTATCTCGAGAGACAATGGATAAGCGCCTGGAACTGGTCAGTGGTTTGTGAAGCAGCGCCTGGAGTGGCTATAAAGGCCAATTCTAGAGTGACAGGCTCTTCCACAGGTGCTGCAGAGAAATTTGTTTGTCGGGGCTGTTACACAGTTGGCTCTCCCCTTGCGCCTCTGTCTTTTTTCCTGCCAACTACTAAGTCTCTTCGACTCGCCACACTTTAGCCTTGCCTTTATGGCTGCCCTCCAGCTCTGGCGAATGCTGGCAACTGACTCCCACGACGTGTGATCAATGTCACAGGATTTCATGTCGCGTTTGCAGACGTCTTTAAAGCGGAGACATGGACGGCCGGTGGGTCTGATACCAGTGGCGAGCTCGCTGTACAATGTGTCTTTGGGGATCCTGCCATCTTCCATGCGGCTCACATAGCCAAGCCATCTCAAGCGCCACTGTATATGCTGGGGATGTTGGCCGCCTCGAGGACTTCTGTGTTGGAGATACGGTCCTGCCAACTGATGCCAAGTATTCTCCGGAGGCAGCAAAGATGGAATGAATTGAGACGTCGCTCTTGGCTGACATACGTTGTCCAGGCCTCGCTGCCATAGAGCAAGGTACTGAGGACACAGGCTTGATACACTTGGACTTTTGTGTTCCGTGTCAGTGCGCCATTTTCCCACACTCTCTTGGCCAGTCTGGACATAGCAGTGGAAGCCTTTCCCATGCGCTTGTTGATTTCTGCATCTAGAGACAGGTTACTGGTGATAGTTGAGCCTAGGTAGGTGAACTCTTGAACCACTTCCAGAGCGTGGTGGCCAATATTGATGGATGGAGCATTTCTGACGTCCTGCCCCATGATGTTCGTTTTCTTGAGGCTGACGGTTAGGCCAAATTCATTGCAGGCAGCTGCAAACCTGTCGATGAGACTCTGCAGGCACTCTTCAGAGAGAGATGTTAAAGCAGCATCGTCAGCAAAGAGGAGTTCCCTGATGAGGACTTTCCGTACTTTGGACTTCGCTCTTAGACGGGCAAGGTTGAACAACCTGCCCCCTGATCTAGTGTGGAGGAAAATTCCTTCTTCAGAGGACTTGAACGCATGTGAAAGCAGCAGGGAGAAGAAAATCCCAAACAGTGTGGGTGCGAGAACACAGCCCTGTTTCACGCCACTCAGGATAGGAAAGGGCTCTGATGAGGAGCCACCATGTTGAATTGTGCCTTTCATATTGTCATGGAATGAGGTGATGATACTTAGTAGCTTTGGTGGGCATCCAATCTTTTCTAGTAGTCTGAAGAGACCACGTCTGCTGACGAGGTCAAAGGCATTTCCAGCATTTCTTGTTTGAATATTAGACATATTAAATTTACACCTGTTCCCAAAACATTTAATTTACTTTTCTGAGTTGAGTTATCTGACCTGAAGTGAGACAGCAGTCAAGAACCACAAGTGATTCCGTACAACTGTAGGAAAGGGGAGATACCAACCAACTTTCCACACCTTAACATTACTCAGCGTTGCCTGCTGGAAAGTGTATGCGGGCTTCAGGGGAGAACTGGATTAGGTGGAACTCTGTTGTCACTTGTTTAAATTTGTGCATAAATGAGGATGGAATTCTGACATGAAAGGGTTAAATCATTTTGTTCAAGAACTGCAGGAATTCCCATTTTCAATGGGAATTAGAGGGACAGCTCTGGTCTTACTCACACAGGCAAAGTCAAAGGCATGTGCAATATTTTCATCCAAGTGTAAAAACCGTTAACCCTTCAGTACAGTTGAGAGCATTATAAAACTCGAACAGCATCAGAAAGGTGATTTCAGTTTCATTAATGATGATTAATAATAAACATTCTATTTGATGGGCTGGAACTTATTCTAGACAACCTTGATAAGTTAAGATTGACAACTTGATGACAATCAGATTATTTCGGATATAAATGTAACCTCATATTCAATCCAAGAACAATGAAAATACATTGCATTGCAATCTCCCTCTTAAATGCAAACTGTCTCACCCACTCTCAGTCCCCATCTTTCTTCCTTCTTCGCTCCCCCTTCAATATTCTACAATGCTAGTTGAAGCTAGACATGTGATATTGAGCAATCTGAATAATGATCAGGATACATTTTAAAATACAACACTGAAAAAGGATTCATCTTGTTTGGTACAATTTAATGAAATAACCATATACATTAGAGAGTAAAGCATGCAACAACTGCAATAGAGAAAGGCCAAAAAAAGTCTTCAGTACTCTGAGGAGATGTAGGGCTCTCTGCTTCACTGTTCCGTTTCCACACAACAGATGCATCTTCAAATCCCAACAGTTCTTCAGCAGCATTCAAAAGGTACAGAAAAGTGATTTTTTACAGCTGTTTTATGATTGAGAACATGTGCATTGTGAAAGCTGGAAAGGAAATTCAGTACACAGATAGCATAAGTATGTTACATCTTCATGTAAAGACACACAATATGTAAAACACATGCTATTGATTTCATCTGTTTATCACATTCCTAGGGAATTGTAAATCAGGAAACTGTGGCCAAAAGACAATGTTAAGGCAATCATAATGAGGTCCTTTCATAGTAGGGAACAAAAGTAACTGATGTGTACAGGATACAGTTGCCCCCGCAACAATTTATTTATATATCCCCTCTCCCAAAAAATGTTTCTTTCTCCTCCGGCTTCACCTACAACCATACATTTTATTTATTGCTGAAAATAACATAACTAGGAATAGGCAATTCAGCCCCTCTAGCCTGCTCCGCCATTTAATACAATCATGATATATAATATATAAATGATCAATGCCTTGATCAGAGTCAAGCTGCTTGGTTTAAATTTTAAACAAAGCTTGGCAGTTAACTGTCAGTCACCGTAAACTGGTACATTCGCCATGGCAAAGCCTCTACCAATCAGGGTTCACTTGCCAACTAATCAGCACTCTCTTCTCATGCAGTACAAGTTGTTGTTTCCCCTTACATTGGTTATTCTTGCGACTGTCCTGATGAGTGCAAGACGAAAAGCTTCTAAAACATGTCTCTATTTTCAGCAATACTCAAGTTCTGTACATTTTATTTAATTCTCAGGATTTTGGCATCGCTGGCAAGGCCAGCATTTATTGCCCATCCTTAGCTGCACTGACAACTAAGTGACTTGCTAGGCCACTTCAGCGGGCAATTAAGAGTCAACCATGTTGCCATGGGTCTGGAGTGTGCTTCTCGAGTCACATTTAGGTCAGACTAGGCAAGGATGGCAGGTTTTCTTGCATAAAGGAGATTAGTGAATCAATTGGATTTTTACTACAATCTGTCAAGTTCACAGTCATTTTTGCTGATCCAATAGTTTTATTTACAGATTTTTTTTTAAAAAGTAAAACTGAATTCCAATTCGCAATCTGAAATTTCAATTTGAAATCGCATGCTATAGGTTATTAGTCCAGATTTCAAGATTACTAGTCCAGTAATATAATATAAAGTACCATAACCACACACGCCCCGGCACCCCCCGCTCCCCCCACCCCACCTCCTCCAATCCCAACACACATCATTACAAACGACTCCCAGTTTTCTCCCCATGCTGCCCTGAGCTCTCAGATCTTCCCATCCTCTCTTCTGGGAGAGGGTTGGGTGACTGCACACAAAGGATGTACGTAACTTTGACTTATTGCTTACACAAAATATGCCATGAACATCACATCATGCTGCATCACAGGCCCCTACTATACACAGGCAACAGTTTCAAAATAATTTTTAATACACAACTTCCATCTACAACTGGTATTGAACTTCCACAGGTTTGATTATAAAAATATGAATGATTAAAGTCTCAAGGACTACATTTGGCAATGTAAAATCAGAGTTCAGTCTAGGCAGGCTCCTTTAGGTTACTGAACCATCATAATTCATCAATTCCTAAAAATTTCACTTACAGTCTATTCAATAACTTTTCGCACCAAAGAAATTAAAGCTATCCAGTAATTCAGACTGAACAACACAAACACAGAAAAGTGGCCATTTAATGCTTTAAAAAATTGAATGACCAGGCAATTTGAATTAAGGGACTCTGAATTCAGAGTAAGCAGTACTGAATCCAGAGACACTTCGAATTTGGAAACAAATTCATCTTGTACCCTCTTAATATCTGCTGCCTACTTGGTGTAAATTGAAAATAAAATAACTCAATTATGTTACGTGAGCACTTCTATTTTACATTGTACAATATATTTTAGAAATTATAGTTGGATTGTGGACTCTGACTCATCTGGAACCTTGGAGACTGAACTTTGAGCGTTTCTCTTAAAAGGAAGGTCAACAGAAGCTTGACCAGTAAATAAATCGTACAGGAAAGTATCTGATTTCTCTTGAAAAGCAAACCCTGTATCAAGTGTAGTTTCGGTAGCCTCCTGTATTATAAGAAATTCTGCATCTTTGAAGGAACTTTGCATCGAATGTGAGAGAATTGAAACGTTTGTTGCTGCACACCTGATGTAAGACCTATCTGAAGCCTTCTGTAGTTGCATCGCTTGAAAGCCTACCCAGACTGTTCATCAACATCACCTGGAAAGAACTTTTCTCGGAAGATTCCTAGTGACAGCCACCTATTCACCTTTGGGACACCTCGCCAAAACAAAGGACTTCCATATCTTCTCTTCAGTCTAAGTTTTTTTTTATTCCTTCTATTTCTTTGTAACAGCTGTAAACAAAAATCCCTTTTTTTCCCCCCAGTTAACCAGTTAGGTAAGTGAGTGTATGCATGAGAGCTAGGATAAATCGGGGGGCTTCAATATTTCAATTCACGTGTATGTTTACTTTATTATAGGTTAAGACTTGGGGTATAATAAATGGAGAATTCTGTTTATAAAAGAAACCTGGTTGCTGTGCTTTATTCTGGGGTAAAAATAGAGTATCTGACTGATGGTTTTGCTAAGTGGGAAAATTTAAATATATGTTGTGACTTGTGGAGAAGTGGGACTGAATTAACAGTGCACACCTCCTGCCTCAGTCCTAACAATTACAAATATCAGAACAGGACCAGGCCATTTAGACACTCAAGTCTGTTCATCATTCAATTAGATCATGGCTGATCTGTATTTCCACTCTATTTATCCACCTTGTTCCATATCCTTTAATATCCTGATCTAACCAAAATCTTCAGTCTCAACTTTGACAGGAACATAATTCAAACAAACAAGTATTTTCTCATTCTGAAAGGCTTCCTCGACATTTCAGAACCCTGCAATTCATCAGAGAGGCTAACCACGCTCATGTTTGCCTGACAGTACTAGGCTTCGGCAAAAATTGATTATTTCTACTGGATGCCCACCTCTATCCGTGCACTGCTGCAAGCTCAGAAGCAACTACTCCTTGATGTCACAAGCACGTGCTACTTAATGAATCATAATCTATAGCTAAAGCACTAAAAGCATAGTTATTTGATGTACTGACCCCAACTGAAAAATCTGTGTTTAGCAAGAACAAACTTGTATTTATATGGTGCTTTTCATAAACTCAGGATATTCCAAAGCACTCCACAGCAAACAAATTAGTAAATGTAGTTACCATTGTAATATATTGAGAAATGCAGCAGCCAATTTGGACAAAGCAAGGTCCCCCCAAACACCAATGAGACAGATGGGAGATATTCTATTTTAGTGATATTGGTTGAGGGTTACCAGGAAAATTTCTCTGATTATCTTTGAACAGTACCATGGCTCTTTTACATCTGTCTGAGGGGGAATATAAGTCCTCTACTTAACATCTCATCTGAAAGATGGCACCTAGCATCTGGAGTTGGGCTTCTACCACTGAGCAAAGGATGACACCTTAAAAATAGCAATATTTGCAAAAATTACAAAATCTCTTCCACCTGTCTCCAATATTACAGGTATGCAGTTCTGGAATTAGATTTCTGATAGCTAGGCCATCAAACATGCACTTTGCAATATTATTTAAAAATTGAAACACCCATGATTTATAAAGCTGCAGGGTAATTATTCCAGTTTTTAAGAAACAGGTTAATCATAATAAGTTAGAAAGATTCAGCTCAACCCTGTATTGAAGTACAAAATTACATTACATATTTCTCTGCTCTACAAATAGGACATGATCAGCTTGTTAAATGAATTAAAATCTCAAGTTCACAGTCTCCACAGGTGACAGCAGAAAACACTTGCTTTAGACCATTTCAAAAGAGGAAAGGCAAAGAATGGTGCAATGAGAAGACATACAGTTTTCCATAAGAATGGGAGGTGGTGGAAAGACTAAATGTCGTCTTAGCAGTATGACGGAAAAATTGTTTTTAAACAATAGTTTATACCATCTGGAAGGTATTCAAGCCGACAATCACAAGTAGGGGGTAAGCTTTGGCACTTTTGCCACTAACCACATTCCGCACTTGTGGCACAATCCCCCAACACACAAACCAACAACAACTTGTATTTATAAAGAGCCTTTAAAGGTAATAAAAGCACTTCCAAGGAGCATTAACAAAATATGACACTGAGCGATATGACAAGATTTTGGGCAGATAACAAAAAGCTTAGTCAAAGAGGTTGGTTTTAAGGAGCATTTTAAAGGAGGAAGGAGGTAGAGAGGTTTAGGGAGGGAACTCCAAAGCTTGGCAACTGAAGGCATGGCCACCAGTGGAAGAATTAAAATTGGGAATGTGAAAGAGGCCAGCATTAGAGGAATACAGGGTTCCTGGTGGGGTTTTTTTATTCTTTTATGGGGTGAGAGTCTCTGGCAAGACCAGCATTTGATGCCCATCCCTAATTGTCCTCGACAACTGAGTGACTTGCTAGGCCATTTCAGAGGGCAGTTAAGTAAGAGTCAACACATTGCTGTGGGTCTGGAGTCACAGCCAAGGCCAGACCAGGTAAGGACATCAGATTTCTTTCCCCAAAAGGATATCAGTGAACCAGATGGGTTTTTACAACAAATTGATGATAGTTGCATGGCACCATTACTGAGGCTAGCTTTCAACTCGAGATTTTATTAATTCATTGAATTTAAACAATTGTCATGGTGGGATTTAAACCCATGCTCCCAGGGCATTAGCCTCGGCTTCTGGACTGTTAGTTCAGTGACATTACCACTACGCGCTGTCTCCCCATTGTTCTGGGGCTAGAGGAGATTAAGACATAGGAAGGGGCATGTCCACAGAGGTTTTGAAAACGAGGATGAGAATTTTTTTTAAATTGAGGCGTTGGTTAACCAGGATCCAATGTAGAGGGTGCACAGGGGTGACAGGTGCATGGGGGACTTGGTGCAAGTTAGGATACAAGCAGCAGAATTTCGATGATATCAAGTTTACAAAGGGTAGAACGTGGGAAGCTAGCCAGCAGCCGGAATAGTTAAGTTTAGAGATGAACAAAAGTTTGGATGAGAGTTTCAGCAATAGATGACCTGAAGCAGGGCAGAGTCAGGTGATGTTACGGAGGTGGAAATAGATGGACTAGGTGATGGTTCGGATACGTAATTGGAAACTCAGAGGTCAAATATGATGCCAAGGCTGCAAAAAGGTTGGTTTAGCCTCAGGCAGTTGCCAGGTAGAGAGATGGAATCAGTGGCTAGGGGATGGAGTTTGTGGTGTGACCCGAAGACAATGGCTTTGATCTTCCTGATATTTAGTTGGAGAAAATCTTTGCTCATTTAGTACTGAATGTCAGGCAAGCAGTGTAACAATTTAAAGACAGTGAAGGATTGAGGGAGGTGGTATGAAAAAAAAAACATTAGGAGCTATTTACTAAGGTTTCAGTTCAGACTTCAAAATGCTTTTTTACCATCTTTTTTGAAGCATGTGGGAAGCCAGCAGTTGGAATAGTTAAAGTCTAGAGATAAACAAAGGCTTGGATGAGGGTTTCAGCAACAGGGAGGTGGTATGAAGCAAGTAGAATGTGCCTTCTGTGGCATGTAGGAAGTTATGGACACACTATGTGTCCTTGACAAACACATTTGCAGGAAGTGTCACCAGCTGAAGAAGCTTGAGCTCTGGGTTTCGGAACTCAAGCGGCAGCTGGAGTCACTGTGGCATATCCGCGAGGCAGAGAACTACGTGGATAGCACGTTTCAGGAGGTAGTCACCCCGGAGCTCAAGAGAGCACAGGCAGAGAGGGACTGGGTGGCTGCCAGACAGACAAGAAGGTCAAGGCAGGTAGTGCAGAGTCCCCAAAGGGCATCCAATTTTCTAACTGGTATTCAGTTCTGAGTACCGATGGGAGGGAGGGCTCCTCTGGAGAGTGCAGCGAGAATCATGACCAGAGCACCATGGGTGCTCAGCTGTGCAGGGAGGGAGGAGAAAGGACAAGAGAGCAATAGTGGCAGGGTCTCTATAGTTATGGGAACAGATAGGCATTTCTGTGGTCGCAGATATGATTCCAGGATAGTATGTTGCCTCCCTGGTGCAAGGGTCATGGATATCACCAAGCGACTACAGGACATTCTGGAGGGCAAGGTTGCACAGCCAGAGGTCATAGTCCATATGAGTACCAACAATATAGGAAGAAAGAGGGATGAGGTCTTGCAGGCTGAGTGTTGGGAGTTAGGAACGAGATTAGCAAGCAGGACCTCAAAGGTAGTAATCTCCGGATTACTCCCAAGACCATGTGCGAGCGAGTATAGAAATAGGAAAAGACACCACATGAATGCGTGGCTTCATAATTCTGGGGAAGGTTGGACTTGTACAAGCTGGACGGTCTGCACCTGAACAGGACTGGGACAAATATCCTTGCAGGAAGGTTTGCTAGTGCTATTGGGCATGGTTTAAACTAGTTTGGCAGGAGGATGGGAACCTGAGCAGAGTCTTCGATAGGACAAATTCAGGGCAGGGAACAGGAGGCAGAAAATTAGCGAGTGACTCTGAAAGACAGAAGCAGCAAAGGTTAAAAAGTGTGGACAGGAATTTGGCCGTGTTAAAGGGTATTTATTTAAATACAAGGAGTATAATTAACAAAACCTCAATGCAGCCCAGTCTTTGCCAGTCATGGACGAGCTGGAACAACCAGCCAACAAAATCGGAACTCTGCGATGCCACTGATTCTCCAGCCAGTGGAAAAGCCCCTGGAAAGGACGGCATTACCCCTGAAATAATCAAGAGTGCCAAGCCTGCTTATTCTGAGCACTCCATGAACTGCTTTGCCTGTGCTGGGATGAGGGAGCAGTACCACAGGACATGTACGATGCCAATATCATCACCCTCTATAAGAACAAGGGTGACCGCAGTAACTGCAACAACTACCGTGGAATCTCCCTGTTCAGCATAGTGGGGAAAGTCTTCGCTCGAGTCGTTTTAAACAGACTCCAGAAGCTGGCTGAGCACGTCTACCCTGAGGCACATTGTGGCTTTGGAGCAGAGAGATCCACCATTGACATGCTGTTCTCCTTTCGCCAGCTACAGGAGAAATGCCATGAACAACAGATGCCCCTCGACGTTGCTTTCATAGATCTCAAAGCCTTTGACCTCGTCAGCAGACGTGATCTCTTCAGACTACTAGAAAAGATCGGATGTCCACCAAAGCTACTAAGTATCATCACCTCATTCCATGACAATATGAAAGGCACAATTCAGCATAGCGGTGCCTCATCAGACCCCTTTCCAATCCTGAGTGGCATGAAATAGGGCTGTGTTCTCGCACCTACACTGTTTGGGATCCTCTTCGCCCTGCTGCTCTCACATGCGTTCAAGTCTTCAGAGAAAGGAATTTTCCTCCACACAAGATCAGGGGGCAGGCTGTTCAACCTTGCCCGTCTTAAGAACGAAGACCAAAGTACAAAAAGTCCTCATCAGGGAATTCCTCTTTGCTGACGATGCTGCATTAACATCCCACACAGAACAGTGTCTGCAGAGACTCATCGACAGCATTGCAGCTGCCTGCAACGAATTTGGCCTAACCATCAGCCCCAAGAAAACAAACATCATGGGACAGGACGTCAGAAATGCTCCATTCATCAACATCAGCAACCACGCTCTGGAAGTAGTTTAAAAGTTCACCTACCTAGGCTCAACTATCACCAGTAACCTGTCTCTCGATGCAGAAATCGACAAGCGCATGGGAAAGGCGCCCGCTGCTATGTCCAGACTGGCAAAGAGGGTGTGGGAAAATGGCGCACTGACACGGAACACAAAAGTCCGAGTGTTTCAAGCCTGTGTCCTCAGTACCTTGCTCTACGGCAGCGAGGCCTAGACAACGTATGTCAGCTGACAGCGACGTCTCAACTCATTCCATCTTCGCTGCCTCCGGAGAATCCTTGGCATCAGGTGGCAGGACCGTATCTCCAACGCAGAGGTCCTCGAGGCGGCCAACATCCCCAGCACATACACCCTACTGAGCCAGCGGCGCTCGAGATGGCTTGGCCAGGATCCCCACGGACGCATTGTACAGCGAGCTCGTCACTGGTATCAGACCCACCAAGCGTCCATGTCTCCGCTTTAAAGACGTCTGCAAACGCGACACGAAGTCCTGTGACATTAACCACAAGTCACGGGAGTCAGTTGCCAGTGATCGTCAGAGCTGGTGGCGGGGTTCAAGAGTGGCGAGTCGAAGAGACTTAGCAGTTGCAGGAAAAAAGACAGAAGTGCAAGGAGAGATCCAACTGTGTAACAGCCCCGACAACCACTTTTAACTGCAGCGACTGTGGAAGAGTCTGTCACTCCAGAACTGGCCTTTATAGCCACTCCAGGCGCTGCTCCACAAACCACTGACCATCTCTAGGCGCTTACCCATTGTCTCTAGAGACAAGGAGGCCAAAGAAGTAGTAGTCGTCAATAAAACCGATGAGCTGAGGGCACAGAGACACATGGCAACACGATATTGTTGCTGTAACGGAAACTTGACTTAAAGAGGGACAAGAATGGCAGCTCAACATCCCCGGATATAGAGTTTTCAGGCAGGATAGAGAGGGAGATAAAAAAGGAGGGGGTGTAGCATTATTAGTTAAGGAATCAATAACAGCTGTGAGGCAGGATGATATGCTAAATGAATCATCAAACGAGGCCATATGGGTGAAGCTCAAGAAATAAAAAAGGGGCAGCCACACTACTAGGAGTGTACTACAGACCCCCAAATAGTGAGAGGGAGATAGAAGAACAAATATGTAGGCAAAATTCTGAGTGCAAAAACTAGAGGGCAATAATAGTTGGGAATTTCAACTACCCCAATATCAACTGGGATACAAACAGTGTGAAGGGCACAGAGGGGACAAAGTTCTTGAACTGCATTCAAGAGAACTTTTTTTAGCCAGCACGTAACAAGCCCAACAAGAGGGGGGCAAATCTAGATTTAGTCTTCGGTAATCAAGCTGGGCAAGTGGAAGTAACTGTGGGTGACCATTTTGTTAATACTAATACAGTTAGTTTTAGCATAATCATGGAAAAGGACAAACATAAAACAGGAGAAAAGGTTCTAAACTGGGGGGGCAAATTTTACAAAACTGAGAGGTGACCTGGCGAAAGTGGACTGGATACAGCTACTTGAAGAAAAATCAGTGGCAAACCAGTGGGAAGCAGTCAAAAGTGAGATACTGCAGGCATGTTCCCACGAAGATAAAGGGTGGTACTGCCAGATCTAGAGCCCCCGGTTATCTAGAAGCTTACAGGGCAAGAGTAAGCAGAAAAAGAAAGCTTATGACAATCACAAAAATCTTAATACTTTGGAAAGCCTAGAGGAGTATCGAAAGTGCAGGGGTGAAGTAAAAAAGGAAATTACAAAAGCAAAGAGAGGACATGAAAAATTATTGGCAGGTAAACCCGAAGATGTTTTATCAGTACATTAAAAGCAAGAGGATAACTAAGGGAAGGGTAGGGCCTATCAGAGATGTACAAGGGAACTTATGCATGGATGCAGAAGATCTGGGCAGGGTTCTTAATGAGTTTTTTGTCTCTGTCTTCAGAAGAGAGGGTTGAAGCAGACATTGCAGTTCAAGAGGAGAGTGAAATATTAGATACGATAAGCATAATGAGAGGGGAAGTACTAGAGGGTCTGACATCCTTGAAGTAGGTAAATCACCAGGGCCAGATGGATTGCATTCCAGGTTGTTAAAGGAAGTCAGGGAGGAAATCGCGGATGCATCGGGGATCATCTTCAAATCCTCACTAGATACAGGCAAGGTACCAGACGATTGGAGGTCTGTGAACATTAACAGACAGGAAACAAAGTGGAGAAATAAATGGGTCCTTTTCCGGGTGGCAGGCAGTGTACCGCAGGGATCAGTGCTTGGGCCCCAGTTATTCACAATATATATTAATGACTTGGGTGAGGGAACTAAACGTAACATTTCCAAGTTTGCAGACAACACAAAGCTGGGAGGGAATATGAGCTGTGAGGAGGATGCAAAGAGGCTCCATGTGATTTGGACAAGTTGGGTGAGTGGGCAAATACATGGAAGATGCAGTATATTGTCGATAAATGCGAGGTTATCCACTTTGGTTGTAAAAACAGAAAGGCAGATTACCTGAATGGTGATAGATTAGGAAAGGGGAGGTGCAACGAGACCTGGGTGGCCTTTTACACCAGTCGCTGAAAGCAAGCATTCAGGTGCAGCAAGCAGTTAGGAAGGCGAATGGTATGTTGGCCTTCATTGCAAGAGGATTTGAGTACAGGAGCAAGGATGTCTTACTGCAGTTATACAGGGCCTTGGTGGAGAGGAGAGACTGGGTCGACTAGGTCTATATTCACTAGAGTTTAGAAGAATGAGAGGGGATCTCATAGAAACCTATAAAATTCTAACAGGACTAGACAGGCTAGATGCAGGGAGGATATTCCCGATGGCTGGGGAGTCCAGAAATATGGGGCCGGGGGGGGTCACAGTCTCGGGATACTGGGTATGCCATTTAAACCGAGGAGGAGGAGAAATTTCTTCACTCAAGAGGGTGGTGAACCTGTGGAATTCTCTACCACAGAAGGCAGTGGAGGTGAAGTCATTAAATATATTCAAAAAGGAGATAGATATATTTCTTAATGCCAAAAGGATCAAGGGATATGGGGAGAAAGCGGGAACAGGGTACTGAATTAGACGGACAGCTATGATCTTTTTTGAATGGGTAAGCAGGTCCGAAGGGCCGAATGGCCTATTCCTGCTCCTATTTTCGATGTTTCTATGTACCATTCTTCAAAAAGGGTGCGAGAGATAGGCTAAATAATTATAGGCCAGTCAGTCTAACCTCAGTGATGGGTAAATTGTTAGAATTAATTCTGAGGGACAGGATAAACTGCTACTTAGAAAGGCACAGATTAATCAGGGATAGTCAGCATGGATTTGTTAGGGGAAGGTCATGTCTTACTAACTTAATTGAGTTTTTTGAGGAACTAACAAGGAGGATTGATAAGGGTAGCGCAGTGGATATGGTATACATGGATTTTAGTAAGGCATTTGACAAGGTCCCGCATAGCAGACTGATCAGTAAAATGAAAACCCACAGAATACAGGGGAAGGTGGCAGGTTAGATCCAGAATTGGCTCAGGGACAGGAAACAAAGGGTAGTAGTCGACAGATGTTTTTGCAAATAGAAAGCTGTTTCCAGTGACATTCCACAGGGCACAGTGTTGGGTCCCTTGCTGTTTGTGGTATATATGAATGATTTGGACTTAAATGTGGGAGGCATGATTGGAAAATTTGCTGATGACACAAAAATTGTCCGTGTAGTTGATAGTGAAGAGGATAGCTGTAGACTCCAGATTGATATCAATGGTTTGGTTGAATGGGCGGAAAAGTGGCAATCGGAATTCAAACCAGAGAAGTGAGAGGTAATGAATTTGGGGAGGGAAAATAATGCGAGGGAAGATATTGAGAGGGCAGAGGAAGTAAAAGACCTTGGACTGCATGTCCACAGGTCCTTGAAGGTGGCAGGACAGGTAGATAGAGTGAAGGTGGTAAATGGAAGGCTTTCCTTTATCGGCAGAGGTATAGAATACAAAAGCAGGGATGTAATGCGAGAATTATAAAATGCTGGTTAGGCCGCAGCCAGAGTATTGCGTACAGTTCTGGTCACCACATTACAGGAAGGACATAAGTGCTCTGGAGAGAGTACAGAGGACATTTATAAGAATGCTGCCTGGGCTTGAAAGTTGCAGCTATGAGGTAAGATTGGGTCGGCTAGGATTGTTTTCCTTAGACCAGAGGTGGTTAAGGGGTGACTTAATTGAGGTGCAAAAAATTATGAGGGACCTAGATAGACTAAGCAGGAAGGACCAGTTTTCCCTAGTGGAGAGGTCAATTACCAGGGGGCATAGATTTAAGGTGACTGGTAGAAGGATTAGAGGGGACATGAAGAAAGGCTTTTTCACCCAGGAGGGTGGTGGGTGTCTGGAATTCACTGCCAGGAATGATGGTCGAGGCAGAAACCCTCATTCATTTAAAAAGGTACCTGGTCATGCACCTGAAGTGCTATAACCTGCAAGGCTATGGACCTGGAAGGTGGGATTAGATTGGGCGGCTAGTTTGTTTGGCCGGCACAGGCATGACGGACTCAGCAGCCTCCTTCTGTGCTGTAATTTTTCTATGGTTCTATAGAAACATACTTGCATAAGTCGAGTAAAAAACCTCCTGAATCTCATGCAATATAAACTGCCATCCAAATCAACTCAGATGAGTGAGT
Source organism: Heterodontus francisci (assembly GCF_036365525.1). Taxonomy (NCBI): domain Eukaryota; kingdom Metazoa; phylum Chordata; class Chondrichthyes; order Heterodontiformes; family Heterodontidae; genus Heterodontus; species Heterodontus francisci. Next base: position 80,692,527 of record NC_090392.1, on the reverse strand, counting down.
TAGTCCTGTCACAGACAAATTCAGATAAGCAATGAAGATAAATCCAAAAGAAAGTAAATCACATTCACTTTGTGAGATGTAGCTCAACTGAGGACCAGCAAGGCATGCAATGGAAGTTCATACTGGCAATTCTCCACATAGTGTGTTCCAAATCTCAGCAATATGTCTGGGGAATTTTGTAAAGCAGAAAACATATGTTTCCCTTCAGGAAGTGAAGAAAGGCTCAGCAAGAATAAACTCAGACACTTGTACACTTATTTCTGACTCTTGAGCCTCAGGTTTTACAGGCTATAGCAGAAGCCTCAGCCAACCTGAAAATCAGCAAAGATGAAATGATGCCAGGCCAGTGACATCAGGCCAGTAAGAGAACTCGACTTAATCTTAACCTCTTCTCATGCTGCATTCTTGCTGTGCGAGTTGTGTGGGTGGGTTAAAATTGAGTCCTTACCATATGAACAGTGCAAGAAGGCAAATGAGAGTTCTGATGAAAGGTTACCAACCTGAAATGTTTACTCTGTTCCTCTCTCCGTAGACGATGCCTGACCTGAGTATTTCCAACATTTCGGTTTTTATTTAAAATTTTATCTCGTTTTTCAGCCTGGGAATTATGCTTCACATGTCAAACAAAATAAATCATTCAATTTGGTCCATTCAGTCCTGGACACCATTTAAAGTCTTAGCTGGCTATACAAGAGGTATTTATTTATTTAATTTATTTAAAGATACAGCACTGAAACAGGCCCTTCGGCCCACCGGGTCTGTGCCGACCATCAACTACCCATTTATACTAATCCTACACTAATCCCATATTCCTACCACATCCCCACCTGTCCCTATATTCCCCTACCACCTACCTATACTAGGGGCAATTTATAATGGCCAATTTAACTACCAACCTGCAAGTCTTTGGCTGTGGGAGGAAACCGGAGCACCAGGCGAAAACCCACGTGGTCACAGGGAGAACTTACAAACTCCGCACAGGCAGTACCCAGAATTGAACCCGGGTCGCTGGAGCTGTGAGGCTGCAGTGCTAACCACTGCGCCGCCTAAACTTGCCGGTTGCTCCAAGTGGAACCTAAAAATGCATTCAACTTTGTTTGAATAGTTCCACTGCCACCTCTGTGTTCTATTCCTCAAAGCAGTATTTAGTCATAGAGTCATACAGCTCAGAAACAGGCCCTTCAGCCCATCCTGTCTGTGCTGGCCATCAAGCACCTAACTACTACAATCCCATTTTACAGCACTTGAAACATCACTGCAAACAAGGCCACGTGCCAAGTGCTCATCTAAATACTTCTTAAATGTTGTGAGGGTTCCTGCCTCTACCATCCCTTCAGGCAGTGCATTTCAGATGCCAACCACCCGCTGAGTGAAAAAGTTTTTTCCTCAAATCCCCTCTAAATCTCCTGCTCCTTACCTTAAATCTATGCCCCCTGGTTATTGACATTTCTGCTAAGGGAAAATGTTTCTTCCTATCTAACCTAACAATGCCCCTCACCTCTCACTTCTCAGGATTAAACTTCATTTGCCACTGCTCTGCCCATCTCACCAGCCCGTCTATATCATCCTGTAACCCAAGGCTTTCTTCCTCACTATTTACGACACCACCAATTTTCGTGTCATCTGCAAACTTACTGATCATACCTCCTATATTCACGTCTAAATCATTAATGTACAATACAAACAGCAAGGGTCCCAGCACCGATCCTTGTAGTACACCACTGGTCACAGGGGTCCACTCGCAAAAACAACCCTCGACCATCACTCTCTACCGCCTGCCACTAAGCCAATTTTGGATCCTATTTGCCAAATTGCCCTGGATCCCATAGGCTCTTACCTTCTTAACCAATCTCCCATGCAAGACCTTATCAAAAGCTTACTGAAGTCCACGTAGACTACATCAACTGCTTTACCCTCATCTACACATCTAGTCACCTCCTCGAAAAATTCAATCAAGTTATATAGACATGATCTCCCCCTGACAAAGCCATGCTGACTATCCCTGATTAATCCCTGCCTCTCCAAGTGGAGATCAATCCTGTCCCTCAGAGTTTTTTTCCAATAGTTTCCCAACCACTGATGTTAGACTCATCGGCCTGTAATTACCTGGTCGATCCCCGCTACCCTTCTTGAATAATGGTACCACATTTGCTGTCCTCCAATCCTCTGGTACCTCTCCTTTGGCCGGAGAGGATTTGAAAATTTGTGTCAGAGCCCCTGCAATCTCCTCCCTTGCCTCACATAACAGCCTGGGATATATCTCATCTGGGCCTGGGGATTTATCCACTTTGAAGCCCTCTAAAACAGCTAATACTTCCTCCCTTTCAATGCTAATATGTTCAAGTATATCACAAGCCTCCTCCCTGATCTCTACACCCACATTACCCTTCTCCCTAGTGAATACAGATGAAAAGAAATCATTTAAAACCTCACCTGTGTCCTCCAGCTCCACACACACAAAGCCACTTTGGTCCCTAATGGGCCCTACTTTTTCCCTGGTTATTCTCTTGCCCTTAATATACTTATAAAGCACCTTAGGATTTTCCTTTATCTTGCCCGCCAGTCTTTTTTCATGTCCCCTCTTCACTCTCCTAATTCCTTTTTTAAGTACCCTCCTACACTTTCTACACTCCTCTAGGGCTTCCGCTGTTTTCAGGGCTTGGAATCTGCCATAAGCCTCCTTTTATTTCCTGATCCAATCCTCTATATCCCTTGATATCAAGGGTTCCCTGGACTTGTTGGTCCTACCCTTCACCTTAACGGGTACATGTTGGCTCTGAACTCTCATTATTTCCTCTTTGAATGACTCCCACTGGTCTGATGTAAACTTTCCTACAAGTAGCTGCTCTCAGTCCACTTTGGCCAGATCCTGTTTTATCATATTTTAATCGGCCTTCCCCCAATTCAGTACCTTTATTTCCGTTCCATCTTTGTCCTTTTCCATAACTACCTTAAATCTTACAGTTACGGTCACCATCCTCGAAATGCTCCCCCACTGACACTTCTAACACTTGTCCGGCTTCATTCCCTAGTATTAGGTCCAGTACGCCCCTTGTCTTGCAGGACATACTGGCTCAAAAAGCTCTCCCGTATGCATTTTAAGAATTCCACCCCCTTTAAGCCTTTTGCACTAAAACTATCCCAGTTGATATTGGGGAAGTTGAAATCCCCCATTATTACACCTCTGAGATTTGCCTGCATATCTGCTCCACTATCTCTCCCGGACTGTATGGGGGCCTGTACACTCCCAGCCAAATGATTGCCCACTTTTTGTTTTTAAATTCTACCCATATGGCCTCATTTGAAGAACCTTCTAAGATATCATCCCTCCTTACTCCAGTAATTGACTCCTTGAATAAACAGTGCAATGCCACCTCCTCTTTTACCCCCTCCCCTGTATCGCCTGTAGATTCTATACCCTGGAATATTGAGCTGCCAGTCCTGCCCTTCCTGCAACCATGTCTCTGTGATAGCAATATCAGAATCCCATGTGCTAATCAATGCCCTCAATTCATCTGTCTTACTGGAAAGACTCCTCGCAGTAAAACAGATGCAATCCAGCCTTGCATTTTTCACAGGTCTATATTTGCTCTGCCTTCCAGACTGACTTAGTTTCTCTTCTATACTTAACTGTGCATCACCCCCTACTGTACCTCAACTCTGTATCCCATCCCCCTGCCAAATTAGGTTAAACCCCACCCACCCCCCAAACAGCACTAGCAAACCTCCCAGCAAGGATGTTGGCCCCGTTCCGGTTCAGGTGCAACCCGTTCAACTTGTACAGGTCCCACCTTTGCCAGAGACAGACCCAGTGATCCAGGAAACTAAAGACCTCCCTCCTGCACCATCTCCTCAGCCATGCATTGATCTGCTCTATCCTCCTATTCCTATAATCACTAGCACATGGCACCGGGAGTAACCCAGATATCACAACCTTTGAGGTCCTGCTTTTTAAACTGCTACCTAGCTCCCTAAATCCTTGTTGCAGGACCTCATCCCTCTTTCTACCTATGTCGTTGGTACCAATATGGATCACGACCTCTGACTGTTCACCCTCCCCCTCCAGAATGTCCTGCAGCAGCTCAGTGACATCCTTGACCCTAGCACCAGGGAGGCAACATCCCATCCTGGAGTCACGTTTGCCAATGGAGTTCAGCTTATCTTGTCAAAATGTTTTTCAATCCAAGTCATGAATGCAATTCTGTTCAAATTCACTGATAAGTCACTCGTCAGGACCCTCAGTTGCAGGAGTCTTGCTGCAGAAGTTTTTAATTCAGGACAGGGAATGTATGATTACAAAAGGCGGCTGGCAACTTGTTGGATTGTTACTCCCTTCATAATTCAAATGTACATCAAGACCACGAAGATCTGAAAAGAACTAACACAATCCAGAAGCAACAATACTCCAGCTGCATTACAATGTCAACATAAAGCCCATGCACACACAAGTGAATTTAAGTGACTGGCCAAACTCTCCTCTCCCCCCCGCCCCCCAATGGTGCATCTGCCCTTACTGAGCTGGGAGAAGACGACCTGCTTTGGAAGCGTGGTATCGGACATCTGAACTTTATGACCAACCTGACGAAGTTAATGGCGGATGATCATAGCCTTGATGCTTGTGGTGCCTGCTTGTGACAGGACACTGATGTTGGTGCACCTGTCCTACCACTTGATATGTAGAATTTCCCGCAGGCAGCATTGATGAAATTACTCCAGTGCTTTGGAGGTGCCTCTTGTAAGTTGTCCATGTTTCAGCCCTGTACCGTAAAGTAGGGATCACAACCACATGGTAGACCATGAGCTTGGTTTCAGTCTTAATGTCATGATCTACAAACACTCGCTTCCTCAGGTGACCAAAGGCTGCACCAGGAGATTTCAGGTGATGCTGGATTTCTTCGTCAATGTCAGCCTTCTGTGAAAGATAACTTCCAAGATACTAGAAGCATTCCACATTTTCCAGGCACTTATCATGAATCCTAATCAATGGGGCTGGGCATGTGCATTTGGAGCTTGCCAATGGAGGACTTTGGCCTTCTGAAAGTTCACTAAGTCCCATAAGAACATAAAAACATAAGAGGAGAAGTAGGCCATTCAGCCCCTCAAGCCTGCCCTGCCATTCAATAAGATCATGGCTGATCTGTCCCAGGCCTCAACTCCTCTTTCGGGCCTGCTCTGCATAACCTTCAACTCGAGATTTCAAAAATCTATCTACCTCCTCCTTAAATACATTTAGTGACCTAGCCTCCACAACTCTGAGGTAGAGAATTCCAGAGATTCACCACCCTCAGAAGAAATTCCTTCGCATCTCTGTTTTAAATGTGTGCCCCCTTATTCTGTAACTATGTCCCCTAGTTCGAGATTCCCCCACTAGTGGAAACATCTTCGCAGCATCTACCCTGTCAAGCCCCCTCAGAATCTTATATGTTTCAATAAGATCACCTCTCATTCTTCTAAATGCCAATGAATAGAGGTCTAACCCGTTTAGCCATTCTTGATAAGACAACCCGTTCATCCCAGGAATTAGCCTACTGAACCTTTTCTGAACTGCCTCCAATGCTAGCATATCCTTCCTTAAATATGGGGACCAAAACTGTACACAGTACTCCAGGTGTGGCCTCACCAACAACCTGTACAGTTGTAAGACTTCTCTTTTTTTAAACTCTAACCCCTTAGCAATAAAGACCAACATTCCATTTGCCTTCCTAATTACTTGCTGCACCTGCATGCTAACTTTATGTTTCATGTACAAGAACACCCAGATCCCTCTGAACTGCAGTATTTTGTAGTCTTTCTCCATCTAAATAATCATCTTTTCATTCTTCCTACCAAAGTGGATTACCTCACACTTTCCCACATCGAACACCATCTTACCACTCACTTAACCCATCTATACTCCTTTGCAGATTTTGTGTCCTCATCACAACATGCCTTCTCACGTATTTTTGTATCAGCAAATTTGGATACACTACACTCTGTCCCTTCCTCTACATCTTTAATATAGATAGTAAATAGTTGAGGCCTTAGGACCGATCCTTGTGGCACCCCACTAGTTACGGCTTTCCAACCTGAAAAAGACCCATTGATCCCGACACTCTGCCTTGTGTTAGCCAATCCTCAATCCATGCCAACACATTACCCCCAATACCCTGAGCTCTTATTTTGTGCAATAACCTTTTATGTGGCACCTTATCGAATGCCTTCTGAAAATCCAAATACACTACATCTACTGGTTTCCCTTTATCCACTCTGCTTGTTATATCCTCAAAGAACTCTAATAAATTTGTCAAACATGATTTCCCTGTCATAAAACCATGTTGACTCTGTTTGATTGCATTATGTTTTTCTAAATGTACTGCTATTTCTTCCTTAATAATGGACTCTAGCATTTTCCCAATGACAGATGTTAAGCTAACCCGGTCTATAGTTCCCTGCTTTCTGTCTCCCTCCTTTCTTGAATATGGGTGTCACATTAGCAGTTTTCCAATCCGCTGGTACCCTACCGGAATCCAGTGAGTTTTGGTATCTTCTCATATGCCTCAGTAAATATCAACGATTTTCTGAAGATCCGTTTCTGACACAGCACTTACTACAGTCTCAGTGTACTGGAGTTCAATGACTGAAGTCGGGATAGTCTTAGTTTTTCATTGGAATCGCCAGAGATTAAATAGTTTACCGTCCATTCAATAAATAAGCTGCACTCCAGCAGGGAGCTCGTCTCTAGTCAGATGGAGCATGGCTGCTAGGAAGATTGCAAAAGAGTTGGAGCGATGACGCAACCTTGTTTAGCTCCTGTCTGAACCTCAAAGGGGTCTGTAATGGATCTGTTGTGCATGATCACCACTCGCATATCATGAAACAGGCAAAGGATGGTGACGAATTTTGGAGGGCATCTATTCTTCAACAGCGTCTTCCAGAGTGCCTCACAATTTAGAGTCAAAGCCCTTTGTTAAGTCAAAAAACGCTATGTAGACAGGTTGATATTGTTCGCGATATTTTTCTTGTAGTTGGCGAACTGTGAAAATCATGTCAGTATTGCCACTTGATGGCCTAAACCCACATTGAGATTTGGGGAGTAGCTCTTCAGCAAGTGTAATGTGTCGATTCAGAAGGGCTCTTCTAATGATCTTTCCTGCAGTGGAGAGCAGGGAGATACCTCTGTAATTTCCACAGTTGGTTTTGTCCCCTTTCTTGAAGATTGTCACAATCATAACATCCTGGTGATCATTCGGGGCCTCCTCTTCATTCCAGATCTGTAGGATGAGGGCATGGAGCTGTAATGTTAGCTCCTCTCCTCCATGCTTAAAGATTTCAATGGGGATTTGATCACTTCTTGCCACTTTGTTCTTCTTCATGTGATGGCTTTCATCACCTCCATAGGCATTGGTGGAGTTCCAAGCTCGTCTCTAACTGGATGTCGTGGATTACACGGTCAACATAAAGCCCATGCACACTGAAATGAATGTATATGACTGACCAAACACCTACCCCTCCTGAATCCAAGTTTGGATCCAGCCCAAATAGAGATGATGCACTCCTCTTGCATAAACCATCGCAGGCAAGGGATGAATCTACCTCAGAGACAACAGACGTCTCTTCTTTCAGACATAAAATGGAGTATCCCAGCATCATAGTATTGGTCCTTTCACCTAAAAAAGGCATGCAGCTTATACACACCCAAAATGTGTGATTTGCCTTAACAAATCTGACTCCTTTAAAACTAAACTCAGGTTAACACAGCAGGCCAGAGGGCAATCATTGCAGAGATAAGGATTTTTTTTTTCAGCTTTCTTGCCTGTAGTTTTTTAGTTTTTAGTTTTAGAGATACAGCACTGAAACAGGCCCTTCGGCCCACCGAGTCTGTGCCGACCATCAACCACCCATTTATACTAATCCTACACTAATTCCATATTCCTACCACATCCCCACCTGTCCCTATATTTCCCTACCACCTACCTATACTAGGGGCAATTTATAATGGCCAATTAACCTATCAACCAGCAAGTCTTTAGCACATGGGAGGAAACCGCAGCACCCGGAGGAAACCCACGCAGACACAGGGAGAACTTGCAAACTCCACACAGGCAGTACCCAGAATTGAACCCGGGTCACTGGAGCTGTGAGGCTGCGGTGCTAACCACTGCGCCACTGTGCCACTGTTTCTTGGCTGAACAGAAATAGCACTCAAAAACTTTGCAGACTACTCTTAGTGTCATCAGATGCAGCAACAGGAGACCATTAGAAGATGCCAAATAGAGAAACAATGCTAACGAGACTTGACGCATGCAACTGCAAGTTGGAGTGTACAGGCGAGATGTTACGGTTTGGCACAAGCCTGACAAGAGAAAGAGGTAAATAAAAGCAAAATACTGCAGATGCTGGAAATCTGAAATAAAAACAAGAAACGCTGGAAATACTCAGTAGGGCTGGCAACATTTATGGAGACAGAAGCAGAGTTAACGTTTCAGGTCAGTGACCCTTCTTCAGAAACAGAGGATTTGACTGAACAGAACTAAGAAATTTTAGGCCTGGGGATAACCAAATAAATTCAGCTTAATGATAGCAAACCAGACATTCTCTTCAGTTTGCTAGCTCTCACACACATCATTCCAGTTCTATCAACCTCCCTGCTATCCCTTCCAACAAAGTCAGGAGATGGCGAACTTTGGAAAATTGCTGCACTCTAAGCTGAAATTCCTTCATGTTCATTTTGTTATTAAGACTGCTTTCTCTTATTTTCAAATCATCTCTCTGCATCCCTATCTCTCCCTTAATTCACATCTGCACCAGTAAGATGCAATTTCTTTAATGCTCTTCCAGCTACTCTACACTTGCCACAAATGACAACTCATTCAGAATGCTGCAGTCTGCATCCTTACCCATACAAGTTTTGCACTCTCATCGCTCTTGCCCAGTTTCACAGGTTATAATATGAATATACGAACTAGGAGCAGGGGTAGGCCACTCGACCCCTCGAGTCTGCTCCACCATTTAATAAGTTCATGGCTGAACTGATTACTCCACATTTCCACCTACCCCCGATAACCTTCCACCCCTTGCTTATCAAGAATCTATCTACCTCTGCCTTAAAAATATTCAAAGATTCTGCTTCCACTGCCTTTTGAGGAAAAGAATTCCAAAGACTCACGACCCTCAGAGAAAAAATTTCTCCTCATCTGTCTTAAATGGGTGACCCCTTATTTTTAAACAGTGACCCCTAGTTTGAGATTCTTCCACAAGGGGAAACATACTTTCCACATCCACCCTGTCAACACCCCTCAGGATCTTATATGTTTCAATCAAGTTCCCCAAGCCTCAGCAAGACTTCCTTCTCCTTACTTTCAAATGCCTCCCTGGACTCACCCCAGTCGACCTCAGAAATCCCCTCCAGCGACATGCTTTGCAATAACCCTCCAGTCATCAAATGCTGTGTTAGTCCTTTTTACCTCACACCCTCTGATCACATTGGTGGCTGCACTTTCAGCCACTATACCCCTACCCTCTGGAGTTTGCACTTCACATCTTTTTTGGAGATCAACTTAGCTCAATTGGTAGCACAGCTGCTAGATCAGAAGTTTCTGGTTTCAAGCTTCACTTCAGGATTGAGTACAAACAGTGCAGTACTGATGCAGTGTCAGAGGTACCATCAAATTGAGAGTAATGCCTGGGGGATGCTTAAGATTAGGTAGAGTCCACTTAGCAACTTGATGTCACTTCATTCCCACCCGGTACCATTTTACCTTCTCCAAGGCTCCCTGTTTTTAAGTGTTAAAGGATTCAGATCTACTTTTTCCGAAATAAGTAAATGGTGACTTATTCATGTAGGATTGGGCAAGGCATCTTCCTCTGATAGACCCAGGACAAAGTAGTTATAGTACGTTTTTTAACTTTAAGGTTTTAGGAACCAACAAGTTTGTCACTTGAAGTTCTAAGGGAGGAGGATGTATCTCCAATTTTTTTTAATGTATTCATGGGATTCGAGCATCACTGGCAGGGCCAGCAATCATTGCTCATTCCTAATTGCCCTTGAGCAGATGGTGGTGAGCTGCCTTCTTGAGTTGCTACAGTCTATGTGGTGCAGGTATGCCCATAGTGGTGTTAGGTAGGATGTTCCAGGATCTTGACCCAGTCACAGTGAAGGAATGGATGGCGTGTAACTTGAAGGGGAACTTGCAGGTGGTGGCATTCCCATACATCTGCTGTCCTTGTCCTTATAGTGGGTAGAGGTCTCGGGTTTGCAAGGTGCTCTGAAAAGAGCCTTGGGAGTTGCTGCAGTACATCTTGTAGATGTTACACAACTGTTACAGCCTTTAACATTAATATACTAATGAAAATACTCTGGTTGAAATAGAAGTCACTAAGCTCCGCATTTGCGAGGACAATGGGTCTCAAATGTTCAGAACAGGTGTCTTGAGCATAGCAGACACGAAAAGTAATAAAAAGTGCACTGCTCTCCGAAACTGAAGCAGCAAAATAGAAAATGCCTGCAGAAGATCACAAGGATGGCATTACATCTAGTACCTTCAGCCCAGGTTCTTTGTTCCATGAGTTCATCAAAGTGACACTGTGTCCAATGTGAAACAAGACGCTGGACAGTTGAGGCAGAGAGTAGATTTTTGAAGTTTAAGGGAAACAATTATCCCCATTCCTTACTATCACAGTCAGTCCTTGATGGCACCACTAATTAGAATAAAAACTTCCCTTTTTCAGCATTGCCCTAGTTCATTCTAATAAATGTACAATAAAAACAGAAAGTACTGGAAATACTCAGCAGGTCTGGCAGCATCCTTGGAGAGAAACAGAGTTGACGTTTCAAGTCGGATATGACTCTTCTTCAGAACCAGTAAATGTACAATTGGCAACATTTTTGCCTCTGTCAGAAGGTTATTGGTCCAGGCTCTACTCCGGGACTTGCACACACAATTTAGGCTGAAACTTCAATGAAGCATTCAGGGAATGCTGTATTGTTTGAAGTGTGATCTTTTGGATGAGAATGAAACCAAGATCCTGTCTGTTCAGATGGACTCAAGATTCGTAGCACTATTTAAAGGAACAAAGGGGAGCTCCCTTGATGTCCTGCCCCAAATTTATCCCCTAATCAACACCACCAAAAAGACAAACTGGTCATTTATCTCATCTGCTTTTTGTGCAACCTTGCAGTGTGCAAACTGGCTGCCATGTTTACCTGTACAATAACAGTAACTACATTTCAAAAGTAATTAATGTGACTGGCCAAATGGAAACATATTAATTTCATCACATGGAACACTACTTGAACTTTTTACTGGACATTGAACATAACTTGTTTAAAAAGGACCACAGAGCTGAACAGCTAAAACATGGCTGCACATTTGCATTCTGAGAGACAGTTGGAGAGAGAGACAATGGAAGTGCTCACTGATTCAATTAACATTATTAGTCTGGGCAACAGTGATGATCCACATCTTATCTGTGTAACAGCCAGCACTCCCATGCCCCCTTACCGAATATGTCTAGCAAGCTTTGCAAAATCAACAATCCTCCCCAGAAGATGCTGTTTCAAACAAAGAGCTGGTCACATGACTTACCTGTTTGACTTGTGCCTCACAGGAAGGTTAAGGGCAGACTGAAACTGAACTTCAAGAAGTAAGCACCTCTCTCTCTCTCAAGCAAAGACCCTGGGACCCATGGAAGCAACTTAAGCCTCAAGACAGAGGGCCTCTTCAGCCTTCTGGTACTAGAGAAATTAGTTTGAAAGTATGCACTGGGCCCCAGCGAGAACTACAAGACTTCAACTCCAATCAAGGACTTTACAGCAAAACTAAAGACAGTAACTGAATTTCATTTACTACTCCAACCCCCCTCCCACCCCTTTATTCTTTCTCCCCCTCTGTATCTCTTTGTGTGTGTTTCTCTCCTATGCATGCTAGCATAGTAGTCACGTATTTTAGTAATTTTAACTGAGTTAGAGTAATAAGGTTAATAAACTTGCACCTTTCTTGTTTAAACCCAAGAAAGCCTGTCTGATTGGTTCATTTACAATTACAATTAGAAAGCAGTGAGCAAGGACTCACTGAGGGGTTAAGCTAAAAACACTGCATTTTAAAAGTTAAACCCTGTTATGGCCAAACCAGGAAAGGGGCAAGAGGGGAGCCTGAGACCCTTCCTCACCCTGTCGTAACACATTGTTCATGAAGCACATTTAACGTCGACGACTTGGAAGTCACATTACAAATTAAAGTTCATTCTTTAACCACTGAGACAAGCAGGCACACATTTCAGAGAAATCATAATTCCGTAATCAACTTTTTCCACAGGGAAGAATCCATCCACAAAATGGAGCTGGGGTTCAGACTACTGTGAGCAGGTCAGTGTGAAGCAGAAGCTCTGAGCTTGTGCAATAATCCATTTAAGTGAGTCCCAGAGGAACTGACTTATCCAACGTATGGAGTGAAGCAACTAACAGAGCAGTTAAGTATTCAGCCAGGACCCTCTTTAACCTTCTTTGTTCTGTGGCTTAGACTCTATGTGAGCCCCTTTACTGCTTTTAAAAAAAAAATTAACAATTTAGGGAAAGTTCTGGCTCTCGAAAGGCTATATTTGAAACAAATTTTGGTGATAGTGATGTTTAAAAAGGGAGCAAAGGATAAACCGAATAATTACAGGCCAGTCAGTCTAACCTCAGTAGTGGGCAAATCATTGGAATCCATTCTGAGACACAGAATAAACTATCACTTAGAAAGGCACAGGTTAATCAAGGATAGTCAGCATGGATTTGTTACGGGAAGATCTTGTTTTACCAACTTGATTGAAATTTTTGAAGTAGTAACAAGGAAGATTGATGAGGGTCATGCAGTTGATGTGGTCAACATGGATTTCAGCAAGGCTTTTGACAAGGTCCCACATGGCAGACTGGTTAAAAATATAAAATCCCACAAGATCCAGAGAAATGCAACAAGGTGGATACAAAATTGGCTCAGGCAGGAAACAAAAGGGTAATTGTTGACGGCTCTTTTAGCGACTGGAGGGCTGTTTCCAGTGGCATCCCGCAGGGCTCAGTACTGGGTCCCCCTGCTTTTTGTGGTGTATATTAACGATTTGGGAGTAAATGTAAGGGGCATGATCAAGAAGTGTGCAGACGACAAGACTGGCCATGTGGAAGATAGCGAGGAGGATAGCTGTAGACTGCAGGAAGATATTGATAGTCTGGTCAGATGGCAGAAAAGTGGCAAATGGAATTCAACCCGGAGAAGTGTGAGGTGATGCATTTGGGGAGGTCAAACAAGGCAAAGGAATACACAATTAATGGGAAAATACAGAGAAGTGTAGAGGAAGTGAGGGACCTTGGAGTGAATATCCACAGATCCCTGAAGGTAGGACAGGTCAATAAGGTGGTTAAGAAGGTATATGGAATCCTTTCCTTTATTAGCCGAGGCATAGGACACAAGAGCAGGGAGGTTATGCTGGATCTGTATAACTCATTGGTTAAGCCACAACTTGAGTAATGTGTGCAGTTCTGGTCACCTCATTACAGAAAGGATGTAATTGCACTAGAGAGGATACAGAGGAGATTTACGAGGATATTGTCAGGACTGGAAAAATGCAGCTATGAGGAAAGATTGCATTGGCTGGGGTTGTTCTCCTTGGCTGAGGGGAGATCTGATTGAAATGTACAACATTTTGAGGGGCCTGGATAGAGTGGAGGTGAAGGGTCTATTCACCTTAGCAGAGAGGTCAGTGATGAGGGGACATAGATTTAAAGTGATTGGTAGAAAAATTAGAGGGGAGATGAGGAAAAACTTTTTCACCCAGAGGGTGGTAATGGTCTGGAACTCACTGCCTGAAAGTGTAGTTGAGCTCAAGACTCTCAACTCATTCAAAAGCAGTCTGGATATGCATCTTAAGTGCCGTCAGCTGCAGGGCTACGAACCAAATGCTGGAAGGTGTGATTGGAATAGCTGGATCGTCAACACAAGACAAAGCCTTTCTAGATTTTAATTTGAATTTAGACTTCTAAAGCAATATAATGTTGCCTTCAAAGCAGCTGACTACCAACATTACAGTCTGAGCCCAGAAACAGCTTTGCCACAATACAAACACCTAAGGTTAGGATTGTCCACACTTCTCAACTAATCATTCTTCTCAGAGGCCACTAAATTATTTATCCAAATGTAGTGTTGGCCGGGTCCATAGACTTTGCTGTGTCCAGTGCACTCAGCCATTTCGTAATTTCAAATGGAGAACCCAACTGGCTGGACACAGGCATCTGACGTGGTGAGGACCTAGGGAAGAGATCAAGCAGGTTAGTCCACTCAACACTTTTGGCTGAAGATGCTTGTTTTTTGCACTTATGCTTGCCTCCACTATGATTGAGAATGGGAAACTCATGAAGTCACTTTCTCCTATTTAACCAAATATCTTCCCCTGCCCCTTCAGCATTCCAAAAGGACAGTTTCCTCCAGACACAGTGGTCCACTCTTCCATCACTTCCAACCTCTGTTGCCCTTCCCCTGGCACCATCCCATGCAAGTACAAGAGATGCAATATCTGCCCTTTCACCTCCTCCCTTCCCAGGGCCCCAAATACTCCTTACAGCTGAACCAGCAATTTACTTGCCCTTGCTCTGCTTAGCTGCTTGAATACCATCAGCTGACAATTATTTCTCACGGGTTAGTCCCTTAACTAAGTAGAGATTTTTTGCACATCATAGTTAAAATTTGTCCCATCTGATTTCTAGACCAAAACAACCTAAAAGCAGTGCAGTAGAAAAAAAGTGTAAACTACTGTATACATTATGTATATGTAGCAAGTTCATACAGCATCCACCTGGTTTATTATGCTACTTGCAGCAGCTACATAACCTGCTTTACAGAATGCATCTTAAGTGAAGGAACCATAATGGGTTAATGTTACTGTCCTAGTAGCGCAGGCTAACAAGTGCTAGCACTCAGCTGCAGTTTGAGGAAGCGCTGGTAACTTCAGACTGCGAACCACCCACGAGGAAGCAATTTTAACTATACAAGACAGAACTTCCCAGAAGCATTCAAAGGCCATGTCAGATGAAATTGTCTTCACTGATGATTAAACTTTTTTTTTTAAACACTTGCTGGTACTGTAGTTTGTTGCAGTGTGCTAAAAAGCTATTTCACTCTAGCCTTTTTTTCCCCATTTAGAATTTTTAAAAGTTGGAGATGGAAATATTGCAGGTTATAAATGAGGAAGGTCCAAAGAAGGAAGTACAACCACAAAATGTACAGCATTATTAATCCAAACAGGCATGACCTTTAGTCTTGTCCTGTACAGTGTATACTTTACAAGATCTTGCTGGTGTGGTGTATCCCAAAACTGAGACTTTATGGAAGACCTATAGCTATAAAATAAGTGGAATTTTACAGTAAATCTTGCAAATGACTTTACTGGGGAGACATTTCAAGAAGTCTTTTTTATCACCATGATAACACCTGAACATATTTCAGGATTCTTGCAGATGAAAGGAGGGACAGCCGAGTGAGCAGTGATCTCCACTGATAGATTTGGGCAGTAGCAGAAGTGTATACCACCAAAATCTGTAACCTCATGGCCGAGAACATCTAGTTGGGAGATAACTCTGGTTCAATGGGAGAAAGGTGTGAAACAGGCTTGTGTCATAGCCCCCACTCTATTTGGCATCTTCTTCTCCTACATGATCCTGACCTTTGCCTTCCCTGCAGATATGGAAGGACACTACTTGCACACTAGTTCAGATGGCAAGCTCTGCAATCCATCAGGCTGAAAGTGAAAACAAAAACACATCGTGTCCTGATCAAAGAACACCTCGACGCTGACGATGCCATGCGACGCTCGTACAGAAAATTAAGCTACAAAGACTCATGGACTGTCTCTCCCATGCCTGTAACTTGTTCTCCTTGACAAGCATCAAGAAAACCATGGTCATGGGACAAGGCATTGCATCTCTGCCCCTGATCATACTAAATAACACATCCCACTGGAAGTGGTTAGCAAATTGTTACCTTGGGTCCACGGTGACAGACAATCTGCCGCTTGATACAGAGCTCAATACACGCAAAGGGAAAGCCGCTACCACCTTTGGCCGACTCGCGAAAGGTGCATGGGATAACACCAAGCTGATCCTTAAGACCAAGCTCATGGTTTATAAGGCCTGTGTTCTGAGCACCTTGCTGTATTAGCTGTGAAACTTGGGCGACTTACAGCTACCAGGAAAAGCAGCTCAATAATTTCCATCTTCGCTGTCTGCAGTACATTATGGGTATATCCTGGCAGGACAAAATCACAAATGAAGCAGTCCTCTCACAGGCAGAGCTCCCAAGTGCATTGGCACTACTCAAACAGAGGCGGCTTTGGTGGATCAGATACATCCGCAGGATGGAAGACGGTCGAATACCCAAAGACCTTCTGTATATTGAGTTAGCTGGGGCCAGGCGACCAGTGGGACGCCCAAAGCTCTGCTTCAAGGATGCTTGCAAGTATGACATGAAGGTCCTAAATGTCAAATATTGCACCTGGGAGTCAGAAGCTGGCGAAAGAGGGAAATGGCAATACATCCTGTGGAATGGCATGATGACCAGTGGCTACAGGAGCTTGGTGCCAACACCAAAAACAACTCTCAGCATCACTTGGCAGCTTCACATGCAGCACATGTGGCAGAACCTGCCTCTCAAGGATTGGCTTTCACAGCCAAAGTAATACCAAGAGAAGACACCCCACTTAAATGGATTATCTGCTGCGTGTCCATCATCATTCGTAGATGGAGCATGCCAACCAACCAGCAGGGTGTACCAGGAGGAGCACCAGGCATACCTTACAATGAGGCACCAAGCTAATGAAGCTACGACACAAGCTAACTGCATACTAAACACCAAAAACAGCAACAGTTAAGCAGTCCCACAACCAACAGATCAGAATAAAACTCTGTTGCCCTACCATATCAGGTCAGGAGGCATCAATGGAGAGAGAAAGAGCGTTTAGGATTCAGGTCGATGACCATTCATCAGACATGGATGTTTGAGATCAACAGATTTTACGCCAGCACAGAGCCAAGGAAAGCGTCTGAGGGATGGGGCAGGTTAGTGGGGAAGTGGGAGTGGGGGTGAAATGAGGGAAGGAAAGAACAAAAATGCAAGGGCTGTGATAGGGTGGAGGACAAGAGTGATTTAAATGACAAGGGAAGATGGTGCAAGGCAAAAGGGGATGGTAATGAGACAAGCAAAGAAACAAAAAGGTAAGTGCAGAGATGGTGTAAGTTGTTACAGCAGAATTAAAGAGAGGGAAGTATGAAAAATCTTCCAGCATGGACTCAACGGGCCCAATAGCCTCCTTCTGTGCCATAAATGACTCTAGAAGGCTCCAAGGGCCTGCAAATGTGGTGGAGAAAGGTGGGAGACCCCAGGGTTGGGGACTACTCTACCAGCTGTGTACTGATAGGAGATCCCCACCCCAAGCACCAACCCACACATCCTCTACTCCCTGTGGCTCTGGTGCAGCTATCCTCCATAACCAGCATCTGATGTCCAAGAACATGGAATCTGTGGTTAACATTTAAATTTGTTAAATTCAATGTTAAGGCCAGAAGGCTGTAAAGTGCCTAATAGAAAGATGAGGTGCTATTTCTTGCGTTGGTGTTGAGCTTCCTTAGAACTGTGCAGGAGGCCAAAGCCAGAGGGGTGGGAGGGATGATAAATTAAAGTGGCAAGCAATTAGAATCTCAAGGTCACACTTGCAGACTGAATGGAATTTTTCAGCAAAGCAAATCACCCAATCTGTGTCTGTTCTCCCCAATGTAGAGTGGACCACACAGTGATCAGCGAATACAGTATATTAAATTGCAAATTTTTGCGTGTTGAGGATGCAAAGGGCTGAAACTATAAACTTTCATTTGTGTATTACCTGCAACTTAAAGAAACGTCTCAAAGTGCCACACTATTAGACATAAACGAAAATGTAAACCAAACTAGAAAGAAAGGAGGAGTGGCTGATCTTAGTTCAAGGGATGAGTTTTGAGGAGATTTCCTTTTTTAAAGAGAAATTTAGGGAGTCAGTTCCAATGAATTGGACCAAGGCAGCATAAAGCTGTCAGCAATGATGAAACAAATCGAAGGCAGGGATGGGGCGGGGAAAGGAGATCAGAATTAGAGGAACTGAGTACTTGAGAGGCAATGCAGGATTGGAGGAGACTGCAGAAATACTGCAGGACAAGACTTGAAGGATTTACAGATGAGTACAAGGATTAGAATTTTAAAAAATATATAGTTACTTATTCTTCTTCTTTGGCCTCCTTGTCTCGAGAGACAATGGGTAAGCGCCTGGAGGTGGTCAGTGGTTTGTGAAGCAGCGCCTGGAGTGGCTAGAAAGGCCAATTCTAGAGTGACAGACTCTTCCACAGATGCTGCAGATAAAATTGGTTGTCGGGGCTGTTACACAGTTGGCTCTCCCCTTGCGCTTTGTCTTTTTTCCTGCCAACTGCTAAGTCTCTTTGACTCGCCACACTTTAGCCCCGCCTTTATGACTGCCCGCCAGCTCTGGCGATCGCTGGCACTGACTCCCACGACTTGTGATCAATGTCACAGGACTTCATGTCACGTTTGCAGACGTCTTTAAAGCGGAGACATGGACGGCCGGTGAGTCTGAAACCAGTGACGATCTCGCTGTTCAGTGTGTCCTTGGGGATCCCGCCATCTTCCATGCAGCTCACATGGCCAAGCCATCTCAAGCGCCACTGGCTCAGTAGGGTGTATATGCTGGGCACATTGGCTGCCTCGAGGACTTCTGTGTTGGAGATACGGCCCTGCCACCTAATGCCAAAGATTCTCCAGAGGCAGCGAAGATGGAATGAATTGAGACGTCGCTCTTGGCTGACATACGTTGTCCAGGCCTCGCTGCCGTAGAGCAAGGTACTGAGGACACAGGCTTGATACACTCAGACTTTTGTGTTGTGTCAGTGTGCCATTTTCCCACACCCTCTTGGCCAGTCTGGACATAGCAGTGGAAGCCTTTCCCATGCGCTTGATTTCTGCATCGAGAGACAGGTTACTGGTGATAGTTGAGCCTAGGTAGTTGAACTCTTGAACCACTTGCAGAGCGTGGTCGCCAATATTGATGAATGGAGCATTTCTGACGTCCTGTCCCATGATGTTCGTTTTCTTGAGGCTGATGGTTAGGCCAAATTCGTTGCAGGCAGCTGCAATCCTGTCGATGAGTCTCTGCAGACACTCTTCAGTGTGAGATTTTAATGCAGCATCGTCAGCAAAGAGGAGTTCCCTGATGACGACTTTCCGTACTTTGGTCTTCTCTTAGACGGGCAAGGTTGAACAACCTGCCACCAGATCTTGTGTGGAGGAAAATTCCTTCTTCTGAAGACTTGAACACATGTGAGAGCAGCAGGGAGAAGATCTCAAACAGTGTTGGTGCGAGAACACAGCCCTGTTTCACGCCACTCAGGATAGGAAAGGGGTCTGATGAGGCGCCGCTATGCTGAATTGTGTCTTTCATATTGTCATGGAATGAGGTGATGATACTTAGCAGCTTTGGTGGACATCCTATCTTTTCCAGTAGTCTGAAGAGACCACATCTGCTGACGAGGTCAAAGGCTTTGGAGAGATCAATGAAAGCAACGTAGAGGGGCATCTATTGTTCACGGCATTTCTCCTGTAGCTGGCAAAGGGAGAACAGCATGTCAATGGTGGATCTCTCTGCTCGAAAGCCACAATGTGCCTCAGAGTAGACGTGCTCAGCCAGCTTCTGGAGCCTGTTTGAAGCGACTCGAGCGAAGACTTTCCCCACTATGCTGAGCAGGGAGAGTCCACAGTAGTTGTTGCAGTCACCCTTGTTCTTTTCGAGGGTGATGATATTGGCATCGCGCATGTCCTGTGGTACTGCTCCCTCGTCCCAGCACAGGAAAAGCAGCTCGTACAGTGCTGTAAGTATAGCAGGCTTGGCACTCTTTATTATTTCAGGGGTAATGCCGTCCTTCCCAGGGGCTTTTCCACTGGCTAGAGAATCAATGGCATCACTGAGTTCCGATTTTGTTGGCTGTACGTCCAGCTCGTCCATGACTGGCAGAGACTGGGCTGCATTGAGGGCGGTCTCAGTGACATTTTCCCTGGAGTACAGTTTGAGGTAGTGCTCCACCCAGCGGTCCATTTGCTTGCGTTGGTCAGTGATCGTGTCCCCTGATTTAGATTTGAGGGGGGGGCGATCTTCTTGATGGTTGGCCCAAAAGCTCTCTTCATGCCATCACACATTCCTCTGATGTTTCCGGTGTCAGAGGCCAGCTGAATATGACTGCATAGGTGTTGCCAGTGGTCATTTGCGCGGCGCATGACTGTTCTTTGTGCAGCGCTTCTGGCTGCTTTAAGTCCTATGGATGTTAACACGCTGGGGGCTTTCTTGTAGTTCAGCAGTGCAATGCGCTTAGCGGCTATGACAGGTTCCAGCTCTTCAAAGTGAGATTGAAACCAGTCTACATTCCGCTTCACACGTTTGCCATAGATGGTCACTGCTGAGTCATAGATGGAGTCTCTGATGTGGGCCCACTTGGACTCTGCATCCCCTGTTGGAGTGTTTTGATGGGCTTTTTCAAGTGAACTTAGAAACCTATGTAACAGCAGTGGATGAGAGATTCTGCTAGTGCTGATGCATGGGCGGCCCTTCTGCTTGGAGTGATGCAGCTTCTTTGGTTTGAGTCTAACCTTGCTGCACACCAGGGAGTGGTCAGTGTCGCAGTCCGCACTATGGAAGCTGCGTGTGATTTGAACGCTGTTTAAAGAGGCTCGCCTTGTGACGATGAGGTCCAGCTGGTGCCAACGATGTGATCTGGGTGCCTCCAAGAAACCTGGTGACAGGGTTTAGTGTGAAAGAACGAGTTGGTGATGCAGAAGTTATGATAGGTGCACAACTCAAGCAGTCTCTGTCCATTCTCATTCATCCATCCAATGCCATAGCACCCAAGGCAGGAGGACCATGAGTCATGGTAGGCCCCAACCCTGGCATTAAAGTCCCCCATCAGGAACAGATGTTCGGTATTGGGGATGCTACTAACGATATTATGGAGTTCCCCGTAGAACTGGTCTTTAGCTTCAGGTGGGGAGCAGAGTGTTGGAGCATAGATGCTGAGTAGGTGTACTGGACCAGAGGCGGTGAACAGTCGGATGGACAGTATGCGTTCGAGCCATTTGAGGGTGGCTCTATCATGCTGAGCAAAGAGTTTCTGATGGCGAAGCCCACTCCATGCTGTCTTGGCTTTTCTGGATCCCTACCCTGCCAGAAGAATGAGTAGTCTTGCTCTCTTAGAGATCCGCTCGCAGGGAGGTGTGTCTCCTGAAGAGCTGCAATGTCCACATTGAGTCTGTTGAGCTCGTTGTTAACGATGGCGGTCTTCCGAGAATCGTTGATTTGTGTAAGGTCTTCTGACAGGCCAGGACACACAGTTCTGACGTTCCAGCTTGCAAAACGAAGGGCTGGTACCTTCTTTCCTTTTTATGTCGTGCTGTTTGGTGCGGTGATTACAGTCCACTTGTTGGGCAATGAGCCTGAGCTCCAAGCACCCATTGAAGCAGGTGGACTGTGGCGGGACAGAACCTTACTGATCGGGGGCTGCCCGGTTTGAGGCGGGCGGTAGCTGTCCAGTGGGATGCGATGACCTCTCCCACCGACAAAGGCAACCCGTGGCGCCCAATCTCTATGCCAATTGAGCTGGACTTATAACCCATAACTGTTGCTTTCCATGTTGTTTTGGTCGCTGTGAGGCGACTATGGAGTGACCTCTCCATGGCGCATGCCTGGGCGGATGTATGGAGGTTGTGAGTTGCCCAAGCGTCAAAACCCCCCCTCGGCCTTTCTGGTGGGGTCCAAAGGAATGCAGAGCGCGACGTTTGGCACCAGTATGGCTGCAGGAACTGCCGGAAACATGCCAAAAATGACACATGACCACCTTCGGGGCCCCTGCTCAGGGGTATGTGGATGCCGGTGGGGGGGGGGGGGGGTGGGGGGGGGAGAAGGGGGTGCGAGGGGAGGGGGGTAAGGGGGCTGCGAGAGGAAGGGGGTGCGAGGGGGTGGGGGGATTCCCAGCACAACAACTCAACTGGATTTCATGGGTACTGAAAATGGGAGGTCGATACCTGTTTTTAATGGTTTGTAAACGCCTGAAAGATGAAGGAGCGAGGACGCTGCTCCCGAGCCGGCGGGAAACTCAGTTGTCCGTCCAGAGCGTCGAACATGAAGGGCGGCACGGTCATTTCGGGCTCCAGGGAGGAGGCCGCTCCTCGGATTCCCAAAAGCATGAGGAAAGCTTCGAGTGCGGCGCCGCTGCTCAGTTCCCCCGTCACCGACGCCTTAAACATCTGTATTTCTTTCCTTTTTATTTTTAAAAGGGGGTGAGGGATATCAGTACTGAAAATCAGACCATTTTCCATTTCTGGAACCCAGCGTTAGCATCATACAGCTCAGGTTAGTTACAGAACAGTTTAGATGCAGAGTAGAATTCCCCTCAACACTACCACAGCCTGAACACAACTTTGAATATATCCTGCTACACCCGAGAGAGATTTCAACTCCCACAGTAATAATTCCAATGGGTTGAGTGAATATATGAATTCCCGGCAGTTTCATGCTGTGGACTAACACCTTGAACTGCGTTGAAAGTGCTCCCATCATCATTTTACTTGGAATCCTTGCAATTGAGGGGAAGGTGAAAATTTGAGTTCTATTACATTGAGCTGGATCTTAGCAAAGTCTCAGAGGCAAAAGCGCAATATTCCACCCCACTGCAGAAGCCAATCTTCTCAGCAAACACAGCTGCACAAAATATACAGGAGCATCATCATGTGAAAGCGTGTGGAAAATTACTTTTTTGTCTGGGGAGGAATGTAAAAGAGTCCCATTTTCACTAAATTTGCATCAATCAAAATTGACAAAAGAAAGCTCCAAGTACTAAACATTATGATGGGTGTTTGTAAACAAAGGATCGATAAAATATGCTGAGGAATAAAAGGACTTATTTAAGAAAAAATCAAGGATGACCATAATTCAATTGTGGCTTTCAAAACAGAATTGGATCAGCACCTAAAGGGAAAAAAATTGCACAGCTACAGGGAAAAATTACTCTTGCAGAGAGCCAGCATGGGCTCAACAGGCTGAATGGCCACCTTCTGTGCTGTAACCATTCTATGATTCAGTCTACGATAATTCATTTGATGTTTAAAAATGGGGACTGATAAAACACTCCAAATTATTTAGCAATTCTAATAAAAGTAAAATCAGAACACATTAGCAGTTAAAACAACATTCTATGCAGAAATAATTACATTTCTAGAAGGATTTGCTATTCCAGATCAGTTCTTACAATGGGTGAAATGTATTGACTAAACGAATCAATACTTTCAATTTGGAACATTTTATGCTTACATCAGAAAGATTTGCTCTACCGGAATTCCCTGTTTTGATTGTTTATGCACAGGCAACTGCAGCATCTTCTGTGTGTATGTCTCTGGCCAGATCTCAATGAAGAATTTTACAAGTATTGGTAATTACAGTAATTCTGGAAATGAATTACTTTTTGGTTGTATGCCAGAATCAATTATTAATAGAATGCTGCTCAGTAAACATGTTCATATACAGGCCGCTAAAGTTACTTCAAACCATTTTAATTTGCATTAACTGAGTGCTACAGCAACATTTCTGCATCCAAACAGTTGGACAATTCAACAAGGCTACAGCTGATTTAATTTATTCTCCAGCCATTTTATTCTCAGGGCTCATAGCCTTTGCTGTGTCCAGTGCACGCAACTGCTTCTCAACATCAAATGGACTGAACTAAATGAGCTGGACACTGATATTTATTGACGGTGGGACCCTCAAAAGGCAGCCAGGTAGGATGGTCCACTTCGCACTTTTAGTTGATAGAATGATAGAATAGTACAGCACAGGCCGCCGCCATTTGGCCCATCGCGTCTACGCTGGCTCTTTTGAACAGCAATCCAGATAGTTCCACTCCCCCACTCTTTTCCCATATCCCTGCAAATTTTTCTCCAAGTATTTCTCGAATCCCCTTTTGAAGGTTACTTTTGAGTCTCTATCCACTGTCCTATCAGGTCATCTTAACCACTTGTTATGTTAAAAAGTTTTTCCTCATGTTGCCTCTGGTTCTTTTGCCAATCACCTGAAATCGGTTTCCTGTTATCGACCCTTCAGCCATTGGAAACAGTTTATCTTTATTTACTCTATCTAAACCCTTCATGATTTTAAACACCCTTATCTAATCTCCTCTCAGCCTTCTCTGCTGTAAGAACAACAACTCCAGCTTCTCTAGTCTCATCACGTAACTGTAATCCCTCATCCCTGGAATCATTCCAGAAAATCTCTTCTCTACCCTGTTCAAAGCACTCACTTACTAGGCTCTAACATGGTTGAGGATGAGAATGGTTATGGAGTTTCCTCCTCCAGTTAGTTGGCTGATTGCCCTCCACCATTCTGAATGGGATGTGGCTACCAAGCTTCGTTCTAATCCATTAAGCATGATGCACTTGGCTCATCCATAGTCTGCTGCTTTTGGTGTTCAGCATGCATGTAGTGTAACTTCACTTGATTTGTACCTCAATCAAAGCTACACATGGTGCTGCTCCTGGCATGCCTTTGTACACTCCACATTGAACCAAGATTTGTCTTCTGACTTGATGGTCATCACTGAGTTTGGGATGTGACAGGCAATGAGGTTACATATTGTGCTGGTATGCAACTCTGCTGCTGATAGACCACAGCGCCTCACAGGCTCCCAGTTTTAGAATGCTGGGTCTGTCCTTATTCCTCCCCATTTAAAACAGTGGTAGTGCCACACTACGTAATGGAGAACAGTCACCCTGGGGTCGACAATTTGTCTTCACATGAACTGTGCAGCAATGAATTCAAGTAATCCTATTGTGGATAGATGTCTTTAACAGGTAGGTTGGTGAGGATGAGATCCAGTAGGTTACTTCCTTCTTGTTGGTCCCTAACCTGACAGACCAGGTCAGCAAATTGGCTCCTTCAGTACACGGCCAGCTCAGTCAGAGGTAATACTTGAGCCTGACCAACTGCATGACCTGTTTTTTAAGGAACTGAATAGCCTGTGAACTTTGCAAAGATTTCTGAAATACTGTGCCTAGACTTCTGGAATGCCTCAATTTCATGTGAAACAGAAGAGCATTCAGCCCATCATGCCTGAGAAGGCTCTTTGAAAGAGCTAGCCAATTAGTTCTATTTCCCTGCCCTTTCTCCATTGTCCTGCTAATTTTCCCCTTCAAGTATTTACACAATTTCCTTTTGAAAACTTATTGTTGAATCTGCTTCCACCATATTTTCAGGCTGTACATTCCAGATCATAACTCATTAAACAGAATTTCTCCTGATAGCAACTCTGGTTCTTTTGCCAATTACCCAAGATCTGTGTCCTCTGGTTACCAATCCTGCTGTCACTGCTTTATCAAAACCCTTCATGATTTTGAGCACCTCCATTAAATCTCCCCTCAATCTTTCCCGCTCTAAGGAAAACACCACCAGTTTCTCTAATCTCTGCACACAACTGAAGTCCTGCATTCACGGTATCATTCTAGGAAATCTAAGCTGCACACCCTCTAAGGCCTTGGCATCCTTCATGCCCAGAATTGAGCAATACTCCAGCTGGGGCCTAACCAGTGATTTATAAAGTTTAGTGCGACTTCCTTGCTTCTGTACTCTAGTCCTCCATTCATAAAGCCATGGATCCCTTTCTCTTTAAAAAAAAAAGCCTTCTCAACTTGCCCTGCCACCTTCAAAGATTTGAGTACATACAGCTCCTTTAAAATTGTACCATTTACTTTATATTGCCACTCTTCATGCTATTTACCAAAATAAATAATTTCACATATCACTTTCTTGCTTTTGAACTCTATACTTGTGTGTTAAATTTCAACTGTCATGTGAGTACCCAATTTTCCAGCTGATGTCCTCCTAAGTCTACTACTATCCTCATGTTTACATTTTCAAGTTTTGCACCATCTGCTAACTTTGAAATTTTGCCCTGTATACGCAAGTCCAGGTCATTAATATCTACCAAAAAGAGCAGTGATTCTAATACCATCCCCTGGGGAATTCCACTGTACATCTCCTTCCAGTGCAAAGAACAACTGTTTACCACTTCTCTCAGCCAATTTTGTATCCATGCTGCCACTACCCCTTTAATCCATGTATCCACAATGTGTTACAATTCAAGTAACTATGATCTTTCAACCTGCAATTTAAGTCCAGTGAGCTGACAGAAGCAACTGGGAGACGTTGGCAAAAATGAAAAACTGTGCAACAGCTAAAAGAAATGAGGAAGGAAGTAAGAGTGCAATGAAGCCACAGAAGTGTTATTGCACTCTGCAGCATCTGTCAACACAAAACAGCAGTTCAACCCTCAAAAAAAAAAGTGCTTTGGAAATGCTGATAACACAGCTGACACCCACAGACTATTTTTGCATAGTTCTATGCGAAAAACTGGTATCAGTCTAAGCAGTCTTAACTATTTGTGTCACTAGGTATAGTAGTATTAATAATCCCTACTGTGCACAATGCTGTCTTTGCTCTAGTTTCAGTCGGTAACAGGATTTAAATTTACCGAAAGATGTATCAACAGTATTTTTCAACAGGAAGTACCTAGCAAGACAAAGAAAAACATTTTTCATAAATATATTTAAGACATCAAAAGAATCAAAAATCAATTTAGTAAAATCCAAAAACAAATTCAACTTTGGATAGATCGCATGACAAATTGCAAAAAAAAAAAAAAATCGCAATTATAGAGATTACTGGAAACCAAAGATCTGGCATGATGCCACTGGAAATTTCTATGCATCTATTCGAAAATATCATAATTGAATTCACTGGTCATGACAATTTGAAGCATTTCAAAAGAATACTATAGATTATAGAAAGTACAGTTCCAGGGCATTTCTGTGCTAAACAACCTTTGCTACAAGGGTGGGGCAGGGTGGATTGCATGCAGAAGTATTTAGCCCAGGATGTGTTTCAGGTAGTTTCTTAGCACTACAGACACCAATGTCAAACAGCAGATATGCTCTCCCAGGGATTCCCATTTCCTTCTCAACACCATTGTCAAAAATATCAAGCATTGTCAGCACAGACCAGCTTGTGATGGAAATTTGATGTAGCGTCTGATAATAGTTTGTTTTGCTCTGGGCCACAGAAATATTCCAAATAGATTGAGCAACTTAAGGAAATTGTTTTATTGAAATGGATACCAGATATGGAGAGACAGGTGGGAGTGATCACAGAAAGACTACAACACTGTCTCAAAGCAGACGGTTGAAAGCAGCAGCAATGCAGAACAATCAAAGCATACAAGAAGTCACTGCCCAGCAACACTAATAGCAGAACCAACAACTTCAAAAACTAATTTTCTTATCAAGATCACAGCATACTATATGAAATGCAAACACTTCGGCTGGGTGAACTTCTGGTGGGTTACTCAAAGCAACACAAATAAAGAATCTCTAACACACATTTCACAGGATAAGAAATCCACAATCTACAGTTAATGCAGAAAACAAAAAAGCTGCTCTGGGGCAAAACCCACAGGAAGGGTCTTATGATTAAAAAAGGAAAACTACATTCTGATAGCCATAGTGGATGTTTAATGATTTCATTTCAGGACCCTCTCCTGAACTACAAAATACCAAAAACTGAAGTATTCTCTGAAGATCACTCTCCCTAACAGATCTTCCTCACTACTAGACCTTCTCTTTTCATCTCCTCCTCACTGCTATCAACTCAATGGGCAGTATCCTAGGCCCAACCACCGTCAGCTATTTGATCAATAACCTTCACTCCATAAGGTCAGAAGTGGGGCATTTGCTGAACGTTCAGTTCCATTTGCAACACCCCAGGATACTGAAGCAGCAAGACCTGGACAATGCTCAGGTTTGGGCTGATAAGTGGCAAGTAACATTTGTGCCACACAAGGGCCAGGCAATGACCACCTCAAACAAGAGAGAAGCTAACCACCTCTCAATGATATTTAAAGGCATTAACTGTCATCGAAACCCCATCAACATCCTAGAGGTCACTGATCAGAAATTTACTGGACCAGCCTCAAATATTGCGGCTACAAGAGCAGGCAAAAACTGCGTATCCTGCCCAAGTAATTCATCTCCTGACTCCATAAAGCATTTCTACCATCTACAAGCCACAAGTCAGGAATGTGAAAGACTATTCCCTACTCGCTAGGACTGGTACAGCCCCAACAACACTCAAGCCACACCATCCAGGACAAAGTAGCCCGCTTAATTGCCACCTCACCATCACCTTAAAACATTCACTCCCTCTTCCACTGGTACACTGAACAGAGTGTACACCATTTACAAGATGCAATGCATCGGCCGCACCTTCCAAATTCACAACCTCTATGGCCTAGAAGAGGCAGCACAGGAACACCACCAGCTGCAAGTTCCCCTCCAAGTTGTACACCATCCTGACTTGGAAATATATCACCATTCCATCATCTTCCCTGGGTCAAACTCCTGGAATTCCCCACAGTGACAGCACTGTGGGTAGACCACCACAGACTGTAGAGGCTCAAGAAGGCAGCTCACCACTACCACCTTCTCAAGGGCAATTAGGGATGGGCACTAAATGCTAGCCTTGTCCACAATTCCCACATCCCAGAAAAAAAACAGAAGAATGCATTATGCGAATGTTAGTTGAGGACAGGATCAGGCTCAGATGTGATTATAACACTCACCATTAAGACTTACACACGAATAATAGATAATTTGGCATGGTAAGGGCCCTCACTCCAGCTTTCGAAGGGGGCAGGGAGGGGGTGGAAGGAGTACAAATTGAGCAGGAAAAGGACGAGGCAGAAGCTTAACACAAAAATGTCATAATTGAACTAACTGGTAACTATTTGAAGCATTTCAAAAAAGGTGGACACTCCCTAAAGGAGAGAATGATTATAAAAATGGATTACAATTTACCGTGGCCTTTTCTCCTGTCTCATCCTGAAGGTTCTAGATCAGTACTAGGTCCCTTGCTGCTCGTAGTAAATATAAATGATTTAGACATGAATGGAGGGGGGCATGAGTAAGAAATTTGCACGTGATGCAAAAATTGGCCGTGTGGTTGACAGTAAGGAAGAAAGCTGTAGACTGCAGGAAGATATCAGTGGACTGATCAGGTGGGCAGAAAAAAGGGAAATAAAATTCAATCCTGAGAAGTGAGGTAATGCATTTGGGAAGGACAAACAAGGCAAAAGACGACACAATAAATGGTAGGATTCTGAGAGGTGTAGAGGAAAAGAGGGACCTTGGAGTGCATGTCCACAGATCCCTGAAGGTAGCAGGACAGGTAGAAAAAGGTGATCAAGAAGGCATACAGGATACTTTCCTATCCTGGCTGAGGCCTAGAGTATAAGAGCAGGAAAGTAATGCTAGAACTGTATAAAACACTAGTTAGACTGCAGCTAGAGTACTGCATACATTTCTGGTCACCACATTACAGAAAGGATATGATCGCATTAGAGAAGGTACAGAGGAGATTTACAAGGATATAGCCAGGAATGGAGAAAA
Source organism: Heterodontus francisci (assembly GCF_036365525.1). Lineage (NCBI taxonomy): Eukaryota > Metazoa > Chordata > Chondrichthyes > Heterodontiformes > Heterodontidae > Heterodontus > Heterodontus francisci. Next base: position 80,662,957 of record NC_090392.1, on the reverse strand, counting down.
GTCTAGCTATGAGGAAGGATTGGATAAGCTGGGGTTATTTTCTTTGGAATGAGGAGGCTGAGGGGAGATTTAATTGCAGTGTATAAAATTAAGAGGGGCCTAGATAGAGTGGATAGAAAGGATTATTTCCATTAGAGATGTCAATAATTAGGGGCATAGATTTTAAATAATTGGTAGAGCATTAGAGGGAAGTTGAGTAATTTTCTCATAGAGGGCGGTAAGGGTTTGGAATTCACTGTTGGAAAGGGTGGTAGTGACAGAAACTCTCAATGCATTTAAAAAACACTTGCTTGTGCACTTGAGGTGCCATAACCTACTGGGTTACAGACCAAGAGCTGGAAGGTGGGATTAGGCTGGATAGGTCTTGTTTGGCCGTAACAGACACAATGAGCTGAATTGGCTTCCTTCTGTGCTGAAAATCTACGTTTCTATCTTGTTTGGATATGGTGCTACAAGAATATCCAAATACCTCATCCAGAAATGCATTAATAAATGTGGATTTTGACAGACCAGTTCTCCCGAGGAGGTATCACAGCCAAAACCTAACCCAATCCTCTCAAAATCCACACATATATATTTCCAGCCGAGGATACTGGATACGGTCAGAGGAAGAAACCTTGGCCAATTTCTCCCTTCTTCACCCAGTGGCATTGACATGAAATGTAGCATTCTTCACTTTTGCCTCAGTTAGGATGAACCAACTCAGCACAGGCCAAAAATCAAACTTGGCTCAGCTATTCACTGAACAAGCTCACTAGAGTTATCTCAAAGTCAACATTTACAACCTGCACCTTGAAACAAAACTGCAGCTGTGAGAGGGGAAAAGTTTACGGTACTAACAGCCATTGCAACACTTGTTAGGAACCGCCCCCAAGTCCCCCCCCACCCCCCGCCCCACAAGGCTACATTCAAAACTATAGCACAGATCAAGTTTCACATGGTTTCTGTATCAATGTGCAGTAAACAGTATGTACTACCCATGTTCCAGTGAAGGGCACATTCTAGAAAATACTAGCCCTCAGAGCAATACTGTAAATTCTGTAACAATGGAATGAAAATGGTGCGGATTTAGAAACAGTAGGAGACAAAAGCATATTTCTCAAAAATGTGGTTGTACTGAAAAGTATTCAATGGATATTGCTAATTTTGAAAGTTGTAAAACATTTGTAAATTCAGGACTTAGTGTACTGGAATTATTAATTTTAAGATCAGATTACTTTCACTCTAAAGAGGGACCCTGTTAGTGATTTATGTCATTTGTTATTCGAAGTGCTGGCACTATCCATCAACAGTGCAGAATCCCAAAGATTTAACTCAATACCTAAAGTAGTTTTGGCAAGATATTTAATTCTCAAACTTGTGACAGCCAGAATCTCTGCAAAGGAACCCCAACGCATAAAGTGTTAAATCACATTTAAGCCTCAGAAAAGAAATAGTACTGACAAGGCGATTTTGAAACTGAACTTCCTTCCCCCTCCTCCTTTACATGCAAACTAAAGTCACCCAAACATTTTTCTCTCCTAAAACAAGTGACTGCACGATTATTGCACAAGAGGTAAAATGGGATCAGTAACAGCTCAAAACACAAATTGTTCCTGGTTTTGTCTCCAATCATGCAAACACACCAACCAAAACTTGGAGATTTAACACCAGAGTAGCAGTTATAGAAAAATGTTCTAAAGCCTTCTGAAGATTCACACCAAAAAAGACTCCACCAAAAGAAGAAGAACAGTACAGCACAGGAACAGGCCATTCGGCCCTCCAAGCCTGCACCTATCTTGATGCCTGCCTAAACTAAAACCTTCTGCACTTCCGGGGTCCGTATCCCTCTATTCCCATCCTATTCATGTATTTGTCAAGATGCCTCTTAAACGTCGCTATGGTACGTGCTTCCGCCACCTCCCCCAGCAACAAGTTCCAGGCACTCACCACCCTCTGTATAAAGAACTTGCCTTGCACATCCCCTCTAAACTTTGCCCCTCTCACCTTAAACCTATGTCCCCTAGTAACTGACTCTTCCACCCTGGGAAAAAGCTTCTGACTATCCACTCTGTCCATGCCGCTTATAACTTTGTAAACCTCTATCATGTCTCCCCTCCACCTCCGTCATTCCAGTGAAAACAATCAGAGTTTATCCAACCTCTCCTCATAGCTAATGCCCTCCAGACCAGGCAACATCCTGGTAAACCTCTTCTGTACCCTCTCCAAAGCCTCCATGTCCTTCTGGTAGCATGGTGACCAGAATTGCACGCAATATTCTAAGTGTGGCCTGACTAAAGTTCTGTACAGCTGCAGCATGACTTGCCAATTTTTATACTCTATGCCCCGACCAAATGCATTACCTCACATTTGTCCGGATTAAATTCCATCTGCCATTTCTCTGCCCAAGTCTCCAACCGATCTATATCCTGCTGTATCCTCTGACAATCCTCATCACTATCCGCAATTCCACCAGCTTTGTGTCGTCCGCAAACTTACTAATCAGACCAGCTACATTTTCCTCCAGGTCATTTATATATACTACAAACAGCAAAGGTCCCAGCACTGATCCCTGTGGAACACCACTAGTCACATCCCTCCATTCAGAAAAGCACTCTTCCACTGCTACCCTCTGTCTTCTATGACTGAGCCAGTTCTGTATCCATCTTGCCAGCTCGCCTCTGATCCAGTGTGACTTCACCTTTTGTACCAGTCTGCCATGAGGGACCTTGTCAAAGGCTATACTAAAGTCCATATAGATAACATCCACTGCCCTTCCTTCATCAATCATCTTTGTCACTTCCTCAAAAAACTCAATCAAATTAGTGAGACACAACCCCCCCTTCACAAAACAATGCTGCCACTCGCTAATAAGTTCATTTTGTTTCCAAATGGGAGTAAATCCTGTCCCAAAGAATCTTCTCTAATAGTTTCCCTACCACTGACGTAAGGCTCACCGGCCTATAATTTCCTGGATTATCCTTGCTACCCTTCTTAAACAAAGGAACAACATTGTCTATTCTCCAGTCCTCTGGGACCTCACCTGTAGCCAATGAGGATGCAAAGATTTCTGTCAAGGCCCCAGCAATTTCTTCCCTTGCCTCCCTCAGTATTCTGGGGTAGATCCCATCAGGCCCTGGGGACTTATCTACCTTAATGCTTTGCAAGACACCCAACACCTCCTCCTTTTTGATAATGAGATGACTGAGACTATCTACACTCCCTTTCCTAGGCTCAACATCCACCACTTAAGAAATGATATGGTTTTATTCAGAAGTGAAATCAATAATCACAAGTTATTCTACTTAACTATATATTAACCGTATGACCCAAAATTTAAAAGGTTACAGAAATCTGTTACCAAGATGCCAACATTTAAAAATAAGATTTTTATGATTGACATAGTAATCACTATACATTGCTGATTCCAGATAATCAGGTTTGGGAGGGAGGGAGAGACAAAGAGGAGCAGAAATTAGGATGAAGTCGCAAGAGAAAAATAAACAAACTGGTAAATTCAGCAGGATCTCTCTCCCCCTCTCTCTCTCTGAAGTTAAATATTGCAAGATCTCCCAGTTGAACTGAATGGCTCAATTGTCTGACTGAGTCCTTAGTCTGGTCAAACTATGAGCAATACTTTCTCTCGTCTTTATTCAACAACCTTGACTTCTTTCAAGTAACTAGAGTTTACAAAACTACTGGAGTAAATTCATACCTTTAACATCTGACATCAAAAACCATCTCAGGGACTTAGCTTTTTCCTCAAATTGTGAGAAAATAAGCACTTTGATATAAAAACAAGAAATACTGGAAATACTCAACAGGTCTGGCAGCATCTGTGGAGAGAGAAGCAGAGTTAACGTTTCAGGTCAGTGATCCTTCTTCAGAACTGGCAAATATTAGAAATGTACAAGGTTATAAGCAAGTAAAGCAGGGGTGGGGCAAGAGATAACAAAAGAGAAGGTGGAGATAGGACAAGGTCACAGAATAGCTGACCAGAAGGTTGTGGAGCAAAGGCAAACAATATGTTAATGGTGTGTTGAATGACAAAGCATTAGTACAGATAGGGTGTTAATGGACTGAAAATTGAACAGCCGCAAGTACAAACATGGAAAAAAAAGAGTGGGTAAGCAAACTGAACAAACGAAGATGAAATAAATTAAATAAACACAAAAAAAAATTTTTTTTTAAAAGGAAAAAGCAAAAAAATAACTAAAAATAAAAGTAAAATGTGGGGCCCCGTCATGCTCTGAAATTACTGAACTCAATCTTCAGTCTGGCAGGCTGTAGTGTGCCTAATTTGTAAATGAGATGCTGTTCCTCGAGCTTGCGTTGATGTTCACTGGAACACTGCAGCAATCCCAGGACAGCAATGCTACTAATGCTTGTACTAATGCTTTGTCATTCAACACACCATTATTTGTTTTTATTTCAGATTTCCAGCATCCGCAATATTTTGCTTTTATTTAAGCACTTTGATATGTTTGTTAATGAGGTTGATAGTGCTAATACAGCCAGCATCTATCTAAGCATAATCAAAATACACAAGATGCAAATTTGTCATGGCTTTTTACAGGAAATGCTTCCTTACAAGGGATGACTGGAAACTAACCTACAAAAAAATGGCAATTTATTTTTGTGGGTTTACAGGATCATTAAAACATCCTGAGCAAAGGAAAAGGCAGTTAAGAATTACTGTTAGTACAAAATGGTGTTTTAATGTTATCCTCTCTCTTAGCTTCATCTTATTTTTCCCTACACAATTTTACAACTATTAAATGTTACCACCAATCCTATTTCATCTAACAGAAACAGAAATTTTACAAAATTGTGATAATGCACTATTATAAAAGAGGTCAGGGAAGGAAAAATATACATTCATTTCGTTTATTTCATGACCTCAGGAAGTCCCAAAGCACTTTACAACCAGTGAAGTACTTTTGAAATGTAGTCACTGTTGGAATGTAGGGAAGTCAGCAGCCAATTTGGGCACAAGCTCCAACAAACAGCAATGTGATGACCACAATCGTTTTTTATGATATTAATTGAGAGATAAATAGTGGCCTGGACACCAGGAAGAACGCCCCTGCTGTTCTTTGAAGTAGCGTCATGGGATCTTTTTCATCCACCTGAGAGGGTGGATAGGGCCTTGAGTTGACATCTCATCTGGACAGCACCTCAAAGTGTAGCATTCCTTCAATACTGCACTGATGTACAAAGTTCTAGGCGGAGATTCAAGTCTTGGGAGTGTGTCTTGAACTCACAACCTTCTGACTCAAGAGACAAGAATGCTACCAACTGAGCCATGGCTGATGGTCCAAAGGTTTTTTTTTAAACCTACAGTAATGCAAGTCTTTTTTATTCACATAGAATACTAATGCAGATTTTGAGTTCTAATTGTATGGAAAAACACTGCTATCCAAAATTACACAATAGGGAAGGAAGAACTGGAACTCAGTTTAGAAGATATAGTACAGTTTAAACATTTTACTTGTTACAGATATATCCTAAAGACAATCCCAAATCTATATATATCCCCACCCTGTACCGTTTTCTCCAGGGCATGACTGATATTGCTTCGAAATCAGCTAATGCCAAAACCACCTCAATAGCTTGCATTTATATAGCACATTTAACATAGGAAATGTCCCAAGGTGCTTAAGTCAACATTGTGCCAGCACTTCCTCATCTAAGTTTTAGAATTTGTTTTAAGCTTTGGATCCTTCACCCTGGAACTGAAATTTCACATATGCGAACTGTCAGTGTTTGCCAACAAACATCAGCAGACTGCAGCCTCCTCCTGCCAGTCTGATTCCCAAGTATGACTGCTATTGTGTCGGACCTACGCTCAGTGCTGCTCCCAAAATTAATGGTAGCATTTGGAACCTCTGCATAGTGCAGGCAGTAACTCTTTTGAGTGAAACTAGAACTGAAGGGATAAAAAAAGGGGATGTTGATTACAATGAAACAGAGAGGGGTAAGAATGAAGGTGAGAGAGATGCATACTAATGTAGAGGAGAGGGAAGACAGAAGAAGCTGGAAAAGCACATTCAGGTGAGGTGGGGAAAGTTCCAGAACTAACTGAGCGGGGAGAAAGACTTCCAACATAAATTGGAGGGATATGGGGCGACAAAGACTGTCACTTTAACTGGGCTGGAGGGATAGAGCGTAGCAAGTTTGAACTGGAGGTGGATGCAAGAGCATCAGTATGAAATAGAAGGGAGAGTGTTGGAGGAAAAGAGAGCATCGACAATTTAAGTTACAAAGTCTATGTAAAGGCTAGTTTTCACACGTCAGGGTCATTCCTGAGCAATCAGCTTTTTGGGAATGGTGTCAGTTTTTTTTTAAATATTGGCCAGCTTTGAGAGTTTTTTTTTTAAAGTTAGTAGATTTCCTGATGCTAAATAAATAAATTGCATACAATACAAAAGGATTTTGAGGGCTCTTCTAGGGAATTACGTGTGGAGATCAAAGCAAGTTAGTCTCAGAATAACCAGATAACTTAGGAAACAAAAGTCAAAGACTAGCTGCCATCATTCCACAGGATACCCAAGGTCCCATTTGAAGTTTCAGCTCAATTCTGGACCCCAATTTCCAATATAGTAACCATTTTTCAAGAGTCATCAGTTTTCATCCTGCAACCCCAAAAGCAGCCAAACATACCAACTCATATCCTGTATCCACCACATATTCAGTTAACTAATCTTGTCAGATGACACCACTCTTCTTGCAAAAGGGAAGGGTTTAACAATTTAAAAATTTCAAACTAACTTTGAATTTGATACCGTTGCACTCAACATGTTGGTGCTTTATACTGGAGTTGCTATATAGTTAGCTAAGAGACAATTTTACAGCACAATATACCAGTTCCAGGTTATAAATTTTATACACTGAAGTATTCTGCAGTAAAGCTATATAAATGATAGAATTTTGAACAACTCAAACACAGACTCTCAACCATTCTGTCTAGTTATACCACCAGCAATAGGGACGACAATGGGAATAAAAACATAATCCACTCCTACCTCGGCTGTGAGGTTTCCTCATACATTTTCTCTTTCCCTTCCTTGAAAAGGCTAATGGTCTGTTTTGTTTTCTTAAGTAGGTTCTCCATGAAGACTCTGAAATATTCATTCTCTCCAAGAACCTCCATCTTGCCCTCGTATCGAGTCAGAATTAGGCGCAGATGCTGATAAGTGTCAGGCAATAGATCCAGAATGTAGGGAGGGCTGTTCTTTAGCCCTACTTTGGGATTCTGGCACAGTCTCACCACCTATACAGGGAAAATAAATTAACCAAGGAATGTGTAAATAAAGAGATATGACATACAAATGCAAGTAAAGAGTTTGTTCTGGCCACTGAAAGAGGAGATCTTTATAACAAAAGTAAAATCTTTCTCAATTATGGCAGAATCTTAGAATAGAAGGAAGGAGGCCTCAGCCCATTAAGACATTATCAGTTCTCTGAAAAAGTTATCGATTTAGTTAATTCTCCTACTCACTCTTCATCTCTCCGTAATTTTTTCAAATCTTTTTCAATATTGTTACGATCAGGTGAGAAAGAGGTCCTGGGCTCCCTTTCAGCCTTCACCTGGTCTTACTGTAACAGGATTTAATTTTAAACACACCATGTTTTTAGCTCTCCCTTGGTGAATCCTTGATCACAACTTTCCAATTATAAGGCAAAGAAACTAGCACAAACAGGCTTTCTTAGGTTTAAAGGTTGAAATTTATTAAACTTAAACTCTAATTCGGTTGAGGCCTACTGATACACGACACACCCACGCTAGCATGCATACGCAATATACACAAGCAGATAGACACAGAACAGAGCCGAAGAAAAATAAAGTGGAAAGGTTTGAGGCAATATCTGAAGAGTTGTTGTTACGGTTCTTCGAGCTCACTGTAGAGTTGTTGATTGTTGGTATATCTTGCTTTTTGTTGGGGCCCAGTATTCTCCTTAAACCTTGTTTGCTGTAGAAGACTTTTCTCTCTTGGGGTTCATGCGTCTTCAGTGAATTCAGAGGCTTGTGAGAAAGAGATGGGAGCACACAGGAGAGAGATATTCTCAGTCCAGGAGCAAACAGACTTTCTGCCTAAACTGTTTGTACAAATTCAAAAAACACAGATCGTCCAACAGGTTAGTCATGTGACTAGGACTCGCTGGTTTGACCATGTCAGTTTGTGTATTCAGCCATCTTAGCGGTCAACCTGGAATGCGAGCTCCCCCACCTTCCACGTCTGGTGATCAAAAGTCCATTGTGGGTTGAATGCGTCAGGGAATGGCTGCTTTGTCCTTCCAAACATTGTCTGTTAATATGCAAATATCTTTTCCAGCCAGGTTTGATCTGTTTAACAAGTCCTTTCTTCGCTCCAGTAACAGTTTAAAATCAATGTTCATGACAAAATTAATGTGCCTCATTCTTGGCAGGTGGGGGCCTAGCATGACAATATCCTTTCAAAACCTATTATGGATTCTGTTGCCACCGCTATTACTGGTAAGACTTTCCACGTTCCAATAATCTTCTGTGCAAAAACATTTCTGCTAACATCTCCCTTCATTTGTTAGATAATCTTAAACCTACGCCCTCGGGTTATTGACTTGCTGACTGGTCGAAACAGTTTTTCCTTACTTAACATATCAAGACCCCTTCAGATCTAACGAACTCCTTTTAACCCTCTCTTTTCACCAGATCAGAGCCAATTTTCTCCAGTGATGTCTAGTGACCTGAAGTAGCGTGTACTGTTTTGGTCTCCTTACCTAAGGAAGTATATACTTGCATTAGAGGGAGTGCAACAAAAGGTTAACTAGACTGATTCCTGGGATGAAGGGATTGTGCTATGAGCAGAGATCGAGCGAACAAGGCCTATATTCCCTAGAATTTAGAAGAATGAGAGGCGATCTCATTTGAAACATATAAAATTTTAAGGGCCTAACATGGTAGACGCTACGAAGAAGTTTCCTCTGCTGGGGAGTTTAAAACTAGTGGTCAGACATTTAGACTGAGATGGAGAAACATTTCTTACCTCAAAATGGTGTGAATCTTTGGAATTCTCTACCCGAGAGCGCTGTGGATGCTCAGTTGTTCAGTATATTTAAGACAGAGGTCGAAAGAATTCTAGATATAGGGATAGTGCAGGAAGGGAGAGTTGAGGTAGATCAGCCATGATCTTACTGAATGGCAAAGTAGGTTCAAAGGGCCATATGGCCCACTCCTGCTCGCACTGCTTAAGATATCCTTCCTAAAATAGGACACAGTATGCTACCTATGGTCTAATCAATGATTTGTATAGGGTTAGCATTACCTCATTTCTTTACTCTGATCTTTTTATAAAACCGATAACCTATAATCCCACACCCTTTGGGAATTTTTTTTAAAACACACATTTGCCAATTTGCCCTCCCACTTTTGAAGATTTATATATCTGAACCCTGCTCCTTTATTCCCCTGAGCATTAAGTCTATATGTTCCCTATATTTTCTTCCACGCAAAATGTATGACCTTTCATTTTATTACCTCTCCAACCTATTACCTCTTGAAATCACCTACAGTCCTCTTCACATTTAATCAATCACTTGCCCTATTTTTGTGACTGCAAATTCTTTAATTGTGTACCCATACTAGAGGCCAGATCATGTAATTAATTTAAGAGCAAATAGTCTTAATGCTCACCCCTTGGTGAAGCCACTGTTTACTTCCCTCCAGTTCATAAAAAGGTCCATTAGACAGTATTTTGCGTCCAGTTTTCTCTCCCTTTGCTCAATTTCCTAACAATGAAGCTACCTTAGTTTTAATAACATGTATCTCAATTTTATCAATAAGCCTCCCATACTGTACCCGATAACATACATTTTAAAAATTCAGACATATAGCATTCACTGCAGTTCCTTTATCAACACAACTGCTTCTTTCTTCAAGGAACGCAATTTGTCAGATACTACTTAACTTTGACAAATCTACTTATAATGAAAAGGTCACAGACCTAAAAGGATAACTGTTTCAGACCTACTGAGTATTTCCAGCATTTTCTGTTTTTATTTACAACCCAGGCAGGCTAGATTGAATTAGCTTATGATACTAAGCCAAAAAACCCTGGAAGATCTTGGGTTCAATCTCATTCTTATGGTGAACTAACAGATCACAACCAAGGCAGCAATAAGGATGCTGCAATTGGTCTTGGCTTTCCCAGATGATTGCTCGCCAGAGTGGCGAAAGTAGAAACCTACCATAGTGTCAATTCATCGTAAACTGCTGAAATGCTGTGTGTGGTTAAATATGGACAGGAATGGCTCGACAATGAAGACCCTTCCACCTAGTTAGTTGGCTTGTTGACACATTACCTTAACTATAAATTAGCCCCATAGCAAGGTAATAGCACTACTGAATGAAACTGCACCTGAGCATACATCACCATCTTTAGGTAAGAAAAGAAACTGGGGCATGGGGGAAAGAGAGAGAAAAACCACCACAAAGAACTAACTGATCAATTTCTCTTTGAAGGAAAACAAATCAGAAACATACTTCAAGTCCTGATTCCACCACTGGGGAAGTGGCTAGGAGGACAAGCCACTGACGTCAAGAAAATGAGGATAAAGTTACACTTCTACTTTTTTTTTTAAAACTTCCCTTGTTAGCACAAGGGAAGTGAACTTGGCTGCTTAAATGAGTTACATTCTCCAATTGCTCAATTTTTAGAAAGAAGTACTGATAAGTTTTCCAAAAAGAAGTTAAATGATTGAAGCAGAGACCATGTCATAGGAACATGCCAACATATAAACAACAGCATTGATAGGTGTTTGAAGGAAAGGAGAATAAAGGGATGTGTGATTAGAAAGGACAGATGGGATTAAGACGATGGTTTAAATGAAGGATAACTGCCAAAAGTGTGGCTGTTCCACATTCTAATTTCTATACAATAGCTAAAGAAAGTTTTTCCTATTGTAAAACTATTCTCATCCCCCAAACCCTGCAAAAAAAGTTAGGCTTAAAAACCATCAGCCTCAAGAGGTCCATAAAGTCCTGCCATTTCAGATCACCAAACCTACCACAGAGCCACTCAGGTGGACGTGAGCATTTCACACAGCCCTGTACAGATCAGCAAAAAAATTATACAGACCAGCTGGATACTACTGTATAATGTGCATCCAGCCAGCACTGAAATGTTCAGGATCAGATGCTTCTCAATCCAAGAAGTTAATTGAGTCTACTAGTGTGGAAGAGATATACACACACACACATTCAAAAATATCGAAAATCAACAGGAACAGAAATAAACCAAAAAGGACGATGAAGTTAAACCACGTCTTTGTAACATTTTTTTTTAAAAAGGGAACTGATTGCTAAAGAAGACTTGCATTTATATAATGCCTTTCATGAACACTGGCCATCTTAAGGTGCTTTACAGCCAATGAAGTCCTTTTTGAAGTGTAGTCACTGTTGTAATGCAGAAAATGCAGCAGCCAGCATGCACACAGCAAGCTCCCATGTGATAACAACCAGATCATCTGTTTTTGTGATGTTGATTGAGGGATAAATATTGGCCAGGACACCTGGGAGAACTCCCCTGCTCTTCTTCGAAATAGTGCCATGGGATCTTTTACATCCAACCAAGCAGGCAGATGGGGCCTAGGTTTAATGTCTCATCCGAAAGACAGCACACTAGAATGTCAGACTTGATTTTAGTGCACAAGCCCTGGCTTACGACTTGAACCCAGAACCTTGTGACTCAGGTACGTAGAACCAACTGAGCCCCAGTTCCACTGCTTTTGGGACTGCTGAAACTGAACAGAGAAAAAAAAGTGATGGATGTCTTTAGTCTCCCAAAGCCTAATCAGTTGTCCCAAAGAATTTCTGATGAAAATGTCGATCAAAACACTAACTTCACATGTTGCTAAATATACTTATATATTAAAAGTTTAAAAAAAGTAATCCAATTCTCAAGCCATACACCTACATCTTTTTTCAAAATGTCAGATTTAATTATTGTTCATCGTCATGAAGACCCCCACCTGCCAAGAATGAGGCATGTTAACTTGGTCATATGAAAATTAATTTTAAACTGTTGCTGGAGTGAAGAAATGACTTCTTTTACAAGAGATCACAAGAACATAAGAAATAGGATCAGGAGTAGGCCATTCAGCCCCTCAAGCCTGCCCCACCATTCAATAAGATCATGGCTGATCTGTCCCAAGCCTCAACTCCTCTTTCGGGCCTGCTCCGCATAACCCTCGACTCCCCGAGATTTCAAAAATCTATCTACCTCCTCCTTAAATACATTTAGTGACCCAGCCTCCACAACTCTCTGAGGCAGAGAATTCCAGAGATTCACCACCCTCAGAGAAGAAATTCTTTCTCATCTCCGTTTTAAATGAGTGCCCCCTTATTCTGTAACTATGTCCCCTAGTTCGAGATTCCCCCACTAGTGGAAACAACTTCTCAACATCTACCCTGTCAAGCCCCCTTAAAATCTTATATGTTTCTCTAAGATCACCTCTCATTCTTCTAAACTCCAATGAATAAAGGCCTAACCTTTTTAGCCGTTCTTGATGAGACAATGGAGCATGCGCGATGCTGAGGAGGTCGTGGATAGCACGTTTAGTGAATTGGTCACACCACAGATTAGGATTGCTGAGGGAGAAAGGGAATGGGTGACCAAAAGGCAGAGAAAGAGCAGGAAGGCAGCGCAGGAGTCCCCTGCGGTCATCTCCCTCCAAAACAAGTATACCGTTTTGGATACTGTTGAGGGAGATGGCTCACCAGGGGAAGGCAGCAGTAGCCAGGTCCATGGCACCGTGGCTGGCTCTGCTGCTCAGAAGGGCGGGAAAAAGAGTGGAAGGGCTATAGTCGTAGGGGATTCGATTGTAAGGGGAGTAGACAGGCGGTTCTGTGGTCGAAAACGAGGCTCCCGAATGGTATGTTGCCTCCCAGGTGCACGGGTCAGGGATGTCTCAGATCAGCTGCAGAACATTCTAAAGGGGGAGGGTGAACAGCCAGTTGTCATTGTGCACATAGGCACTAATGATATAGGTAAAAAACGGGATGAGGTCCTACAAGCAGAGTTTAGGGAGTTAGGAGCCAAGTTAAAAAGTAGGACCTCAGAGGTAGTAATCTCAGGATTACTACCAGTGCCACGTGATAGTCAGAGTAAAAATGAAAGAATAGTCAGGATGAATGCGTGGCTTGAGAGATGGTGCAGGAAGGAGGGGTTCAGATTTTTGGGACATTGGGACCGGTTCTGGGGGAGGTGGGACTATTACAAATTGGACGGTCTACACCTGGGCCGGACTGGAACCAATGTCCTTGGAGGTGCTTTTGCTAACGCTGTTGGGGAGGGTTTAAACTAATGTGGCAGGGGGATGGGAACCAATTGAGGTCAGTTGACAGTGAGGAGGTAGTAACAAAAGCCTGTAAGAAACTAGATAATGAAGTCAGTGTGACTAAGGGTAAGAGCAGGCAGGGAGCAGATGATGAATATAAAGGGACTGGTGGTCTGAGGTGCATTTGTTTTAATGCAAGAAGTGTAGTTGGTAAGGCAGATGAACTTAGGGCTTGGATTAGTACCTGGGAGTATGATGTTATTGCTATTACTGAGACTTGGTTGAGGGAAGGGCATGATTGGCAACTAAATATCCCAGGATATCGATGCTTCAGGCGGGATAGAGAGGGAGGTAAAAGGGGTGGAGGAGTTGCATTACTGGTCAAAGAGGATATCACAGCTGTGAAGGAGGGCACTATGGAGGACTCGAGCAGTGAGGCAATATGGACAGAACTCAGAAATAGGAAGGGTGCGGTAACAATGTTGGGGCTGTACTACAGGCCTCCCAACAGCGAGCGTGAGATAGAGGTACAAATATGTAAACAGATTATGGAAAGATGTAGGAGCAACAGGGTGGTGGTGATAGGAGATTTTAATTTCCCCAACATTGACTGGGATTCGCTTAATGTTAGAGGTCCAGATGGAGCAGAATTTGTAAGGAGCATCCAGGAGGGTTTTCTAGAGCAGTATGTAAATAGTCCAACTCGGGAAGGGGCCATACTGGACCTGGTGTTGGGGAATGAGCCCGGCCAGGTTGTTGAAGTTTCAGTAGGGGACTACTTTGGGAATAGTGATCACAATTCCGTAAGCTTTAAAATACTCATGGACAAAGACGAGAGTGGTCCTAAAGGAAGAGTGCTAAATTGGGGGAAGGCCAACTATACCAAAATTCGGCAGGAGCTGGGAAATGTAGATTGGGAGCAGCTGTTTGAAGGTAAATCCACATGTGATATGTGGGAGGCTTTTAAAGAGAGGTTGATTAGCGTGCAGGAGAGACATGTTCCTGTGAAAATGAGGGATAGAAATGGCAAGATTAGGGAACCATGGATGACAGGTGAAATTGTGAGACTAGCTAAGAGGAAAAAGGAAGCATACATAAGGTCTAGGCGGCTGATGAAAGACGAAGCTTTGAAAGAATATCGGGAATGTAGGACCAATCTGAAACGAGGAATTAAGAGGGCTAAAAGGGGTCATGAAATATCTTTAGCAAACAGGGTTAAGGAAAATCCCAAAGCCTTTTATTCATATATAAGGAGAAAGAGGGTATCTAGAGAAAGGATTGGCCCACTAAAGGACAAAGGAGGAATGTTATGCTTGGACTCAGAGAAAATGGGTGAGATTCTAAACGAGTACTTTGCATCGGTATTCACCGAGGAGAGGGACATGACGGATGTTGAGGTTAGGAACAGATGTTTGATTACTCTAGGTCAAGTCGGCATAAGGAGGGAGGAAGTGTTGGGTATTCTAAAGGGCATTAAGGTGGACAAGTCCCCAGGTCCGGATGGGATCTATCCCAGGTTACTGAGGGAAGCGAGAGAGGAAATAGCTGGGGCCTTAACAGATATCTTTGCAGCATCCTTAAACACGGGTGAGGTCCCGGAGGACTGGAGAATTGCTAATGTTGTCCCCTTGTTTAAGAAGGGTAGCAGGGATAATCCAGGTAATTATAGACCGGTGAGCCTGACGTCAGTGGTAGGGAAGCTGCTGGAGAAGATACTGAGGGATAGGATCTATTCCCATTTGGAAGAAAATGGGCTCATCAGTGATAGGCAACATGGTTTTGTGCAGGGAAGGTCATGTCTTACCAACTTAATAGAATTCTTTGAGGAAGTGACAAAGTTGATTGATGACGGAAGGGCTGTCGATGTCATATACATGGACTTCAGTAAGGCGTTTGATAAGGTTCCCCATGGCAGGCTGATGGAGAAAGTGAAGGCGCTTGGGGTCCAAGGTGTACTAGCTAGATGGATAAAGAACTGGCTGGGCAACAGGAGACAGAGAGTAGCAGTAGAAGGGAGTTTCTCAAAATGGAGACGTGTGACCAGTGGTGTTCCACAGGGATCCGTGCTGGGACCACTGTTGTTTGTGATATACATTAATGATTTGGAGGAAAGTATAGGTGGACTGATTAGCAAATTTGCAGACGACACTAAGATTGGTGGAGTAGCAGATAGTGAAGGGGACTGTCAGAGAATACAGCAGAATATAGATAGATTGGAGAGTTGGGCAGAGAAATGGCAGATGGAGTTCAATCAGGGCAAATGCGAGGTGATGCATTTTGGAAGATCCAATTCAAGAGTGAACTATACAGTAAATGGAAAAGTCCTGGGGAAAATTGATGTCCAGAGAGATTTGGGTGTTCAGGTCCACTGTTCCCTGAAGGTGGCAACGCAGGTAAATAGAGTGGTCAAGAAGGCATACGGCATGCTTTCCTTCATCGGACGGGGCATTGAGTACAAGAGTTGGCAGGTCATGTTACAGTTGTATAGGACTTTGGTTCGGCCACATTTGGAATACTGCGTACAGTTCTGGTCGCCACATTATCAAAAGGATGTGGATGCTTTGGAAAGGGTGCAGAGGAGGTTCACCAGGATGTTGCCTGGTATGGAGGGCGCTAGCTATGAAGAGAGGTTGAGTAGATTAGGATTATTTTCATTAGAAAGACGGAGGTTGAGGGGGGACCTGATTGAGGTGTACAAAATCATGAGAGGTATAGACAGGGTGGATAGCAAGAAGCTTTTTCCCAGAGTGGGGGTTTCAATTACTAGAGGACACGAGTTCAAAGTGAAAGGGGAAAAGTTTAGGGAGGATATGCGTGGAAAGTTCTTTACGCAGAGGGTGGTGGGCACCTGGAACGCATTGCCAGCGGAGGTGGTAGATGCGGGCACGATGGAGTCTTTTAAGATGTATCTGGACAGATACATGAATGGGCAGGAAGAAAAGAGATACAGAAGCTTAGAAAATAGGCGACATGTTTAGAGAGAGGATCTGGATCGGCGCAGGCTTGGAGGGCCGAAGGGCCTGTTCCTGTGCTGTAATTATCTTTGTTCTTTGTTTAATCCCTTCATCTCAGGAATCAGCCCAGTGAACCTTTGCTAAACTGCCTCCAATGCTAGTATAGCCCTCTTTAAAATATGGGGACCAAAACTGTACGCAGCACTCCAGGTGTGGCCTCAAACACCCTGTACAGTTGTAACAAGACTTCCCTATTTCTAAACTCTAAACCCCTAGCAATAAAGGCCAAAACTCACCAGACACTTGGCGGAAGGACATTTGCATACTAAGAGACAATGCTTGGAGAGACAAAAGAATTGCACACTGATTCAATTAAGAGATTGGGCTGGGCAATGGTGATCCACATCTTGTAGGGGTGAGAGACAGCACTACACCCCCACCCCCACCTCCCCAAAAAAACAGAGCTTTGAAATCCACAAATGCAAGAGTTTGTTGAAAAAAACTCAGTCACATGACTAACCAGCTGGTCCAGGCTTTTTGAACTAGACACAGGATAGTTTGAATTCAGACTGCAGATTGTAGCTGAACCTGGAGTAAGACAGCCTCTCTCCTGGCTGGCGCTCTCACTTTCTCACTAGCCTCTGGACCCAATGAAGTCGCTTAAACCTCAAGAGAGAAAAGACTCCTACATCGAAACAAATTGAAGCGTGCACTGGGCCCCAACAAACAGCAAGACTTAGAGCAACCAAAGACTCCACATTGAACTTAAAGGACCATAAATAACGACCAGATATTGCCTCAAACTTTCCCCCTTTATTCCTTCTACTTTTTATGTCTCTATCCGCATGTGCGTTTATCGTGCATGCATGCTAGCATGGTCGCGTCGCATACTCGTAGTCGAAATGGAGTTTAAGATGAGTTTCCACCTTTCTTGTTTAAATCTAAGAAAACCTGTCAGATTTCTTTGCCTTACAATTGGAAAGCAGAGAACAAGAAATCACTGGGGAAGGGAGCTAAGTACACTGTGTTGTTAGAATTAAACCCTGTTACAGTTAGGCCAGGCAAAGGCTGAGAGGGAGCCCCTAGACCCCTATCTCACCTGGTCGTAACAGTCATAAAAAAAAAACTTGGCAAAATTTGGTCACTTTTCCCTTAAAGCTTTTTTTTTAATTCACTTATGGGGATGCAGGTGTCGCTGGCTGGGCCAGCATTTATTGCACATCCCCAATTGCCCTTGAGAAGGTGATGGTGAGATGCCTTCTTGAACCGCTGCGGTCCATGTGGAGTAGGTACACCCACAGTGCTGTTAAGAAGGGAGCTCCAGGATTTTGACCCAGCTGCAATATTCCACAATAGCTTTTGATTTTAAAAAAAGTTAAGCTTCCAGCTAAGTATAATTTTAAAATTCAACGAGGCGTCAAGGACCACAAAACTATCAAACCCACATTTGACAGTCTAATTTAGGTTTGATAAAATATTTGGCCTGATCATAGAATCATAGCGCAGAAGGCCATTCAGCCCACCGTGCCTATCCTGCCTCTTTGAAAAAGCTATCCCATTAGTCCATTCCCCTGGTCTTTCTCCCATTGTCTTTTTGTAAAATTTCAAGTATATATCCAATTCCCTTTAGAAAGCTGATGCTCTGACAGTTACTAGAGGTCTCAAAGACAACCTAATCCTGAAAAAGTAAAAAGTTACAGAATCATATTGGACACATGAAGGGGTGGAATCTTACCATCTCTGAAATGTTTCTGCCGAGGGACCAAAAGCAGATTCCAGCCCCAAGGGTGTCGGCTGGCCGCTTGGTGTCGCTATCTTTTTAGAGGCTTTGGTAAAATAATTTCCCTTTACTTGTAAAGCCTCAAAGATCAGGTAAGAATAGAACATCCTAAATGACAAACCATCTCTTGTAGTAATGCGCAAGCATTCCTTTAGACTTTCACCACTGCCAACAAAATCGGTAGCATGTTTCACCTTTGTACCAGGTGCAGCTGTCGGAGTTGTCACCAACTTCAGTGTCGGTGTGATAGGCTTGTTACATAGAAACATAGAAAATGGGAGCAGGAGTAGGCCATTCGGCCATTCGTTATGATCATGGCTGATCATCCAACTCAGTAACCTGTTCCCGCTTTCACCCCATACCCTTTGATCCCTTTAGACCCAAGAGCTATATCTAACTCCTTCTTGAAAATATACAATGTTTTGGCCTCAACTGCTTTCTCTGGTAGCGAATTCCACAGGCTCACCACTCTCTGGGTGAAGAAATTTCTCAATTGCCCTGTATCCTTAGACTATGACCCCTGGTTCTGGACTCCCCCACCATCAGGAACATCCTTCCTGCATCTACCCTGACAAGTCCTGTTAGAATTTTATAGGTTTCTATGAGATTCCCCCCTCACTCTTCTGAACTCCAACGAATATAATCCTAACCGACTCAACCTCTCCTCATACGTCAGTCCCGCCATCCCAGGAATCAGTCTGATAAACCTTTGTTGCACTCCCTCGATAGCAAGAATATCCTTCCTCAGATAAGATGATCAAAACTGCACAAAATATCCCAGGTGTGGCCTCACCAAGGCCCTGTATAATTGCAGCAAGACATCCCTGCTCCTGTACTCGAATCCTCTCGCTATGAAGGCCAACATACCATTTGCCTCTTTTACCACCTGTAGCACCTGTACGCTTACCTTCAGCGACTAGGGTACAGGAACACCCAGGTCTCGCTGCATATTCCCCTCTCTCAGTTTATAGCCAGATAATAATCTGCCTTCCTGTTTTTGCTACCAAAGTGGATAACCTCACATTTATCCACATTATACTGCTTCTGCCATGCATTAGCCCACTCACTCAACTCGTCCAAATCACCCTGAAGCCTCTCTGCATCCCCCTCACAACTCACCCTCCCACCCAGTTTTGTGTCATCTGCAAATTTGGAGATATTACATTTAGTTCCCTCATCTAAATCTAAATATATTGTGAATAACTGGTGTGCTAGCACCGATCCCTGCAGTACCACACTAGTCACTGCCTGCCATTCGGGAAAAGACCCATTTATCCTTACTCTTTGTTTCCTGTCCGCCAACCAATTTTCTATCCATCGCAATACACTACCCCCAATCCCATGCGCTTTAATTTTACATGCTAATCTCTTATGTGGGACTTTGTTGAAAGCCTTCTGAAAGTTCAAATAAACCACATGCACTGGCTCCCCCTCATCAACTCTACTAGTTACATGCTCGAAGAATTCTAGTAGATTTGTCAAGCATGATTTCCCTTTCGTAAATCCATGCTGACTCTGCCCGATTCTACCACTGTTCTCCAAGTACTCTGCTATAAAATCTTTGATAATGGACTCTAGAATTTTCCTCACTACCGACATCAGGCTGACTGGTCTATAATTCCCTGCTTTCTCTCTACCTCCCTTTTTAAATAGTGGGGTTACATTAGCTACCCTCCAATTTGTTGGAACTATTTTATAGTCTATAAAACCTTGGAAGGTGACCACCAATGCATCCACTACTTCTAGGGCCACTTCCTTAAGTACTCTGGGATGCATACCATCAAGCCCTGGGGATTTATCGGCCTTCAATCCCATCAATTTCCCCAACACCATTTCTCTACTAATACTGATTTCCTTCAGTTCCTCTCTCTCACTAAGCCCAGTGTTCCCCAACATTTCTGGTATGATATTTGTGTTCTCCTTTGTGAAGACAGAACCAAAATATGCATTTAGTTGGTCAGCCATTTCTTTATTCTCCATAATAAATTCCCCTGTTTCTGACTGTAAGGGACTTACATTTGTCTTCACCAATCTTTTTCTCTTCACATATCTTTTGTTTGGATCAGTGCTGTGCTCTACTTGAAGATGTACGTTCAAATCTTTTATACAACTGCCAGGTCATTTATTAGGTACGTTTTCTCTTTGCACAACTTGCAGAAGGCTAGCTATTCATTCTTTCCTTCAAAATAACTACTATAATCCTTCTGATTTGTACTCTTCAACTGATGCAGGTGGAGCCATAATCAATTTTCTTTTCTATCTGGACGAAAGGTTATTTTACTTCCTCCATCACTTCAGTTTTACATTTACAGCAGTCTCCTCTAAATGAACTAACCATCAAACCCATCAATAATCTTCTAAATCTTTTGTACTATTTCCAACTCCACCATTGATTCAATTCCCCACATGGCGTTTGTACTAGTTACAGCCGTCAGGTGGTGCAGAATCACACAACATTAATACTTTGTCTAACATAGATGCTCAATACAATCTGAAGTACTGTAGTTGTTTTGTGAACTTCACTGCAGGATTTCTGCAACCCCCAAATCCGAGGATTTTTAAGCTCTGAATTCCCAGACATCACCTTGTTTTAAAGGTTTGGGATCCCAGAGTTCCAAAATTCTAGTGCCACATTTAATGCAAATTCCAAGAATGTCCTTTCTCTCAAAAATCTAAACTAAAGCTTTTGGATAAAACTGAGTGGTAGATCACATAGATACCATGAATCTATCCCAAATCATCTACCACCAAAAAAAATACTTTGCCCCATAGGTACAAAGGATGTTAGACCATGAAGCTTACAGTTCTAGGCCACAGTGGTGGACTAATATCAGTTAGAGAAACAGCCTGTAACAACTCACCAGACAGAATATAGAAGGTTCAAAGGGGAAGTGAAAAAGCAAATAAGAGAAGCAAAGAGAAGGCATGAAAAGAGACTGTCAGCTAATATGAAAGGGAATCCAAAAGTCTTCTATGGGCATATTAATACTAAAAAGGGTGGTGAAAGGATGAGTGGGGCCAATTAGGGATCAAAAAAGGATTTACATATTTTTAATTTGTTTGTGGGATGTGGGCATCGCTGGCTAGGCCAGCATTTATTGCCCATCTCGAATTGCCCTTGAGGTGGTAGTGGTGAGCCTCCTTTTGGCATCGCTGCAGTCCTTAGGGTACAGGTACATTCACGGCGCTGTAAGGGACTTCCAGGATTTTGACCCAACGACAGTGAAGGAATGGCGATATAGTTCCAAATCAGGATGGTGTGTGGCTTGTAAGGGAGCTCGCAGGTGGTGGTGTTCCCATGCATCTGCTGCCCTTGTCCTTCTGGGTGATAGAGGTCACAGGTTTGGAAGGGGCTGTCAAAGGAGCCTTGGTGCGTTGCTGCAGTGCATCTTATAGATAGTACACACTGCTGCCACTGTGCGTCAGTGGTGAAGGCAGTGAATGTTAAAGGTGGTGGATGGGATGCCAATAAAGCGGGTTGCTTTGTCCTGGATGGTGTCATGCTTCCTGAGTGTCGTTGGAGCTGCACCCATCCAGGCAAGAGGAGAGTATTCCGTCACACTCCTGACTTGTGCCTTGTAGATGGTGGACAGGCATTGGGGAGACAGGTGGCAAGTTACTCACCGCAGAATTCCCAGCCTCTGACCTAGAGGTCTGCTACCTGACCCAAAGGGACCCGACGACATGTGTTGGGTTCGGGTCGGGCCCGACACACACGGTAAGAGCTCTGCTGGGAAGTATAAAAATAGAAAAAAAATAATTTTAAACTTATCTGAGCTGGGAGTCCAGGCCGAAACTGAGTCTGCGCAGTGAGCGAGTGACGTCACTATGACATCATTGCGCATGCGCTGCAGCTTCGTGGAGCTTCCCAATCGGAAGGTAAGTAAAGGGATGGTCGGGTCAAGTGGGGGCTGGTTCGGGTCGGGTCTGGCTCGGGGCAAAATCAGAGGGAATCGGGCCAGGTCGGGCCCGCTGTGGTTCGGTCGGGTTCTTTTTTCCCCCCCAACTGAGCAGGTCTCTGACCTGCTCTTGTAGCCATAGCATTTATGTGACTGGCCCAGTTCAATTTCTGGTCAACTTTAACCCCCAAGATGTTGATAGTGAGGGCTTCAGCATTGGTAATGTCATTGAACATCAACAGCCGATGGTTAGAATCTCTTTTGTTTGAGAGGTCCTTGCCTGGTACTTGTTTCGCAAATGTAACTTGCCACGGGCTGCTTCAGTATCTGAGCAGTCGCGAATGATGCTGAACATTGTGCAGTGAACATTCCCACTTCTGACCTTATGATGGAGGGAAGGTCATTGATGAAGCAGCTGAAGATGGTTGGGCCTAGGACACTATCCTGAGGAACTCCTGCAGTGATGTCCTGGAGCTCAGATGATTGACCACCAACAACCACAACCATCTTCCTTTGTACTAGGTATGACTCCAACCAGCAGAATATTTTCCCCGATTCCCATTGTCTCCAGTTTTACTAGGACTCCTTGATGCCATACTTGGTAAAATGCTGCCTTGATGTCAAAGGCAGTCACTCTCACCTCACCTCTGGCCTTCAGCGTTTTGTCCAAGTTTGAATCAAAGCTGTAATGAGGTCAGGAGCTGAGTGGCCTTGGCGGAAAACAAACTGAGTGTCAGTGAGCAGGTTATTACTGAGCAAGTGCCGCTTGATAGCACTGTCAACAACACCTTCCATTACTTTGCTGATAATCGCAAGTAGACTGATGGGGCAATAATTGGCCGGGTTGGATTTGTCCTGCTTTTTGTGCACAGGACATACCTGGGCAATTTTCCACATTGCTGAGTAGGTGTCAGTGTTGTAGCTGCACTGGAACAGTTTGGCTAGGGGCGCAGCTCGTTCTGGAGCACAAGTCTTCAGTACTATTGCCGAGTGTTGTCAGGGTCCATAGCCTTTTCAGTATCCAGTGCCTTCACCCGTTTCTATATTACATGGAGACAGGGGGCATGGCTGCGGTATTTAATACTTGGCATCTGTCTTTGCCAACAAAGAGGATGCTGCGCAGGTCATGGTGAAAGAGGAGGTAATTCAGACACCTGAAGGGTTTAAAATTAATAAGGTGTTATTGGATAGGCTAGCTGTACTTAAAGTTGATAAGGCACCAGGACCAAATGAGATGCATCCAAGGATACTGAGGGAAGTGAGTGGAAATTGCAGAGGCACTGGCCATAACATTCCAGTCTTCCTTACATTCAGGGGTGGTGACAGAGGACTTCAGAATTGCAAATGTTACACCCTTGTTCAAAAAAGGGTGTAAAGATAAACCCAGCAACTACGGACCAGTCGCTCTGTGGTGGGTAGCTTCTAGAAACAATAATTTGGGTCAAAATTAATAGTCACTTGGGCAAATATGCATTTATTAGGGAAAGCCACCACCAATCTGTGAGGGCAAATAGCGATTAACTAACTTGGAGTTTTTTGAAGAGGTAACAGAGAAGGTTCATCAGGGCAATGCTGTTGATGTGATGTACATGGACTTCCAAAAATCATTTGATAAAGTGCCACACAACAGACATGAGAAAAGTTACAGCTCATGGAATAAAAGGGACAGTGGCAACATGGTTACAAAACTGGCTATGTGACAGGAAACAGAGTAGTGGTTAATAGATGTTTTCAGACTGGACAAAGGTTTGTAGTGCAGTGCCCCAAGGGTTAGTGTTAGAACCTTTGCTGTTCCTGATTATATTAATGACCGAGACCTTGGTGTACAGGGCATAATTCAAAATTTTTCAGATGATACAAAACTTGAAAATATTGTAAACTATGAGGTTAATGTAGAACTTCAAAAGGACAGACAGGTTGGTGGAATGGACAGACAAGTGGCAGATGAAATTTAATGCAGGGAAATATAAAGTGATTCATTTTGCTAGGAAGAACACAGAGAGACAATATAAAATAAAGGATGCAATTCTAAAAAGGGGGTGCAGGAGCAGAGGGACCTGTGCGTATATGTGCATAAATCACTGAAGGTGGCAGGACAATTGATAGAGCAGTTAATAAAGCATACAACATTATAGGCTTCACTAACAGGGGAATACAGTACAAAAACAAAGATGCTAAACTTGTGCAGAACACTGGTTCTGACTCAACTGGAGTACTGTGTCCAGTTCTGGGTGCCACACTTTAGGAAGGATATGAAGGCATTGGAGAGAGTGCGGAAAAGTTTCATGAGAATGGTTCCAGGGATGAGGAACTTCAGTTACGTGAATAGACTGGAGATGTTGCGACTGTTTTCTTTGAAGAGAAGGTTGAGAGGAGATTTGATAGAGGTATCCAAAATCATGTGGGGTCTGCACAGTGTAGATAGGGAGAATCTGTTCCCACTGGTGCAGGGATCGAGAACAATAGGGCACAGATTTAAGGTAATTGGCAAAAGCAATAGCGAATATGAGGAAAAACCTTTTCACGCAGCAAGTGGTTAGGATCTGGAATGCACTGCCTGAAAGTGTGGTGGAGGCAGGTTCACTCAAGGCATTCAAAGAGGGAATTGGATGGTTATCTGAGAAGAAAAAATATGCAGGGCGATGGGGAGAAGGTTGGGGAGTGGCACTAGGTAAATTGCTCTTTCGGAGAGCCAGTGCAGACATGAGGGGCCGAATGGCCTATGTGTTGTAACAATTATGTGATCTGTGAAGTTGTATTTATACAGCATCTTTAAATCTAGTAGAACCAACCGAAGGCACTTCACAGGATCCTGATTTTTTTATTGACTGATCCAGTTTCTGATTTAAAAAGTTAATCTTTAGAAGTCCAACCTATGTAAAAACTCTCACCAGGGGGTGGTGTATCAAATTATAAGATGTTTTATTGCGCATAGAAAATATTAACTAGTTCACCTGAACAGCTATTCCTTTAGTTACGGAATGTTCCCATTAATTACAGCCCTGGGTTCTGATAATCCAGCTAAACAATTAAAGGCTTCCTGAGTATAATTTGTGAAGTTTGAATTTCTGTGCTTAGATTACAAATGAACTAATCTTCCACCATATTCCTGTTTTCAGTACTGTGTTGAAATTCTTTTACACGTTTTAACTCACTAACTCAACTGTTCAAGCTTCAGTTGCACCAATCTATAGAATCTGAACAGCCAGTCCTACGCAAAGTACTAATACAAGGCTTATTTCATTTGTTTACATTTAGATCTCAGTCAACCAAGTGAGTACAGCTATATCACATATTAAAATTTAACAGTAGCTCATAATGCCAGCCCCCCACACACAGCTGACTGGCAGTTTTTAAATGCGTAACAAACTTTACACAGCCATCTCTCAATAACTTGTTTTTCTTCCATCTGTCTCAAAATTTCAGATAATACAACTTGTCATAGAGTCATAGTTATACAGCACAGAAACAGGTCCTTCGGTCCATCGTATCCGTGCTGGCCATCAAGTATCTATCTATTCTAATCCCATTTTCCAGCACTTGGTCCGTAGCCTTGCATGCTATGGCGTTTCAAGTGCTCATCTAAATACTTCTTAAATGTTGTGAGGGTTCCTGCCTCTTGCACCTCTTCAGGCAGTGTGTTCCAGATTCTAACCACCCTCTGGGTGAAAAAATTTTTCTTCAAATCCCCTCTAAACCTCCTGCCTCTAATCTTAAATCTATGCCCCCTGGTTACTGACACCTCTACTAAGGGAAAAAGTTTCTTCCTATCTACCCCCCTCATAATTTTGTATACCTCAATCAGGTCCCCCCTCAGCCTTCTCTGCTCTAAGGAAAACAACCCTCGCCTTTTCAGTCTCTCTTCATAGCTGAAATGCTCCAGCCCAGGAAACATCCTGGTGAATCTCCCCTGCACCCTCTCCAGTGCAATCACATCCTTCTTGTATTTAATCCAGCCCAGATTGATGGGATAAAGATTTTCTCTCTCAAATGTCCATAAGAGAAGACAGTTGGGCAGTAACTTGCGGGCACATAAACTGCCAATATCTCTCAATGTCCCTAATGATGACTGGTGCTGGAAGTTCAGCCAAAATGCACACTGATGCAACAGAAGGAGCTTTTCACAGGTTGGAGCTAAAGCACACTGTCAAGGCAGAGTAAAGAGTCTTTCATTGGACCCAACCCATAGTATTCTGATCTTACACATATACTGGAGTTCAAAAAGTGGAAAAATATTTTATTCAATTCACAGACATATTCAAAATAGGTTTATGAGAGTGAGATAAAATTCATTTTCAGAAAATGTGAGGAGCTGTTTGGGTACAGAGCAGCCCCCAAACTGCTAGGGAGTTTTCCCATCCACTCTTTCCTCACTTAAAAGGTTGGTAATGGTTTTCCACAGGTAGGGCCCATTGCCACGGTGACACACTGGCTTGGTTAGACATTAACAGCCGTACCTCAGCCAGCATAAAATGTCACCAGCACTGATCGAAACTGCAAGAGGTTTATTTGATGTCGTCATGACTGCAGAATACCATCACTTTGTGGGTAAATGCACCACCTGGTGCAGTACTGAAACCACAAACTGTGAAAGCCACAGCTTCAATCCATATTCTGTGCTGAGCTTCAAAAAGGCAGCAAAAAACTGCTACAACTGGTCTCAATGTCTCCGGGTTAGTGAAGAAAATTGGTCAGAGTTCCTTCTCCACATTGTCGTCCACGTGACCTCACACCACAGATGCATGTTTGTGGATGTTAGCCAAGGAGAGGATCAGATCTTCTATGACATCTGCTATAGCTGAATAGCCTCTACACTCACTTTCTAAATTCAAGTCAAGAATGAATACTTGAGCAAAAGTGCCAGCGGATGTTGGTAGGTTTAATAATTGCAATAAAATGTAACAGCATGCAAATGAAATTTTTGTACTACATAAAATGTGAACACTCAAAACTCAGCAGTAAAATTACCAATTTTGGCCTTTCTCGCTAGGTCTTTAATCTAAATAGCAGTATAGCTGTCTAACAATAGGGTGAAGTAGCAGTGGGATCAATTTGCAGTGATGAATTAAGAACATTAGAACCATAATCACACAACACTGAAGCGTAATGGCTTAAGTTAAATTTTTTCCTATTGCAGAGGAATAATTTAATGCATTGTACCAATACATTAAATATGCTTAGTGATAACCCAGGATAAGGAAACGTTTTCACACAGCTACCAATGTTCTAGCTGGCTGCAACTTTATTCAGAACATTATGCATTAATAGGGTAACTACAACGATACCATCAATGGAGCAGAAACAGAGTATGGCAAGACTTCAAAGGGTCAGAAATGGGTAGGACAAGTTATCCATCTCAGCTGTGGATGTTTGATAAGCAATCGCAGAGTCATGAATTAGCACAAGGAGGTAGAGGTCCAATCAAATCCCAAGCAATTCCCATTGATGCCCAGCAGATAGATCCCTGCAAAAATCATAGAATGATACAGGACAAAAACAGGTCAAGGTTTCCTGCAAGTCTATTGGTATCGGACTGAAGAGCTCTGTTGCCATCTCCCTTGTAAGAATATGAACCTTGTTCCAATTCATTTATCCATGCACACGTATCAATCAAGTTATTCTGAAATCTTGCTGCCATATTTTATACATGTACCCACCTACTTTTTCAAGGCTGAAAACATTATTCACCCCTAATAAGACAATTTCTTGGAAACCATGTGACTCCCCCAGGAATTCGGATTCTTGGAAATCATGTGGTCTCCTTGAGTTTCAGAGATAAGACGGGATTCCTGGACACCACATGACGCTAATTCCTGTAAAACACGGGGTTCCTTATCTCGAGAACACAAACGGACGGTGTAGTGGATAGATATTACTGCCTCAGGTATTTGTGACTTTAAGAAACCAATATTATGAAAGGGCTTCCATTTTTTTAAATATTTTTTTGAGGACTCGTGTTTTAGAATTCAAACTGTGTTAGAGCTTAATATCTTGATTGACTAAGTCTCGTTTTATAATAAATTAATACTTTTGTTGTTTATTAAAGAAACTGGTTGGTGGATTTTATTCTGAAACCAAAATAGTCAAGAGTATATAACTGGCCACATCGGTAACTGGGTAAACATTTAAAGATATGTGTGACCCATGGAGAAGTGGAACTACAGAAAGACAGTGCATTCCTCCAGCCTTGGTTCTAACATATAGTTGGCGGCTCGTTGCGGGATAATCCAAAGCCAACGACGTGCAATTGTAAGTGGGGTAATAGTAACTGAAAAAAGGAAAAGGAAAACACCAGGTTTCTTGTGCATTAAAGTTTACACTACCAGAATGGCTTTGTCAATTGCTATGACCTTTCTGGGGAGGAAAGATTTACCCCTGGGTGATTTGCAAATCTTAACCAAGGCTAGGCTAAAGGAATTGACAGAAAAGTTGGAGTTAGAGTTAAAGTTAAAACCAGGAGCCAAGAAAACAAACATAATTGAAGTAATAGCACAGCATTTGAAACTGGAAGGATAAGGCAATCCAGATGACAATTCAGTTGAATTAGCTAGGATTCAGTTAAAGATGTAGCAGCTTGAACAGGAAAAAGAAATGACCTCCTCACACAGCTGTGCACAAAGAATGAACAGTAGTTCACCAGATAGCGGTACCGCCCAAGTATCACCGGGAAATATTAAGGATAGCCCATGAAATTCCTATAGCGGGACATGTAGGGATTCGTAAGACCCAATCACGTACAAGTCGGCATTTTTACGGGCCGGGTCATTAAGAGGACCTGGTGCAGTTTTGTAAAATGTGCCATACATGCCAGATTGTTGGAAAACTGCAACCTGCCATAAAACCAGCACCTCTAATTCCCATACTAGTTTTTGGGGAACTCTTTGGTAGGGTGCTGGTAGACTGTGTAGGGCCCTTACCGAAAACAAAAGCAGGACACCAATATATTCTCACCATCATGGATATGGTTACTCGGTTCCCAGAGGCCAATCCTTGAGAAAAATTTCTGCTAAGGTAGTGGTAGAAAAGATAACCCAATTTTTCACTCCATATGGATTACCGATTGAGATTCAGTCGGACCAAGGTTCTAATTTTATGTATAAAATTTTACAGGAAGTTATGAGTAATCTGGGTATAACACAGTTAAAGTCCTCAGCATACCACCCACAGATACAAGGGGCTTTACAACAGTACCATTGGACCCTCGAAACGATGATCAGGACATACTGTCATGAATATCCCCATGATTGGGATAAAGGTTTGGAATTCCTTTGGTTTGCCACGAGGGATTCACCTAATGAGTCTACCGATTTTAGTCCTTTTGAATTAGTTTATGGACATGAGAATAAGAGGTCCTTCAAAACTAATCAAAGAAAAGCTTTTAGAACAGAGGGACAAATCTTCCGTATTAGATTATGTAACCGTGTTCCGGGAGCGGCTTACAAGAGCCTGCAAAGTGGCTTAGGAACACCTGAAAGCTTCCTAAACAACTAAGAAGAAATGAGCAGACAAGCATGCCAAGACCCGAACAATTCAACTAGGGGATGAAGTGTTAGTATTACTGCCTTTACTGGGTGAGCTGCTGAAAGCATGGTTCAGTGGTCCATGTAGAATAGTCAAAAGGATTGGGAAAGTAAACTGTTTGACACTCTAGACCGCCGGAAAAAGAATTGGCTGCGTCACATCAATATGTTGAAACAATATCACCTTCGGGAGGTGAATAAGCAAGAACAGGTAGTAAGGACAGTGAAGGATGAAAGGGATAGTGAGGATGAGGCAGAAGGAGGCCTAGACAATTCTCAAATTGAACCTCCTACCATCCGGTTAACTAATACTAAATAGTTAGGGAGATTAGACACTATGCTTTCATATTCAACTGCAGAACGACGAGAAGACCTAACAAGGCTACTCACAGCATTTAAGAGAGTCTGTAGGGATAAACCAGGATGTACAACCTGAGCCATACATGATGTGGATGTAGAAGAATCCTCTCCGATAAAACAGCATCCTTATCGCTTAAGTCCAGAGCAACAGGCCCAGGTGAAAGCAGAAATCCAATATAGGTTGGAAAACTGCCGAAACCGGGTAGGCGGTGGCATAGTGGTATTATCACTGGACTAGTAACCCAGAGACCATGGGTATTTCTCTGGGGATATGGGTTTGAATCCCACCACAGCAGAAGGCTGAATTTGAATTCAATTAATAAATCTGGAATTAAAAAAGCTAGTCTAATGATGGCCATGAAACCATTGTCGATTGTTGTAAAAACCCATCTGGTTCACTAATGTCCTTTAGGGAAGGAAATCTGCTGTCCTTACCTGGTCTGGCCTACATGTGACTCCAGACCCACAGCAATGTAGTTAACTCTTACATGCCCTCTGAAATGGCCTAGCAAGCCATTCAGTTGTACCTAACTGCGACGAAGTCAATAAAAAGGAATGAAACCGGATGGACCACCCGGCATCGACCTAGGCACCGGAAACGACAACGGCAAACCCAGCCCTGTCGATCCTGCAAAATCCTCCTTGCTAGCATCTGGGGGCTGGTGCCAAAGTTGGGAGAGCTGTCCTACAGACTAGAAACAGCCTGACATAGTCATACTCACGGAATCATACCTTACAGACAAGGTCCCAGACACTGCCATCACCAGCCCTGGGTATGTCCTGTCCCACTGGCAGGACAGACCTACCAGAGGTGGTGGCACAGTGGTATACAGTAGGGAGGGAGTTGCCCTGGGAGTCCTCAAGATCGACTCCAGACCCCATGAAGTCTCAAGGCATCAGGTCAAACATGGGCAAGGTAACCTCCTACTGATTACCACCTACCATCCTCCCTCAGCAGATGACTCAGTACTCCTCCATGTTGAACACCACTTGGAGGAAGCACTGAAGGTGGCAAGGGCACAAAATGTACTGTGGGTGGTGGACTTCAATGTCCATCACCAAGAGTGGCTCGGCAGCACCACGACTGACCGAGCTGGACGTGTCCTTAAGAACATAGCTGCTATACTGGGTCTGCGGCAGGTGGTGGGGGAACCAACAAGAGGGAAAAACATACTTGACCTCGACCTCACCAATCTGCCTGCCGCAGATACTTCTGTCCATGCCTGTATTGGTAGGAGTGACCACCGCACAGTCCTTGTGGAGACGAAGTCCCGCCTTCACATTGAGGATACCGTCCATCATGTTGTGTGGCACTATCACCGTGCTAAATGGGATAGATTTCGAACAGATCTAGCAATGCAAAACTGGGCATCCATGAGGCGCTGTGGGCCATCAGCAGTAGCAGAACTGTACTAAACCACAATCTGTAACCTCATGGCCCGGCATATCCCCCACTCTACCCTTACCATCAAGCCAGGAGACCAACCCGGTTCAATGAAGAGTGCTGGAGGGCATGCCAGGAGCAGCACCAGACATACCTCAAAACAAGGTGTCAACCTGGTGAAGCTACAACACAGGACTATCTGCGTACCAAATTGCGTAAGCAGCATGCGATAGACAGAGCTAAGCGATCCCATAAACAACTGATCAGATCTAAGCTCTGCAGTCCTGCCACATCCAGCCGTGAATGGTGGTGGACAATTAAACAACTAACTGGAGGAGGTGCCTCCACAAATATCCCCATCCTCAATGATAGGTGAGCCCAGCACATCAGTGCGAAAGATAAGGCTGAAGCATTTGCAACAATTTTCAGCCAGAAGTGCCATGTTGATGATCCATCTCGGCCCCATCCTGAAGTCCCCAGCATCACAGATGCCAGACTTCAGCCAATTCGATTCACTCCGCGTGATATCAAGAAACAACTGAAGGCACTGGATACTGCAAAAGCTATGGGCCCTGACAATATTCCGGCAATAGTACTGAAGACCGCTGCTCCAGAACTTGCCGCACCCCTAACCAAGCTGTTCCAGTACAGCTACAACACTGGCATCTACACTGCAATATGGAAATTTGCCCAAGTACGTCCTGTACACAAAAAGCAGGACAAGTCCAACCCGGCCAATTACCACCCCATCAGCCCACTCTCAATCATCAGTAAAGTGATGGAAGGTGTCATCAACAGTACCATCAAGCGGCACTTGCTTAGCAATAACCTGCTCAGTGACGTTTAGTTTGGGTTCCGCCAGTGCCACTCAGCTCCTGACCTCATTACAGCCTTGGTTCAAACATGGACAAAAGAGCTGAACACAAGCGGTGAGGTGAGAGTGACTGCCCTTGACATCAAGGCAGCATTTGACAGAGTATGGCATCAAGGAGCCCTAGCAAAACTGAGGTCAATGGGAATCAGGGGGAAAACGATTCGCTGGCTGGAGTCATACCTCGCACCAAAGAAGATGGTTGTGGTTGTTGGAGGTCAATCATCTGAGCTGCAGGACATCACTGCAGGAGTTCCTCAACGTAGTGTCCTTGGCCCAACCATCTTCAGCTGCTTCATCAATGACCTTCCTTCAATCATAAGGTCAGATGTGGGGATGTTCGCTGATGATTGCACAATGTTCAGCACCATTCATGACTCCTCAGATACTGAAGCAGTCCGTGTAGAAATGCAGCAAGACCTGGACAATATTCAGGCTTGGGCTGATAAGTGGCAAGTAACATTCGTGCCACACAAGTGCCAGGCAATGACCATCTCCAACGAGAGAGAATCTAACCATCTCCCCTTGACATTCAACGGCACTACCATCGCTGAATCCTCCACTATCAACATCCCAGGGGCTACCATTGACCAGAAACTGAACTGGAGTAGCCATATAAATACCGTGGCTACAAGAGCAGGTCAGAGGCGAGGAATCCTGAGGCGAGTAACTCACCTCCTGACTCCCCAAAGCCTGCCCACCATCTACAAGGCACAAGTCAGGAGTGTGATGGAATACGCTCCACTTGCCTGGATGGGTGCAGCTCCAACAACACTCAAGAAGCTTGACACCATCCAGGACAAAGCAGCCTGCTTGATTGGCACCCCATCTACAAACATTCACTCCCTCCACCACCGACGCAAAGTGACAGCAGTGAGTACCATCTACAAGACGCACTGCAGCAACATACCAAGGCTCCTTAGACAGCACCTTCCAAACCTGCGACCTCTAACACCTCGAAAGACAAGGGCAGCAAATGCATGGGAACACCACCACCTGCAAGTTCCCCTCCGAGTCACACACCATCCTGACTTGGAACAATATCGCCGGTCCTTCACTGTCGCTGGGTCAAAATCCTGGAACTCCCTTCCTAACAGCACTGTGGGTATACCTACTCCAAATGGACTGCAGCGGTTCAAGAAGGCAGCTCACCACCACCTTCTCAAGGGCAATTAGGGATAGGCAATAAATGCTGGCCTGGCCAGTGATGCCCACATCCCATGAATGAATTTTAAAAAAAATAATTGAACCCAGTCGAAGCAGCTAGAGCTCCCCAGTCATGTTTGTGCCTAAACCTGACGGTTCAACTAGATTTTGGACAGACAACAGAAAGGCTAATTCCTCACTTTGAAGACTGTATTGACAGAATTGGCAGCGCCACATTTCTTACAAAAATAGATTTGTTAAAGGGATACTGGCAGGTTCCTTTAACATCCCAAGCTAAAGAAACATCAGCCCTGGTCACACCAGACGGTCTTTCCCAATGCTGACTGATGTCATTCGGGCTAAAAATTGCCCCAGCCACTTTTCAGATGCGGATGAACCGAGTGGTAGCCAGCGTTCCTGTGTGGTTTACGTTGATGTACTGGTATACAGTGACACTTGGAAGGACTACTTGGTACAACTTGAAACTCTATTCAGAAAATTACAGTCGGCTGATTTGGTGATAAACCTTGCCAAAAGTGAATTTGCAAAAGGGCAGGTAACCTACTTAGGGCATATAGTAGGACAAGGACAAGTGTTGCCAAGAACAGCAAAAGCATTGATGGAGTTCCCTGCCCTTAAGACTAAATGAGAAATCATGAGGTTTTTGGGAATGTGTGGTTTTGACATCTAATTTGTACCAAATTTTAGCACTGTAGCTGCTCCACTGACGGATTTGCTACGAAAAAAAAGAACGCCAAGATAGTGTGGTCAGGACAGCATCCAGCATCTTTTGAGAGGTTGAAAGCCATTTTGATCAATGAACCAGTGTTGGCTGCCCCAAATTTCACTAAGCCCTTCAAGTTAGCAATTGATGCTAGTGACCTGGGGGTCGGTGCAGCCCTGTTCTTCTTTGGCCTCCTTGTCTCGGGAGACAATGGGTAAGCGCCTGAAGGTGGTCAGTGGTTTGAGAAGCAGTGCCTGGAGCGGCTATAAAGGCCAATTCTATTGTGACAGACTCTTCCACAGGCACTGCAAATAAAATTGGCTGTCGGGGCTGTTACACAGTTGGCTCTCTCCTTGCGCTTCTGTCCCTTTACCTGCAGACAGCCAAGTCTCTTCGACACACCACTCTTTAGCCCCGCCTTTATGGCTGTCCGCCAGCTCTGGCGAACACTGGCAACTGACTCCCACAACTTGTGGTCAATGTCACAGGACTTCATGTCGTGTTTGCAGACGTCTTTAAAGCGCAGACGTCTTTAAAGCACAGACATGGACGGCCAGTGGGTCTGATACCAGTGACGAGCTCGCTGTACGTGTCCTTGGGGATTTTGCCATCTTCCATGCGGCTCATATGGCCAAGCCATCTCAAGCGCCGCTGGCTCAGTAGGGTGTATATGCTGGGGATGTTGGCCGCCTCGAGGACTTCTGTGTTGGAGATATGGTCCTGCCACCTGATGCCAAGGATTCTCCAGAGGCAGCGAAGATGGAATGAATTGAGACGTCGCTCTTGGCTGACATACGTTGTCCAGGCCTCGCTGCCGTAGAGCAAGGTACTGAGGACACATGCTTGATACACTTGGACTTTTGTGTTCCGTGTCAGTGTGCCATTTTCCCACACCCTCTTGACCAGTCTGGACATAGCAACGGGCGCCTTTCCCATGCGCTTGTTGATTTCTGCATCAAGAGACAGGTTACTGGTGATAGTTCAGCCAAGGTAGGTGAACTCTTGAACCACTTTCAGAGCGTGGTCGCAGAATATTGATGGAAGGAGCATCTCTGATGTCCTGTCTCATGATGTTTGTTTTCTTGAGGCTGACGGTTAGGCCAAATTCATTGCAGGCAGCTGCAATCCTGTTGATGAGTCTCTGCAGACACTGGGATGTTAATGCAGCATCGTCAGCAAAGAGGAGTTCCCTGATGAGGACCTTCTGTACTTTGGTCTTCGCTCCAAGACGGGCAAGGTTGAACAACCTGCCATCTTATCTTGTGTGGAGGAAAATTCCTTGTTCTGAAGACTTAAACGCATGAGAGCGCTGCAGGGAGAAGATGGCCCCAAACAGCGTAGGTGCGAGAACACAGCCCTGTTTCACGCCACTCAGGATAGAAAAGGGGTCTGATGAGGCACCGCTATGCTGAATTGTGCCTTTCGTATCGTCATGGAATGAGGTGATGATACTTAGTAGCTTTGGTGGACATCTGATCTTTGCTAGTAGTCTGAAGAGACCACGTCTGCTGACGGGGTCAAAGGCTTTGGTGAGATCTATGAAAGTAACGTAGAGGGGCATCTGTTGTTTTATTTTTTTTATTTTATTTTATTTAGAGATACAGCACTGAAACAGGCCCTTCGGCCAACCGAGTCTGTGCCGACCATCAACCACCCATTTATACTAATCCTACACTAATTCCATATTCCTACCACATCCCCACCTGTCCCTATATTTCCGTACCACCTACCTATACTAGGGGCAATTTATAAAGCCAATTTACTTATCAACCTGCAAGTCTTTGGCATGTGGGAGGAAAACGGAGCACCCGGAGGAAACCCACGCAGACACAGGGAGAACTTGCAAACACCACACAGACAGGACCCAGAATTGAACCCGGGTCGCTGGAGCTGTGAGGCTGCGGTGCTAACCACTGCGCCACTGGCATTTTTCCTGTAGCTGGTGAAGGGAGAACAGCATGTCAATGGTGGATCTCTCTGCTCCAAAGCCACACTGTGCCTCAGGGTAGACACGCTCAGCCAGCTTCTGGAGTCTGTTTAAAATGACTCGAGCGAAGATTTTCCCCATTATGCGGAGCAGGGAGATTCCACGGTAGTTGTTGCAGTCACCGAGGTCACCCTTGTTCTTAGAGGGTGATGATATTGGCATCGCGCATGTCCTGTGGTACTGCTCCCTCATCCCAGCACAGGCAAAGCAGTTCATGGAGTGCGGAGAGTAAGCAGGCTTGGCACTCTATTATTTCAGGGGTAATGCCGTCCTTCCCAGGGCTTTTCCACTGGCTAGAGAATCAATGGCATCACTGAGTTCCGATTTTATTGGCTGTTCGTGCAGCTCATCCATGACTGGCAGAGACTGGGCTGCATTGAGGGCGGTCTCAGTGTCAACATTTTCCCTGGAGTGCAGCTCTAGGTAGTGCTCCACCCAGCAGTCCATTTTGCTTGCGTTGGTCAGTGATCGTGTCCCCTGATTTAGACTTGAGAGGGGCGATCTCCTTGATGGTTGGTCCAAAAGCTCTCTTATAATGCCATCATACATTTCTCTGATGTTTCCGGTGTCGGAGGTCAGCTGAATACGACTGCATAGGTGTTGCCAGTAATCATTTGCATAGCGCCTGGCTGTTCTTTGTGCAGCGCTTCTGGCTACTTTCAGTGCTACGGATGTTAACTCGCTGCGGGCTTTCTTGTAGTTTAACAGTGCAATGCGCTCAGCGGCTATGACAGGTTCCAACTCTCCAATGTGAGATTGAAACCAGTCTGCATTCTGCTTCTCACATTTGCCATAGGTGGTCATTGCTGAGTCATAGATGGCGTCTCTGATGTGGGCCCACTTGGTCTCTGCATCCCCTGTAGGAGTGTTTTGAAGGGCTTTTTCAAGTTAATTTAGAAACTTATGTTACAGCTGTGGATAAGAAATTCTGTAAGTGTTGATGCGCAGGCAACCCTTCTGCTTGGAGTGATGTAGCTTCTTTGGTTTGAGTCTAACCTTGCTGCACACCAGGGAGTGGTCGGTGTCGCAGTCTGCACTGTGGAAGCTGCGTGTGATTTGAACACTGTTTAAAGAGGCTTGCCTTGTGACGATGAGGTCCAGCTGCTGCCAATGACGCGATCTTGGGTGCCTCCAAGAAACCTGGTGACAGGATTTAGTATGAAAGAACGAGTTGGTGATGCAGAGGTTGTGATAGGTACACAATTCCAGCAGTCTCTGTCCATTCTCATTCATCCTTCCAATGCCATAGCACCCAAGGCAGGAGGGCCATGTGTTACGGTCAGTCTCAACCCTGACATTGAAGTCCCCCAACAAGATCAAATGTTTGGTACTGGGAATGCTACTAATGATATTATGGAGTTCCTCGTAGAACTGGTCTTTAACTTCAGGTGGGGAGCAGAGTGTTGGAGCATAGATGCGGAGGTGTACTGGACCAGAGGGGGTGAGCAGTCGGATGGACGGTACGCATTCCGAGCCATTTGAAGGTGGCTCTATCATGCTGAGCAAAGAGTTTCTGATGGCGAAGCTGTCTTGGTTCTTCCAGATCCCTACCTTGCCAGAAGGTGGTGTAGTCTTGCTCTCTTCGAGATCCGCTCACAGGGAGGCAAGTCTCCTGAAGTGCTGCAATGTCCACATTGAGTCTGCTGAGCTCGTTGTTAATGATGGCGGCCTTCTGAGAATCGTTGATTTGTGTAAGGTCTTCCAACAGGCCAGGACACATTCCAGCTTGCAAAACGAAGGGCTGGTACCTTCTTTCCTTTATTTGTCGTGCTGTTTGGTGCGGTGTTACAGTCCACTTGTCAGGCAATGACCCTGAGCTCCAAGCACCCATTGATGCAGGTGGACTGTGGCAGGACAGAACCTTACTGACCGGGGGCTGCCCAGTTTGAGGCGGGTGGTAACTGTCCAGCGAGATGCAATGACCTCTCCCACCGACAAAGGCAACCCGTGGCGCCCAACCTCTACGCCAACTGAGCTGGACTTATAACCCATAACTGCTGCCTTCCGTGTTGCTTTGGTCACTGTTAGGCAACTATGGAGCGACCTCTCCATGGCGCATGCATGGGCGGATGTATGGAGATTGTAAGTTGCCCAAAGGTCAAAACCCCCCTCTCGGCCTTCCTAGTGGGGTCCAAAGGAGTGCAGAGCACGACACTTGGCAACGGTATGGCTGCAGGAACTGCCGGAAACATACCAAAGGTGACACATGATCGCCTTCGGGGTTCCACTCCAGATTTTGTGTTAGGGTTTACTCCCTTAGTCTTGGTCTCTCCCAAGATGCCCACAAAGCAGTGGGGTTGTTAGGACCCCTGCACAGGGATAGGAGCTAACAAGTAAACTGTGTGATTTCATGGAGGGAGAGGGAGGGGGAGGGGGGGGGGCGCGCGGGGGAGACAGGATGTGGGGGGGGGGGGGGGGAGAGAAAGAGCCAGGAAGGGAGGGAGTGGGGGGAAGGGGGTACTGGGGGGGAGGAAGGTGGTGTGGGGGTGGGGAGAGGGTGGAGGCGCCCGGCAGGGGTCGTGACCCTGGAGAGTGGGCCAGCCCACAGCCTCCTCAATATCGGCATCCTCCAGGTTGACGCTGCGCTCGTGGTCGCCATCCAGCTCACGGTGGAGCTTCTTTCCCAGCTCCCAGCTATGACGGCAGAAGTGCGACTGAGGCCGGATTGAGGCCCTGAGCCTCGACGACCGCCTCATGGGCACTCGGGCCGCCTTTCACATCCCTGGCCAGCGCCTTCCAGGTGGGCGCGTAGCTAACACAGTGGCCGCACCAAGACGAGTAGAACTCCACAACCCAGGCGGACGACGTGTTCCTCAGCATTACAAGATGATGAATTGGGCATACAAAGGCCAATGGGATACTTTTCCAAAAAACTAAATTGACACCAAAAGAGATACTCAACAGTGGAAAAGGAAACGCTGGGCTTATTACTAGCTCTTAAACATTTTCAAGTCTGTGTCCGCCACAACTAGAGAGACACACTGGTATATACTGATCATAACCTACCAGCCTTTGTGGAAAAATTCAAAAACCAAATTGCCAGACTATTCCGATGGAGTTTACTATTGCAGCCCTATCACTTAAAGATTATCCACACTGCGGGGAAAACAATTGCCAATGCTTTGTCTGGAATCTAACTTTGCTTTGAGTTATAAGTACAAAGATGGTACAAAGCAGAACTGTATTAATTACACATAAAGACTGATTGGGAATGTGTGTGTAAATGTGTTTTAATATTTTTAATTTTTTTTTTATATACACACTTTGTAATGAAATACATTTAAAAATTATATTTCATTCCTCCAAGGATAGAGGTGTTATGAAATTGCTTCTATTTAATATTTTTTGAGGACGCGTATTTTAGAATTGTGGAGATGTATTCATTGGAGCACTGAAGTGATGCCATAGATGCTGGATTTTTTTTTTTTAAAAAGAGTCACTGGAAGGACTCTGTTTAAAAACAACATTTACTGGATGTCACATGTATTCAGCTAAGTAAACAACAGGTGCCTTCTAACTATGGGAGTTGTTTGCAAGAGAAGTGATATATCAAGATTTATGGTGCTCAAGAGTGGGTCTCATTTTTGAATACTGTTTTGAGGCAGTTGGGTTTGTAGCCTGCTGAAACACCCAGCTCATCTTTTCTCCACCTCTGAGAAACCCGGCAAAAAAAATCCAGTGTGAGATAGCTCTAACATCTGATGCCACATTTCTCCTAAGAAGCTTTTGGAAGACTTCCTCTCGACATCTCCGGAACAAACTGCTTCTGAAAAGATCCCAGTGACCCGTCCATGCGTACTCGGAGGCCAGACTGTGTGTCATCTGGAACATAGCATATCCTATCCTTTTTCTTCAAGAATTAAGTACTTTAGCCAAAGCACCTTTATTCTTCCTTTAACCTGTGCGCGCTGGATATTTATTTATTTATTTAGATACACAGCACTGAAACAGGCCCTTCGGCCCACGGAGTCTGTGCCGACCATCAACCACCCATTTATATTCATCCTACATTAATCCCATTACCCTCTCACATCCCCATCTTCCCTCAATTCCCCTACCACCTACCTATACTAATGGCAATTTATAATGACCAATTTACCTAACAACCTGCAAGTCTTTGGCTGTGGGATGAAACCGGAGCACCCGGCGAAAACCCACGCGGTCACAGGGAGAACTTGCAAACTCCACACAGGCAGTACCCAGAATCGAACCCAGGTCGCTGGTGCTGTGAGGCTGCAGTGCTAACCACTTTCCCCTGGCTGGGGATTCTAGAACACGGGAACAATCTCAGGATAAGGGAACGATCGTTTAGGGCTGAGATGAGAAATTTCTTCACTCAAGAGGTTGTGAACCTTTAGAATTCTCTACCTCAGAGTTGTGGATGCTTTTTCATTGAATATATTTAAGGCTGAGATACAGATTTTTGGTCTCAGGGAATCAAGGGATATGGGGAGCAAGCAGGAAAGTGGAGTTGAAGCCGAAGATCAGCCACAATCGTATTGAATGACGGAGCAGGCTTGACAAACTGTATGGTCTACTCCTCCTATTTCTTATGTTCTTAACAGCCATCTGAAGTGGTCTAGCAAGCCACACAGCCTGCAGCAGTTGTAAAAGGCCAAGTACCACACTGTCGCTAGGGTAGATAATAAATGCCAGTGACACCTAGATCCCAAGAATCAATTTTTTTTTTTTTTTTTTAAAAGCTTCGCTGATAGTCATGGACTACAAAAATACCCATGTAAAATTAATTTCTCTTCCAGACATACTGTGAATCAAATGTTGCGGTCAGTGTGATCGAAATCCACCTCTTGTGATATTAACTGTAATATACTTGTTACTTTGTCACATGTAGGTTGTTCGATCAGTCTTGCTTGTGGAGATATTTAGTATTGTATTGCTTATAGCGAGCTGTCCTATTTATAATGCTTTGGTTTATATAGCACTTAACATGCCATCGCCTCAAAGCTCTTCATACAGTGAGTACTTTTCACATTTTATGTTGGCTATTATACTTTGTTCTTAATGTAATTAATTTTGCCTTAAGAAGGAAAAAAGTTGAATTTGTATCGTACCTTTAACATCCTCATGTCCCAAAATACTTCACAGCCAATTATTTTTAATGCACAGTTATTGTTATGTAGGCAATATGACAGACAATTTGCATAGATAAACTCAAATAGCAAATAAATGAATGACATAAACATTCTTTTTATTCTGTTGCTTGAGGGAGGAATGTTAGCCAAGACCCTGGGAGAGCTGCCTGCTCTTTTTTGACTAGTGCGTGAGATCTTTACATCCACATGAACAGGTATACAGGAGCTTTGGTTTAACATCTTAGTGAAAAATGGTGACTTCAGCAATGTGATGTGTGTCTATTGAAATAAGACATTAAAGGCCAGTTACATTCAGTCCTTGATTTTTGTTTTAATAGCTGGAACTTTAAGCTGCAATTGGCTTCAAAGTTATGGCCATTGGGTTCATTGCTCTGCTCTCATTAGATTTGATTGATGAAGAGCTCTGGGTAAGTGCCAGGAAGATCAGATGCATTGGAGGTACACTTCCTGCATCCACCAGGACCCAAATATTTCTGTGTCCAAGCTGAGACAACTACGTGGCAATCTTCAAGAAAAAGTGCCTTTGCAGGCTCAGGTTCAACAGGGTGCAATATCCTGATTTACTGCTATTCTGTGGAATCCTCATTTGAAGAATTTAGTCTAAACCTAATGGGTAATAATCTACCTCTTATCCAGTAAAACACTAGAAAACAATTAAGTTTTTGAAACATGTCATTTAGCAAAATATGTATTGATTTGAGTCAGTATTTACCAGTTTTTAAAAAATTATTTATGGGGTTTGTGGACAAGCCAAAATGATTGCAAACAATAGTTTCGATATCAAGAAGTAGAGGATTTATTAACAAAATTATACTTAACAACCAGGTGATAGTTCACAAGTTGCACATGGTCTTTACTTCCCACAGCACTTGGAATCAGAGTGATGCTATGCTGGCCTCTACTAACTACTTATTATTTCTTTCCTCCTCTTTGTCAGCAAATCTGTGTGCCACAGACTGCTACACACAGATTCTCAACCCTTTCTTGGAAGTTTACGGCCCTAACCGAAACGACTCTCCCCAGTTCTTTTGATTGGTCTCAGGTGCAGTGATCACTTTCTTATTGATGTTACGACCAAGGCGGAAGGAGTGCACTGTCTTTCTCTAGTTCCATTTTTCCACAGGTCACAACATATGTTTAAATGTGTACCCAGTAACCGATGCGGCCAATTATATATCCTATCTATTTTAGTTTCAAAATAAAATCCACCAACCAGGTTTTTTAATAAACAAAAGTATTAATTTATTATAAAACAAGACTGTCAATAACGATGCAAAGTATTAACGCACAGTCTGAAATATGACAGTAAATATATACATTCAAGAAATTTCTCATCTCAGCCCTAAATGATCGTTCCCTTATCCTGAGATTGTTCCCGTGTTCTGGATTCCCCAGCCAGGGGAAACAACCTCTCAGTTCTGATGAAAGGTCACAGACCTGAAACGTTAACTCTGTTTCTCTCTCCACAGATGCTGCCAGACCTGCTGAGTATTTCCAGTACTTTGTTTTTAGTTCTCTCATTGTTTAACCTGTAAAGCTCCTTCAGAATCTTGCAATGAGGTAATAAGTTTAAGAATCACATGATAGTTAAATAGAAAAATTATTAAAAATTGTAGGCCAGTCCCAGCAAGGACAACAGGTTTCCTTCGCTAAAACACAACAGTGAACCAGTTGGGTTTTTTTATGACAATCAGCTTTTACTGACATTAGCTTTCTATTTTCCAGATTTTTTTGAAACCAATTCAAATTCTCAAACTGCCATAATGGGATTTGAACACATGCTCTCTGGATTACTAGTCCAGAAACATAACATTACACTATCGTACCTTCTGGTAATATGTATTTTTATTTCTACTGGTATTTCTTTACATGTATTTTATTATTAATGGAGGTCAAACTGGTGAGAAGCCATTGAAAGATTACATAGAAAATGAACCGATGGATTCTATTCAAGCCACTAGTACAAACCAGAAATTAAAAGAGTAGCCCAGTGAAGTTTAATCTACATCCACTCATTTATTTCAGAGGTCACCATAAGCCGGTTATGTGGACCGATA
The DNA here is from genome assembly GCF_036365525.1 of Heterodontus francisci. NCBI lineage: Eukaryota > Metazoa > Chordata > Chondrichthyes > Heterodontiformes > Heterodontidae > Heterodontus > Heterodontus francisci. Next base: position 80,619,865 of record NC_090392.1, on the reverse strand, counting down.
GGCATTTCACTGGGCACTCATTTGCAATTTCTGTTGATATTTATGATCAGATTCAGAACAGTGTGTGTTAAATCTTTTTAAAGCACAGTCACCAGACAAAACCACATATTTCCTTGCAAAACTATCCTCTTATCACAGGTTGCAAAAGACACGAAGCAAAGCACTGTAGCAAAACACAGACTGGACAATATGGCGGATGCCAGCATAGTGGTAATGTTACTGGACTAGTAATCCAGAAGCTTGGACTAATGTTCTGGAGTCATGAGTTCAAACCCCACCACAGCAGCTGGGGGAATTTAAATTCAATTAAATAAATAAATCTGGAATAAAATGCTAGTCTCATTCATAATGATCATGTTGTTAAAAACCCATCTAGCTCACTAACTTCCTTCAATGGAGGAAAGCTACACGTCCTTACCCAGTCTGGCCGAAATGTGACTCCAGATCCAAAGTGATGTGATTGACTCTTAACTGCCCTCTGCAATGGTGCAGCAATCCACTCAGTTATATCAAACTGCTACAGAGAAAAAACACTGTGGGCGTACCTACACCACATGGACAGGGGTTCAAGAAGGCAGCTAATCATCTTCTCAAGAGAAATTAGAGATGGGCAATAAATGCTGTCCTTGCCAGCGATGCTCACATCCCGAGAACAAATTAAAAAAAGACAAATACAGTTCACAAATATAAAACTGCAGGCTGTACAGAGAATTGGGAGTTTTTTTTTATTCATTCAGAGCTGCTAGGGCATTTAAGAGTCAACTACATTGCTGTGGGTCTGGAGTCACATGTAGGCCAGATCAGGTAAGGATGTGGGATTTCCTTCCTGAAAAGGACATTAGTGAACCAGATGGGTTTTTACAACATTTGACAAAGGTTTCATGGTCACCATTAGACTAGCTTTTAATTCGAGATTTATTAATTGAATTCAAATTTCACCATCTGCCACGGTGGGATTTGAACCCATGTTCCATCAGTATTTGTCTGGGCATCTGGATTACTAGTCCAGTGACATTATCACTAGCCACCGCCTCCCCAGGATATTGAAGAGACATTCTCAGCTTTCGATCAAATCATAAACCAGGGGTGTCCAAAACCCAGAAGTTAAGAATAGCCTTTAACATGCTTACTGAACTTCCTGGTAACACATTTTACTCATGTGCATAGCAGAAAACCAATTTCTATGAACAGCCTCATGACTCCCATGAACTGAAAACTAGCTCTTTTATGCATGATGTGAGTGGAATAGCATGTCACAGGATTAATAACTCCTCTCAACCACAGTTTCAAGCCAGAGCGATGTGGGCTGTCCACCACGTCTCCTGTTCTCTTCAGACTGCAGTAAATATCACACTGTCAGACCACTACATGCAGGGCAAAAATAGTTCCATTTACAAGTAAGGCAATTAGATAGAAGAAAAACATACAACAACTTGCATTTATAGAGTCAGTCATTTATGGCACAGAAGGAAGCCATTCAGCCCATTGAGTCCATGCCGGCTCTCCACCGAGCTATCCCATCAGTCCCACTCCATCTCCATACCCTGCACCTTTATTTCCTTCAAGTGGCCATCCAATTTCCTTTTGAAGTCATTGATTGTCTCCACTTCCACCACCCTTGTGGGCAGCGAGTTCCAGGTCACATTTAACATAATAAAATGTCCTAATGTGCTGCACAGGAGCATTATCAAGCAAAATGACACAGAGATATATAAGGAGATAATAGCACAGGTGACCAAAAGCTTGGTCAAATATGTAGATTTTGAGCAGCATCTTAAGTGGAGATAGGTAGAGAGGTGGAGAGGTTTATGGAGGGAATTGGGAGCTTAAGACCAATCACCAATCGTAGAACGATTAAAATTGGGGCCAGGCAAGAGGCCAGAATTTGAAGAGCTGAGATCTCAGAGGGTTGTAGGAGGTTACAGAGATAGGCAGGGACACGGCCACCAAGGGATTTGAAAATGAGGATGAGAATTTTTATAAATCCAACTCTTCCCTAAAAAACTGTTGTGTCCACGCTGTAGTTGACTGAACAGATCACGAGTCAGAACAGGGTAAATAAAACTAAGTGGCTGCAGTGTCATTGCGACTAAATTATAATTAGAAAATATATATAGGTTATAAAATATTCTGGAATTGAAAATTACATTACTGTAACACCGCAATAGTTTCACCTCCAGGGTGACCTCCATCATTACTTTATTGACATGAAGGTGATTGGTTTTAGTTCTATTATAGTGCAGTATTCAAAGAAATAAAACAGGAGAATGTAATTTCTAAAAAAAAAATCAAGATACCAGAGTGTGATTGAGATAGAATGGCATTCATAATTTACTATGACTGAAAATGCTCAAGATTATTGTCTTGTAATCTTTCTTAGGTGTCTGACGTTTTCCATCTCTTGTCTGCCTTTTGTGGAAAATGTCTTGTCCAAGTGCCAGCTCAGTAGGACCAATATCCTCTCCATGCACAGGTTAAACAAAATAGATCAGAGCAAAATCTTGCTAAGTTTTACTTGTCAATAAAATAAATTTTTCTACAGCTTTGAAATATAAACTTTCAAGCTTCTGCTGTTTTAAAACAGGAGTTTCTTGTTGCAACTGTCATTAACGCTATGGATCAATGAATAAGTTTTACATACTTGAATGACAAGCAGCTAATAATAAAACTACCAGCACTCACTTTCAGCCATGTCAGCTATGGCTCAGTGTGTAGCACTCTCATCCGAGTCAGAAGATCATGGGTTCAAGTCCAATTCCAGAGATTTGAACTCAAACTCTAGGCTAACACTCCCTGTACAGTTTGAGGGAGCGCTGGAGTGTCAGCGATGCCATCTTTCAGATCAGACATCAAACCAAGGCCCTGTCTGCCCCCTCAGATGGACGTAAAAGATCCCATGGCACTACTTCAAAGAAAAGCATTTAAAGATACATTTAAGGGGAAGTTGGATAAACAAATGAGGGAGAAAGGAATACGCTATGTTGACGGGGTTAGAAGGAAGATGGAGGACACTCGTTTAGAGCATAAACAGCAACATGGACCTACTGGGATGAACAACCTGCTTATGTGCTACGTAACCTACTATGTAACTACTTACAAGCAGGAGAATTCTCTCAGATTTCAGCTTGACAATCAAGGGAGAATCAGGCTGAACATAAAAAGGTACAGAGGACAGGTGAAAAAGGAAATAAGAGGGGCAAAGAGACAATACAGAAATAGACTGGCAGCTAACATAAAAGGGAATTGACGGGCCTTCTACAGACATATTAACAAACTGCGTCAACAGGTTGTTAGAGGAACACTAGAGCTGATTAGGGACCAAAATGGAGCTCTACTCATGGAGGCAGAAGGCACAGCTGAGGTGCTAAATGAGTACTTTGCCTCTGTGTTTACCAAGGAAAGGACTTTGCCAAAGCAATGGTAAACGAGGAGGTTGTGGGGATACTGGACAAGATAAAAATAGAAGAGGAGAAAGTAACAGAAAGGCTGGCTGTACTTAAAGTGGATAAGTCACCTGGACAGGATGGAATACATGCTAGGTTGCCGAGGGAAGTAGGGTAAAAATTGCGGTGGTGCAGGCCACAAGCTTCCAATTCTCCTTAGATACAGGAGTGATGCCAGAGGACTGGAAGATTGCATATGTTACACCCTTATTCAAAAAGGGGCGAAGCATAAAGCTGGCAATTACAGGCCAGTCAGTTTATCAGTGGTGAGGACACTTTTAGGAACAATAATCTGGAAGAAGATTAACAGCCACCTGGACACACATGGACTAATAAAGGAAAGCCAGCACAGATTTGTTAAACTGTGTTCGACTAACTAGATTCAGCTCATCAAAAAACTGTGTGGATGGGGGCAGTGCAGTTTTTATATATAAAAAAATATATATTATGTAATAAATGAAATAGGGACTTTCAAAAGGCATTTGATAAAGTACCACATAGTAGCCTTGCAAAATTAAAACCCATGGTATAAACGGGCAGTTTTCTTTTTTTTTATTCGTTTGTGGGATGTCGGCGTCGCTGGCTAGGCCAGCATTTATTGCCCTTGAACAGAGTGGCTTGCTAGAGGCCATTTCAGAGGGCATTTAAAAGTCAACCATATTGTTGTGGATCTGGAGTTGCATATCGGTCAGACCAGGTAAGGACAGCAATTTTTCTTCCTTAAAAGGACATTAGTGAACCAGATGGGTCTTTCCAAAAATCAGAATCATTAGGCTAGCGTCTTAATTCCAGATTTTTTTTTTTAAATTTTCACCATCTGCCATGGTGGGATTCCAACCCAAGACCCTAGATCATTAGCCTGGGCTCTGGATTACTAGTCCAGTGACATTACCACTATGCCACCACCTCCCCTGTAGCAGCATGAATACAGAATTGGATAAGGGATAGAAAAGAACTGTTTTTCAGACTGTAGGGGGTAAAAAATAGATGTGACCAAGGTTTGCTACTAGGACCTCTGATGTTTTGGATATATTTTAATGACTTGAACTTGGGGGTACAATTTCAAAATTTGCACATGACAAAAAGTGGCAATGTAGTGAAGATAGTAATAGACTTCAAGAGGAGATAGGCTGGTGGAATGGACAGACACATGGCAAATGAAATTCAACTCAAAAGTGAGGCAATATATTTGGTAGGAAGAATGAGAAACAATACATGCGAAATATAGGACAAAGTTAAAAGGATGTAAGAGGAGATACCTGGGATGCTTGTGCACGAATCTTTGAGGATTGCAAAGCAGGTTAAAGCATATGGGATACTGGGATTTATAAAGAGGCATAGAGTTCAAAGGCCAGGAAGTCATGCTAAATAAAACACTAGATTGGCCCCAGCTGAAGTAATGCGGCTAATTGGGCATCATGTTTTTGGAAGGGCATGAAGGCTTTGAGAGGGTACAGAAGAGATTTTCCAGAATGATTCAGGGAATGAGGGATTACAGTTATGTGAATAAACTAGAGAAGCTAGGGTTGCTCTCCTTACAGCAGAGAAGGCTGCAAGGAGATTTGATAGAGGTACTTAAAATCATGAAGGGTTTCTCTTTCTTTACTCTGAAGGGTCACTAACCAAAAGGCACAGATTTAAGGTGAGTGGCAAAAGACCCAGAAGCAACATGAGGAAAAACATTTTCATGCAACGTGGTTAGGACTTGGAATGCACCACCCAATGGGGGGGGTGGATACAGGCTCAATAGTAGCCCTTAAAAAGGTAATTAGATAAATACTTGAAGAAAAAAATTGCCGATGTGGGGAAGAGCGATAGAGTGGGACAAGCTGGACAACTCTTCTGAAGGAGGCCATTCCAGTCTCCGCTGGCTCTTTCGTGTAATATGATTCTATAATTGGTGTCCTGGGCAATAATTAACTCTCAAAAACACAGATTATCTGGTCATTACCACAATACTATTCGTGGGACCTTGCTGTGCACAGATTAGCTACCGTGTTTCCTTCATTACAACCGTGATTACACTTCTTAAAAAAAAAGTATATCATTGGCTATAAAGCACTTTGGGACATCCTGAGGTTGTGAAAGACGCGTTATAAAAGCAAGCTGATATTTTTTCCCCCCGCCCTCCCTGGGCCAGGGGTGCTGAGGATAATTGTAATGCCCCAACTGCTACCTAGGCTGAGATTAACTGATTCAGCATAAGACTAGGTTTGAACCTAACCTTAAAATAAAGGCAAAATACTGCAGATGCTGGAAATCTGAAATAAAAACAAGAACAAGGGAAGAGTCACTGACCTGAAAGAGTAACTCTGCTTCTCTCTCCACAGATGCTGCCAGACTTGCTGAGTACTTCCAGCATTTCTTGTTTTTATTTTATATTTAAACCTAACCTTGCTGGTCTCTGTGGTTCAGCACTACAGCAGATACTAAATGATTCATTAAGAGTTCTCTTTTTCAATATCTTTTAAGACCTCTTTTTGAAGTTCAGCAACAACGTTCAGATTTTACAAACGAACATACGAATTAGGAGTAGGAGTAGGCCATTCGGCCCTTCTAGCCTGCTCCGCCATTCAATAAGTTCATGGAGCAATTGATTATTCCACATTTCCACCTACCCCCAATAACCTTCCGCCCCCTTATCAAGAATCTATCTACCTCTGCCTTAAAAATATTCAAAGACTGCTTCCACTGCCTTTTGAGGAAGAAAATTCCAAAGATCCACGACCCTCTGAGAAAACATTTCTCCTCATCTCTATCTTAAATGGGCGACCCCTTATTTTTAAACAGTGACCCCTAGTTCTAGATTCTCCCACAAATGGAAACATCCTTTCCACATCCACCCTGTCAAGACCCCTCAGGATCTTATATGTTTGCAAACCAACATTAAAAAAAGGAGTTTTACACATACCATTATTTCCACCTTCCCATGTGCACTTTTGGCATTTGGCAAAACTTCAGATATTCTACTGATAGAATATTTGAAAGTGAAAGCATCCAATTCACTTGTTACAAAAAGACTTCAAAGACAGATAGCAGTTTTGCTAGTTACAGCTGAGTGGCAAGGCTGAATCTATAGACAGGGATGCACATCAAATCAACTATCACGGTCAATTACTGGATAACCTTTGCTTTTGGAAGCTACTAAATTAAGAAATTTCAGCTCCTGGTATTGTAAGCTGTGTGTATTATGGGTCAGTTTTTTTTTTAAGTGAACAGAGCTCTCCACAAGACAAAACCTGAAGTTGTTTCAGACATCTCTAAAAGATGCAAAAGAAAAAAGGCCACACCTGGAATACTGCGTGCAGTTTTGGTCTCCTTATCTGAGGAAGAATGTTCTTGCTATAGAGAGTGCAGCAAAGGTTGATCAGACTGATTCCTGGGATTGCGGGACTGACGTATGAGGAGAGATTGAGTCGGTTAGGATTATATTCGCTGGAGTTCAGGAGAGTGAGGGTGGATCTCATAGAAACCTATCAAATTCTAACAGGACTTGACAGGGTAGATGCAGGAAGGATGCTCCCAATGGTGGGGGAGTCCAGAACCAGGGGTCATAGTCTAAGGATACGGGGTAAACCTTTCAGGACTGAGATGAGGAGAAATTTCTTCACCCAGAGAGTAGTGAGCCTGTGAAATTCGCTACCACAGAAAGCACTTGAGGCCAAAACATTGTATGTTTTCAAGAAGGAGTTAGATATAGCTCTTGGGGCGAAAGGGATCACAGGATATGGAGGGGGGGGGGGGGGGGAAGAAGCGGGAACAGGTTACTGAGTTGGATGATCAGCCATGATCATAATGAATGGCGGAGCAGGCTCGAATGGCCTACTCCTGCTCCTATTTTCTATGTTTCTATCAAAATATTACACACCCAAGCAATGCAGTAATTGGGTTAATAAATGAATGTACACACTGCAATAGCATTTACTCTTCCCATTTCTCACCATAGACTGGCTGCTTTTATACACACAAACAGCAAGACTAACCATAAACTCACTAACTACAGCACTCACATTACACTTGCTTTCAAACAGATGTTACAACCTGGTGAGAAAGGTGTCTAGGGGTCTCTCTCAGCCTTCACCTGGTCTTACTGTAACAGGATTTGATTTTGAACACACCGTGTTTTTAGATCCCCCTTGGTGAATCCTTATTCATTGCTTTCCAATTATAAAGCAAAGAAACCAGCACAAACAGGCTTTCTTAGGTTTGAAGAAAAATTGAAATTTATTAAACTTAAAACTCTAATTCGGTTGGCACCTACGGATACTCGATGCACCCATGCCAGCATGCATACACAATACACACATGCAAATAGAGACAGAAAAGAGAAGAAATAAAATGGAAAAAGATTGAGACAATATCTGAAGAGTTTTTGCAACGGTTCTTCAAGCTCACTGTAGAGAGTCCTTGATGGCTGGTAGATCTTGCTTTTTGTTGGGGCCCAGTATTCTTCTTAAACCTAGTTCACTGTAGGAGACTTTTCTTTCTTGGGTTTATGTGTCTTCAGTTGATTCAGAGGTTTGAGAGAAAGAGTTGGGAGCAGGCAGACAGGAGAGATCTTCTCAGTCCAGGAGCATTCTGCTTTCTGCCAAACTGTTTGTACAAATTCAAAAAACTCAGGCTGCCCAGCAGGTTAGTCATGTGACTAGCTGGTTTGACCATGTCAGTTTCTGTATTCAGCCATCTTAGCAGTCAACCTGGAATGCGAGCTCCCCCACCTTCAACGTCTGGTGATCAAAAGTCCATTGTAGGTTGAATGTCAGGGAATGGCTGATTTGTCCTTCCAAACACTGTTAATATGCAAATGTCTTTTCCAGCCACGGCTGATCTGTTTAACAAGTCCTTTCTTCACTCCAATAACAATGTAAAATCAACGTTCATGACAAAATTAATGCGCCTCATTCTTGGCAGGTGGGAGCCTAGCATGACAGAGTAATATATAGAAACTCGTGACACTGTTTGACAGTAAGAAAGACTTAACTGCAACACAATGTGATTTGGTAGCCTGGCATTCCATCTTGCCAATATCCACAGTTTTGATGAGAAAAAAAAATCTGTATAGCAATTGTTTATCTACCTGGACAATGATGGACCACTAATAAAGGGAGCTAGAACACACACTGTAATTACACTGATCACCTGGTCCTTGGTGCCCAGTATTTATCTAGCAATGCAGCAAGGATAACCGCTAAAAATACACAAGACTTCTACAAAAGCAAAGTAATGCAGATGCTGGCAATCTGAAATAAAAACAGAAAATACTGGAAATACATAGCAGGTCTGGCAGCATCTGTGAAGACAGAAACAGAGCTAACGTTTCAGGTCGGTGACCTTTCGCCATTTTTCTCCATCGATGCTGCCTGATCCGCTTACTTCCAGCATTTTCTGTTTTTATTAACATACAGGATGTGATTCAGAAATATATTTTCGCAATATTTACCATAAGTACGAGCAACAGATAAATCCTGTACGAAACTTTATTCTATAACATACATAAACTCTATAATTTGAACACTTTAGATCCTATCTATGGTATTTATTTTGAATTATTTCAGATCTCCTTGGATGACACAAGACCAGATCTAAATTTGTTGTGATATTTATCCACCTGTGTTAACAGTAAACCATTCCTATTTGCATCCAGAAGCACTAAACCTCCTAAATAGATGACCATGATAATGTCACGGAAACGTAACCTGCACCATGACCATCAGTCTGCCCAGTAATGTGTTGAAAGTCGCCTCCGGGAAATATTGCCAACTGAAACAACATTTATACTAATAAATAAACTGGTACATCTGCTTCTTACGAGTTTGGGCGGGCACAACAAACCCCCGGCCGGGACAGGGAGGTCTCACCCCCCTCCCCCCTCAACCCCTCAGAATGAGAGAGCGAGAGCCGGCGACTCGGCAGATGCCGTTACTCGGACTCGGGCTGAGGGGGCGGCGGAAAGGCGGACTCTCCCTCTCCCCGGTCCCCGGGACACCTCCCCCGGGCTCCCCGTACCTTGTCCATCAGTTTCCAGCATTTCTCCACCGCCCTCTTGTCCACGATGCCCGCCGGCTGGTGTTGGTGCTGGTGCGGCTGGAAGGCGTCCTTCACCAGCCCGATGAAGCCGCCCGCTTTCCTCAGGTTGCTGCCCCGCGCCGCCGCCGCCGCCATCGACAACCAGCGGAGCGAATTATAATCTGTAAAATATATTTCCCTTTTTGTACACTTTGTAAGCGAGGAAAAGGATAGGAGACGATACGTGAGTGGATTAAAGGACGTGTTTACCTCAGGAAACGGTCCCCTCTCCGCTCACATTACTTTAATTTTTAAACCCAGTCGCCGCGAAATTGGCTTCAGTTTTTTTCCGCTCGGTCCCGCCCTCCGTGCGCAGCCGCCACCGGGGTCAGAGTTCACCGAGAGGAAGAGGAAAGCGGACCGTGTAGAGACAAGAGGGATGGACTGCGCATGCGGGTCAGCCCGGCCGGAGATGTGAACCATTTAGCGGAGGCGCCATGTTTCATACTGGCAAGATATTATTTACATGAAACAAAAGCTAATTCCTGCGGATACTGGCGCATTGCAGAACTGCGAGAAAAGTCATCGATCTGAAACGTTTCTCTCTCGCCAAATGCTACCAGACCTGCCGAGTAATTCCAGTATTTTCTGTTTTCATTATTTATATGGGAACGGAAGAGGCCATTCAGCCCCTCTAATCTGTTCATCAATTCGATTAGAACGTGGCTGATCTGTATCTTAACTTCATTTACCCACCTTGGTTCCACAACCCTTAATACCCTTGTCTAACAACAATGATTTAAAATAAATACATTATTTAAATAGAAACGTTTTTCTTATTGTTAAATAAATCCCATAAAGCCAATGCACTGACATTGTCTTTCCCAAATAATAAAGGGTTATAAAAAGAACTTACCTTAGAAGTTCCTATTGTGAGAATAAGAAATACTGAAATGTTGTTTCTACAGCTTGTGGAAAATTACCAAGAAATCATTTCTACACAACATAATGAAATCACTGAAAAAGAGAACGGATAAGGGGATGTAAGTAAAGACCTTGAGACAGTACAGCAGTTAAAAATTGTGCTTAGGCAGAGAAAAGAGAAACAGCAAGAGTTAGAACAAAGGATGTAGTGAATAAGAAACTGCCCCACTAAGATAAAGGCTGACAGCTGCAAGTTAAAACACACAATGGAGAGCCAAATAAGGTAAAACAACAACAAGAGTTAGGGGCTAGAAAGTTAGAGTAGGGGGAGAAGTAAACAGAGGAGGAGACTGTAGCAACTATAGGATAGGTTAGTGTCATAATATGTTATAACCAATAATGTAAACTAAAGGCGTGGAAAAATGGATTTGTATTGTATAAACATGAACTGAATATGTTGATGGGTGTGCCTGCTTGTAGGACACCCGATCTTGCAAGAACGTTAAATAAACTTACTTCTTCAGAGTTTGACTTGGTGTAAATTATTATTAAGTGGGCTACGTTTCTCACACTATGTCCACACTTATAAAAACTGTTTAGTAAACAATGTCACGCTGTAATTACTCCTTCTTGCTAGAAGGTGCTGCATCACCTTAGCTTCTTGTCTTGCAGTTTGCAATGCAGAGAAACTCCTAATGCTAACATTAATTCTTTGTAATAAAGGATGGCATGTATAACACTAAAATGGAAATGGAATTGCACCTGCACATCCTGATCTAATTATTCCCTTTCCTTCTAACCGTGCTTTGCTCCTGACTCTCCACGTACATGGCACAGGAGATTAGCATAAATATTTTCTCTCAAATTCATGGAATTTCTTACTTTTCTCAGCCTTCCCTTTCACTTACAATCTAAAACTTTTACCATCCATGTTTGTGCCATAGCCACAGAATAAAGAGGATAGGCTAAAGGTACAATGTAGCACTTGGATATTCATTCTGTAAGGCAGGATAATTTAGCCCTAGCTAAAGCTTGCGAGAGGCGGGAATTGGAGGTAAACCCAATTATCAGTGGATCATTAGCCTCAGGCACCCTCTAGAGAGGAAGGGGGAAAGGATGTATTCACATGCACCGGACTGTAAAGTCACCCATGTTGACTTGTTAAACAAAACAAGCTGTGAGCTGGTGAAAAATAATTTATCACATCCTTTTCCCTCTTTATAAGTTCCTGCCAAGAAAGCTCAACAGAGCTGGCAACATGGTTGGGCAGATTGTTGTATTGACAGGGATAAGGGAATGGCAACCCACCATGTCCGAATGACTTTGTCCTGTGTCAGTCTAAGTTGAACCTGACTTCCTTTGATGGGCTTTGTTCCACTAAATGTGGATGCACAGAATCAATGACAGGAGTCCCACCTGACACCACATCACCTGAATACTCTGCCATATTGCAAACAGCAGACCAAGCAAGTGAACTATTTTGAAATCAAAAGGGACAGCAAGTAGCATTTGTGGTGGGTCTAGAGTGATTGAGATGCCTGGAATGGACTTTATTCTTTGAATCAACCAATAAGGTTGAACAAGGCAAGTCTGCAAGTGTTGGAACCCATAATTATCTGAACATGATGCGAGGTCCCTACAGCTCTCCCAGCAGCTGTCAGGTTTCAACAATGCAGGATTGAGGTACAATAAGACAAGGCATTAACGTGAGATTACGTAGAATTGGCTGTTTGTCGTTTAATGAGTCACCACAACGATGGTCTTCTTGATGCTTCAATTTTCCTGTTTTCCAAACATGCCCCAATTTCACTAATTTCATAGAAATTGTTGCAGAGTGCAAAGAGACCAATTTCTTCTCCAAGTGGGGAAAGATTTCCATTAGACACAAACATTGCAGACAAACCAGGAGATACTGCAAGGCCATGCTGTCTCCACACTGCTTGCAACTTAATGAGCCCTAACCAATATTTTAACCCAAAATCTTCCCAGCATTCAACCAAATGATCTACCCAAATCCTTGAATAAAAGGACAGGAATTCTTCTAGTGGCTTCAGCAAACATATGTGTTATTCCAGAGCCTCTGCATCAGCCAGGAGGTGATGTGAGTGGAGGTACCTGTGACCTGGGAATGGTCCTACTGCATGTGTCACTTAATTACCACTTCCCCATGTATTTGGACTTCTATCCTACTCCTTTCAACTTTACTGATACCCTACATAGAAACATTGAAATATTTGCAGCACAGAAGGCCATCGTGTCTGTGCCAACAGAAAAAGAACTATCCAGTTTAATCTCCCCTTCCTGGTCTTGGTCAGTAACCCTATAGGTTACAGCACCTCATGTACATATCCAAGCATTTTTTTTTATGTGATGACAGTTTCTGTCTGTACCACCCTTTCAGGCAGTGACTTCCAGATCACCACCATCCTCTGAGTGAAAAAAATTACTCAGCTCCCCTCTAATCAGGCGCTTACCCATTGTCTCTCGAGACAAGGAGGCCAAAGAAGAAGAAGAATTACTTCAAATCTCTGACACCTGGTTATTAACCCCTCTGCTAATGGAATTAAGTCCTCCCTATCCAGGCCCCTCACAATTACGTGAGAGGCTTGCCTGACTCTCTGCTCTTGGTAAACGATTGAAATACCATCTTCCATGGTCATTTCACTGTGAGAAAAAGGGAGAAAACAGTTTCTGTATAAAATCGTCTTCTGATAATTTTTAATATTCTGATGCTAAGATTTCACAAATGGAGTGTACAGTACTGGTCTACTTATTTAAGGAAGGATGTAAATGCATTGGAAGCAGTACAGAGAAGGTTTACTAGACTAATACCTGGAATGGGTGGGCTGTCTTATGAGGAGAGATTGGACAGGCTAGGCTTGTATCTGCTGGAGTTTAGAAGAGTAAGAGATGACTTGATTGAAACATATAAGATCCTGAGGGGTCTTGACAGGGTGGATGTGGAAAGGATGTTTCCCCTTATGGGGGAATCTAGAACTCGGGGTCACTGTTTAAAAATAAGGGGTCGCCCATTTAAGACAGAGATGAGGAGAAATTATTTTCTCTGAGGGTCATGAGTCTTTGGAATTCTCTTCCTCAAAAGGTGGTGGAAGCAGAGTCTTTGAATATTTTCAAGGCAAAGATTCTTGATAAGCAAGGGGGCGAAAGGTTATCGGGGGTAGGCGGGAATATGGAGTAATCAGTTCAGCCATGAACTTATTGAATGGCGGAGCAGGGTCGAGTGGCCTTATCCTGCTCCTAATTCGTATGTTCGTATGAAATACATTTATTTAGTCATATTTTTTCTAACTAAAGCAAAACACTTTTTTTATATACAGATTTTTACACCGAAAGATATATATTCCTTTATTCACAGACAGGAAGAGGCGACGAACACCTGAAAAATTGGGCTTCATCCGCCTGTCTCAAAGATGGCGCTCAGTCACTTCCACACTGAGTCAGGTTTCGGTATCCAGGCAACGAGCCTTGCGCTGCCTAGCAACGTCAAACATTGATACTGAATACCCGCCCTTCTGCCGCGCTGATTGGTCAGATGGCATTACTGGCGTTCTAATACAGTTTCTGATTGACGCGGCAGCATGTCAATCAAATGACATCCCCGTTTCAGTGGGCAGAGGACCGATCGACCGAGTCCTGGCAGAAGCAGCATCAAAGTAGCCGATTCTAATCGGTGCAGCGTCACATCGATCTAACAGGCTGTGTTTGTGTAAATATGTTTTTATTTTAATTGCAAATAGATCTGTTTTATTCTTAACCGACTTCTGCAACTTATTAAAATATTTGCAGTTGTTTCGATTGATTTTATCAATCAATTTATCAATAAATTGCAATTTACGTTCCATCCTTTTAGTTGTATTTTCCCTGTAATCAGATTTGCCTGTTGTTAAAAAGTTCCAATCTCTTCTATTTTAATTTATCTGCCTCAGCTTTGCTTGGTATTTTTATCGTGACTGGGTGGATTTTAGATCAGTGTTTTATTCCTTTCTTTACTTGTCCTTCTCCAAACCTCTTAACTTTGTGACTTCCCTCCCGCCTTTAAAAGTCTTTCCAAAAATGTGCTGGAATCAACATTTTTAATTCTCTGACCCTCCTCTCTGGGAAACACCCGGGAATATTCGATGTCATTAAGACTTTGAATAAATGCTAGTTGTTATTCTTTCTTTCTTTCTTTCTTTCTTTGGCCTCCTTGTCTCGAGAGACAATGGATACGCGCCTGGAGGTGGTCAGTGGTTTGTGAAGCAGCGTTTGGAGTGGCTATAAAGGCCAATTCTGGAGTGACAGGCTCTTCCACAGGTGCTGCAGAGAAATTTGTTTGTCGGGGCTGTTGCACAGTTGGCTCTCCCCTTGCGCCTCTGTCTTTTTTCCTGCCAACTACTAAGTCTCTTCGACACGCCACACTTTAGCCCCGCCTTTATGGCTGTCCGCCAGCTCTGGCGAACGCTGGCAACTGACTCCCACGACTTGTGATCAATGTCACAGGATTTCATGTCGCATTTGCAGACGTCTTTATAGCGGAGACATGGACGGCCGGTGGGTCTGATACCAGTGGCGAGCTCGCTGTACAATGTGTCTTTGGGGATCCTGCCATCTTCCATGTGGCTCACATGGCCAAGCCATCTCAAGCGCCGCTGACTCAGTAGTGTGTATAAGCTGGGGATGTTGGCCGCCTCGAGGACTTCTCCCTTGGAGATACGGTCCTGCCACCTGATGCCAAGTATTCTCCGGAGGCAGCGAAGATGGAATGAATTGAGACGTCGCTCTTGGCTGACATATGTTGTCCAGGCCTCGCTGCCATAGAGCAAGGTACTGAGGACACAGGCTTGATACACTCGGACTTCTGTGTTCCTTGTCAGTGCGCCATTTTCCCACACTGTCTTGGCCAGTCTGGACATAGCAGTGGAAGCCTTTTCCATGCGCTTGTTGATTTCTGCATCTAGAGACAGGTTACTGGTGATAGTTGAGCCTAGGTAGGTAAACTCTTGAACCACTTCCAGAGCGTGGTGGCCAATATTGATGGATGGAGCATTTCTGACATCCTGCCCCATGATGTTCGTTTTCTTGAGGCTGATGGTTAGGCCAAATTCATTGCAGGCAGCCGCAAACCTGTCAATGAGACTCTGCAGACACTCTTCAGTGTGAGATGTTAAAGCAGCATCGTCAGCAAAGAGGAGTTCCCTGATGAGGACTTTCCGTACTTTGGTCTTCGTTGTTATAATAAAAGCAAAATACTGCAGATGCTGGAAATCTGAAATAAAGACAGAAAGTGCTGGAAATAATCAGCAGGTCTGGCAGCATCTGTGAAGAGAGAAACAGAGTTAATGTTTCAGGTCTGTGACCTTTCATCAGTACTTTTTGAAGTGTAGTCACTGTTGTAATGTAGGAAATGCAACAGCCAATTTGTGTACAGCAAGCTCCCATAAACAGCAATGTGATAAATCACCAGATAATCTGTTTTTAGTCATGTTGATTGAGGAATGAATATGGATAATGAGGAGAACGCCCCTGCTCTTCTTCAAAATGGTGCTAAGGGATCTTTTACATACACCTGAAAGAGCAGACAGGGCATTGGTTTAACACCTCATCTAAAAGACAGCACCAACAGTGCAGCACTCCCTCTGTATTGTACTGGAAGTGTGAGCCAAGATTTTGTGCTCAAAGTTCTGGAGCAGGACTTGGATCCACAACCTTCTTCCTCAGAAGTGTGAATGCTATCTTCTGAGCCACAGCTAACATGAAAGGTAGAAACGTTGACAAGTGTAACCACCACTTCCAGCCTGCTCTCCAGTCAGATTTTTATTTTGTTTCTTTGCAGGTTGTTTCCTTTTGAGGAAAATGCCACCCAAGAATAAAGGGAAGGCAAAGAAAGGGAAGAAAGGAGCAGGTGAGTGAGGAGCGGTATAAATGACGATATCCAGGTTGGTGAGTTTTGTTCCTTCCTCACACACACATTCCAGTGCGGTGATAAACAATACAAGATCACCAATAACATCCAGCTCCAGCAAACAGCAGAAATCCCCGGCACCCGTGATTGAGAATTATATATTTCTAATTGATTTCAGGATTTATTGCCCTTGCCTGGTTGCCTTGAGAAGGTGATTGTGGATCTTCTCCTCGAGAGCAACTGTTTTTATATCTGACTGGCATTTTTCAGGGTCACGTTTTCTGTTGCCAGCCCATAGATTTATTCTTCAGTTTCACAACTTGTCATGGTGGGAGTTACGTTCACGACCTAGGAATTATTTTGATAGTTCTCCTCAGAACCACTTCCAAGGCCACTTATCTAAGGAAGCTGGAACAGCTGGGGCAGAGATCACATCATGCATTGTAGAAGGTAAGCTCCTTTATAGATAACACAAGGTCTGTATGAACTCTTAGACTTGTTTTGATTGCCTGAGGTGGTTGGAAAGGAATTTTCTAGAGTATATTATTTCCCTATTGGCCCAGGGTTTTGTCTCTTTTTTTATCTCGCTTGGGAGATTACATAGCGTCTGGGGAGGAAGGGAGGGGAGAAGTGGGGAAGAGTGGAGAACGGGGTGTGCTGGGAAGTGTCTCGCCACGATGCTCCAGCCATTATGGTGTGAGGCAGGCTCGATGAACCAGCTGGTCATTTCCTGTCTGTCAATTTTTTATATTCATATAACCTCTGGTTTGCTCGTCCAGTACCATAACCAATAACCTATTGTGCCCATAAGTATTAATGGAATATGAGGGCGCAGCCACTAAATATAACAAACACAGATCTCAGTGGCTCCTGGGAGCAGAGAAAGGAGGGATTGTACTGGGCTAACATGGCACTTGGGCTAGTCCCAACAACTCTAGGTTAGCAAATGACAGGTTTTTAAAATAACAATTCCCCAAGTGGCCATTCTCCAGGTGTGAACTGAGATATAGAGTGTCCCAGGGTTCACATCATCTCTTGACATCTACATGCAGTATCTGTTCCAGCAGGGGGCTGAGCAAGGATCAGAGCCTGGCCTCACTGTTCCCTCCCTGCCGTCACACTGAACTGCAATCAGCTCAGCATGGGTCACAGTTCAAACAGACCGTGGGACTGACCACATGCTCAGTCACTGGGCAAGAAAATACTTTAAACTATTTAAACTTTGAGATCAGTGTCTGTGCAGCTGCCCAATGAGTCAGAATTTTTTTTTTAGGGAATATGAAAGATTCATTTGCCACTAAGCCTGACAAATATTTTATAAATTACAGGAGGAGGCAGTGAATGACGTGAAGCAAGTCCATTTGCAGTGCCTCAGATGAAGTGGGTAATTTGAATCTTGTCTTCTGTCACTCCAGCCAAGATTGGGGCCAGTACGCCCCAGGGCTGTGGATGGAAATACCAGCCAGGATCTCCACTCCGATCACTATCCAATGATCCTTTCTGGGAAGCGTGTGGTGAGGTCAGGGTCAGATACGGTGCCCCTGTGGTTGAATAGCTTCTGCCTAAACTCACACATTAAGAAGGGCCACTTGGTCGAGGTACAAGAGGGCCGCTGGGAGCCGTGGAATCTGTAGCCCAGCAAAAGCCAGGACAGGAATGAGGAGGAAATAGTGACAAGCTTGCGTTTGACAGAAATGGTGTAGTGATTCTATTACCAGACTAATGATCTAGAAAACAGGAGTTCAAATTCCACCACAGCAGTTTGAGAATTTTGAATTCAGTTTTTAAAAATGTCTGGAAATTAAAAGCTGGCCTCAGTAAAGTCACCATGAAGTTGTCAGATTGCTGTAAAAACCCAACTAGTTTATTAATGTCACTTAGGGAAGGAAACCTGCAGTCCTTACCCTATATCTGACTCCAGGCCCACACTAACGCGTCGACTCTTAGACTCTTAACTGCCCTCTGAAGTGGCTCAGGAAACCCTGTCATTGTATCAAACTGTTACCAGCTGTTTAAAGAAGGCAGCTCACCACCACCAGAGCCTCGGGGCAGCTAGCGATGGGCAATAAATGCCAGCTTTGCCAGCCTGCCCACATCCTGTGAATAAAAAGATTTAAAAAACAAATCACTGTATTCACCTGTCACCAATTCATACCAGAAATATCACTGATAAATTATTTCAGCAAACAGTTGTTGTGGTCAGATTGGCAGGGCCTTATCTCACTGGTGCACCCAAGTACATGCTGCAGGTTGTCAGGCAAATGTGATGTCAGGAAGCCCATAGAAGAGCCACAAATGCAGCAGAGTCCAGAAAGGAACGTTGCGATAAAGGATGCAATGCTCAGTATTCAGAGCACATGATTCATTTAGTTATTTCAGTTCTTCTTTAAGTCCTCTTGCACCCTTCCCCCTTCACACACCACCTCCTTGCAGAGGCCTGGAGAAAGCAGCTGCCTGACACACAGCCAGCTGGTGCCACCACTGTGTGAAAACAAAGCGTCCGGTTCATATCTAGAGGGGTTAACAGGGAGGTGATATTCAATTAATATCAAACTTTGGTTAGACCCCACACTGAGTGCTGTGCACAGTTCTGGTTTTCATACGCAAACAGGATATTGATGCACTGCAGAAAGTGCAGGAGAGATTTGCAATGTTGTTACAAAGAATTAAGAGGATGTGGCTATCGGGAAGTGACTGAGCAGGCTGAGGATCTTTTCTCTGGGAAAGAGAAGATTAAGAGGAGACCGGATAGAGGTCTTTAAATTTACAGAGCGGTTCGATGGAGTGGATGTAGAGAAACTGTTCCCACTTGTGCCTGAGTCCAGAACAAGAGGGATTAAATAAAGGATAGGCACTAACAGATCAACAATAATTTGCATTTATATAGTTTCTTTACCATAGTAAAATGCCCCAAGATGCTTCACAGGAGCATTATCAAACAAAACTGACACTGAGCCACATATGGAGCTATTAGGGCAGGTGACCAAAAGCTTGGTCAAAGAGATTTTTTTTTAATTCATTCATGGGATGTGGGTGTCTCTTGCCAGGCCAGCATTTATTGCCCATCCCTAATTGCCCTTGAGAAGGTGGTGGTGAGCTGCCTTCTTGAACCGCTGCAGTCCATGTGGGGTAGGTATACCCACAGTGCTATTAGGAAGGGAGTTCCAGGATTTTGACCCAGCAACAGTGAAGGAACGACAATATAGTTCCAAGTCAGGATGGTGTGTGACTTGGAGGGGAACTTGCAGGTGGTGGTGTTCCCATGTATTTGCTGCCCTTGTCCTTCTAGTTGGTAGAGGTTGCGGGTTTGGAAGGTGCTGTCTAAGGAGCCTTGGTGCGTTGCTGCAGTGCATCTTGTAGATGGTACACACTGCTACCACTGTGTGTCGGTGGTGGAGTGAATGTTTGTAGATGGGGTGCCAATCAAGCGGGCTGCTTTGTCCTGGATGATGTCGAGCTTCTTAAGTGTTTTTGGAGCTGCCCCCATCCAGGCAAGTGGGGAGTATTCCATCACACTCCTGACTTGTGCCTTGTAGATGGTGGACAGGCTTTGAGGAGTCATGAGGTGAGTTACCCACTGCAGAATTCCCAGCCTCTGACCTGCTCTTGTAGCCACAGTCTTTATATGGCTACTCCAGTTCAGTTTCTGGTCAATGGTGACCCCTAGGATATTGATAGTGGGGGATTCAGCGATGGTAATGCCATTGAATGTCATGGGGAGATGGTTAGATTCTCTCTTGTTGGAGATGGTCATTGCCTGGCACGTGTATGGTGTGAATGTTACCACTTCTCAGCCCAAGCCTGAATATTGTCCGGCTCTTGCTGCATTTCTACACGGACTGCTTCAGTACCTGAGGAGTCACAAATGGTGCTGAACATTGTGCAGTCATCTGCGAACATCCCCACTTCTGACGTTATGATCGAAGGAAGGTCATTGATGAAGCAGCTGAAGATGATTGGGCCAAGGACACTACCCTGAGGAACTCCTGCAGTCATGTCCTGGAGCTGAGATGATTGACCTCCAGCAAGCACAACCATCTTCCTTTGCGCTAGGTATAGAAACATAGAAAAATAGGAGCAGGAGTAGGCCATTCGGCCCTTCGAGCCGGCTCCACCATTCAATATGATCATGGCTGATCATCCAAACTCAGTACCCTGTTCCCAGTTTCTCCCGGTATCCTTTGATCCCTTTAGCCCTAAGAACTATATCTAACTCTTTCTTGAATATATTTAATGATTTGGCCTCAACTGCTTTCTGTTGTGGAGAATTCCACAGGTTCACCACTCTCTGGGTGAAGAATTCCCTCCTCATCTCAGTCCTAAATGGCTTACCCCTTATCCTTAGACTGTGACCCCTGGTCCTGGACACCCCCGCCATCGGGAACATCCTTCCTGCATCTAGTCTGTCCAGTCCTGTTCGAATTTTGTAGATTTCAATGAGATCCCTTCTTATTCTAAACTCTAGCGAATACAAGCCTAATCAACCCAATCTCTCTTCATACGTCAGTCCTGCCATCCCAGGAATCAGTGTGGTGACCCTTCGCTGCATTCCCTCCATAGCAAGAACATCCTTCCTCAGATAAGGAGACCAAAACTGCACACAATACTCCAGATGTGGTCTCACCAAGGCCTTGTATAATTGCAGCAAGACATCCTTGCTCCTGTACTTGAATCCTCTCGCTATGAAGGCCAACATACTATTTGCCTTCTTAACTGCCTGCTGCACCTGCATGCTTACTTTCAGCAACTGGTGCACAAGGACACCCAGATCTCGCTGCACCTCCCCCTTTCCCAATCTATCGCCATTCAGATAATCTGCCTTTCTGTTTTTGCCACCAAAGTGGATAACCTCACATTTATCCACATTATACTGCATCTGCCATGTATTTGCCCACTTATTCAACCTGTCCAAATCAGCAGCTTCTCTGCATCCTCCTCACAGCTCACACGCCCACCCAGCTTTGTGTCGTCTGCAAACTTGGATATATTACATTTAATTCCCTCATCTATATCATTCATATATATTGTGAATAGCTGGGGTCCTAGCACTGATCTCTGCAGTACCCCACTAGTCATTGCCTGCCACTCGGAAAAAGACCCATTTATTCCTCCTCTTTGTTTCCTGTCTGCCAACCAGTTCTCTATCCATGTCAGTACCTTACCCCCAATCCCATGTGCTTTAATTTTGCACGTTAATCTCTTATGTGGGACCTTATCGAAAGCCTTCTGAAAGTCCAAATACACCACATCCATTGGTTCTCCCTTATCTATTCTACTAGTTACATCCTCAAAGAATTCCAGTAGATTTGTCAAGCATGATTTCCCTTTCATAAATCCATGGTGACTTTGTCCAATCCTGTCATTGTTTTCCAAGTGCTCTGCTATTATATCTTTTATAATGGACTCTTGCATTTTCCCCACTCCTGATGTCAGGCTAACTGGTCTACAATTCCCTGTTTTCTCTCTACCTCCTTCTTTAAATAATGGGGTTACATGAGCTACCCTCCAATCCATTGGAACTGTTCCAGAGTCTACAGAATTTTGAAAAATGACCAGCAATGCATCTACTATTTCTAGGGCCACTTCCTTAAGTACTCTGGGATGTAGATTGTCAGGCCCGGGGGATTTATCAGCCTTCAATCCCGTCAATTTCCCTAACACCATTTCCCTACTAATACTGATTTCATGCAGTTCCTCCTTCTCACTAGACCCTATGTTCCCCAACAGGGGAGGTGGTGGCATAGGCATAGTGGTATTGTCACTGAACTAGTAACCCAGAGACCCAGGGTATTGCTCTGGGGACATGGGTTCGAATCCCATCACAACAGAAGGTGGAATTGGAATTCAATTAATAAATCTGGAACTTAAAAAAAAGTTAGTCTAATGATGGCCATGAAACCATTGTCAATTGTTGTAAAAACCCATCTGGTTCACTAATGTCCTTTTAGGGAAGGAAATCTGCTGTCCTTACCTGGTCTGGCCTACATGTGACTCCAGACCCACAGCAATGTGGTTAACTCTTAAATGGCCGAGCAAGCCACTCAGTTGTATCTAACCGCTTTGAAGTCAATAAAAAGGAATGAAACCGGACTGACCACCCAGCATCGACCTAGGCACTGGAAATGACAACGGCAAACCCAGCCCTGTCGACCCTGCAAAGTCCTCCTTACTAACATCTGGGGCCTTGTGCCAAAGTTGGGAGAGCTGTCCCACAGACTGGTCAAGCAACTGCCTGACATAGTCATACTCACGGAATCATACCTTACAGACAATGTCCCAGACACTGCAGTCACCATCCCCGGGTATGTCCTGTCCCACCGGCAGGACAGACCCAGCAGAGGTGGCGGGACAGTGGTATACAGTCAGGAGTGAGTTGCCCTTGGAGTCCTCAACATCGACTCCGGACCCCATGAAGTCTCATGGCATCAGGTCAAACATGGGCAAGGAAACCTCCTGCTGATTACCACCTACCGCCCTCCCTCAGCTGATGGATCAGTTCTCCTCCATGTTGAACAGCACTTGGAGGAAGCACTGAGGGTGGTAACGGCACAGAATGTACTCTGGGTGGGGGACTTCAATGCCCATCACCAAGAGTGGCTCAGTAGCACCATACTGACCCAGCTAGCCGAGTCCTAAAGGACATAGCGGCTAGGCTGGGTCTGCGGTAGGTGGTGAGGGAAAAACATACTTGACCTCGTCCTCACCAATCTGCCTGCCACAGATGCATCTGTCCATGACAGTATTGGTAGGAGTGACCACCGCACAGTCCCTGTGTAGACGAAGACCCACCTTCACATTGAGGATACCCTCCATCGTGTTGTGTGGCACTATCACTGCGCTAAATGGGATAGATTTTGAACAGATCTAGCAATACAAAACTGGGCATCCATGAGGCGCTGTGGGCCATCAGCAGCAGCAGAATTGTACTCAACCACTATCTGTAACCTCATGGCCCGGCATATCCCCCACTCTACCATTACCATCAAGCCAGGAGACCAACCCTGGTTCAATGAAGAGTGAAGGAGGGCATGCCAGGAGCAGCACCAGGCATACCTCAAAATGAGGTGTCAACCTGGTGAAGCTACAACACAGGACTATCTGCGTGCCAAACTGTGTAAGCAGCATGCGATAGACAGAGCTAAGCGATCCCACAACCAATGGATCAGATCGAAGCTCTACAGTCCTGCCACATCCAGCTGTGAATGGTGGTGGACAATTAAACAACTAACTGGAGGAGGTGGCTCCACAAATATCCCCATCCTCAATGATGGGGGAGCCCAGCACATCAGTGCGACAGAGAAGGCAGAAGCATTTGCAACAATCTTCAGCCAGAAGTGCCAAGTTGATGATCCATCTCGGCCCCCTCCTGAAGTCCCCAGCATCACTGATGCCAGACTTCAGCAAATTCGATTCACTCCAAGTGATATCAAGAAACAACTGAAGGCACTGGATACCGCAAAGGTTATGGGCCCTGACAATATTCCGGCAATAGTACTGAAGACCTGTGCTCCAGAACTTGCCGTGCCCCTAGCCAAGCTGTTCCAGTACAGCTACAACACAGGCACCTACCCAGCAATGTGGAAAATTGCTCAGGTATGTCCTGTACACAAAAAGCAGGACAAGTCCAACCCGGACAATTACCGCCCCATCAGCCTACTCTCAATCATCAGTAAAGTGATGGAAGGTGTCATCAACAATGCCGTCAAGCGGCACTTGCTTAGCAATAACCTGCTCAGTGACGCTCAGTTTGGATTCCGCCAGGGCCACTCAGCTCCTGACCTCATTACAGCCTTGGTTCAAACATGGACAAAAGAGCTGAACTCAAGAGTTGAGGTGAGAGTGACTGCCCTTGATATCAAGGCAGCATTTGACCGAGTATGGCATCAAGGAGCCCTAGCAAAATGGCATTTTAATTTGAGTTTTTGGTTTATTTATTCGATTTGTATAAAGTTATTTTAAAAATGTATGAAAAGAGGGCCTGAGGAATAAAGACCCCCTCGAAATAAAATACATAAAAGGGGCCTGGGGTATAAAGGCCACCTTCAAAAATAAATAAGTAAATAAATAAATAAAAACGGGGTTAGATACAGAGTAAAGCTCCCTCCATACTGTCCCATCAAAAAAAAAAAGAGAAATAAAAGAGCCCTAGCAAAACTGAGGTCAATGGGAAACAGGGGGAAAACTCTCTGCTGGTTGGAGTCATACCTAACACAAAGGAAGATGGTTGTGGTTGTTGGAAGTCAATCATCTGAGCTCCAGGACATCACTGCAGGAGTTCCTCAGGGTAGTGTCCTTGGCCCAACCATCTTCAGCTGCTTCATCAATGACCTTCCTTCAATCATAAGGTGAGAAGTGGGGAAGTGGGGACTGCACAATGTTCAGCACCATTCGCAACTCCTCAGATACTGAAGCAGTCCCTGTAGAAATGCAGCAAGACCTGGACAATATCCAGGCTTGGGCTGATAAGTGGCAAGTAACATTCGCGCCACACAAGTGCCAGGCAATGACCATCTCCAACGAGAGAGAATCTAACCATCTCTCCTTTTCAATGGCATTACCATATAAATACCGTGGCTACAAGAGCAGGTCAGAGGCTAGGAATCTTGCAGCGAGTAAATCATCTCCTGACTCCCCAAAGCCTGTCCACCATCTACAAGGTTGCGGCCTTGTGCAAGGGGGCGGCACAGTGGCGCAGTGGTTAGCACCGCAGCCTCACAGCTCCAGCGACCCGGGTTCAATTCTGGGTACTGCTGTGTGGAGTTTGCAAGTTCTCCCTGTGTCTGCGTAGGTTTCCTCCAGGTGCTCCGGTTTCCTCCCACATGCCAAAGACTTGCTGGTTGATAGGTTAATTGGCCATTATAAATTGCCCCTAGTATAGGTAGATGGTAGGGAAATATAGGGACAGGTGGGGATGTGGTAGGAATATGAAATTAGTGTAGGATTAGTATAAATGGGTGGTTGATGGTCGGCACAGACTCGGTGGGCCGAAGGGCCTGTTTCAGTGCTGTATCTCTAAAACTAAAGTCAGGAGTGTGATGGAATATTCTCCACTTGCCTGGATGGGTGCAGCTCCAACAACACTCAAGAAGCTTGACACAATCCAGGACAAAGCAGCCCGCTTGATTGGCACCCCATCCACAAACATTCACTCCCTCCACCACTGACGCACAGTGGCAGCAGTGTGTACCATCTACAAGATGCATTGCAGCAACTCACCAAGGCTCTTTAGACAGCATCTTCCAAACCTGCGACCTCTACCAACTAGAAGGACAAGGGCAGCAAATGCATGGGAACACCACCACCTGCAAGTTCCCCTCCAAGTCGCACACCATCCTGACTTGGAACTATATTGCCGTTCCTTCACTGTCGCTGGGTCAAAATCCTGGAACTCCCTTCCTAATAGCACTGTGGGCCTACCTACCCCACACGGACTGCAGTGGTTCAAGAAGGCAGCTCACCACCACCTTCTCAAGGGCAATTAGGGATGGGCAATAATTGCTGGCCTGGCCAGCGATGCCTACATCCCATGAATGAATTTAAAAAAAATTCTGGGAGGTAATTTGTGTCCCCCTTTGTGTAGACAGAACCAATGTTTGTATTTAATTGGTCTGCCATTTCTGTAAGGGACCCACATTTGTCTTCACTAATCTTTTTCTCTTCACATATCTATAGAAGCTTTTACAGTCAGTTTTTATTTTCTTTGCAAGCTTACTCTCATACTCTACTTTCCCCTTCTTAATCAATCCCTTTGTCCTCCTTTGCTGAATTCTAAACTGCTCCCAATCCTCAAGTTTTCTGCTTATTCTGGCCATTTTATATTTCTCCACCTTGGATCTAATACTATCTCTAATTTCTTTTGTAAGCCACGGTTGAGCCACACTTCCCGTTTTATTTTTGTGCCAGGCAGGAATGAAAAATTGTTGTCATTCATCCATGCGCTCTTTAAATGCTAGGTATGACTCCAGCCAGCGGAGGGTTTTCCCCTGATTCCCATTGACTCCAGTTTCACTGGGGTTCCTTGATGTCAAGGGCAGTCACTCTCACCTCACCTCTGGAGTTCAGCTCTTTTGTCCATGTTTGAACCAAGGCTGTAATGAGGTCAGGAGCTGAGTGGCCCTGGCGGAACCCAAACTGAGCATCACGGAGCAGGTTATTGCTAAGCAAGTGCCGCTTGATAGCACTGTCGATGACACCTTCCATCACTTTACTGATGATAGAGAGTATACTGAGGGGGCGGTAATTGTCCGGGTTGGACTTGTCCTTCTTTTTGTGTACAGGACATACCTGGGCAATTTTCCACATTGATGGGAGGATGCCACTGTTGTAGCTGTACTGGAACAGCTTGGCTAGTTAGGTTTTAAGGAACATCTTAAAGAAGAGAGAGGTAGAGAGGCAGAGAAGTGTAAAGGAGGAAATTCCAGATCAGATGAAGAATTTAGGAGTTATTTCTTTACACAGACAGTGATGATCATGTGGAACTCACTGCCACATGGACTGGTTTAAGCAGAAAGCACACAGTATTTAGGGGGAGTCTTGAAGTATACACAAATAGAAAGGAACAGAGGATACAGGGGCAGGGTGAGAAGAAGTAATTAGAATGGGGGGAGCCTCATGTGGAGTACAAAGCCCACTATAGCCCAAAATGGTCTGTTTCTGTCTGTAGATTCTGTGCAACTATTCCCTGGCTGAGAGAATCAACCTAGTAATGATTCTGCCTTGTAACCTGCTGCTGGAACAGTCAAGAGAACCTCAGAGTGGATCAACTGTTCTGATTTGCAAATGATTTGTAATTTTATCAAGAAAATCTATCTAATCTCCCCTCTCTCTCTCTCTGTTCCCCCTTGCCCACCCGACTCCTGGCCTCTCTCCTGTGCCCCTCACACTGTTTCTCATATTACAGGAGACAGCATTGAAGAGAAATACAAGAGAACAGTTCATCAAGTGGAATCACTCAAAGATCAGTTGGGTAAGTTGGAATATTCTATATCCAGTATTTGAAATAAACTTTTGTCCCAAGTTTCTATTTGTTGAGCTGAAGGGGTGATGGGGCTGAATGGACTAGAATAAAAACTTGCAATTCCACATAACTCCTGCTGTTGGTGCCACTGATAATTGTGTGACTTTCAGTAGTTCACTGTCGCCATCAGCGGCCATACTCTGGTAGTGCAGCTTTGCAAAGTCTAGATTAAGAACAGGGACATGATCATCTTGATAGCATCTGCAAACTCTTCTAATGCAGTTATAAAGAGAAGAATTCTGCCTACATACCATCTATGATTTGTCACTCTGACACTTTAAAACAATCCAGTGGGTTTGATGGAACAGTGTAGAGGGAACTTTACTCTGTATCTAATCCCGTTTTTTTCCTGTTTTTTTTTACACCCTCAACCCCAGGTCACCGATGTAAAGGGGGAGAACTCTCGCATAGAGAGACCTCCACCGGGGGTATCTAACCCTGTTTTTTTTTCTTCTTTATTTTTTCCCTGCGAGTGTTTGATGTGGACAGTGCAGAGGGAGCTTTACTCTGTATCTAACCCCCGTGCTGTACCTGTCTTGGGAGTGTTTGATGGGACAGTGTAGAGGGAGCTTTACTCTGTATCTAACCCCGTTTTTTTTTTTTTATTTATTTATTTATTTTTTTGTATCTAACCCCGTGCACTACCTGTCCTGGGAGTGTTTGATGGGGACAGTGTAGAGGGAGCTTTACTCTGTATCTAACCCCCGTGCTGTACCTTGTCCTGGGAGTGTTTGATGGGGACAGTGTAGAGGGAGCTTTACTCTGTATCTAACCCCCGTGCTGTACCTTGTCCTGGGAGTGTTTGATGGGGACAGTGTAGAGGGAGCTTTACTCTGTATCTAACCCCGTTTTTTTTTTCAGAGTGAACTTGGTTTTATGAATGGGAAAGGATTTTTCGACACATTTATTCCTGGAAGATTTAACAATCAGACAACCAGGAGATGTCTCTTCACAGTTTTTTTTTTTTATTTTTTTATTTTTTTATTTTTTTGTATCTAACCCCGTGCTGTACCTGTCCTGGGAGTGTTTGATGTGGACAGTGCAGAGGGAGCTTTACTCTGTATCTAACCCCCGTGCTATACCTGTCTTGGGAGTGTTTGATGGGACAGTGTAGAGGGAGCTTTACTCTGTATCTAACCCCCCCGTGCTGTACCTGTCCTGGGAGTGTTTGATGTGGACAGTGTAGAGGGAGCTTTACTCTGTATCTAACCCCCGTATTGTACCTGTCCTGGGAGTGTTTGATGGGGACAGTGTAGAGGGAGCTTTACTCTGTATCTAACCCCGTGCTGTACCTGTCTTGGGAGTGTTTGATGGGACAGTGTAGAGGGAGCTTTACTCTGTATCTAACCCCCCCGTGCTGTACCTGTCCTGGGAGTGTTTGATGTGGACAGTGTAGAGGGAGCTTTACTCTGTATCTAACCCCCGTATTGTACCTGTCCTGGGAGTGTTTGATGGGGACAGTGTAGAGGGAGCTTTACTCTGTATCTAACCCCGTGCTGTACCTGTCCTGGAAGTGTTTGATGTGGACAGTGTAGAGGGAGCTTTACTCTGTATCTAACCCCCGTGCTGTACCTGCGCTGGAATGCTGACACTAGATATTGAAAGTGACAAAAGTTCTATTTTCCAGTATTAGTATCTTTTGCTTGATGATTATAAAATGACAGTTGGATTAAAGGTTCTGTATGAATTTTTATCCCTTAAATACTAGTTCTGCGGAGGGATATCGCTAGACAGGCCTTGTTGGTTAAAGAGGAGTGGAAGGCAAGGCTGCAAGTTCTCAAGAATGATTTGAATGAGGAACAAGATGTTAAGAAGGCGATACACTCAGGTAAGCAGATGTAGATGGGGCAAATTTAGGCTCAGACCTTTAAGCAGAGTGGGGGAGGGGCACCTCTGATGGCATATTGAGGAAACGTTCACACAAAGCACAACCATTGGGGTCTGACTCCGGTCTGCCTTGAGTTAGAGGATCTCAGCTGGAGCAGAGGGGGAGCAACGTGGCCTCTGCACCCTGAGTTAAAGAGAGGGTTCCCTGGGTTGGAGGGGATATTTCGTGTTAGAGAGAGGGTTCCCTGAGATACAGGGCGATCCCCGGGTGAGAGAGGAGATGCCCCAGGTTAGGAAGGGTGTTTTCCAGGTTAGAGGGGCTTCCCCATTGAAGTTCAATGGTTCCTGTTGTGTGGTTGTCAAATGAAGACATGATCAGGCACATCAGAACTGAATAGCCCAGCAACATGTTGAGTCTGGGCTCACATATGAAGAATGGCTTCTTGGCTGAGACAACAGAAGTCACTTGAACCCCAGCACAAGATGTCACCTCTGGGGAAGGTGGTGGGAACAAGAATTTCAGGTGATTAATTATTTTATTAATTGAAATTGGATCAATTATTGAACTAACACATCCAATGAATCATTTATACATTTGGTAGGGAGAGGGAATTTACTGCTGTAAATCAGGATATCAAACCTCTCTCATATTCCAGTTGATTTCAGGGTTAGGAATCAGCCCTGGTCCATCATCAGGTCCCTCTGATTGTTTTTAAAATGCTTTTAGTTGCTGCATTAGATCATGTGTTTCATTAGTTTAGGACAAGGTTTGGATGGCAAGAAGCAGCAGAGAGCAGAGCAGGAGGTCCTGGTCTCTTCCAAGCAGTGGGAGAGAGGGTTAGCTGCAGGTGGGATAGCCTAACCCTCGCCTTTGCCCCCTCCCACTCCCCTCCTGCCTCACCTACCCCTTCCTTCCCCACTCTGCCTGCTCCCTCCGACTGCTCTGCCCTCTTACCCTCCCAATATCCAGGTTTGTCCTCCATGCTATTTTAATATAGCTACTAACAATTTCAGATTATGAGCTGCACTAGAATATCACACTAGAGGAATTTCTGCACTTGGAGATCATTGAGATAAACTCAGGGACCGGCCAAGATTGGAACTGATGTGACCTCCACGGTGGGGGGAGCAGAAATGTGGCAAATTTGAAATAAAAGCAATAAACAATCCCCGCTCTGTGTAACCACCCTCATTTTCTCTGAACCTCAGATATGACCCGTCAGTACAAGACGATGCGGTCAGACATGGACCTCCGAGTCCATCAGCTGGAGATTGAGGTCAGTCGCCTGCAGCAGCAACTCAGTAAGTGCCAGTGAAAATCACACCAACTGTAAAATACTGCAGATGAGCGTAAGCTCTGAGAGTGCACGTGAGTGGGTGACTGCAGTATGTGCATGTAAGTGTAGTATGTATGAGTATATTGTTTGAGTGTGGTAAATGAATGAGTGAGCACAGTGCCTGTGTATGTGACTGACTAGTGTGTGTTGGTTTGACTAACTATAGTGTAGTGTGTGTGAGTAATTGAGTATATGCCAGAGAGTGAACGACTGAATGTGTGCAGTATAAACTGATTACACGCATACCCAAATTTCACTTGATCATTTTGACACAAAGACCTGCAATAAACTTGCATCTTATGCTGAGATTGCAATGGAACTATGCTGGGATTGATGTGGAGCTGTGCTGGGATTGATGTGGCGTTGTGTGGGATTGTGCTGGAGCTGTGTGGGATTGTGCTGGAGCTGTGCTGGGATTGTTGTGGAGCTGTGTGGGATTGTGCTGGGGCTGTGCTGGGATTGCTGTGGGATTGTGCCAGAGCTGTGCTGGGATTGCTGTGGGTTTGTGCCAGAGCTGTACTGGAATTATGTTGGAGCTGTGCTGGGATTTCTGTGCTAGGATTGCTGTGGAGCTGTGCTGGGATTGATGTGGGCTTGTGCTGGAGCTGTGCTGGGATTGCTGTGGGATTGTGCCAGAGCTGTGCTGGGATTGCTGTGGGCTTGTGTTGGAGCTGTGCTGGGATTGCTGTGGGATTGTGCCAGAGCTGAGCTGGGATTGCTGTGGAATTGTGTTGGAGCTGTGCTGGGATTGCTGTGGAGCTGTGCTGGGATTTCTGTGCTGGGTTGCTATGGGACTGTGGGATCTTGGTGGATATTGCAGTGCTGGTTGTGCAATGGGGTTTTTCTGGCATTTGGTCTAGTTAGGAAGTGGGTTGGGGGTGGGGATTGGTGAGGGTCATATGTAGGAACTAATTCTGTGATGTAATTTCCTGTCAGCATCATGTCAGCAACAGTTAGTGAGGACTCAGGAAGAGAAACTGCAGATCATCAAGGAAAAGGATTCCATCATAGAAGAGCTCCAGAGCAAGATAAACAACATGGAGACTGAGTATGAGGCCATCCTCCATGTAGGTATCACTGTCAGGCCTGTAGGAAGTGAGAGACACATGCGTGTTATAGGGACCCCATATCTGAGTTAGGGTTAAGATGCATTGTTAAGGTGTCAGCCTTGGCTCAGTGAGTCAGAAGGTTGAGGGTTCAAGACCCACTCCAGAGATTTCAGCACATCATCCAGGCCGACCCTCCAGTGCACCACTGAGGGAGTGCTGCAATGTTGGAGGTGCCATCTTTTGGATGAGATGTTAAACTGTCTGTCCTCTCAACTCGACATAAAAAAAATCCCTTGACACCATTAAAAAAAATGGGATTTCTCCCCAGTATCCTGGCCAATATTTATCCCTCAATCAACATCACTGAAACAGATTATCTGACCATGTATCTCATTGCTGTTTGTGGGATTTTGCTGTGTGCAAGTTGGCTGCCTTGGTTCCTGTATAGCAGATAACTGCTGTAAAGTGCTTTGGGACACCATGAGGTTCTGAAAGGTGCTATAGAAATGCAAGTATTTCATTCTGTTGCCTTTTGTCTCTGTGACTGAGCTCTAAACACACACAAGAGTGAGGTTTTGGAGTTCACTGTGTGAGGCAGAGGGGCAACTTCTAAAATAGCATTTACAGGACAAAAACAGTCCATTCAGCCCAACTGATCTATGCTGGTGTTTATGGTTCACATGAGGAGACTCCTCCCATTCCTACTTCATCTCACCCTATCAGCATATTCCTTTCTCAATCGCGTATTTATCCAGCTTTCCCTTAAATGTATCGATACTATTCACCTCAACCACTCCCTGTGGTAAAGAAGTTTCTCCTGAATTTCCTATTGGATTTATTAGTGACTGTCTTATATTTATGGACCCCTAGTTCTGGTTTCCCCCGCAAGTGGTAACATCATTTCTACATCTACCCTATTGACCTCTTTCATTATCTAAAAATCTCTATCTTGAAAATGGTCTCCAGTGTAAGAAACTGAATATAAGAGGGCAGCCTGTAAGCCTGGCAGCTGTTCTATGGGGTACTGTCCCTCTCACACTCCTCCTGAGCCCCAATTCCCATCCTACAGACTCTTTCTCTTCCCTGCATCCTCATTATGCTGCATTGAAGACACATCGCACCTACTTTACAATCTCTCAGCACACAAGGAGGCCATTTGGCTCGTCATGTCTGTGCAGCACTTTGAAAGAGCTATTAGTTAATTAGATAATTAGCCCCACTTGCCCATTCTTTCGCTATTGCCCTGCAATGTTTCCTTTTCAAGTTTATTGTATTAGGGATGTGGGCGTCACTGGCAAAACCAGCATTTACTGCCCATCCCTCATTGCACCTGAGAAGGTGGTGGTGAGTATTTATCCAATTCCCTTTTGGAAGTTACTATTGAATATTTTTCCACTGTTCTTTCAGGCAGCGCATTCCAGATCACAACAACTCAGTGTGTAAATAATTATCCTGCAGTACACATCCAGTTGTCTTATGACATTTACCCTAGCTCATTCTTTCCACTGTGGAACTCTTCAGCTTCCTCAGAATCCTCCCCCCTCCTCACAATCTGTAAACTTAGAAAAACCCAACTCAAAAACTTGCTGATTAACTTGTATCTTCTTTTGCCCGGGGTGCTGTGAGGCCAGGGTTTTGTGAAGAGTGAGATGCACTGACCTCTCTCCTCCTCCCCCCGGTACAGGACAGCCTGGACCTGCTGCTGAACAAACTGGAAATGGCCAGACGTCAGTGGGAGAAGACAGCAACGCGTTTCCATTCAGAACAGAAGCAGAAACTGCTGGAATTTGGGCTCAACCCACTGGAGATTTAAGCTTTGGGGAGGCGGTGGACACTTGGCTAAAGGCACCCTGGGGTGCCTCTGACTCCGAAAAAACGTCTCCATTTCCACAGGCTCCTGTTGGACCCAACTCTCAGAATCTAAAGTGGCTCTGTTTAATGAGACACTCACTCCTGGATTTGGACGAATTAGAATTAGAATTAGAACATTACAGCGCAGTACAGATCCTTCGGCCCTCGATGTTGCGCCGACCTGTGAAACCATCTGACCTACGCTATTCCATTTTCATCCATATGTCTATCCAAAGTATTCTAATAACTCAAATTTTATTTAAAAAATGTTTTTTGTTTACTTCAAATTGGATATATAATCGAGTTGGAAGCCAATTTTCTGACTAAAGAAGGAACCTGTGCAAAAATCATCCCATCTAAATCCTGGTGTAATCCTCACATCCTAGTGTAAAATAAAAGTTCAGAAATATTTTCAATCTCAATAGCCATCTTTTCCCTCCTGATCTGTAACTTAGAATATAATTTTTAATTAACCAACAGCATAAAATACGACAAAATGCATCCACGTTTCTGGAAGTGATTTGTAATCTGATTTGTTCAAGTGTACCTGAAACACACACAATACACTGAAGTTGGGAATATCCCATGGTAACAGGAAAGCATCAGGGGAAGGCAGTAGTGCAGTGGTAATGTTACTGGACTAGTAATTCAGAGCCCTGGCTAATACTCTAGGGGTATGAGTTTGAATCCCACCATGACAGATGATGAAATTTAAATTCAATTAATAAATCTGGAATTAAAAAGCTAGTCTAATGATGGCCATGAAACCATTGTCGATTGTTGTAAAAACCCATCTGGTTCATTAATGTCTTCTAGGGAAGGAAATCTGCTGTCCTTACCTGGTCTGGCCTACATGTGACTCCAGACCCACAGCAATATGGTCAACTCTTAAATGGCCTTGCAAGCCACTCAGTTCAAGGGCAATTAGGGATGGGTAATAAATGCTGGCCTAGCCAGGGATCCCATATCCCATAAACTAATAAAAAACAGGCTGGCCCCCGACTCCATTTTATGAGGCTTCTTGCCTCCCAGTCCGTCTCCAGCCCTATGTTTCTATCTTGTCTGTGTGTATCTGTCTTTCTGTACCCCTCTGTATTTGTCTGCGTGTGTATCTCTCTCTGTACCTGTCCCTATGCAGTTGTCTATGTCTGTCTGGACTTGTGTGTTACTGGTCACATCAAAGCAGCTTTATTACAATAAACCCCAAATAAAATCCATTCCAGTAATAGTTGGCACTGCCTGAATAATCACGGAGTAAACACTTTGCAGTTTGATGTTGGGGGCATGGCTCGCATTCCGAAATCCTCCAGGCCCATGATTGAACAACTCGCCAGTACTCAGGTCGCACTTGCTAAGCTACTGGAGGGAAAGAAGGGCCCATGAAATTGTCCCCAGCAGAAGTCAGTGCTTGCAGGACAGGAGGGGAGAGACAGGGAAACTCTAACGCATTAGGTCACCCAATCCATCCTTCAGATGGGAAGTTAAACCAAGGCCCCATTTGCGCTCTCAGATTGGTGTACAGGATCTCATGGTACAATTTCAAAGAAACACAGGAGAGTTCGCCCTCTGTCCTGCTCAATATTTAGCAACCAACCAATAGCAGTTAAAAATAGATTATCTGGTCATTGCTGTTTGTGGGAGTTTGCTGTGACTACACTTCAAAAGTATTTCATTGGCAGGAAAGCATTTTGGGATGTCCTGAGGTCGTGAAAATGCACCATATAAATGCAAGACTTTTTAAAAAATTGATAGATATTGAAGGGTGTGGATGAAGATAGAGACACAGAATTCCAATACAGAACTTGCTGAAAATGTGAGTTCAGATAGATAAATCCATAAAACAGGCTGACAAAGAATTGGACAATTATTTGAAAAGGAAAGTAGCCCCATTATCTCTCAGCCTGTTCTGCCATTCAATGGCTGATCCTCAATCCTAACTCCCTCCACCCGCCTTGGCTCCATATCCCTTAATACCCTTGACCAGCGAAAATCTATTGATCTCAAATTTAAAGTTATTAATTGAACTGACATCTATTGCTTTTTGTGGGAAAGAGTTCTACACTTCTACCAGCCTTTGTGTGCTTCAATAACTGCAGAGATTAGTGGAGTCTATCACTGGAAGATTGTGTTTTACCAAGTCACTTGCCTAACCAGTAACATCACTGGAGTTGGGCATAGTTAGAGGACTGCACATCCTTAATAAACCACCGAGACTACAGAGAGATTGGTGAATGTTTAACAGGTTCTAGACACAGGCAGATTTGTACCATGTTTCATTATGTTTTATTTATTTTTTACACACCCAGTGGAGAGTTCCTGAACTGATAGTAATCCCAGTGATTAACCAGCAAAGTTTACTCAAATATTATTGATATATCACACTTTGTCTAATAAACCACCGTGTTTGAATTGGAGAGAACACAGCCCATTAGTCCCTGGAGGAGGGAACAGCATGCTAAAGGGGATGGCAGAGAAGGAGCAGAAATCTGTTACCAACAGTATTCTGGAGTATATGTTCAATCTCTCTCTCTCTCTGGCTGTTGGGCTGGAGATTTTCACAGCTCCCTCTCCGTCCCCTTAAATTACTGAAAATTCTGAGAAATTGATGGGATTCTCATTTCAAACAACTGAAACATTCAATCTCCCCCTGACAGGTGAGGAGAATCAATCAAGATCTTCTGGCCCTGAACCAGGAGCCACACAGGTGACCTCACCCTGTTTGAGAGACTTGTGCCTGTGTGCCAGCGCTCTCCGTTCTGTAGCCTAATCCCCAAACCCTAGTTTCCTGCCCCCACAGTTCCAGAAGATTTTGAACATATTAGCATTGAAAGTGAGGAAGTATTAGATGTTTTAGCGGGCTTAAAAGTGGATAAATCCCCAGGCCCAGATGAGATGTATCCCAGGCTGTTATAAGAGGCAAGGGAGGAGATAGCAGGGGCTCTCACACAAATTTTCAAATCCTCTCTGGCCACCGGAGAGGTACCAGAGGACTGGAGGACAGCGAATGTGGTACCATTATTCAAGAAGGGTAGCAGGGATAAACCAGGTAATTGCTGGCCGGTGAATCTAACATCAGTGGTTGGGAAACTATTGGAAAAATTCTGAGGGACAGGATTAATCTCCAATTGGAGAGGCAGGAATTAATCAGGGATAGTCAGCATGGCTTTGTCAGGAGGAGATCGTGTCTACATAACTTGATTGAATTTTTCGAGGAGGTGACTAGATGTGTAGATGAGGGTAAAGCAGTTGATGTAGTCTACGTGGACTTCAGTAAGGCTTTTGATAAGGTCTTGCATGGGAGATTGGTTAAGAAGGTAAGAGCCCATGGGATCCAGGGCAATTTGGCAAATTGGATCCAAAATCGGCTTAGTGGCAGGAGGCAGAGGGTGATGGTCGAGGGTTGTTTTTGCGAGTGGAAGCCCGTGACCAGTGGTGTACCACAGGGATTGGTGCTGGGACCCTTGCTGTTTGTAGTGTACATTAATGATTTAGATGTGAATACAGGAGGTATGATCAGTAAGTTCGCAGATGACACGAGAATTGGTGGTGTCGTAAATAGTGGAGGAGGAAAGCCTTAGATTACAGGACGATATAGATGGGCTGGTAATTGGGTGGAGCAGTGGCAAATGGAATTTAATCCTGAGAAGTGTGAGGTGATGCATTTTGGGAGGACTAACAAGGCAAGGGAATATACAATGAATGATAGGACCCTAGGAAGGCCAGAAGGTCAGAGGGACCTTGGTGTACTTGTCCATAGATCATTGAAGGAGGGTAGATAAGGTGGTTAGGAAGGCATATGGGATACTTGCCTTTATTAGCCGAGGCATAGAATATAAGAGCAGGGAGGTTATGATGGAACTGTATAAAACGCTAGTTAGGCCACAGCTGGAGTACTGTGTACAGTTCTGGGCACCACACTATAGGAAGGATGTGATTGCACTGGAGAGGGTGCAGAGGAGATTCAGCAGGATGTTGCCTGGGCTGGAGCATTTCAGCTATGAAGAGAGACTGGATAGACTAGGGTTGTTTTCCTTGGAGCAGAGAAGGCTGAGGGGGGACCTGATTGAGGTATACAAAATTATGAGGGGCATTGAGAGGGTAGATAGGAAGAAACTTTCTCCCTTAGTGGAGGGGTCAATAATGAGGGGGCATAGATTTAAGATAAGGGGCAGGAGGTTTAGAGGAAAAATGCTTTCACCCAGAGGGTGGTCGGAATCTGGAATGCACTGCCTGAAGAGGTGGCAGAGGCAGGAACCCTCACAACATTTAAGAACTATTTAGATGAGCACGTGAAACGTTATAGCATACAAGGCTACCGCCCAAGTGCTGGAAAATGGGATTAGAGTAGTTAGGTGCTTGATGGCCGGCACAGACATGATGGGCCGAAGGGCCTGTTTCTGTGCTGTATAACTCGATGACTCTATCTGTGTGTCTTTTTAAACTCGTATTTCAAGTCATCTGCTGCACAGTCACTCATTGCAACTCTAAGTTGCTGTGTACTGTGTTCAAAGATCAGGTAAAGAATATTCTGCGATTTAAACAGGGCTCACAGTCGGGGTCCAATGGTGCAGTATCCAGACTGATCCTTCTCCTCCTCTTGACTCCCACTTCTGGGAATGAAATGCAGGTAGGTGTACTGGCAACTCTGAGGCCCATCCCTCAAGCTAGACATCTGATAAACAGCAGTGAAGAACATCAGTGATTGACAGCTCTTCCCATCTCCGAGAACTAACGCAGCACCCAGCGTTAATTTAAACACCCAGCACAGACTTAAATATCCAGTTTTGACTTATAAACACCCAGTTTTGACTTATAAACATCCCGCGCTGAGTTATAAACACCCAGTGCTGAGTTATAAACACCCAGCGCCGATTTATAAACACCCAGTGCCGATTTATAAACACCAAGTGCTGATTTATAAACACCCAGCGCCGATTTATAAACACCCAGTGCCGATTTATAAACACCCAGTGCTGATTTATAAACACCCCGCGCTGATTTATAAACACCCAGTGCTGCTTTATAAACACATAGTGCTAATTTATAAACACCCAGTGATGATTTAAACACCCAGCGCTGATTTATAAACACTCAGTGCAGATTTATAAATACTTAGTCCTGGTTTATAAACACCCAGTGATGATTTAAACACCCAGCGCTGATTTATAAACACTCAGTGCAGATTTATAAATACTTAGTCCTGGTTTATAAACACCCAGTGCTGATTTAACCACCCAGCGCTGATTTAAACACCCAGCATTGATTTATAAACGCCCAACACTGATTTAAAAACCCAGCATTGATTTATAAATGCCCAAACTGATTTAAACACCTAGCATTGATTTATAAACACCCAGTGCTGATTTAAACACCCAGCACTGATCTTTAAATGCTCAACACTGATTTAAACACCCAGAGTTGATTTATAAACACCCAGCGCTGATTTAAACAGTCAGCAAAGATTTATAAACACCCAGTGCTGGTTGAAACACCCACTGTTGATTTATAAACACCCAGCACTGATTTAAACACCCAGCATTGATTTATAAACGCCCAACACTGATTTAAAAACCCAGCATTGATTTATAAATGCCCAAAACTGATTTAAACACCTAGCATTGATTTATAAACACCCAGTGCTGATTTAAACACCCAGCACTGATCTTTAAATGCTCAACACTGATTTAAACACCCAGAGTTGATTTATAAACACCCAGTGCTGATTTAAACACCCAGCACTGATCTTTAAATGCTCAACACTGATTTAAACACCCAGAGTTGATTTATAAACACCCAGCGCTGATTTAAACAGTCAGCAAAGATTTATAAACACCCAGTGCTGGTTGAAACACCCACTGTTGATTTATAAACACCCAGCACTGATTTAAAAACCCAGTATTGACCTATAAACACCCAGCACTGATTTAAAAACCCAGTATTGACTTATAAACACCCAGCACTGATTTAAACACTCAGCAATGATTTATAAACACCCAGCACTGATTTAAACACCCAGTATTGACTTATAAATGCCTAGCGCTGATTTAAACAACCAGTATTGACTTATAAACACCCAGCGCTGATTTAAACACTCAGCAATGATTTATAAACACCCAGCACTGATTTAAACACCCAGTGTTGATTTATAAACACCCAGCATTGATTTAAACACCCAGTGAACAAAGAACAGTACAGCACAGGAACAGGCCATTCGGCTCTCCAAGCCTGCGCTGATCTTGATGCCTGCCTAAACTAAAACCTTCTGCACTTCCGGGGTCCGTATCCCTCTATTCCCATCCTATTCATGTATTTGTCAAGATGCCTCTTAAACGTCTCTATGGTACCTGCTTCCACCATCCCCCCCGGCAACAAGTTCCAGGCATTCACCACCCTCTGTGTAAAGAACTTGCCTCGCACATCCCCTCTAAACTTTGCCCCTCTCACCTTAAACCTATGTCCCCTAGTAAATGACTCTTCCACCCTGGGAAAAAGCTTCTGACTATCCAC
Organism: Heterodontus francisci; assembly: GCF_036365525.1. Lineage (NCBI taxonomy): Eukaryota > Metazoa > Chordata > Chondrichthyes > Heterodontiformes > Heterodontidae > Heterodontus > Heterodontus francisci. The sequence continues at coordinate 80,580,002 of NC_090392.1, read as the reverse complement.
TCTTTCCATGCCACTTATAACTTTGTAAACCTCTATCATGTCGCCCCTCCACCTCTGTCGTTGCAGTGAAAACACTCTGAGTTTATCCAACCTCTCCTCATAGCTAATGCCCTCCAGACTAGGCAACATCCTGGTAAACCTCTTCTGTACCCTCTTCAAAGCCTCCACGTCCTTCTGGTAGTGTGGCGACCAGAATTGCACGCAATATTGCACGCCTAACTAAAGTTCTGTACAGCTGCAGCCTAACTTGCCTATTTTTATACTCTATGCCCCGACTGATGAAGGCAAGCATGCCGTATGCCTTCTTGACTACCTTATCCACGTGCGTTGCCACTTTCAGTGACCTGTGGACCTGTACGCCCAGATCTCTTTGCCTGTCAATACTCCTAAGGGTCCTGCCATTTACTGTATACTTCCCACCTGCATTAGACCTTCCAAAATGCATTACCTCACATTTGTCCGAATTAAACTCCATCTGCCATTTCTCCGCCCAAGTCTCCAACCGATCTATATCCTGCTGTATCCTCTGACAATCCTCATCACTGTCCGCAACTCCACCAACCTTTGTGTCGTCCGCAAACTTACTAATCAGACCAGCTACATTTTCCTCCAAATCATTTATATATACTACAAAGAGCAAAGGTCCCAGCACTGATCCCTGCGAAACACCACTAGTCACATCCCTCCATTCAGAAAAACACCCTTCCACTGCTACCCTCTGTCTTCTATGACCGAACCAGTTCTGTATCCATCTTGACAGCTCCCCTCTGATCCCATGTGACTTCACCTTTTGTATCAGTCTGCCATGAGGGACCTTCTCAAAGGCTTTACTGAAGTCCATATAGATAACATCCACTGCCCTTCCTTCATCAATCATCTTTGTCACTTCCTCACAAAACTCAATCAAATTAGTGAGACACGACCTCCCCTTCACACAACCATGCTGCCTCTCGCTAATAAGTCCATTTGTTTCCAAATGGGAGTAAATCCTGTCCCGAAGAATCCTCTCTAATAATTTCCCTACCACTGATGCAAGGCTCACCGGCCTATAATTTCCTGGATTATCCTTGCTACCCTTCTTAAACAAAGGAACATTGGCTATTCTCCAGTCCTCTGGGACCTCACCTGTAGCCAATGAGGATGCAAAGATTTCTGTCAAGGCCCCAGCAATTTCATCCCTTGCCTCCCTCAGTATTCTGGGGTAGATCCCATCAGGCCCTGGGGACTTATCTACCTTAATGCTTTGCAAGACACCCAACACCTCCTCCTTTTTGATAATGAGATGACTGAGACTATCTACACTCCCTTCCCTATGCTCATCATCCACCAAGTCCTTCTCCTTGGTGAATACTGATGCAAAGTACTCATTTAGTACTTCGCCCCATTTCCTCTGGCTCCACACATAGGTTCCCTTCTCTGTCCTTGAGTGGGCCAACCCTTTCCCTGGTTACCCTCTTGCTCTTTATATATGTATAAAAAGCCTTGGGATTCTCCTTAATCCTGTTTGCCAATGACTTTTCATGACCCCTTTTAGCCCTCCTGACTCCTTTGCTTAAGTTCCTTCCTACTTTATATTCCTCATGGGCTTCATCTGTTCCCAGCCTTCCAGCCCTTACTAATGCTTCCTTTTTCTTTTTGACTAGGCTCACAATATCCCACGTTATCCAAGGTTCCCGAAACTTGCCAAACTTATCCTTCTTCCTCATAGGAACATGCTGGTCCTGGATTCTAATCAACTGATGTTTGAAGGACTCCTACATGTCAGATGTTGATTTACCCTCAAACAGCCGCCCCCAATCTAAATTCTTCAGTTCCTGCCTAATATTGTTATAATTAGCCTTCCCCCAATTTAGCACCTTCACCCGAGGACTACTCTTATCCTTATCCACAAGTACCTTAAAACTTATGGAATTATGGTCACTGTTCCCGAAATGCTCCCCCACTGAAACTTCGACCACCTGGCCGGGCTCATTCCCCAATACCAGGTCCAGTACGGCCCCTTCCCTAGTTGGACTATCCACATATTGTTTCAAGAAGCCCTCCTGGATGCTCCTTACAAATTCTGCCCCATCCAATCCCCTAGTACTAAGTGAGTCCCAGTCAATATAGGGGAAGTTAAAATCACCCACCACTACAACCCTGTTACCTTTACATCTTTCCAAAATCTGTCTACATATCTGCTCCTCTACTTCCCGCTGGCTGTTGGGAGGCCTGTAGTAAACCCCCAACATCGTGACTGCACCCTTCCTATTCCTGAGCTCCACCCATATTGCCTTGCTGCATGACCCCTCCAAGGTGTCCTCCTGCAGTACAGCTGTGATATTCTCCTTAACCAGTTATGCAACTCCCCCACCCCTTTTACATCCCCCTCTATCCCGCCTGAAGCTTCTAAATCCTGGAACATTTAGCTGCCAATCCTGTCCTTCCCTCAACCAAGTCTCTGTAATAGCAACAACATCATAGTTCCAAGTACTAATCCAAGCTCTAAGTTCATCTGCCTTACCTGTTATACTTCTTGCATTGAAACAAATGCACTTCAGACCACCAGTCCCGCTGTTCTCCGCAACATCTCCCTGCCTGCTCTTCCTCTTAGTCTTATTGGTCTTATTTACTAGTTCCCCTTCATTTATTTCGTTTGCTGTCCTACTGCTCTGGTTCCCAACCCTCTGCCACACTAGTTTAAACCCTCCCGAGTGACGCTAGCAAATCTCGCAGCCAGGATATTTGTGCCCCTCCAGTTTAGATGCAACCTGTCCTTCTTGTACTGGTCCCATCTGTCCCTGAAGAGATCCCAATGGTCCAAATATCTGAAACACTCCCTTCTACACCAGCTGCTCAGCCACGTGTTTAGCTGCACTATATTCCTATTTCTAGCCTCACTGGCACGTGGCACAGGGAGTAATCCCGAGATTACAACCCTAGAGGTCCTGTCTTTTAACTTTCTACCTAACTCCCTAAACTCCCCCTGCAGGACCTCATCACTCTTCCTGCCTATGTCGTTGGTACCGATGTGTACCACAACCTCTGACTGTTCACCCTCTCCCTTCAGAATGCCCCCTGTCCGTTCAGAGACATTCTTGACCCTGGCACCAGGGAGGTAACATACCATCCTGGAGACTCTTTCACGTCCACAGAAGCGCCTATCTGTGCCCCTGACTATAGAGTCCCCTATAACTATTGCTCTTCTGCGCTTTGTCCCTCCCTGCTGAACAACAGTGCCAGCCGTGGTGCCACTGCTCTGGCTGCTGCTCTTTTCCCCTGATAGGCCATCCCCCTCAACAGTATCCAAAATGGTATACTTGTTAGAGAGGGGGATAGACACAGGGGATTCCAGCACTGACTGCCTGCCCCTTCTAGCGGTCACCCATCTATCTGCCTGCACCTTGGGTGTAACCACTTCTCTAAAACTCCTGTCTATGACACTTTCTGCCACTTGCATGCTCCTAAGTGCATCCAGTTGCTGCTCCAACCGATCCATGCGGTCTGTGAGGAGCTGCAACTGGGTACACTTCCTGCAGACGTGGTCGTCCGGAACGCTGGAAGCGTCACAGACCTCCCACATCTCACAGTGTTGATTTATAAACACCCAGCATTGATTTAAACATCCAGTACTGATTTATAAACACCCACCAGTGTTGACTTATAAACACCCAGCCCTGATTTAAACACCCAGTGTTGATTTATAAACACCCAGCACGGATTTAAACACCCAGTTTTGACTTATAAATGCCCAGTGCTGATTTAAACACCCAGTGTTGACTTATAAATACCCAGCACTGAATTAAACACTCAGTGTTGATTTATAACCACCCAGCACTGATTTAAACACCCAGCACTGATTTATAACCACCCAGCGCTGATTTAAACACCAAGTATTGATTTATAAACTCCCACCAGTGTTGAATTATAAACACCCAGCCCTGAGTTAAACACCCAGTGTTGATTTATAAACACCCAGCACTGATTTAAACACCCAGCATTGATTTATAAACACTCAGCAGTGATTTATAAACACCCACCAGTGTTGACTTATAAACATCCAGTGCTGATTTATAAACAGTCAGCGCTGATTTAAACACCCAGCATTGATTAATAAAATTATAAATGCCCAGCGCTGATTTATACACCCAGTGTTGATTTATAACCACCCAGAGCTGATTTAACCACCCAGCATTGATTTAAACACCCATTGCTGATTTATAAACACCCAGCACTGATTTAAACACCCAGTGCTGATTTATAAACACCCAGTGCTGACTTAAACCCCAGTGCTGATTTATAAACACCCAGTGCTGATTTAAACCCCAGTGCTGATTTAAACACCCAGCACTGATTTAAACACCCATTGCTGATTTATAAACACCCAGCACTGATTTAAACACCCAGTGCTGATTTGTAAACACCCAGTGCTGATTTAAACCCCCGTGCAGATTTAAACACCCAGTGCAGATGTAAACACCCAGCGCTGATTTATAAACACCCAGCACTGATTTATAAACACCCAGTGCTGATTTATAAACACCCAGTGCTGACTTAAACCCCAGTGCTGATTTATAAACACCCAGTGCTGATTTAAACCCCAGTGCTGATTTAAACACCCAGCACTGATTTAAACACCCATTGCTGATTTATAAACACCCAGCACTGATTTAAACACCCAGTGCTGATTTGTAAACACCCAGTGCTGATTTAAACCCCCGTGCAGATTTAAACACCCAGTGCAGATGTAAACACCCAGCGCTGATTTATAAACACCCAGCACTGATTTAAACACCCATTGCTGATTTATAAACACCCAGTGCTGATTTAAACCCCCGTGCAGATTTAAACACCCAGTGCAGATTTATAAACACCCAGTGCAGATTTATAAACACCCAGCACTGATTTAAACACCCAGTGCTGATTTATAAACACCCAGTGCTGATTTAAACCCCCAGTGCTGTTTTATAAACACCCAGTGCTGATTTATAAACACCCAGTGCTGATTTAAACCCCCGTGCAGATTTAAACACCCAGTGCAGATTTATAAACACCCAGCACTGATTTAAACACCCAGTGCTGATTTATAAACACCCAGTGCTGAATTATAAAAATCCAGTGCTGATTTAAACCCCCAGTGCTGTTTTATAAACACCCAGTGCTGATTTATAAATATCCAGTGCTGACTTGAACACCCAGTGCTGTTTTATAAACACCCAGTGCTGTTTTATAAACACCCAGTGCTGATTTATAAATATCCAGTGCTGATTTATAAACACCCAGTGCTGATTTATACACACCCAGCACTGATTTATAAACCCTCAGTGCTGATTTAAACCCCCAGTGCTGATTTAAACCCCCAGTGCTGATGTAAACACCCAGTGCTGATGTAAACACCCAGTGCTGATTTGAACACCCAGTGCTGATTTATAAACACCCAGTGCTGATTTATAAACACCCAGTGCTGTTTTATAAACACCCAGTGCTGATTTATAAATATCCAGTGCTGATTTATAAACACCCAGTGCTGATTTAAACACCAAGTGCTGATTTAAACACCCAGTGCTGAGTTAAACACCCAGTGCTGATTTAAACACCCAGTGCTGAGTTAAACACCCAGCGCTGAGTTAAACACCCAGCGCTGAGTTAACCACCCAGCGCTGAGTTAAACACCCAGCGCTGATTTATAAAGATCCAGTGCTGATTTAAACACCCAGTGCTCAGTTAAACACCCAGTGCTGATTTATAAACACCCAGTGCTGATTTATAAACACCCAGTGCTGATTTAAACACCCAGTGCTGAGTTAAACACCCAGTGCTGATTTAGACACCCAGTGCTGATTTAGACACCCAGTGCTGCTTTATAAACACCCAGTTCTGATTTATAAACACCCAGTGCTGAGTTAAACACCCAGTGCTGAGTTAAACACCCAGTGCTGATTTAGACACCCCGTGCTGATTTAGACACCCAGCGCTGATTTAAACACCCAGCGCCGATATACACACAGTGCTCAGTTAAACACCCAGTGCTGATTTACACACCCATTGCTCAGTTAAACACCCAGTGCTGATTTAAACACCCAGTGCTGAGTTAAACACCCAGCGCTGATTTACACATCCAGTGCTCAGTTAACCACCCAGTGCTGAGTTAAACACCCAGTGCTGATTTAAACACCCAGTGCTGAGTTAAACACCCAGCGCTGATTTACACACCCAGTGCTCAGTTAACCACCCAGTGCTGTGTTAAACACCCAGCGCTGATTTACACACCCAGTGCTCAGTTAACCACCCAGTGCTGAGTTAAACACCCAGTGCTGAGTTAACCACCCAGTGCTGATTTAAACACCCAGTGCTGATTTAAACACCCAGCATTGATTTGTAAACGCCCATTGAGCTTTTGTTCAGTACACAAACATGTAGGTTTATCTCCACTGGAAAGTTTTGTAAATTTCCTCTATGCAACACTGGTTTATTCCTACTCACATTAGTTTGGCTTTGTTCATTTTGGACCTTGTCTTCTGCAAGAGAAGGGAGCACATTAACTTTCCTTCATAATTGGAAATTGTGTAACCTTTCCACAGGAAAAACAGAATTACTAAAACATCATACAGGTTTGAGTCTCATTCTCCTCAGCTCCCAAACTTGAGTCAAAAAGTGCCAGTGGGTCGCACTCTTGCCTCTGAAGCAGAAGGTTGTAGGTTTAGGTCCCACTCCAGAGATTTGAGCACAGAATCCAGACTGACATGCCCAGTGCAGTATTGAGGGACTGCTGCACTGGCAGAGGTCAGTACTGAGCGACTGCTGCACTGTTGGAGGGTCTATCTTTAACATGGGACATTAAACCAATGCCCTGTCTGTCCTCTCAGGTTACTATAAAAGATCCCACAGCACTATTCAAAGAAGAGCAGGGGAGTTCTCTCTGATGTCCTGGTAAATATTTATCCCTTAACCAACATCACAAAAAACACTTATCTGGTTAATATCACATTACTGTTTGTGGGAGCTTGCTGTGTGCAATTTGGCTGCTATGTTTCCTATATTACAATAGAGACTATACTTCAAAAAGTACTTAATTGGCTGTAAATCACCTTGGGACGCCCTGAGATTGTAAAAGGTGCTATAGAAATGTAAATCTTCTGTTCATTTTTGTGGAATGGAGGGAGGTGTTAGATGTCCCAGCCCAGGAAGAGACAGGGGGCAGTGGGGGAGTGGTGGGGTGTGATAAGAAGGGATGAGCAAACCAGGGTGATCCCAACAACCAGTTACCGGGGTAATTGGCAGCAAATGGGAGCAAGGGCGGCACAGTGGTGCAGTGGTTAGCACCGCAGCCTCACAGCTCCAGGGACCCGGGTTCGATTCTGGATACTGCCTGTGTGGAGTTTGCAAGTTCTCCCTGTGTCTGCGTGGGTTTCCTCCGGGTGCTCCGGTTTCCTCCCACAGCCAAAAGACTTGCAGGTTGATAGGTTAATTGGCCATTATAAATTGTCACTAGTATAGGTAGGTGGTAGGGAAATATAGGGACAGGTGGGGATGTTTGGTAGGAATATGGGATTAGTGTAGGATTAGTATAAATGGGTGGTTAATGGTCGGCACAGACTCGGTGGGCCGAAGGGCCTGTTTCAGTGCTGTATCTCTAAATCAAAATCAAATCTCTCATGCTGCTCCCTTTGGACAAAGAAGCTGAAACAAAAAAATGGAGCTCTGAGTGAGGCAAAATCAAGGGTCCCATAAAAAACTATCCTGATGTGTTACAGTTTTGTGTTGAGCACCATCTTATAGCCAGCACAGTTAAATTGAGCTGTAGAGAGTTGGTATCTGAAAGGGCAGCAGGAAATCAAATTTCAAACCACAGTGTTGCCCAGAAACCTTAGGTCAGCTGCTTGACTGGGAGACACTGAAATGAGAGAGAAATTGCATTGCACCACTACATATTCAGAGGCCCCACAAGTACAGCAACCCAACATAATCCCCTCCCAGGCTGGGCATCAGACACTGCCCCAGCCCTATTAACAGAAATACCCCATCCTCTCCAGCCACAGGAGAGGTACCAGAGGATTGGAGGACAGTGAATGTGGTACCATTATTCAAGAAGGGTAGCAGGGATAAACCAGGTAATTACAGGCCGGTGAGTCTAACATCAGTGGTTGGGAAACTATTGGAAAAAATTCTGAGGGACAGGATTAATCTCCACTTGGAGAGGCAGGGATTAATCAGGGATAGTCAGCATGGCTTTGTCAGGGGGAGATCATGTCTTACTAACTTGATTGAATTTTTCGAGGAGGTGACTAGATGTGTAGATGAGGGTAAAGCAGTTGATGTAGTGTACATGGACTTCAGTAAGGCTTTTTATAAGGTCCCGCATGGGAGATTGGTTAAGAAGGTAAGAGCCCATGGGATCCAGGGCAATTTGGCAAATTAGATCCAAAATTGGCTTAGTGGCAGGAGGCAGAGGGTGATGGTCGAGGGTTGTTTTTGCAAGTGGAAGCCTGTGACCAGTGGTATACCACAGGGATCGGTGCTGGGACCCTTGCTGTTTGTAGTGTACATTAATGATTTAGACGTCAATATAGGAGGTATGTTGGCCACCTCAAGGACTTCTACGTTGAAGTCCTCGAGGCAGCCAACATCCCCAGCAAAAACACCCTACTAAGCCAGCAGTGCTTGAGATGGCTTGGCCATGTGAGCCGCATGGAAGATGGCAAGATCCCCAAGGACGCATTGTACAGCGAGCTTATCACTCGTATCAGAACCACCAGCCATCCATGTCTCCGCTTTAAAGACATCTGCAAACGCGACATGAAGTCCTGTGACATTGACCACAAGTCGCGGGAGTCAGTTGCCAGCGATCGCCAGAGCTGGCGGACAACCATAAAGGTGGGACTAAAGGGCGGTGAGTCGAAGAGACTTAGCTGTTAGCAGGAAAAAAGACAGAAGCGCGAGGGGAGAGCCAACTGTGTAACAGCCCCGAAAACCAATTTTATCTGCAGCACCTGTGGAAGAGCCTGTCACTCTAGAATTGGCCTTTATAGCCACTCCAGGCGCTGCTTCACAAACCACTGACCACCTCCAGATAAGGAGGCCAAAGAGATAGGAGGTATGATCAGTAAGTTCGCAGATGACACAAAAATTGGTGGTGTCGTAAATAGTGAGGAGGAAAGCCTTAGATCACAGGATGAAATAGATGGCTGGTACGATGGGCGGAGCAGTGGCAAATGGAATTTGATCCTGAGAAGTGTGAGGTGATGTATTTTGGGAGGACTAACGAGGCAAGGGAATATACAATGGATGGTAGGACCCTAAGAAGTACAGAGGGTCAGAGGGACCTTGGTGTACTTGACCATAGATCACTGAAGGCAGCAGCACAGGTAGATGAGGTGGTTAGGAAGGCACATGGGATACTTGCCTTTATTAGCCGAGGCATAGAATATAAGAGCAGGGAGGTTATGATGGAGATGTATAAAATGCTAGTTAGGCCACAGCTGGAGAACTGTGTACAGTTCTTGGCACCATACTATAGGAAGGATGTGATTGCACTGGAGAGGATGCAGAGGAGATTCACCAGGATGTTGCTTGGGCTGGAGCATTTCAGCTATGAAGAGAGACTGAAAAAGCTAGGGTTGTTTTCCTTGGAGCAGAGAAGGCTGAAGGGGGACATGATTGAGGTAGACAAAATTATGAGGGGTATTGATAGGGTAGATAGGAAGAAACTTTTTCCCTTAGCGGAGGAGTCAATAACCAGGGGGCATAGATTTAATGTAAGGAGCAGGGGGTTTAGAGGGGATTTGAGGAAAAATCTTTTCACCCAGAGGGTGGTTGGAATCTGGAGCACACTGCCTGAAGAGGTGGTAGAGGCAGGAACCCTCACAAAATTTAAGAAGTATTTAGATGAGCACTTGAAACGCCATAGCATACAAGGCTACGGGCCAAGTGCTGGAAAATGGGATTAGAATAGTTAGGTGCTTGATGGCCGACACAGACGCGATGGGCTGAAGGGCCTGTTTCTGTGCTGTATAACTCTGTGATTCTATGAAGTGTGTGACACTACACCCAGTTTGAAATGTGCCGATACACGGGGTGTATCCTTGCATGCTCTGTATCCGTGCATACTCCTGCAGATACCGCCTGAAGAAAATACACATTTTCACCATTAGAGAAACTACAGCAAGATTCTGCAAAAAAAATTGAAAGCAAATTCTTTACCTCTGAATAAATCTTCTTCCCCGTTAAGCTGCTCCCTGAGCCGCAAACCTGGGCAGAAATAGAGCATGAAAATCAATATCATAAACTGAAAGGTGACACATTCTAATGATCCAGTCCTACAGGGCAGGACACCAGGGCAAGTGCCCAGTCTCACACGAGGAATGATCGCATAGTGGTTATGTTACTGGACAAGTGATTCAGAGGCCTGAATTAATGATTTGGAGATATGAGTTCAAATCTAACTATAGCATCTGGGGAATTTAAATTCAGTAATTAAATACATCCGGAATAAAAAGCTAATATCAGTAATGGTGTTGATGAAATTACCAGATTGTCAAAAAAGCCCATCCGGTTCAATAATGCCCATAAGAGAAGGAAATCTGCCAACATTACCTAGTCTGGCCTACATGTGACTCCAACAATGCAGTTGATTCTTAACTGCTGTCTGCAGTTACCCAGCAAGCCACTCAGTTAAAGGGTACTAGGGAAGGGCAATCAAGGTTAGCTTAGCCAGTGAAACCCACATCTCATGAATGAAAGGACACTGGCAAGGCTGAAAAGACAAGACTCTTAGGAAATTATTTGGCAAATAGTGGTCAGGTGATGCTGTGCTTGAGTTGCAAATATCAGTGGCTAGGCAGCAAGTGGAAAATTTGAAAGAAGCGTGAGCGAATGATAAAGTGAGTACAAGGAGATACAGTAATTACATTGCACCTATTTTTAAAGTATTCCCTTTACAAGATTTGGGCGAGAATGGAGGCACAGGTAGTCCTGAGTGTTCACTGCTATATGTTTCTCTGAGAATGTGAGAATGTTGTGGTTTAAGCCTCAAGGATCATGACTGCTTGTAACCGACAGGTTTTAGTCATTGGATTTTTTTCCACTTGTCTTCCCTCCTGCTGTGCTCCCAATTTACCAAACTTCATGTGTGAGTCTAACAGTGAACCTTGGCAGCCTATTCCACTATGGTGGTAGCACATTGTCAGAATCTCACCCTCACAATGCCACACACGCATTTTCCAGCAAGACTCATAGGACTGATTTCTCCTCCTCGACCGAGTGGCTTTGTGGAAATTGCAGTCAGTTACCAGCATCGACCAGAGCTCGAAACCTGGAAACCTTCCTGGAATTTCCAGGCTGCATCTGCAAGACAGAATGTACTCTGGGTGGGGGACTTCAATGTTCATCACCAAGAGTGGCTCCATAGCACCACTGCTGACTGATCTGGCTGAGGCCTAAAGGACATAGCTGCCAGACTGGATCTGCGGCAGGTGGTGAGGTAACCAACAAGAGGGAAAAACCTACTTGATGCATCCTCACAAATCCACCTGTCACAGATGCATCTGTCCATGACAGTATTGGAAGGACTGACCACTACACAGGTCCTACCTCCACATTGAGAGGCCCTCCATCGTGTTGTGTGGCACTACCACCAGGCTAAATGGGATAGACTCAGAACAGATTTAGCAGCTCAAAACTGGGCATCCATGAGGTGCTGTGGGCCATCAGCAGCAGCAGAATTGTATTCCACCACAATCTGTAACCTCATGGACCGGCATATCCCTCATTCTACCATTACCATCAAGGCGGGAGACCAACCCTGGATCAATGAGGCATGTAGGAGAGTATGCCAGGGCTGCACCAGGCATTTGCAACCATCTTCAGCCAGAAGTGCCAAGTGGATGATCCATCTCAGCCTCCTCCTGAGGTCCCCACCATCATAGATGCCAGTCTTCAGATAATTCGATTCAGTCCATGTAATATCAAGAAATGTCTGAAGGCACTGGATACAGCAAAGGCTATGGGCCCTGACAACCAGCTGTAGTACTGAAGGCTTGTGCTTCAGTACTAGCCACACCGTTTGCTAAGCTATTCCAGTACAGCCACAACACAGGCATCCCCTGCAGTCCCAAATCTCTGGGTGACTCTCACTGACAGATTCTGGATATTTAAACACCTTACCCCTTTGCCTTTCTTTGTATTTTTTGATTGCAAGGAAAACCACAAGGAAAACCACAAGGAAACCGACCACACAGAACATGGCTACAGTGGTGCCGAGATGTTGCTCTGGTCCCACGGTGGGTAGACGCACACAGTCCTGGAAATGGTCATCTGGGGAAACATGAAACAAACAAAAATACAAATCGCTCCCATTCACAAATTCTGGCATTTATCTTCTTCCTTTTTAAAAAAATACATTCTGTCTTTTTTTCTCCCCTCCTCAAGATATGACTCCCCATTCAGGATACAGTCCCACAGCACAGGGCTTGGACTGGGAAATGTACCCAATGAAACAGCCTTGAGCTCCATGCAGATTTAGACACAATACAATCCACTTTCTATATTCATAGATAGTTAGAGGCTTTTTTTGCACTGCCCAGCTCAGGGACACAAATGGTAAGTGACCCCACCGATAATCCTGGCAGAGAATAACTAACCGCAGCTGATGCAGTGAAACAATGATCCGCCAGGGAGTTTTTATGTTTCATTTGTGCAAAGAGTTTACCAGAGGTTTAAGCCCATGATCTAGGCTGACACTCCCAATGCAATACTGAGGAAGCGCTGCACTGTCGATGAGGCTGTTTATTGGATAAACATTAAACAGAGGCCCTATCTGCCCTCTCAGGTGGCGTAAAAGATCCCACGGCACTATTTTGAAGAGGAGTTCTCCCCAGTGTCCTGGCCAAAATTTATCCCTTAGTCAACATCACTAAAACCAATTATCTGGCCATTATCACATTGTCCTTTGTAGGAGCTTACCGTACGCAAATTGGTTGCCACATTTCCTATATTACAACAGTAACTACACTTCCAAAAGTACTTCATTAGCTGTAAAGTGCTTTGGGATGTCCTGAGGGTGTATAAGGCGTTATGTAAATACAAATTGTTTCTTTCCTTATCCTTACCTGTGATCAGCTGTTGTGCCTCAACCCTGTTGACAGGGTTTTGGATGATGCAACTGTAAGTGCCACAGTCCGAGCTGGTCAGGTTGGATACTCCCAAACTACGACGGTCAGTCGACAGCTGGAATTGTTGGTCAACCGGGAGGATTTGATCGTCTTTCATCCAGGAGAACTGGGGGTTGGAACCGCTCTTGACTGTGCAGTTCATGGTCAGCTTTGGGTAGGGAGCGTCTTCTGTTTGCACTGTAATGCTGGGCTCTGAAACTGGAACTAAATAAGGACAGTCCATGTGAGGCAGAGTCCACCAGCACCCTGGAAATGGAGGCAGTGTTAAAGGCACTAACTGCTTCATTATTGAACCACATAGACAAGGAAAGGCTCAGATTTCAATACTGACCTCAGCTGGTAGCAGTTGGGGCTTTGCAGTTGGCCTCAGTACCGCTGGGTGGTACCTTCTCCTGATCTCGACCGGTGACCCTGACTGAAAGTCATAGACACAGTCCCCATCGCATTACTGGGTAGAGAGTCACAGACCCCTGTCCCGTTACAGGGTGGTGCAGTGTGTTGCAACTTTACTGAGAGGTGCACTCGAGCAGGGCAACACCCCTTTCACCAACTACAAGGATTCTGAGTGACAGAATTTTGTTTTAATAAAGGTTTTCTGGGTCAAAAGGCACCACAAAATGATGGTACAAAATTAACCTTCTTATGGAAGGAATCAATGGTTGCCTGGGGCTTGCTGTTCCAAGGTAAAATATGAGTTGCAATATCCCATATAGAGAGCTTTGACTCATGTTATATTTTGTCTGTGCGTGTGAAATATTGATACTAAAATTACCTCTCTAAGCTTTAATGAACTAAAATTGCTTACAAAAATGTTATAAACTGACCCAGCACTGTCAGGTTGATGAACTTATGAATTTCCAGCCCAGAATTAAGTGTTGTGGTTATCATGTACGTGCTCTCATCCAGGAGGCTCAGTTGGTGGATGAGCAGTGAGTTGTTTTCTGCGATATAGGTTATACGTCCCTCGTACTTGGGAAAGATCTTTACTGTTGAGTGTGCTGTGTTTTGGTATTGGACGATCGACTGGATCCCTCTGTGCCAGCTGATGGTTTGTACCAGGCTTGACTCATTCCTATTCCCCTCCACTGCAAGACAGATGGGTTGATGCAGAAATCCAGTCACTAGTTTTGTTTGTGCAGATGCTGAAAGGGAATTAAAACATATATTAAAATAACAGAAAGCTGTTTTTTTCAGGGCCTGGGTGATGTGATTGTTCCAGACACTAGCCTTTCACCTCAGGAATGCTTTTGTTTAGCTGGATATCTGATACATGTGGGAGTCTATCTCCATACATCAGAGTTTACGAACCTAGCTCATGAGAAATCCACAACATAGTTTCTGTTTGACCCACATGGTGTACAGTAACTTGCTCCAGAGGGACACCCACCCCCAGTTACCCATCCAGAGAACAGAAGTGTAGGTTGGAAAACCAAAGGATTCAGGACCCCAAGTGTGCGCAGGGTTACACCTGGACTTTTTCCAGGAAAAACTGTACAGCTCATCAGCTAAGCACTGAAAGCTTCTTTCTGCTTGTATGCTGGAGTTTTGTCTATTTGGATTTTTGTTAACCAAAGTTATTAAGGGATATAGGGCAAAGGCGGGTATATGGTGTTAGCTCACAGATCTACCTGCTTAAATACAAGACAGGGATCTTGGTTACCAGAACAACAAAGAACCCAGATCAAAGACCTTTTTTGAAAAGCAGAGACTGCAGGGGTGTAACACCTAAAGAACAATGGGTTTCACGCTCCCAGACTTTCAGATTGTAAACAAAGAGTCAGTAGTTCTGAAAATGTAACTGCAAATTGCAGTTGCTACACCTGGAAACAGTGGAACGCCCAGGTGGTTCTGCTGCAGTCAGACTTGTGGACTTTACATATTGGAAAAGACAATTGGCTATTGTCTTTGTCCGGATAAATTCAACGGATTTTCAAAAGGCAGGCAAGCTGTAAGGAAGACCAGAAGAAGACCAGCAGTGGCAGCCTCAGAGAAGAGAGAGAGAGAGAATACCCTCTCTCAGAAAAAAGCGATAGGCTGTGAAGACTTGAACCTATTCTGAAAGTTGAGGCTTGTAGAGAAGTAAAAGACCAACAGGATCACCACAGATCACCTCATTCACAGAAATCCAGGTCAAAAGTGTTCGGAAAAGGTGAGCAAAGAAGACATTGACTTTGAGAAAGGTCTGGGAGATCCAACTGGGAGGAGTTTGGGACTTTTGAATGCAAAGATTTTGCAGCTAGGAGGATTGTGTAATGTTTAATTGTGGTTCGAGGTTTTCAAGTGTTTTAATAAGTGAAGAAAATACCTTTCTCTGTAATTTGGAGTATCAGCTACTTAGAAAGTAGCATTTAGTTAATGGGGATTTCTTTTAGTTTAATTGTTATAATAAAAGTCTTAAAAAATGAAATCTTGTGGTGTAATTCTTTAAATTGGTCTGGAGAGTTCATATCTCATGTTTTAATGTTAATGGTCTCACTGTGGTCATTACCAATTCCACCCATTGTGCCTGTGCCAGCTTTGAAAGAGCGATTCAATGGGGTCCCACTCCCCCAGTGCTCTTTCCCCACCGTCCTGAAAATGTTCTCCCTTCATGTATTTATCAAATTCCCTTTTGAAAGTTATTATTGAATCTGTTTTTAAAACCTTTTCAGGCAGTGCACTCCAGATCACAACTCACTGCGTAAGTCTTTTTTCTCCTAGTCAGGCACCTTGGTGTTTCAATTGTGTCTTGACCCATTTCCGCTGTGCACATCAATATCTATCCCTGCTAACTTATTTCACAGCTCAATTATCCTTTGGGAGAAAAAGTTATTCTCACTGCTAACTTCCTGACTTACCCTGAGATTTAAGCACTTGGCAAAAGAGAAGGGTTTATCTGGACTGCTTTTGGCGATACCCTTTATAAATTTAAAAACCTACCTCCTCCACCACACACTATCATTTCTTCCCAGTTCTGTAATGATATCACTGAACAAGACAGAGATGATCAACTTCCTCGATGTACTGTAACATTCATACTTACCTCCCTGCAGGTGCCCAAGGAGCAGGATTATGAATGAAGTTAAATAACTTTGTGACTGCAGCATGGCTCCGATGATTTTAGATAGACATCCCATGAATGCACCTCTGGTTTCCTGTGGAGATTTCTAAATCACACTGAACTAACATGTCAGATTGGTACAAAACAACACAAATAAGTAGCAAGTTATCCCTGAGTGAATGTTGTATCTTAAATCAGCACGAGAAAAGATTTTTCTGCTGTACACAACACTCTTCATCAAACCAGTTTGTGGGTCACACGGTTTCTGTTTCTTAAACAGCACCAGAAAGGAAATGGAGATGTAAATAAGGCTAAACCACATTTCTAATGAGGTTTATCAAACAGCTGCATAGTCAGCAGGATTATTGCCTACATCAGCACCTTTCAAACTCATTTTGGTGAGGATTGATTCTCAGGTCTGTGATTCCCCATCCAGTGATTGGCTGGGGTAAATTATCAGTTGACCTCACACCTTTTTAATTTATTTTTCTCACCTGTATGACATATAAAAACAAAAGAATGCCCAGGAACACGAAAAAGGCCATTAGACCCAACAAGCTCATCCCTTTTCATAGATCAATCCCATATCCCTCAACCCCACCTACCCACCATATCCCTCAACCCTTCTTCACAAAGGAGGGGGTTAATGCAGACATTGTAGTTAGCGAGGAGGAGTGTGAAATATTAGATACTATAAGCATAATGAGAGAGGAAGCACTAGAGGGTCTAACATCCTTGAAAGTGGATAAATCACCAGGGCCGGATGGATTGCATCCCAGGTTGTTAAAGGAGGCTAGGGAGGAAATAGCGGATGCTCTGAGGATCATCTTCAAATCCTCACTAAGAGACAGGCGGGGTACCAGATGATTGGGGGTCTGTGAACGCTGTACCATTGTTTAAAA
Source organism: Heterodontus francisci (assembly GCF_036365525.1). Lineage (NCBI taxonomy): Eukaryota > Metazoa > Chordata > Chondrichthyes > Heterodontiformes > Heterodontidae > Heterodontus > Heterodontus francisci. The sequence continues at coordinate 80,562,912 of NC_090392.1, read as the reverse complement.
AGGGTGCGAGGGATAGGCCAAATAATTGTAGGCCAGTCAGTCTGACCTCGGTGGTGGGTAACTTATCAGAATCAATTCTGAGGGACAGGATAAACTGCCACTTAGAAAGACACGGATTAATCAGGGACAGTCGGCATGGATTTGTTAAGGGAAGGTCATGTCTTACTAACTTGATTGAGTTTTTTGAGGAAGTAACAAGGAGGATTGATGAGGGTAGTGCAAAGGATGTGGTTTACATGGATTTTAGTAAGGCATTTGACAAGGTCCCGCATGGCAGACTGGTCAGTATAATGAAAGCCCATGGGATACAGGGGAATGTGGCAGGTTGGATCCAAAATTGGCTCAGGGACAGGAAACAAAGGGTAGTAATTGACGGATGTTTTTGCGAATGGAAAGCTGTATCCAGTGGTATTTCACAGGACTCAGTGCTGAGTCCCTTGCTGTTTGTGGTATATATTAATAATTTGGACTTAAATGTGGGAGGCATGATTGGGAAATTTGCTGATGCCACAAAAATTGTCCGTGTAGTTGATAGTGAAGAGGATAGCTGTAGACTCCAGAATGATATCGATGGTTTGGTTGAATGGGCGGAAAAGTGGCAATCGGAATTCAATCCAGAAAAGTGTGAGGTACTGAATTTGGGGAGGGCAAACAAAGCGAGGGAATACACAATAAATGGGAGGATATTGAGAGGGGTAGAAGAAGTGAGAGACCTTGGACTGCATGTCCACAGGTCCGTGAAGATGGCAGGACAGGTTGGTAGAATGGTGAAGAAGGCATATGGAATGCTTTCCTTTATTGGCCAAGGTATAGAATATAGGGGTGGCGCAGTGGTTAGCACCGCAGCCTCACAGCTCCAGGGACCTGGGTTCGATTCTGGGTACTGCCTGTGCGGAGTTTGCAAGTTCTCCCTGTGTCTGCGTGGGCTTTCGCTGGGTGCTCCGGTTTCCTCCCACATCCAAAGAATTGCAGGTGATAGGTAAATTGGCCGTTGTAAATTGCCCCTAGTGTAGGTAGGTGATAGGGAATATGGGATTACTGTAGGGTTAGTATAAATGGGTGGTTGTTGTTCGGCACAGACTCAGTGGACTGAAGGGCCTGTTTCAGTGCTGTATCTCTAAATAAATTAAAAATAAAAGCAGGGATGCAATGCTGGAACTGTATAAAACACTGGTGAGGCCACAGCTGGAGAACTGTGTACAGTTCTGGTCACCACATTACAGGAAGGACATAATTGCTCTGGAGAGCGTACAGAGGAGATTTACAAGATGTTGCCAGGGCTCAAAAGTTGCAGCTATGAGGAAAGATTAGATAGGTTAGGGTTGTTTTCCTTAGAACAGAGGAGGCTGAGGGGTGACTTAATTGAGGTATACAAAGTTAAGAGGGGCTTAGGTAAAGTAGATAGGAAGGACCTGCTTCCCTTAGCGGAGAGGTCAATTACCAGGGGCCATAGCTTTAAGGTGATTGGTAGAAGGATTAGAGGGGACATGAGGAAAAACTTTTTCACCCAGAGGATGGTGGGTGTCTGGAATTCACTGCCAGGAATGGTGGTGGAGGCAGAAACCCTCAATTCTTTTAAATGGTACCTGGAAATGCACCTGAAGTGCTGTAATGGCAAGGCTATGGACCAGGTGCCGGAAGGTGGGATTAGATTGGGCGGCTAGTTTTTTCGGTTTGCGCGGACACGATGGACTTCTGTGCTGTTAATTTACCTATGGTTCTAACCCCACTCAGACCCACCTTCTCACCATGGCTCCCAAACCCACCTACTCACCATATCCCTCATATTTGAGAGTTAAAGTGCAATATAAATATACCTTTTAACTATCGCTAACATTTTTTTCTAAGCAAATGGCAGTTTCCACGTGACTTTGCTGCTGCAGTTTGAGAGTTGGAAAGGGCAACTGCATCGTGTTGTATTTCTGGTGCACAGCGAGATCATGCTTACTGCTCGTGGTTTCTTATCTCTCATTAACAGGAGAGTAAAATGCAAATACATTTTGTGTTAGAGCCTGAGCTTTATCACTATCTGAATGCAGATTCTCATCCACTTCTTACAATGTTAGCTTTGGAAAATAGCTGATTGACCAGAGCTGATTCTCCCCTCATACGTTTTGTAACATTTTTTCATGTTTTGTAACCAAATGACTATGAAAATGTTTGGGAAGATGCTGTGGATTATCTAAGACAATGTTGTCTGATAAGTTAGCCACTAGCCATAGATGGCTGATTGCATTTCTGATTAATAAACAAAATGAATAAGAGACACGGTTGTGGGACCTGCGATCTCAATACTCATTTTGCATAGCGATTGCTTGTGAATGTTAACCTTTTTGTGCGTCTGTTGTCAAAAGAGTAAAACAAGCAGCTGAGTGTGTGAATGCTTCACTTCTTTGGTTACCGAATGGTGGCAGATGTTTGGTAAGTAAATATACACGTGAAGTACATTTATCCGTAAGGTGTTTTCTACTAAAATTAGTGAAAGTGGTTCATATGGTGTCACTGTCACAACATCTGTGAGCAGTCAGCAACTGCTACTGAACACACAGATCTCAGGAAAAAAACACAGGAGCTCAGAGTTCAGCAGCCCGATGCTCAATTCATCATCTTAGTCTTCCATTAAAAGCCAAATACTGTGGATGCTGGAAATCTGAAATAAAAACAAGAAATGCTGGAAATACTCAGCAGGTCTGGCAGCATCTGTGGAGAGAGAAGCAGAGTTAACATTTCAAGTTGGTGCCCCTTCTTCAGAACTGTTCTTTGGAGGAATTGGAGGAAAGTATAGGTGGTCTGATTAGCAAGTTTGCAGACGACACTAAGATTGGTGGAGTAGCAGATAGTGAAGGGGACTGTCAGAGAATACAGCAGAATATAGATAGACTGGAGAGTTGGGCAGAGAAATGGCAGATGGAGTTCAATCAGGGCAAATGCGAGGTGATGCATTTTGGAAGATCCAATTCAAGAGTGAACTATACAGTAAGTGGAAAAGTCCTGGGGAAAATTGATGTACAGAGAGATTTGGGTGTTCAGGTCCATTGTTCCCTGAAGGTGGCAACGCAGGTCAATAGAGTGGTTAGGAAGGCATACGGCATGCTTTCCTTCATCGGAAGGGGTATTGAGTACAAGGGTTGGCAGGTCATGTTACAGTTGTATAGGACTTTGGTTCGGCCACATTTGGAATACTGCGTGCAGTTCTGGTCGCCACATTACCAAAAGGATGTGAATGCTTTGGAGAGGGTGCAGAGGAGGTTCACCAGGATGTTGCCTGGTATGGAGGGCGCTAGCTATGAAGAGAGGTTGAGTAGATTAGGATTATTTTCATTAGAAAGACGAAGGTTGAGGGGGGACCTGATTGAGGTGTACAAAATCATGAGAGGTATAGACAGGTTGGATAGCAAGAAGCTTTTTCCCAGTGGGGGATTCAATTACTAGGGGTCACGAGTTCAAAGTGAAAGGGGAAAAGTTTAGGGGGGATATGCGTGGAAAGTTCTTTACGCAGAGGGTGGTGGGTGCCTGGAACGCGTTGCCAGCGGAGGTGGTAGATGCGGGCACGATAGCGTCTTTTAAGATGTATCTAGACAGATACATGAATGGGCAGGAAGTAAAGAGATAGAGACCCTTAGAAAATAGGCGTCATGTTTAGATAGAGGATCTGGATCGGCGCAGGCTTGGAGGGCCGAAGGGCCTGTTCCTGTGCTGTAATTTTCTTTGTTCTTTGTATTACCACAGTCAGCCACCTCTCCTTGCTCTCAGGAACTCCCTCCCTAAACCCCTTCCTCGCTGCTCTTCTCTCTATCTTTAAAAATGCTCTCAAAGCCCATAGTTTTCAGTTCCCCATCCTTCTATCACTCACTTGATGTCTTTTCCTCTCGTTCCTGTATTTTTCCTTCTTCCTTGGTTGTTTGTTGACCCTGTACATACATGCACTCACACAGACACAGGTTCCAGCAAATCACTGGCTAGTGGGCAGGAGTGGGAATCCTGGCTGATTTTCTGCTCCTTAACCTGGCTCAAGAAAATTATACTGCCCCTACCTGCACTCTGGCTGAGATCAGCTAAATTGGCATAGAACTGCGATCAGAAGTGGAAATATCTTGGCTATTGTGGCTGAACCATCTGAGTTTTTGTCTAAAAAGTACATTTTAAAACAAAACGCAATTATATACTTAAAAATAGTATCGTGAGCATTGTATGCGTTGAATTTTACACTCTAATGCTTTGATTATAGGTGACACAGGATTGAGATGATCTGAATACAGATTACACCTATTTCTAGAGCCCAAAAGCAAATCTATGATTCATATCAGTGATTCTTCCTAGAATTATCTGTGATTCCTCTGAAGCCCCTCTGTTGTTACTTTGCTGTAACCTTAATTACTTTAATAAAGTTACTTATTGCTCAAAGTCTCCTATGTGTCAATGAAGAGGCAGCTGTTCAGTTAAAGGAATATCACTACAATTGGATTTGGTAGTGTTGTGGCTGTTACTGTCTAGCGATATTCTAGAAAACGAGTTCAAAACCCAAGGTGAAAAATTGAATTCAGTTTTTAAAAAACTCAAGATAAAAAAACTGGTCTCAGTAAAAGTGACAATGAAGCTGAACAATGGAACTGGATGAAGTTAAAGTAGAGGACTTACCTTCATCTTGCACCTTTCACAACTTTATTACATCCCAAAGCACCTTACAGGCAATGAAGTACTTTTAAAGTGTAGTTACAGTTGTGATGTAAGAAATGTGACAGAATCTGTTTTACTGGTTTTGGTTCAAGGAGAAATATTGGCTACAAGTTTACAAAAAGTTAACAAATTACATGCCTTACCTTATGGAGTTCAAAGGCTTAAATTATGAGGACCAATTGGATCAACCAGGTTTGTATTCCCATGAGTTTCAAAATATTATGAGGAGAACTTGAGTAGAATGGGTCTATATTCTCTCGAGTAGAACAAGAGGTGATCGCGTTGAAACATAATACGTTTTTAGAGGGTTTGACAGGGTAGATGTTGAGATGCTGTTTCCCCTGGCTGGACAATCTAGAACAAGGAGTCACAATCTCAGGGCAAGAGGTCGACCATTTAGGACTGAGATGAGGAGAAATTTCTGCACTCAAGAGGGTTGTGAATCTTTAGAATTCTCTTCACCAGAGATGCTCAGTCATTGAGTAAATTCAAGGCTGAGATCGATAAAGTGTTGGGCACTGAGGAAATCAAGGGATCTGGAAAAGGGCAGGAAAATGGAGCTGAGCTAGAAGATCAGCCATAGTCTTATTGAACGGTGGAACAGGCTCGAAAAGCTGAATGACCTATTCCTGTTCCTATTTCTTATGTTCTTATGCAGAGGGATGATCTAATTGAGTGTTTGATATAACAAAAGGATTCGCTATGACAGATTACGGTAGATAAATTATTTCCTCTGGTGATTCTGTAGGGCCATTGAGGGCTGTATTGGGCTATTAAGGTATTCCACAGGGCAAATATAGATGAAGTCTGAGGACATGGCAGAGGTTTTATTTGGCTACTTTATATCTGTCTTCACTACTAAAGCTGATGCTATGTTATCAGGAATACCACAGAGGATGGGTGCTTTAATTGAATGTGCCAAAATAGATAAAGCAGATATGGTCCTGGTGATCTCAAAACAGATCAGGCTATTGAGCCCTGACACCATTTACTCTAGGGAACTAAAATGAGGCCTGTGCTGTGAGATTCACTTACTTATATATTTAACAGCTCTCTGGAGCCCAGGATTGTTTCCATGGACTCCAGGCATGCCCAATTGGTACCAATATCTAAAAATGGGCACTAAGTCAGATGAGGAAATTATAGGTCCATTAGTTTGACTTTGGTTATAGGCAAATGCTAGAAGGAATCTTAGATACGCTCTGGACCAATCAACTTGAAAGAGAAGAGGTTATTAGAGAATATTAGCATGGTTTCTGGATCATCAAATGTAGGAACATAGGAATTACTGGACAAAGAAAGACCAAGGTCCATCCAGTTTGCTTTCTATCGTTGTGGTAGTCCTATGGTTCATGACACCATTAGAGATGTTGACTAATCACAGCAATCAATCTCTATCAATTAATCTGCACCAGACTCAGACATGAGATGAGAGAGCATTTTGGGAACCAAAGTCAGTGGATGCTTGAAGAAGGGTGAAAGAGGGAACCAAGGAAATTACAGACCAGTTAGCCTGACATCGTGTGGTGGGCAAGTGGCTGGAGTCTATAATCAAGGATAGGGTGACTGAACACCTAGAAAAATTTTAGTTAATCAGGGACAGCCAACATGGATTCATGATGGGAAGGTCGTGCCTGACAAATCTCATTGAATGTTTTGAAGAGGTGACTAAGGTAGTGGACAGGGGAGTGCCCATAGATGTTATTTATATGGACTTCCAGAAGGCATTTGATAAAATCCCACATAAGAGACTGTTAACTAAGGTAGAAGCCCATGGAGTTGAGGGAAAATTATTGACATGGTTAGAAAGTTGGTTGAGTGGTAGGCGACAGAGAGTGGGGATAATGGGTAAGTACTCCGATTGGCAGGATGTAACTAGTGGTGTCCCGCAGGGATCTGTGTTGGGGCCTCAATTATTCACATTATTCATTAATGACTTGGATGATGGCATAGTAAGTCATATATCCAAATTTGCTGATGATACAAAGTTAGGCAGCATTGTAGACAGTCTAGATGATTGCATAAAATTGCAAAGAGATATTGACAGACTAGGTGAGTGGGCAAAACTGTGGCAGACGGATTTCAATGCGGGAAAGTGTGAGTTTATCCATTTTAGACCAAAAAAGGATAGAGCAGGGTACTTTCTAAATGGGAAGAGGTTAAGTACAGTGGATGTCCAAAGAGACTTGGGGGTTCAGATGCATAGATCTTTAAAATGCCATGAGCAAGTGCAGAAAATAATCAAAAAGGCTAATGGAATGCCAGCCTTTATATCTAGAGGATTGCAGTATAAAGACACGGAGGTTATGCTGCAGCTGTACAAAACCCTGGTTAGACCCCACTTGGAGTACTGAGAGCAGTTTTGGGCACCACACCTTAGGAAGGATATATTGGTCTTGGAGGGAGTGCAACGTACGTTTACAAGATTGATACCTGGACTACAGGGGTTAAGTTACGAGGAGAGATTACACAAATTAGGCCTGTTTTGCAAGAATTTAGAAGGTTAAGGGGTGATCTGATTGAAGTCTTCAAGATATTGACAGGAAAAGACAGGCGAGATAAAGATAAACTATTTCCACTGGTTGGAGATTCTAAAACTGGGGGGCATAATCTAAAAATTAGGACCAGACAGCTCAGGAGAAATGTTAGGAAGCACTTCTTCACGCGAAGGGTGGTAGAGGTTTGGAACTCGCTCCCACAAACAGCAGTTGAAGCTAGAACAGTTGTTAATTTTAAATCTGAGATAGATAGATTTTTGTTAAGCAAAGATATTAAGGGATATGGGTCAAAGGCAGGGATATGGAGTTAGGCCGCGGATCAGCCATGATCTCATTGAATGGCGGGACAGGCTCGAGGGGCTGAATGGCCTACTCCTGTTCCTATCCTCATATGTTCCTATGATGTTGGAAGTCCACTTAATACTCATCATCTTGACTTCCAAAAGCCTTTGACAAAGTTGCTTCTGAAAGGCAATTAAGCAAGGATGAGTCCTTTGGGATTGGCGGGCAGATCGTGGATTGGGTAAGGAGCTGGTTGCATTCTCATAAAAGGTACTAATATAGCAGTTAGGTATTAATGATAGCGGTTCAGTGTGGGGTTGTTCACTGGTGGATTCTCCAGGTACCTGTGTCACCTGCTTTTGTCCTTCAACACCTTTATCAACGATCTGGACATCTGAACTGAGGAAATAACTGCAGGCTTACAATGACACAAAGAGATGTGCAGGTGCAGGGACCAGATTGCAGACAGATGAGATGGGAGAATGGGTCCCTGACTGGCAGATCTATTTCAATATAGGTAAATGTAGCATGATGCATTTGTGTAACGTAACACCAAGCACGTGTATACCATGCAGGGTACATACTCAAGGTTGCTGAGTGGTAGAATTACCTGGGAATTATATTGCATGAGTTATGAATGGTGTTGCAAGGTTATTGTGAAACAGAATAGGGTGTTAGGATGTTTTACAGGGCAATTAAACAAAGAACAAGAAATACTATCCTTTCTTTGTACGAGGCCTTAGTCTGGCCTCATCGGGAATACTGCATCTTGTCTTGGTCCCTTCACATGGTGAGGGATATAGAAGCCTTGGAAAACACTTCAGAGGCATTCCATAGATTGATATCTAGATTAAATTTCTTCAGTTATCTCGATATGCTGAGAGCGCTGGGGACTTTTTACTTTCGAAAAGCATCGACTTTGAGGAGATTTGATTGAGGATTTTAAGATAGCAAAAGGGAAGATTTGTTCTAATTTGAACTTGATAGAACAGGGAGGAGCAAGGGGCATGAGTATAAGTTACGGAAGCATGGACCCAGTTTAGATGCTAGGAGCTACTTCTTTTCACAGCTGTCAAGCTCTGGAATTAGCTGCTGGAACATGAAGGGAGAGCGGATTCACTGCAAGTGCTCAGAAGGGAGCTACGTGTGTTCTTCAGAATAGCAACATATCCACCTATAGAAGGTATTGGGTCTCTAGGGATGGTTTGTCTCCCAGTCACTGCCATCTCCTAAAACTCATTTGATTGCCTTCATTTTAAAAAATTACACACCTTGGGGTGGGTGATGGGTGACCACCCACTCAACTAAAGTCTGCTGATGCACCTGACAATGGGTCTATTTTTCCCAAAGGTCCTTGTGACACATTTGTCCCGCTGCGATAGATGTGATGTATTAACAAAGAAGAAAGTTGTCAGAATAATATTTATTAGGAAAATTTATACAATAAATAGAAAAATAAAACAACTTAAGATAGGTTTTTAGAATAAAGGAAAATTCTGAAGCTTTTATCAGTGAAAGTTATTTGCTAAGAGCTGCTGTTCAGTCGAATGTTACTGTGTCCACTTCTGCATTGTGGGACGGAGACTCCTCACAACTGCTCACCTTGTTCCCTTCTGCCAGAGCTTTGAAATGCTGCAAACAGAAGACGAGAGCTATTGGATAGAGACTGCAAGTGCAAACACCTGTCCCTGACCAGTGCCCCCTTCAAGGGTAAATACATTTAACACAAAGTGAGTATGTGTCACTCCCAATGAGCGACATTTGTCAGGTTGGAACAAGGGCTGATGAGCAGTGAGTGCTAGGGAAGTGTTAGGAAATGAGATTCACATCTGAACAAGTGAGACAGATGACTGCAAATGTATTGAACCAACAGCTGTGTTTTATAAGTGAGAATACAGTTCAAAAGTGAGTGTCTCACTGAGTACCAGTCACTGTCCATGTATTGTGTTTTACAAACCAAGAACTTAAGGACGAATTCAGAAAGAAAAAAGACTTGCATTTGTATTTGGGGTTTTCCAGCAGGTTCCGACTTTTTTTTTAAAGGCCTGCCACAAAACCCCGAATCTGTTCTCAGTTGCGAAGCATGTTCCTGCTTCAGTACCTGTCAGCTGTGAAACTGACACTTGCGATTTAAAAAAAAACTGACCAACCACCAAACTGCTGTGTGGAGTGCTCCCGCTGCCTGCAACTGTCAAAGAGACAGAGAGAGGGGGAAGATGGCGCGCGGGGGTGGGGGGGGGGGGGAGGATGGCGCGGGGAGGGGGGGGGGGGGGAGGATGGCGCGGGGAGGGGGGGGGGGGGAAAGAGGGCGCGGGGAGGGGGGGGGAAGAGGGCGCGGGGAGGGGGGGGGAAGAGGGCGCGGGGAGGGGGGGGGAAGAGGGCGCGGGGAGGGGGGGGAAGAGGGCGCGGGGAGGGGGGGGGGAAGAGGGCGCGGGGAGGGGGGGGGAAGAGGGCGCGGGGAGGGGGAACAAGGCGGAGGGGGGGAAACAAGGCGGAGGGGGGGGAAACAAGGCGGAGGGGGGGGAAACAAGGCGGAGGGGGGGGAAACAAGGCGGAGGGGGGGGAAACAAGGCGGAGGGGGGGGAAACAAGGCGGAGGGGGGGGAAACAAGGCGGAGGGGGGGGAAACAAGGCGGAGGGGGGGGAACAAGGCGGAGGGGGGGGAACAAGGCGGAGGGGGGGGGAACAAGGCGGAGGGGGGGGAACAAGGCGGAGGGGGGGGAACAAGGCGGAGGGGGGGGAACAAGGCGGAGGGGGGGGAACAAGGCGGAGGGGGGGGAACAAGGCGGAGGGGGGGGAACAAGGCGGAGGGGGGGGAACAAGGCGGAGGGGGGGGAACAAGGCGGAGGGGGGGGAACAAGGCGGAGGGGGGGGAACAAGGCGGAGGGGGGGGAACAAGGCGGAGGGGGGGGAACAAGGCGGAGGGGGGGGAACAAGGCGGAGGGGGGGGAACAAGGCGGAGGGGGGGGAACAAGGCGGAGGGGGGGGAACAAGGCGGAGGGGGGGGAACAAGGCGGAGGGGGGGGAACAAGGCGGAGGGGGGGGAACAAGGCGGAGGGGGGGGAACAAGGCGGAGGGGGGGGAACAAGGCGGAGGGGGGGGAACAAGGCGGAGGGGGGGGAACAAGGCGGAGGGGGGGGAACAAGGCGGAGGGGGGGAACAAGGCGGAGGGGGGGAACAAGGCGGAGGGGGGGAACAAGGCGGAGGGGGGGAACAAGGCGGAGGGGGGGAACAAGGCGGAGGGGGGGAACAAGGCGGAGGGGGGGAACAAGGCGGAGGGGGGGAACAAGGCGGAGGGGGGGGAACAAGGCGGAGGGGGGGAACAAGGCGGAGGGGGGGGAACAAGGCGGAGGGGGGGGAACAAGGCGGAGGGGGGGGAACAAGGCGGAGGGGGGGGAACAAGGCGGAGGGGGGGAACAAGGCGGAGGGGGGGAACAAGGCGGAGGGGGGGAACAAGGCGGAGGGGGGGGAACAAGGCGGAGGGGGGGAACAAGGCGGAGGGGGGGGAACAAGGCGGAGGGGGTAACAAGGCGGGGGGGGAACAAGGCGGGGGGGGGAACAAGGCGGGGGGGGGAACAAGGCGGGGGGGGGAACAAGGCGGGGGGGAACAAGGCGGGGGGGAACAAGGCGGGGGGGAACAAGGCGGGGGGGGGGAACAAGGCAGGGGGGGGGAACAAGGCGGAGGGGGGGAACAAGGCGGAGGGGAGGAACAAGGCGGAGGGGGGGAACAAGGCGGAGGGGGGGAACAAGGCGGAGGGGGGGAACAAGGCGGAGGGGGGGAACAAGGCGGAGGGGGGGAACAAGGCGGAGGGGGGGAACAAGGCGGAGGGGGGGAACAAGGCGGAGGGGGGGAACAAGGCGGAGGGGGGGAACAAGGCGGAGGGGGGGAACAAGGCGGAGGGGGGGAACAAGGCGGAGGGGGGGAACAAGGCGGAGGGGGGGAACAAGGCGGAGGGGGGGAACAAGGCGGAGGGGGGGAACAAGGCGGAGGGGGGGAACAAGGCGGAGGGGGGGAACAAGGCGGAGGGGGGGAACAAGGCGGAGGGGGGGAACAAGGCGGAGGGGGGGAACAAGGCGGAGGGGGGGAACAAGGCGGAGGGGGGGAACAAGGCGGAGGGGGGGAACAAGGCGGAGGGGGGGAACAAGGCGGAGGGGGGGAACAAGGCGGAGGGGGGGAACAAGGCGGAGGGGGGGAACAAGGCGGAGGGGGGGAACAAGGCGGAGGGGGGGAACAAGGCGGAGGGGGGGAACAAGGCGGAGGGGGGGAACAAGGCGGAGGGGGGGGAACAAGGCGGAGGGGGGGGAACAAGGCGGAGGGGGGGGAACAAGGCGGAGGGGGGGGAACAAGGCGGAGGGGGGGGAACAAGGCGGAGGGGGGGGAACAAGGCGGAGGGGGGGGGAACAAGGCGGGGGGGGGAACAAGGCGGAGGGGGGGGAACAAGGCGGAGGGGGGGGAACAAGGCGGAGGGGGGGGAACAAGGCGGAGGGGGGGGAACAAGGCGGAGGGGGGGGAACAAGGCGGAGGGGGGGGAACAAGGCGGAGGGGGGGGGAACAAGGCGGAGGGGGGGGGAACAAGGCGGAGGGGGGTGGGAACAAGGCGGAGGGGGGGGGGGGTGGGGGAAACAACGCAGAGAGAATGAACAAGATCACTTCTGACAGATGGACATCTGTCCAGAACACTCCACATCACTACAAGAAGTGTGTGGGCAGCCATTGACTACTTGTGCAAGCAAAAAATGCCAGGTGTCTCACTAAATCAGTGCCCAACACAGTGATGAGAAAGTAAGTCAATAAATTTATCTTCTCAATTAAAGTTTCTTTACAAAAATGCACATTTGTTGTTGTTTTGATTAATAGTAAGATAAATTTTTAATTCCTTTATCTTTTTGTAATTGTCTCACTGGCCCCCCCCTTGTAAAACAAAAATTGTAATGTGCCCTCCCCCGCCAAAAAGGTTGGACAACCCTGATACAGCACCTTTCACATTCTCAGGATGTCCCAAAGCAATTTTCTGCCAATTAAGTACTTTTGAAGTGCAATGTGATGTAGGAAACACAGCAGGAACTTTGTGTACAGCAAGCTCCCTCAAACAACAATGAAAAAAATGACCAGATAATCTGTTTTAGTGATGTTGATTAGTTGACAAATTATTACCCATGATACCGAAGAGAACCCCCCTGCTCTTCTTCAAAATAGTGGTTGTTGGATATCTTACATCCACCTGAGAGGGCCAGAAGAGGCCTTTGTTTAACATCTCTTTTGAAAGTTGGCACCTTCGACAGTGCAGCACTACCTCACTACTGCCCCTTCGACAGTGCAGCACTACCTCAGCACTGCCCCTTCGACAGAGCAGATGAGAACTATTGTTGGGCAGAGTAAGATGCGGGAAGAATGGTGGGAGTGAAAGGACTATTTACAAAACTGCCTATTTTGTAGGATGGGGGGTGTAGAAATGAAGGGCGGGTGACATTTTTGGTATCAATCTGCCAGATGTGGATTAGAGCCTGTTGGATGATTCTGGTTGGAAGGATAAATAAAAACAAACAGTAAAGCTCCATGTTTTTTTTAAATTCATTCATGGGATGTAGGCGTCACTGGCCAGGCCAGCATTTATTGCCCATCCCTAATTGCCCTTGAGAAGGTGGTGGTGACTGCCTTCTTGAACTGCTGCAGTCCATGTGGTGTAGGTACACCAACAGGGAGTTCAGGAAGGGAGTTCCAGGATTTTGACCCAGCGACAGTGTAGGAACGGCAATATAGTTCCAAGTCAGGATGGTGTGTGACTTGGAGGGGAACCTGCAGGTGGTGGTGTTCCCATGTATCTGTTGCCCTTGTCCTTCTAGTTGGTAGAGGTCGCAGGTTTGGAAGGTGCTGTCTAAGGAGCCTTGGTGAGTTGCTGCAGTGCATCTTGTAGATGGTACACACTGCTGCCACTGTGCGTCGGTGGTGGAAGGAGTGAATGTTTGTAGATGGGGTGCCAATCAAGCGGGCTGCTTTGTCCTGGATGGTGTCGAGCTTCTTGACTGTTGTTGGAGCTGCACCCATCCAGGCAAGTGGAGAGTATTCCATCACACTCCTGACTTGTGCCTTGTAGATGGTGGACAGGCTTTGGGGAGTCAGGAGGTGAGTTACTCGCCTCAGGATTCCTAGCCTCTGACCTGGTCTTGTAGCCACAGTATTTATATGGCTACTCCAGTTCAGTTTCTGGTCAATGGTAACCCCCAGGATGTTGATAGTGGGGGATTCAGCGATGGTAATGCCGTTGAATGTCAAGGGGAGATGGTTAGATTCTCTCTTGTTGGAGATGATCACTGCCTGGCACTTGCGCTAATTTTACTTGCCACCTTTCAGCCCAAGCCTGGATATTGTCCAGGTCTTGCTGCATTTCTACACGGGCTGCTTCAGTATCTGAGGAGTCGCAAATGGTGCTGAACATTGTGCAATCATCAGCGAACATTCCCACTTCTGACCTTATGATTGAAGGAAGGTCATTGATGAAGCAGCTGAAGATGGTTGGGCCTAGGACACTACCCTGAGGAACTCCTGCAGTGATGTCCTGGAGCTCAGATGATTGACCTCCAACAACCACAACCATCTTCCTTTGTGCTAGGTATGACTCCAGCCAGCGGAGGGTTTTCCTCTTGATTCCCATTGACCTCAGTTTTGCTAGGGCTCCTTGATGCCATACTCAATCAAATGTTGCCTTGATGTCAAGGGCAGTCACTCTCACCTCACCTCTTGAGTTCAGCTCTTTTGTCCATGTTTGAATCAAGGCTGTAATGAGGTCAGGAGCTGAGTGGCCCTGGCGGAACCCAAACTGAACGTCACTGAGCAGGTTATTGCTAAGCAAGTGCCGCTTGATGGCACTGTTGATGACACCTTCCATCACTTTACTGATGATTGAGAGTAGGCTGATGGGCGGTAATTGACCGGGTTGGACTTGTCCTGCTTTTTGTGTACAGGACATACCTGGGCAATTTTCCACATTGCAGGGTAGATGCCAGTGCTGTAGCTGTACTGGAACAGCTTGGCTACGGGCGCGGAAAGTTCTGGAGCACATGTCTTCAGTACTATTGCTGGAATATTGTCAGGGCCCATAGCTTTTGCAGTATCCAGTACCTTCAGTTGTTTCTTGATATCACGCGGAGTGAATCGAATTGGCTGAAGTCTGGCATCTGTGATGCTGGGGACTTCAAGAGGAGGCCGAGATGGATCATCAACTCGGCACTTCTGGCTGAAGATTGTTGCAAATGCTTCAGCTTTATCTTTCGCACCGATGTTTTCAATCCTTATCCTAGTATCACTTACCTGTGAGTTTTTGAACTCAGAGTAAAGGGTGAAAAGCACATGCAGGGATTGGATGCGGTCCTTGTACACAGGGATATCCAGAATTGCTGTGGAGAAAGGAGAGAAAACAATAAATACCTAAGAATTTTAGTGTCAACAGCCTGGGCAGCAGCCAATCGAATGGGAAATTTCCACGCAATCTAAACTAATGATTTCATGAACAATCTCTATTGATTGGCTGTAACAGATACATTTATTGACTAGCTGTCATGGCTACACCTGTTGTTGTTTGGCTATGACAGGATATGGGTCTGGCTCAGTCTCGCAGACAGTGTAGTGGGTTGGTGTACAGGATATTGGTTCTTTTCTACAACTTCACACAGAAAATCCCTGATCTCAGCTGTACGGTGATGGTTGGAACAAAGCAGAAATGTTTTCCTCTGCTCCCCTGTAGGCATACGAACATATAAATATACGAATTAGGAGCAGGAGTAGACTCGAGACTCCACATTCCCCCGATAACCTTTCACCCCTTGCTTATCAAGAATCTATCTACCTCTGCCTTAAAAATATTCAAAGACTCTGCTTCCACCGCCTTTTGAGGAAGAGAATTCCTAAGACTCACAACCCTCAGAGAAAACATTTCTCATCTGTCTTAAATGGGTGACCCCTTATTTTTAAACAGTGACCCCTAGTTCTAGATTCTCCCACAAGGGGAAACATCCTTTCCACATCCACCCTGTCAAGACCCCTCAGGATCTTATATGTTTCAATCAAGTTGCCTTGTACTCTTCTAACCTCCAGCAGATACAAGCCTAGCCTGTCCAATCTTTCCACGTGATACAGCCTGCCCATTCTAGGTATTAGTCTAGTAAACCTTCTCTGTACTGCCTCCAATGCATTTACATCCTCCCTTAAATAAGGAGACCAGTACTGTACACAGTACTCCAGATGTGGTCTCACCAATGCCTTGTATAACTGAAGCATAACCTCCCTACCTCTGTATTAAATTCACCTCGTGATAATCGATAACATTCTATTAGTTTTCCTAATTACGTGCTGTACCTGCTTTTGCGATTCATGCACTAGGACACCCAGATCCCTCTGCATCTCAGACTCTGCAATCTCTCACCATTTAGATAATATGCTTCTTTGTATTCTTCCTGCCAATGTGGACAATTTCACACTTTCCCACATTATACTCCATTTACCAGGTCTTTGCCCACTCACTTAACATATCTATATTCTTTTGTAGCCCCCTTATGTCCTCTTCACAAGTTACTTACCTACCTATCTTTGTGTCATCAGCAAATTTAGCAACCATACCTTCAGTCCCCTCATCTAAGTCATTTATATAAATTGTAAAAAGTTGAGGCCCCAGCACAGATCCCTGTGGCACACCACACGTTACATCTTGCCAACCAGAAAATGACCTATTTACACTTACTCTCTGTTTCCTGTTAGCTAGTCAATCTTCTATCCATGCCAGTACGTTACCCCCAAAACCATGAGCTTTTATTTTCTGCAATAACCTTTGATGTGGCATCTTATAAAATGCCTTCTGGAAATCCAAGTACAATACATCCACCTTTATCCACAGCACATGTTACTTCTTCAAAGAACTCCAATAAATTGGTTAAACATGATTTCCCTTTCACAAAACCATGCTGACTCTGCCTGATTACCTTGAATTTTTCTAAGTGCTTCTAATATTTTCCCTAAGACAGATGTTAAGCTAACTGGCCTGTAGTTTCCTGCTTTCTGTCTCCCTCCCTTTTTGAATAAAGGAATTAAATTTGCTATTTTCCAATCTAATGGCATCTTCCCCAAATCTAGGGAATTTTGGAAAATTAAAACTAACCCATCAACTATCTCACTAGCCACTCCTTTTAACACTGAATCTTGCTGAGGTACAGTTCCACGTGAGCTGCCAGTCCTCCAATGCCTCCCCAAACTAGCTATTCTTATCTGCAGCAAGCTATTCAGCCATGAAGGAAGCATCACTGCCACACCTGAACATGAATGATGTCCACACATTCACGTTTACTACTGGAGGTAATTGGACAATAGCAAGTAGCCTGCCAACCTGTTCCTCTCCCTTGCCTGGAGCTACTGAAGCTAACTGCAACAGCCCAATCACTGTTGTGCCTGAGGAGATGGCTGGACTGAAAGAAGCAGAGTCGAATATGTAAATGAACGATTTGGCACTGAACAAAGCACCTCATCTCCTGAGTCTGGCTTATCACCCAGGTCCAAGAGATGGATGGGACAGACTTCTGACCCACACTCTGGCAGCCATTCTGTATCTCTACAGGTTGCCTGAAGTTACCCAATATGCTATTAAATTTCCCCCGCCAATCATTTAATGCTAACAGCTTGTGCTTACCACAGATCATGTCAATGTATTGGGTCAGGTCACAGTTGACCTCTGCTGTGGGCAGGCTCACCTAGGTTGAAAGGAAGGTACTTAATTTAGCCACTGAGAGAAATACTTCACACTTGCAATAGTAATAAGAGCCACATGTTTACAGCCCTGATCAGACTCACTCACTTTTCCCAGCAACTCCTCAAACTCTGGTGGCCATTCTTGCATCAGAGCTTCGATATCAGGCATTGGCCTAGGAGGAAGGAAGAACAACAAATTACATCAACTCACAGCTACAAGCTGAGCATTTATCCCCCTCTTCTCCTTAAGACACCAAGCCTTACTGGGGTACAGGTCCGCTAGTACTGTCCTGCACCTGAAGCCATCGCAATGCTTCATATTCAAGCCGAGCCAGTGAACATCAATGGGTTATTCGATTAAGCCCTGTCCTGTCCACACTCAGTGCCCATGCACTTTTCAGTAGGGGTCACTGGACAATGATCAGGAGCAGGACCCCGGCCTCATCTTCCCCTCCCTATCTCAGAGCGTTGAAGCCAACTGTAGCAACCTACTGCTTAGGCTGAAATCATCACACTTAGCACCAAGTGTGGGTAGGAGCAATCCAATTGGGGATCTTTCTGGTCAGTGCAGCTCAGCTACTGGCTGGATAAACATATCAAGCCATCAGAGGAATTCCTGTAACCTTTCAAAGACAGCAGGCAGCACAGAGCAATGGGTTCAGATACCACAACCATGCTACACAGTATGACAATGTATCCCCTGCCAACATAACTGAGGGGGTAACTGCATAATATAATTCTGTTTGGATCCTGGATATTTGATGCAATGGACTCAGCAGAAGGGACAGAAAGTGGGGGGAGGGGGCAGACATGACTCACTTGGTGTAGTGGACGTTGGCGGGTGGTTTGGAGCGGTGCAGCTCACTGATGCTGTCCATCCAGTTATCAAGAGCCTTTGGATTCTTCTCTGCATTCTCCAGGCTTTTCACCTTCAACTGCTGTTGTGAAAGAAATAAATGGTAACTCAACCTTAAAAGCACTTTTAAACCGCTGACAGATGTGATACTGGAACCTTGAATAATACCCATAATAGCACCTTAGACCTAGACACAGGCACAATTACAGAACTTCCGTTTTCCTTCCCCTCTCCTCCAAATCACTGACTTATACCACAAATTTAAAATTCCCAGCCTTGTGTTGAAATCCCTCCATGGGCTCAACCTCGCCCCATCTCTGTAACCTCCTCCAAGCCTACAACACTGAAATATCTGCACTCCTCCAATTCTGGTCCCTTGTGCGTCCCCAATTTTAATTGCTCCATCAATAAAGAAAAAATTACATTTCTTGCATGATGCTCTGAATTCATCCTCTTAAATTGCTCCCTCATATCAACAGCAGTAGTCCATTCAGCCCCTCGAGCCTGTTCCACCATTCAATTAGATTATGGCTGATCTGTATCTTAACTCCATCTACCCTTCTTGGTTCCATAACCTTTAATACCCTTACCTAACAAAAATCGATCAATCTGAGTTTTGAAATTTTCAACTGACCCCCAGCATCAACAGCTTTTTGTGAGATTGAGACACCGAGTGAGAGGTTTGTAACCACCAGCACTTTACCCTACAATTCAAAGCACTCTCTCTAGACACAAGTCTACAAGGATAGAATCTAGAATGAGGCTGCTGGATGTTTTTCACAGTTTAAGAAAATGCACTGCAGAATTTTCACCCAACCTTTACTGAATTCTTCGAGCGAGCACTGAACTGGTTTTGGCGGTTGGGTTAATCAATAGTGTTACAACAGCACTAGCTCCCAGCAGAGGCTGTGTCACCTCTATTAACTGCCCTCCCTTTACCGTGATACTGTGCTGTTTCGAATTCTCCGTCAGCCATAGTGACAGTACAGTTGGATCAGACTGCTTCGCACAAGGTTCATCCAATGGGATCAGGCCCAGGTTGTCAGGCTTCCCATCAGGGCGAGGTACCTGCAGGTCACATGGAAATAACTCAACCAATCAGGGAAAATCATAGTAATAAGCATTCACACCATAATTTTTATCAATCACTGGTGTGCTGGTAAGGCTGAAATCAGTAAACAGTTTAAACCCTTAACACACCACAGATGCGTTGACTTTTGTCTAGCTACAACAAGGCTCCGAGGACATGTTGATCAGCTAACTAGTTTGTTAATAGCTCTCTCTAGTTTGATGTGCTTCTGTGATATGTGGAACAGACAGTAGCTAATCAGGAGTGTTTTAAGAGATAAAATGGTTAAAATAGATTGAATAACAAAATAAAACATAAAATTAAGACTAGGAAAACAAGAATAAAGAAGGGGCAACTATGTATTGCGTTATGAAAGTACTTCCATTTTTAAATTTTTGTGAGAAGTTGTGTTTTAAAATTGTGGAAATGGATTCATTTGGGACTGAAGAGATTCCATAGATGTGAGACTTTGGTTTAAAAAAAAAGTTACTGGAAGGGCTTTTGGGGAACTTTGTTTACAAAACACTTACTGGACTATGGGAGTTGTTTACAGAGAAGTGACATGTCAAGATTTATGGTGGTCAAGAGTTGGTTTCGTTTTGGGATTGTTTTGAGTCAGTTGGGGGTCAGCCTGCCAAAAGAGACTAGATCATGCATTCTCCACCTCTCTCAGAAACCCTGAAAATCCAATGTGTGATGGTTGAAACCCAATGCTGCATTTCTCCTGGAAAGCCTGTCAGATTAATCCTCGATGCCGCCTAAAAAGAACTGCTCCAGAAAGATCCCATGGGCAGCCATCGACGTGTATTTGGGACCCCAGAATAAAGGGACAACTGATATCATTCCGTATCTTATCCTTTTCCTTCAAGAATTAACAAATATTTGGCCAAAGTGTTTTTTTTTTGTCTTTTTGTTAAAAAATCTTTGCAGACAAAACCTCTATCTTTTCTTTAACTGGTGTGTGTGTATGTATGCGTTGGACTAAGTTAGAAGGGAACTCTTATATTTCAATCTGTGTGTTAATGTTTTGCACCTTTACTGAATACGTCTTGTTTTACAATAAATTGATAATTTTGTTGTTTACTAATGAAACCTGGTTGGTGGATTTTATTCTGAAATAAAAATAGAGTATATAATTGGCCATACTGGTAACTGGGTAAACATTTAAATATATGTTGTGACCTGTGGAGAAGTGGAACTAGAGAAAGACTGTGCACTCCTTGGTCATAACAATTATAATAAAATTAATATTTAACTTCTGTACCTTCAAAAAGGCATCGATATCACCCACTGAAGGAATGAAGTCAGGAATGAACGGCTTCAGTTTGTGGTCCAGTTCAATGGACTGTGGAGTGTACCTATCACACAAGGACAAACATACTCAAATGCACAACCACTTCTCAGCACTTGTTTAATAGCATGGATGCATTAAGCGGAAGCTAGATAAGTACATAGAATATACAGCACACAAACAGGCTATTCAGCCCAATTAGTCTGTGCAGATGTTTATACTCCACATGATTCTCCTCCCATTCCATCTGTCTTATCTCAGCCTTTCAGCAAATCTTTCTATTCCCTTTTCTCTCATGGACTTGTCCAGTTTCCATTTGAAAGTATTGAAGATACTTGCCGCAACCACTGTCTCTGGTCATGTGCTCCACATTCTAACCACTCATTGAATAAAGAAATATTTCCATTTCCGTATTGGATTTTTCTCTCTCACAGAGTCGTTAGTCAGTGGAATTCTCTTCCCCAGAGAGCAGTGAAGGCTGGGTCATTGAATATGTTCAAGGCTGAGTTAGATAGATTTTGATTGACAAGGGATTCAAGGGTTATGGAGGGTAGACAGGAAAGTGGAGTTGAGGGCCACAATCAGACCCGCCATAATCTTATTGAATGGAGGAGCAGGCTTGAGGGGCTGAATGGCCTACTCCTGCTCCTAATTCTCGTGTTCTTGTATTGATGGATGGCCCCGGTTTCGGATTCACCCAGTAGAAACATTCTCTCCACATCTACCCAGTCCATTCCATTCCTAATCCTCTTCTTTTAAAACATCTTCTTGATGAACACATGAGATTACGATATTATTGCTATCAGAGACATGGTTGAGGAAAGGGCAGGACTGGCACCTCAATATTTCAGGGTATAGAATCTTCAGGCGCGACAGGGGTGGGTGTAAAAGAGGAGTGGCATTGCACTGTTGATCAAGGAGTCAATTACTGCAGTAAGGAGGAATGATATCTTTCCTCAAATAAGGCCATTTGGGTAGAACTTAAAAACAAAAAGGGGGCAATCACTTGGCTGGGAGTGTACTACAGGCCTCAAAACAGACAGGGAGAGATAGAGGAACAGATATGTAGGCAAATCTCAGAGAGGTGTAAAAATAATAGGGTAATAATAGTAGGGGATTTCAACTTCCCCAATATCAACTGGGATAGTCTTAGTGCAAAAGGCTTAAAGGGGGGCGGAATTCTTAAAGTGCATAGAGGAGAGCTGTTTGAGCCAGCACGTAGAATGTCCTACAAGAGAAGGGGCAGTACTGGCCCTAATCCTAGGGAATGAAGCTGGACAAGTGGTAGAAGTGGCAGTGGGAGAGCATTTCGGGGATAGTGACTGTAACTCTAAGATTGAAAGTAGTTATGGAAAAGGACAAGGAGAGACCAGAAATGAAAGCACTGAATTGGGGGAAGGCTGATTTCAATATGATAAAACAGGATCTGGCCAAAGTGGACTGGGAGCAGTGACTTGTAGGAAAGTCTACATCAGACCAGTGGGAGTCATTCAAAAAGGAAATAGTGAGAGTTCAGGGCCAACATGTTCCCGTAAAGGTGAAGGGTAGGACCAACAAGTCCAGGGAACCCTGTATGTCAAGGGATATAGAGGATTGGATCAGGAAAAAAAAGGAGGCCTATGGCAGATTCAAAGCCCTGAAAACAGCGGAAGCCCTAGAGGAGTGTAGAAAATGTAGGAGGGTACTTAAAAAAGAAATTAGGACAGTGAAGAGGGGACATGAAAAAATACTGGCGGGCAAGATAAAGGAAAAACCCAAGGCGTTTTATAAGTATATTAAGGGCAAGAGGATAACCAGGGAAAGAATAGGGCCCATTAGGGACCAAAGTGGCAATCTGTGTGTGGAGCTGGAGGACATAGGTGAGGTTTTAAATGATTACTTTTCATCTGTGTTCACTATGGAGAAGGGTAATGTGGGTGTAGAGATCAGGGAGGGGGATTGTGATATACTTGAACATATTAGCATGGAAAGGGAGGAAGTATTAGCTGTTTTAGCAGGCTTAAAAGTGGATAAATCCCCAGGCCCAGATGAGATGTATCCCAGGCTGTTATGTGAGGCAAGGGAGGAGATAGCAGGGGCTCTGACACAAATTTTCAAATCTCTGTGGTCACAGGAGAGGTACCAGAGGACTGGAGGACAGCAAATGTGGTACCATTATTCAAGACGGGTAGCAGGGATAAACCAGGTAATTACAGGCCAGTGAGTCTAACTTCAGTGGTTGGGAAACTATTGGAAAAAATTCTGAGGGACAGGATTAATCTCCACTTGGAGAAGCAGGGATTAATC
Organism: Heterodontus francisci; assembly: GCF_036365525.1. NCBI lineage: Eukaryota > Metazoa > Chordata > Chondrichthyes > Heterodontiformes > Heterodontidae > Heterodontus > Heterodontus francisci. Next base: position 80,540,221 of record NC_090392.1, on the reverse strand, counting down.
AGGGATAGTCAGCATGGCTTTGTCAGGGGAAATTGTGTCTAACAAACTTGACTGAATTTTTCGAGGAGGTGACTAGATGTGTAGATGAGGGTAAAGCAGTTGATGTAGTGTACATGGACTTCAGTAAGGCTTTTGATAAGGTCCCGCATGGGAGACTGGTTAAGAAGGTAAGAGCCCATGGGATCCAGGGCAATTTGGCAAATTGGATCCAAAATTGGCTTAGTGGCAGGAGGCAGAGGGTGATGATCGAGGGTTGTTTTTGTGAGTTGAAGCCTGTGACCAGTGGTGTACCGCAGGGATCGGTGCCGGGACCCTTGCTGTTTGTAGTGTACATTAATGATTTTTTTTTTATACATTCATGGGATGTGGGCATCACTGGCCAAGCCAGCATTTATTGCCCATCCCTAATTGCCCTTGAGAAGGTGGTGGTGAGCTGCCTTCTTGAACTGCTGCAGTCCATGTGGGGTAGGTACACCCACAGTGCTGTTTTTTTTATTGACTTCGTAGCGGATAGATACAACTGAGTGGCTTGCTAGGCCATTTCAGAGGGCATGTAAGAGTCAACCACATTGCTGTGGGTCTGGAGTCACATGTAGGCCAGAACAGGTGAGGACAGCAGATTTCCTTCCCTAAAGGACATTAGTGAACCAGATGAGTTTTTACAACAATCGACAATGGTTTCATGGCCATCATTAGACTAGCTTTTTTAATTCCAGATTTATTAATTGAATTCAAATTCCACCTTCTGCTGTGGTGGGATTCGAACCTATGTCCCCATAGCAATACTCTGAGTCACTAGTCCAGTGACAATACCACTACGCCACTGCCTCCCCTTGACGTGAATATAGGAGGTATGAACAGTAAGTTTGCAGATGACATGAAAATTGGTGGTGTCGTAAATAGTGAGGAGGAAAGCCTTAGATTACAGGATGATATAGATGGGCTGGTAAGATGGGCGGAGCAGTGGCAAATGGAATTTAATCCTGAGAAGTGTCAGGTAATGCATTTTGGGAGGACTAACAAGGCAAAGGAATAAACAATGGATGGTAGGACCCCAGGAGGTTCAGAGGGACCTTGGTGTACTTGTCCATAGTTCACTGAAGGCAGCAGCACAGGTAGATAAAGTAGTTAGGAAGGCACATGGGATACTTGCATTTATTAGCCGAGGCACAGAATATAAGAGCAGAGAGGTTATGATGGAGCTGTATAAAATGCTAGTTAGGCCACAGCTGGAGTACTGTGTACAGTTACATTATAGGAAGGATGTGATTGCACTGGAGAGGGTGCAGAGGAGATTCACCAGGATGTTGCCTGGGCTGGAGCATTTCAGCCCTGAAGGGAGACTGGACAGGCTAGGGTTCTTTTCCTTAGAGCAGATAAGGCTGAGGGGGGACCTGATTGAGGTATACAAAATTATGAGGGGCATTGATAGGATAGATAGGAAGAAACTTTTTCCCTTAGTGGAGGGGTCAATAACCAGAGGGCATAGATTTAAGGTAAGGGGCAGGAGGTTTAGAGGGGATTTGAGGAAAACTCTTTTCACCCAGAGGGTGGTTGGAATCTGGAACACACTGCCTGAAGGGGTGGTAGAGGCAGGAACCCTCACAACATTTAAGAAGTATTTAGATGAGCGCTTGAAATGCCATAGCATACAAGGCTACGGGTCAAGTGCTGGAAAATGGGATTAGAATAGATAGGTGCTTGGAGGCCAGCACAGAAATGATGGGCTGAAGGGCCTGTTTCTGTGCTGTATAACTCTAAAACAGCCCCTTCTTTGACGCGAAATAACTGAACTGAGTGGAGGGCAGACAAGACAAACAACTCAACGCATGGGTAAAATCACACCTTCTTATGGGCTACTGAGAGGTGCACAATTGCCCTGAGGTGACCCTCCCACTGATCACCTTCCCCTCTCCATGAACAAAACATGCTCTCTACTCAGTGCAAGTCAGGAAAATGCTGTGCAGGTACACAGTGAGTTAGAAACATTCTGTACAGGTACACAGCGAGTTAGGAACATTCTTTATTTATTTTTATTTCGAGATACAGCACTGAAACAGGCCCTTCGGCCCACCAAGTCTGTGCCGACCATCAACCACCCATTTATACTAATTCTACACTAATCCCATATTCCTACCACATCCCCACCTTCCCTATATCCCCCTACCACCTACCTATACTAGGGGCAATTTATAATGTCCAATTTACCTATCAACCTGCAATTCTTTGGCTGTGGGAGGAAACCGGAGCACCCGACGAAAACCCACATGGTTCACAGGGAAAACTTGCAAACTCCGCACAGGCAGTACCCAGAATTGAACCCGGGTCGCTGGAGCTGTGAAGCTGCGATGCTAACCACTGCGCCACAGGCTTGGGCTGTTAAGTGGCAAGTAACATTTGCGCCACACAAGTGCCAGGCAATGACTGTCTCGATCAAGAGAGAATCTAACCATCTCCCCTTGACATTCAATGGCATTACCATCGCTGAATCCCCCACTATCAACATCCTAGGGGCTACCATTGGCCTGAAACTGAACTGGAGTAGCCATATAAATACTATGGCTACAAGAGCAGGTCAGAGGCCAGGAATCCTGCGGTGAGTAACTCGCCTCCTGACTCCCCAAAGCCTGTCCACCATCTCCAAGGCACAAGTCAGGAGTGTGATGGAATACTCTCCACTTGCCTGGGTGGGTGCAGCTCCAACAACACTCAAGAAGCTCAACATCACCCAGGACAAAGCAGCCCACTTGATTGGCACACCATCCTTGAACATTCACCCCCTCCACCACCGATGCACAGTGGCAGCAGTTTGTACCATCTACAAGATGCACTGCAGCAACGCACCAAGGCTCCTTCGACAGCACCTTCCAAACCGGCGACCTCTACCACCTCGAAGGACAAACGCAGCAGATGCATGGGAAAACAACCACCTGCAAGTTCCCGTCCAAGTCATACACCATCCTGACTTGGAACTATATCGCCGTTCCTTCACTGTCGCTGGGCCAAAATCCTGGAACTCCCTTCCTGACAGCACTGTAGGTGTACCTACCTCACATGGACTGCAACGGTTCAAGAAGGCAGCTCACCACCACCTTCTCAAGGGCAATTTGGGATGGGCAATAAATGCTGGCCTAGCCAGTGGTGCCCACATCCCATGAATGAATAAATAAAATAAAAAGTTAGAAATATGCTGTGCACGTACACAGCAAGTTAGGCACATGCTGTGCAGGTACACAGCGAATTAGGCACATGCTGTGCAGGTACACAGCGAGTTAGGCACATGCTGTGCAGGTACACAGCGAGTTAGGCACATGCTGTGCAGGTACACAGCGAGTTAGGCACATGCTGTGCAGGTACACAGCGAGTTAGGCACATGCTGTGCAGGTACACAGCGAGTTAGGCACATGCTGTGCAGGTACACAGCGAGTTAGGCACATGCTGTGCAGGTACACAGCGAGTTAGGCACATGCTGTGCAGGTACACAGCGAGTTAGGCACATGCTGTGCAGGTATACAGCGAGTTAGGCACATGCTGTGCAGGTACACAGCGAGTTAGGCACATGCTGTGCAGGTACACAGCGAGTTAGAAACATGCTGTGCAGGTACACAGCGAGTTAGAAACATGCTGTGCAGGTACACAGCGAGTTAGAAACATGCTGTGCAGGTACACAGAAGATTGGCCATCTGCTGCCGCCAGCATTTATAATATAAAACTGCCAACTTCCATGAATCTCAGCAGCTATCACCTGATTCACAAGCTCCACTTTTGTCTGGCAGGTGGGAGTGTAAATTGTCACTGAGGGACTGCCATAGAACCACTCTCTCAATACTGTCGCTGGAGTATAAAAGCACCTACAGAGGCAGAGGGATCTGAATGAAATAAATGATTGACTGGCTATTACCGTGTGATATACTGGAAGAGCTCCTTTATCTCAGTGGAAGTGGGTAGATGCTCATAATCTGCAGGATCATATGCACTGAAAGAGACAGAACATTCTAGATTATAGATAGCGATTCAGTCTGTGATCCTAAAATACTCAGATCTGACATCACACAACTAACCCAGAAGATGGAATCACAGTGAAACCTCTAAACAGTCAGGTGAGAGTCTGCCAATAAGAACAGAACTCAGAAAACCCATAGACCAGAGGAATTATGTCTTTGTCTAATTATCAAAATCCTTTTAACATTAAAAACTTCCTCTTAGTGAAAACGGTCCGGTATCTCATGTCTCATAGTGTAATTACAGTTCCTTATTCCTGATGTTAATAAAGTGACTGTTGATTTGTAGCCAAGCATCAGCATGACAGAGTGCGTGTTCAATCCAGCTACCGCATCTGATGCAGGGGATGCAGAGCAGCAAAGCTTCTCATTCAGGCCCGTGGTCTTTCTCCTGTTACCTTACTGTGCAGGTAAATGGAAATTGTAAATGGGCTCAAAAAAACAAACAGTCTCACTGGAAATCCGGACTGCAGAAAATTACCGGCTCTTTATAGTCCCGGAATATCAGCCCTTAAAGCCTGTCACCTGCTGCTTCTGGCATCAGCAGCCCCTCAGCAAAGCCATCGCAATCTCCAAAGTCTTTATTAATCTATATTTGAAGATATGGACAAGCATTTTAAATTAGATGTGTCATGCGGACAGGGAGCCAGTGTGGGTCAGCAAGGACAAGGTAAGGGGTTGGTGGGGGGGGGGGGGGTCGAGGTTGGGGGCTTAGTGCGGGATAGGTTGTGGTTGGCTGCATTTTAACAGAGTCAGAATTTATGGACATTATAAATAGTTGTAATTTAAAAGGACATTAACATTTCAATTTATGATGGGCCCAGGTAAAAAGTGCCAATGTCATGAGGCTCAGCATCTTTTAAGACAAAAAGGGTCTAAAATTACAGGAAGCATTAGTTAATCAGACCAGGTAGTGAACGGAAATGAAAGCCAGAGAGCTCTCCCTGGTGGTTTAGTTGGTGTAAACGCCCCACTTGGTGTGTTATTGAGTCATATGGTCCAGAACACCCAGGCAAAATCCCTGGTCTGTGTTGATCTAAGATGGACGGACGTTCAACAACAATATTTTGCAATCAACAGACAAGATGTTTCAAGGCACTTGACAGAGAAATATTGAGTAGGATGAATGCTGAAATATTGGAGAGGATTAGGAGAGGTGACTGAAGGCTAGGTGAAAAAGATGGGTTGTGAGGTGGTGTTTAGAAGAGGAGTAAGGGGTGGAACGGTTTAGGGCGAGAGTTAGAGTGTAGGATCATGGTGATTAAAAGCTTTGCTACAAATGTTTGGGTGAAGGAGAGCAGATATTCCCGAGGCCAGATTTGGAGGTTGTGGGAGATGTGCAATATTTGAAGATGCCACAATTGTTAACAGTGCGAACAGCTGATTGAAGGTGATGTTGCCTGAAATCAGCAGAGCATTTAGAAAGTTAAGAATAGGAAGGAGCATCAGTCTTCTAATCCACAAAGTCAGGAAGTGAAGGATAGAACTGGAGCCTAATTTTTACACACTTCATATGCTTTTATTTACATAGACACACATTACAAACATGCGCCCTCAAACCCAACCAGTTTCAGTCTGCTCCTATATATAGCATATGTGAATCCTCATTTAATGCCTATCACCGGAATAAAATTAAATTCTCAAATACTATACAAATAACACACAGTAAGTACTGAACTGCACAGTGCGCTTAATACCTTTTCAGTTGCCCTTTGTAATTGATGCCGAAAGCAATGACAAATGATCAGCATCATTTGCTCGATACAGGCAACTACCCCTAACAAGCATGGATGATGGTGACTTCACTAAAATACTGCAATTCAGTTCCAACTTCTGGTCTGACTCACCCTTCTGGTGGTGCTCCATGTTCCTCATCATCTTCATCAGATTCTGTGTCGTCCGAATCTTCATCATCCTCCTCATCCTCATTCTCTACAAACCCCTGCTGCATGGCCTTTGACCCTTTCTTCTTCTCCTGTTAAATAAGTGCAAAGATTGTCCATCTTGAAGAAGAAATAACTTCAGCTGCTCGTGTTTGTTCCTCTTCACTAAACCTTCTACTACCATACTTTCTCTGTGAGCAGAACTCTGGCTCATTTTCCCTCCCCAATAGGGACTGACTCTTTCTGGGAATTCTGTAGTAGTGGTCGACTCTGGTACCTTGCCCACTAGTTACAGTGAGACCTTGGACCCTGAGTCTTACAGCTGAGGCTGACTAATCCTGTCCACACACATGCACAAGAGTCTGTGGATAATGATGAGGAGCAGGTGCAGGGTGACTGCCCCCTTCTCGAACCTGCCAACATTTAGCCCAGTTGGATCACCTCAACTGTGATCAGCTAACTCAACACAGATCTAATCTGAGGCTCTTCTAGTCCCTACAGCTCAGTTCTCAATTGGGCAGTCCATTTCCTACCGAGTTATCGGGGGACTTGCATTAACTCTGTGATCAGCTATCAGGAGTATAAATTCAAGAAGAACAAGAGACAATGCCAAATTCTCCCTCATTTGAAAAGAACATAAGAAACATACGAACATACAAATTAGGAGCAGGGGTAGGCCATTCGGCCCCTTGAGCCTGCTCCGCCATTCAATAAGATCATGGCTGATCTGTTTGTGTTTCGAATTCCACACTCCCATCTACCCCCAATAACCCTGGAGTCCCTTGCCTAACCAGAATCTATCTACCTCCGCCTTAAAAATATTCAATAACCCCGCCTCCACCACCTTCTAAGGCAGAGAGTTCCAAAGTCGCACAACCCTCAGAGAAGAAATTTTCCTCATCTCTGTCTTAAAAGGACGATCCCTAATTTTAAAACAGTGCCCCCACAGTTCTGGACTCACCCACAAGAGAAAACATCTTCTCCTTATTCATCTTGTCAAGGCCATTCAGGATCTTATAAACTTCAATCAAGTCTCCCCTCACTCTTCTAACCTCCAGTGAAAACAAGCCCAGTCTGTCCAACCTTACCTCATAAGACAACCCGCTCATTTCAGGTATTAGTCTAGTAAACCTCCTCTGAACTGCCTCCAACACATTTACATCCTTCCTTAAATAAGGAGACCAAAACTGCACACAGTATTTGAGATGTGGTCTCACCAATGCCCAGTATAACGGAAGCATAACATCCTTCCTTTCGTTTTCAATTCCTCTCGTAATAAAGGATAGCATTCCATTAGCCTTCTTTATTACTAGCTGTACCTGCATACTAACCTTTAGTGAATCATGCACTAGAACACCTAGATCCCTCTGCACCTCGGAATTCTGCAGTCGTTCTCCATTTAAGTAATACTCTGCTTTTTTAAATTCTACCTGCCAGAGTGAACAACTTCACATTTTCCCACATTATACTTCATCTGCCAGATTTTTGCCCACTCACTCAACCTATCTATATTGGTCTGCAACCTCCTTATGTCCTCTTCACAACATACTTTCCTCGAATTGAGACAGGGACAATTAGCCTGCTGAGCTCGTAACTCAGTATGAGAACTGAACCTGGGTCTTTGATGGACTGCATGAATCAGCTCAAGGTCTAAACCAGCTGAACTGCTTGCTGAACTCACAATAAACCATTTTTAATGATTGAGGACAGAGACTGCAAAGCTCCTCAGCTAGGTCAGATGCTTCATGTACTGGTGGTTGCAGTTAGCGTGGGTCTGCTACAGTCGTATAAGGGACTGTCAAGTTTCTGAGCGAGGAGACCCACCAGAATACATGGGGAGGGACCAAATAATGCATCACAGGAAACCACAATTTCCTGAAATTCGCTCAACTGTATTATGAAGTTGGAGAGGAATCTCCCCAGAGTTTTCCTGAAATTGACCACAGATTATCCCCTCCCTCCCAAGAGCTAGCATCACGTGCATTGACAAGTGTGGTACATATGCTTGAGATTGACAGCTTCTTCTCACCCTTCTTTTCATATGCTCAATATAAATGGAGACTTCACAAATTACAGAAAAGGACTGTAAGAGGATCCATTCAAAAGCCAATGTAACTGCCCACCTTTTCATAGATGGCTGCCAGTGTCGGGACATGCAGAGGCTTTGAGCACTGACCCAAGGAGTGAAGTCACTTTAATAATCACATTACTACAATCCATCCAATCGTGTTCTGAAATCTTATGCTGTATTTATTATTGTTGCAACTTCTGGAGTGGTGACTGGTTTAAATCTTTGTGGAAAGTTTGCATTTTCATTTTCTGCCACCTACACCCCCACTGTTGCATGACTTCCAAAAGACTTTGAATATGCAGGGTGTAGCAACTTACATCTCCTTGGACAATAAGTCTCTCACAAGTTGGAAAAAAGCAAGTTCTCCATTCTTATTGGTGGAAGACATCACGTAAAATCAAGGCAACTCGTCCCTGGAAGGAGGTATAGATTACTGAGCACTGTTTGCAATGTGGGTCAGGGAACACTGCACGGCTATGGGGTTTGTGTTCTGTGTTTGTATGTGTGTGAGAAAGTGTGAGTCAGTTCCTCCAACAATTCCATTATATGATTTCCAGCAGACATTTATATATTCCTCAATCGTTCCATTGCATGTTGCACACTACATTCTACAGCCTTTTAAAATTGAACTGGTTATCTTATCACCACTTGCAGTTTTTGGCTTCTAGACTTCTCTTTCATTATTTTCAACATTGTTGCTGTTCTGGGCTTTGGACATAAAGCCCTTTAACTGGACTTTTCCATTTAAAAAGTATGCATGCAACCAAATCCAACCTAGTAGTGTTAAGTGTATAAAAAGGAATATGTGTCTGCACTCACAGGCAGCTGTTCATCTTGTGTCAGGTTAGTATGCAGAAACAGTGTGTGCACGGATTTAAGTCCAGCCAGGGTGACATTACCTCAGAGTCACACTTTTCTCTTGTGTAGTGTTGGTGTGTCACTGCAGTCAGATGTGCATGCAGAGCCTGACCTGGGTAGTGCTGTGGTGCAAACATGAATGTGTGGATTACCTCTGTGGATGTTATCTTACTGTTCTCCTCCTCGTACTCATCGCTGCTGTTATCTGCCATGAGCCTGGTCTGGGAACGGTTTGACCTGGGTCCAGCTAAAAGCAAACAGAATGAAATTTCAAAAAATCTTTTGAGTCTTGGTTCTGGTTTTGATGCCAACTGGCAGTGGCTGTGAATGTGCCGCAGGCTCATGTTATACATTACATGTGTAAATGGTGCTCTTATTTCCACTATAGTTCAGATAAAGAGGTCTTAATATTGGTATTAAAACAGGGTGATTTAGGAAGGAAGGAATAGGTTTCACAATGCTTTGAAATCGGTCAAGCTCTGAGTGGACATCCAACTGCTGCTATACACCAGTAATTTGGCACTCACAATCTGAACAATGTCAGTGATACAACATCAGTTCAGACTTCTTCCCAGACCTCTGCAGTACACAACAGAGCCACTCTCTGCCCACCAATGTATTTAATGAACGGGGAAGTAGGTTCAATTAAAACATCTTAGATCTGTGGTAAAGGGGTAAGGGCTATTCTAACTGAGGACAACCTGTCTTTCCAGCTCAAGACCTTTCAATGCATCAACTGTGGGACCTGTGAAACAAACTGAAATGCTGCATACCAATTTATATCATTAGAGGGGGAGAGGCAGAGCTCGATGGTCACTGGGTGCTTGCAGTGACAGGAGCCCCATTGCAGCAATAACTGCAGGGCCTGGGCATAAAATACCAGCGGATTCAAGCATCTTGGCACTCCTGGGTCCTGCCTTGTGTGCAAGCACAAACCCTAACCCAAGTCACACTGTTACATTCTGCAGTGGACTCCTGGTACTTCAGTGACTAATGCAAAACAAGAATGTGTAAGGTTCAATGCCCTGTACATGCTGAGTTAGCAGGTCTCCACAGCGAAGTGTATGGGAGCTGAGATTGGACTTGGTGTCCTTGGGATAGGGAGAAAAGGAGAATATCCTCAATGGTTCCCACTCCAGATCATTAACCAGTGACTCTTGTTCAAAGTAATTATGTGTGGGTGGAGATTGAGCGAGTACGGAATTCGGCTCCTGTGTTACCTCCCACAATGAATAGCAGGTCAACACTCTCACATATAAATAACAGCTATTTGGGTAATAAAGCAGAGAACACTCTGTGTCCCTGGAACTGTACCTCCTTCAGGAGTCATTGCCTTTGCAACAGGAGGGGGGAATGTTACAGATTATATCAAGAGACAGCGACAAGAGGTTTCAGCCAACAAGTATTTTGTTTGTTCAGTTGGGAACATACTACAAGCATCATAAACAGAATAAACTAGAGTCAGCAATGACTAGCACTGATACCTGCACTTGTGACTTTGTCTATGATTTCTCTCATCAACCTCACACTGTGGCATTTGTCATGTTGTGTTGTCATGCTAGTCCATGTGTTACTCTTCATGTCACATTCCAGTATGTGCAATCCCCAGTATGTAACATGTGCTACCTGTGTGCCCTCCGCTATCTCACTCTTACACCACATACTTCCTTTCACCTACCAGGCTGCCTTGGGGATGGAGTGTAGATGCTAGCTACCTCTTCAGAGTCATTCACATCCAGACTTTCATCATATGGCTGATTAGTAACAAGCTTTGTCTGAAAACAAATTAAAAGGTTCTTTTAATTTAAATATAATAATTGGTTTCAACCACTGAAGCAGATCAGTCTTGTGTGATGTACTTCATAAACATCCTTGGGCTAAAGGATGGAGGTAGGTTGTGGAGTTGGTGGGGGGATGGTGTTGGGAATGAGCAAGGGTTTACATCCCTGATCATTGTCCAGTAACTCATGCTGTCAAGAATCCCGAGATGTCTGATGAGGACATCATCAGACTCAGCTGTGATGTCTCCCACAGGTGAACATCCAGCGGTTACTCACAGGCTGAGTTTACACATGAATCATGGCCACATGGATAAGGTGCGTGTGGTAGGTCAGAACGGAGTCAGAGTTTGAGACTTCAGAGGAAATAGAGAGTTACCAGCATGACTATTAGGTTTACCTCATTCAGGTTCCCCTCACATGCAAACACCTTGGATACCAGCAAACGTAACAATGCTGGTACATCACTGAATAGGATTTACATTCAGTCTCATATAAAAAGAAAATGATTTACAGAGTGCCTTATCACATCTGTCAGCAATGTCCCAAAGCACCACACGTAAAATGGTTTACACTGATGTACTGTCACCGTTATGCAGGCAAACACACTAGTCGCCTTGTGTACAGCAAGATTCCACAGACTCCAATAAGATAAATGAGCAGTTCATGTGCTTTGGTGTTGTTGGTTGAGGGAGGGATCTTGGTCAGGACACCAACAGAACTCCCTCACCTCCCATTAATGCCATAGAAAGTATTAAGAAAGACAGATTTGTAGTTTTCTTCCGTCTCCTGTCCCTTCCCTATACCCTTTACTTCTAAAATATTTATCCACTCCCTTTTAAAAGCCATTATGAATTCTACTTCCAACAGTTTCTGGTACAGCATTCCACATCTTGATAACAACAATTCTCTCAACCTCGTACTACATTCTTTGCAAGTGTCAGCAGTGGCTCAGTTGGTAGCACTCTTGCATCTGAGTCAGAAGCTTGTGGTTTCCCAAGGGTCATTCTAGAGACTGGAGCACAACATCCAGGCTGAAATGCCCAATGCATGACTGAGGAAGCGCTGCGCTGTCGGAGGGTCAGTGCCGAGGGAGGGCTGCACTGTCGGAGGGTCAGTGCCAAGGGAGCGCTGCGCTGTCGGAGGGTCAGTGCCAAGGGAGGGCTGCGCTGTCGGAGGGTCAGTGCCAAGGGAGGGCTGCGCTGTCCGAGGGTCAGAGCCGAGGAAGCGCTGCGCTGTCAGAGGGTCAGTACTGAAGGAGCGCTGCATGGTTGGAGGGTCTCTGTCTAAGGGTCAGTGCCGAGGGAGCGCTGCGCTGTCGGAGGGTCAGTGCCGAGGGAGCGCTGCGCTGTCGGAAGGTCAGTGACGAGGGAGGGGCTGCACTGTCGGAGGGTCAGTACTGAGGGAGTGCTGCGCTGTCGGAGGGTCAGTGCCGAGGAAGCGCTGCGCTGTCAGAGGGTCAGTGACGAGGGAGGGGCTGCACTGTCGGAGGGTCAGTACTGAGGGAGCGCTGCACCGTTGGAGGGTCTCTGTCGGAGGGTCAGTGCTGAGGGAGCGCTGCGCTGTCGGAGGGTCAGTGACGAGGGAGGGGCTGCACTGTCGGAGGGTCAGTACTGAGTGCTGCACTGTTGGAGGGTCAGTACTGAGGGAGCGCTGCGCTGTCGGAGGGTCAGTACTGAGGGAGTGCTACACTATCGGAGGGTCAGTGCCGAGGGAGGGCTACACTGTTGGACGGTCAGTACTGAGGGAGTGCTGCACTGTCGGAGGGTCAGTGCCGAGGGAGCGCTGCGCTGTCGGAGGGTCAGTGCCGAGGGAGGGCTGCGCTGTCGGAGGGTCAGTACTGAGGGAGTGCTGCGCTGTCGGAGGGTCAGTGCCGAGGAAGCGCTGCGCTGTCGGAGGGTCAGTGTCGAGGGAGGGGCTGCACTGTCGGAGGGTCAGTACTGAGGGAGTGCTGCACTGTCGGAGGGGCTATCCTTTGGACATGGCGGTAAACCTGTCTTGCTCCCTCAGGTGGATGTTAAAGATTCCACTGCATTATTTATAACAAACCAGTGACATTGTGTCCTCCATTGATGATACGCTGACGATAACGGCTTCTAATCCTAATTTACAGGCCCGGGTTCAGTGTCAATCAATCCCAGTGACCTGACTAACATTCCTCCGTCAACCAACACCAAAACCTACATTAACTGACCATTCATCTCATTGTTGTGTGTGTGGGATCTTGCTGTGCGCACACTGCCCTCAGCCGGCGGCAGTAACAGGCCCTGCCCCGGTGGCCGGATCCCGCCCCCGGCCCAGTTACCTGATCGCCTCCCCTCATTCTCCTCTAACCCTGAGTGGCGGAGCTAAGCATGAAGTCACCCAGCTCCAAGAAGCCAGATTTGGAGTGAGGCGGCTCCAGCCGAGGCCCAGTGTAGGCCGCGTTGCTATGGTTACCTTCGCTCCCTCAGAGTCCGACTCCGCCATGAACCCTGCCGCCAAACACCGCGAGAACTGGCCGCGCCTGCGCAGACTCAGGCTCCCACCAACCGCATCCACCAACGAGCCTAACAAACGTCAAGAGAACATCGATGTGAGGGGACCCGTGCCGGACCTCCCGCAGCAGCGCAACATGCAGGAGATAAACTTATCTGCAATTATACACCACTGCAATTGTTTACATAGTGGATATGTTCAACTTTTGTGTTCAGTTTTGTTTCCACCTCAAGTGGATGCAAGTGATCCTACAGTCACATAGGAACAGGCGTAGGCCTTTCAGCCCCTCGAGCCTGTCCCGCCATTCAACGAGATCATGGCTGATCAGCGGTCTAACTCCATATACCTGCCTTTGGCCCATATCCCTTAATATCTTTGCTTGACAAAAATCTCAGATTTAAAATTAACAACTGTTCTAGCTTCAACTACTGTTTGTGGGAGAGAGTTCCAAACCTCTTCCACCCTTTGCATGAAGTAGTGCTTCCTAACATCTCTGGGATTGCTGCAGTGTTCCAGTGAACATCAACGCAAGCTCGAGGAACAGCATCTCATTTACCGATTAGGCACACTACAGCCTGCCGGACTGAACATTGAGTTCAATAATTTCAGAGCATGACAGCCCCCCATTTTACTTTCATTTTTAGTTATTTTTTCTTCCTTTTTTTTAACATTCCTTTTCACATTTTTTACAATTTTTTTTGCATTTATTTCATTTCATCTTAGTTTGTTCAGTTTGTTTACCCACTTTTTTTTTTGAGGTTTGCACAATGCACTGAATATTGAACAGCAGCAACACCTAATCTGTACTAATACTTTGTCTTTCAACACACCATTAACATATTGTTTGCCTTTGCACCATGACCTTTTGGTCTGCTATGTGGCCTGGTCCAATCTACACCTCCTTTTGTTATCTCTTGCCCCACCCCCACCTCACTTGCTTATAACCTGTGACTTTTCTAATATTTGTCAGTTCCAAAGAAGGGTCACTGACCCGAAACGTTAACTCTGCTTCTCTTTTCACAGATGCTGCCAGACCTGCTGAGTGGTTCCAGCATTTCTTGTTTTTATCTCTCCTGAACGGTCTGGTCCTAATTTTTAGACTATGGCCCCTAGTTTTAGAATCTCCAACCAGTGGAAATAGTTTATCTTTATCTAGCCTGTCTTTTCCTGTCAATATCTTGAAGACTTCGATCAGATCACCCCTTAACCTTTTAAATTCTACCGAAAACAGGCCTAATTTGTGTAATTTCTCCTTGTAACTTAACTCCTGTAGTCCAGGTATTATTCTTGTAAACCTACGTTGCACTCCCTCCAAGGCCAATATATCCTTCCTAAGGTGCGGTGCCCAGAACTGCTCACAGTACTCCAAGTGGGATCTAACCAGGCTTTTGTAATATTTCAAAGAAGAGTTCTCCTGTAATGTCCAGGCCAATAGTTATCCCACAACTAACAAAAATAGATTATCTTTCTTTATGGGAGCTTGCTGTGTGAATATTGGCTGCCCATTTCCTACATTACAACAGTGACTATATTTCAAAAGTATTTAATTGCCTGTAAAGTGCTTTGGGATGTCCTGTTGTCATGAAAGGTGCTATATAAATGCAAGTTCTTTCTAAACATATTTTTGCAAGATTCCTAGGAACGAGATTTATCACATTCCGAATCTATACCAACCTCTGTGATAAACCTCTGGCAAAGTAAGATTGAGACAGAAGTACAGGTCCTCATCCTGATTCTTCAGAAAAGCCTGTCTCACTTAATAGCTCCAGCTCAGTTAAGAATGCTTTCATTCAGTCTTTTGACTGCAGGACTGACCTGGAGGTAACAGGGTTCCCAAGTTGTGGGTAAACATGCTCAGGTTAGTCGCTGCTGTCAAACCAAGTGGCCATTTTGTATGCACACGTCTGCAGTGCCATTGCCTGTTTGACTGGAGGATATATCAGAGCCTACTCTTGCTCAACCCAGACATCCAAATGCCCCAGTCTGGTCACTGTGATTAGATGGGAGTTTAAATAGAGCACTGTAATTAGCTAACTCAGAGCTTGGCGATCAAATGCTCCTGGAGCTCTGTAATCCAGTTGTGAAATCTACCTGCTCAAACTGGAGAGAAATCTTCAACCTAACTCTGTAACCTCCTCCAGCCCCACTCCAAAATCTCTGGGCTCCTCCAATTCTGACCTCTTAAGCGACCCCAAGTTTGATCACTCCACTATTGGCAGCCATGCCTTCAGCTGCCTGGGCCCCAAGCTTTTAACTTCCTTCACTAAACTTCTCCATATCTCTCCTCCTCCAAGATGCTCTTTAAAACCTGTCCTGATATCCCCTTATGTGGCTTGGTGTCAAATTCTGTCTGATATTGTACCTGTGATCACCTTGGTAGGTTTTTATTGATGCAATTGTTGTCGTTGGATTTATCTATGCAGATAATATATTTATCTGAACAGCAATCCATTAACTGCAATACCTTTTATTTACATTTTCAAATTCTGAAGGTAACCTTTCAGCTATTGCACAGATACAATCTATTCATCACTGAAGCATGCAAAGATCCAAGCAGAATAGCAGAAAATGCAAAAAAAGTGACATCACAAAGAACCAGGGGAAGGGTCCCAACAGCGTGGGCTGCGTAAGTCAAGGTGCAAGGCTGAACTCAAACAGAGACACATGAGGCTGAATCATAAAAGCAATTAAATTCCTTATGCATCACCTGCAAAGCTGCACAGGACACAATTATTGGGGGTTTTTAGCTTAGAGATACAGCACTGAAACAGGCCCTTCGGCCCACCGAGTCTGTGCATCCTCCTGTCTCCCAAGATACAAGATGGTTACAATCAGGCATTTAAGGCAGATGGACTGAGGTGGAGAAACACCATGCTCACTCCCCCAACACTGCCAGATTGGGGAAAAAATTGGACGGGATCTTTCCCTGCAGTAGGTGCTGTGGCTCTGTTTCAGCTGGTGAGACAGTGATTGGAAGGAAGGAGGGGATTTAATGCTGATGTGCCTGGTGCAATAATTCAGAGTCATGATTAGTAGGATTTTCTCTAGTGTTTCAGTCAACTGCCAGGGAGATGCAAAAGCAACTCACATCACCATCAAGCAGCATTTACATGGTGACCCCAAATGCAGAATCATATAAAACCTCAAACGCAGATAATCCAACATTGCATAAATAGACAGTGCAGCTGGAATCTGTCAGGATCCTCCCTGCATCGGATGCACCAGGTTGGGTGGGAGACTCTCTGCTCCAATCAGAAGGGTTCTGTGACCCAGTATACACCCTATACAGGGCACCACATGTGAGTGTTTTCAGACAGTTTTAAATTACTCCAAATTAAGACCTGGAACCAGCCTTATCCCAACATACAGAGCTGGAGGGATCTTTGTCTCCAGCCCATAGTAACATGGCAGCTGGGCCTCAGTGAAGTTAAATCCATGGTTATAATGCTTATGAGAGTCATGCCCAGTTAGAGGGGGCAGTGCTCACGAGCACTCTGTGGGGTTACTGATTCACATTGGATAAACACACTCTTCATCAATGTAGCAAGTCTGTCACTAAGCAAGTCAACTGACTGCAACTTTTATAGCAGAGCAGGAGTTCAACATGATGTGTTATAAAAAAAGTGTTTGATGAAGTTGCAAGCGTTGGGTTCCGTCCCTAGGCTGTTCTCTTCGTGTGTATCAGCAGGTCTCTCTGAAGTCCGGCATCAATGCACACAGTGGTTGCTCTCCCTGGGAGGGGGTCCGTGATTAGCGTCAGTTTGTTGAAGACCCCACGGCCAAAGTAATCTGCAATGACCGAGAATCCATCCTTCGAACACTTCAGCTGTGAAGCAACGGTCAGAATGTTAGATGAACAGAAGCAAAGCGCGAGATCATTAATGCAATAGGATCAGTAAAACCTTGAGCAGGTTTGAGTTTAGTTTAGAGATACAGCACTGAAACAGGCCCTTCGGCCCACCGAGTCTGTGCCGACCATCAACCACCCATTTATACTAATCCTACACTAATTCCATATTCCTACCACATCCCCGCCTGTCCCTATATTTCCCTACCACCTACCTATACTAGGGGCAATTTATAATGGCCAATTAACCTATCAACCTGCAAGTCTTTGGCATGTGGGAGGAAACCGGAGCACCCGGAGGAAACCCACGCAGACACAGGGAGAACTTGCAAACTCCACACAGGCAGTACCCGGAATCGAACCTGGGTCGCTGGAGCTGTGAGGCTGCGGTGCTAACCACTGCGCCGCCAATGCATGGTACAGACCCCATCGGCTAACCTCTGGTAGGTCCACAGTCAGGACGCTGGACTGACTGCAGTGACCCTGGTCTACAGGAGGGAGGCAGCTGGAGTTTCTGATCACTAACTGGTGATTTCTGCACAGTTGGATATCGGACAAGGCCAGGATTGAGATCAACTGCCATGGCTCTCATAGTCAAGTAGCCTGTCAGGCCTCAAACACAATGCATTCCCATTACCCCGAAGCCTGCGCGCGCGATAAGTTTCCCGTTACCTGATGCTGGAACTTGTCGTGAAGATCCTGCTTCTTCTCCTGGGCGTGGATCATGTCCATGACTTTCCGGTTTTCGGGCATGCAGGTCGGGCATTCGGAGTCATGTTCTGCGTAACTCTCGAAGCAGTGCTGGTGGAAGGAGTGACCGCACAGGAAATGGACGGAGGGCAGTTCCAGGGGACTGTTACACATGCTGCACTTTGGCTTCTGGAAGATCTTAGCACTGACAACAGATAAACATCAACCCGATAACTCGTCGTGTTCCAAGCAGAGCACACCACATTGCTGATTACAAGGCATACAGGCAGAAGCTTATACATGCTGTTTCATTTAACAGATGTTAACATAATTTAACAGGAGGGAGTGGGGAGGGGGGGGGGAAAAAGAGGGGAGAGGGAATAAAACTGAAAACGGGAAAGTGAACGGGGGGGGGGGGGGGGGGAGGAGAGAGAGAAAGAGGAGAGAGAGTTCACAGCTGAGGGATGGATTTTCCTCTCAGCACAAAGCTGGTGCTGAGCTCAGGCTAAGCCTCTGCTTCCAGAGGTTGTCGTGGTGAACACTAACAAGCAACTCTGCAGCCCTGAGACAGAGTTACAGCCTCAAAACATTCTGAAAATGAATGCCCTGAAGATGCGCAAAGCACTAACATGATCGAGGTGTCCCAGTAGTGGTGGATGTCAGGGAATGAGTTACAGGCACATCATATCTGAGACACAGTCAGAGGCTCGCAATGCCATTATTAGTTTGGCCACACGCTATTATAACTGACCGAATGAGGCAAAAAAACTTTCGCTGGCTTTATGCTCATTTACCTGCTTTTTAGTTCCTCAATCTCCTCTTGGATTTTCTTGGTTTCCTCTCGATACTGTTTGATCCTTCGCTCATCCTCAGCAATGTGGTCACTTTCCTGCTGCAGCTTGTTAATGAGGTAATCTTTAATGACTGAGAGTGTGGCTGTGGAGTTATGAGCAAGCGTCTGTACAACTGGAGAAGAAAAGAGAGGGTGGGGGAAGCTTCAGATTCGTGTATACTGACAACAGAATTTTCACTCACCTGGGGAGCAGAATCTGAGACAGGTTTTAAAAGGGAAGTGGATAAATACCTGAAATAAATCATTTTAAAGGGTATGAGGAAAGGGCAGCGGATTGGGGCTAAGCAGAGACCCCTTTCAGAGAGTCAGCAAGGGTACAATGATTCTGTGAAGATCACTTTCTTAACAAGTGATAACTGTACATGGGTTCAAGCAGCAATGTGCATTGCCCAGGAATTAAAGGACAAAGGCTGGGCACTCTGCTCTCCCCTCACAGTTGAATTTCTTTTGCGCCCCCAAACGTGCAATCTGTTTCCCCCCATTTATCATCTTGCAATTGTAAAGCACAGAAGCGCGAGACACACAGAGACCTGCATTTTAAAGGAGACTTTACATCAATAGTAAATCTACACGACATTGTGAAACAATGTGGGGCGGCACAGTGGCGCAGTGGTTAGCACCGCAGCCTCACAGCTCCAGGGACCCGGGTTCAATTCTGGGTACTGTCTGTGTGGAGTTTGCAAGTTCTTCCTGTGTCTGCGTGGGTTTCCTCCGGGTGCTCCGGTTTCCTCCCACCGCCAAAAGACTTGCAGGTGATAGGTAAATTGGCTGTTACAAATTGCCCCTAGTGTAGATAGGTGGTAGGGCATATGGGATTACTGTAGGGTTAGTATAAATGGGTGGTTGTTGGTCGGCACAGACTCGGTGGGCCGAAGGGCCTGTTTCAGTGCTGTATCTCTATAAAAAAAAAAAAAAAAAATCTGGTTTCAGTCTGACAGTGGCCAGCCCAGTCAGTGAGCAATGTCTGCAGAACCTGATTCAATATTTTTCTGTATTCATTGACTTGTTTCTCTGTTGCTGTAACCCAGTGTTGTCCACACATTAACCACTGGCCACATGTAGGGAACTGGGAATCCAGATGTGGCTAAAGAAAGTCCCAATCAGTAAAAAGTAATAGACCATCGTTGACTATGGGATTGCAATGTGCATAGTTACATGGGGTGTGGACATGAGCTTCAACCTTTGTGTGTGTTCTGTGCTGAGATGAAAAGCAGAGTGGGAAAGTCTTTCACTTCCTTGGTACAGAATGCTGGTGGATGTTTGTGAAGTAAATATACACATGTACAGACTATTTATCCAGTCTCGTGTGTAAGGCTTTATCACCTAAACTCCGTGCAAGTGGCTCTAACCGTTGACCCCATAGCCACACTTGTGGCTACTCACTGTCTTCCACTGGACAATGCTATGACCAACAGTTTCTGCAGTGAAGATACAGCCAACACTGCCTTTCACAAGCCTGGATTGGACAGGGGTCCTAGTGGATCAGCACTCGCCACTCGGGAAAACCATAATTCAAAGTGGATAATCTGACCAACGAAACATTCAGAGTTTAGTTGCGGGGGCGTGAGCGAGTCCAGTGCTACCCACAGGGTGAGGCAGCCAACTGGCTCCTACCACAAGATACTATTACAACTAGAAAGCCTAGCCTTACCCAGCAAAGGAGGCATGAGGTTGTTCCTGTCGATGTGTCTCAGCACGCCAGTGATGTATTCCTTGCAATCCTCCTCCTTCCGAGCAAAGTATCCGAGTGCCTGTTCCCAGAGGCAGACCTCCTCCTCACCATACCGCTCGCAGGTCTCAATCACCTTGGCATACTCATCATGCTGCATGTGATAATGCATTATCTGCTGGTACCTGAGCCGACAGAGAAAGCACTTACAATATGGAATAGAGCAACAACACACACACACTGTCCATCCTCTCCCCCTTCCCCTAGTCAGCATTCTATCCATAGAAACAAAATCTTGCATTTATATAGAGCCTTTCACGATCTCAGGAGAAAAGTGCTTACAGCCAATGAAGTACTTTTGAAGTGTTGTCGCTTCTTCAAAAAGCACGATGGAATCTTTTACATCCACCTGATGGAACCGACAGGGCCTCGGTTTATCCGAAAGACACCTCCGACAATCCAGCACTCCAGTAACATTGGCACTGAGTGTGTCAGCCTAGATATGGTGTTCAAGCCTCTGGAGTGGGACTTGAACCTACAACTTCTGACTGAGGCGAGAGTGCTCCCCACTGAACCACTGCTGACACATTCTATGCATATCCCTAGTCCGTCTGCTTAGCATCACAATCCAGGGAATCCCTCTGTCCAATGTCTTCATGTTCAAATCCTTCCATGGCTTAACCCCTCCCTATCTCAACCTCCTGCAGCCTCCAGGAGGTACAACCCTCCATGATCTTTGCGTTCCACCAATTTCTGACCTTTTGTGTATTGTTACGACCGAGGTAACAATAATTAACAGTAACACCAACACTTCATTCCCTGGTTGAAAATTGTGAGCTTTTGCATTCTTGTCTGCCCATTTTTTCATATTGGCCTGGGTTGCTTCACGGTGTTCCTGAGTCCTACAAAACTGATTTATGTCCTTTGTAAGGCCTGGCCAGTAATAACGTTGGCTTATCTGTGATTTGGTCTTCCGAATTTCCCTATTTCCTGCAAAAGGAATGTCATGTGCTAACCTTAATAATCCCTGGTGATATTTAGGTGGTACCACTATCTGTTCAACAACTGTCCAGTCTTCATTTGCAGATCTATGAGGCAGTCTCCATTTCCTCCTCAAAACCCCGTTTGCCATATAATAGCCTTCTGAAACTCCCTTCGCCTCAGCTTGTGTTAGAGCCGTCTGTGCTATTCGTTATAACTCTGGATCAACTTGTTGTGCAGCAATTATAGAAGATCTGTTAAAGATCTCATTTGGATTATCTAAATCCCCAAATAATGTTTCAGATACTTGGCTATATGTTTGTCGTGCCAGTTTCACCTCCGACAATAGATCCTTTTTAGCCATTGTTTGGGTGACTACACACGCAGGAAATATTCCTGGAACTTGTTCCTGTGATTGCTCCGTTTCTTTAACTTCACTTGGTTCCTCTGTAATTATAAGAGAAACTGTTACTTTGGATCCGGCCAAATCATTTCCTAGGAGTAGATCAATTCCCTCTACTGACAAACTGTGAACAATTCCTACAGTTACCATCCCAGATATTAAGTCACTCTCTGGGCATACTTTATATAAAGGTACGGGTATATACTCCCCACCAATTCCATTAACTAAAACTTTAGCGTTCATGGCGCTCCTGGTGGAAACATATCGATCCCCAGCAAGAATGTTTGGGTTGCTCCTGTATCCCTGAGTATAATGATAGGTTTTCCTGCCTCACTTACAGGATACGGATTAACTCTCCCCTTTGACAAAAATTCATTATAACTTTCAGGTATGTTTAGTTTAGAGATACAGCACTGAAACAGGCCCTTCGGCCCACCGAGTCTGTGCCGACCATCAACCACCCACTTATACTAATCCTACACTAATCCCATATTCCTACCACATCCCCACCTGTCCCTACATTTCCCTACCACCTACCTATACTAGGGACAATTTATAATGGCCAATTTACCTATCAACCTGCAAGTCTTTTGGCATGTGGGAGGAAACCGGAGCACCCGGAGGAAACCCACGCAGACACAGGGAGAACTTGCAAACTCCACACAGGCAGTACCCAGAATTGAACCCGGGTCGCTGGAGCTGTGAGGCTGCGGTGCTAACCACTGCGCCACTTAACCTCTAAACACACTTCAGTTTTTGTATCTGGTTTTACAGCTGCCGTTAAAGCTATAGCCTGAGCTGCTATACTCTCAGTCAGAGTCTTTTCCTCTGCATTAGCTTTGCGTACCCCAACAAATCCTATGGGTTTACCTCGCAATTTCCAGCACTCTGAACCAAGATGACCTGTTTTGTGGCAATGATAACACTTTGGCTTGTGAACCTCACTTCTACCCTCAGGTGGTGATACTAGGGCATTCCCAGCTGTTCCTTCTTGTCCCCAGCTACTTGCCTTCCTTTCATTCTCCCACTTTCATCCTTCTTGTGTTTATGGGGGTGATAGACAAAAGGTTTTGACTTATTCACAAGCTCAAAATCATCAGCAATTTCCACTGCTTGTCTAGCTTTCAAAACTTTCAGGTTATCTACATGAGTTCTCACTACTGAAGGAATGGAGTTTTTAAACTCTTCCAAGAGAATCAACTCTCGAAGGTTCTCATATGTGGTTTCTATCTTTAATGCCCGTATCCAACGGTCAAAATAATTTGCTTCACCCTAATACATATGTCTGCCCAGCCAACCTCCCTAATTTCCGAAACTTCTGACGGTAAGCTTCAGGGACTAACTCATACGCAGCAAGAATAGCCTTTTTTGCCATCTCATAATCTGCAAAAGCTCAAACTTAGGAATAGCTTGTATAAATTTCAACAGCTTTTCGCTGGGTCCTGAGCTAAATTCAGAATCTTCCTGACCCGAATTTTCTTTAGAGTCAAGACTACCCCTTTGTCTTAGTTCCATCTCTCAATTTAAAATCCCTTTCTTCTCTTTCACTTTCTCTCTGAAATGCTCTCTTTTTCCAATTCAAGTTTTCTTACTGCCATTTCTTTTTCTGTTTCCTGTTGAAGCCTAAGTTTTTTCATTTCCAAATGAATTCTAGCCAATTCCACTGCAACACACTCTGACTTACTATCATCTTCTTCCTCTTCTTCTAATTTTAAATGTTGGACTATCAAATATCACTGCTTTTTTGACACCCGATTTCAATTCTAACCCCAATTTTGCCACCAATTCTTTTTGTTTATTCTTAAAGTTATCAAATCAGAGGGCAACATTCTCCTTTCCCAGAAACTCTGCTGCAACTGCTAATGCCATTCCGATGGTACAGACTATAACTTATTACACAAGAAACTGGTTCCTTTTTTTTGTAATTGGCGTTAGATTTGGATCCCGATAATCGAATTTCCAATTAATATGATCCCAGACGCGAGAGCAATTAATATGATGCCAGATGCAAGACCCCAATTTATGTGTTATCGCAGTGACAAGCAATTAATATGATTCCAAACACAAACCCCCCAGTTAATCTGACTCTGATCCTGGACGAGCCCCCAATTTAAAATGTTACGACCGAGGCGGGAGCAACGCACTGTCAATTCAGTCCCATCACTCCACAGGTCACAGCATATTATTAAAGTTTTCCCACCCAACTGGAAAAACAGCCAAATTAAACCCTCTAATAAACCCCAGAATAAAACAGACGAAACCAGGTATCTTTAGACAACAACAAATTAACTATTTATGAAAAAACGAAATCTTAAACACTATTAAGATAAACCTATGTCTAAAGACCTTATAACTTATTTTAACCTAACTCCCCCATACACACACATACATTCAAAACTAACAGTTAACTGGCTTTAAAAGTGGTGTTTTTTAAAAATTAGCTATTTCTTAAGAATAAATAAGACTTTGTGGGTTACATTCCTGATGGGTGAAATATTCTAATGTGAAAAATAATCAAGTGCTACTCGAAGTCTTCACACGGATTTGATGAAATAGTCCTTCAATAGATAGGCATTCAAAACTCTTCGGCTGCAGCAGGCGTCAAGCCCACCGGCGAATTCCAAAAAATACAGTTAAGAGAGATTCAATATTGAAGCAAATACTTCCAGGCTTGGAAGTAAAGAAAATGAGTTTTGCTACCTTCAGCAAAACAAATGGTCTCCAACAAAAAAAGGCTTTTTTCCCCCTTAGGCAATTAACTCAGCCTGTAGCTCCTTGTAGAATTTCTGCCGAGAGAATAGACAGCTTTTTTCTTCAGTAGCACGCTTCGCTGGAGAGTCTCTCAAAAATTGGTTCAGACCATTTTTTTTTGCGCCAGTTTTACACACAGTATCAAAACATTATACCATGTGATCTCTCTCTCCTGCTGTGGCCTAGGGACAGGTGCAGCTGGCACCCTGTGCTCAGTCTTAAAGGAACATTGTTTTCAAACAGAGTCTTAAAGGCACACACTGTTTTTAATCTGAGGAGAAAATAAATACAAGTCCGTGACAGTATCCCTTCAGGCTATCGCAGGCGGCCGTGCAGTCAGTTGCCTGGGCCCAAGCTCTGGAATTCCCTCCCTGGCTCTCTAACCTCCTTGAAGACACTCCTTAAACCCTACCTCTGACCAAATTGTCACTCATCCTAATATCTCCTCTTTTGGCTTGGTGTCAATTGTTGTCTGATTATGATCCCATGGAGTGAATTACAACATTAAAATGTGCTATTTAAACATAAACTGTTGTAAAAACTAATACATCTGAGCTCTATTACTTGCTAAGAATTTCACCAGTTAAGGTATATTTGCAATCTCTTCATCATATGTTACAAATGGAGCTTTTCTCAACTGTGATTAATGACCCCAGTCCCTCCCCTGGCCTCGTATTTAATTTTCTGTTCAGAGGCTGGGTGCAGTGTCTTGCTCCTGTGACCTCTCAAATTCTTCCTTCCTTATTCACTATTTCTCTGCGAAAGAAACCAACACAAATGTTTGCTCCCAGGCAGCCTCTGACCAGCAGCTGTAAATTATAAAACACTGCAACAGTCAGTGCCTTTGTAACAAGTAAGGATGTCACAGCAATTCAGCAACATGAGTGATCTCATTCTATACTCACAGTCGCCCCTGCTCATAGAGGTACAACACTCCATCTTTGAAATTGTGCATCTGGCATAGCACCAACGCTTTGTCAAAAACAGCCTTAAATAATCCGCTCTTCAATAGGCTCATCGCATCTTCCTGCAGCCGTTTCTTTGCCTGATAGGAAAAGGCAACAAAATCACCCATTTAATA
This sequence comes from Heterodontus francisci, assembly GCF_036365525.1. Taxonomy (NCBI): domain Eukaryota; kingdom Metazoa; phylum Chordata; class Chondrichthyes; order Heterodontiformes; family Heterodontidae; genus Heterodontus; species Heterodontus francisci. The sequence continues at coordinate 80,514,877 of NC_090392.1, read as the reverse complement.
CAGAGCAGGAAACGGTGCCAAACAGAAGCTCAGGCGGCCGTACTGACTGACTGGAAATACACTGACTCACTCTCCTTCTACACCCACCATACCCGGGCCTGTCGTAATGGTCCCCAAGATTATAAGTGTTATTGATTAGGCCAGGGTTAGAATCCTGGCTCTCAAATCTCTACATCTGTGGACAACCCCAAATTCTGGTGGTGACGGCACTGGAGTGGTCAATACAGAGAAGGACTGCAACAAACTACAAGAAAACATTTTAAGAATGTGCAGAATGGGCAAATGAATTTCAACATAGATATAAGAATCTAAATGGAGTAGAGGAACAAAAGGATCTAGGAGCACAAATATACAGATCACTAAAAGTAGCGACACAGGTCAACTAATCCATAAAAATCAAGTAAACCAAGCACTAGGGAATAGAGAAGTAGAGAAGTTATGCTAAACTTGTATCGAATCTTGGTTAGGCCACACTTGGAGCACTTGTGAGGCTATAAAAAGGATAGAGGCATTGGAGAAAATGCAAAAAAGATTTACAAGGATGATACCAGAACTGCAAGGCTAGAACAATGAGGAAAGGCTCAACAGGCTGGAGCTCTATTCTCTATATAAAAAAAAAGAGATGGCTGAAGAGTGATCTCATAGAGGTCTTTAAAATTATGAAGGGGTTTGATAGAGTAGACACAGAGAGAATGTTTCCACTTGTGGGGAAGCACAAAATAGTCACCAATAAATCCAACAGGGAATTCAGGAGAATCGTCTTTACCAGAGACTGGTGAGAATGTGGAACTCGCTACCACAGGGAGTAGTTGAGGTGAATAGTATCGATACATTTAACAGGAAGATAGATAAACACGAAGGAGAAAGGAATAGAAAGAGATGCTGTTAGACAGAGAAAGCAGGACGTGAGGAGGTTCGTGTGGAGCATATACACAGACACAGACTGATTGGGCCGAATGGTGCTTTAAATTCTATGAAATCCTATGTAGTCTAGCCCAGAGTGATGGGACAAAGCCATATGGCATCAAGTGAGCAGAGACACAACTGGGAATCTCGCTCGGCCCCAGGAGGTGTGGTGGGAGAAATGTCAATGCTGCAGAGGGGCAGCAAGGGATTCTACTGAGGCTGGGATGAGGTATATTGTTGGAGCAGGAATTGAGAACATTTTCATCCCTCTACCCCATGCTGTACTGAGGATACAAAAATAGAAAATGTTTTCATTGCCCAGCAAAAAACTGTGGAAAAATTTCATCAGGGTTTATCAGGGGAAAGGCAAACAGCTCCAACCTGGGCATCCTCCTCGTGAGCCCAGTCCTGCAGCCTCAGTTCGAGCAGTGTATCGTACACACCCTGTGGGGAGTTGGCTTGCACCTGGATCATGTGCTCCAAGAAATTCTTCAGCTCTCGTGGGTTGTTGGCAAAGATTGAAATAAACTCCTCGGAATTCGCCTAAAACAAAATAGGAAAACAAGGCAAAACAGAGTTATTATAAACTTTTACAAATCACTGGTGAGGCCCCACCTGGAGTAATGTGTCCAACTCTAGGTAGCACACTTTAGGAAAGATGTCAATCCTTGGAGAGGGTACAGAGGAGATTTACAGGAATGGTACGGGATGAAGAACTTCAGTTATCTGGAGACTGGAGAAGCTGGGATTACTCGCCTTAGAGCAGAGAAGATTTGGGGGAGAGTTACTAGAGATGTTCAAAAGCATAAGGGGTTTTGACTGAGTAAATAAGGAAAAACTGGTTCCAGTGGCAGCAGGATTAGTAACTAGAGGACACAGATTTAAGGTGACAATCTGGAAATGCACTGTCTGAAAGGGCAGTGGAAGAAAATTCAATAATAACTTTCGAAAGAGAATTGGATAAATATTTGAAAAGGGTAAAATTTACAGGCTGTGGGGAAAGAGCAGGGGAGTGGGACTAATTGGATCGCTCTACCAAAGAACCAGCACAAACCCGATGGGTAAATGGCCTCCTTCTTCGCTGTATCATTGTATGATATTGAGGGGGAAATCGGAGGGGACTGTGCCCAGTACCTTGTCCTCATATCTGCTGACAGGCTCTCTGTCTGCTGGGGGCTCTCCGCTGGGTCGGTAATCTGTGCACAGGATCTTCAGCAGCTCAGTGGTCTCATCTGGAGCATGATGCATCAGTGTTTTCCCATATTTCTTCATGTTCTGCTCTGCCTGGTCAAAGGGTAGCTTCCCGATGTAGCACAGGGCATCCTGATAGTTCTGTGAAGAGAAAACAATTCCAACTAGGAGCAAAATCCCTGGCATAGGCGCTCAGAGGCGGAAAAAAATAAAATCAGGAGCAAGGAGGGAACTTTTTATCCCATAGATTGCAGATTATGATCCAGGGGAAGATGGTGAATCAGACAGTATAAAGATGGAGGGGGAGAATTAAATCGGCTTCTGGAGATAAGGCAATTGAAGGTTACTGTGGGGTGGATTAGGGAATGCAACCGACTTGTCGTCCTTTCTCTTGTGTAATTATAGAGCTTGGTGCTTTGTTTTGGGCGTGGGGTGGGAGAGAGTTGATGGAATGAAGTACATTACATCTTCAACAGAAGTAAACAGTGCAATCTGGAATAATTCAGCACCACACTCACCAGCCATTAATTACACACATCGACTCCAACCTGTCAATCTCCCAGGGGCAGGAATGCAGTTGCTAATCTAGCACAGAAAAGCAGGCAGGGCCAGGGAGTGGAGAGAAACAGCAAGGTAACAAGGCATACAGCGCAGGAGAGGGGACTATGAGGAGGGATTAAGTAGATTAGGCCGATATTCCCTGGAGTTTAGGAGAATGAGAGGTGATCTAATTGAAACATAAAATTCTTAAGAAGCTTGACCGGGTAGATGCTGAGAAAATGTTTCCTCCGGCTGGGGAATCTAGAACACAGGGTCAAAGTCTCAGGATAAGAGATCGGTCAGTTAGGACTGAGATGAGAAATTTTGTCCTTCAAAGAGTTGTGAATCTTTGGAAGAAATTTCTCTCAAGTCCTAAATGGCCAAACCTAGTTCTAGTTTCACTAACTGGGGGAAATATCCTCACAGCATCTTTCCGGTCAAGCCCCCTAAGGATTTTATGTTTCTATGACAGAACCTCTCATTTTTCCAAATTCTAGGCAACAGACCCAGTCTATTCAATCTCTTCTCATAGGACAATCCCCTCATGTTGGGAATCAGTCTAGCGAACCTCTCTCTACATTCCCTCTGAAGCACGGATATCCTTCCTTGGATACTGAGACCAAAACTGCATAATTCTCCAGGTGTGGTCTCACCAAGGCGCTATATGTTTGCAGGAAGACTTCTTGACTCTTATACTCCAATCTCTTTGTAATTAAGGTGAACATACCATTTTCTTTCCCAATTGCTTGCTGTACCTACATATTAACTTTGTGAATCATGTACAAGGACACCCAGGTTCCTCTGGCCATTGAACCCCTCAAGCCTGCTCCTCCATTCGATTAGATCATGGCTGATCTGTACCTTAACTCCATTTACCTGCCTTTGCTGCATATCCCTAGATACCCTTACCCAACAAAAATCGATCAATTTCAATCTTGAAAACTCCAATTAAAGGCCTGCTACCTGACCCCAACCCGACGACGTGTGTTGGGGTCGGGTCGCTCCTCTGGGTCCAGCTTTCAGGCTCTGCTGGAGTGGAGAGTGTAAAAGTTAAAAACTCACCTGAGCTGGAGTCCAGGAGGTCAAGGAGGGAAACTCAGTCTGCGCAGTGAGCGTCTCAATGACATCATCACGCTGCAGCTTCCTTAATCCATCCAAAAGCGGTAGAGTGAGTGAGTGCACTATGGAATTAAGGTAGGTAACCACTCCAGTGGTTGGGTCGGGCGTGGAACAAAGTGGAGGGACTCGGGCCCGGGTCCGATGTGGTTCGGGTCGGGTTTTTATTTCCTGACCTGAACAGGCCTTTAGCTCCAATATTCACAGCCATTGTTTTTTTGTGGGGGGGAAGAAAGAGGAAAGAGAATTCCATATTTCCACTATCCTTCGTGCAAAAATAGTGGTTTCTGATTTCACCCCGATTAGCATGGTTCTAATTTTAAGATTATATCCCTTGTTCTTAAATCCCCACCAGAGGAATCAGTTTCTCTTTATTTACCCTATCAAATCCTAACACTTCAATTAGATCACCCCTTAATCTTCTATACTTGAGGGAATACAAGACTAGTCTATGCAACCTTTCCATAATTTAACCCCTTCAGCCCTGCTCTCATTCTGGTGAATCTGGGCTGCACACCCTCCAAGACCAATATATCCTTCCTCAGGTGCGGTGCCCAGAACTGAACAGCTACCCTGGATGGGGTCTGACCAAGGCTCTGTACAACTGCAGCACAACTTCCACCCCCTTTGCATTTCAGCCCCTTTGAAATAAACACAGTGGTGCGCGATTATTCTGAGGAAGGAGCAGCTGAAAGCTTCAATAGGGCTACCTTAATATCCTCGAGCTGGATCTTGAGGTACCATTCATGGTGGAAATGTTTATCGGCCAGATAGACAGCATGTCTGTAGTAACCTGCCTGGCGCAGGACCTTGATGGCAGTTTCAACGTCAAAATGTACCTCGCTGTCACTGGTCTGGGATGAAAGTGGATAAAGAACAGGTCAACAGGCAAAGGTCAATTCCAATACTGAGCTAATGTCCACGCTCCAGGTTCACTGCCATAAAGAATTAAAGGCTTACATTTTTATAGCACCTTTCACGACCTTGGGATGTCCAAAGCACTTTACAACCAATGAAGTACTTTTTAAAAAAGAAAGTGTAGTCACTGTTATAATGTAGGCAACGTGGCAGCCAATTTGTGCACAGCAAGATTCCACAAACAGCAGTGAGATAATGGTCAGAAAATCTGGGATTTTTGTTTTAAATGATTTAGTTGAGAGATAAATATAGGCCAGGACACCGGGGAGAATTCCCTGCTGAAGGAATAACCACCATAAGGGAATCTCTCAGCTCCATGCTCACATGCCTCTCCAATGGATCTGGGCTGACTGAGGACTGCCACCCTCGGTCAGCGCTGTACTTTAAACCACTGACAGTTCTCAGATCAAAGTAGCTCAACTCAAGCTGTCTGTCAGGAGACACGAGGTACAATCAGTCCTGTGACTCTCCAGCTGCCCCATGCACAATCTGTCCTATCACTACCATATAATGTGATCAAAACAAATTGGCATTTACCTCATCAGGTGGGAAACTGCTTAACAAAATATTTACCTATGACAACTCAGGGAAAGCTTTCACTGAATGGTTTCAGGCTGAGGAAAGGCTGCAGTCGGCATTGATTAAACGCAGTAACTGTTTCAGGCAGATAACTACTTTTTCCCACCTACCCAGTGTTGGCAAACAGAGTCGTTTGTCTGGAGACTTATGAAATTCTGAGTGAACTCTCAAGAAGCAAGGGGGTGGATGAGTATTTATGTTTCCTCATTGTGAATTAGCCAGCAGGTTCTGGGATGGGGACTGAGTCAGTGGACACAATAGGAGCATGAGTAGGCCATTCAACGCTTCAAGCCTGCTCCACCACTCAATGAGATCATGGCTGATCTTCGACTTCAACTTCACTTTTCTACACTATCCCTGTATCCCTTGATGTTTTTAATATGTAGAAATCTATCGATCTCAGTCTTGAACATACTCAACGACTGAGCCTCTACAGCCCTTTATGAAACCCTCTAAATTCTGTAATTTAATTAGTGAGGCACAAGAAGCATTTTCAAAAATCAGAGTTAGAGAAATTACAACATAGTCACTCAGCCCAGTCTGTGTTGATGTTTCTACTCAACATGAACAGTCGTCCTAATGCCATTTGTCTGTTCTGTTCCCATATTCCCCTTTCCTTCAACTACTTATTGAAATTATTCTTAAATGTTCTCATGGTCTCTGCTTCAATCATTAACTCCAATAGTGCATTCCTCAACTCTAAAGTTTCCCCTGCTCTTTATTTGAAATGTTTGGAGAGAACACGCACTGAATTTTACCTTGATGAACTCCTCCAGTTTGGAGCTGTCTTTCAGTTTGGTGTAACAGTTGAGGAGAAGTGTCGTGTGATCCTCATTAGCCAGTGACTGGCGGTGCAAGGCCTGAAGGTACGCTGTTAGGTTGTGGATCCGCTGTGCATCAAGAAACTTCCGTATCACATAGGATGGCTCCAGCTTCCCGATGGTGCTGCCGACAGGAGTGAGGAAGTGATTTAATGGTGTAAGCAAACAGTCAGCCACAAACCCCACTGGCTGAGCTCACACCCATGTGACTTTGTGACACGTTCTTCCATCTGGGGGCAGACATGGAGCTGGAGGGGGACACTCAAGATCTGGCTGACTTGGCAGAAAGGGGCCCAAGCTGGGACCCGGGAATGGTGGCTCACCAGGTCCGAAGGAAGAGGTGGGACAGAGATTCCTGCCAGAAAATTGGAGGCCACACTCCATTTGACTGACCACAAGGATGGTGTGGGGGAGCTTGTGACTCCTCACTGGCTCTGCCCCTGAAGGGCAGCAATTCATGCTGGGATACCACTCCCTACGTACCAAGTGCCCAAGGGCTGATCTTCACTTGAGAGTTGAGGCAGTTCATATCAGCAGACTATTTGTCTGGGGAAGGCAACACACAGACACTTTCCAGCTGGGATCATGAAATAGTGATGAGGACTTTCTCTCTCCCGAGCCCAGGGACCACTCCCAGCAAGTGTTCTTATTCATTAAGCCACCAGAAGAGGGACTGCAATCCTGTGCCATTTATTGAGCCTATTGGAAGAAGGTGCTTTTTTTACATCGTGACCATGGATCACGAGGCTCCCCTTTAGGATCTGGAGCAAACCCAAAACTACAGAGACACATACCGGATGTACTGCTGTATGGCACCATCATGATCCCCTTTCACGTACAGGTGGTCGCCGTATTGTCGGAAGATTTCCGCGAGCCCATCATTATCCAAGTGGTGGCTCTTTGCCAGGTTGATCGCCATAACAAACAGGTTTTTCTTAAATAACATCTGTCAAACAGGAAAGCTGTTTCAGCAGCAACCACTTGCATTTATATAGTGCCTTTAACCTGCATTTATATAGTGCCTTTAACCTGCATTTATATAGTGCCTTTAACCTACAAGAAACATCACGGGGCACCTCACAGGACAAACTCTGAGCCACATAAAGAGCTATTAGGACAGGTGAGCAAAAACTTGGTCAAAAAAGCTACCTCTTTTAAGGAGTGTCTTAGAGGAGCAGAGAGAGGTAAAGAGGTGGTGAGGATTAAGGAGAGAATTGCAGAGTTTAGGGCCGAGGCAGCTGAAGGTACGGTTGCCAATGGTGGAGCAATGAAAACCAGGATGCGTGAGAAGCCTGAACTGCAGGAGCATAAGAGCTCAAGAACATAAGAAATCGGAGGCGGCCACACTATCCCTCGAGCCTACTGGCCATTCAATAGCAAGGCTGATGGTGTACAACTCTACTTTCCCATCCCAATTCCCATATCCCTCAATTCTAACCCCCTAGCTCTAGACACTCCAGCCAGGGGGAAACATCTCATCAGCATTGACCTTTGATATTGATATTGATACAGCACTGAAACAGGCCCTTCGGCCCACCAAGTCTGTGCCGACCATCAACCACCCATTTATACTAATCCTACACTAATTCCATATTCCTACCACATCCCCACCTGTCCCTATATTTCCCTACCACCTACCTATACTAGGGGCAATTTATAATGGCCAATTTACCTATCAACCTGCAAGTCTTTTGGCATGTGGGAGGAAACCGGAGCACCCGGAGGAAACCCACGCAGACACAGGGAGAACTTGCAAACTCCACACAGGCAGTACCCAGAATTGAACCCAGGTCGCTGGAGCTGTGAGGCTGCAGTGCTAACCACTGTGCCGCCTTGTGAAGCCCTCTCAGAATTTTACATGTTTCAACGAGATCACCTCTCATTCTTCTAAAGAACAGAGTGTATTGGTCCATTCTACTCAATCACTCCTAATAGGACAACCCACTCATTCCAGGAATAAGTTTAATGAACTTTCATTGCACACCCTGTAATGCACGCATGTCCTTCCTTAGATAAGGAGACCAAAATTATACCAGATCTTTCCAGGTGTTATCTCATCAAGACTTGTAGAATTGCAGCAAGATTTCCTTCCAACCTCCTTCCCCCCTGCCCCCCCAATTGCACTAAAGGTCAATATAACCATCTGTCTCCCTCATTACTTGCTGTACCTACATGTTAACTTGGCGTTTTGTGTATAAGGACACCCAAATCCCTCTGAACACCAGCATCTAATAGTTTCTCACCATTTAAAAATGGTTTGTTTTTCTCGTCTTCCTACCAAAGTGACGAACCTCACATTTCCCCACATTATACTCCATCTGTTACTTCATCTATATCCCTTTACAGACTGTGTCCTCCTCATTTTCCCATCACACACAAGCAAACCATTCCCATGGGAATAAGTGAGCCTGGGTGCAAAAATGTACCAGTGGTCATCCGGTGCTAACATGCTGCATGAGCTGAGCCCCTCCACTGTCTAATGCTCCCTCCAGTGTTTGAAAGGAACAGGTAACACACTGCTTCAGTTAACAGGCCACACAGGATTTACACAGAGAAGAAAGCCAATCACCCAGCTGTCGCTCAGATTAAATTCAAAGATGATCTCCCCTTATTCAGGATTCCAATCCCATTGACACTGTTTTCCTTACCAACCCAGTCAAATGTTTCCATTATTTTAATTATATTAATAAATCCTCAACCTTACAACAACAACTTGCATTTATACATGCATTATGCCTTTTAACACTGAACATCTCAGACGTGTAATCAGACAAAAAACCAATAGTGAACCAAAGTAGATGGCTTTCGGAGAGTGCAAGCTGAATCCTTGGTCTGAGATGGGATTCAGGTGAAATTTCCCACCTTTGAAGAAAGTGAATGAACCTTCATTGTTCCTTGCTGAATGTCACCGGAACTCGGTACTGCAGAAACTGTGCCGATAACAATACTTCATTCTCACCGCTACAGCTTCCATGGAGACAGTATAATATTTTACTTCAATGCAGTAAAGGGAATCTGTCCCAAATCGTTACTAACTGCACAAACTGCAACTTCATGATTCAACCACAACACATGCCCATGATCAGCTGAAGATGAGAGAGAAATCAAACGGCTATCAATAGTTGGAATGCAGCATTTAATACATAACCTCACCAATATTCTTCATCATACTCTACCTACAATTCAGTTTGGGATTTGCTTGAGAAGCCTTTCCGTCTATTTCATCTCAATCTTTCAGAACGCAAACTATTCTTCCCCTACCATTAAAGCTTTAGCAGGCAGACAGAGCTCCAGTTTATTACTTCAATCAAAGCACAGCACCTCTGGCAGTGCAGCACCTCCTCAATACTGCATTGGTTGTCAACCTATGTCAGGAACTCCATTTTTGGAGTGCACCTTGAACATAACTTTATCATCAATCCTGGAATATGGCTGTCATTTATTGCCCATCCTTAATTACCCAAGGTGATGGTGGGCAGCCTTCTTTGAGCCGCTGGTAGCAGTTTGATAGAAAGGAGTAACTTTCTAGGCCAATTCAGAGGGCACACTTGTGCGGAATCACATATAAGCCCAGACCTTGTAAGGGTGGCAGGTTTCCTTCCTTAAGGGACATTAGTGAGCCAGTTGGGTTTTTATGATAATCGACAGCTGCATGGTCACTTTTACTGAGACCAACTTATTTCCAATTACTGAATTCAAATTTTTGAAGTGCCATGCTAAAGTTTGAACTCGTGTTCTCTATATTATTCATCCAACAACAGCCACTGCGCCCCTAATACAGATGGAAAGTGTTCCTCCCGAGTCACCCTGACACAATTTATATTGAGCAGCTTGTAACAGTGCCTCTGTAACCGAATGCCATTGCGAGTCCCTGCCTTGCGCTGACCACCCAAGCACTGCCACGCCAGTACCTCTAGTTTTGTCTGTGTGTCTTTCTCCTGCAGGATGCTGATTTTCCGATTGCTGGTCAGCACATAGAGAGAACCCCACTCTGACAGCACATCAACAATGTCATCGAACACTGCCATGTACGCAATGAACTTATTATCCAGGTCATAGATGGTTAGTATCTGCTTCTCTGAAGCCTGCTCGTTACTTCCAACAAAATCAGTCCTGGGGAAAGAAGGAGTGAGGGATGAGACAGACAGTGGGGCAACTTGCAGCTCAGACCAGAAGAAGCAAAGCAATTCCACCCAAAAACAAAACCACTTGCAATTTATGTTCTCTCTGATTGAAGTCACACATCCAGGTCTTGTGTAATAAGCTAAATGCCAGAGTGGGACTTGAATCTATAAACTTATTAAATTCATTCTCGGGATGTGGGAGCTGCAAGGAAGGCTGACATTTACTGCCCATCCCTTGATTCCCCTTTAGATGGTGGTGGGCCTTTATGAAACTGTGGAGGTGGACTGAGAAAATTGTGTGGCAGGTTTCATTCCATAATCTCGTCCATCATCATAACCTGCCAACAGGAACAATGAAATCAGTCCGCAGGACTCCCCAATCCCATCCCACAGACTCCGGCCTCCTTCAGTCCCACCTCCTCCGCAATGCCCCAGCTGAGACCTGGAATTCACAATCGCAATGTACATGACCTGCCTGTGAATCTCTGCACTGGATGTGCAACATGTTAAGATACCAGACCATATCTTCAATTTCAAAAATCCAGGAACTCTGCTCTCCTCACGATGCAGAAACCATAAAATATTAGGGTCCAGAGCACTGACCTTTAATTTGTGGAGCACAAGGTCTTATGTAGCTCAGAACTTGTGAAGGTCTCACCTTCACACTGGATATTTAGGGAACCTTTTAAAACTGGGTATAGTCAGTGACAACATTCAAAACCAGCACCACTCAGACTAGCCACAAGATCACAGGTTTGGGGTGGGGGCAGAGGGCAGGGAAATCATGTTTAACCAATTTATTGGAGTTCTTTGAAGGAGTAACATGCACTTTGGATAAAGGGGACCTGTTAATGTACCGTACTTAGATTTCCAGAAGGCATTTGACAAGGTGCAATATTAAAGATTACTGCGCAAAGTAGGAGCTCATGGTGTAGGGGGCAACATATTAGCATGGATAAAAGATTGGCTGACTGGCAGAAAACAAAGAGTACGCATAAATGGGTCCTTTTTTGATTGGCAGGACGTGACGAGTGGAGTCCCACAGGGGTCTGTGCTGAGGCCTCAACTTTGTACAATTTATATCAATGGCTTGGTAGCTAAATTTGCAGTTGACGCAAAGATAGGTAGGAAAGTATGTTGTGAAGAGGACATAAAGAGGTTGCAGACCGATATAGATAGGTTGAGTGAGTGGGCAAAAATCTGGCAGATGGAGTATAATATGGGAAAATGTGAAATTGTTTGGAGAACGACTGCAGAATTCCGAGGTGCAGAGGGATCTAGGTATTCTAATGTATGAGTCACAAAAAGTTAGTATGCAAGTACAGCAAGTCATAAAGAAGGCTAATGGAATGCTATCCTTTATTACGAGAGGAATTGAAAATAAAAGGAAGGATGTTATGCTTCAGTTACACAGGGTATTGGTGAGACCACATCTCGAACACTGTGTGCAGTTTTTGTCTCCGTATTTAAGGAAGGATGTAAATGTGTTGGAGGTGGTTGAGAGGAGGTTTACTAGATTGATACCTGGAATGAGCCTTATGAGGAAAGGTTGGACAGACTGGGCTTGTTTTCACTGGAGTTTAGAAGAGTGAGGGGAGACTTGATTGAAGTTTATAAGATCCTGAACGGTCTTGACAAGGTGGATGTGGAAAGGATGTTTCTTCTTGTGGGCGAGTCCAGAACTGTTTTAAAATTAGGGGTCACCCTTTTAGGGCAGAGATGAGGAGAAATTTTTCCTCAGAGGATTGCGTGACTTTGGAACTCTTTGCCTCAGAAGGTGGTGGAGGCCGGGTCATTAAATATTTTTACGACGAAGGTAGATAGATTCTGGTTAAGCAAGGGAATCAAAGGTCATCGCGGGTAGATGGGTGTGTGAAATTCGAGACACAAACACATCAGCCATGATCTTACTGAATGGTGCAGCAGGCTCGAGGGGCCGAATGACCTACTTCTGCTCCTAATTTGTATGTATGTTTGTTAAACAGGAGCCCTTGACCAACTCAGCAGAAGAAGCTCTTCTAAATCAGGACTAGTTAGAGCTTTGCTCTGTATCTAACCCCGTGCTGTACCTGTCCTGGGAGTGTTTGATGGGGACAGTGTAGAGGAACTTTAGTCCCATGTGAGGGAGATTAATCCTGGATCCACTGCTGTAATGTTCTTGCCTAATCCAATCACTGGATCCATTACTAACTGTGCAGTGCGGTCATTCATGTTCATGAGCTGATTATTTCTTTTTAAATGAATCAGTGATTGACTAAAGCCCGGTTCGAACAATCCCCTCAGACAGGCTATGAAACTATCCTCATACTTGGAGGCCTTCTTTTCCTTTGAGACGATGATCAGGTAGCCGCGGTACCAGTGAACGATCTGTTTCTGGCCATCGAAAGCAAAGCAGGGTCCTCGCTCATCGGGCTGGTACAGATACACGCAGTCATCCCCCGCAACAATCAGCTGGTTGTCTTGCGAGGGGTCACAGAGGGCGGAACAGTGCAGGCTGCAACCATGGTTATCCAGCTCCATTGCAGGGAAATCCTTCACTGAAACATTGTACGACTACAAAGAGCGAGAAAAGAGAGAGCAAACACTGAGCAGGTCAGACCAACATCACCACACATGCACCTCCCAGTGGGAGTCCTGCGGTACAGCAGGAATCCTGATAGATTATTCACCCTTTCCTAGTCCAGAGATGCTGAGGGCAAATTTTGCATCACCACTGCTGCCCTGGTTAACTCAGCATAGGCAAGAGGTCAAACCTGGGCCTATGTGGCTCAGTCCCACATCAGACATTACATTGACCACCAGGGAAAGCTCTGTTGGCACTTCAAGTTACACGGAACAAGTGAGTACAAGACCCACCTCAGTCCCACTGCTGGGACATGACTACAAACAGTTTCAGTTTTGCTCAGCTGCTGGATCCCCTCCTGTGGGAGGGAATCACTGTGTGCTCAGCACTTACTGCAGTGCCAGCATGTTTCTTTACACCACTCATTTTCACAACGGAAAAAAAAACAAATCCCACCCACCTTGACATTCTCCGTAGTAACCACAAAGAGATGGGTTTGTTTCCCAGACTGTTGGAACCCGAGGCCAGTGATGGGGTAGGTCCCCTCTGGTATAACATCAGTCTTGCTGTGTCTGTCGCGAGTGATGTCCCCTTTCTTTAGGACAACACTACCATCCGTGAACCCTGCACAGAACAGAGTGGTTGATGTGAATAGCATAGATATACTTTAGGGGAGGCTGGATAAACACGAGGGGGAAAGGAATAGAAGGATATGCTGAGCGGGTGAAATGAAGTAGGGATGGAAGGAGTCTCATGCGGTGTTTAAACAGCTGTCGGCCTGTTTCTTTGTTGTAAATTCTATGCAATGGGAAGAAATCCTGACTTTAGAACAGGGAGAGGCACTGAAATATTGTACGAGACTTTTCAGATTTTGAGGGGGTGGAAGGGTTTAATGATGAACGATGCACTGCCCTACGGGGCACTGAGTTTCACAGGTCAGTTATACCCCAATTTGTACCCTGGTTATGCTGCATTAGCTGTTGTCAGCACAATAAGCCAGCAGCAGTTACTGAATTACCGATTGCCATGTAGTTGAGGTTTTCATGAACGGTGAGGCACGAGACTTCTGTGGGCTTGTTTCCCGGAATCGCAGAAAATATCCGCGTGCAGAGAGGATTCCCGCTGCTATCCCGCTTCTCCAGATTCCAGACTTTCACCTGCAATGTAAAGAAAAATAAAAAGGTTGAGTGATATCAGTGAGCTCCTGGTTTAATGGGAATCCAGCTGTCCATCCAGACAAACCTACAAAATTCCTGCACAAATCAAATTATTCTCAGAGAACCAGCACTAAATGTACAAACATAAGGGATTCCCTCGGAGCAGGGCACATAGTCAATATCTGACTGCCCGACCTCTGCGTTTCTACCATGGCTGTGGGTAGCACTCTCGCCCGAGTCACAAGTTGTAGGTTCAAGTACGAAGTTTGGGCTCGAGCAAAAAAATCATCCCATCTGCTCATCCATTAACCCCGTCCTCATTTCCCACTCATGTTTCCTCAATCTCAACCTCGTCCAGCCCTACAACCTCACCCTGAACTCTATGTTCCACTAATTTTTTCTTCATTTGCCTCTTTGCTTCATGCCATCATTGGCTGTTTTGCTGTCAGTCACTTCGGTCCCACACGGCAATGCCCCCTCCCTAAAGCTCACCATGTCTCTCTCCCTTTTAATAACGTCCTTAAAATCCATCTTTTTGACCAAGTTTTTAACTGTACCTAACATCATCTTTGATGCATTGTCCATTTTTTTTCCTGATTATGCCTCCGTGAAACACCTTAGGATGTTTTTCTATGTTAAAGGAGCTACATAAATGCAACTCATTGCTGAATTAGCTGCTCCCAGCCAGTGCATCAGCACGAGACTTCTCAGTTTCAGGACACTCAGACATCAGGCAAGGACAGCACGAGGCAGACACCAACACCAACACCACCCCCAACAGGTTCAGGCATGTACAGCCATCCAGATGAGGTACTGAAGACCGGCCTGTGGAACCTATACCCCAAGAGTCAGGGGCCTCGGGAGAGTTAACAAAACTGGACAGGGGCAGGGTGAAAGGAAAGGAAAGGAATAATGTTTGTATAGTTCTTTTGTTTTAGTTCAGCTGTTGCTCATTTTGAAGTTAAATTGAACAATTGTTTGAACTACTCCTTGCTTAATATCTACTTTCAAAGAGCCAAGGGCACTGAGAAGTGTAGTGCCTTGGTTGATTAACCACTATGAGTCTCTCTCAAACTGTGGGACTCAATCTCGGCCTTGGCGTCTGATTAACCAGGCTTGCGTCACTCACCAGTGGGTTAATCCCGAGCTCATCCTCTCCCACTGAGACCAGGATACTGTGTTGTTTGAGCTGGTAGAGGTGTGTAACTCGCAGCTTGTAGGCCTGGAAGGAGCTGAACTGCAACGTCCGTGACAGGAACCAGATATTCCCCTCAATATGTGCTCTCCTGTTAAGGAACTCATTCATTATCTTAGCAAAACTAATATCTACAGGTCACAAAGCATTACCAAAACTAAAATACAAAAGGAAAATGGCGTGCATGCTGGAAATCTGAAATCAAAACAAAAAAAACGCCGGAAATACTCAGCAAGTCTAACACCTGTGGAGAGAAAGAAAGAGAGATAATCGAAACGTTAACTCTACTTTTCTCTACACACAAGCTGCCAGATCTGCTGAGTATTTCCAGCATTTTCTGTTTTATCAAAACTGATCTATTCATTGTCAGAAAATGTAATGTTCTTACTGGCAACTATTCCTTTAAAATTGACCCAAGAGTCACCACTAAAGACAGTGAAGCAGCTTTCAGATCCCTCTGCTATTGTCTAAAACAAGCTGGAATATCCAGCAACAGCAGCAGCCCTAGAGCTGCAGGACAGGGCGGGGGAGAAATTCAACACCCGGCACATTCCCAAAGCCAAGCCTCGGGCCCTGGACTGGCTCAGCAAATCCATCCCGGGGCTGCACCAAGGCCTAGCCCGGGAGAAGGGGCACCGGCCCCGGGGAAGATGGAACCCGCTCCCCAGGCTGGAAGGCCAGGTCAGGCCCAGCCCAGCCTCCCCTCCCCCCGGCCTGAGGTGAAGGATATCCCCCAACACCAGGCTGCCTCTGCCGCTGGTGCAGACGCTGATGGCCGAGTCCCCGGGGCAGCGGAATTCCCGGGCCGGCTCCATCAGCGGCTCCTTGTCGAAAAAAACGAAACGTCTCCATTGCAGGAAGGCGGCCATCTTGTGGTCACATGACCTGCGCACGTGATCAGGGATCATGTGACTCTCCTTAAAGTGACCACCCCCACCCGGAGGCTGTGGTCACCTGAGTGGCCAAACTCTCCACCAGGCAACTCCAATGAGTTTGTTGAAGCTGCAAAGAGTGATTTTAACATTAATTTCCAGGATAGGGGCATCATTGAATCATTGAAAGTTTAAGGCAGAGAAAGATGGGCCACTTGGCCCATCTCTGCCAGCCAAAAAAAAATCCATAACATAAGAAATAGGATCAGGATAGGCCATTCAGCCCCTCAAACCAGCTCCGCCATTCAATAAGATCATGGCTGATATCCTACCTTAACTTTACTATCCGCCTGAGCCTCACATCCAAAAGTCTTTTGATCTCAGTCATGAAGACACAGCTTTCTAGGGTAGAGAATTCCAAAGATTCACATTTCCACTGAGCAAAGAAATCTCTCCTCATTTCAGGCCTAACTGGCCGACCACTTTATTCACTGGCAAGGTTAACAGATATTACGTAACCCTAGTTGCCGAGATAATGGCAGTGGTTCTTTGAACTGCTGATAAAGGTTTTTGATATAACCGAGCAGCTTTTGTTTTTAGAAATACAGCACTGAAACAGGCCTTTCGGCCCGAGTCTGTGCCGACCAACAATCACCCATTTATACTGACCCTACAGTAATCCCATATTCCCTCCCTACACTAGGGGCAACTTATAATGGCCAATTTACCTATCACCTGCAGGTCTTTTGGCTGTGGGAAGAAACCAGAGCACCCGGCGAAAACCCACGCAGACACAGGGAGAACTTGCAAACCCTGCACAGGCAGTACCCAGAATCGAACCCGGGTCCCTGGAGCTGTGAGGCTGCAGTGCTAACCACTGCGCCACCCTGCTCCATTTCAGAAGACAATGGTCAACCACTTTGCTATGGGTCTGGAATCACATATAGGCCAGACCAGATAAGGACAGATTTCCTTCCCAAAAGGACATTAGTCAATCAGATGGGTTTTAAAATGACAATTTAACAGCTCCACAGTCACTTTCATTGATCTTGGCTTTTTTCCCCTATAATTTGTTAAAACCAAATTCAAATTCACAGACTGAATTTGTGTCCGAAATTGAGTTTGAAAATGCCTGAGAAGAAATCAGCTCCCAGGCAGGACCCCAAGAAAACAATGAGTAAAGCACCTGCAAAGGACTACAAGAAGCAGAGAAAGTCAAGGAGAGTTACTCCATCATCTCTCCCAACTGAGCATATAAAGATGTCATGTACAGCTTTCAATGACAAAATATTTTAAACACTGTCAAGTTAAAAATATGTATTTTTAATTGGCTCTCAGGACATGACTGCAAGGATGTGGTTGTGACTTTCAGAAGCAATTGTTTTTACCACTCAGTTGTCACTTCAGAGGCATTAAGAGTACACCACACATGGACCAGACTGGTTAAGGGAGGCAGGTTCCCTTCCCTTAAGGACATTAATGAACCAATTGTTTTTACAACAATCTGGAAGCTTTTATGATCAATTTTCCTGAATTCAATTTCATGACTTACCATGGTGAAATTTAAATTAACCAATGGTTTTCTAGTCCAGTAGCATAACCAGTACTATAGCCAGTCGATACATTGCAAACTATATTTTAATATTGAAGAAGCTCTGTTTAAGTTGTACAACCAGTTGTTGACAGTTTGCAGTCAGGAAGAGTGGCTGTGATGAGTTTATATAGAGCAGCGTCTTGAGCTAATTCACAGATAACCATCAGATTGAAGACTGCTGCCAGTAACTACAAGTACCCTGTGTTGCTTGTGAAATACAATGTTAACCAGAACTTCAGGTCCAGTAACTGGGTTCCAGCTGTTGAAAAATTCTTTAACACCAGTCAAGTGTCAGCTGAATGATGGAAACATCTTCACACTTCTTGCAGTCAAGGCAAAGCAAACCAGACCAAAGCTGCAAGGTTAAACTGGCCAAAGCTTTTAAATATCTGGATTTGCTCAGATGCATTGCATCTGTTTGAAACAACGTACAAAGGTAACTGCCCTAGACCAGATTCCAGCCTCTTGATCAGCCCCGATTTCCTTCAATCCACCATTGGCAGTCGTGCTTTCAGTTGCCTGAGCCTTAAGCTCTGGAATTCCTCCTTAAACACCTCTGTCTTACTTTCCTCCTTTAAAGCACTCCTTAAACCCTACCTCTTTGATAAAGCCTTCGGTCACCTGCCCTAATATCACCTTATGTGGCAGTGTCAAATTTTGTTCCACATTGCTCTTGTGAAGTACCATGGAATGTTTTAGGTTAAAAGGTGTTTTATAAATGCAAGTTGGTCTGTAGACTGTGTATGGTCAACGAGCGTAACACAGCTCGCACTAGCTGATATGAATGACCCAGGCAGATCTGAAAGCATTGCTGAGCTGTAGCTGAGATTTTGAATCATAGAATAGTTACACCACAGAGGGAGGCCATTCAGCCTTATATATCCATGCCAGCTCTCTGCATGAGCAACTCAGCTAGTCCCCTTTTCCTGTAGGCCTGCAATTTTTTTTCTGAATACAGTAATGCTGATTGCACTCATAACCCCACCTCTCCCCACTGTGGTTACATTAAAAACATCTCACTCACTGAGTATTTTAGAAAAGCTTTGTATTTAAATTGCTCGGCATGTCACTTCACCAGACAAAATACAATTACAATCGATGTGTCAGTCATCTTCTGTTATTCAACTCTTGGTAATGTGGTATAAATGAATAAAGGAGGTCCGTGCCATCAGCTTTGCCTTCAATCCATCCAAACACCCAAAGCGCCAGCTGCTCCCTGGATCTCGGATGCTTTCAAAATATTTTCAGCAAAAATCCCAAACTGAAGAGATGTCATGCCTCCTAAACGACACCCAGTCATTAAAACGGCCTCCTGCAGGGGCTTGTTTATACAATAATCCTTTCATTTACCCAAGGGTCTTTGCAGACTGAACCGAGTTCTGCAACAGTATAAGCAACTCTTGAAAAACACCAAGAAAATTAATGTTTGAAAAAATCAACTTCAATTTTATTAACAGGACAAGTTTCCCCAGTGGGCTGGAGAGAGGTTTCCTTCAGGTGGCATATTCCTGCTTAGTCTGAGTTTACATAAATAATCTGAGTAAACCCCTTATCCAGCTAAGTTTGCTGGCACCAAGAGTTCCCAATATCACAACTCCTGCAACAGAGAAACCTGCTACCCTGGGGAGGAGGGCAGCTGACCCCTGTGCTGCCAGTTTCCCCATCTTGCGTGGCACAGCAGGTTTGAAAAGCAGCAAAGTCTCATTCCCCACTCAGCTTAACACAAACTATTTTTACATTCAGATGGTATTTTGCATGAAGCAGCAAGACCCATCATCCTGTGCTGCTAGCCTTCACCAATGATCAAAACCTGGGATGAAATCCAGGCTAGGGACTGCAAACAGAGACCCAGAATTAGAAGAGATATTTTGAAGCTTTAATGGAGGACAGGGAGAAAGGAGACTATTAGTCGTTTTGGACGGGTGAGGTAGATGGGACGTGTTTAACCCGCACAAACAAGTGCCTTATTCTCAACCTCCTGGTCAAGCCCAGTGCCAGTGAGGGTTGAGGTGTGTTCATACGTACAGCCACAGGATGAAGAGCATCAGAGCAAGAGGCTGTTACTCTGCAATTGGAGGGCTGAGAGTTAATGTTGTGTTATATAACTACTCATGGCCTGGTGTTAGCAGACATTCACTGCCATAAAAAAAATACACAGTTCATCCTTCCTCGTTTTAACAAAAATTAAAACATTTTCACTATCTAAGGCAAGCAGTAAATCAAACCCAGAGTGGTAAGTTCAAGGGGGCTCTCACTGTAACACAGAAGCCCTTTTAAAAGGCAGCTACTGGTTAGGTTTGAGAATGAATGATTAAAACTGGGAAAATTCCCGACTGGACTGACTACTCCACAGCTGAGAGGCAACTCCTGAAGCAAAAATAACTCAGCAGCTAAACAGCACATGCACAAGGCAGCATCACCCAGTGTGGTCTCCACGTGAGTAAAGGAAAATAAGTTACAGGGTGGACACCTAAAGGTCTGACAGCTTCTTAGGAGAGGGCCAGGAGGAAAAAAGTGCCACACTGGAAGAACGTGGGACCCAGTAAAGACCCAAAATCAGAGAGCAGTCTCACTTAGGCCACGTCCTCCAAGCTTAGTTACAAACAGAAGGCCCAGTACGCAGTCAGCCATTGACAGATTCAGAAAAATAAATCAACATTTTATTAGGGAGAGGGAACAGTGCAGATAAACACAATTGGTAGGGACACAATGGAGCCTTGGTAGGTCAGTTATTTTTTTTTTTTGAGGGATTGTGTGTGCAGAAATGGCCCCTAATTTAGACTGCACACTGTACATTCTACAATGGGCACAGACAATTGACCAGAAGCACAAATAGAAAGCTGGTCCCTTTTTCATATCAACTCCCTATGTTCACTAGTACCTCATGGCAGTTCGATTGGCTGCTGGACCGGACTCATTATTAGATCAGAAGTTTTATTTTCTTTAAATTTCACTTTTTGAAATTAGACATTCAAAATAAACCACGTCAACATCAGGGGGAAAACCCACTAAGAATAATGTAACTACAACATATAAATAGTACTGAAGCAGACCTTCAGTAAATTAAAGTACAGTCCAAACCACTGTAGTGGTCATTTGTGCGTCTGGTAAGATTGCTCTCAGGACATCAGCTGGGCAAAGGAGAGTGGGGCGGGGGTGGGGTGAATCTACAGAGACCCAGATTTTGATACCAGTTGGTTGGAAAAGATGTTTCCCTACAATTAAATGAAAACCATTCAGGGGAAACCAGTCTCCACTCTCATTCTCTCCCAGCAAACTAAATGCAGTTTAAGGAAACCATCTGCTGCAAAATAATGGGCAGCGTTAGACAACAAGGAGTCATCTTTAATGTCAGTCACTACTTCAGTAGCTGGCCCAGGAGTGGACACTCAAATTAAATTGTTAAAACCCACAGCCCACTGACTGCAGACCAAAAGAAGCAACTTTATGCTGCTGTCTGATTGGTCACTGCTAGCGACCAGCATGAGGCAGGAATCCAGCACCGAGAGCAAAATAGGGAGCAAAAAAAAAAACCCCCTCTGCAGTCATATTTAATATTTAACGGACAGCAAGCGGTTAACTATATCAGAGACAGCCAGCACTGAAATTACACTTCTAGCCGTCGCTTTACAGCAGCAGCTTCTCAACATCATTACAGCAAGTGAGCACCTTCAGGGTGCCACCGTTATAATTCATTAAAAACAAAACAGAATTGATGTATACAACAACCAGGTTAGATAACTCGAAGGCCAGTGTGTTACCCACAGTGTGGCACATCGACTGGAGAATGCCACAAGGGGCTTCACTATAAACTGTGAAGCTTAAGCAATGTCAACATCATCTTGTCATGTAACATTCTTGAATGCACTCCAGCTGTGATTTGCTGCAGGCAACCTGGGGCATGATATCCCACAGACCCCCATACCCCAGGCACAACACAGCCGGAGTTTGCATGAGTGGTTTTATTCCACATTTTTCAGCAATTTTCTTTTTTAAACTTCATCAAGGATGGGTGCCGTAACGATTGAAGCACTGGGTCGATTCTGAAGCCTGACTGCACTGCACATGAACTGGAGAAAGAATCAGGGGGTCAGTGAATGTTTCAGGGAAATACTAAAGACTGGATCCAAAGCTAAATTCAGAAACAAAACACAAGTTCTGTGTCTGTCCTGCATCTGTGTCCATCAAGGCTGCAGCGTAGAGTGTTAGCGAATTCACCAAGATGCCCACCAATTGTGGATTAATTTGGTATTTTCAGTCCTTCAATGTTGCAAGAGTTCTCACAGAAACTGGTGCCACGTGAAAGCTCAGGACATCAGAATAAGCTGATTCCAAAGTGGCTGCATCAGTGAATTGCCCCTGTACCCACCTTTCATGGGGGGAGGGGGCGGGGGAAGCACCACACCCCTGTCCCTCGCTAGTGATGGGGGCATGCTGGCAGCACCCTCGAACACTCTAGGCTGCAAACATCAGGCCAAATTTACAAGAAAAAAAAAAAGAGGAAACTTGCCCCAAATTCACTTCTCCAAGCTCTGTGCATGTAGTGCATGGATGTGCCCTCTGAGGCAGGAGGGTCCACTGTGTAATGAGGCAATGCACCCCTGCATTAATAGCTCACAGACCCTGCCAGATTGTGGCACTGTCAACTTATTTTTAAAACCAAGTATGCAGCCCTAGAATTAGCTCCAGGGCTGTTAATTTTTGATTTAATAGGTGCAATCGGCTGCCAAGCTGACAATTTAAAATAAAATTAACATACTTCAATTCAGTGCAATAAGTTCATTCATAACCATTCATTTAAAAAGAAACACAACAAGCGAGAGGTGAAGAAACACAAGGAACAAAAACACTTGGCTTCCAATAACTCGAAGCTGTTAAATCCCTTTGAACGTCAACATCCTTCCTGCAAACACTGCCTCCTGCTGATCACAATGTGGTTTGAACTGTACTTGGTTTTAAGTAAAACTATCCAACAAAGTCTGTCACAGGAAAATCCAGTTTTTTTTTTTAAAAAAAAGGAAATGTACACCTCTGCTCCAAATCACATATCATCGTTCTGTTAAATTATGGCAAAATGGTCCATTACATAAAAAGTAATGTAATATAAATAGAACTGGTGCAGGAGCCAGGAGGGGTTACAATTCATCTGGAGGGTGTTTGTCTGACTTGCCTTCCAGTTTCTCCTCAGCTGTATCTGGAAGAAACAATTTTCATTAAACACAAACTCAAAAAAGGGGCAAAATGATGAAACAATTTTTATTCGAAGAGAGCAAGAGCAAAAAAAAAATTCATTACAGCACTGAAGGAGGCCATTCAGCCCATTGATTCCACGCCAGATCTCTGTATAGAAATCCAGTCAGTGCCACTTGCCCACTCTGTCCCCACAGCCCTGCAAGGCTACTTCCTTCAAGTGCCCATCCAAGTTCCCTTTGAAATCACTGACTGCATCCGCTTCGAACACCCTCACAGGCAGCGAGTTCAAGGTCGTTACCACTCGCTGCATAAAAAAAATGTTCTTCCTTGCATCCTCCCTGCACCTCTTGCCCCAAACCTTAACTCTGTGTCCCCTAGTCCTTGTACCATCAGCTAATAGGAACAGCTTTTCTTTGTCTACCTTACCTAAACCTGTCATAATCTTGTACACGTCTATCAAATCTCCCCTTAATCTCATTTGCTTCAAGAATAACCCCAGCTTCTCCAAACTAACCTTGTAGCTAAAATCCCTCATCCCTGGAACCATTCTGGTAAATCACCTCTGCACCCTCTCAAGGACCCTCACATCCTTTCTAAAGTTAACTGTCAGTCACTGTAAACTGTGCATTCGCCATGGCAAAGCCTCTACCAGAGTTCACTTGCCAACCAATCAACACTCTCTTCACATGCAGTATAAGTTCTTGTTTTCCTTTACATTGGTTATTCTTGCTATTGTCCTGATGAGTGCAAGATGAAAAGCTTTGACAACATGTCTCTATTTTCAGCAATTCTCAAGTTCTGTGCTACCAAACGACTATTTGCAACCCCTCTTTTCTTCTACCATATTCGCTATCTCCCTCATCAACCAAGGAGCCCAGGTTTCAGTTCCCCTACCTTTCGTCCTTGTTGGAATGTACCTAGCCTGTACCTGAAACATCTCTTCCTTACACATAACGCATTGTTCCGTTATAATTTTTCCTGTCAGCCTTTGGTTCCATTTTACCCTGGCTAGGTCCCTTCTCATTGCATTGAAATTAGCCCTCTTCCAATTTGGAAGTTCTACTTTAGATTGTTTCTTGCTCTTCTCCATTGCTAGTCTAAACAATGATCACTCTTACCCAAGAGCTCCCCCAGAGACAATTGGGCCACTTGGCCCACCTCATTCCCCAGCACCAGATTCAGCAATGCCTCCTCTTCCTAGTTGGACTGAGAATGTACTGGTCGAGGATGTTCTCCTAAACGCATTTCAGAAATTCTTCCCCCTCCTTACCCTTCACTCTAACATTATCCCAATGAATATTTCGGTAATTAAAGTCCCCCAATATCACCACTGTAGTGCTTGCACATCTGATTTCCCTTCAGACTTGCTCCTCAAACACTCTCTTCACTATTTAGAGGCCTGTAGAATACCCCCAGTAGCGTGACCATACTCTTTTTGCTTCTCAACTCTAACCAAAAGGATTCTGTCCTTGCCCCTGTGAGGACATTCTCTTTCCAACACTAAATGTCTTCCCTAATCAGTACTACCCCCCTACCTTCCTTTTTTCCTTCCCCAACACAGAGATTCACTAGAATGGTTCCAGGGATGATGGACTTCAACCATGTGGAGACACTGGAGAAGCTGAGACTGTTCTCCACAGAGCAGAGACGGTTAAGGGGAAATTTGATAAAGGTGTTTAAAAATTATGATTTGTTTAGATACTGTAAAGAAACTATTCGCAGAAGGGTCAGTAACCAGAGGCCACACTTTTAACGTAATTGGCAAAAGAACCATAGAGGAGATGGTGATTTTAAAAAATACACTCAATGGGTTGTTGTGATATGGAATGTGCTGCCTGAAAGAGCGGCAGAAGTAAATTCAATAGGAACTTTCAAAAGGAATTGGATAAATACCTGAAAGGGAGAAATTTGCAGGGCTATGGGGAAAGAACAGAAGAGTGGGATTAATTGGATAGCTCTTTCAAAGAGCCAGCAGAGGCACAATGGGCCAAATGGCCTCCTTATATGCTGTATAATCCTATGATATAAGTCACTATTGCAGAAAACAGACAGTGAAAAACTTCTTTCCATACTTGAACAGAGTTTCTGGTAGAGGCTTTGCATGGCTTTGATTTCCAAAGTCAACCTTCTTGACAAAGCCTGACTATCAATATTTTTCTCCCCGTTCCTCCCAGTGACACAAATTGCCCAGCAAAAATTCTCAAAAACTGTTCGAGGTAACACAGATATGTAAACTCTCTCACACTCACAGATCCTCACCTTTACTGGACTCTAACACTATTTGATCTGGTATCTTGGCCTCATCCCCCTCAGTGTTGCTTTTAGTTTCGCTTGCTGTAGGTGGAGCCTCTCCGGGTTGCACCTCTTCCTTATACTCTGTTGGGAAGGAAATATTCCCATTAGTGAGCCATCACTTCACAAGAGGATGGGCAATATACGCCAAGTATATGTAACAAAGATTTAAAACCCACAGGGAAAAGTCCATTGGATTTAATTTACTTTCTCTCCTCTCCTGAAGGTGCTGACTCTCACTGGGGTACGGGTCCCCTCCTCTGCTGAAAGTGCTGACTCTCACTGGGGTACAGGATCCCTCCTCTCCTGAAGGTGCCGACTCTCACTGGGGTACAGGATCCCTCCTCTCCTGAAGGTGCTGACTCTCACTGGGGTACAGGATCCCTCCTCTCCTGAAGGTGCTGACTCTCACTGGGGTACGGGTCCCCTCCTCTCCTGAAGGTGCTGACTCTCACTGGGGTACAGGATGCCTCCTCTCCTGAAGGTGCTGACACTCACTGGGGTACAGGATCCCTCCTCTCCTGAAGGCGCTGACTCTCACTGGGGTACGGGTCCCCTCCTCTCCTGAAGGCGCTGACTCTCACTGGGGTACAGGATGCCTCCTCTCCTGAAGGTGCTGACACTCACTGGGGTACAGGATCCCTCCTCTCCTGAAGGTGCTGACTCTCACTGGGGTACAGGATCCCTCCTCTCCTGAAGGTGCTGACTCTCACTGGGGTACGGGTCCCCTCCTCTCCTGAAGGTGCTGACTCTCACTGGGGTACAGGATCCCTCCTCTCCTGAAGGTGCTGACTCTCACTGGGGTACAGTCCCCATGCCTCCTGAATTAATGGGGATATGGGTTCGAACTTTACACATGGCCATCCCATCCACTGTATACACCCATACAACTCATGGAGACCCTGATCAAGGGCTCATCTGGTCAGTTCTGCTAGACACTGCAATTCCTCAGTTACATCCATGGAAATAGGGTCCACCTTTCCCACTTTGCAATGAGCTCACCTGTGTCACCCACTGTGTCTTTCTCAGGTGGTATTACGCTCTCGTTATCAGCAGCTGCTGCATTCTTGTCCTCCAGTGTTGTGTTTTTCACTTCCTGTGTTGTGTTCTTCTCCTTTCGGGGTTTGGGTTTGGCAAATTTTGCTTTATTGAGTAAGTATTTGACTTCTCGGTCCAGGAGAGCGAGCTTTGCCTCAATGTCCTTGGAGAGAAGGACGGGTTTTTGTGTTGACGGCAACTTATTCTGCTCGCGTACCGTCTCGTTTTTCCATGCCTGAAACATGAGTTAAATATAATTAGCCGTAGAATATTCTTGAGTGTCCTGCCTCACATACTCTCCTTGGTATCACACAACCTCAAGTACACTGCCAGTTACCCATTCCCTCCACCCTCCCCCTATCCCAATGATATATCACACTGGGGTACAGTTTCAGATACAGAGCATCCTGGATGGATGGGGTTGGGGTGGGTGGACATAGAGCTCCAAAGGATATTTTTAAGCTGGGTACATTCCCTCATCCAGTTCATCTCCACCAGATGATTTAGCCCAAATTAACCCTTCTCACACAAGAAATAAGAGCAGGGAATTGGTCACATGGCCAATCAAGCCTATTTCACCATTCAATAAGATCATGGCTGATCATCTACCTCAGCTAGATTATCCAGCCTGATCCCCATATTCCTCAAATAAAAGCAAAATACTGCGGATGCTGGAAATCTGAAACAAAAACAAGAAATGCTGGATTCACTCAGCAGGTCTGGCAGCATCTGTGGAAAGAGAAGCAGAGTTAACGTTTCGGGTCAGTGACCCTTCTTCGGAACTGAAGCGTTCCGAAGAAGGGTCACTGACCCGAAACGTTAACTCTGCTTCTCTTTCCACAGATGCTGCCAGACCTGCTGAGTGAATCCAGCATTTCTTGTTTTTGCCCCATATTCCTCAATTCCCTTAGTGCCCAAATATCTATGAATCTCCATCTTGAAAATACTCAACAATGGAGCATCGACAACCCTCTGGGGTATAGAATTCCAAAGATTCACATTTCTGACTGAAGAAATTTCTCCTCATCTTAATCGATTCCTTATCCTGAGACTATATGATCCCTAGTTCCAGACTCTCCAACCAGGGGAAACATCCTCCCAGTATCTACCCTGTCAAGCCCCCTTTAAGACAAGAGCAGCAAAACTGTACAGTTTCTTCTCGGAACTCCACACAAGATCAACTCAAAAATCAGATTCAGACTCCTAGACTGCAAGTCAACAATCCCAAGACTCTGCAGGCAACAGCCCGACAAATAAAACATTAACAATTGAATTAACACCTCAACCCCCTGCATAAAATCATTGCTCTCTATCCCTGCTGCAGGATCAGAAAGGATTGAATAAACTATGAAAGAGCTTTTGGCACCACGGCTGGTCCTGTTGTTCAGCAGGGAGAGGCAAAGTGCAGAAGAGCAATAGTTATCGGGGACTCTATAGTCAGGGGCACAAATAGGCGCTTCTGTGGACGTGAAAGAGACTCTAGGATGGTATGTTGCCTCCCTGGTGCCAGGGTCAAGGATGTCTCTGAACGGGCAGGAGACATTCCGAAGGGGGGAGGGTGAGCAGCCAGAGGTTGTGGTACACATTGGTACCAACGACATAGGCAGGAAGAGTGACGATGGCCTGCAGGGAGTTAGGTAGAAAGTTAAAAAACAGGACCTCTAGGGTTGTAATCTTGGGATTACTCCCTGTGCCACGTGCCAGTGAGGCTAGAAATAGGAAGATAGTGCAGCTAAACACGTGGCTGAACAGCTGGTGTAGGAGGGAGGGTTTCAGATATCTGGATCCTTCTCTTCCGGGACAGATGGGACCTGTACAAGAAGGATGGGTCGCATCTAAACTGGAGGGACACAAATATCCTGGCTGCGAGGTTTGCTAGCGTCACTAGGGAGGGTTTAAACTAGTGCGGCAGGGGGCTGGGAACCAGAGCAGGAGGTCAGCAGGTGAAATAACTGAGGGGGAACTAGTAAATAAGGCCAGTAAGACGAACAGGAAGAGCAGGCAGGGAGATGTCGCTGGACACAGTGGGACTGGTGGTCTGAAGTGCATTTGTTTCAATGCGAGAAGTAGAACAGGTAAAGCAGATGAACTTAGGGCTTGGATTAGTACTTGGAACTATGATGTTGTTGCTATTACAGAGACTTGGTTGAGGGAAGGACAGGATTGGCAGCTAAATGCTCCGGGATTTAGAAGCTTCAGGTGGGATAGAGGGGGATGTAAAAGGGGTGGGGGAGTTGCATAACTGGTTAAGGAGAATATCACAGCTGTACTGCGGGATGACACCTCGGAGGGGTCATGCAGCAAGGCAATATGGGTGGAGCTCAGGAATAGGAAGGGTGCAGTCACGATGTTGGGGGTTTACTACAGGCCTCCCAACAGCCAGCGGGAGGTAGAGGAGCAGATATATAGACAGATTTTGGAAAGATGTAGAGGTAACAGGGTTGTAGTGGTGGGTGATTTTAACTTCCCCTATATTGACAGGGACTCACTTAGTGCTAGGGGCTTGGATGGGGCAGAATTTGTAAGGAGAATCCAGGAGGGCTTCTTGAAACAATATGTAGATAGTCCATCGGAGGTCCGATGAAGGGTCACTGACCTGAAACGTTAACTCTGCTTCTCTTTCCACAGATGCTGCCAGACCTGCTGAGTGATTCCAGCATTTCTTGTTTTTATTTCAGATTTCCAGCATCCGCAGTATTTTGCTTTTATTTATGTAGATAGTCCAACTAGGGAAGGGGCCGTACTGGACCTGGTATTGGGGAATGAGCCCGGCCAGGTGGTTGAAGTCTCAGTAGGGGAGCATTTCGGGAACAGTGACCATAATTCCATAAGTTTGAAGGTACTTGTGGGTAGTCCACATAAGAGTAGCCCTCGGGTGAAGGTGCTAAATTGGGGGAAGGCTAATTATAACATTAGGCAGGAACTGAAGAATTTAGATTGGGGGCGGCTGTTTGAGGGTAAATCAACATCTGACATGTGGGAGTCCTTCAAACATCAGTTGATTAGAATCCAGGACCGGCATGTTCCTGTGAGGAAGGAGGAGAAGTTTGGCAAGTTTTGGGAACCTTCGATAACGAGGGATATTGTGAGTCAAGTCAAAAAGAAAAAGGAAGCATTTGTAAGGGCTAGAAGGCTGGGAACAGATGAAGCCCTTGAGGAATATAAAGTAGGAAGGAACTTAAACAAGGAGTCAGGAGGGCTAAAAGGGGTCATGAAAAGGCATTGGCAAACAGGATTAAGGAGAATCCCAAGGCTTTTTATACATATATAAAGAGCAAGAGGGTAGCCAGGGAAAGGGGTGGCCCACTCAAGGACAGAGGAGGGAATCTATGCGTGGAGCCAGAGGAAATGGGCGAGGTACTAAATGAGTACTTTGCATCAGTATTCACCAAAGAGAAGGACTTGGTGGATGATGAGCCTAGGGAAGGGAGTGTAGATAGTCTCAGTCATCTCATTATCAAAAAGGAGGTGGTGTTGGGTGTCTTGCAAAGCATTAAGGTAGATAAGTCCCCAGGGCCTGATGGGATCTACCCCAGAATACTGAGGGAGGCAAGGGAAGAAATTGCTGCGGCCTTGACAGAAATCTTTGTATCCTTATTGGCTACAGGTGAGGTCCCTGAGGACTGGAGAATAGCCAATGTTGTTCCTTTGTTTAAGGGTAGCAAGGATAATCCAGGAAATTATAGGCCGGTGAACCTTACGTCAGTGGTAGGGAAATTATTGGAGAGGATTCTTCGGGACAGGATTTACTCCCATTTGGAAACAAAATGAACTTATTAGCAAGTGGCAGCATGGTTTTGTGAAGGGGAGGTCGTGTCTCACTAACTTAATCGAGTTTTTTGAGCAAGTGACAAAGATGATTGATGAAGGAAGGGCAGTGGATGTTGTCTACATGGTCCCTCATGGCAGACTGGTACAAAAGGTGAAGTCACACATGATCAGAAGTGAGCTGGCAAGATGGATACAGAACTGGCTCTGTCACAGAAGACAGAGGGTAGCAGTGGAAAGGTGCTTTTCTGAATGGAGGGATGTGACTAGTGGTGTTCCGCAGGGATCAGTGCTGGGACCGTTGCTGTTTGTAGTATATATAAATGATTTGGAGGAAAATGTGGCTCGTCTGATTAGTAAGTTTGCGGACGACACAAAAGTTGGTGGAGTTGCGGATAATGATGAGGATTGTCAGAGGATACAGCAGGATATAGATCGGTTGGAGACTTGGACGGAGAAATGGCAGATGGAGTTTAATCTGGACAAATTAGAGGTAATGCATTTTGGAAGGTCTAATACAGGTGGGAATTATACAGTAAATGGCAGAACCCTGAGGAGTACTGACAGGCGGAGAGGACGTACAGGTCCACAGACCACTGAAAGTGGCAACGCAGGTGGATAAGGTAGTCAAGAAGGCATATGGCATGCTTGCCTTCATCAGTCGGGGCATAGAGTATAAAAATAGGCAAGTTATGCTGCAGCTGTACAGAACTTTAGTTAGGCCACACTTGGAATATTGCGTGCAATTCTGGTCGCCACACTACCAGAAGGAAGTGGAGGCTTTGGAGAGGGTACAGAAGAGGTTTACCAGGATGTTGCCTGGTCTGGAGGGTATTAGCTATGAGGAGAGATTGGATAAACTCGGATTGTTTTCACTAGAACGACAGAGGTGGAGGGGCAACATGATAGAGGTTTACAAAGTTATGAGTGGCATGGACAGAGTGGATAGTCAGAAGCTTTTTCCCAGGGTGGAAGTCAGTTACTAGAGGACATAGGTTTAAGGTGCGAGGGGCAAAGTTTAGAGGGGATGTGCGAGGCAAGTTGTTTTTTTTTTTAAACGCAGAGGGTGGTGAGTGCCTGGAACTTGCTGCCGGGGGAGGTGGTGGAAGCAGGTACGATAGCAACGTTTAAGAGGCATCTTGACAAACACATGAATAGGATGGGAATAGAGGGATATGGGCCCCGGAAGTGCAGAAGATTTTAGTTTAGACAGGCATCAAGATCGGCGCAGGCTTCGAGGGCCGAATGGCCTGTTCCTGTCCTGCTCTTTGTTTTCAAAACTCAAATCAGATTTCACCCAGTTTAGTAGCTTTGCCCTCAGCGATAGTTGGATCCTGCTGTACTTACGGTTGTCTCGGTAATGACCTTTTCCAGCGTGTTTAGCTCCACCTCTGTGAAAATCTGGTCAGCTTCTGGAATGAGTCTTGCTCCCCTGAAGCCATAGACATAACAGACAGTAAGAAATAGGGACAGCAACTGTACTATCTCCCTGCTCCCAACTGTGCATGTAGGTAAGCATGGTTACTCCGAACTTAACTATTTAGTTTCTTCAGTTTATCCAGGGAATAGCTGAGCAGGAATATCCCCGTTCAATCCTTGGATTGTGCCGCGTGAACCCACCTCAGCTAGCGCAATATTAGGGGCACTACAGTACCACTGAGGTGGGGATAAATAAACTAGGAATCCCACTCGCCTGCTGAGTATGTGGTCTTCAAGTGAAGACTGAATTGGACTAAAGTTCAAGTGACTCCTGCCTCATACGTAATAGTAGAAAAGCTCACTGACAAGAGTCAGAGTTGGGAGCCAGACTTGGAGGGTACCAATGCCCATGGAACTACCCCAATCAAATCAATGCCATTGTTTACTGAACCAGCCCCTTAAAAGTGCACTGAAAATATGATCAAAAATTCTGCCCAGAGCTCCTTGCATTCATCAGGATACTTACGTGAGGAAGATGGTGGAATGATTGAGCATGCTGTCCAGTGCAGCCAGGCGGTCTGGCCACTTTCTCCTCTCCTCTACTTTGAAGAACAGTTCCTTGCACATTTTCCGTAGCTCAGAGAGCTTTGCTTTTAGTTCCTAAGCACACAAAAGTATAATTCACTGGCAGCATCCCAACATGCATATGTGACACAAAACAGAATGCATCTGTGTTTGGCTGCTGTAGCAAGGCTGTGTGTTACATATTGTGGCAATTATTAAACTACAAACTTAACAAGGTTGCATCAGGCACCCAGAGTTCAGCTTCAGTGATATTACCTCCCTGCCAGAGTAAGCAAGACACTAAACAACTCACTCCAGCATCAGTGTTATATAAAGCTCAGGTCTAGATTCCAGCCTCATACTTGTCGGATCTGTTGTTTTCTGTACACTACATACAGATGTATAGTTTGTCAATATCGTCTGCTGCTGGACCAGTTATTCCCAGGTATCAGAATGAAAACAGCAGCCAAATAAAACAAACTCGAACCTGTGTGGTGGCAGCGTATCCATCCTCGTCCAGCCAGTTTGAGACCTCGCTAAGTTTAGAAGAGATCTGGTCCCGTTCATCTTGTGTCGAGACTGCCTGATACTCGTCCTGGTACAGCTTGTCCTAGGGAATAGTAGCAAAGGTTAGCAACTGCAGGCTGAGAAAGTAAATTCAGACACAGAATAACCTAAAACTTAAAAAAAAAAGGTGTGATCTCCTGATATTTCCCCTTTGCAGAAAGTACCTGCCCTCTGCTCAATCACAACTAGTTTGGAACTCCTCAATGCAGGGACAAAGTAAGATGCAGTGTAGCAGCTACTTACCTGCTGTGTCAGGCACAGCCTCCCCCACACCCCAAAATACCACTCCCATCAAGCCTCAAACAGTTAGACCCTAACCTTTGGCTCGCAGATTAAAACAGAAAGACATGCATTTCCATAGCACCTTTCACAACCTCAGGACATCCCAAAGTGCCTCACAGCCAATGAAATATTTAATTGCAGCAGCCATTTTACACACAGCAAGCTCCCACAAACAGCAATGTGATAAGGACTAGCTAATTTTACGTTGTTGATTTAGGGATAAAGATTGGTTGGGATGCTAGGGATAACTGTGTCTGCGTGGGTTTTCTCCAGGTGCTCCGGTTTCCTCCCACAAGCCAAAAGACTTGCAGGTTGATAGGTAAATTGGCCGTTATAGATTGTCACTAGTATAGGTAGGTGGTAGGGAAATATAGGGACAGGTGGGGATGTTTGGTAGGAATATGGGATTAGTATAAATGGGTGGTTGATGTTCGGCACAGACTCGGTGGGCCGAAGGGCCTGTTTCAGTGCTGTATCTCTAATCTAATCTAATCTAAACACCGCTGCTCTTCTTTGAGCTAGTGTCATCCGAGGGGGCAGATGGGGCCTCAATTTAATGTTTCATCTGAAAGACGACACCTTCGATGGCCCAGCACTCCCTCAGTACTGCAAAAACCTTAGATTTTAGTGCTGAAGTCTCTGGAGTGGGAATATTACCCACAACCTCCTGACTTAGGCGAAAGTACAACCCACTGAGTCACAGCTGATAGATAATGTTACCTCAATGATGAAAGTGTTAAGATTCTCAACCTGCGATAAGAAGTGCACAGCAACATACTGCCTTTAACGACCTAATACTAAAATACAGAATAACACTACCCAATATAAAAAGTCAAACAAAGGCTACTGATACTCTGAGAACTGAGATATGGCCATCACTGCAGCTGTATCAAGTCTGTTTTTTTTTTAAAACAATCCAGTGGCTTTGGGCACCTTGTATAGGAAACTGGTTTACAAGAATCTAACTGCCATCCTTACACAATAGTGACCACAGGATGTCAGTTAATGCAACTGTTTGATATTAAATAGTTGCCAATTTTCTTCAATTACACATCCTCTTTCCATATAACCTGGTCCAACTGTTGCAAGGACACGTGTTATTGTAATTACACAGAATATCAGTTATTTTAAAAAGATACATGTCAAGACATTTGCTCGCACTCCAGCCTTAACTCTTAACCAGACTGTCCCTCAAGATTGTTAACAACTATACTCTGTAGACAAGTATCAAACAAGCTCCTACAGAAAGAAAAAAGCATATGTATTAGCAACACAAAAACCCGTGAGCAACACCTTTACAATTTTAAAATGACTCTCAACCCACCAATAGCCAGCGGGGAAAATACTCTCGCACAAGTGGAGGAAAGAAACGCTCAAAGGATCAGATTGAGGTGCTGAAGCTCACTGGATTCCTGTGAAACACTCTGGAAAGCATAGGCTTCGGCAGTGGTTGCTGCACAAGAACAGGGGTAAATGTGGCCCCAGATACAACTGCATCAACCTCAGTGTGTGCAGGCACTGTGGTCTATACCAGGAGCACATCCCTCAACCAGCCCAAAGCCTTTCACAAGTCACACTCCAGTGCAGTCAATTATGCAGATCTTGTGTTTGGCAGTAAAGCTGCTGTATTGCTGGGCTGCAGAGCACACGTTCTAACAGACCTGATAAACAGTCCTTCCCCAAAACTGCCAAGTCCACCATGAGTTGGGGAGCCAATGTCCCACACTGCTGGCTGTCAGTGATCAGTTATTTAAAGAGATCGGGTCCATATATTGGACATAGTAATTGTTTAGGATTATGAGTGACAGAATAGCTCACCTGTGATTCAAAGATGAAAGCTTCTAGTGAATTGGCCATTTTTTCATGCTCCTGTTTTTGGAGGTCCCGATCTGTAAGGTCCTGAAGCCTAGATATAAATACAGGAGTGAGGGACTGCAAAAGTAAAAGGAATCAGCAAGTGTCAAAATGACTGAAGCTTGCCCTGGTTGGGGGTTACCTGGTGCAAAATACCTGTAAGTGTGGCTAGTGCTGCATATCTCAAATAATCTGACAATTTACAGTAATTCCCATTGAAGTCCTTGCCTCTGGCACAGAGCCTCTCCATCATGGAATTTAACTGTATTCTAAATAAGTTTGCAAGTTCTCCCTGTGACCGCGTGGGTTTCCGCCGGGTGCTCCGGTTTCCTCCCACAGCCAAAGACTTGCAGGTTGATAGGTAAATTGGCCATTGTAAATTGCCCCTAGTGTAGGTAGGTGGTAGGAAAATGGTGGGGATGTGGTAGAGAATCTGGGGTTAATGTAGGATTAGTATAAATGGGTGGTTGATGGTCGGCACAGACTCGGTGGGCCGAAGGGCCTGTTTCAGTGCTGTATCTCTATATAAATAAAAATAAATAATTCCAATGCTTAGCTGAGAAAATTATTGAAACTATTTGTTACTAAGTAAAGTCTGTACAGTTCTAAATTATGTTTCCACTAATCTTCAATGTTTTCTCTGCCTCACTCGGAAGCAAGAGGAGTTTAAACAACAACCAAACCTTACTTTTTTTGAGATTGGCTCATTTCCTCTTGGGTCAGATCTGGCAGGTCCTGGATTTCTAATCCGACAGTCACATTCTCACTAATCTTTACCCTCTTGGGTCCCTTTGGCATTTTAACCTCTTCCGTTTTATTAGACTCTGGATCTTCCACCTTCTCCTTCCCAACATCCTCCGCTTTTTTATCCTGCACAAAAAGAAAAGAAAACCCACCAGGGTGTCACTGACACATTTACAACAAAACAGACTCCAGAGCTAATACCTCAAGCACATTTCAAAACCCAGTCAGTCAACAGGAATTAACTCGCAAAGTCATTAAATAAAGAGCATCTCAGCCCAGGTAACTACTTTGCTCTCAACATCCCCAGCTGGTTTGGGGGATAAGAGAGTTTGCTCCCATCCAGCTTTCTACTGGAAAATTCACATCTGGACGACGACTTGGTACTTATATAGTTTTAACATAATAAAACATCTCAAGGCTCTTGAAAGTGTTTTACATTGAGCCACAAATGGAGATAGTAGAGCAGAGCTTGGTCAAAGAGGTGGTTTCAGGGAGCATCTTAAAGCAGGAGAAGTGGAGAGGTTTGGAAGGGAATTTCAGAGCTTGGGCCCTTGGAAACTGAAGGCATGGCTGCCAAAAACCAAGGATGCACAAGAGGCCAGAATTAGAGGAGCCCAGAGATCTCGGAGGGTTGTGGGGCTGGAGGAAATTACAGAGGGGCCTTGAAAACAAGGATATGAATTTTTTTTTTTAAAAGCCATTGCTTAATCAGAAGCCAATGTAGGTCACAGAGCACAGGGGTGTTGGTGCAAGTAAAGACATGGACAGCAGAGTTTTGGATAATCTTAAGTTTATAGAGGGTGGAATGTGGGAGGCCTGCCAGGACCGCGTTGGAACAGTCAAGTCGACCGAACAATGATAGGTTGGGAGACTGTCTGTGATGCTACCCACGATTGAGCAGCCTGCTGTAGACTCACTGCTGAGGATCGAGGAGGTAGCTGAGGGCACCCACCGAATGAGGTGGTATCTGCAGAAAAGCTGATCATGGAAAGATGGAAACATTATTCATTTCACAGGCCACCAAGAGCAGCATTCCCATACCACAGTTTCAGGCTTCTCAGTTTTGGCCTGGTCCTCTCCAGTTTCAGGCTGGTCTGCTTGCTCTCCATCAGATTCAGCCTTGCCTTGCTCATCGGGCTTACTGCTCTCCTCCTCTCTGGGAGTTTCTTTTTCTTTTGGGGTCTCTAGTTCTTCCCGATCGTCCTTCTCACTTTTACTCGTGGCCTCCTCTTCATCCTGCCAACAATGAAAAAAATAAAGAATTTCAGCCGCAGAGGACATTTTTCCAGCTTCCATCCACAGTCAGGAGGATGAGTCACCTGGACTGCTCATCGCCCAGTGACAGTCCACCACTCACTAACTGACTGATTGAATACCTGGGACTGAGCAACCCCGGCACAGACAGAGCATTCAAACAGAAACACACAAACACTGGCCTGCTTCACAACAATGCCGCTGGCCAGCAAATGATTTGTTGCTGCCTCATGTCCCCTCCCATGCAGTAAACACTTTCTTCCCGTGAACAAACTCAAAACAAACACTGTGTGTCACATCAGCTCATGTACTATAGTGAGTGCCCATCAACACAGCGCAAACAGGGAAGGCCAAAACAAGCAGTTTATTGAATAACTGGATAGTAAAGGCAGCACTCTCCTGATTAAGCAGCAAGGCACCTGGTTACAGAGCAGCCTTAACTCATTTATTTTGCCATCTTTCTCTCCGCCTTTAGATACCAAATTTTTCAAATGTACAGGTCCACAGCCACTCGCAATGTCCCTGTGCCTTCATTTTGGAGCCTAGATGAGCGTCAGCAGGTCATCACAGTCACCACTGATCCAGCCCTTACTTCATACCCTCAGTTTTCCAGGTCACTGGATAGTGAGCAGGGGATACAGGCTGTTTTTGTTATATCCTTCCTTAGCTTCAAACATGTAGAAGCACAGACCAGGAAGCAAACCAGAGGTCTCCTGGCCTGTATGGATGTTTTTACCCATCAGGGGACCAATACAAGGATGGAAGCCAGAGTGAGTGCACACTTACCTGCACAGATTCTGTCAGGTTCTCCTTCCCATCTGTTTCGGAGCTCCCACCTCCAAATAAACTAGAAATGGTGTTTCCAAGCTCTGCAGATAAGATCAAACTATGTGAAATGGCAAAACACTATCCCAAACAAGGTCTTTACCCAATAACAGAAGTTGAATTTACAGTTAAAACTCAAAAAATAGCTCTTTAGAAATAAATGACAACACGTGCACCCAACCACCCTAACACCCTCCCTGCGATTCCTTCCACAGGGACCAGCCACCTTCTGGGCCCCTCACAACTGCCATGGACAGCGAGTATCAGCAGGCCTTTCAACTGGATCACAGAGCAGCCAAGTCCAACGTGGGCCCATCTCAATGCCCATACACAGTCACTCAGCAGCAGGGGGACTGTAACCAGAGGCAGGGACCCCGGCAGAGATTCTCATACCAGTTTAGGAACAGCACCTCAATTGAGATAGCTAAACCTGTACATGTTCGAAATCGAACCTGCAACTCTCTGGTGTTCATCATTCACTCACTGAATAAGCAAGTTATTGGGAGGAAACAGAATATGGAGCACATGGGATCAAGAAGGTACACCAAAGACATTATTCTGGGACACAGGAAGGGGAGGCTATTTTGTTTTTCAGGATGTAGCCAATGACGACAAGGTCACATTTATTGCCCATTTATAGTCATAGAGTCATACACAGAAGCAGGACCTTCGGCCCATCGTGTCCGTGCTGGCCATCAAGCACCTAACTATTCTAGTCCCATTTTCCAGCACTTGGCCCATAGCCTTGTATGTTATGGCGTTTCAAGTGCTCATCTAAATACTTCTTAAATGTAGTGAGGGTTCCTGCCTCTACCACCTCTTCAGGCAGTGTATTCCAGATTCCAACCACCCTCTGGGTGAAAGTTTTTTCCCTCAAATCCCCTCTAAACCTCCTGCCCCTTACCTTAAATCTATACCCCCTGGTTATTGACTCCTTCACTAAGGGAAAAAGTCTCTTCCTATCTAACCTATCAATGCCCCTCATAATTTTGTATACCTCAATCACGTCCCCCCTCAGCCTTCTCTGTTCTAAGGAAAACAACACTAGCCTTTTCACTCTCTCTTCACAGCTGAAATGCTCCAGCCCAGGCAACATCCTGGTGAATCTCCTCTGCACCCTCTCCAGTGCAATCACATCCTTCCTATAGTGTAGTGCCCAGAGCTGTACACCTCCATTAGCAGACACACAACAAATGGGGTTTTTAAAAAGAGCCTGGGGTACCATTACAGTGACAGGTTGGATCTTAAGCTCAGGAGAGCGACAGGAGGCAAGTCAATGGCCACAATTACCCCACAGTATGGAGTAATGGAGGGACTGCTCACACCCAGTGTCTGGCAGAAATCTGGAGAAACTTTCCAGCTACTACTCTCCACAGAAAGAAAGATAAAAGCATTCAACTTCTCAGATCATAAAACATTTGCACCACCTCATGTAAACATTAATCTACTGGCAGGTATAATGTACTTACTAGTCAGGGTGGACTCTTCCTCGGGTTCTCCATCCTGTATCTTCTCAAAAACAGCTTCCACCTACACCAAAAGGTGACACTTTAATTCAAACA
Source organism: Heterodontus francisci (assembly GCF_036365525.1). NCBI lineage: Eukaryota > Metazoa > Chordata > Chondrichthyes > Heterodontiformes > Heterodontidae > Heterodontus > Heterodontus francisci. The sequence goes on along the minus strand of NC_090392.1, from coordinate 80,475,939 downwards.
AAGGTCAATTGGACAATCTGAAGTGATTTATTTTAAGTAGTATAAATGAACACGGGAGTGACTGCCTTCGATATGAAGGCAACGTTTGCCCGAGTCTGGCATAAAGGAGCCCAAGCCAAATTGAAAGCCAATGCATATCTAGGGGAAAATTCTCCACTGGTTGGAGTCATACCTAGCACAAAGGAAGATGGCTGTAGTTGTTGGAGACCAATCATCTCAGCCCCAGGACACTGCTGCAGGGATTCCTCAGGGTAGTGTCCTAGGCCCAACCATCTTCAGCTGCTTCATCAATGACCTTCCTTCAACCATAAGGTCAGAAGTGGGTATGTTCGCTGATCATTGCACAGCGTTCAGCACCATTCACAACTCCTCAGATACTGAAACAATCCGTGTAGAAATGCAACAATACCTGGACAATATCTAGGCTTGGGCTGATGTGTGTCAAGTAACACTTGTGCCACACAAATGGTGGGCAATGATCATCTCCCCATGACATTCAATGGCATTACCATTGCTGAATCCCCTACCATCAATATCCTGGGGGTTACCAATGACCAGAAACTTAACAAGACCAGCCATAAAAATACTGTGGCTACAAGAAAAGGTCAGAGGCTGGTAATTCTGCGTGAGTAACTAACCTCTCAACTCTTGAAAGCTTGTGCACCATCTACAAGGCAGTAGGGAGGCAGTGGCGCAGTGGTAATGTCACTGGACTAGTAATCCTGAGGTCCAGGCTAGTCCTCTGGGGACTTTAGGGAAGGAAATCTGCTGTCCTTACTTGGTCTGGACTACATGTGACTCCAGACCTACAGCAATGTGGTTGACTTTTAAATGCCCTCTGCAATGGCCACTCAGTTCAAGGGCAATTAGGGATGGGCAATAAATGCTGGCCTAGCCAGCGACGCCCACGTCCCATGAACGAATATAAAAAGAGTCAGGAGTGTGATGGAGTATTCCCCACTTGCCTGGATGGGTGCAGCTCCAACAACACTCAAGAAGTTCGACACCATCCAGAACAAAGCAGCCCACTTGATCATCACCCCATCCACCGCCTTCAACATTCACTCGCTCCACCACTGACACACAGTGGCAGCAGTGTAAACTATACACAAGATGCACTGCAGCAATTCAACAAGCCTCCTTTGATAGCACCTGCCAAACCCATGACCTTTACCATCTAGAAGTACAAGGGCATCAGATGCATGGGAACACCACCACCCGCAAGTTCCCCTCCAAGTCACACACAATCCTGACTTGGAACTATATCGGCGGGTCAAAATCCTGGAACTCCCTTAACATCACTGTGGGTGTACCTATCTCCCATGGACTGTAGTGGTTCAACACAGCAGCTCACCACCACTTTCTCAGTGGCGATTAGGGAATAAATGCTGGCCTTACCAGCACCACCCACATCCCAAGAACAAATTAAAAAAAAAATGTTAGCCACATGTAGTCAATTGGGAATCTAGACGTGCCTAATTGCATTTGATTAGTAAAGAAATTATGAGGAATTAACACTTGTTGGGTTTGTGACCTCAATGCTCATTCACACCGAGTGCATGTGAACTTTAACCTTTTTATAGATTTGTTGCTAAAATGGTAAAGTGAAAAGCAGAGAGTGAGTGTTGTTTTCATAGTTGATTTTTATTTATTTGTTTCATGGGATGTGGGCGTCGCTGGCTAGGCCAGCATTTATTGCCCATCCCTAATTGCCCTCAAACTGAGTGGCTTGCTAGGCCAGAGGGCAGTTCAGAGTCAACCACATTGCTGTGGGTCTGGAGTCGCATGCAGGCCAGACCAGGTAAGGACAGCAGATTTCCTTCCCTAAAGGACACTAGTGAACCAGATGGGTTTTTAAGACAATAGTTTCATAGCACCATTATGCAGACTAGTTTTCAATTACAAGTTTTATTAATTAATTGAATTTAAATTCCACCAGCTGCTGTGGTGGAATTTGAACCCATGTCCCCAGGGAATTAGCCTGGGCCTCTGGATTACTAGTTCAGTGACATTACCACTACGCCACAGTCTCTCTTACTATTTTGTAACAGTACTTTGTAAGTAGCTGATACCCCAAATTACAAAGAAAGGTACTTTCTTCACTTATTAAAATACTTGAAAACCTCACACCACACTACCATTTTGATGGCGAAAGCCTTTGTGGTTAAAAGTCCCAAACACCTCCCAGTTGCAATGCGCTGGAGCTCCCTGATCTTTTCAAAATATCAATAGCCTCTTCGCTCATTTCTCTGAGCACTTCTGACCTGGACACCCGTGAATAAGGCAATTCCTGGCGATCCTGTTGGTCTTCTACTTCTCTGCAAGCTTCAACTTTCAAAACAGTCTTCACAGTCTTTCGCTGTCTCAGGCTTCCGTGAACAGGTGTTCCCTTTCTCCCTCTGGAGGCTGCCACCGCTGGTTGTCTTCCTTACTGCCTGCTCTGAGGCTGCCACCTCTGGTCTTCTGTACAGCCTGTCTGCCTTCAGAATATCTGTTAAATTTATCTGGACTCAAAAGTCAATAGCTTTTTGTCCCTTTTTCAATATGCAAAGTCCAGAGGTCACGTTTCACAGAGACATCTGGGCCTTCCATTGTTCTCAGGTGTTAACAGCTGCCTGGTACATTTGCAACTTCAGAATCGCTGACTCCTTTATTTTTTTTAATTTTTTATTTAAGAGCTACAGCACTGAAACAGGCCCTTCGGCCCACCGAGTCTGTGCTGACCAACAACCACCCATTTATACTAACCCTACAGTAATCCCATATTCCCTACCACCTACCTACACTAGGGGCAATTTACAATGGCCAATTTACCTATCAACTTGCAAGTCTTTTGGCTGTGGGAGGAAACCGGAGCACCCGGTGAAAACCCACAGAGTCACAAGGAGAACTTGCAAACTCCACACAGGCAGTACCCAGAATTGAACCCGGGTCCCTGGAGCTGTGAGGCTGCGGTGCTAACCACTGCGCCGCCCTTGTTTATGATCCGAAAGTCTGGAAGGGGAAACTTATTGTTCTTCAGGTGTTACCCCTGCAGTCTGTTTCTTTAAAAAAAAAAGTTTTTGATCTATGCTCTCTGTTGTTCTGGTAACCAAGATGTCTGTCTTGTCCTTTAGCAGAGTAGATGAGAGGACACTTGACCTTCCCGACACCATCTTAAACTTTTAAAAATCACAATTTTTAAAACAATCACGTTACAAAGTCCAGCAGTTCATAACATCTTCCATTAAACTGGTTCAAATGGTTGCAGCAGTGTCGCTGTGGCTGATCAGCAACTTCTTTTGGACACAGACACAAGTGAAATAAACATCTAAAGTTGCGTGATCCCACCTAGGGCAATACGGATACTGCAATATCCTCAGGATCCCAGCAGGGAAAAGGAGAAAGAAAAAAAATAAATCAGACCGGATTCCTGCTCCTGACCACGATCCAGCAACTCAGGCCAGGAAATGTGTGGGCGTTTGGGCATCAGTAAGAGGATTGTGCTTGCCCACGATGCTGAGTGACACTGGGTGAGTGCAACAGGTGGGGGGTGGTAGTGGAGAGCAACTAGCAGCAGTGGAACCCTACCCCAGCGAGGGACGGCCCCTTCCAGAGACAGGGGGCAAACAAGGGGAAAGAAAAGCTGATTTCTACCCAATCACTTCATCTCAGAAGGAAGCCAGGGAAGAACTTACTAACTGCAGTTGCACTGGTTAACTTGAAGATTTTGAACCATATCTTTGTACTAACTGGAAAACTGCTAGACATTGCCTGCCAGACTCCCACAAGCAAAATGACACACAATGTAACTTCTTCACCAAGTGAAACCTTTTCTCCAGTCTTACACTTCAACCACTCTCCAGATCAGCTGATAATTCACAAGATGGACAGAAATTGTGGGTTAATCCACTGCAGAGGCCACCTTCCCAGTTTAGGTGGGAGAACGGAGGGCATGCAATGGCTGATCCGCATGCGAAGGGAACAGAACCTCATGCATACTCACTCTGTCCAGTGCTAGTATTCCACTTTCATCCATATTAAAATGGGCCTTAATCCCTCTAGACTCGGTATCCGAATGCTTCTGAAAACTTAAACCAACTCCACTCAATCGAACTGTGGTCAAATTCAATGATCCAAAGATACTGGAGGGAAAAGACAGAGTTAGAGGTTAATATAACCATGACTATCCACAGCTCATTTTGTGCATTGCTAGGTAATTGCATTGTAGGTGAACCCAGCAACACATTCAGGATGCTTTACAAACAGCATTGCAGCAAACTATCGGCAGAATCTGTATTTGAAAGAATGAAAAGGTCAGCGCTGTACACTCAGAGGAAAACAACACATCTGGTCCCGAATTTCCCTACAGTGAATCTAACATTACGGCATATGTCCTAGCAGCATGGACAGAGAAAAGGAATAGTCACCTGCAGGACACTTAACAGTGCAGCTCAAGACTACAATCTGCCCCTAGTGGGAAACATCATACAATGAAGAAATGAGTGTTTACAAAGTGGCAGCTTGGGTCAGCACCTCAGTACAGCATTATCCTGCAGGTAGGATATCATCCAAGGTCCACCTAAATTGAAGATGGGACATTAAAGATCCTACAGCACAGCTAAAAACAGATTAGAAAATTCTCAAAAATAAAAGCAAAATACTGTGGATGCTGGAAGTCTGAAATAAAAACAGGAAGTGCTGGAAATACTCAGGTCAGGCAGCATCTGTGGAGAGAGAAGCAGAGTCGACGTTTCAAGTCAGATATGACTCTTCAGAACTATGCTGCCAGACCTGCCGAGTATTTCCAGCACTTTTTTTTGATATTAGAAAATTCTCATTGCCCAATATTTCTCCTTCCACCATCACAAGAAGCTGATCTGTCATTCATCTCTTTATATGCAAAATCTTGCTAGGTTCAAAATAATTGTTACAAGTTGCCTAAGTAACCAGCTGAAACCCATATCTGAAGTACCATGAACTCACATTGCTCAACATTTCTCAAGTGCCTCACATACAATCAAAAAAGAGATTACAGAACATTTGTTTAGTTTGTATGTGGAGTTTTCTGCAACAGGCTGCTGTTGAAGCAAAAGCCAAACACTCTTTATAAAAAAAAAAGAAACAGAGAATTGCTTGAATACCAAGGTTGTTGAAGGGTATGGGGAAGAAGCAGGAGAGTGCGATTAAAGCAAGTGCTTCGTGTGGAGAACACATCAGTACAGATTCGATGGGCTGAAATGTTGCTGTACTGACACCTATGATAAGGCACTGTACAGCTCCAAGCAAAACATTGCCATTAAACAGGCATCAGCTAATGCTTCCCCTCCCAGTCTCATTACCTGAGGTCACTCTCACTGAGGAAGCTCAAATCCCCATAATTCACAAAGAACTCAAAGTCATCAGTGTAGCGATTGAAGGTGATGACTTTACGTTGGGGATACGGAGACATTCTCTGGAACAGCACACGCTTGTTGTGTTTAATGGTTTTCACACCATCCTCTTCAATCGACCGTGTAAATTCAACCTGCCATGGCAGAACAAAAAGAAATTAGGCAAACAGAGGCTACTGGCTCGCAAGACTACAATGTTGGGCTGTGGGAGGAGAGTCTGAGTGACGCGACCCCAGTGTGTGCCCTCTGACAGATATTAGAAAACAAATTCCAGCATATGGCTCTTGCTCATATACAGAGTTAGCTACAGTTGGAGATAGCACTGGCATGATGGGCCAAATGGCCATCTCTTGTGCTGTGATTTCTATATGCAAATCCAGGTAGTATAATGATATTTTACCAGAGGCCATCACAGCCATGCCCACCTCCTGTTCTCACTATGTTCACGCTTTACAGGACAAAGATCAGGAGTAGGAACCCTGCTGAATTTTCCTCAATGGCCCAAACCATTTATAGTACCTCAGCATTGCTCGAACCGAGATCAGCTAACAGCACAGATTGAGGATCAAACCTGACAGTTTCTAGTCTATACAACTCAGCTGTTCATCGAACCACTGAGGAAACCTACTCCTGCCCTTTAAAAAAAAAACAATCCATGGGTCTTTGGTTAAAGTGTGACCTCAGTGTAATGCCAGTGGCACCGGCATACGCAGAGTTCATTGTTTTATTTTGGACAACCAGACAAAGCACCTGCCATGTTTAGTAGCCTCCAAAGCAAATTACCAAGATCCATACAGAGTTTCTGTTTGCACGATATAAAGTGTGCACTCCCCACACAGGACAATTTACTCAAGTCAAGACAGCTTAGGAACTAGAAATGTGTTGGGCTATTCACAGAATAATACAGTGCAGAAGAGGCCCTTCGGCCCATCGAGTCTGCACCGATGCATTAAAGACACCTGACCTGTCTACCTAATCCCATTTGCCAGCAGTTGGCCCATAGCCTTGAATGTTATGACGTGCCAAGTGCTCAGTTGGTTGCTGGAGTTTAACCAATTAAAGCCATGCTGCTTAACTTGCACACGGCTGGCTACAGTACATTCCCCTTTACTTGTCTGGCTCCAACTTGATTAGGTTACTGGCTTGAGGTTACCTGGGGTTGACTGGGCAAAATCCCAGCACACTCTGTCTGGAATGGCGATCTACTAGCGAGCAAAACCAGGTGGCCATTCATTAAGTACCTTGGAGTACTGCAGACCAGCCTGGTTCGATACCCGATTACCGAGTTTACCATTGACGATTTACTTAGTTCTTAACTTTCATTGCCAGGCACTTTATCTTACATAGTATTTACAGCACAAACAGGCCATGCAGCCCAACAAGGGTGTGTCAGCATTTATGCTCCACACGAGCATCCTCTACTCTATTTAAAATGGGACAGGCAATAAATGCTGGCCTAGCCAGTGACGCCCACATCCCACGAACGAATAAAAAAAAAAATCTTATTTTCCTATCAAAAGGCACCATCTTGCACTTATTGATATTGAAATATCTTTGCCATTTAGACGCCCATTCTGCAAGTGTATTAATGTCTTGTTGTAGTTTTCCGCAGTATTAACCAGACCTCTCAATTTGGTGTCTTCCAAAGTTTTTGTATTGTACTTCCCATTCTAGAGCCCAAAATCATTTATGTAAATTGTGAACAGCTGTCCCTACACAGTACTGATATTCTGTTTTATATGTGTGCCTCTTATCTTGCGATTCAATTCCCATTATCTTATCCAAATCCACGGCACCCAAGCCTTATGGAATTAAAAAAAAACTCATTATATCTTAACTCACATCCTGCCCTAACAGAAATCTAAGTTTACTTACTGTTGTTCTCCTCTACATCCAATAACCAGCTTCAATAACCATAGTTAAAAGTGGTGACCCAAACTGGACAATACTCCATATGCAAATGAACCCTTTTTTAAAAATTAATAACCAAAGTATAGGCATCTTAGTTTTGCACTGATGACTAGAAACGCCACAGAATCTGATTTTCCTATTGTTACCCCAGTCTGATGTATAAGGTCTGAGCAGAGTTTAGTGTAGCAAAGAAAGCAAATTTACACAAACAGCAGCAAGCAAGTTCAGTTCAAAGAATCAAAAGGAAAGATTCTCTCAGTGGAGAACTTATTTCAAACCTTCAGACGTCGATTCCTTCTTGTTGCTCCAACTCCAAGAAGATTTCACAATTTAAAAAGCAGCCTTTAAACACTGGTGAAAACGTAATCTTCAGTGACTGAGTGGAGCATGTACCTGTGGATGCACACACAGCCACAGTATAAGTTTACCTGAATGGGGTACATGGCAGCATCGCGGATAAGGAAGGGTTTGACTTTGAAGGCCTTGCTGAGAGCAGCAGCCTGATACACGGCTCCCATTGACGCTGCCTCGTCAGCATTTATATTCTTTCCCAACTCCTTCCTGCAAAAAGAAAATAAATCCAGTTACTGAGAAAGACAGCAAAAACAGAAAAGACAGCCAGCAGTGACCATTTTGCTGACCATAAAAAGGTTAATAGTAATGCCCATTTCCTCAGGTTTAATTTTGAAATAAAGGGATTGCACAGGTCCTGCATTCTCATACTAAACACCACCCTAGGGTGTGAATGCACTGTTGCTGCAAACTACACAAAGAGAAATTAAGATTGAACACGCTGGGGCTCTTTTCTCTACAACAAAGGTGACCAGTTAGGGGTCTTTATAATTAGGAAAGGGTTTCACAGGGTAGACGTAGAGAAGGCATTTCCACTTGCAGGTGCGATGAGAACCAAAAGTCCATAAACATAAGATAACTATTAATAAATATAAGGAATTCAGAAGGAATTTCTTTACCTGGAGAGTGTTTAGTATATGGAACCCAAACACATGGAGTAGTTGAGGAAAATAGCATGGACGCCTTTAAGGGGAAGCTAGATAAGCATACAAGGAGGAAAGGAATAGAAGTTTATGTTGACAGGATTAGATGAAGAGGGGCAGGAGGAGGCTCATGTGGAGCATCAATACAGACATAGACCTGTTGGGCAAAATGACCTGTAAATACTTTGTGAACTCGTTACTTACTGAGGAATTCCAGCTTTCCATCAGGAGAAAAATTCCCTTTGGAGGCTTACCCACTTCCTTTGGTCTCCCCAGGCCATGCCTCATGCCTATCCAAATCTCTAGGGAGTATTCAGCAAGTCCCATGGCGACACTACGGCGAGGATCCTGTGCCTACCACCTGGCATTACGTAGGGCTCCAATGCACTGGTCGGTTGTTATAATAGGTGATTAAGGGGTTATCTAATGGAAGTGTTTAAAATAATTGTTGATAGAGTAGAGAGAGAAACTACTTCCTCTGGTGAGGGAATCCAGGAAAAAGGCACAATCTTAAAATTAGAACCAGGCTATTTAGGAGTGAAATCAGGAAACTTTTCTTTTTCAATACACAAAGAGTAGCAGGAATCTGGAACTCTCCCCCCACAAAGTCAATTGAAATTTATATGACGAAGATTGATAGATTTTTGTTTGGCAGAAGATATGGAACCAAGGCAGGTCGCTGGAGTTACGATACAGATCAGCCACAATCTAACAATGGCAGAACAGGCTTGAAGGGCTGAATCGCCTCCTGTTCTTTTGAGCAGCCTCTTTTAAGCAACCCTTTTAGCTCTGCATTTTTCTGGACATAAAGGCTAGCAGCACAGAGAAACTTCAAAAACAACTTTAAAAGTATTTCTGCACTCTAACCATTCTATGATTCTAAAAGGAAAAACAGCCACATTTGCAGACTCATCTTTATCGGCTTATTGATACTTTACCGGATTCACCACACTCTCATGTTCACTTGCTGTGATATTCCTGCTGGAAAGCAACTCAAGGCATGTCATATCCAGTGTCAGATCACAGTTTCACCACAAACGTTATTGCTTCACAATAGATTTAAACTCAGTACTCCTATAATGAGGGACAAGCACCGATTTATCAATTACAGATAACATTATCGAGCAGGATAACTTAATCGAATGGTCCAAGTTATTCATATATACTTTAACGGATAATCGAGGAATGAGGTCAAGGATGAAATCTGAGCCAACACTGGGTCAAATAACGTGAAAACAGAACTCTTACTTTCCAACAGCTTTCAGCAGGACCTCCTGGACTTTAGGAACTCGTGTAGCTCCTCCCACCAGGACCACATGATCAATTTCGTCCTACATCAAGAAAAAGGGAGTCCTTTCAGGGAACAAAACTTTAAAATTCCATCTGCCTTTTTTAAAATCCAGCTGACTTACTAATAAATTCATTCATTCATGAAATGCAGGGACTGACGTCAGCATTTATTACCCATCCCTAATTGTCCATTGGTGGTGTGCCGCCTTCTTGGACTGCTGCATTAAAGGCCTGCTCAGGTCTGCAACTGAAACCCGACCTGAGCCCAACAGAACCACATCCGACCTGAGCCCAGCCAGAGTCCTTTGATTTTTTTCCTGCGCCCGACCCGACCACAGGAATGAAGTTGATTATATTAAAGATGTTGTGCTCTACCTTGGATGGAATTACTCACTGTAGACTAGTGCAGAGTCCAGATGCACGTTTCCCACCTTGACGTCCTGGCTGTCACTGTGTCCGATCCAACCCGACCTGAGCCCGAATGCTGGACCCGGAAGAGTGACCCGACCCGAACCCGACACATTGTCGGGCCTGGTCGGGTAGCCATGCTCTATGCTGCATTCCACATTAAAGCCTGGCTACCTGACCCAAAACCGACCAAACCCGACTACATGTATCAGGTTCGGGTTGGCTGTTGTCGGGTTTCGTTTTGTATTGTTATCTTTTTAAATCTACATTTGACGCGTCCTTTTTTCCAGTATTAATAACATGTTTGATATTTTCAGGTCGGGTCAGGCATGAAAAAAAAAAATCGAAGGACTTGGGCCCAGGTCGGGCTCAGTTTGGCTGTGGTCGGGTTGGGCCCAGGTTCGGGTTTTAATTTTATACCCGAGCCAGGCTTTATTCCACATGAAGGTACACCCACAGTGTGGTCAGGAGGGAGTTCCAGGACTTTGACCCAGAAACAGTGAAGGAATGAAGGTTCTATTTCCAAATCAGAATGGTGTGCGACCTGGAAGGGAATTTACTGTTTGTGGTGTTCCCATGGCTGCTGCCCTTGTCCTTTAAGATAGTAGAGGTCGCAGGTTTGGGAGGTGCTGTCAAAGAAGCCTTAGCAAGTTGATGTTGACTGGCAACCGGCTTCTCTTTTTAGTAACAAAAAAATGTACATCACCCTGGTTCGAAGCAGCATTTCATACAGTCTCAACATTTTGGCAGAAAGAATTTAAAAAAGCATATTATCTAAAAGGTGAGAGATTGCAGAGCTCTGAGATGCAGAGGGATCTGGGTGTCCTGGTGCATAAATCACAAAAGGTTAGTATGCAGGTACAGCACGTAATCAGGAAAGCTAATAGAATGTTATCGTTTATTGCGAGGGGAATTGAATACAAAAGTAGGGAGGTTATGCTTCAGCTATACAGGGCATTGGTGAGACCACATCTGGAGTACTGTGTACAGTACTGGTCTCCTTATTTAAGGAAGGATGTAAATGCATTGGAAGCAGTTCAGAGGTTCACTAGACTAATACCTGGAATGGGCAGGTTGTCCTCTGAGGAAAGGACACGCTAGGTTTGTATCTGCTGGAGTTTAGAAGAGTAAGAGGCGACTTGATTGAGGGCTCTTGACAGGGTGGATGTAGAAAGGATGTTTCCCCTTGTGGGAGAATCTAGTACCAGGGATCACGATTTAAAAATAAGGGGTCGCACATTTAAGACAGAGAGGAGGAAAAATTATTTCTCTCAGAGGGTCGTGACTCTTTGGAACTCTGCTTCCACTGCCTTTTGAGGAATACAGTCGTTAAATTTTATTAAGGCAGGGCTAGATAGATTCTTGATAAGCAAGGGGGTGAAAGGTTATCTGGCGGTAGGTGGGAATGTGGAGTAGAGGTTACAATCAGCTCAGCCGTGATGGTGAATGGTGGAGCAGGCTCGAGGGCCGAGTGGTCTACCCCTGCTCCCAATTCATATGCTCGTATTTACACAATGGAAAAACTCAAGTCCCTGCACTTGTTGTGATACTTACACAGCCAGAATGCTAGAAATCAGCTCATCATTGTACCAAAAACAAACTTAATAAAATTAAGTTACAATATCAACTAAACAACATACACATTCACCATAAAGCCCTTTAGTCATCCCAGTTTATTGAAAGTACTCACCATTTTCAACTCAGACACTTTTAAGGCCTGATGTACAGGATCTGCAACTCTCTCAAACAAATCACTGCACAGTTCCTCAAACTGCTGCCTTGTTACTTTGGCCTTGAAGTCAATATCATCAAGAAGCCCCTCAATCTGCACAGAAAACACAAAGACAAGATCTATCAAATCTGGTAACCAGAGGACACAGATTTATAAGGTTATTGGCAAGACAGCCAGAGGCGAGATGAGAGTTTTTAAAATATTGAGTTACGCTGATCTGGAAGGGTGGTGGAAGTAAATGCAAAGATAATTTTCAAAAGGGAACTGGATAAATACTTGAAAACAGAGAAAATAGCAGGGCTATGGGGAAAAAGGAGGAGTGGGACTAACTGGATAGCTCTTTCGAAGAGCCAACAAAGGCAAGATGTGTAGTGATTCTATGATTTTATACTGTTTCCAGTAAAAGCTGAGTTTTTTGTGCAAAGCATGACCAAACATTTAATAGATGTAATTATGTCCCTCAAATACACATTTAATGTGGGAAAGCTGCCCTGCATTCCAGAGGCAGCAGGAACTGATGGCAAAGCTACTAATTTTATTTACCTGTGCCATATGATCTATATTTGCACTCAGAACTGTTTTCACACGATTTGCTTCTTTCCACAACTTGGCCATTGCTCGCGGGTGCTGACGGACATCTTTGGAAGTCTTCTTTTGTGCGTTGAAGAGTTTTGCTAGGTGATCCTGTAGTCGAAGCTCCATCTCAAGTCCACCCAGATTCCGATCAAACCTGAGGGTGACAGGGAAAGCAGCAAAATAAATTTATAAACCCAACTTCAGACAATAGCAGTGGATCAGTGGGTAACAACCTCGCCTTTGAGTGAGGAGGTTATGGGTTCAAGTCCCACTCCAGAGACTTGAGCACAAAATCTAGACTGTCACTCCAAATGCAGTACCGAGAGTGTGCTGCATTGTCGGAAGTGCCGTCTTTCAGATGAGATGTTAAACCAAGGACTCGCCTGCCCTCTGAGGTGAACGTAAAAGACCCCATGCCACCGTTTGGAGAGACAGAGGCAGGTTCCCCTGGTGTTCAGATCAATATTCAACCGTCAACTATCAACAGAAAACAGATCATCACACTACTGCTAGTGAGATCTTGCTGTGTGCAAATTAGCTGCTTTCTTTCCTACATTACAATAGTGATAACAACACTTCAAAACTACTTCCTTGTAAAGCACTTTGGGACATGCCAAATTGTGGAAGACGGAATAGAAACACATGTCTCTCTTCTCAAACACGCAAGGCAAATGGTAAATCAATTCTTTTACCAATGTCTCAGGGTCTGAGAGAGTAAATTACAATTATTTGTTTTCTGCACACAATTGTCCAGAAAACTCTAGGTTGTAATGACTTTTACTGAAATAAGATGCCCAAGTTTCCCCCGACCCATTACCTCTGGGACCATCTAACTGGGGCGGGGGAAGTCAGCAGAGCAGAGAGTCCCCTGCTGAAAATTAGGCACTGGGTAGTACAGCCTATTGTCCTAAACCCAGCCTAAAACACACCAAATTATGCAAACACACAGACAGCTATTCAATTTCGGAAAGAAATGTGGCAAAATTCCTTTTCTTACCCCACACAAGAAAATGTTTGCAAAACTGGGGCATTTTTCACTGGGACAGAGAAGTTAAAGGGATCTGAGGGGTTCAAAATTATTATAGACCATTCCTAGTGGTTAGGATAATTGGTAAAAAGGGGGCAAGGTTCGAGAACGTCACTAGAACAGTGAAAAAGAGATAGAAGAAATGTTTGCATACAGAGGGTTATTAGAACATGGAATACTTTACTGCAATTGGTTATTAAGGCAGAGACGATAACAGCATTTAAAGTTAATATAAAAGTAGACAAAGAGAAATAGGATTACAATTATAGTTCCAACTGAATTGTTAGAACCCAACACAATGATCTCCTCTTATGTTGTAATCTGTAATTCTTTGAGCATACGGAGATGGCAAAATTATTTTTCACCTAAAATAACAATTGAAACGATTAAATACTAGATAGCAGCACTGGAACACTAATGCAGATTCTAGCTTCTATTATGCATTGAGCATTAAAAGCACAAGTCAGTGAACTGGGCTTTCTATTCATACAGAATAGTCAGAGCAGTTGGACACAGTAACCAGGCATTCAGACCCAGGAACTACCAACATTCTTTCTTTACCCAGATTTATCTTTTTTAGCCCCCAAGATTTAAAGCAAATGCAGATATCCAATTCAGGAATGATTTCAGCCCAATATTCCACAAGGAAATGAGTCATGCTGGTGTTTTGCAGATACCAGATGAGCAGATAACAAAGTTACCTGTCACTCACTGTTATCCCTTTTCAAACAGCCCTGTGTTAACTACAGGGATTGACTGGTAGACAGGACCGTATCTTCCCACTTGCGCTGATCAGCCCCCACAAAAACTGTAATCTACACGTAATTAATTTTCTCCAGAACAATCATTTATTTTTGACTATCCTCTTTCCCTCTCAACAAAAAGGATGGATTTAGTCTTGACTGCGTCTGTAACGCCTTTCGAGGCTGAGTGGCAAAATTAAAAGTCATTAAATGCGCGGTGGGGCTTCAAATAGAAATTTACCCGATCCCTCGGATCTGGAGCTGAGGCTGTGTTCCTGAATCCTTCGTCTTAGTTGTTACGTAGGTAACAATGGTGGCAGTGGTGCTGCTCGATCCCATGTCGTAGAACATCACATTCTGAAATAAGTTATCAGACATCAGAGAGAGAGAGTGGATAATCAGATTTCTGAGTAACAGTAATATAGTACATCCTAAATAATCCAATTTGCAATGCTTCTCAATTCCACCCCCCTTAATCTTCACCAATTGCCTCCGTGTGGTACCAAGTCAAAGGCTTTCTGAAAGTCCATGTAAACTGCATCCAGTGCATTTTTCCCACTGACCGCATCAGTCACCTCCTCAAAAGAACTCCATTAGGTTCGTCAAGTGAAATCTTTCTTTCTGAAATCTGTCCTGGCTGCTTCCAATTCTAGAGATTTAATACACTTAGCTTTAAAAATACCAAAATTTCCCTACCATAGACCAACTAGCCTGTAGTTATCCGGGTTAGCCTGGCCTCTTTATCTGAAAATGTGTATTACGCTGGCCATTTCCCAGTCCTCTGATTCACACCATCACTCAAGAGAACTTTTAATTACAATTTTATTTGAACTTGGGGTTCATTTTAGCAACAACACCCTACCTGGGCTGTTGCATTAATGTCCTTCCTCCGAAACACACCATAGTTCAGGGCCACAGCCGTGTTGTCATTGATCAATTGAAGGACCTTCAAGCCCGCCATCTGAGCAGCCTGCAGGACTGCCCGCCTCTCTGCCTGATTAAAATATGCTGGCACAGTGATCACCAAGTCCTTAATGGGCTGCTCTGCAGAACGAGGGTAAAACATACAACAGTCAGAAATATCTCAATCACTTGAATTACTGCATAAAGATAGTCTTTACATGCGCAAAATGTGGAACTCCTTCAGTCAGATTAGTTTAAGGCAACTCGTGTATTTACCTCATTAAAAGGTGTGCTTCCTTGTTAAGATTACTTCTGAGCTATTTTCCCAACAGGTTCTGAATGATTGGAATCAGGTAAGTAAACAGTGTCATATTAGGAAGCTAATCCAGATCTGATAATACAGCCCTGTGCACTATATAAGCGTGTTAGAGTAAAATTCCAACTCTTGTTTTTGGTTAGATGTGTTAGGGTCAGGCAACTCTTAATAGCCAATTAATGACAAACCACAGAAAGGAACACCCAGTGAAAATTAATTTCGACAATCGGCCAGGAAATGCATTAAGAGCCAAATAATTTACAATCCAAAAGGTTTTCACTGCAATGGCACACAATGTTATAAGTGGGGATCAAACCAAAGGAAGCCTATTAACTTGGAAAAACACAAAGCCAGGCTTCCTGCTCCAGTATCACTATCCAATAACCCTTGCTGCATGTCAGTTGAAACACATTCTATGGTTAATACCCTACAACACACGCTGCCTGGGAGCATACAGGTAAGCAATGGGAGAGTTGCTACAATCAGTGGAATTGCAACTCAGCATCAGCTCACACCTTCAGCAGAGGAAGGAAAATGTTTAATCTTAGTTGAGGGAAATTGGACCAACCTGCAAAATCCTGAGCCAAGGTTCTAGAATAATTCAGTACCATCCCCAGGATCTCCTCAGGGGAATAATACAATTCACTAGAAAGGAAGAGAAACAACTTTTTAAGTTAAATGTTGAGTGAGGACTGGATGGTGCAGAGTTCAAACTATTACAGATAGAATGAATAATTTTCTCAAGCAACTTCTGACCACATGCAGTTTGACCAGCCTCAATCCAGCTTTTCCATGATGCAATCATACACAAAGTTACAGATAATTGATCAGGAACGGTGGGTGTGAGTCAGCTGATCCGCAGCAGCAACAGAAACAGTAGTACTAACTGTCAAACTGCTGAGAACACAAAGGTAGAATAGCTGGCTGTAGATCTGCACCCCAGGAGAAGGACAAAAATCAAGACAAAATAAAATCTGTTTTGAGACACGGGCAAAGCACATCGCGTGTTAATTTATTACGTGAAGTGTCTCTTTCAACAAGGGCAGTACACCGACAGCAAAACGATCTTCCCCAACTTTGGCATTGTATAAATACTCACTCAGACAGTTTGAAGACAACAGTCCCTCGTTGCTCAGCTGCCACTAACTGATGTTCAGAGAAACGCTTCCTGTACAGCTCTGCCTGTGGGTTTTCAGACCGTTTCCCCAGCAGATCCTGCAAGTAGCGGACCACCACCTTTGGGTTCTTCGCCGACTGTGAAGCACAACCGAAAGGGAGCTTAGAGAATTCAACACACTCACACCCCAAAAAACTACACAAATCAGTTTGTGTGTGCTTGGACACATCTTTTTATGGCAACTGACTGCATCGCAAAAATGACATTTCAAAAAAAAAATCTTCATTGGCTGTGAAGTGCTTTGCCACATCCTGAAGACATGAAAGGCGCTATATAAATGCAAGTCTTTTTTAAAACTGCCAGAATACTAAGTCTGCTCTCACAAACTATCTGAACTTTCACATCAGAGTGGCCACTAAGAGGAGGGACTGGACAGTTACCAGCAGTTATGGAACTGCATCCCCATCACAGCCTACAACCTAGAGGTGGGCAAGAAATAAAAACACTTGGAAAACAAAAGGAAACACTCATTGTTCCATAAATACATGTACAGGTAGATCTCTGCCACGTCTATGTGCAGTCACTTCACTCTTTCCTATCCGAGAAACTGAAGTCTCACCATTGCTACTGCACTGTCCCCGAAGAGTCGCTCATTTTCTTTTAAAGCAACAGCAACTGGAGTTTTCCTTCTTGATTCCCTGCAACAGCCAAAAACATACAAGCTCAGTACAAACAAAATCCAACTCAGAATCAGGTGTCCAACTGGTAAATTCTGTCTGGTGCACTTACTTGTTTAATACAATCTCCATGGGCACACCTGGCTTCACAATGGCAATCTTCATCCATTCACTCCCCAAGTCCACTGACATCACTGCTACCGAATCTGTACAAGAGGAGCACATGAAAACAGTCAGACAGACCACCAGAACTGGTAACGAAGGAGAAAGAGGCAGAGGAGGAAAGGGGTTTACGTTGTTGAAACACGTTAGTTTGTTCAGCATTCTAGTGATGCACAATTAAAGCCTCGCCCAAAGATTGGCCATCACCCTGAAAGTCACGTGACCAAGCAACATTAAAAGTTCTGAGCATCTCCAACATGCAGTGGATGTGGCCCATAGAGTCAAAGTTTGGTCTTTGCCTAAACACCGGCCTGGTAGAGATTTGGGGACATCCCAGGGTTAGAGAGGACTTCAGAAAAAAACAGTGTTCCCGCTTGTTATCTTTGACCTCTGTTGCCAAGGGTAGTCTACTAACACTCATTGCCCAAGCGTCACATAAATAATAGACCTTTGGGCCTGCATTTGTGGAATCATTCTCCTGGTGAGAACAGAAAAATAAAACTGACGCAACTGTCATGAACAGGGACCTCCGAGGAAATGCACTTCACTTTTCTAACCATCCTGATTGGCAGGCAGGAGAGTCAAGTGTGAAATACTTCTCCACTGCAGGCTCTACATGCTGGCACACAAATTGCTCAACCAGATGCTACAGGGCAAGGGAACCAAACTCCCTCACACTCAGCATTCTGCTCGGACTCACATCTCACAACTGAAGCTGTTCAATGCACCATTTCTCTTCCAGCTGCTCTCTAACTCCCATAACGTGAATCTTGGTCTCTATTACTGAGAAAGCAGTATTTATTTTTATTGATAATCTGCCGTGCAGTAAGTCACGTTGACCATTAACCTTATTTTGCAGCAATCTACATAATGGATTAACAGCGTTACCAGTCTGACGTTAGTAGAAGATTAAACTTGAGCACGGGGATTTTAAGCAAACTACTAGAACTTTTCTTGAATCTTGGTTCGACCACACTTGTAGTAGTGTTATGGTCACCATATTATAAAAAGGTGAAAGGCACTGGAGGAGATGCAAAAATGATTTACAGGAATGATACCAGAACTGTGAGATTATACTTTGTAGGAAAGGATGAATAGGTTGGGTCTCTTTTCTCTTGAAAAAAACAAGGCGGCTGAGAAGTGATCTGATAGAGGTCTTTAAGATTGAGTTTTTGGTAGTGTTTTCGTTTGTGTGGAAAGGCAAAACTAGAGATCAACAACATAAAATAGTCACTGATAAATCCAAAAGGGAATTCAGAAGAAACGTCTTTACCCAGAGAGTGATGAGAATGTGGAACTCGCTACCACAGGCAGTAGCTGAGCACGAACAGTATAGGGAGTAGAGATAGATGAGGAAGCTCAAGTGCAGCATAAACACCTAAATGGACTGGCTGGGTTGAATGGTCAGTTTCTGTGCTGTATATTCTATGTAATTTATTCTTCCCCCACCCTCAACCTACCCACCCCACATGATTTCTAAATAAAACATAAGATTCAATATTAGTGCATTCCAATATAACTTTCAAACAATGACAGGAGCACACACTCAGGATGGAGTTAACACCACCAGCAAACCCATGTTCCAAACTTACCCAACCAAATGGTGGATGCATTCAAAGCACAGCCAGGTCTACCTAACACACTTGTTTCAGCACAGATTTATACATATGAGACACTATACCATCAACAGCACTTTGTAGTAAAGCCCTGGGCTGCAATTGGTCTGCATAAGTTTTACGTCCCATGACTGCTTTTCCCCCACAGTGTTCAACAAATTTTCAAGGAAAATTACAATTCAAATCTTGCTGGAGTGACTTAGTTAATTCCAAGTCGGACATACCTGTGTGTAGGGCCAAATGAGCTAGTGTGAAGCACAATACCACCCAGACTGACAGCCCCATCTTTCTGTCCATTGTAAAGGTTCACCTACAGGAGAAAAAGCAAGGGTCAGACTCTCATACCATCTGCATGTTTTTAAAACATTTAATTGATATATCCTCTGCTCACACAGAAGCTTTTATGATCCATATTGTTGTGCAATAGTTGTTTGAGACAAACTATATATAAAAGTTGGGCAGTTCTGATCATACAAATAATATAACAACCATGGGGTTTATAAAAACTGCAACAATATTTGCTCAAACACAAGACCAACACTGTCATGGGGTCACTGAACAAGGTACTCTGACGTGTGCTGTCAAAGAAAACACTTTGCAGACAGTCATAAGTCACCCATCGACAGAGGCCTGGGAATTCACTGTCCACAGTCTTGATCCAGATATGGAGTGCACACAAACTTCTTTTTTTCTCTGCTCCATCTTCACTGATATTTTACTTGCTGTTTGCAGCTGCTGTGCTATCCATTTGTAATCTCCTGTGCACACATTCCGATCCTTCCTGTACAGTGTCTGTTTATACTCATTCCTTGCCTCTCCCAGGACTCAGGTAATTGTTCCGAGGCATCTCACTGGAGTTGCTCCTCTGGTGGGTACAGGAAACTTCCTGCAGCAGGAATTAGGAACCTATTCTATACAGAACCCAACACAGTTCTAAGTAAAGCAAAATGACCCACACTCGAGGTTTCTCACTATTGAACCTGAAGGTATAGCTCGGCTGAGCATCACCCACCTACTTCCTCAATACAATACATCCAGCACACACCTCAATTCACACTAACAGAAAGTACACAGAGCTCCACCCAAAGCAATCCTGATGTAGTCACTCAACTATCTGATACCATTTTCATGTGAAGCCAAAATGGTCTGTTCTGAAAGAAATCAGCAATCCAATCAGATAGTTACAGACTCTCCCAAGTATTGCTCATCGTAATGACCTCTGCTCATCGGGCAATGTGTCAGCTCAACTATTTTAAAAGATTCCTCCATCCCCTAAACAATAACATGCCACCATTTGGGCATTGCAATACTTTTTTCCCGCAATTCCTATTTTGCTGGTAACCTCTCCTCCCAAAATTTGATTAACAGGGATACAAATCAAGGTTGAAACACACGGGGCAAGTGCCCCCGACAATCCATCCACAAGACACAAAAGCAGCAGAAGTTGGTCATTTGACTTCACTCTTTTTTCTCTGCCCCAGCATCACCTTCCCAAAACACTAGTCTGTCATGTCACAAGTTATGTCAGAGTCATAGAGAGATACAGCACTGAAGCAGGCCCTTCGGCCCACCGAGTCTGTGCCAACCATCAACCACCCATTTATACTAATCCTACATTAACCCCATATTCCCTACCACATCCCCACCTTCTCCCTCAATTCTCCTACCACCTACCTACACTAGGGACAATTTACAATGGCCAATTTACTTTTCAAGCTGCAGGTCTTTGGCTGTGGGAGGAAACCGGAGCACCCGGCAGAAACCCACACAGACACAGGGAGAACTTGCAAACTCCGCACAGGCAGTACCCAGAACCAAACCCGGGTCGCTGGAGCTGAGAGGCTGCGGTGCAAACCACTGCGCCACTGTACCGCCCATGATGATAGGATCTCAGGTGTGCGAAGTCAGTGTACAAAATCTATGAAATATATTCAAATCGTAACTGCCAGTCATAGCATCACTGCCACCTTTGCACAAGAACAACTTGCAAAACAGGTGTAGATAATAAGTCAGAAAGAGCTTGTCACTATTTATGACACTATAAAGGCAAATCATAAAAACACTACTGGATAAAGTGAGCATGCAACTGATGATGTCAGCCATGACTCAGTGCTGCCTCTCTCACCTTGGAGTCAGAAGATTTTGGGTTTAAGCCCCACTTCAGAAATCTGAGCACATAATCTAATTGGCACTTCAGCCGAGTACTGAGGGAGTGCTGCACCATCAGAGGTGCTGTCTTTCAGATGAGATGTTAAACCAAGGCGCCACTTGTCCTCTCAGCTGGATGTAAAAGATCCAACAAAGTTATTTTGAAGAGGAGTAGGGGAGTTCTCCAAGGAACTTTAACATGCTTGGGCCTCAGCTAGTTACAATCTGCATCAATAACTTAGATGAGAGGATTGAGTGCAATGCATCCAGGTTTGCTGACAATACAAAGCTGGCTGGGAAAGTAAGCTGTGAGGAGGACACAAAGAGATTGCCAAGTTATACAGACTGATTAAGTGAGTGGGCAAAATGATGGTAAATGGATTAGAATGTGGGGAATGGTGAAATTATTCACTTTACTTGGAGTACAAAGAGTAATGAAGTCTTGCTGCAATTGTACAGAGCTTTGGCGAGATGTCATCCGGAGCACAGTTTTGCTCT
This sequence comes from Heterodontus francisci, assembly GCF_036365525.1. NCBI lineage: Eukaryota > Metazoa > Chordata > Chondrichthyes > Heterodontiformes > Heterodontidae > Heterodontus > Heterodontus francisci. Next base: position 80,454,448 of record NC_090392.1, on the reverse strand, counting down.
TTTTACCCAAGGAAGGGTTTACTCACTTTGAGTGCAACAAAGATTCACTAGATTGAATCCTGGGATGCGAGAAATGTCTTGAGGAGCGATGGTGAAGAATGGGCCTATACTCTCTGGAGCTTAGAAGAATGAAAGGTGATCTCATTGACATACAAAATTTGAGAGGAAGCAACAGGATAGACGGAGAGGCTGTTTCCCACAGCTGAAGAGTCTAGAAAGTGGGCATGGTCTCGGGATGAAGGGTCGATCATTCAGGACTGAGGTGAGGAGAAACTGCTTCACTCAGAGGGTTGTAAATCTCTGGAATTCTCTACTCGAGGGCTGTGGATGCTCAATCACTGAGTGCACTCAAGACTGAGATCAATATGTTTTGGGCCCTAAGGAATTCAAGGGATACAGAGATCAGGTGAGAAAATGGAGTTAAGGTTGAGGATCAGCTATGATCTTAATGAATAGTGAAGCAGGCCCGAGGGATGTATAGCTGACACCTGCTGCTTATAAAACATGCTTTAACACTCTTCCATTTACCACAACCTGCAGGGCAGCATCAGAGGTTTCCCGTTGCCGATACAGAGGAAACTCTTTCCCAATTCACTTCCACCGACAGCAACACATAACCTGCCCATTACATTACCCAAGGAGGATTGCCCTACACCCCATGCCCCTACACTCCCCACTCTCCCTACACTCCCTGCCCCTACACTCCCCACTCTCCCTACACTCCATGCCCCTACACTCCCCACTCTCCCTCCACCCCACTCTCCCTACACTCCCCACTCTCCCTACACTCCCCACTCTCCCTACACCCCATGCCCCTACACTCCCCACTCTCCCTACACCCCATGCCCCTACACTCCCCACTCTCCCTACACCCCATGCCCCTACACTCCCCACTCTCCCTACACCCCATGCCCCTACACTCCCCACTCTCCCTACACCCCATGCCCTTACACTCCCCACTCTCCCTACACCCCATGCCCCTACACTCCCCACTCTCCCTACACTCCCCACTCTCCCTACACCCCATGCCCCTACACTCCCCACTCTCCCTACACCCCATGCCCCTACACTCCCCACTCTCCCTACACCCCATGCCCCTACACCCCCCACTCTCCCTACACCCCATGCCCCTACACTCCCCACACTCCCCACTCTCCCTACACCCCACGCCCCTACACTCCCCACTCTCCCCACGCCCCGACACTCCCCACTCTCCGACACTCCCCACTCTCCCTACAACCCACGCCCCGACACTCCCCACTCTCCCTACACCCCACGCCCCGACACTCCCCACTCTCCCTACACCCCACGCCCCGACACTCCCCACTCTCCCTACACCCCACGCCCCGACACTCCCCACTCTCCCTACACCCCACGCCCCGACACTCCCCACTCTCCCTACACCCCACGCCCCGACACTCCCCACTCTCCCTACACCCCATGCCCCTACACTCCCCACTCTCCCTACACCCCATGCCCCTACACTCCCCACTCTCCCTACACCCCATGCCCCTACACTCCCCACTCTCCCTACACCCCATGCCCCTACACTCCCCACACCCCACGCCCATACACTCCCCACACCCCTACACTCCCCACTCTCCCTACACTCCCCACTCTCCCCACACCCCGACACTCCCCACTCTCCCTACACCCCACGCCCCGACACTCCTCACTCTCCCTACACCCCACGCCCCTACACTCCCCACTCTCCCCCCACCCCACGCCCCTACACTCCCCACTCTCCCCACACCCCACGCCCCGACACTCCCCCTACACCCCACGCCCCGACACTCCTCACTCTCCCTACACCCCACGCCCCTACACTCCCCACTCTCCCTACACCCCACGCCCCTACACTCCCCACTCTCCCTCCACCCCATGCCCCTACACTCCCCACTCTCCCTCCACCCCATGCCCCTACACTCCCCACTCTCCCTCCACCCCATGCCCCTACACTCCCCACTCTCCCTCCACCCCATGCCCCTACACTCCCCACTCTCCCTCCACCCCATGCCCCTACACTCCCCACTCTCCCTACACTCCCCGCCCCTACACTCCCTCCACCCCATGCCCCTACACTCCCCACTCTCCCTCCACCCCATGCCCCTACACTCCCCACTCTCCCTCCACCCCATGCCCCTACACTCCCCACTCTCCCTCCACCCCATGCCCCTACACTCCCCACTCTCCCTCCACCCCATGCCCCTACACTCCCCACTCTCCCTCCACCCCATGCCCCTACACTCCCCACTCTCCCTCCACCCCATGCCCCTACACTCCCCACTCTCCCTCCACCCCCCACGCCCCTACACCCCATGCCCCTACACTCCCCACTCTCCCTCCACCCCATGCCCCTACACTCCCCACTCTCCCTCCACCCCATGCCCCTACACTCCCCACTCTCCCTCCACCCCATGCCCCTACACTCCCCACTCTCCCTCCACCCCATGCCCCTACACTCCCCACTCTCCCTCCACCCCATGCCCCTACACTCCCCACTCTCCCTACACTCCCCGCCCCTACACTCCCCACTCTCCCTACACCCCATGCCCCTACACTCCCCACTCTCCCTCCACCCCATGCCCCTACACTCCCCACTCTCCCTCCACCCCATGCCCCTACACTCCCCACTCTCCCTCCACCCCATGCCCCTACACTCCCCACTCTCCCTACACCCCATGCCCCTACACTCCCCACTCTCCCTCCACCCCATGCCCCTACACTCCCCACCCTCCACCCCATGCCCCTACACTCCCCACTCTCCCTCCACCCCCCACGCCCCTACACTCCCCACTCTCCCTCCACCCCATGCCCCTACACTCCCCACTCTCCCTCCACCCCATGCCCCTACACTCCCCACTCTCCCTCCACCCCATGCCCCTACACTCCCCACTCTCCCTCCACCCCATGCCCCTACACTCCCCACTCTCCCTCCACCCCATGCCCCTACACTCCCCACTCTCCCTCCACCCCATGCCCCTACACTCCCCACTCTCCCTCCACCCCATGCCCCTACACTCCCCACTCTCCCTACACTCCCCGCCCCTACACTCCCCACTCTCCCTACACCCCATGCCCCTACACTCCCCACTCTCCCTCCACCCCATGCCCCTACACTCCCCACTCTCCCTCCACCCCATGCCCCTACACTCCCCACTCTCCCTCCACCCCATGCCCCTACACTCCCCACTCTCCCTCCACCCCATGCCCCTACACTCCCCACTCTCCCTACACCCCATGCCCCTACACTCCCCACTCTCCCTCCACCCCATGCCCCTACACTCCCCACCCTCCACCCCATGCCCCTACACTCCCCACTCTCCCTCCACCCCCCACGCCCCTACACTCCCCACTCTCCCTCCACCCCATGCCCCTACACTCCCCACTCTCCCTCCACCCCATGCCCCTACACTCCCCACTCTCCCTCCACCCCATGCCCCTACACTCCCCACTCTCCCTCCACCCCATGCCCCTACACTCCCCACTCTCCCTCCACCCCATGCCCCTACACTCCCCACCCTCCACCCCATGCCCCTACACTCCCCACTCTCCCTCCACCCCCCACGCCCCTACACTCCCCACTCTCCCTCCACCCCATGCCCCTACACTCCCCACTCTCCCTCCACCCCATGCCCCTACACTCCCCACTCTCCCTCCACCCCATGCCCCTACACTCCCCACTCTCCCTCCACCCCATGCCCCTACACTCCCCACTCTCCCTACACTCCCCGCCCCTACACTCCCCACTCTCCCTACACCCCATGCCCCTACACTCCCCACTCTCCCTCCACCCCATGCCCCTACACTCCCCACTCTCCCTCCACCCCATGCCCCTACACTCCCCACTCTCCCTCCACCCCATGCCCCTACACTCCCCACTCTCCCTACACCCCATGCCCCTACACTCCCCACTCTCCCTCCACCCCATGCCCCTACACTCCCCACCCTCCACCCCATGCCCCTACACTCCCCACTCTCCCTCCACCCCCCACGCCCCTACACTCCCCACTCTCCCTCCACCCCATGCCCCTACACTCCCCACTCTCCCTCCACCCCATGCCCCTACACTCCCCACTCTCCCTCCACCCCATGCCCCTACACTCCCCACTCTCCCTCCACCCCATGCCCCTACACTCCCCACTCTCCCTCCACCCCATGCCCCTACACCCCGTTTGCGATTAATCCCCTAACCTCCATCCGACTCCTCACTTCCATGACCAAGGCTGTGCCTTCATAGCGGACAAGTAACTCACTGACCCGCCGCGCTGCACCGTCTTCTCGGGGACCGGCTATGGGGCCGCGCTGCACCGGCTTGTCGGGGACCGGCTATGGGGCCGCGCTGCACCGGCTTGTCGGGGACCGGCTATGGGGCCGTGCTGCACCGGCTTCTCGGGCCTCCTGCTCTCTCCCTCACGGCCGGCGCGCTCCTTTACCCGGCGCCGGCCCCGCTGGAACGCGGCGAGCTCCTATTGGTCCGCGTCACCGCAGATCCCCCGTTGCTCCGCTCGTCCATTGGTCCACGTCAAAAGGGCGGAGCTACTGCTAACAGAAGGATTCAGAATAACCGCCCTCCCATTGGTCCACGTCAGGAACGCCAATGAGACAACGCAAGTCAAGAGATAACCTCCTGGAGGCTCAGTGCGGAAGAGCGGGAGGACTGTATTGTGCAGCAATCAGTATCCTGGAGAGCAGCTGTTAGCCTCACACAAGGGTTATCGATTGATGCAGCATGCATCGAGGCCACTCAGCCCATCCTATCAGTACTACCTCTGAAAGACCTATCCAATTAATCTTACTCGCCCTGCTCTTTCCCAGGGCCTTGGATTTTTTCTTTATGTACTTACTTAATTCCTTTACTGAAAGTTAGTATTGCCTCTGCTTCCACCACCATTTCAGCCAATACATCACAACTAGCTACAGCACCGCTTCCTCCCATCTCCATCATTTTGCCAAACACCTTACATCTGTGGCCTCCAGTTATCGCCCCTCTGTCACTAGATATAGTTTCCTTTATCCTCAATCAGAACCAGTCATACCTTTGAACATCTCTCAAATCTCCAATCAGAATGCACGGAGAAGTTAATGAGGGAGTACTGCACAGTCAGAGGTGCCATTTTGCAAGTGAAATATTACCCCCCACATCCCTATCTGCATTCGCAGGTGCATGTGAAAGATCCCAGCCCAATGCAAAGTGCAGGGGAACTCTTGCCCGTGTGCTGCCCAACATTCATTCCTCAAGCAACTGGTTACAGAAACAGAAATAGTTATGGCACAGGGGACAGCCATTCGCACAGTGTGTCTATACCAGCTGAAAAACAGCTAACCTGTCTTATCTCACCTTCCAGCCCTTCGTCTGTAACCTTATAGGTTACAACACCTCAAGTGCAAATCCAAGTGTTTTCTTTTAAATACAATGAGGATTTCCGCCTCCAGTGAATTCCAGACCAGTCATCCTCTACCTATACATTTCACTGCTATTTGTAGTAATTTCCTAGATTATAATAGTGACTACACTTCAGCTACATGCATTTCTCATCAACGTTCCCCATTATAAATGCTGATGGCACCTTCCATTTTAAATATGGACAAGACACCTATGCAAACATCACACTGGGAATTGAATTTGCCCACCAGCAGACACACTGTAGCAGCACCAGTGGCAGGAGTATAATTTCAACATAATATCCACATAGTACACATTATAAAGGGGGACATACAAAATTGAAAGGGTCATTCATTCTATCATTCTTTCGAATACAGTAGACTGAATTGTGAGAGAGTTCTGACTCAAGTAACCCCCACACACAAACCCCACGTTCCTTAAAAACTATACTTGGTTTTGTTGCAGTCAGCGACACCAAAGGAGATTATCCAATTTAATGATTTAGGAACTACAATTAGATGAAAGGCATTTATTTTCTAAATCTAAACACCTGCGTGTCTGGAAAAGATGAGGAAAGGGACTAACTTATTTTATACAGGGTCTCATTCCTTGCACTTGGAGGGCAGATTTTCTGAAATGTACAAATGTAGAGAGCTTCCTACTCATTTGTGCACAGGTTGTGTGTTTTACACCAGTCATTTACAATCAATATATATAAAAAAGTACATTAAACCAATAGTTTTAGAAAGGAGAGGAAGAGAGACAGCTGCAACCTGGGAGACCTTTACTAGGTTAGATTATTTAGAATTAACTGAAATGTTTCAATGTGTTAACTATGTAAATAAACTGATTGTCCCTTCTTTGGAAACAGTCCACATCAGAGACAGCAATTGGTCTGCAGACTCCCTCGAAGATGCTTAACTTGCTGACAGCTTTCAGCATTTTTTTTGTTTGCTTCAAAATTTCCAGCAGTCTTTTGCTTTTCCTTGGAAGGTTATTTCTTTCTCTCCTCTTTACCCCGAAGGTGCTAGAGCATCATTCCAATACCTCATCCTTCCTGCACAAACCTCAGTGTCTGGAGGATATCTGATCATAGGACACACCACAGCTAAGTGCCTCACCCTCACCTTCCTGCAGGAGGCACTAGAGATCCCTGACTGACTCACCTCCCTACACTGATGAGGTCCACTGTAGCAACCCCAAAACTGCCCAAGCCAAGAACAAGGGTATGTGGGTTTCAGCCCAATTCCTTGGAATCTTGGTCTGTGGCCCAGCAGGACTTTGGGTCAAGCTTTTACCCACTGAGCCTTTGCAGAAAACAAAACATGTCAGCACTGGTAAGAATATTTGGAATTGTTTGATTCATTTTTATTGCTGTGTTTACATTCAGTCCGTGCACACAGATCATCAGTCCTACAAGACTAAGCACAGAGCAGAGGAAATAACTCAGGAAGTGGTTTACAGAAGAAAACAGCAACAGCTTCACCAGCAGACTCACACTCTTTAAAGATTATTTTTTTGGCAGCAAATGACCCCATCATAAACTTCTTCGCAAAATTACTGACCATCTGTTCCCTTCTGAAAGTTTTTTTTCCCCTCTTTCAGTCTCTGCCTCCTCCTCAAACAAGCAGCGGCTGACAGATGAGGATGAGTGGCGTTCCGCAGGGCTCCGTACTGGGTCCCCTGCTTTTTGTGGTATATATCAAACATTTGGTCATAAACGTAGGGGCGTGATCAAGAAGTTTGCAGATGACACAAAAATTGACCCTGTTGTAAATAGTGAGGAGGATAGCTGTAGACTGTAGGAAGATATTAATGGTCTGGTCAGATGGGCAGAAAAGTGGCAAATGGAATTCAACCCAGAGAAGTGTGAGGTGATTCATTTGGGAGGGTCAAACAACGCAAAAGAATACACGATTAATGGGAAAATACTGAGAAGTGTAGAGGAAGTGAGGGACCTTGGAGTGAATGTCCACAGATCTCTAAAAGGTAGCAGGACAGATCGAGAAGGTGGTTAAGAAGGCATATGGAATCCTTTCCCTTCTTAGTTGAGGTATAGAATATAAGAGCAGGGAGGTTATGTTGGAACTGTATAATTCATTGGTGAGGCCACAACTTGAGTACTGTGTGCAGTTCTGGTCACCTCATTACAGAAAGGATGCAATTGCACTAGAGAGGATACAGAGGAGATTTACGAGGATATTGTCAGGACTGGAAAAATGCAGCTATAAAGGAAAGATTGGATAGGCTGGGGTTGTTCTCCTTGGAACAGAGAAGGCTGAGGGGAGATCTGATTGAAAGGTGCAAGATTTTGAGGGTCCTGGATAGAGTGGAGGTGCAGGGTCTATTCACCTTAGAGAGGTCACTGACTAGGGGGCATAGATTGAAAGTAATTGGTAGAAAAATTAGACGGGAGATGAGGAAAATCTTTTTCACCCAGAAGGTGGTGGTGGTCTTGGAACTCACTACCTGAAAGGGTAGTTGAGGCAGAAATCCTCAACTCACTCAAAAGGGGTCTGGATGTGCACCTCAAGTGCCGTAATCTGCAGGGCTACAGACCAAATGCTGGAAGGTGGGATTAGAATAGGTGGATCGTTTTTCAGCTGGCACAGACATGATGGGCCAAGTGGCCTCTTTCTGCGCCTTAAACTTTCTATGATTCTAGAATGTTGCCAATTACCAGCTGAATTTGAAGGCTGCTAATTTGTGGTGTTACCATTGTTTATTGGAACTGAGAGAGCAGGAACCCAGCTGGAAGCACAGCGAGCAAGGAGAAGCAAGTCCGGTCGTCGACCCCTGATGTGAGATGGTCTCCGTACTGGTCCAGGAGCTGCAGTGCCACACCATTTGTCCATCCGAACCCCACCTGTGGACACCACATAGTATTAGCAGTTCAGAAGATAAACTCCACTCCACAGAGACCCCCATGACTTGCACAGATCAGGGCTTTTGACCTAGAGTGTCCTCAGGCCTGGAGCTGATTGCTCCCAACGAGCTCAATGAGTTCATCATTATCAAAATCGTGCAGCTCGAGGGAAATCCTTGAAGGAAAACTCACTCAACTCTCTGCTGCAAACTCACTTGCAGAAATCAGAATACTGCAGTCAAGCCTCGTAAATAAAATGTGAAGATGCAAACGAGTCCCCTGCACAACAGAAACTCACGTGAGAGCACAGTGAAACATTGATTTTTATTACATTTTAGCATCACCTTAGAGGGTGCACAACAGATTTATAGAAATTGAACCATGGATGAGGGACTTCAGTTATATGGACACATTGGAGAAGCTGGGATTGTTCTCCTTGGAGCAGAGAGAGAAAGTTAAGGGGAGATTTAATAGAGGGGTTTTAATACAGTAAATGAGAAAGTTTCCAATGGCAGAAGGGTCAGTAATCAGAGGACACAGAGTTAAGGCGATTGACAAAGAATCAGGGGGAGATGAGATTTTTCTTTATTATGTAGCAAGCGGTGATCTGGAATGTGCTGCCTGGAAGGGCAATGGAAGCAGATTCAATAATGAGGGCTAAAATAAAAGCAAAATACTGCAGATGCTGGAAATCTGAAATAAAAACAAAGTTTCATCAAAACAGGTCACAGACCTGGAAAGTTAACTCTGTTCCTCTCTCCATCGATGCTGCCAGACCTGCTGAGTATTTCCAACACTGTTTTTATTTCAATAATGAGGGAATTATTGAAGGGGAGAAATTTGCAGGAGTGTGGGGAAAGAGCAGGGGAGTGAGACTAATTGGATAGCTCTTTCAAAGAGCCAGCACTGGCACCAAGGGCCGAATGGCCTCCTTTAGTGCTGCATCATTCTTTGAATTGGGCTATATGGGTGTGGGGAGCACTTGAAGTAGGGTAAGATAGTGAAATGTGGAGGCAAGTTACAGGACTGGCCACAGTGAGTTCTGATACTGCAGCAAACCTCGCTGGCTGTGCAGCCTCCGGAGACTTGACCACATCATGCACTGGGCAATACTGCTCGAGGGTCTTGGGGCCCCAGCGTCTGCTCCAGCTGCTGCTCACTCCAACCCTTGCAGCAGCGCTGAGAGTAAAGACTGTTCAGTGTCAACTTATTTCAATAGCAAATGGAAGAGGCTCTGACCTGCACATCATACTCTCCACCCCCACCTGGTTTACCGTCCCCACTCACATCGTACTGCAAGAGCAAAAGAAAGAAAGTTACTCAGACAAAATAGGCTCTGCAGTGGGAGAGGCAACTTCTCACCAATGACTGAATGCCTTACTGAACAGGTGGGATAACCCCAACATCAGCCAACCACCATGCATGCAGTTTACACCCAACCCACAACTTCAGATAATTCATTTGAAAAGTTTTTTTTTAAATCAAAGCTAAATGTGGAAGGTAATTAATTGCCTTTTAGGATCACTGGTTTTGAAAAACAGTTGAAATACTTTGAACAAAAATTAAACAGGTATAGCTGAAGTATGACTTGGAAGAATACTCTCGACTCACTTCCTTGTGTCAAGTGGGTTTGGTTCTTCAGTGAGTTCTCGCTGTGTAAACAGTGTGCTCAGCTGTTTGCAAACATGAAATGATCACTCCTTTCCCCATTTAGACAGGACACTGAGCTGTCATTGCAGCCATTTTAACAAAGTGTATGGAATTCTTCAGTAAGAGTTAACGCTATAATCCCAGGGATAGCCACAACCTTCATATCCTTGCCTCGCAGATGGAGGTTACACCCTAACCCTCCCACCCCCTCACTGCACAAGGGAGCACCAGCCAGACAGAACAGCCCAGTCCAACCTCCCCACCTCTCATCGGACTACAATCCCCATTCCAGGAAGAAAGTAGAGCAAGGAGGGAGTTTGTGGCCCACCAGAATAGAATAGTGAAGAGCATTACACAGGAACATCCCACCCGCCCACTTCCAGAATGAGGAGACCGTTGCACTAGCCAGCCCTAAAGACATGGATATCCTGATTTTGGGGGTCCGTCTCTATCTCAGCTGTTCTGCAAAGAAATTCTGCTCACCTTCTCAAACATGGCTTGATGTTTCTTGTACAGAACCCAGTTTGAATGGATCCACTTCTGCGCTTGCTGGAATGCAATTCTCTGGCCTATTTCAGAGTTAGACTTTGCCAGCCCTGGGTTACACACAAAATAAAAATTGAAAAGAAGCTTAAACTATACCATCTACCCAGATGCTTTTGCGATCAAGATCTCCACCTCATATTTGAGGCTTGGAGAAAGAATAGCGAATGATTGAATGAACAATTGAAAGCAGAGTATTACTTAAACAGAAAACGACTGCAGAACTGAGAGGTGCAGAGGGATCTAGGTGTTCTAGTGCATGAGTCACAAAAGGTTAGGATGCAAGTACAGCAAGTCATAAAGGCGGCTAATGGAATGCTATCCTTTATTACGAGAGGAACTGAAAATAAAAGTAAGGATGTTATGCTTCAGTTACACAGGGCATTGGTGAGACCACATCTCGAATAGTGTGAGCTGTTTTGGTCTCTTTATTTAAGGAAGGATGTGAATGCGTTGGAGGTGGTTTACGAGACTGATAGCCTGGAATGAGTGGGTTGTCTTGTGAGGAAGGGTTGGACATACTAGGCTTGTTTTCACTGGAGTTTAGAAGAGTGAGGGGAGACTTGATTGAAGTTTATAAGATCCTGAGGGGTCTTGACAAGGTGGATGTGGAAAAGAGGTTTCCTCTTGTGGGCGAGTCCAGAACTAGGGGGGCACTGTTTAAAAATTAGGGGTCACCCTTTTAGGACAGAGATGAGGAGAAATTTTTTCTGAGGGTTGTGCGACTTTGGAACTGTCTCAGAAGGTGGTGGAGATGGGGTCTTATAGATTCTGGTTAGGCAAGAGAATCAAAGGTTATCAGGGGTAGATGGGAGTGTGGAATTCAAGACACAAACACTTCAGCCTTGATCTTATTGAATGGCGGAGCAGGCTAGAGGGGCCAAATGGCCTGCTTCTGCTCCTAATTCGTATGTTCCTATTAACTACTGTCCAAGTAACCCAATGTCGAGCACACACTACTAGCTCTCATCAGAACCTGGCTTCTCTACACGCCTATTCTTTCATCCAACCTTAAACTACTGTTGAACTCCACTCTTCCCTTATTGCAAACTACAGCCCTTTAAAATCTAAGTCCTTTGGCACAACTCTGGAGTTATCTGGTTTTCCCTAGCTGTCCTGGACTATCAGCTTCCCCTTGGAATCTTGGGACTCCCCAACTCAGGTTCCACTTGCACTTTACATTTTCTTCTAAAGGCCACAGGGATGGTCTCCCTTGGAACGAGGCCAAGGCTTCCAGGCACAAACTCTACCATTGTTACCAATTCCATCCCCTCTGACCCATCTCATACTGAACCAGACTGTTCACAACCTCACCGTCCTATTTCCACCTCCAGACAAACTCCAATGTTGCCACAGTTCATCTGCCGCTGAAACCTTCATCCAGTCTCACCTCCAGACTCAACTACTCCAATGCTCTCCTGGCTGGAGGGTTGAAGCGCAACTCCGGGGCAATTAGGAGGTCGAGTCTGAACGGTCTGGTTCAGCCTGTAACAGTGGCCCGGGGAGGACGGGGATAGAACCAGTGGTTAGGTAACAGAGTATGTGGCAGGGACTCTGAACACAGTGGTTTCCGTTTTCCCAACATTTAATTGAAGGAAATTGTGACTTATCCAGGACTGGGTGTCTGGCAAACAGCGTAACTAATCAGAAGCAAAGGGGGCAAGATAGGCAGTGGTGAGGTGGAGTTGGGTATCATCACAATACATGTGGAACCCGAAGTCAGACTTTTAATCTATGCAAAGACAGAAATGGAGTGGGCAAAAATGCACCCACCTCAGAGTATTGACTGACACACCATGGGGGACAGTGTCGCTGCTCCACACGGAAACCAGCTGTTTGCAGCTGTATTCTTGCTCCCCTGAGCTGCAACAGATCCTCTCCGGTGGTGCTCAGAAATCAGCCACTGGTAGGTCCAAAGGACAATCCCAGGCAAATGTCACTCCAATCTCCCCTCACTCCAGGATAGGTACACTCTGGGCCACTCCTGCACTCACAGGACAGATCCTTAACGCCACACAACACAAATCACAGGATCAAAGCCTTGTCCCACTAACAACATTTACTTTTTTTTAAAAAAAAAAGTCTGTAACCATTTGCTTCTCAGAACGGTTGGGTCCCACACTGAATCATAGAATGGACACAGCACAGGAGGAGGCCGTTTGGCCAGTCACGTCTGTGCTGGTTGTCTGCAAGAGCTACTCAGCTAGTCCCACTCCCCCGCGTTTTCCCCATAGCCCTGCAAACATTCAAACTCATCAGTAAAACTTTGCCTGTCTGCCCTGGAATCACTCTCACTGACACAGCTCGGCGTCAAATGGCAGTGAATGAAATAAAAGCAGGATTAGTTTACCTTCAATGATGATTTGCTGTAGGGGCGGCCAGGCATTGGGATAGTCCCACTGCTCACCGCTTGCCACCAGGGATGTTGGGATTCCGTTCCTGTACCAGAGTAGTTGTTGGTCCTGTCAATTAAAGCATAGATCTACTGAGGGCAAGGGGTACATACACAGTCCTGCAGTTTACTTATATAACCTAATATTTACCAGTGTCTCTTGGCCTCTCCTGCGAGTACTTCACACGTTACAACCTGCTTCTTTGACAGAGCTTTTCATCAGAGGTGAGGAGAAAAATTTTCTGAGTGTCAGTCTTTGGAATTCTCTTCCTCAAAAAGGTGGTGGAAGCAGAGTCTTTGAATGTTTTTAAGGCGGAGGTAGATAGATTCTCGATAAACAAGGGGGTGAAAGGTTATCGGGGTAGGTGGGAATGTGGAGTCAAGGTTACAAGAAGATCAGGTATGATCTTGTTGAATGGCAGAGCAGGCTCGAGTGGCCTCCTCCTGCTCCTAATTCATATGTTCATCTGTCACCTGTCCCAATATCTTGGTAAGTGGCTTGGTATCAAATTTTGTTTTGAAATACTCCTGTGAAGTGCCTTGGGATGTTTTACTACATTGACTATATAAATGCTTGCATTGTTGTTATGAATGTGTAAAGCTCAGACGATAACTTGGTTTCTATAATCATTTGACTGTCAGTAACTGCAGGATAATTAATCCCTCCCCTCAGGGTCAGTAATTTAAAAAAAATATTTTAATAAATTCTCTTCTTCTGAAAGTTGAGTCTTCTGGAGATACAGGTTTAATGATCAACAGTTGTCATCTGATACTTCATTTGTGAGCCTTCACAATTTATTTGACCATGGTGTCCCATTCCATCCTCAACCACCACCAGTTCACTTCCCAGCAAGGGTCTCTAGACAGTGATCAGTGGCAGGAACCCTGACTCTTTTCCTCAACAGCAGCTGGTTGTTGAAATGAGCTAACTCAGGACAGACCAGGGACCCAAACTGCAGTCGTCCTGGCCATAATCCAGCAGAATCCCAATCGCCACCTTTGGCAAAGATACCAGAGGTTGCATTATCCATGGACCTGTAGCCCACTGACAGTCCTAGAGAGCAGGGAAAAGAGTTGCAAGTAATCACTGAGATCTCAAATGTTTTACTACAGGTGTGACACGTCTACTCATTTGAGGCTAAAAGAAATTATCCCCCCCCCCGCCCCCTAGGGTATAAAAGGGGTATATTCAGGGGTAACTTGTGTGAGCAGCAATACCTCCAAGTAACGGATCATCATGTCTACCATCTCCCCCTGCTCCTGCTCAGCAAAGCACTCGGCCCAGATAGGGGCTAGATTGGAAGCATAGAATGCAGTGTTGCTGCGGTTACTTATTAAGTTGTAATCAAACCAGATTCTTTGCGTTTTGTCCCAGAACACGTCACGCACAGCATCAATGCGACGGTTCAGGGCATCCTCATAGTACTTGGCCTTGACAGAGTTACCTGTAAAACAAAGACAGGTGCATTGCAATGGTGGTGTCACATCATGGGACTCTGGATGTAATTGCACTAAGAGAAGGTACAGAGGAGATTTAACAGGATGTTGCCAGGACTGGAAAAATGCAGCTATGAGGAAAGATTGGATAGGCTGGGGTTGTTCTCCTTGGAACAGAGAAAACGGAGGGGAGGAGATCTGATTGAAATGTACAAAATTGAGGGGCTTGGATAGAATGGAGGTGAAGGGTCTATTCACCTTAGCAGAGAGATCAGTGACTAGGGGCATAGATTTAAAGTGATTGGTAGAAAAAAAGGGCAGGAGGAAGAAAAGCTTTTTCACCCAGTGGGTGGTGGGGGTCTGGAACTCACTGCCTGAAAAGGATAGTTGAGGCAGAAACCCTCAACTCATTCAAAAAGAGTCTGGATATGCACCTCAAGTGCTGTAATCTGCAGGGCTACAGACCAAACACTGGAAGGAGGGATTAGAATGGGTGGATCGTTTCTCGGCCGACATAGACACAATGGGCCAAGTGGTCTCTTTTCTGTGCCTTAAACATTCTATGATTCTATGCATCAGTGCAGGGGACATCACAAGGTACGGTCTGTCATAGGTGGTACAACAGTTTGAGATGAGTTACCAATCTCAGCTGTCCCCAAGACCAAGAAATCTCACGGAGCCCACACATGCTCAGAATTGGTCACTGCACTCAGGTAGCTCAACCCCCAGTTACAGCGCATCTTTATCTGGGGTCTGTAACACTGGGCTGTAGATGAGAGAGAAAGAGAATATCCAATGGTGAGAAAATGCTGGAAATGATCAGTGAGAGAACGACAAGGAAAGGTTTAATAAAAAGCAAAATACTGCAGATGCTGGAAATCAAATAAAAACAAGAAATGCTGGAAATATCAACAGGTCTGGCAGCATCTGTGGAGAGAGAAGCAGAGTTAACATTTCAGGTCAGTGACCCTTCATCAGAACTGGCAAAGGTTAGAAATATAATAGATTTTAAGCAAATAAAGCAGGGGTGGGTCAAGAAATAACAAAAGGCAAGGGGCTGATAGGGCAGGGTCACAAGTGAATAACTGACCAGAAGGTCATGGAGCAAACGCAAATGGTATCTTGGTGTGTTGAAAGACAAAGCATTAGTGCAGAGAGGGTGTTAATGGAAAGAAAAATGACCCGCCCAGGCCCAAAGCAAAAACATGAAAAAAAGTGGGCAGGCACATGGTAAGAAAAATGAAAAACTAAAAGAAAAAAAAAAACAAAATAAAAAGTTGGGGGGAGGGGTACCGTCATGCTCTGAAATTATTGAACTCAATGTTCAGTCCGGCAGGCTGTAGTCTGCCTAAATCGGCAAATGAGATGTCGATCCTTGAGCTCGTGTTGATCTTCACTGGAACACTGCAGCAATCCCAGGACAGAGATGTGAGCACGAGAGCAGGAGGGAGCGTTGAAATGGCAAGCAACCGGAAGCTCGGGGTCATGCTTTCAGACTGAGTGGAGGTGTTCCGCAAAGTGGTCAAATCTGCATTTGGTCTCCCAATTGTAGAGACGACCACATTGTGAGCAGCGAATACAGTATACTACATTGAAAGTAGTACAAGTAAATCACTGCTTGACATGAAAGGAGTGTTTGGGGGCCTAGGATAGCGAGGAGAGAGGAAGTAAAAGGGCAAGTATTACACCTCCTGCGATTGCATGGGAAGGGGATGAGGTGTTGGGAGTAATGGAGGAGCGACCAGGGAGTCGTGGAGGGAACGATTCCTTCGGAATGCTGACAGGGACAGGGAGGAGGAAGATGAGTTAGCTAGTGGCATCACGCTGGAGGTGGCGGAAATGGCGGAGGATGATCCTTTGGATATGGAGGCTGGTGGGATGGAAAGTGAGGACAAGGGGAACCCTGTCGCTGTTCTGGGAGGGAAGGGAAGGGGTGAGGGTAGAGGTGTGGAAAATGGGCTGGATATCGTTGAGGGCCCTGTCAACCGCAGTGCGGGGAATCCTCGGTTGAGGAAAAAGGAAGACATATCAAACGCTGTCGTGGAAGGTTGCATCATCAAAGCAGATGCGTCGGAGATGGAGAAACTGGGAGAAAGGAATAGAATGGGGGCCCGAGTAGGACTGGAACAAGGAATGTTCGACATATCCCACAAAAAGACAGACATAACTAGGATCCATGCGGGTACCCATAGGAAAGGTTTAATGTTTGAGAGGTGGCCTTTCATCAGAAAAGAAACTAAATGAAGTAGTCAATGGATTTTTTTTTTTGCTGAAATAGCTAGTTTTCCCCATTGTACCACCCTCCCCTGGAGGTGCTGCCTATTGCTGGACCACAGTACCCTCTGACCTGGCCCAAGTGACCAGACTTCATAATAAAAACAAAGTGCTGGAAATACTCAGCAGAGTTAACATTTCAGGTCTATGACAAAAGGTCACATTAATGAAACAAAAATTCTGCTTCTCTCCACAGATGCTACCTGACCTGCTGAGTATTTCCAGCACTTTGTTTTTATTTCAGATTTCCAGCATCTGCAGTATTTTGCTTTTAAATGACCAGGCTTCATGTCTGTCTCCCTGTAGTGCACATCAGCAGAATATTTATGGGCCATCAAAGCCATGGCCATTTTGGTCCTCAAAGACTTTCACCTTACGGGAGTTACCAGACAACAGGAATTCAAGCCAATCTCCCCCACCCCTGCTTTCTGTAACCAGGGGCACGGAGGACAATTGTAGAGAAACTAACAGCACTGCTGGGGACTGAAGCTGTGGCCCTCTGCTCCATGTGGCTCAGTAACACAGGGTGAATTTTGATCCATCACTGAAGCTGGATATCACTACATGCAGCAGACTCTCTCAGCCTAGGTTATTATGTTTACACTGGTCAGAGGAAACCTGAAGTTAGCCAGATTATGTGGAAGAACCCTGCAAGCATTAGGGTATGGTAGCATAATGGTTATGCTACTGGACTAGTAATCCAATGACAATTTCAAATTCTACCATAGCAGCTGGGGAATTTAAATACATCTGGAATTAAAGTATTAGTAATGATTGACAAACTACCGGATGTTGTAAAAATCCCAAATTACTTTTGAAGTGGAGAAACTATTATGAGGCAAATGAGGCAGCCAATACATAGATCAAAAAAACTGCAATGGAAATAGTGGCCATTTAAACCTGGGTTTGGTCGTGTCCACTGATCTTCAACATCCACCTGAACTGGTGGATGGGGCCTCACTTTATCATATCCAAAGAATAGCACCTCAGACAGTGCAGCACTCCCTCAACTGTCACCCAGTATTGGAGAGGGGGTTGAACACATGACCTTTCAGCTCAGAGTCGAGCTGGCCACAGGTATTGTTCCTTGATCCAACTTGCCTATTTACAACACACCAACATGTACTAGAGTTGGAACAAGGAGCTGCAATATAAAGAAACAGAACAGAAAGGGATGAAAGTCTCCCACACTAGCCCGTTAAATGATACCGACCCAGCTTCTTGTGGAACGATGCCAAGATTCGCTCATTCTTGCACAGGAAGGAGTTGAGGTCGACAGGGAGAATGTGCTTGGTTTTTGTGTCTTTTAATGTTCCGCTATTCTCCCCACTGGGGTCAATGAACCAACGTGATGAGAAATCCCAGCCAGACTCTGCTCCCGTTTTCAGCTCCACCCACAGGTCTCCTTGAGCAACTGAGGAGAACAGTCAGCGTCACTTGAAATATCGTACAAGCCTCGTTTGATTAGCAAGACTCTAGTTCAATTTTAAAGTGCCTGCATCAGGCCTCAGCACAAACTACAGAATCATTGCAGAGCTTGGACTGCAGCAGACTCTGCACATGTAGACAGCAAACCATCACCCACTGATTAAACCGAACATTCCTAGGACAGGTAGAGCACAGGACTAGATAGAGTAAAACTCCCTCTACACTGTCCCCAAACACTCCCAGGGTGGTACCATTTCTTTCACCACCTTGCTTTGGAATGCAAACTGTTTTTAGAACAAAAAAATTACCTTCTGTTAGCGACTGCACCAAATCTACATCTTTGCTGTAGGATTCAGGCCTATTTTAGAAAAAAAGCAAGTAATCTTAAATAACAAAACACTGGAAGAACACAGGAGGTCAATCAGAGTGCGCAGCAGAGAGGTTAATGACAGACTCCTGACAATGGACCCCTACCCCAGTTGTCAGTCCATTTGTGTTCCTGTGTCTGTCTGCAGGTTCAACATTTGTTTTTTGTTTTTTAAATCAGCAAATCTTCTTGCTGCACGATAATACTGTGTTAAGGTAATGAAGGCAGGAACATCAGTGTTCATCTGCTGCTCTCCCTCAGTAAATCTGAGTCACAAGTTGAACAGCAGAAAGCAGATCTGCACAAACCTGGGCCCAGCTGCTTCAACAATATACCGGTTCAGATGATGAGTTTTCCTCCCCATGTTGACAGGAACAGATCGATTCCTCATCCAGAATTCATACTCCTTGTCCAAGAGATCAATATTTTGCCTGATTTTAAAAAAAAGTTACATTTCAAGTTATTCTGAAGTGTGGGGATGTGAAGACAAATACCGACATGAAACAACTTCCACTCCAAGTGTATATTAGATTAGATTAGAGATACAGCACTGAAACAGGCCCTTCGGCCCACCGAGTCTGTGCCGACCATCAACCACCCATTTATACTAATCCTACACTAATGGTTCATAGTTTGCCCAAATTCATTCACGGACATCTGCTGGCAAGGCCAGCATTTACTGCCCGCTTAAATCAGCGGAGATGACATTGGTGGGCCTTCTTTTTGAATCGCTGCTGTTTTACAATTGTGGGGCTTGCTTGGCCACTCCAGAGGTCACATTGGTAGGGGACTGGAATCACATATGGGTCCCACCAAGTAAGGACGGCAGGTTTCCTTCCCTAAAAGGACACTGATGAATGAGTTGGGTTTTTAAAGACAACCTAGTGATATGCTCTTCAGCTTATTGACACTAGCTTTTTATTTCCAGATTTTTTTTGTATGTATTCTGCAGGATAGGGATTACTCACTATGTAACCATACAGAGTCACTGTTTACTCAGGGTAAGGGCTGCTCATTGTAACTCGACAGTATAAACTTTACTAGTTTTACAGAACTATAATGAATGCGACCAGACAGCAGTTACATCTGGCTCGTTAGGAACAGAAGCTGAATAAAATACTTAAAGCCCAGTCGAAAGAGTGATGTCGAGCACCTCAGCTTTACATTGGCCGAGCACAAATTCCATTTTTATTACACAGGATCTTTGACAATGTTTTGGGGATCACATTCAATCCAGAGTGTCAACAGCTTATTTGATGCTCCCAGAGGGATCAGTGAACAGTGTGCTCTGGGCTAACTTTCCCCTTCAGAGTCCAGGGGCACTAATGTCAGTTGCAGCAGCAAACCAGTGGAGAAGCAGGGACCTTGCTGGTTTGTGCTGATTAGTACCTACTCAGAGCACATTAATCTTCCATCACAAACTTATACAAATAAAACCGAGCATGAAAATGCAGCATGTACAAGGGAGCACCAATGTGCTGAGACAAGTTTCGGGTGGGGGGGAAAAGTGACCAAGGTTTCTCCCCACCCCATATTGGTTAGAGAAATCAAGTAGATACCCTGTTCCATCCCCACTGTCCTACTCAGCCTGAGGAGTGGCGAGAAAGTAATAAACACTCCTTAAAAACTCAAACACAGACTCCACAGCGCAGCCAACATTGATATCAGAGAGCTCACATTAAGAAGGTCCTGTCATTTGTGGCGTTGATGTAACTCTCCATCATCAGCACCAGGAAGGGTGGCTGACTCCTGCGCTCATAGTACACCCGCCCTCCGTTTGGGATTAAATCAAATCTGGAAAATCAAGAGAGAGGTTAAACATTTTGATTCACATCATTCCTCTCCTAACCCAGCACAGGTTTGGTTGACTGAAGTTTGCAATGTTAAATAGCAGGATTTAATGCTGGGATTGATGGTGGAAGCTGCAAGGTACAGCAGTGTAGGAGACGGGAAGCAAGACAGAAAGCAAGTGACTGGGAATTATGTTACGGAGACAGCAGGGATTACAGCAAAGAGATAAATTCCACAGGGTAGGAGGAAGAAAAATATGCAAAAGGGAAGTTATCCCAAGTAGCAAGATCCTGACCTCAGCCAGGGATATCTGACAGATAATGTAGACACACCGAGTACCTGGCTAGGTTAAGGAACAGTTTCCCTTTATAGAGTGCCTTTAACATATCATGCCACCCCAATGACAGGTTCAATTGTCTCTCCCTTTAACCAATAACATTTAAGGATTGAGAAAGAAACAGGAATGATAAAGAAGGAAATAGGGTGAATGAGAGGCAAATCAGATACAAAGAGAAATAAAGAGAAAGGCAGACTGGACTAAAGAGAAAGGAAAAGGAATATATTTAAATTTTCAAATATCTCTCCAAGAGCAATAGCAACTTGCATATTTATAGTACCTTTGAAGACAGCCACCAACGGAGAAGCAAGGAAAATGAAGGTGCTAGTGATAAAGATAGCTGTATCGTCCATCTACAATATTGCACAATAGACGACTTAAAACTGAATACTAGAATAGTAGAAACAGAGCAATAATCTCACCAGAGGGTCATTTGTCATAGATGGGACAGTGAAGAGGGATCAGTTCACAAATCATCTGATCCACAAAATGAGATTGCAGCCTTATAAACACTCCCACATATGCTCTTTTAAATATATACACACACACGATGGAGTTTGTGGGAGCAATTTTATTCAATTTTTGCTTTAAAAAAGTGTCACTAACAGTTCTGATACTCCAGGAGCTGAAATGTAATAAAAGCAAAATACTGCAGATGCTGGAAATCTGAAATAAAAACAAGAAATGCTGGAAACACTCAGCAGGTCTGGCAGCATCAGTGGAGAGAGCAGCAGAGTTAACGTTTCAGGTCAGTGACCTTTCATCAGAACTGGCAAATATTAGAAGTGCAATAGGTTTTAAGCCAGTAAAGTGAGGATGGGGCAAGAGATAACCAAAGAGATATTGATAGACAAGGTCACAGAGAATAACTGACCAGAAGGTCATGCAGCAAAGGCAAACGGTATGTTAATGACGTGGTGAATGATAGGGTGTTAATGGACAGAAAAATAAACAGACTGGGCCCAAGCACAAACATGAAAAAAAAAGTGGGTAGGCACAGTAGAAACAAACTAAAATTAAAATAAAGAAAAAATAACTAAAAATAATAAGGGGGGCCTGTCATGCTCTGAAATTATGAACTCAATGTTCAATCCGGCAGGCTGTAGTGTGCCTAATCGGTAAATGAGATGCTGTTCCTCGAGCTTGCATTGATGTTCACTGGAACACTACAGCAATCCCAGGACAGAGCTGTAGGCATGAGAGCGGTGGTTGGGTGTTGTTGTTGAAATGGCCAGCCACCGGAAGCTCGGGGTCATGCGTTCAGACTGAGCGGAGGCGAAATATTAAAATGGATCCCACATCATTTCTCAAAGCAAGTTTATCAAGCATTAGCAGTGAATTAAAATTAACAAAAACAAGAAATGTTGGAATCATTCAGCAGGTCTGGCAGCATCTGTGGAAAGAGAAGCAGAGTTAACGTTTCGGGTCAGTGACCCTTCTTCGGAACTGACAAATATTAGAAAAGTCACAGATTATAAACAAGTGAGGTGGGGGTGGGGCAAGAGATAACAAAGGAGAAGGTGCAGATTGGACCAGGCCACATAGCTGACCAAAAGGTCACGGAGAAAAGGCAAACAATATGTTAATGGTGTGTTGAAAGACAAAGCATTAGTACAGATTAGGTGTGAATACACTGAATATTGAACAGCAGCAAGTGCAAACCTGCCCATTTACCTCCTCTCTCCTCACTATCCCAGGCCCCAAACACTCCTTTCAGGTGAAGCAGCGATTTACTTGTACTTCTTTCAATGTAGTATACTGTATTCGCTGCTCACAGTGTGGTCTCCTCTACATTGGGGAAACCAAGCGCAGAGTGGGTGACCGCTTTGCGGAACATCTCCGCTCAGTCCGCAAGCAGAACCCAGAGCTTCCGGTTGCTTGCCATTTCAACACTCCCCCCTGCTCTCATGCTCACATCTCTGTCCTGGGTTTGCTGCAGTGTTCCAGTGAACATCAACGCAAGCTCGAGGAACAGCATCTCATCTACCGATTAGGCACACTACAGCCTGCCGGACTGAACATTGAGTTCAATAATTTCAGAGCATGACAGCCCCCCATTTTACTTTCATTTTTAGTTATTTTTTCTTTTTTTTTTTTACATTCCTTTTTACATTTTTACAATCTTTTTTTGCATTTATTTCATTTCATAGTTTGTTCAGTTTGCTTACCCACTGTTTTTTTCAGGTTGTTTTTCTTCAGGTTTGCACTTGCTGCTGTTCAATATTCAGTGTATTCACACCTAATCTGTACTAATGCTTTGTCTTTCAACACACCATTAACATATTGTTTGCCTTTTCTCCGTGACCTTTTGGTCAGCTATGTGGCCTGGTCCAATCTGCACCTTCTCCTTTGTTATCTCTTGCCCCACCCCCACCTCACTTGTTTATAATCTGACTTTTCTAATATTTGTCAGTTCCGAAGAAGGGTCACTGACCCGAAACGTTAACTCTGCTTCTCTTTCCACAGATGCTGCCAGACCTGCTGAATGATTCCAGCATTTCTTGTTTTTGTTTCAGATTTCCAGCATCCGCAGTATTTTGCTTTTAATTAAAATTAACATCTCTTCTGAAGGTGCTGACACTCTGGGGGTACAGGCCCCCTCCTTTCCTGAAGGTGGAGTATACACCTGTCTCCCATCACTTTTTACCTTTGGATGAGATACAGGAAATTTTCAATCATTCCTTTGGCGGTTTCGCTCATCTCAGAGAGGAGCAGTCCCCTTATTATCCAGTACGAGTCCCTGAGGATGAGAAGAAAACAATCAGTACACAATCCTCGATGCAGTATGCAGAGTACAGCACCTGATACAGTATCAACCATCCAATACAATGTGGAACCAACTCTGATGTCTTGATGCTCAGAGATCAGCAGTATAAAAACTGCCTAATCTAGTGATGATTTATTGAGCCCATTGGTAGCTAGCTGTGTCAGTACAGTGTCAAACCCAGCAAATCCACTCAACACACTCTTACCAGTAATAATATTCCCTGAATCGACCACCAGGCACAATCAATGGTTTGGGCACATAAATCTGGGAATAGAGTTCAGGGTGTGACTGCACATCCAGCTTAATCTGAAAGGAACAAGAGTGTGTTTAATCAGATTCAGGTAGACTGGCACTTTCTTCAATCCAACAATGAATGAAATATACTTCACACATTCCGTCACACAATGAACCCCCAAACCCATCCCGTTTACTTTGGCAGGTTCTATTTAATTTAAACAGCAACTGAAGGAGATAGATTAAAGAGAGCACAAAATAACGCAGATGCTGGAACTCGAGAACAAGATGTGCCAGAAATACTCAGCGGGTTTGGTAGCATCTGTGTAGAGAGAAACAGAGTTAACGTGTCAAGTCTGCAACATTTCACCTGATGAAGGATCACAAACCTGAAACGTTAACTCTTTCTCTCTACACAGATGCTGCCAGACCTGCTGATATAGATTAAAGTTCAGGCTATGATTCATTGAGAATATGAATGTTTAAAAAAAAACACGCACACGAATGACCCCTGGTATTGATCACAGTACGTGAGCAGTAATTCAGTTTTTCAAGGACCAGAGTGCGTCTCGCAATGGATTATGCTGCTGCTCAGATGGAAGTGTAAGGAGGCCTGTCTGTTTAAGGCCACAAGGTCTTCTAACTCAGATTCTTGGGAGTCACTTAGAATTTAATTGTTCATTTGTGGGTGAGTTTACAAATGGACAGGGGTTTGTAGATTTTCAGCTCCCAGTAGGTAGAAACCAGAGCACGCACCAGTCATAGCTTGACATGGTGGCCCTGACAGCCTGCTTTCAAAGGGGAACTTTTTGGGAGTGATTGTGCCCAAACGTTTCCCGATAGCGACTCAGTTAGATCCCACGGTAGGTTATTTTGTCTCTTTACCCCTTCCCCACACTGCTCAGAGGTTAACATATGTCTGTGAATATGATGTAAATACAGCTCCACACATACCTTTCTCCCCAAGGATTTCCAGAGAGCATGCAGTTCTGTAGCCCAAAGTCGCAACTGCTGGTCAGAAATCCTCTGAAGGACTCGGGGGCTGCAAGAGTTGATTTTTATTAAATGTAATGTCTCCATTTATAACCCTTCCCTCCCAACTTGCCCAAATCAACATCTTTCTCCTTTCACCTAACTCACGGCATCAATTTTCCCCAATCTGCTCTCGACTGACTACTGCTGAACTCTCACTCTGGGGTTAATTTGATTCAGTTCTTCTACTTTGTGCCCCAAGACACAAAACTAAAGAATCCATTGGTGGTCTTAATGCCCCATCTATTTATGCTACCAACTGTGGATCTGCACACAAAGGGCCCTCTACCATATACAATGGTCTATGATCATTCTTTTAATGCTGGGTTGAAGAAAATTTTTCTATTTTGTCTCCTATTCTCTTGCCTTGCCTCTACCTTTGGATTGACTGTCACACTTCAACTGCCAGTGAGTTAAAACATAATTTAGACAAAAACAGAAACCATCAGGAAGCAATTAACAAACTAATTCTAGGTACAAATTCCAGAAGTCCATAAAAAGAGTAGAAGCAGCAGTAGACCACACAGCCCCTTGAGCCTGCACTGTCATTCAATATCATGGCTGATCTTCTGCCTCAACTCTACCTTCCCACTCACTCCCCGTATCCCTCAATTCCCCAAGAGCAAAAAAGTCTATCCCAGCCTTGAATATGCTCATGTTCCAAAGATTCACAACCCTCATGTAAAGAAATTTCTCATCTCAGTCCTAAATGATTGACCCCTTACCCAGAGAATGTGCCCCCATATTTCTAGATTCCCCAGCCAAGGGAAACCCTTTCAAGCCCCTTCAGAATCTTTTACTTTTCAAATAAATCATGTCTCGTTCTTCTAAACTCCAGACAGTGTAGGCCTAATTTACTCCGTCTCTCATACAGCAAACCTTTGCTGTACTGCCTCCGATGCAAATATATCCTTCTTTAGATATGGAGACCAAAACTTATTCCAGGCGTGTTCTCAAAGCCCAACTGCAGCACGACTTCCTTATTCTTGTACTCCAGTTCCCTTGCAATAAAGGCCAACATGCCATTTGCGTTCCTAATTGCTTGCTGTACCTGCATGCTAACTTTCAATATTCCTCGTACAATGCATCAAATTCATAAAAGACAAACTTGCATTTCTATAGTGCCTTTCACAATTGCAGGATGTCACTTTACATTTGAAGTGTTGTCATTATTGTCAACAGTCTCAATCACTGAGTATCAATGCTCAGTTTAGTATCTTGTTCCCTTGACTAGTTTTACCATTGATTTCTTACCAGAATCCAATTTTGCACTTGTACACAGACTTGCATTTATACAATGCCTTATATCAAACATTTCAAAATGCTTCATGCACAGAGTTATTTGGACATGCTGTGAATTATGTAGGCAAATGCAGCAGCTATTTTGCACATATCAAAATCCTACAGACAACAAGATGAACCAATTAATTTCTTTGGGTGGTGTTGGTTGAGGGAGAATGTTGGCCAGGACACCAGGGAACTCACTCCTCCTCTTCAAACAAACAGTCAACTAACAGTCAGACACAGCCTCAGTTAAACCTAGGCCCTATCTGCCCTCTTAGTTGGATGGCACTATTTTGAAGAGCTGTAGGGGCGTTCTCCATGATGTCCTAACCAATATTTATCACAACCAACATCACTAAAACAGAACAGGTCATCATCACCTTGCCCTTTATGGGAGCTTGCTATATGCAGATTGGCACCACCTTTCCTACATTACAACAGGGACACCACTTCAGAAAGTACTTTTGGACGTCCCAAAGTCATGAAAGGTGCTAAAGAAATGCAAGTTCATTCTTTTAACGTCTCTTTCGAATGAGGATGCATCAGACAATGCTATAGTGCAGTACTGAAACATTAGCCTAGGTTATGTAACAGGGCTGGGTTTCAGCCCATTCCTTCTGACCCAGACGGAACCGAACGGACGTTTTTAACCAATAAGGTCAAATAGTTTTTAAAATAACTTTGTCGGCCATGGAGTTTAACCTCAGGTGCAAAGCTGCCAGCACTACCGAGCTGAAGACAGAAAAATTGTGCTGTTTTTACACCTACTGATCATGCCAGTCGCCCGGTGTCCATTTCTCAAACTCCTGTCCGGGAGCATCGAAGTACGCTTGGACAAAGAGTTGCAGTTGCTTCTTTGTTAGGTCTGTAGCAGGTGAGGCACTGGTGAGGTTTCGAAAAGCTTCCAAAATGACATCTTTGATTTTCAGATGGGAAAGAGATTAAAAATGACCCGAACTACATTTTAAAAAATAAATTCAGATGTATATAGTCAGGTCAGCAGGTCTATCTTGAGTCGACAATATTGCAAAATATCAACAAAAAAATCAATCCAACAGTTAGTGGAGTTAGACACTGGAGTTAATAGTACTGTATAGAATAATAGTATTTACAGCACAGAAACAGGCCACTTGGCTCAATAGGTCTAGGCCAGTCTTTACGTTTCACATAAACCTCCTCCCATCCTACTTCATCTATCACCAACATATCTCTGCATTCCTTTCTCCTTCGTGTTTTTCTAGTTTTCCCCTTAAATATATCTATACTATTCGCCTCAACCACCCCCGTGGTAGCGAGTTCCACATTATCTCCACTCTCTGGGTGAAGTTTCTCCAGAATTCCTTATTGGATTTATTACTGTCAGATTTATGACCCCTGGTTCTTGTCACTCTCACAAAATTGAAATACCTTCTCTACATCTATCCTAATCAAACCCTTTCACAATCTTAAAGGCCGCCATCAGGTCAGGTCAGGTCAGGTCACCACCCCCCTCTCACCTTAAACCTATGTCCCCTAGTAACTGACTCTTCCACCCTGGGAAAAAGCTTCTGACTATCCACTCTGTCCATGCCGCTCATAACTTTGTAAACCTCTATCATGTCGACCCTCTACCTCCGTCGTTCCAGTGAAAACAATCCGAGTTTTTCCAACCTCTCCTCATAGCTAATGCCCTCCAGACCAGGCAACATCCTGGTAAACCTCTTCTGTACCCTCTCCAAAGCCTCCACGTCCTTCTGGTAGTGTGGCAGCCAGAATTGCACGCAATATTCTAAGTGTGGCCTAACTAAAGTTCTGTCCAGCTGCAGCATGACTTACCAATTTTTATACTCTATGCCCCAACTGATGAAGGCAAGCATGCCGTATGCCTTCTTGACTACCTCATCCACCTGCGTTGCCACTTTCAGTGATCTGTGGACCTGTACGCCCAGATCTCTCTGCCTGTCAATACTCCTAAGGGTTCTGCCATTTACTGTATACTTCCCACCTGCATTAGACCTTCCAAAATGTTGTCCGGATTAAACTCCATCTGCCATTTCTCCGCCCAAGTCTCCAACCGATCTATATCCTGCTGTATCCTCATCACTATCCGCAACTCCACCAACCTTTGTGTCGTCCGCAAACTTACTAATCAGACCAGCTACATTTTCCTCCAAATCATTTATATATACTACAAACAGCAACGGTCCCAGCACTGATCCCTGCGGAACACCACTAGTCACATCCCTCCATTCAGAAAAGCACCCATCCACTGATATCCTCTGTCTTCTATGACAGAGCCAGTTCTGTATCCATCTTGCCAGCTCACCTCTGATCCCATGTGACTTCACCTTTTGTACCAGTCTGCCATGAGGGACCTCGTCAAAGGCTATTCAATCTTTCTTGATTGGTACCAGCAGTGAGTAGTTATACCTTTCCATCCAGTCTTTTCTGCACCTTCTCTGGTGCCTCTATCCTTTTCATAATGATTCCCTGGTGTAGTGCCAAGTCAGAAATCTGAAGGCTGCAGGTTCCATCTCTGGGCCTGTGCTCAGGGAGCGAAGGCAGCAGCAGGGACTTCAACTGGCTTTAGTCCTCAAGGTGAAGGGGGATTGCTATCCAATGTATGAATGCCAAGTGAGAACAGAATCAGGCTCAGCATGATACCCTTGACAGCTGAATACTCTGCCAACACCAACGGTCTTAGGATCACACAAGAATGGCCACTTGGGTAAGGTTTAAACACATTCCAGTGAGATTTTGGGGGTGGAGAAGGCATATCGTGAACAAATGTGCTTTTTAGTAACATTACAATACAAAGTGGTGGTTGACCCACCCCAGGCAACCCCACAGTTGCAAAGATGAACCCACATCATCTTCAAAATGTTTGTCCATGAATTTTTTCCCACAACTTTGCTGTAACACCTTTCCTCATTCAGGTCCTGTAACAGTCAAGGCAATATTCTTGCCAGAAACAAATACTGCCTATATAATATTCAAATCAGGGAGTAAAGGCTATAGCAAGTTAAGTCCCAAGGAGTCTGCACAAGCATGAAGTGCCAGATCTGGGGCTACACAGAGCCAAAAACCCTCAAGGCCCCAGGAACAATTCTCTATAAAAAACGTTTGTAGCATTTTTTTTTTTTTAATTCAATTTTAGTATCAATGAGATTGAGCCATGAGTTAATGGCCCAGAATATGCTGGAGTGAGGCAACTCCAGGCATGCTACAATGTTAGACTTTTATCCTCACTACTGCTCAAAAACATATTGCCCTGCAACATGCTGGAAGAGCGAACTGCTAATGGCATGGTGAGGGCAACAGAATATCAGGAACCTTAATTGGGAAACAGTATCTCTTTAACCAGTGAGATTTAAGGATTGAGAAAGAAAGATAGATAGAGGATATTGGACGAGAGGTAAACCAGGTACAGAGAGAGGGGAAAAGATAGATTTGATAGAGATAAAAAGGGAAAAGCAAAGTGTTAATTTTAGATGTTAAAAATCTCCAAGAATAATTTACTAGCTTCAGGAATGAGACATCAGTTTTAATTGTTCACTTTCTGGAGAGATTGAGTT
The DNA here is from genome assembly GCF_036365525.1 of Heterodontus francisci. NCBI lineage: Eukaryota > Metazoa > Chordata > Chondrichthyes > Heterodontiformes > Heterodontidae > Heterodontus > Heterodontus francisci. The sequence continues at coordinate 80,425,106 of NC_090392.1, read as the reverse complement.
AAATTGCAGGAAATTAAATCTCATTAGAAAGGAGTTCTTATGCTGTTAAGTTCCATCCCTAACTTCTTGTAGCAAGTTTAACAAGCAACGAACGTGCAAATGCAGCGACGGCTTGAAACTTCACGGGAAGGTTGAAGCAGATTTGGTTCTTGCAAAGCTAACGGCGGAGGGGCACAAATCATATAGCAACCTGTGGCAATTCGCAACTCATGAGGTTTCTCTTTCTTGCCAAAAGTTTCTGGGTGATTTACACGTAAATAATGGCGAGTGCCTTTAAATTATTTGCCAGCAAATTCTGGCCCACAGTGACAAGTTTGAGAGGAGCAGTAGTTATCAGAGAGGGATTCTTCTAATTTTTCTCACTTTATATGGAAGAGATCCTTAAATGATGACACGTCATAAGTCAGAATTAAACAGAAAAAAGGCGCTGGACCTGGGTTATAAACTTTTTCGTGTGGGGGAGGGGGGGGGCACATTACAATTTTTGTGTTACATAGGGGCCTAATGAGAATTGTGGAAAGATAAAAGGCATTAAAGAGTTTTTAAAAAAGTAAATTTTTGTGACGAAGCTTTAAATGAGAAGATTAATTTATTGACTTACTTTCTCATCACTATATTGGACACTGATTTACTAAGATACCTGGCACTTTTTTTGCTTGCACAAGTAGTCAATGTTTGCCCGTACACCTGAATGTAACAATGCTGAGTATCCCAGATAGATGTCATTCTGTCAGGAGTGATCTCCATTGATCCCTCAGATATTTGCAGAGAGCGGGAAAGCTCAGCAGGTAATTGGTACTTTTTTTTTTAAAAAAGAATATTGCAAGTCAGTTTCACAGCTGACAGGTGCTGGGAGAGGAAACAGCAGCTTCCCAACTTCCGACAGTTTCGTGGTTTTCCAGCGGTCTTTTTAAAAAAAGTCAGAACCAGCTGGAAAACACCGTATCTTTCCGAAGTTGGGAAGCTGCTGTTCCCGATACAGCAGCGGTCAGCCGTGAAACTGACTTGCGATCTTTTTAAAAAGCTGGTCTGAAAGACAACAATGAGAAATTTCTCATCTCCAGTCACGGACCCCTAGCAAAGTTGAGGAACGGCCCGGGTACAGTTTACACCCACTGGCCGTATGTTGGACAACCCTATCTTGGACTATAACCTCCCTGACCTTCAGCAGACTTCCCTGCCATTGCCATGAATGGATATAACAAATGAATGGATTATAAAACAGATGCCTGATGTTCTCTGAACCCGTGTTCAGAGTAATACACTTCAACAAAGCCATTACCGCTGTCTCAATTGTAGAAAGTGAGCAACTGAACTGGCTAATTACTTTGACAGCAATATTTACAAGTTACAGTTTGAAGGAATCCTACTTGTAGCATTCCCTGGAAACTGAGAGGAAACAGCAGGCTGAGGAAGAGGTGTGGTCTTGTACCTGGATTCATCTTTAACTTCATATCCACAAAATGCTTGTCATCATCAAAGAGTTTGGCCATCTGCACTTGGTGCAGAAGCTCTCCAGTGCAATAGATGTGGCTTGGGGAGGGAGAGAAACAATAAGTTAAGAGTCAATATTTGACAATGAGTAAGTACCATATTACATCAGACTGGGTTACACTTGGTAAACATTCAATACACACATTCCATTTAAGCCCCTAAACAGGGATATTCAGGTCTTTGGCTCCATCAGCCAAATAGTTGCATGCCATGGAGTCTGAGGCCAAGTTTAAACCCATGGGCCCGGTTAATTTGAATAAAATCCCAGCTGCTAATATGAACAGACTCTACTTGTTCTGATTTAAGATCTATCCATCAATGAGGCAACATGACCAAGAACAGCCCTTTCCCACCTCCAGCCCATGAACTATAAACAGGACTAATCAGTGGGAGAGAAATAGGTTTTGGGGCTGCAATTTGGATACTCCTGCCAATATCATCACCTTCTATAAAAACAAAGGTGACCGCGGTGACTGCAACAACTACCGTGGAATCTCCCTGCTCAGCATAGTGGGGAAAGTCTTTGCTTGAGTCGCTTTAAACAGGCTCCAGAAGCTGGCCGAGCACATATACCCTGAGGCACAGTGTGGCTTCCGTGCCGAGATACTGACCATTGACATGCTGTTCTCCCTTCGTCAGATACAGGAGAAATGCCGCGAACAACAGATGCCCCTCTACGTTGCTTTCATTGATCTCACCAAAGCCTTTGACCTAGTCAGCAGACGTGGTCTCTTCAGACTACTAGAAAAGATCGGATGTCCACCAAAGCTACTAAGTATCATCACCTCATTCCATGACAATATGAAAGGCACAACTCAGCATAGCGGCACCTCATCAGACCCCTTTCGTATCCTGAGTGGCGTGAAACAGGGCTGTGTTCTCGCACCCACACTGTTTGGGATTTTCTTCATCCTGCTGCTCTCACATGTGTTCAAGTCTTCAGAAGAAGGAATTTTCCTCCACACAAGATCAGGGGGCAGGTTATTCAACCTTGCCCGTCTAAGAGCGAAGACCAAAGTATGGAAAGTCCTCATCAGGGAACTCCTCTTTGCTGACGATACTGCTTCAACATCTCACACTGAAGAGTGTCTGCAGAGTCTCATCGACAGGTTTGCTGCTGCCTGCAACGAATTTGGCCGAACCATCAGCCTCAAGAAAACAAACATCATGGGACAGGACGTCAGAAATGCTCCATCCATCAATATCGGCGACCACGCTCTGGAAGTGGTTCAAGAGTTCACCTACCTAGGCTCAACTATCACCAGTAACCTGTCTCTCGATGCAGAAATCAACAAGCGCATGGGAAAGGCTTCCACTACTATGTCCAGACTGGCCAAGAGAGTGTGGGAAAATGGCGCACTGACACGGAACACAAAAGTCCAAGTGTATCAAGCCTGTGTCCTCAGTACCTTGCTCTATGGCAGCGAGGCCTGGACAACGTATGTCAGCCAGGAGCGACGTCTCAATTCATTCCATCTTCGCTGCCTCCGGAGAATCCTTGGCATCAGGTGGCAGGACCGGATCTCCAACACAGAAGTCCTCGAGGCGGCCATCATCCCCAGCATATACACCCTACTAAGCCAGCGGCGCCTGAGATGGCTTGGCCATGTGAGCCGCATAGAAGATGGCAGGATCCCCAAGGACACATTGTACAGCGAGCTCATCACTGGTATCAGACCCACCGGCCCTCCATGTCTCCACTTTAAAGACTTCTGCAAACGCGACATGAAGACCTGTGACATTGATCACAAGTTGTGGGAGTCAGTTGCCAGCGATCGCCAGAGCTGGCGGGCAACCATAAAGGCGGGGCTAAAGCGTGGCGAGTCGAAGAGACTTAGCAGTTGGCAGGAAAAAAGACAGAAGCGCAAGGGGAGAGCCAACTGTGTAACAGCCCTGACAACCAATTTTATCTGCAGCACCTGTGGAAGAGTCCGTCACTCTAATATCGGCCTTTACAGCCACTCCAGGCACTGCTCCACAAACCACTGACCACCTCCAGGCATTTACTCATTGTCTCTCGAGACAAGGAGGCCAAAGAAGAAGAACTTGTTCTGATTTAAGATCTATCCATCAATGAGACAACATGACCAAGAACAGCCCTTTCCCACCTCCAGCCCATGAACTATAAACAGGACTAATCAGCGGAAGAGAAATAAGTTTTGGGGCTGCAATTTGGATACTCCTGCTATACTTGTTCAAGGACCAACAAATCACTCCGACTATTTCTAAAGTCAGTGTACAATCTACCTGGTCATGGAATCCACCCCATCACAGCACTCCTTCCTAAATCCACAACAACCTATAACACGGTTGGTGCTATTTAATCTGCCATTTGAGTTTTCTCATTGGAGTCAAAACTTCAGGATATTCATTCCACTACAATCACAAATCCATCTGGCAAGAAAGGTTGGAAGCTGTAGCTCTATAAGTTCAAACCAGGTTGCATCAGTCTCATCTGTTATGGGTTTAGTTTTAGTTTAGTTTAGTTTAGAGATACAGCACTGAAACAGGCCCTTCGGCCCACTGAGTCTGTGCCGACCATCAACCACCCATTTTATACTAATCCTACACTAATCCCATATTCCTACCACATCCCCACCTGTCCCTATATTTCCCTACCACCTACCTATACTAGGGGCAATTTATAATGGCCAATTAACCTATCAACCTGCAAGTCTTTGGCATGTGGGAGGAAACCGGAGCACCCGGAGGAAACCCACGCAGACACAGGGAGAACTTGCAAACTCCACACAGGCAGTACCCAGAATTGAACCCGGGTCGCTGGAGAGCTGTGAGGCTGCAGTGCTAACCACTGCGCCGCTAGGTCTACAGGTTCAGACTATGACATCTCAAGTTGCCCATTCAGAACCTTCATCTTACTAGCTCTATAGTCTTGCATTAAGATCCAACACCATTATTAGGGCAGATATATATACACACACATTACGTTTTTATTGAATAAGTTAAACCACCATCATATCTGCAAACACCAAGTTAGTTATCCCAATGGATAAATGCAGAGTGTGGTACAGTTCTATGCCCTACAGAGAAGGAAGGCTCAAATTCAAATTAGCCAGCATGCCTGCTTCTAATCTCTATCCAGAGACGCTGCTTAAAAGTACATACACAAAACAGAATTCAGATGCGATTCTGCCTTTTAACTTAAATAAGGAACAGGAAGTTGGGAAAGAGAATGGAGGTGAAGAGGAGACTGGTGCACCTAGATTGGAAAAAAAAGCAATATACTGGAGAGTTTCTAATGCAGATAAATACCACACAAAAAGGTAGTTCTATACACAATCTCAAAAGTACACTCATTTATATATTGTACTTTTCAAACATCCTCAAATTTCTTCAGAATGGATTACTTGCGATAAGTCAACCAATGCCCACCTACTCACTCCTTGAAACAAAAATGAAGCAAATTACCACCTAATGTTTCTTCAGATGTTTAGGGAGGAATGTTGTCCAGGACATCAGAAGAACTCATCTTCAAATAGTGCCATGGCCTTCTAACATTCATCTGAACAGGCAGATGGTGCCAAGATCATGTCAGCTGTAAGACAGCACCTCAACATGACAGCGCTCTCTCAGTACTGCATTAGTGTATCAGTCAAGACTGTGCCTTTCACCACCTCTCAAAGTAGCTTACAGTCAACGAAGCACTTTTGAAGTGCTGGCAATGTAGTAGGAAATGTGGCAGCCAATTTGCATGCAGCAAGGTCTCAAAACAGCAATGAGATGATCAGATAATCTGTTATAGCAATGCTGGCTAGGGATAAATATTGGCCAGGACACTTGCTCTTCACTGAATAGCACCACAGGGCCTTTTATGTTCACCCGAGAAAGAGCAGACAAGGCCTTGATTTAAATTAGGCACCTCCAACAGTGCAGCACTCCTTCAGTACTGCACTGTAGTGTCAGTCTGGATTGTGTGCTCATCTCTTCCAACTCAAAAAGGAAGAAACTACCAATTGAACCAAGCTAGTACTTGAAATAATTGCTATATGCAAAAGAAAATTAAACATGTACCTGTCACAAGGCGGAGGCAGTCGCATTGCAGATTCATCAAATAAGCAAAAGGCTACCACCAGTAAACCCCAGGATTCCAGAACCATAATTTAACTGAGATTGCAGACAATGAGTCTCAATTAGTACAACAGTAGCGAGACACCACAGAGAAAAATGAAAGTTACTCACAGTGCAAAGGTCCAATTAACGAGTCTAAAGATAGCTCAAGAGGGAGGAGACACGATTCTCAAAGTTCAGCATAAACTGATAGCATTAACAAGACTGAATTTACTTTTAATGAAGTAAACAAGCATTTACATTCAATCACCAGATCCTGCTGAAAAGTTGGTATTTCACTAAAAGTCATTTTTGTAAAAAAACTCCAATGGTCAACGCTCAGTTTAGTACTAAACCAGGATGCAGGACTGTACCCAATTAGCTGATTAATTGCAACCCTAGATATAGACACTATACCTGATCTCTGCATCCCTGGGTCAGGGTGGGAGTGGGAGAAATGTTATCGTTATCCCTCATCACTATCTTGTGAATCCTGCTGGAAGTAGGTACATAGTTAAGATCTGACTCAGCAGTCAAGCCCCTACCAAGTAAATTGCTGACACTCACTCTCAGGTCATTACAGTAATGAGTCAGCAGATTCAAGACACAAGAAAAACAAAAATTGTATAAAAATGTATCACACTCGAGATGATTCAAATAGCACACCGAAAATGTTTTAGTTTAGACACTAGCTTGTGGTTAGAAAAAGTGCTGTTGGCAGTGGCTAGTTGCTGGCTAACCACCAAATAAAGCTAGACACAGGTGCTAGTGAATAGCCTTTAACAGAGACTGTCAAACTATAACCCATGAGCCACATGCCATTCCTGACAGTTGCCAATCAAGCCAAGTTTGCTCAAATTTCATGGGACGGATTGTTTGGAAAGCTTTGTTAACTTCATGTGTGTCTAAATCTCAATCAGAATGCAAAGATCTGTTGGCACCAGACATATGCAAATTAGAGTCGTAGACATAGAGAGATACAGCACTGAAACAGGCCCTTCAGCCAGTCTGTGCCGACCAACAACCACCCATTTATACTAATCCTACATTAAATCCCATATTCCCTACCACATCCCCACCATCTACCTATACTAGGGACAATTTACAATGGCTAGTTTACCTATCAACCTGCAAGTCTTTGGCTGTGGGAGGAAACTGGAGCACCTGGCGGAAACCCACGCAGTCACAGGGAGAGCTTGCAAACTCCACACAGGCAGTACCCAGAACCAAACCCAGGTCGCTGGAGCTGAGGCTGCGGTGCAAACCACTGCACCACCCGAATTAACCAGAATTAAGCTTCAAATTTGTTTCCTCACTGCAGTCCCAGTGGCTCCACAGGAAAATATGCAAAAAAAGCTTGCATATTTCAAGTCAAACAAGTCTTAGAAAGGGAAGACACATACGCAACCTTAAAAAATATCCTTTATTAGCCAAGGCATAGAATATAAGAGCACGGAGGTTATGATGGAGCTGTATAAAATGCTAGTTAAGCCATAGCTGGAATACCGTGTACAGTTCTGGTCGCCACACTATAGGAAGGATGTGATTGGAGAGGGTGCAGAGGAGATTCACCAGCATGTTGCCTGGGCTGGCATTTCAGCTATGAAGAGACTGGATAGGCTAGGGTTGTTTTCCTTAGAGCAGAGAAGGCTGAGGGGGAACCTGATTGAGGTATACAAAATTATGAGGGGCATAGACAGGAAGAAATTTTTTCCGTTAGCGGAGATGTCAATAACCAGGGGGCATAGATTTAAGGTAAAGGGCAGGAGGTTTAGAGGGAATTTTAGGAAAACATTTTTCACCCAGAGGGTGGTTGGAACAAGGAACACACTGCCTGAAGGGGTGATAGAGGCAGGAACCCTCAATATTTAAGTATTTAGATGAGCACTTGAAACACCATAGCATACAAGGCTATGGGCCAAGTGCTGGAAAATGGGATTAGGATAGGTGCTTGATGGCCGGCACAGACACAGTGGGCCAAAGGGCCCATTTCTGTGCTATATAACACTATGACTCCAAAAGCTGGACAATGACATAATGGTGTTAATAAGAATTAGAGCAAGGAACAGGAATTGCCTCCTTTAATTCATACTGCTTTCTTCAGACAATGAAACACCTCAAGACACTCCACAAGGGAAGCAATGGAGCAGGGGATAAGTCACAGATTAGGAAAAGGTGATCAAAGGGATTTCAAAAGTACAGTTTATTTGCTGGGGAACGGGATAGCGTGATCAGGGTGGACACGTTGGTTCCTGCTGGGCAGCAGGTGCTACCATGGCCCCAGTAACTCTCCCAAAACACACATTTTCATGTACAAACTACAGCCTGGGATGTCTATTCATCTATTACGAACAGAATTTAGGCCAATGCTTCACAACTCTAGCCAAGGCTGTGAAGGTCAACTGTAGCGCCGCAACTACTGCCGTGGCCCAGAATAGTCAACTCAGCACAGACCAAATATTAAAACCAGAGCTTTTCTGCTCTGTATGGCTCAGCACCTCATACATATTTAGCTGAATGATCAAAGATCAAAATTTAAACACAAATACACAATTAGATTCCAGTGAGTTTTATTGAAAGGAACAAAATGCAACTCTGTAGCTTTCTTTAAACAATCTCTCAACTCATTCTGAATAAGCATCCAAATCATTTCACAACCGGACCACATAGCATCAGCCTTAAAGAAAAGTTCTGGTTTGAAAGTAAAGTTTTTTTTTTGTAGTTCACTGGAATATTCAGAGCCAATTACACCCATAATAGGGAACCAAATTTGTGTTCTATTTAAATAGACTCTTCTTCATATTTGTAAATAACACTATTCACTTTTGTCAAGTGTTACCATTTAACAGTCCTAACATTTCAGTATCCTTAATGCAATGGGTTTAGATTATGCTTTCTCTTTAAGCCGCCAATTTAAGTATCTTTTTTCAAACTGGGGAAACTTAAATTTTTTTCTTGAACACTGAAATGGGACAGGTTTGCCTTTAGTTTGTTTTTACACCCAAGCCCATTGCCCTCCCGCTTTGGTATTCATATGGCATTACTTGAACTCTGTAACAACCCACAACCCTGACCATCCCCCCTCCCCCCATCCCAAGGAGGACTACATCTGCACAATGAAAGAGTTCCATATTGCCAAGGATCTCCCCACACCCCCACCCTTCAAAGAGAACTAAAGGGGGAAAAAAAATACAAGATGTCCAATTATCCAAGTCAAAATAACCACCTCCAAATGGTTTCAATGGCCATTAATGAAATAGCTTGATGTCAGATGGCCATGTATGGCAGACATAAAATTCCACTAGGTAATGGAAACGTAATCAATTTTCACCGTGTCAGGTTTTGAATTGCTCAGTTTTCATGCAGATGAAGTCCTCTTAACAGCAGAATAACCCACCCTAACTCCCCAAACACAAAAATAGAATGAGATGACTCAGTCACCTAATGTGTGAAGGGCTCACTGATGATATTGTGAACCAAAGTTTAGCTACTTCACACATCAGAAATATGCTGTGGAGAACAAGGGAAAGATGCTCTCATCTCATTCCATATTAAAAAGTTTTGGCCCTTCCCAACAAAAATCCTCATTATATTCCCAGAAGCCAGTTAGGTGCTATGAAAAACTTAGTGAATAATTACAGCACAACCCTTTTGTAGGATCACCCCATTGTTAAAAAGATGTTCCTTAGTGAAGAGCAAAGCTGTTGCTCTTCATTTAAGAAATATCTTTTTGTGAGCTGTATACTGACCAAGTTCTTACAGCAGTTTGATGTAGGCATCTGCCGTTACCTGCCTACATCACTGGCTTTTATAGTTAGAAATTCATTGTTGAGGCAGAAATGCAACTATACACTCGACTCAACAATGGGAGCACAAAGCATCTTTCCCGATCCAAAATAAAATTTGCATTCTCCGGCATAGTCTTACCATCCCCAGATAGCTGCTGACACCAGAAGCTATCAAGGGGATAGTTTAGTTAAATTCCAACCCTTACAGGAGAGGCCAAGCATTAATACTACATATTTTCAACCTTATCTGTGCTTCAGTAGGGATCGTTAAACCATGGCACCAGGCTTGTTGGTTAATGATGGCAGTGTGTACGCTCAAAGTCCAACACAAGCTTTGCGTCTGATGTGCACACTGCCGTCTGCTCTCTATTTACAAGATGGGAAGGGAGTGTGTGGAACGATCCCTTCATCTTTTATCCATTGATGAAGAAAGCTGCAGCACAAGAGCAACATGCTACTTTTGGTTAATTTCTTTTCTCTCATCCACACTCCCCGCAACAATAGCTGCTTTTACATGAAGTACCTGCAAAACTGGAGGTGTTTACCTAGCTGGTACCTGTGCTCAAGTCTGTTAACACAGCTTTCTGCTACTGACACTTATCTTACAGCATTTTAAATCTTGTAAACCCTATAATCTCTGCACATTAACAAAATGCAAGTCTGTCAAAGAGGCACCTGCACTCACCCAGAATTCCACTCCTCAAAAAGTGCAAGTTTGTTAAACTCAAAATCTTGATTAGCAAATAGTCGGCAATATAATGCACTAAATGTTTATTGTACTCCAAGTGCAAGGTGCCTATTTACGCATACATTACACTTAATATTGGATTCTAGTCCTGAAATACATCTGCACTTTCTTCAAATCAATTCCCAAGTATTTGTGAAATGGTTGTTCACTTCACAAAACAGAAAGGAATTAAATGCTGGAAGAATCCACTGGTCAATCACCGAGGTCCCACACAACAAAACCAACATGAATTTTAGGAGAATGAACCACCACCAATCCAACACCTCAACAAGCCAACTCCAGGATTTATGGACTTTTGGGTGTTTGCCAGCAGTAAATAACTATAGTAAGACTTATAAAGTTAATACTTTAGTCTGAATGCAATAATTTCTTTCAAGGTGTTCAAATGACAGTCTTGCTCCCTTGTCCTCAAATACGCAAGCCAGTGGAAAATTCCATTTGGGCCACAGACTACTGGTTCACGACTAAAAAGGATTCTTCCAGCTACCATTTTGCATTTGGATCACAAATTATCCTAAGTTTGTGAGTGCAGGAGTTGATTAGAAGTACAGGTGCCTCTGAGACAGCAGTTACTCAGGCTGGAGGATACTAGCAATCTGTTTTCTATCCCATTGCTTCACACTGCCTGTACATCAGGCCAATCTACCAGCACACTGTGAGGGGCACAGCTACAGGCAACATAAAAAAATTACAGCCATTTGATTAAAAAAAACTAATGAGCTCAATACAGTCCCCAATGTGTCAGACTGTTTACCATTATTTAAAAAAAACTTGAAATTTAAATGGCAATGGGGCACAAGTTAGGGGAGAAAATGGCTTTAAGATACAATGTCATTACCAATGCTTAAAAGGGTTCAAAAGTAGAGGTAATGACATCCTATCTTTTTCAGTTACACAGACATGGTTATATTTTGTCAATAAATTGAATCTTCAAATTATTTTAGCATAAGACCTGCTCCAAAAGCAGAATGTGACATGTGCACATACACAAACCGGATTGATGGATGGGGTAAAAAAAGATAGTAGTTTCACAAGTCCAAATAAAATAGTTCTAGGAGTAAATTTGTTAGAGGTCCGATTTTCTCACATTAACATGAATAAACATGTTTCAGAACTACTGACGGCTGTATCTATTGTTTTGCACTTGCCCCCATTAAAACAATGAGCAATCACAGCTGTGACTTCACTTGTCATTTGGCTCATATGGTAAAGATTCAGCTGCTTCGACCAGCTCCATGCAGCCCAGACTATACCAAACTGCATTAAGGTTTTCTTTCATCGCCCCTCTGCTGTGTGCAACAATGCCAATTGGAGATACAGCTCCTTCAAAAGTGCTGCTACAGAGTGTGGAGAAAAACAGAACAAATGGGAATTTTTTTTGTTACCTCGGTTTCAATCAAATGTAAATCCCAATCCAACACGTTACACTAGAAGAGAGTCTTCAGACCACGAGGACAGAAATAAGATCAAAGTGAAAAATACAGATAGCCAAATAAAAACAATGGGTAGTCAGGCCACCTTAACTCTGTTAAAGCGAGAGCTAAGATTTGACATGATTTGGGGAGAGTACTGTGGCAACTATAAACTGCTGACCTTCTAATCCTTGCAGCCGTACTCAAGTTTTCAGTTACCAATTTGAGACTCCTACTGGCATCTATTGTTTGCATTGGGAATACACTAAAGGGCAGCAGCTGACCGAATAATTTAAAGGCTTTTTCTTACTTCACAACAATTAAGTACCTTTAGATGGGATTTTTGGGGGTGCAGGGGTACATGCAGGGGAGGTGGTTTACAGAATGTTTTATTAAGAGGCATTTCACTGCCAAGTATTTGGCAGCAAAAGGTTTTTGTTATCGTCACTGGTGGCCAAATAGTTCCATGCAGAATGCAGATAGTGCTCTCTCAGGCACTTGCATCTGTGTTACCAACTCCCAATTGCAGGTTGCTGGATGTCTTTCCACTATACGAACAGAAGTCCACTACGATGCTGGTGTTGTATGCAACAGTGCCCCTCACAGCTTTAGCTTTACAGCAACATCCTACCCATTCCCTACCAGCCCCAGTAACCAGTAATATTTTATATCAAAGGTAACACGATGATAGAAAAAACCTATTTACATGTTTACAGGTGTATACACATCAATCTTCTGTGGGACACACTTCATCTTGCTGCCAGAAGGAAAATGGATGCCTGTGTTTAGAAGTCTTCGAGTCAGAGTGTAGTTGCTGCAGAACAGTCTACATTCAAGTCTAAGGGGGATGTGGGTGGGGTGGGGTACTTTAGTGTTCTGCTAGGGTCATGCTTGGAGTCTTCCGGCCAACCTCCGTGAAGAAAACAAAATTAAAAATGCACAATGCAAGCTTTCCTTCTGATCGCAAAGTCAACAAAATTAGCCCCAACATATTTAACATATATACATAGAGATGACATCTCATCTGGAGTTCCAGCTCAACTTCTCCAAGGAAAATAGTCCCCTTCAAAAATTAAAATATCTAAAAACTTGCAGATTCTTCTCTCCCTCCCACCCCGCGCCCCCCCCCCCTCCCCAAATACATGCCATTTTACTCTCACCAATGGAAAACAGATGAAGTTAATGTCACATAACATTCCCTCCCCCCCCACCCCGACAAAAATAAGTGACAGATGGCTATAATCTAGGGATGGTATTCATATGGTCCTGCAACATCGTAAGGCACTTTATACAAATACCATAAAAACTTGGTAGCCTAAGACTGATGAGTACGTAGACTAGGAGAAGTTGAGAAGCTATCAGATGAATATCCTGGTCAGTGGCTTCAGCGTAAATGGAAGGGTAAAACAGAGGGGAAGGAAGGAGAAAAGGAGGAGTCAACAAAGTGTGCTGTTCAGTTCAGCTCTTCAGTGCCGCTTAGTCCAGAACCCCCATGCCAGTTAGTGCAATAGTTGTCCACTCCCTGCACACAGTGCAAACCGCTGAGCTCAGGAAGAAATGGTCCTTCACAAAAATCAGGGAACTACACTTTGTGTCATCATCAAATGAAGGAAAATAATGATGTTGTCTTAGACAAAGAAAAGAGAAGGGTATCCCCAAGAAATGATGTGTTCCAGAACAGGCCAAAAAAAATCTTGTTTCTGTATTCCGTGATCGGTGCCTGCGGATACAAAAAAAAAAAAATTGTAATTAGCCATTTCAGAGATCTGACCATAGCAAAAGGATGATGCTAGTTAAAAATCCCATGAAAATGACATTGTTCACCCCTTCAAACTCCAGGCAGTTCACCCATTTCCATCCTGGCTTTCCTCCAAGTGAAGGGATGCAAAAGTCTGATAGTGTCACAAGGCTGTATGTTACATGTGGTTAGACAGGGTCACTGGTTTCCTACCCTATACCCCTCCCAAACAAAAAGTCCCACTTCAGTCAACAGCAGGATTGGAAACTAAAGGAGTCCAACTTCCAAACTATAACTTAAGCATTACTTAAGAAAACTTTACAACTCTTGCACCTACAATTAGCTGCCAGGATTCTCACATCTGTTGAACCACCAGACAATGGCAGAACATCAGCCTCCACCTGGCAGTTTTCCACAGCAACACAGCCATGGTCAGGAAAACCAGGATAGTGCCCAGTGCTCGCTATTACGAAGCATGCAAGTGTGGACAACTGGACAAGACAGGATCCGATATGATTATATCCTCCCTTGGTAAGGAAGCCTGCCAACAGTGTTACATTCACAGTTAAGAATAGCACTAGAGCAAGATGCCAAAAAGGCTGCTGGCACATCAGAATTGGTCAGCTGATGAGAAAAAAATCTGAAGGAACAATCCAATTTTTCCTTCAGAAGTGCAAACGCTACATTGAAAAATTACCCAATGTACTTGCATACATCAAAAGAGGTCAACTTATGTGGAGTTCCACTTCAACCTCTTCACAGATCCTTTAAAGATTAAGTGTTCATGAACAGCTTTCTGTACCCACTGGCCACCATTCCATTTTAACTCACCATGTGGAGTTATGACATTTATAACGCACATACAATTTTTCAAATGGAAATGATTATCCCAATCTTGGTCATGACAGTTAAGTCAAATAGCATCACATGGATCAGGAATTTGCCCCAAAACGGCAGAGGGAAAAACAAAAAGTCACAGTCTATTACATAAGAACAAGGAGCAGGAGTAGGCAATTCAGCCCCTCGAGCCTGCTCCACCATTCAATACGATCATGGCTGATCTTATCTCGGCCTCAACTCCACTTTCCTGTCTCTTCTCCATTACCCTTCAAGCCTTTACTAATTAAAAATCTGTCTATCTCCTCCTTAAATTTACTCAATGTCCCAGCATCCACCGCACTCTGGGGTAGTGAATTCCACAGACTCACGACCCTTTGAGAGAAATAATTTCTCATCTCTGCACCTGCTGATGACCATTATAAAATGGGACTGAGACGTCAAGGTCTCCAGCCTGTCCTTTCTGCTGGGGAAGGCAGATACCATGGGAAACTCCAGGAACCCAATACTTATTGGCATAATTTGCAGCTTATGCAATTCAGAAAATATAAGCATCAACATTTAATGATATGGAAAGAATGACCATCACATTATCAGTGTCCACTTGGTAAAGTTCCATTCAGTACTCACGGGTTTTGTTTGCAGTGTTACTGTTTGTCCTCGCCATCTGGCTCACTGTGGTACTCTGCAACGTACAGACTCTTGTCAATGCTCCCAGGGATAGGCTTGATCTCTGTTCCGAGTTGCTCCTCAATGGCCTTCAGATTAAAGCGATCATCGTATGTGATGAGGTTGATTGCCAGGCCCAGATGGCCAAACCGTCCTGCAGACAGACATTTAAACACACTTTAGAAGGCTTGAATTAAAATAAAAAAACATCTGAATTAGACAGCATCTTCTCCAATCTAAAATAAAGCAGTGGACAAAGGCCTGGACAAATGATTCAGACAGGTTTAAATCCCACCTCAGGAGATGGAGAATTTAAATGAAGTTAATTAAATAAATGTAATAAAAGGCTAGTATCGGTAATGGTGATTATGAAACTACTGGATTGTCATAAAAACCCCATCTAGTTCACTCATGTCCTTTAGGGCAAGAAATCTGCCATCCTTACCCAGTCTGGCCTATATGTGATTCCAGCCTCACAGCAATGTGGTTGATTCTTAACTGCCCTCTGAAATGGCCGAGCAAGCCAGTCAGTTGTTAAGTGGTGGCACCTCAAGGGCAATTAGGGATAGGCAATAAAAGCTGGCTTTTGATGGCCAGCACGGACACAATGGGCCTGTTTCATGCTGTATAACTCTGACTATGACACTCATTCCCTGATGTGAATTTTAAAAAATCTAAACAAACCACCCAGTTGTGAAACTCTACACAATTAGCTTTTTATGCTTTTCTTTTCCCTCAGGACGGAATGTCACTGGCAAGGTCAGCATTTATTGCGCATCCCCAGTTACCCTCGAGAAAGTGGTGGCAGTGAGCTGCCTTTTCAACTTCTGCAGTCCACATAGTGTTAGGCTCAACATGATGGAGGCACCAATAATGCCAGAGAGGGGACTTGCATATGGGCCTGATTTTAACTTTTAAGTGAATGGGTTTCGAGTGGGAAAGAAAATTTTTTTGGACCCATAGGGTTTACTCAAAGAATCTTGAACACTTCCAAATCCCCAATCCTCAACGAGGGTATTGCTGGAAAGCACTTTCCAAAGGAAGGAAAGGTGCAGGCATTGGAAGGGGAGAAAAACTGCAATCATCCTCAGCATGTGGCAACCTGGGAACAAACTGTATCCTGAGCTGGTAATACATAGGAAAATAAAGGAACAAATAATAGGGTTTATCCTCACCGGATCTGCCAATACGATGTAGATAGGTCTCTGCAATCTTTGGGAAATCAAAGTTTATCACAACATTCACAGCTTGTATATCAATACCACGAGTGAACAGATCTGTAAAAAAAAAACATAATTCAGGTTAAAAACCTGCCTGGAAACAGATTTTCTTTTTTGAAAGAATTACTGCCCACTGCCTACAAGCAAAACACCACATAAAACAGTTTAGTCACAGAGAATAGCCACTTAGACGAAACAACCAAAAAGGATTCATAATGGCTCATTCTTTCCCTCACAGGCATTATCTAGTTGCCTCTAACCCAACTGCACTATTTGCACAGATGGGCTTTCTTAGTAACTTTCCAAATCACTAATCACACAGTAGGTGAAGTTAAATTCTAAAATTACTC
Organism: Heterodontus francisci; assembly: GCF_036365525.1. Lineage (NCBI taxonomy): Eukaryota > Metazoa > Chordata > Chondrichthyes > Heterodontiformes > Heterodontidae > Heterodontus > Heterodontus francisci. The sequence continues at coordinate 80,408,782 of NC_090392.1, read as the reverse complement.
AATTTCCTTGATTTAAATATTTTCTCCTCTAGGTTTTGTAACTAGTCAGAATAAATCTGCCTGCATCAATGGGCATCATGTATTATCACCTTTTGCCTACATACCTAATTGTAGGAATAGTGCTTTAGATCACTAATGCAAACCCCACAACACATGAAAATATTAATTTCGTCATATGGAACTTTGCTTGAGACTTTTACTAGACATGATTCCAAATAACTTTTAATAAGCAGAACAGAGCAGCTAAAGATGGCCTTGCACTTGAAAATCCAAAGGTTGACTGGAGAGAAGTGATTACCCAGTCTAGCCAGAAAAACGGGATGCTCTGATTAAACTACCTAGAATGGTTTTGTCAACGTTGATCCCCAAGAGCCATTGACACCCACTGATTTTGAAAGAACCAACCGCGCATCCCCACCATGCATGTCTGAACAGCTTTGAATTTCAAAGATCAGTCCAGAAGGTGCTGTTTCAAACAAAGAGGTGGTCACATGACGCGTGCCTGCATAACTCAATTTGTGAATTATGCCTCAAGAAAGACAGTAACTGAACTCCAGGAAAGGAACATCTCTCTCTCAGTAGCAAAGTCCCAGGGAAGCCTTGGTGGCAGCTACTAAGTCTCAAGACTACAAATCCTTACAGTCAACAACCAGGGGAGATGGATAAAGCCCCTCTCCTACCTTCCAGAACCAGAGAAGCAAGCCTGAATTGTGCACGAGGCCCAGCGAGGACTTCAAGACTAACTTCAACTAAAGACACTGAGCCTCCGTATTTGAATTCCATTTATTACGGACTTCAAATCTCCCAACTGTAATCTATTTGTACATGTGTGTGTCTCTCATGTGAATGTGAACGTGGATGTGCTGTGAATTTCAGTAATTTTAACCAGTTTAGAATGTGATAAGGTTAATAAAGTTACATCATTCTTGTTTAAACTCAAAAAACCTGTCTGATAATAATTGTAAATGAACCAATTAGAAGAGCAGGAGCAAGTGCTCAGAGGTGGGAAGTTAAATCACTGTTGTGGTCAAACCAGAGAAGGGATAAAAGGGGAGCCAGAGACCCCTTCCTCACCTGGTCGTAACAGACATTTGGGGGCTCTAGTCCGGCACTGTAAAGGCAACAGGGTTGTAGTGGTGGGTAATTTTAACTTCCCCAATATTGACTGGGACTCACTTAGTGCTAGGGGCTTGGATGGGGCAGAATTTGTGAACAGCATCCAGGAGGGCTTCTTGAAACAGTATGTAGATAGTCCAACTAGGGATGGGGCCATTCTGGACCTGGTATTGGGGAATGAGCCCGGCCAGGTGGTCGAAGTTTCAGTGGGGGAGCATTTCGGGAACAGTGACCATAATTCCATAAGTTTGAAGGTACTTGCGGATAAGGATAAGAGTAGTCCTCGGGTGAAGGTGCTAATTTGGGGAAAGACTAATTATAACAATATTAGGCAGGAACTGATGAATTTAGATTGGGGGCGGCTGTTTGAGGGTAAATCAACATCTGACATGTGGGAGTCTTTCAAACGTCAGCTGATTAGAATCCAGGACCAGCATGTTCCTGTGAGGAAGACAGACAAGTTTGGCAAGTTTCGGGAAGCTTGGATAACATGGGATATTGTGAGCCTAGTCAAAAAGAAAAAGGAAGCATTTGTAAGGGCTGGAAGGCTAGGAACAGATGAAGCACTTGAGGAATATAAAGACAGTAGGAAGGAACTTAAGCAAGGAGTTAGGAGGGCTAAAAGGGGTCATGAAAAGTCATTGGCAAACAGGGTTAAGGAAAATCCCAAGGCTTTTTATACATATATAAAGAGCAAGAGGGTAACCAGGGAAAGGGTTGGCCCACTCAAGGACAGAGATGGGAATCTATGCATGGAGCCAGAGGAAAAGGGTGAGGTGCTAAATGAGTACTTTGCATCAGTATTCACCAAGGAGAAGGTCTTGGTGGATGATGAGCCTAGGGAAGGGAGTGCAGATAGTCTCAGTCATCTCATTATCAAAAAGGAGGTGGTGTTGGGTGTCTTGCAAAGCATTAAGGTAGATAAGTCCCCAAGGCCTGATGGGATCTACCCTAGAATACTGAGGGAGGCAAGGGAAGAAATTGCTGGGGCCTTGACAGAAATCTTTGCATCCTCATTGGCTACAGGTGAGGTCCCAGAGGACTGGAGAATAGCCAATGTTGTTCCTTTGTTTAAGAAGGGTGGTAAGCATAATCCAGGAAATTATAGGCCGGTGAGCCTTACGTCAGTGGTAGGGAAACTATTAGAGAGGATTCTTCGGGACAGGATTTACTCCCATTTGGAAACAAACGAACTTATTAGCGAGAGACAGCATGGTTTTGTGATGGGGAGGTCGTGTCTTACTAATTTGATTGAGTTTTATTGAGGAAGTGACAAAGATGATTGATGAGGGAAGGGCGGTGGATGTTATCTATATGGACTTTAGTAAAGCCTTTGACAAGGTCCCACATGGCAGACTGGTGCAAAAGGTGAAGTCACACGGGATCAGAGGTGAGCTGGCAAGATGGATACAGAACTGGCTCTGTCATAAAAGACAAAGGATATCAGTGGATGGGTGTTTTTCTGAATGGAGGGATGTGACTAGTGGTGTTCCGCAGGGATCAGTGCTGGGACCTTTGCTCTTTGTAGTATATATAAATGATTTGGAGGAAAATATGGCTGGTCTGATTAGTAAGTTTGCGGACGACACAAAGGTTGGTGGAGTTGCGGATAATGATGAGGATTGTCAGAGGATACAGCAGGATATAGATCGGTTGGAGACTTGGGCGGAGAAATGGCAGATGGAGTTTAATCCGGACAAATGTGAGGTAATGCATTTTGGAAGGTCTAATGCAGGTGGGAAGTATATAGTAAATGGCAGAACCCTTAGGAGTATTGACAGGCAGAGAGATCTGGGCGTACAGGTCCACAGGTCACTGAAAATGGCAACGCAGGTGGATAAGGTAGTCAAGAAGGCATACGGCATGCTTGCCTTCATCGGTTGGGGCATAGAGTATAAAAATTGGCAAGTCATGCTGCAGCTGTACAGAACCTTAGTTAGGCCACACTTAGAATATTGCGTGCAATTCTGGTCGCCACACTACCAGAAGGACGTGGAGGCTTTGGAGAGGGTACAGAGGAGGTTTACCAGGATGTTGCCTGGTCTGGAGGGCATTAGCTATGAGGAGAGGTTGGAAAAACTGATTGTTTTCACTGGAACGACGGAGGTGGAGGGGCGACATGATAGAGGTTTACAAAGTTATGAGCGGCATGGACAGAGTGGATAGTCAGAAGCTTTTTCCCCCCCAGAGTGGAAGAGTCAGTTACTAGGGGACATAGGTTTAAGGGGCAAAGTTTAGAGGGGATGTGCGAGGCAAGTTTTTTTTTTTTACACAGAGGGTGGTGAGTGCCTGGAACTTGCTGCCAGGGGAGGTGGTGGAAGCAGATACGATAGCGACGTTTAAGAGACATCTTGACAAATGCATGAATAGGAAGGGAATAGAGGGATATGGGCCCCGGAAGTGCAGAAGGTGTTAGTTTCGGCAGGCATCAAGATCAGCGCAGGCTTGGAGGGCCAAATGGCCTGTTCCTGTGCTGTACTGTTCTTTGTTCTTTTATACCCACAAATGAGAAATTGGAAGTGGGAAACTAAATTGATCCCAATCAAAAAAAGATTTCAATACAGGTTTCCTTGTGGTTTGTGATGCTAGAATACTAACATGTCTGCATCCGAAGGCAGTACCTTCCCAAGCCAGGGTGAAGTAACTTGGGATAAGTTAATGGCACTATCTATGGAAGAGTTGAGAAAAATGGCTGGGCAGCGTGGGATCACATTCTGTGCCAAAGCCAAGAAATCCGAACGCCTAAGACTCGTGGCCAACCATTTTCCCTTGAACCTGAAGTGTCAGAGGCAGGATTGGAATCAGATTCAGACAGGGTAACAGATACAATTGGAACAGAAGAGACTTGAATTGGAAGATAGGGAAAAAAAGAGAAAGAGAAAGAAATACAGGAAAAAGAGCATTTTTCAGAAGGAGCAAGAGGAAAGGGAGTTACGGCAGCTTGAATTAGCTGGGGGGTGACAAGAGTAACCCCAGTGAAAGCATGGCCAATATGGAGGCTACACTTAACTCAGCTCCGACCACTGAGCTCTTATAATTCTCCCAATTGATCCCAAAGTTCAATGAGGGAGACGTGGATGCATTTTTTGTAACTTCAGAAAAGCTTGCTAGACAGTTAAAATGGCCAGCCGAGAGCTGGACACTACTGCTTCAAAGCAAGCTAACAGGAAAAGCCCATAAGGTTTATTCCCTGTTGCCAGATGAATGTTCACCAAATTATGAATTGAGTAAAAATGCTATCCTCGGGGCACATGAGCTAGTACCAGAAGCCTACTGCCAGAAATTCCTGACCCTCCAGAAACAAACTGATCAAACTGACCTGGAGTTTGAGCGAAGTAAGCTGGCTTTTGAAGAGTGGTTAAGGGCCCTTAAAGTACAGCCCATGTATGAAAACCTCAGAGAAGTGATCCTACTCGAAGAATTTAAAAACTCTCCCCTCTATAAACCCCCAGGTGGTGGAACAAAAAGTGCACTGAGCGAGATAAGCCGCAGTTCTGGCTGACGAGTTCGCTCTCCTATACAAGTCGGTTCCCCAGTGAAAAACCTTTCCTAGTCACCCACAGTGGCGCAGTGGTCAGCACCGCAGCCTCACAGATCCAGGGACCCGGGTTCAATTCTGGGTACTGCCTGTGTGGAGTTTGCAAGTTCCCCCTGTGTCTGCGTGGGTTTCCTCCGGGTGCTCCGGTTTCCTCCCACATGCCAAAGACTTGCAGGTTGATCGGTTAATTGGCCATTATAAATTGCCCCTAGTATAGCTAGGTGGTAGGGAAATACAGGGACAGGTGGGGATGTGGTAGGAATATGAAATTGGTGTAGGGTTAGTGTAAGTGGGTGGTTGATGGTTGGCACAGACTCGGTGGGCCGAAGGGCCTGTTTCAGTGCTGTATCTCTAAACTAAACTGAAAAGGATGAGGTGACAAGAGCCCAAACAGTCCTGGGAGAGAAAGAAAAGCCGGAAACACAGGGGGCCCTTCTCAAGCCAAAAAAGATGGTGCTGAAAGCAGGAGTTAGACCTGGAGACCTGTGTGCTTCCACTGTAATAAGGCAGGTCACTTCAAAGCTGACTTCTGGAAACTACGGGGGAAGCCTATCGGGTTAATCATGGCACACCCGACCAGTGCAGGAGAAGGGACCCTGATGGAAAGCACAGCAGAGCAGGCTATGGCTTTAACTGCAACAGCAGTAAGACCCAAGAATAATACTGCTGTGGGTGCAGGAAAATTTAACAAGATCCCTGAAAGTTTATCAGGACTTTGCGTCCAAAGGGAGAGTAACCCCATACCCTTCGAGTGGGGCAAGCAAGCCCATTGTCATACTCAGGGCCACCAGATCCCTTTTGCTGGGGAAAGGCATGACCTCCCTGCCCCCCCCCCCCCCCCCCAGAGAGTGCAGTGACTTTAAGGATGATAGCGAATGCTATCAGAAGACAACGTACAGCCGTACCTTTACATTGGGTACATGTGGACTGCGACCTAGTTTCGGGACCGGTGATAGTAGGGATCATCCAGAGTTTTCCCGTGGACGTGATTGACCTGCTCCTAGGTAATGATCTGCTGAGGGTGAAGGCAGTAGCCTCCTCAGTCGCGAGACCGAAGGTGGTCAAACAGACAGGGCAGTGGCAGGAGAACGTCCACTGCACGTCCCCTGATTGTGTAGTGACTCGAGCCATGGCCAAATCAGCTCCTTCAGGAGGAGACTGAATTGGCACTGCAGACAGATGACTATGCGGTCTGAAACTTTCTTTAGGGAGTTAGAGGACCCAAAGAATAGGTTAAACGAATCTTCCCTAATTGAGGCTCAGCAAGCCAACCCAGTATTAAGAAAGTTAGCACAGGCTGCCCAAACTGAAATTGAAGCAGAGGGAGTCTCGGATTGCTACTATGTAAAGAATAAAGTGATAAAGAACTGGAACTCTCCTCACAGACCTCAGGACAACAAAGTAGTGGAGTTCTGTAGGAGTTGCCACATGTGCCAGGTTGTGAGGAAGCCCCAACCTGCAGTGAAATCTGCACCAGCTTTTGGACAACCCTCCAGCAGAGGGCTGGTGACTTGTGAGGGACCCCTGCTGAGAACAAAAGGGGACAAACAAGCACAGGTCTGGCAGAGAGTTAGAAAGGAAGGACGAAAAGGACAGGGAGAACAGGTTTAAAAAAAAGGATTCCCAACTGAAACACCCTGCTGTCCTGTCAGCCAACCCTGAAATGTTGGAAAAATTAGAACCCACGCCCTCCTACAAAAATGCAGGCAAAAGAAGCACCCTTCCAGGGCTGCTGACAGCATTTACAGAAACGTGCAGGGACAAGCAAAGTTCCCAAAAGGGTAGAGAAACAGTGAGGGCGATGCCTCACCTAGTCAAGTGCCACAGGGAAGTGCAGTGGAATCTGGACAAATACCTGTGAGCAGGGATGTCCGAGAGGACATTGAGGAGGGCCCTTTGCTAATCTCCTCTCAAGAGAAAGGGAAACAAAAATGTCCTGAAGTGAGCAGCACTTGTATGACTCACCAGAGCACTGAAAATGAGGTCAGAGTGGATCCACCTATTGCAGTCTCCCATGATCAGAGCTCAAGCCCAGAGCTAATTAAATCCAACTTCAGACTGCAACCAGAACAAAAGGCCCAGAGGAAACCTCAGGAACCTCACAGGGGCTTAAAACCAAATCACCCAGTACTACCCCAAGGAGAGAAATTAGCAAGGTACTGGAACCTGAAGGGTTAGAACATGTTGCAGAAACAGCAGCTAAAGGGGTTAAAGGTCATGCACAAAGAAGAACTTACCCCAAACAATTACAGAGATTTACAGACACCAAGTTCCCCCAACAACCACATGTTTATGGAGATGCCCATCACTAGCTTATTACAAACTGATACTAAAGAAACTTTAAACCCACTAGACAAAACCTAACCATCTCAGAGCAACCTCAAGGGAAAAGGGCAGTTTAAATCAGCAGTGCTGCAGAGAGAAAAAGACAAGCTGCAACAATTAAGATTCGAGTGGATGAGAGTGAATGAAAAACGCACGCGTTTTCTCTTTTTAAAACTTAGAATGAAATGCTCCCCATTATCACATTTCATTTGGCATGGTACAGAGGTGTAACAGAAACCCCACATGCCACGTGGAAATATTCCATATGACAAAATTAACTTTGCCTGAGACTTTTACTGGCATTATTCCAAATAACTCTTAAAAAGCAGAACAGAGCAGCTAAAGATGGCCACGCACAAATTTGCACATGAAAAGCCAACGGCTGACTGGAACCAGAGGTGATTACCAAGTCTAGCCAGAAAATTGGATTCTTTGATTAAACTACCTAGAATGGTTTTGTCAATGTTGATCCTCAAAAGCCTTCCGGAACCAGAGAAGCAAGCCAGAATTATGCACGTGGCCCAGCAAGGCCTTCAAGACTTTAATTTCAACTAAAGACACTGAGCCTCAGTATTTGAATTCCATTTATTATGGAATTTACTTCAACATCCCAACTCTATTTTCCCTCTGTAATCTATTTGTATATGTGTGTATGTCTCTTGTGTGAATGTGAGCGTGGATGCATTGTGTATTTTAGTAATTTTAACCTGCTTAGAGTGATAAGATTAATAAACTTACATCTTTGTTTAAACTCAAGAAAACCTGTCTGATTGGTTAATTTGACATTATATTAGAGTAACAGGAGCAAATGCTCACTGAGGTGTTAAAAGGAAGTTAAATCACTGTTTAAAAGATAAACCCTGTTGCGGTCCAACCAGAGAAGGGGCAAAAGGGAAGACGGAGACTCCTCCTTCACCTGGTAACAGAACCAACAGCTAAACTACAAACCAGTAGGGCCTATATCCACATAATTCTCAAAAGTAGTGTACTTTAAGCACCAATACTATTTCTTACTCAGATGTGACTGCAGAATTATCACTTCCCAAAGGTTTTCCTTCCTCTGAAGACCAATCCAATAGTATGCGTGGGATGATATAACACAGCATGCAGACTTATATAACCCAAGAACACCTAAACAAATGTTTGGCCTTGCAAAGTGAAAGCAAACAATTTCATAAAATTTAGTACCTACCAGTGCAAACCAAATTGCGACACATTCCATTTCTAAAATCATGGAACACACGGTTACGATGTTCCTGTCAAAACAAAAATTGACAACTCATCTAACCAAAAGGACTGTTCATTCTTTACAATAATCAGTGTCATGTGCAAAATGAACCATACTATTTTAAATACAAAACTAATAATTTTTGTGAAATTATTGCCAGTACAGAGGATCTAATTGAATGCAACAACCACACTATTACGTCAACTCCACAGCGTCATCTCATCTACGGCACAGGAAGCAGCCATTCGGCCTAATGTGTCCATGCCAGCTCTCCGCGCAGCAATCCAGTCAGTCCTAGGCCCTCGCTCTATCCCTGTAGCCCTCCAAGTTTATTTCCTTTAAGTGCCCATCCAATTTCCCTTTGAAATCACTAACAGTCTCTGCTTCCAGCGGGCAGTTAAGTTCCGGGTCATGACTATTCACTGTTTAAAAAAAAGTTCTTCCTCACATCCCCCCCCTGCATCCCTTGCCCAAAACCTTCAATTTGTGTCACCTTTTCCCTCTAACTACTGGTACAAAGACCAGTTTTTCCTTGTCCAACTTATCAAAGCCAGTCATAATCTTGTACACCTCTATCAAATCTCAGTTCCAGGAAGAACCCAGCTTTTCCAACCTAACCTTGTAACTAAAACGCCCCCATCCCTGAAACCATTCTGGTAAAACTCCTCTGCACCTTCTCAAGGACCTTCACATCTTTCCTAAAGTGTGATGACCGGAACTGGAAGTTAATACTCTAACTGGGGCCTAACCAGAGCTTTCAGCATAACTTCCCTGCTTTTGTACTCTATGCTTCTACTTATGAAGCCCATATGCTTTGCTATCTACTCACTCAATTATGTCCTGCCACCTTCAAAGATCTATGTATCCCTGCACACTCTTTAGAACTGTGCCATTAAGTGTATGATGTCAAAATGCATCATCTCCCACTTGCCAGTATTAAATTCCATTTGCCACTTGTCCGCCCATTCTGCTAGCCTATGTCCTGTCTCATGCAGTTCGTATCATCTTCACTGTTTGCCGCTCCAAATGTGGTATCAGGAAATTGTGACATTCTACTCTGCATTACGCACACACTTCCAGCACTGTTTTTATTTCAGATTTCCAGCATCTGCAGTATTTTGCTTTTATTTACCATGACTTGCTATTTTCTGTCCTTAAGCCAATTTTTCATCCAATTAGGCACTGACCCTCAATTTTATCAACCAGCCTTTTAGGTCATACTTCAGACACTTTCTTAAAATCCATATAGACAACAGCCACACACCTCCTCTGTTACTTCATCAAAAAATTCAATTAGGCAAACACAATCTGCCTTTTACAAATCTGTGCTGGCTATCCTTAACCAAGTCAAACCTCTCCCAAATGCCTATTGATTTTTCTTCCCTCAGTTGTTTTTAAAACCTTACCCACCACTCATGTTAAATTAACTGTCCTGTAGTTGCTAGGACTGTCTGTACACCCTTTCTTGGGGTGTCACATTTGCCATTCTCCAGTCCTCTCGCACCTCCCCCGTATCCAGGGAAGACTGAAGATTATGGCAAGCCCTTCCGCTATCTCCACGCCAATTTCCTTTAGCAACATGGGATGCAAGCTATCTGGACCTATCTACCTTAAGCTCAGTCAGTTTTTCCAGTACATCTCACTCAATTTTTACCCTATCCAACACCACTACTCTCTCTGCTTCTACCGACTTTCTGTCAGATTCCTCTTTAATAAAGTACAAAGTACTCAATTATTCTAGCCTTGCCCTGTGCCACTCAGCACATCACCCTCTTTGTCCCTAATAGGCCCCTACTTGACCTCGTCCTCAACAATCTACTTGTCACAGATGCAGTTGCTGATGACAGTATTAGGAGGAGTGACCACTGCAGTCCTTGTGGAGACGAGGCCCTGTCTTCACACTGAGGGTACCCACCATAGTGTTGTCTGACACTATCACCATGCTAAATGGGATAGATTTTGAATAGATCTAGCAACTCAAAATTGGGCATCCACAACTTACTCCAAAATTGGGCCATCAGCAGCAGAATTGTATTCAACCACAATCTGCAACCTCATGACCCAGCATATCCCCCACTCTACCATTACCATCATGCCAGGGGACCACCCCTGGTTCAATGAAGGCTGCAGGAGGGCATGCCAGGAGCAGCATCAGGCATACCTAAAATGAGGTGTCAGCCTGGTGAAACTACAACACAGGACTACTCGCATACCAAACATGGAAGCAGCATGCAAAAGGCAGGACTAAGCGATTCCACAGCCCAACGGATCTAAGCTCTGCAGTCCTGCCACATTCAGTCGTGAATGGTTGTGGACAATTAAACAACTAATCAGAATAAGAGGCTCCACAAATATCCCCATCCACAATGATGGGGGAGCCCAGCACATCAGTGCAAAAGGCTGAAGCATTTGCATCCTTATTCAGCCAGAAGTGCCGAGTGGATGATCCATCTTGGCCTCCTCCTGAGGTTCCCAGCATCATACATGCCAGTCTTCAGCCAATCCGATTCACTCCACGTGATATCAAGGAACAGCTGAAGGCAATGGATACTACAAAGGCTTTGGGCCCTGACAACATTTCGGCAATAGTACGAAGACTTGCGCTCCAGAACTAGCCGCACCCCTAGCCAAGCTGTTCCAGTATAAAAAGACTGGCATCTACCCAGCAATGTGAAAAATTGCTCAGATATGTCCTGTACACAAAAAGCACAACAAATTCAACCAGGCCAATTACCACCCCAACAGTCTAGTTTCGATCAGCAGAGTGAGAAAAGAGGTCGACGATAGTGCCATCAAGCCACACTTGCTCAGCAATAACCTGCTCACAGACACTCAGTTTTGGTTCCGCCAGGGCCACTCAGCTCCTGGCCTCATTACAGCTTGGTTCAAACACAGACAAAAGAGCTGAACTTCAGGGGTGAGGTGAGTGTAACTGCCCTTGACATCGAAGGCAGCATTTGACCGAGTATGGCATCAAGCAGCCCTAGCAAAACTGGAGTCAATGGGAATCAGGGGGAAAACTCTCCACTGGTTGGAGCCATACCTAGCACAAAAGGAAGATGGTTGTGGTTGTTGGAGGTAAATCATCTCAGTCCCAGGACATTATTGCAGGAGTTCCTCAGGGTAATGTCCTAGGCCCAACCATCTTCAGCTGTTTCATCAATGATCTTCCCTCCATCATAAGGACGGAAGTGGGGACGTTCGCTGATGATTGCACAATGTTCAACACCATTCGTGACTCCTCAGATACTGAAGCAGCCAGTGTCCATATCAGCCCAAGCCTGGATGTTGTCCAGCTCTTGCTGCATAAGTAGCAAGTAACATTCGCACCACACAAATGCCAGCAATGACCATCTCAAATAAGAGAATCTAACCCTTGACATTCAATGGCATTACCATCGCTGAATTCCCCACCATTGACCAGCAACTGTACTGTATCAGCCAGTATGCTGCGGCTACAAGAGCAGGTCAGAGGCGTGTAACTCACCTCCTGACTCCCTAAAGCCTGTCCACCATCTACAAGGGACAAGTCAGAAGCGTGATGGAATACTCTCCACTTGCCTGGATGAGTGCGGCTCCAACACTCAAGAAGCCCGAAATCATCCAGGACAAAAGTAGCCCGCTTAATTGGCACTCCATCCACCACCTTCAACATTCACTCCCTTCACCACGGACACACAGTGGCAGCAGTGTGTACCATTTAAAAGATGCACTGCAACAACTCACCAAGGCTCCTTCGACAGCACCTTCCAAATCTGCACCTCCTACCACCTAGAAGGACAAAGGATAGTAGATGCATGGCAACACCACCACCTGCAAGTTCCCCTCCAAGCCACACAGCATCCTGACCTGGAACTGTATCTCCATTCCTTCGCTGTCACTGGGTCAAAATTCTGGAACTCCCTTCCTGACAGCACTGTTGAGGTTTAGGTACACCATGGACTGCAGCGGTTCAAGTAGGCAGTTCACCACCACCTTCTCAAGGACAATTAGGGATGGGCAATAAATGCTGGCATAGCCAGTGAAGCCCACATCCCCTGAATGAATAAAAACTCCACTTCTTACTACCTGCTTACTATTTACATGCCAGATGATTTTTGAGTTCCTTTGATGTTGACTGTCATTCTATTCTCAAATTCTGTTTGTCTTATTTTCCGCTTCACCTCTCCTTTCAACTTACTGTATTTGGTCTGGTTCTCACTTGAAGAATTCACCTGACATGCATCATACACTCTCTTCCCCAATTCACCACAATCTCCATCTCCCTCACAATCCAAGCCCTCTTCCAATCTAGCTGTTCTACCTTAAAAATTGTTCTTTGCCTTCCTGCATCATGAGTCTAAACCTTATGATACAAACGATCACTCTTGCTCAAGTACTCCCCCACCTGACACTTGGTCCACCTCATTTCCTAGCCCAGGTCCAGCAATTGCCTTTTTTCTAGTTGGGCTGAGAATATACTCATCAAGGAAGTTCTCCTGAACACAATCCAGAAACTCCTCGCCCTCTTTTCCCTTTACTCTAAAATTGATATTTGGGTAACTGAAGTCCCAAAAGGGGTATGAGGCAAGTATTTAACTGCTTTCTCCCCTCTCCCACACCACCCCCCACAAAGAAAACAACTCACTCCCAATCACTATTCAGCAACATCTGCTGCAAGTATGGTTAAACAGCAAGGGCAGGAAGAGACTCCACTTTAAAAATCCTATGGCCAAATAGCCTTGCAACACTCAAAGTCTACAAACTTAAGAAAGGTCACTGGGGTAAGTACTTGAGGATGTCAGGTGCCTGTAGAACAATATCTCAATAAAAAAAGTCAACACTGTACAGAAGCACGGAGAAACAGCAAATTAAGTTACTTGAGTGTATAATTTCACATTTAACTAGTTTGGTTTCAGTCCAGTTCTAGACTGACCCAAAAAAAAGTATTTAGTGAATAGTGAGAAGAAAAATAAAAAGTAATGAGGAACAAACCTCCAGTCCTTCCCTCAAAAATACAAATTAGTGGAGACTGTAGCTAGTGACATCTGTATGACCACAGTGGGAGATGGAATAGACAATTAGTCTTACCAAGATTTATTAAAAAAAATTAAGTACTGTTATATTCAAACATTTTGCATCAACTCAAAGGAGAGAGCTCCTTCAGTCTTCAAGTTCCTTTTATACTCACCTGCCTCATTTTAGCATGAATGTAGAAACAGGAGTAACCCAGCTGGGAGATTTTCTTGGCCAGCAGCTCCACACGCTGGGAGGAGTTGCAGAATATAATTGATTGGTTAATCTGAAGCTAACAAAAAAAAAAAAGCCCGTTACAACTCATTTTCAAGAAAATTTTGCAAATACAAAACCTATTTATGCATGCCAGGCTTTTCACCTCTACCCAGCCAGCCCCTCTGTACTTAATATTCTGAGTTGGTATGCAGACAGCCCAATTTGGAGCTTTTCCAATGCTGCTCTTTATTGCAGTGGCTGGTGGACAAACGAGTGAAGAATGGCAACATAGCCTTTGTGTACAGAAATGCATCTTGTACAGCATCTCCCTCATGTCACAACAGGACTTCAAAGTGAGTGGCATCGTGCAACTACATGGTGCAGGACATTGTTACAGCAATTTACAGATTTACTGGGTCCCCTGCAACTGCCAAGAATTTTCAGTCAGAAGTAATTCTCCCTTAAAACTAATTGATAATGTCTCAGAGGCAGCAACCAGATGTTCATTGATCAGAATATCAGGAGAACTCATTGCTCCTCTTCAAATTGAGCCAGGGACATGGAGGATCCAACATGTCATCAAACGATAATGGCTCTGACAATGGTGCAGTCTCGCTATATTGCACTGGAATGTCAGGTTGCATCATGCACTCAAGCCTAGAGGAATAGCTTCATTTCAGCCATTAAAATGGCAGAAGATCAGGTTAATCTCTTACTACACAATGTCTGACTTGTGGGGTTTTCAGCATTCATGCAGTTCTTACCCTGGAGAAAAGAGTGTTGAGACAGTGCACTTTCTGCCGTTCTGTAACATAGGCATAGTACTGGGTTACTCCTTTCAGTGTCAGCTCTTCCATCAGGTTAATTTCATACGGTTTCTGCAAATGTGAATTCTGCCAAGAGGACAAGTTAGTGCATCATTACTCGAAAGTTTAAACGACTCAAAAATAGTTTGTCTCATGCATGCTGTAATCATGCAGCTTGAATCCAGATCTTCAATACATTAGTTTCAGCGCAATTTCAACTCAAAACATCAAGAGACTTGACTGATCACTGCTGGGCACGGTCAGCTGTTTGTAACAGATTTTACATGGTCTCACAGAACAACAACACTTCTCAATTAGTTGCATGTCACACCAAGTGAGATAATTACCCGAAAGATATCTTCTCACCTTAAAACACAAATCAGTTAAAGGGAGTACATCATACCAAGTTCAATTTTACTTTAAAAATTGTTATAGTAGTGTAGATATTTTATGTTAGAAGTTCCCCATTAGAATTAGGCTATACAGCCATACTACAAAGAATCATTGTCATCTTCTCATTCATGAAGTGCCTTGACACGTCACAAACAGTACCAAATATGTGTAATTTGTCCTAGAAACCGTGGAGCGCACTGCACAATAAGGGAAAGTTCCACACAAAATACCTGTAACCAGTTTTAAAGTAATACACAATTTCAAAAAAGGGAAGTCTGAGAAATTATATCACATATCAGTGAAATAATCGCTTTTGCACATCAAACTTCCCCAAAAAAAAAAATGTACATGGTCCTGATGAGAAAAAGTAGGCAAAGTATACTGGACCACAGGCAATAATTAATTATTTCTGGACAAATCTTCCTTCAATACTATGGCACTAGACTAATCAGTGCCTAATTTCAATGCGAATTGTACTTACTGTATTGAGGGAGCGGGGGCAGATGGCAAAAAGCCAGATTGTATAATCATGCTTGCCAGCCTGATTATCTGAAGGGGAGAGGGGTGGCTCTGGTCCCTCTTCCTAAATCATTCAAGTACAATTCTTAGCAACTGAACCAGAGACCCACTCGTCAGTGGGGAGGCGCCAAAATGAAAAAGTTATATACAGTGCAGAGACACATTTTGTTAGATAGCTTGTTTCAAGTTCTTACCATAAATTTCTGTACACTGAGTGGGAACGTGGCAGAGTAAAGCAAGATCTGTCTAGTTCTTGGTAATGTAGAGATTATGTCCTCCATCATCTGCACAAAGTCCTGTGACAGCAGTTTGTCTGCCTATAGGAACAGTCAGGAAAAAAAAGCACTCTGTTAAACAGTCAGCATTACAAAACAGATTTGCTCAGCTAGACCTTTAGATAAATGGACAAAGGGTACCGAGGTCAGAAAATGAACAGCTGTCACTGGTACAAAATATTTATATAAAAAAAACTACCCACAATTACGAACAGTTCAGTGAGTGAGTGGTCAATCTACAAAACAGGCTCACTAGGGAGACAGTGGAAGCAGTTCATATCAATTTATTTTATTCCAAAATAGACAGAGTTCTCAGAAAATAATTTGGGATATAGTACAAGTAATTTGAGATATGACATACAGTAAATGTAGTATGCTTGGGAGGAAAAGGACGACTTTGGTTCCCAAAACTCTACCACCGGGGTTATCCTCACCTCATGATTATTGTCACATCATTCAATCATTACTCTGAACCCTTAGGAGTATTGACAGGCAGAGAGATCTGGGCGTACAGGTCCACAGGTCACTGAAAGTGGCAACGCAGGTGGATAAGGTAGTCAAGAAGGCATATGGCATGCTTGCCTTCATCGGTCGGGGCATAGAGTATAAAAATTGGCAAGTCATGTTGCAGCTGTACAGAACTTTAGTTAGGCCACACTTAGAATATTGCGTGCAATTCTGGTCGCCACACTACCAGAAGGACGTGGAGGCTTTGGAGAGGGTACAGAGGAGGTTTACCAGAATGTTGCCTGGTCTGGAGGGCATTAGCTATGAGGAGAGGTTGGAAAAACTCGGATTGTTTACACAGGAACGACGGAGGTGGAGGGGCGACATGATAGAGGTTTACAAAGTTATGAGCGGCATGGACAGAGTGGATAGTCAGAAGCTTTTTCCCAGGGTTGAAGAGTCAGTTACTAGGGGACATAGGTTTAAGGTGCGAGGGGCAAAGTTTACAGGACACAGAGGGTGGTGAGTGCCTGGAACTTGCTGCCAGGGGAGGTGGTGGAAGCAGATACAATAGCGACGTTTGAGAGACATTTTTTTTTATAAAAGAGATACAGCACTGAAAAAGGCCCTTCAGCCCACCGAGTCTGTGCCGACCATCAACCACCCATTTATACTAATCCTACACTAATCCCATATTCCTACCACATCCCCACCTGTCCCTATATTTCCCTACCATCTACCTATACTAGGGACAATTTATAATGGCCAATTTACCTACCAACCTGCAAGTCTTTTGGCTGTGGGAGGAAACCGGAGCACCCGGAGAAAACCCACACAGACACAGGGAGAACTTGCAAACTCCACACAGGCAGTACCCAGAATTGAACCTGGATCGCTGGAGCTGTGAGGCTGCGGTGCTAACCACTGCGCCACGTCTTGACAAATATATGAATAGGAAGGGAATAGAGAGATATGGGCCCCGGAAGTGCAGGTGGTGTTAGTTTAGGCAGGCATCAAGATCGGCGCAGGCTTGGAGGGCCGAATGGCCTGTTCCTGTGCTGTACTGTTCTTTGTTGATAGTAGACAGCAAACTACACAGACCACCTAGCAATTCCTATGCATTAATAAAGCATTTCTAAATGGTTTAAGTAGCCTCCTTCTTCAATAACAGTTGCTGTACGTAACACAATGACACAGCTATGGAGGAAAAAGGTTTGGATCCATAACTCTGCACTAAATTACCTACCTCTGAATAAAGCACTTCCCAAAAGGAGATATAAGTTACTTAACATTTGACCAGCTGCACAGTTTATTCTGGTCATTTTAAAATGGTATTGACAGACACCTTACAGTAGGTCTCCCAACCTCTCGGTTGTGGGTAATGTGTGCTACAGGGAAACCAAAGGAAATCTTATCCTCAAAACATTATCCACAGGGTAGTTGTCACTTCGACTGGTATATTTGGAGGTAGTTTCCAGATGCCTTCAGTAAAACACGAGTGGAACATCTCCCATTGTCTGGCACTCTAGGCCTTTATTCAGAGGTTTCCTCTTTTCAGAGTGCATAGGGGCTTCCAGGTGAATAAAACTACCATAAAACAAATAAATTGCATGCTCACTTTAGTCGCAAGTGCAAATGGACCCCTAAACTCAAGTCAATACAAAAAGGGAAAACTAAAAGGAATTTACGATGGTACACATAAAAAAGCTATTGCTGCATTTTAATGGCTGCACTATTTAAATGTTACATTACCTCATCTAATACAATCATCTGTATGTTGTCCACTTTAGCCAAGCCTTTCTTAATCAAATCCAGGATTCTTCCAGGTGTTGCAATCACCACATGGACTGTATTTAAAAAAACAATTAATATCACATTGAAGTGCAAAGTAACAATTGTAGACACATAGGATACTTGAACAAGAGGTTAACTGTCATAAATAAAGTACACCCACCCCTCTCCAACAGGGAAGACGAAATGGACTATGGAATGACAATTAAAAATTGCTCAACTGAGCAATACATATCGTCTCATTATGGCCTCAAGGGTCCCAGCACAGTTCGCATATCAGGCTATAACCTACGCAATTGAGGTCGATATGTATTGCTCATGTACTTGAAGAGGAATTCTGCCTGCTGGCTCAGAGATGAGGTTTGGCATTTAAGACACACATACAGAGCTTGTAATAGAAGTGGGGGCGGTGGACAAAAAACAAGTTGCAAAAATATTAAACTAAAGATATTCTGCATGATTCAAAACAACCACTGAAAGCCAGAATGTTTTAGTGTTAACTTACCCTATTAATACAGGGATTATACTTCTATTTTTGCCCTGACTCAAACAGCACTAGCTGTCCAGAGTACAGTACACTCTGCTCGTTTTAATCTTTCAATACTGAATGTCCTTTCGCTATCAGAAGGGCACATATTACAGTTACTGTTACAACTGTAACCCAAGGTTTTTTTTAAATCAAAAAGGCATCATTAGATTATCTTTAAAAGAAAATCCTTGTGCATAGATGAGAAGCTGGGATTAGGCTCCTTAGTGCACAGAAGGTTAAGGAAAGCTTTGTTAAGCGTGAATAAGGATAATGCAGAGGACACTGATTTATCATTGGCAAAAGCATCAGGAGAAATGAATTTTTTTTTTTTTTAAATGCAGCTAGTTACAATGATTTGAAATGCACTGCTTGAAAAGGGCAGTGGAAGCAGATTCATTGATCACTTTCTAAAGAAAATTGGATGAACACAAAAAAAAAATTACAGGGCTATGTGGAAAAAGCAGAGGGAGTGGGATACTGGATAGCTCTTTCAAAGAGCCAGCACAAGCATGATGGGCCAAATGTTATCAATATTACTGGATGAACCTTCAATATGCTCATTTTTATCCTGGGTATTATCCAGGATATTTAATTAGGTTAACCCGTCTGCTAGAAAAGCAGACAAAAAGAAAGTCACATAAATCAGAGTAGCTTTTTTTGGGTTTGGTAATAGCTGTAATTTTTACCTATGCAAACCTTTGGCAATTTAAATTAGAGGATGTAGTACCTGCAACATCACCATTTTCAAGATGATAGTGTTCATTAATACTGTCCTGTAGAATTATGTTCATGTCAACCTCTTACACATCAGCACTGACCATCAATTGGGTCGGTTAGTTTAACCCTCCCCTACCCAAAATGAAAATTTTAAATTCCCCTGAAAAATCAAAATTTTGCATAGAAGCTCAATAATCTGCTTCTCTAGCAGTAACTTCTCGGACATTGTGGCTCAGTTGGTAGCGGTCATCTCAGAGTCAGAAGGTTGCGGGTTCAAATCCCACTCCAGGTCTTGAGCAAAAAATCTTAAGCTGACACTTCAGTGCACACGGAGGGCGTGCTACACCATCAGAGGTGCTGCTTTTGGGATGAGACGTTAAACTAAGGCTCCGTCTGCCTTTTCAGAGGGATGTAAAAGATTCCACAACACTATTTTGATGAGCAGGGCAGTTATCTCTAGAGTCCTGGCCAATATTTATCCCATTATCTGGTCACTGTCACATGGCTGTTTGTGGGAGTTCACAAATTGGCTGCCACGTTTCTTGCATTACAATAACTACACTTCAAAAGTACTTCACTCGCAGTAAAGCATCCAGTGGTCAAAGAAGATGCTTAAAGAAAGGCAAGTTTTTTTTTTAAAAACCCTTTTGCAAGTTTACTATTGACAAGTTACTGAAGTAATCCTGCTGGCATCTCCTACTACAGAAACTCTGAAAGGTGAGCCTACCATTATTTTGACTTGGGAGGCCTCAGCTTACAAGAGGAGACCTGCTTTTAAACTACTGAAATCTGGATAACTGCATTTCCACAGTGTAACTGCATTTACTGACAAATGAAAATTTTGTAGATCTCCTGAAAGATGGGTCAGATCAGGTACACTATGCATATGATCAGGCCTTACACTCACCAGTCTCATCGAGCCTCAAGATGTCATCCCGGAGGTTGGTTCCTCCTGTGGTAGCCATCACTTTCACACCACCCATGTGCTTGCTGACTTGGATACAGATCTGACTGACTTGCAGTGCCAGCTCTCGGGTAGGCACAATTACCATAGCTTTAAAAATGAAAGCAAAAATTAAAGCTGGGTTAGTTATCAATGCAAGTAGCACAGTAAATATATTTGTGGCAAAACTATGGAGACACAGTCACCCTGCAACCAAACATAAAAATTATTCTTTCAAAAAAGGCATTGTTAATTCCAATAGTGGGAACTTCAAACCAATGGATTTTTTTTTTGAAGAGTTTATATTGCAGAACTAATGCTTAAAAACATTCCATATTAGGGTCCCAGTCCAGTAGTGGACATATTCCACAGCAGCCTAAATTTTCCTTTCTAAAACTGCACATACAGCTTCAAAGCCACATGTCCTGGCCTGGGAAAAGTACACATGCTAGCAAGTACAGAAACCACTTCACTGGGCTGTATGGGTGGCCCAAAAAGGTGGCAGTCTCTTTCAGCAGCCACAGAAACAACCCTTTGAGTCCCAGGACTTCTTGGGCCACCATGTTAGTACTGGCAGCAGTACTAGTCGTCAGCCTTGGTTCAGTGGTGGAACACATACCTCTGTTAGAAGGTTGTGGGTTCAAGTCCCACTCCAGAGACTTGAGCACATTATCCAGGGAAACACTTCAGTGCAGTAGTGGGGGAATGCTGCACTATCAGATGTCTTCTGTAAGAGACAGTAAACAGCCCCAACTACCCCCTCTGGTGAACAGAAAAAGATCCCTGTTTGAGAGCAGATGGAGGATTCTCCCAGTGTCCTAACCAATATTTATCCCTCAACCAACATCGTTGAAAAAAAGGCAGATGATGATCTGGTAATCATCTCATTGCTGTTTGTGGAACTTTGCTGTATGCAATACATTGGAACGGTGGCTACACTTCAAAAGTACTTAGCTCTGGGACATCCAGAGGTCATGAAAGATACTATATGAATGCAATTTCTTAATACAAGCAGCTGACTGATATACAATAATGAAATGTAACACTGTTACTTTCAATTTTCTTCTCTTTTCCTCCAATATAGTAAGTGTCCCTCCCTGCCCCAACAAAAAGGTTTACATTAACAAAAAAAAAGATACAAATGGAAATACAAAATATGTACAAGCGCCTTTGGAAACCTGCTTCAAGAAGCAAACTTTTTTTAAATTCAAGAACATTCATTAGATATAGGAATTAAGCAGCTCATATGGCTAGGAATTAAACCTGTTGCTATCTTAGAATGTCAATATTCGCAGCAAGTAACCAACAGATCCATTTTAGTGCCAACACATAATTGTCACATTACTTGCTTGTGACCTCATCCTTCCTGATGGTACCAAATCATGCTGGAAAGGGGTTCTATAGCAAACCCTGGAATAGGGATCCAAACATGCCAAAAACCCTACTAAATCCAATCTAAGCGAACACAATGTGCACCTCCACACTGAACTAAATAGCATTAGAAGTTAACTTTATTGTGACATTTGGTTTTAAAAAGGGTTAACATTTTTTCCCTCTTTTCTACCACTCCTACCCAAAACCTAAAAATGCTATTTTTGTGATAATTGGGAAGATTGAGAAAAATTGGCAGCAACAATTACACATGATTACACAAACCTTGAATACAGTCTCTTTTCAGGTCCAGCCGTTCAAGTAATGGAATGAGGTAGGCTCCACTTTTACCTGTTCCGTTTTTGGCTCTGGCCAATATATCTCTGCCAGATAATGCAATAGGAATACTCTCCTCCTGAGAAACAAGATTAGCAAAATATCAAATTAAATTGAAACCACACTTATGGCAGCTTAACAAAAAAAAGTCTGTACTGAACAAACTTATGAAGCTTACAAATAGACAAGCTTATTGAACAGAGGACAAATAAATGTTCACACTAGACACAGCACTAACCCAGTTTCTACTTTCTTAGCCAAACCTCCCAGCATTCTGTCAACTGCATACACACCTGGATTGGAGATGGTTTCTCCCAGCCCATTTCAAAAATACCCATTAGCAACTCTCGCTTCAAACAGTAATCTTCAAATTCATTGCCTTTTGTGGCTGTTACATCCTAAACAAAGACAAAAAAACAAAGTGAAAAGTGAACCACAGATATTCAAGTGCAGTTATCAACACACTGCTTCAAAACCAGTAAACATAGAGCATTGTTTTTTTTGTCATTTACCATTTGTTCTGCTTTGCCCATGGTTAGAGTGTAGATACCCCAACCTGCCTATTCTGATTAGTGGAATTATTCAATCAAGCTACAGGAGTGAAGTGAAAGAGCAGCACTTGTAAGTAACATGCTGAAAAAGACAGTGCAACTGTAGCACTGCACAGTCAGCATAAAGCTACTAGAATCTAAAAGTAAATTTCTCATGCTTCAACTAACTATGCATTCCACCTAGGTCTATGAAGTAAACACAGCTCCAAGAATATTTGCTACATAACCTTGCCACTACAAACTGCAATGTCAAATTTACAGTCACTATGTCCACATTTGAAAGACTGAGATACCATTGACAGTTACTGCAGCCAGCAAAGTAGACAAACAACAGAACAAAACTACACCAGTTTTACAAAAGGATTTTAGAGGGCAATAATTGAAGTTTAGGCTTGCTAAATTTGAAGTCATCCAAACCCTTTGATTATTTAACTGCCAGGACTCTCTCTCCGGTATCACTCTCCATTTAACACTGTTCCAGTATCAAATTCTCAATCTTCCCAATTTACAGATTCAAGGTGAATGTTCTGTATTTGATAAGCAACTGGAAAAAAAGGAAAATTAGCATCACACTGCTTGCGGCTTGCTGAGATTAGACACTAGTTATCTTAATTTTTTTTCTTCTTTGTACAAGATAAAGCATTAGCAACTCCATGTAATCCTGGTCAAAACTGGTTACTAACAAACCCATTAAAAAAATTTCCCTAGCAGTGAAATTGTGGCAATCTGTCAAGAGGATAATTGATCACTACAAAGCAAATCAAATCTCAATTTATGGAAATAAGTTCAAAAGGATTAGAGGTCAGAGCAGCACTTTGTTGAACATAAAAAGTGGTCTGGAGCCCAAATTCCTAATTTTGGCAGCAGCATCATTATCAAGTCTGCCAAAACACCAGTTTCCACATTCTCAAACAAAATTGTTCCAATGCAAATGAAGTCCTGAATAGTTTGGTCTACAGGAAATGAGAAATTAGAGAACAAGTTCTAAAGTTAGGAGTCCTTAATTTTTATATTTAGTTTGGGGGGCGAAGAAGAGGAGGAGATACAAGGGACACAAAGTACTTTATCTTGAAAATAAGCTCGACTCTCTGTATGCTGGCTGACAATGCAACACTTGACACTACTTCTGAAAAGGCACAGAACAGTTCTAATTCAAACAATTTCAAGCAGAGAATGAATAACTACTAGGGAATGGAATACTAAATTTCCTCTTACCGAAGTTTTCATCCTCCTGTCTTTTGGAGGCAATTTTAAACTTTTCTTCCAGTCATCACCTGGTCTGCAGAGAATGAAAAATAAAGATTACAAACATTTACATATTACATATCCAAAATGAAATTACAATAGTGAAATTTAACCTATAAAGTGAATACATATCAAATCCATCCACAAGGATTTGCTGTTGCATCTAATTAGGCTGCAAGTCTACTGCAATCTTCAGGTACAACGTCAAAACAACTGAGCACATTGAAGTTCAAATCTGATACAACAGCAAGTTCATTCCTTTTCACACTATGATTTCTTTCCTCAAAAAATCCAATTTATGAAGTTCATGAAGAAATAATTTTAATATGCAGTTTACAAAATCTTAAAGTTCAGGACTGAAGCACCTGAACCATATTTAACAAAATAAGACATATATGCTGATTTTTCTTTTTTAAAAAGGGACTTGGATTAGATTCAGTTGCAGCACCTCATATTAGCATAATCTGTAAAGCATGCACCATAGTATATGAATACAAATGGAAAAGTTCTGCATGATTATTTAACATGGTAATTATGCAACTTGCACCATTCAGTAATAGTTTTTTTTTTTTTGGTATCTGGGGTAAATTTTGAAACGAAGTTAGCAGTTGGTGAATAATTGGACCACAGGCGTGGCACTGAGCCAGAAAGAGCAGTTTAAATTTCTCTGTGCTGTATAGCTGATCTCAGCATGGCTGGAAATGGTGGACTGGGATAATAATCAAATTATTCCTTTTTTTGGGGCAGAGACAAAACAAAAAGTATACTAACCGCTGAGAGAGATGAGCAACAACCATTAGGATTCCAGTCATATTTCCAGCTTATATTTGTTATCCAGGCTCAGGGAAAAGAATAAATATAATAGTGCTACAAGCACCAACGGAACTGTGCTCCAGCACGTACAATGCATTAGTGCCCTACAAGGTTAGGGTGGGCAGGTAGTTCTGATGAAAGGTCACAGACTGAAACATTAACTCTGCTTCTCTCTCCACAGAGGCTGCCTGACCTGAGTATTTCCAGCACTTTCTGTTTTTATTTCTAATTTCCAGCATCCGCAGTATTTTGCTTTTAGATCACGGCTGATCTACCGCAACATAATTTTCCCTGCACTATCTCCACAACCTTTCATATCTATAATACCTAGAAATCTATCAATCTCTGACTTGAATATACTCATAGGAACAAAGGAAATTGGAAGGATATTGATGGCAAAATGACTTATGATCATCTGGAGAGATTGACAATTAGGAAATTCCACCACAGCCTCAGGAAACTAGAGAACAGGCCACCCTAGACTGGGTATTGCGTAATGAGAGAGGGGAATAATTGAAAACCTAGTGGTGCAAGACCCCTTGGGGACAAGCAACCATAATATGATAAAATTCTTCAAGATGAAGAGTGACGTAGCTGATTCAGATACAAGGGTCCTGAATCTTAGTAAAGGAAACTACGAAGGTATGAGGCACGAGTTTGCCACGATGGATTGGGAAACGTTACTTAAAGGGATGACAGTGCATAGGCAATGGCAAACTTTTAAAGAGCACATGGATGAACTGCAACAATTGTTTATCCTTGTCTGGCGCAAAAGTAAAACGGGAAAGGTAGCCAAACCATGGCTTACAAGGGAAATTAGAGATAGCATTAGATTTAAGGAACAGGCATATAAATTTGCCAGGAAAAACAAGAGAGCTGAGGATTGGGAGCAGTTTAGAATTCAGCAAAGGAGGACCAAGGGATTGATTAAGAAGGGGAAAGTAGAGTATGAGAGCAAGCTTGCGGGGAACATAAAAACTGACTGTAAAAGTTTCTATAGGTATGTGAAGAGAAAAAGATTGAAGAAGACAAATGTAGGCCCCTTAGTCAGAAACAGGGGAATTTATTATGGGGAACAAAGAAATGGCTGACCAACTAAATGCATACTTTGGTTCTGTCTTCACAAAGGAGGACACAACTATCATACCAGAAATGTTGGGGAACACAGGGCTTAGTGAGAGAGAGGAACTGAAAGAAATCAGCATTAGTAGAGAAATGGTGTTGGGGAAGTTGATGGGATTGAAGGCCGATAAATTCCCAGGGCCTGATGGTATGCATCCCAGAGTACTTAAGGAAGTGGCCCTAGAAGTAGTGGATGCATTGGTGGTCATCTTCCAAGATTCTATAGACTTTGGAACAGTTCCTACAGATTGGAGGGTAGCTGATGTAACTCCACTATTTAAAAAAGGAGGTAGAGAGAAAGCAGGGAATTATAGACCAGTCAGCCCAATGTCAGTAGTGGGGAAATTTCTACAGTCCATTATCAAAGATTTTATAGCAGAGCACTTGGAGAACAGTGGTAGAATCGGACAGAGACAGCATGGATTTACAAAAGGGAAATCATGCTTGACAAATCTACTAGAATTCTTCCAGGATGTAACTAGTAGAGTTGATGAGGGGGAGCCAGTGGATGTGGTTTATTTGGACTTTCAGAAGGCTTTTGACACGGTCCCACATAAGAGATTAGCATGTAAAACTAAAGGATTGGGGGTAGTGTATTGCCATGGACAGAAAATTGGTTGGCAAACAGCAAACAAAGAGTAGGGATAAATGGGTCTTTTCCCGAATGGCAGGCAGTGACTAGCGGGGTACCACAGGGATCGGTGCTAGGACCCCAGCTACTCACAACATACATTAATGATTTAGATGAGGGATAAAATGTAATATCTCCAAATTTGCAGATGACACAAAACTGGGTGGAAGGGCGAGTTGTGACGAGGATGCAGAGAGGTTTCAGGGTGATTTGGACAAGTTGAGTGAGTGGGCTAATGCATGACAGATGTAGTATAATGTGGATATATGTGAGGTTATCCACTTTGGGAGCAAAAACAGGAAGGCAGATTATTATCTGAACGGCTATAAACTGAGAGAGGGGAATATGCAGCGAGACCTGGGTGTTCTCGTACACCAGTCGCTGAAGGTAAGCATGCAGGAGCAACAGGCGGTAAAAAAGGCAAATGGTATGTTGGCCTTCATAGCGAGTGGATTAGAGTACAGAAGTAGGGATGTCTTGCTGCAATTATACAGGGCCTTGGTGAGGCCACACCTGGAATATTGTGTACCGTTTTGGTCTCCTTATCTGAGGAAGGATGTTCTTGCTATCGAGGGAGTGCAGCGAAGGTTTACCAGACCGATTCCTGGATTGGTGGGACTGTCATATGAGAAGAGATTGAGTCGGTTAGGATTAGATTATATATACTGGGCGGCACATATATACTGGACGGCACAGTGGCGCAGGTGGGCGGCGCAGTGGTTAGCACCGCAGCCTCACAGCTCCAGGGAACCGGGTTCGATTCTGGGTCCTGCCTGTGCGAAGTTTGCAAGCTCTCCCTGTGACCGCGTGGGTTTTCGCCGGGTGCTCCGGTTTCCTCCCACAGCCAAAGACTTGTAGGTTAATAGGTAAATTGGCCATTATAAATTGCCCCTAGTGTAGGTAGGTGGTAGGGAATATGGGATTGCTGCAGGGTTAGTATAAATGGGTAGTGGTTGGTCGGCACAGACTTGGTGGGCCGAAGGGCCTGTTTCAGTGCTGTATCTCTAAATAAAAAAATAAAAATATTCGCTGGAGCTCAGAAGAGTGAGGGGATCTCAGAAACCTATAAAATTCTAACAGGACTTGGCAGGGTAGATGCAGGAAGGATGTTCCCGATGGTGGGGGAGTCCAGAACCAGGGGTCATAGTCTCAGTATACGGGGTAAACCTTTCAGGACTGAGATGAGGAGAAATTTCTTCACGCAGAGAGTGGTGAGCCTGTGGAATTCGCTACCACAGAAAGCAGCTGAGGCCAAAACATTGTATGTTTTCAAGGAGTTAGATATTGCTCTTGGGTCTAAAAGGGATCAAAGGGTATGGGGTGAAAGCCAGAACAAGCTACTGAGTTGGATGATCAGCCATGAGCATAATGAATGGCGGAGCAGGCTTGAAGGGCCAAATGGCCTACTCCTGATCCTATTTTCTATGTTTCTATGAAACAGACCCTGCCTTACCAACCTGACTGGGCTGAGAATGTGACCAAATTACTGGATTTTGGCAGTTGTTTGACTGCACCTTGACTTCCAGAAAACACTCAATAAAGTGCTACACAGCCAGCCATCGAGAAATATTTCATCTGATGGGAATGGGAGTCAGATATTAAGTTGGATAATTAAATAGCTGAAATCTCTTTAAAGGGTTGGCATCAACAGGAATAGATCTGTCTATAATCAGGTCATGAATGGAGTTCCACAGGGTACCAAATAACATTTACAGATCAAGAGAGAAATCGAGGGGCAGGATGGGAAAGTCAAATGTGATAAATTATTGAAGATGACCAATGCCACGAGGAGGGTAAATAGAACTATAGGTCCTGTTGCTCGAACAGAAAACTACAACCATCATATTTACTCTGTACAAGACCTCAGGTGATCTTACTGAAACATACAAGATTCTGAGGGGGCTTGGCAGGATGTTTCCTCACATGGGGGTGGGTACTAGAACAGGGGCACAGTTTCAAAAGGGGTCTCCCTTTCAAGATAGAAATAAAGAGGAATTTGCTAGCAAAGGGTCGTTGATCTGTGGAATGCTCTTCCCTAGAGAGTGGAGGCTGGGTCACTGAACATTTTCAAGGCTGAGTTAGATAGATTTTTGATCTACAAGGGAGTCAAGGGTTACGGGGGCAGGCAGGAAAAGTGGAGTTAAGGCCTCAGTCAGATCAGCCATGACTTTATCAAATGGCAGAGCATGCTCAAGGGGCCAAATGGCTTAAGCCTGAATCATAGAAAAATTACAGCACAGAAGGTCATTCAGCCCATCGTGTCTGTGGTACCTTTTAAAAGAATTGTGGGTTTCTGCCTCCACCACCATTCCTAGCAGTGAATTCCAGACACCCACCACCCTCTGGGTGAAAGTTTTTCCTCACGTCCCCTGTAATCCTTCTACCAATCACCTTAAATCTGTGCCCCCTGGTAATTGACCTCTCCGCTAGGGGAAACATTTCTACTGCTCCTATTTCTTATGGCCTACTCCTGCTCCCATTTATGATCAGTACAGTCAGAACACTGCACATCCAGTTCTACTCATCGTAACAGAGTGGTACCCTGGATAGGGTGCAGAGGAGGGGAACCAAAATTTTATTTAGTCTTAGGATCAAGGAACCATGTTTATTTTCATTACCAAAACAGACACATACATTAAAAAAGGACTAAATTGTATCCAGTAGACAGGTCACTCGAGATCAGTAGAAATGGTAGAACTGCAAGTACATTTACAAAATACTTAGTTACATCTAACCTATCCCCTCTACCTAAATATTTATTTTCAGATAAGATGCAGTCCTCTGGAACAGATCACCAAAGCAGGTGCCAAGTACAAATTCCCTGCAGTCCTTTAAAAAAGGAACAGCACAAGTTCTAGAGCGAGGAAGTCATTGCCAGTTATGGAGGGCAAACTACAGCTCAGCTGCGATTAGATTTATGGGTTACCAGTCTCCTTAGAGCTTTCCTTGATGCCAGAGAGGAATTTTTCCAAGTTTTGGCCTCAGGGTTTCTGCCTCTCCTAGAGGACAGCATAACTCAGGTGGGACAGGTACGATTAACTAGATAGACTTTTACCATCATCCTTTTCATACTTTGTTTAGATAAATGAGTTAATCAGCACCTCTCAAAAAAAAAGAGCTGGAATCAATTAAACACCTTTAAAAAAAAACTAAATTTGTTTAAATGAAGTGCTATCAGGAGTTGACTTGCTACACAGACAGTACAAGGGGGAGAAATATGTAGATGAACTAATCACTAACAATGTTCTAGGCTATGGGCTGTCTCAACATGAATTTATCTTCAAGATCAGAATAATCTCTCCAAGCTAGCGCCCAGTGATTTAATCAGTTTAAGCAAACAAAAACAAGTTAGCATCTCAAATAGATTTTTTAAATAATGTGCAACATAAAGCCACAGATAAAACTTCCAACTAAATAGTACAGATTGCCAACATAAATAAATCAGAAGCAAGACATCAGCTGTGGCTTGGTTATTACACTCTTCACAGAATCAGAAGGTTGTGGATTCAAATGCCACTCCACTGCAGTACTAAAGTGCTGCAAGTTCAGAAGTGCTACCTTTCAGATGAGAAGTTAAACAGAAGTCCTCTCTGCCACCTCAGGTGGACATAAAAGATCCAGTGCACTATTCCAAAGAGGAGCAGGCGAGTTCTGCTCGGTATCCTGGCCAATATTTATCCCTCAAACTACAGCACCAAAATAAATTATCTGGGTCACTATTTCATTGCTGTGTGTGGGACCTTGCTGTGCACAAGTTGATTGCCATGTTTTCCTACGTTGTAACACTACTTACATTTCAAAAAATACTTCATTGGGATATCACAAGATCATGACAGGCACTATATAAATGCAAGTTCTTTGTCTTTCACATTTGGTGCTATAGTAGACATCCCAAAATGTAGTAATTCAGGAGACTAGCTCCAAATAAAAACTAAATACATTCCATTTAAAAATTAACCATAAAAACAAATGGCAAGCTTATTTCACAAATCAGAATAGATTATGGTTCGAAAGATACTTACTTAATAGTACTGCTGGTCGTATGTGCTTGCTGCTGAGTGCCATTAAGTGTGCTGGCATTCTTTAGCTGCTGTAGCTGTTGGTTGGTCTGTGTGACTTGCTGTGGCGGCACCCCTCCCGGGCCTGCACTGGGTTTCAAAGGGCCTCTCAACTGCCCATTCTGAGTAGACAAACCCATTATAACGGGATTTTCCGTCCTGGCTGTGGTCATTGTATTTATATATATATATATATATATGTGTATGCGTGGTTTCAGTTTACAGCCCAATGTTCATACAGAAACTGTAATAGTTTAAACCTCTTCAAATGAAGAGATAATAAAGTCTGCTCAATATATACGAGTCCTCTGTTGCAATCAAGGCAAGCACTCGTACGAGTCTTTTAAAAAGTCAAGCAGTCACTTGCACTGATGCTTATTATTAGACAATACTTTTTCACATAAATCCTTTTCCATAAAGGTCTTGTGCGTATTCACTTCCACCTGCAATGCAATAAAAATCATTTAAAAAGAGATTCCAGAACTAACATTTAAACCTACTTCACTGGAACTGTAGCTTTTTCCATTCTCTTGACAAAGTTCAGACCAATGACTGAACAAAAAAAAGTTTACTTCTAAACTAGGAGGGTCATCACTACAGTTGCAAGGTTCAACATTCCCAGTACACTTTATTTATAGACATGTTTTAAAGTCAGAAAACCACTGCTCTCTCGCTGTCCTTCCCTACATTTTGAAACCATGCCATGCTGAGGAACAGGAGTTGCATAGTTTGGCCAACTGTATTTCCTTAATAGCAGGTAGCGGAAACACAAACGTTAGATTCAGTACTGCCCATCACTCCACAATGCAATCATTAAACAGTTTTGGATTTCATGTGCAGGATAGTGCCATATTTAATTACCAGACCTATTTTTCCTTTGAATATTGAAAGCCTGAAACATAGGACACATCAACACACACATCTCTACCTTTGATGCCTTAGTCCCCATTAAAACGACACTATATCACCCTACCCATTCCCCCAGTACCGTCCTTATCTTCACTCCCTTAAGTGGCGCAGTGGTTAGCCTCACAGCTCAAGTGACCCGGGTTCAATTCTGGGTACTGCCTGTGTGGAGTTTGCAAGTTCTCCCTGTGTCTGCGTGGGTTTCCTCCGGGTGCTCCGGTTTCCTCCCACATGCCAAAGACTTGCAGGTTGATAGGTAAATTGGCCATTAGCAATTGCCCCTAGTGTAGGTAGGTGGTAGGGAAATATAGGGACAGGTGGGGATGTGGTAGGAATATGGGATTAGTGTAGCATTAGTATAAATGGGTGGTTGATGGTCGGCACAGACTCGGTGGGCCAAAGGGCCTGTTTCAGTGCTGTATCTCTAAAACTAAAGGCCGAATGACAGACTTGAATGGATAAAGCGCACAACTGGTTTAGCCATTCACCACCAGATCTGGCTGGATCACAAAGCACTATGACACACTTTCATCTGCCAAAACATTTCATTATTGCAGGATCATCTTGGAATGCAAAGGTAAACCCCAGGTTCCTTTTCTCAGCTATAAGCCATCTTAAACCCCTTGCCCCCAACTCCTCCATTCTCACTTCCAAGTGCGAGGAACTCATTTGTCACTAAGATTAAGACCATCAGATCAGGGGGTCTGTGCCGCTACTCTTGCTCCCCCATGCAACGAAGCCAAACCTTGAAGGTTCCTCCCTACCCTATAATCTTTCTCTAGTTTTTCTCCTATATCCCCTCATGCCCACTCAAGCTCATCTTGTCCACAATACTCACTTCCTGCTTCCTTGACCCTATTCCCATTAAACTAATGACCGCACAACTTCCCTTCCTCACTTCCACATTATCTGACACTCATCAGATCCCTCTCCTCAGGTACTGTGCATCTCCTTCAAAATCGACTGTCATCACCCCTCTCCTCAAAATTTGACCTTTGACACCCTCCATCCTTACAAACCACCATCCCATCTCCAACATCCCTTCCCTCCAAGTCCCTGAATGTGTTGTCGTCTCCCAAATCCATGTTTACCAGGGGTCCATGCTTGAACCCCTCAAATCAGGTTTCCATCCCTGCCACAGTACAGAAGTAATCAGAATCAAAAATTGCATCGATGTGACTGTGAAAAGGGTAAATTATTACCCCTCGTCCTTCTCAACTGGTCTGCAGCCTTTGCCACAATTGACCACACTAACCTCCTCTAATGCCTCTTCACTGTTGTCCAGCTGGGTCAGACTGCACTCACCTGGTTCTATCCAGTTGTAGATAGAGTATCACCTAGAGTGGTTTCTATTCCCGCTCCTGCACCATTACCTCTGGAATCCTCAATCGCCTTCTATTTCTCACTTACATGCAGTCCCCTGCCAATATCCTCCGTAGAGCATCAGTTTCCACACACAAGCTGGTCGAGCTCTACTTCACCACCTCTCGACTCCTTTACTATCTCGAAATGGTCAGACTACTCATCCAACATCCAGTACTGGATCAGCAGAAATTTCCTCCAAATATTAAGACCAAAGCTATCGTCTTTGGGTCCTCACTACAAACTCCATTTCCAAACCACAGCCTCCATCCCCCTTTCCCTGGCAACTGTGAGGTTGAACCAGACTGTTCACCCCCAAAACCACCTATTTCCACCTTTATAACATCACCCAACTCTACGTCTTCCTCAGCCCATCTGCTGCTAAAACACTAATCCATGCCTTTGTTACCTCTAGATTTGGCTATTTCAACACACCTGTCTGGCCTTCTATGTTCTACCCTCTAAACTTGCTTCTGTGTCCCAATTTTCACCAAGTCCCATTCACCAATCACCCGAGCTTGCGGGCATACGTTGACTCCAGGATAAGCAACACATCAACTTAAAAAAATTTTAATTCTCATTTTTCAAATCCCATTATCTCCACATCTCCCTATGGTTAATCTCCTCCAGTCCTACAACATTTCCAATATATCTGTGCTCCTCTAATTCTGGCCTCGAGCAGCCAATTTTAATCGCTCCACTGGTGGCCAAACCTTCAGCTACCAAGGCCCCAAGCTCTGGAATCCCCTCCCAAGATGCTAAACCTCTTTACTCATTCATGGGATGTGGACGTCGATGGTTGGGCCAGCATGTATTGCCTAGCCCTAATTGCCCTTGGAGGAGGTGGTGATCAGCTGCCTTCGTGAACGACTGCAGTCCATGTGGGGTAGGTACACCTACATCTATTACGGAGTTCCAGGATTTTGACCCAGTGACAGTGAAGGAATGGTGATTACAGTTCCAAGTCAGGATGGTGTGTGACTTGGAGGGGAACTTGCAGGTGGTGGTGCTCCCATGCATCTGTTGCCCTTCTCCTTCTAGGTGGTAGAAGTCACAGGTTTGGAAGGTGCTTTCTAGAAGAGTCTGCAGTGCATCTTGCAGATGACACACACAGCTGCCACTGTGCATCAGTGGTGGAGGGAGTGAATGTTTGTAGATGGGATACCAATCAAGTGGTCTGCTTTATCCTGGATGGTGTTGAGCTTCTTGAGTACCTTTGGAGCTGCACCCATCCAGTCAAGTGGAGGGTATTCCATCACACTCCTGACTTGTGCCTTGTAAATGGTGGACAGGCTTTGGGGAGTCAGGAGGAGTTACTCGCCGCAGGATTCCCAGCCTCTGACCTGCTCTTGTAGCCATAGTATTTATATGGCAATCCAGTTCAGTTTCTGGTCAATGTTAACCCCCCAGGATGTTGATAGTGGAGGATTCAGCAATCATAATTCCATTGAATGGCAACGAGAGATGGTTAGATTCTCTCTTGTTGGAGATAGTCATTGCCTAGCACTTGTGTGGCATGCGAATGTTACTTGCCACCTTTCAGCCCAAGCCTGGATATTGTCCAAGTCTTGCTGCATTTCTACACGGACTGCTTCAGTATCTGAGGTCTCATGAATGGTACTGAACATTGTGCAATTATCAGCAAACATAGGGCGGCACAGTGGCGCAGTGGTTAGCACCGCAGCCTCACAGCTCCAGGGACCCGGGTTCGATTCCAGGTACTGCCTGTGTGGAGTTTGCAAGTTCTCCCTGTGTCTGCGTGGGTTTTCTCCGGGTGCTCCGGTTTCCTCCCACAAGCCAAAAGACTTGCAGGTTGATAGGTAAATTGGCATTATAAATTGTCACTAGTGTAGGTAGGTGGTAGGGAAATATAGGGACAGGTGGGGATGTTTGGTAGGAATATGGGATTAGCGTAGGATTAGTATAAACCACTGACCACCTCCAGGCGCGTATCCATTGTCTCTCGAGATAAGGAGGCCCAAAAGAAGTATAAATGGGTGGTTGATGTTCGGCACAGACTCGGTGGGCCGAAGGGCCTGTTTCAGTGCTGTATCTCTAATCTAATCTAATCTATCCCCCAACCTTATGATTGATGAAGCATCCGAAGATGGTTGGGCCTAGAACACTAATTCTGAGGAACTCCTGCAGTGATGTCTTGGAGCTCAGATGATTGACCAACAACCACAACCATCTTCCTTTGCACTAGGTACCACTCCAACCAGTGGAGAGTTTTCCCCAATTCCCATTGACTCCAGGTTTGCTCGGGCTCCTTGATGACATACTCAGTCAAATGCTGCCTTGATGTCAAGGGCAGTCACTCTCACCTCTGGAGTTCAGCTCTTTTGTCCATGTTTGAACCAAGGCTGTAATGAGGTCAGGAGCTAAGTGACTCTGGCAGAACCCAAACTGAGCGTCAGTGACCAGGTTATTGCTAAGCAAGTGCTGCTTGATAGCGCAGTCGATGACACCTTCCATCACTTTACTGATGACTAAGTAGTCTGATGGGGTGGCAATTGGCCGGGTTGGACTTGTCCTGCATTTTGCGTATACACAAAAACCTGAGCAGTTTTCCACATTGCCAGATAGATGCCAGTGTTGTAGCTGTAATCGAACAGCTTGGCTAGGGGTGCAGCAAGTTCGGAAGCACAGGTCTTTAGTACTATTGCCAGATTGTCAGGGCCCACAGCTTTTGCAGCATCCAATGCCTTCAGTCGTTTCTTGATAGCACACGGAGTGAATGGAATTGGCTGAAGACTAACATCTGAGATGCTGGGGTCTTCAGGAGCAGGCCGAGATGGATCACCTACTCGGCACTTCTGGCTGAAGATGGATGCAAATGCTTCAGTCTTATCTTTTGCACTCATGTACTGGGATATCCCCAGCAAAGGATAGGGATATTTGTGGAGCCACCTCCTCCAGTTAGTTGTTTAATTGTCCACCACCATTCACGACTGGATGTGACAGGACTGCAGAGCTTAAATCTGATCTGTTGGTAATGGGATCGCTTAGCTCTGTCTATTGCATGCTGTGTACGCTGTTTGACTCTCAACTAGTTGTGGGTTGTAGCTTTACCAGGTTAACATCTCATTTTGAGGTATGCCTGGTGTTTCTCCTCCCTACTTAAAACCTACCTCTTTGACCATCTGCGCACATATTTTCTTATGCGGCTTGATGTTCAATCTTGTTTGATAATGCTCATGAAACATCTTGGACATTTTATTACATTAATGGCTCTATATAAACAGTCATCATGTGCCTCCAGCAGTTTAGACAAAAAAAGTCTGGAAACAAGTGATCTGTTCATCACATCTCATTTTCCACATGCTTTCTGGATTCAACCTCAGTGTAGCCCACCTTTAGAAACCAGAGACTCAAAATACATGTTCTCATTCTTGAAGAGATGATTATGTTGTATTGTAATAAGATACCAAATGCAGACCTACCTTTCTGTTCCTTACCGCCCGCACCCCCGCCCCCCCACCACTTCCCCCAACCCCGCAATGTTTCTGGCAGGGTAAAGAATGCAAACTAGAGGTTTGCCTGGAGAACAGGAAAAAAACATTTACCAAAATTACAGCCAAAGAGAATACAACCAAGTTACCTTAAAATAAGTCTCTGGTTTCTCACAAATCAAGTGAGAACTGTGCTATACAGCAACTCCCATTTAAAATTTGGCAAAAAATTTATTTGGGCTCCAAGCAGATCATGATCAGAATTTTCCAATGTCAAATCACAATCAGCTGCTGGATTCTCCATTACTGAGGCAACTGGCCCAGGTAAGCATTAAACTATTGAGAAAGGAAAGTGGTCATTTCAATTAGAATATAACCTTAAGTGATTTTCATAGACTTGCCCAACTCAGAAGGCAAACTGCACAGAACATAGCTCAATAATTCTGGCTAGGTTGGTTTTAGGTTTTACAAATTTTGCGAAGTATTTTGTCCAAGCATCAACTTTGCTACATTACAACAGTAATTACACTTCAAAAGTACTTCATTGGCTGTAAAGTGTTTTGGAATGCCCAGAGGTCATGAAAAGTGCCATATAAAGGCATGTCTTTCACCAAGACACAAACATTACAATAGACAGCTTTTCAAGAGTCACAGAAAGTTAAGGCACAGAAAGAGGCCACAAGGTCCATCGTGTCTGTACCAGTTTTACAGCTTTGTAAGGAAATATAAAATTTAAATTAAAAACTTTAAAACAAAGTTAACCTCTCAAGTGTAAACTACTTAAGATAACTGCAGTAGAAATAAGAAATGGCAGACAGAAGAAAAAAATTACCTACTAGGAAGATATAAAATCAGGCTGGGAAATAGGTATGATGCTGGGAATAGGGTCACGGAGTTTTGAAGCCTTGGTTATACTTGGGATACAAAACTGATTTTTTTTTACTGCAGCAGTTCTAATTTCAGGATCCTTTCGCAGCACCATTAAATTCAGCAGTGGAACACAGACTTCAGAACGATGAATTCCTAATAAGCAGATGGATTCAAATTTAGACTCGACCACCAATTGACAAGTCAGTGGTCAATAAAAAGATACATATATCTTACACAAATAGTAAAGACTGTAGTAACTCCTGTCAAAAAAAAACTTTTGTACATGAGAACAGCAAGCATGAACTGGCTATGGAAAGTATAGAATCAGAATACTACAGCACAAGTGGCCATTCAGCCCACTACATCTGTGCCAGTTCTTCGATAAAGAGTTATTCAATTAATCCCACTACCTGGTCTTTCCTCAGAAACTTGTAATTTTTTTTTCTTCCAAGTAATCATCCAATTCTCTTTTGAAAGTTACTACTGAATCTGCTTCCAGTGCCCTTTCAGGCAGCACAATCCAGATCACAACTAACTATGGGAAAAATAAAAGTTTCCTCAAGCCCTTCTGGTTCTTTTGCAAGTCACCTTAAATCTGTATCCTGTGGTTACCAAACCTACTGCCTCTGGAAACAGTTTCTCTTTATTTACTCTATCAAACCCCTCCATGATTTTGAACACCACTATTAAATCTCCCCTCATCATTCCCTGAACTAAGGAGAAGAACCCCAGATTATCCAGTCTCTCCAAATAACTGAAGTCCCTCAGCCCTGGTACCATTCTAGTAAATCTCCTCTGCACCCTCTCCAAGGCCTTGATTGTATATTGTTCCATCATACTGATCAGACTCTTGTCATCTGTATCTCACTCTAAAAAGCAACATCTCTTTCATCCTATGACTTTTAAGACTCACAGGTCTGGGATAACAAAGATTGATTGGTCACATCTCACATTTTCTTTCCATAGCACCCATTGTGACTAAACTGATTGATCACCATGAGAAATGTGCAAGTATTTTATGTAACACTGTGCTCAACATATTTTAATCACTGCAACCAGCCCTTTAAATGCAAAAGGATACACAAACTGCCAAAAGGGCAAACTTGTGCATACAGGGGACAGCTCTGCAATTGTATGCGTGCACAGAGCTTTGCTCCCAGTGCGTAAATTTCCAATGCTTTGGGCATGCTAACTGAATTGGCAACAGCATTGAACACTTTAAACCTCCAGTTTATAAAACCCTCTGAGCATTTTATTTCACCCAAATTGCACACAGTCCCTATGATGCAATGTTCCTAAAGAGTTCTCACACTATTGTACACAGGTTGGGATGAACTCTAATGTGTGATCACCTTTGCATCACTATCAACTAGTTTTTACTTCACGATGTAATGCAAAATCAGCAGTGTAACTGTACTGTTAGTTTTAATGAGTGACGCAGTCATTATGATATTATAATTAAGACTGATCAAGATGAAACTAGCCATGAGTGACAAGTTTTAAGAAAAGGATCTTTCACCTCTCGCATCTTGTCTTTCGTAGCTGGACAGAGACACTGGGAGACTTGGTAGATTGCTCATTAATACATGCACTCAAACAATGTGTGGGTATACAAGTCAGGAAAGGATGAACAGGTTGGGTCTCTTTTCTCTTGAAAAATAAGCATGACCCAAGAGGTCTTTAAAAATTAAAGGTTTTCATAGAGTGAAAACAGAGGGAAAGCAAAGGGAGTATTTCCTGTTGTGGGGAAAGAGCATAACTGAGGCCATCAATATAGAGATAGTCACTAAGAAATCCAGTAAGGAATTCAGAAGAAACTTCTTTACCCAGAGTGGTGAAAACATGGAACTCTCTACCACAGGGAGTGGTTGAAGCAAAGAGGTTTTTAAAAAATATTTGTTTCATGGGTTGTGGGCATCACTGACAAGGCCAGCATTTGTTGCCCATCCCTAATTGCCCTTGAACCGAGTGGCTTGTTAGGCCATTTCAGAGGGCAGTTAAGAGTCAGTCAACCACACTGCTGTGGTTCTGGAATCACATGTAGGCCAGACCAGGTAAGGTCAGCAGATTTCCTCCCCTAAAGGGGATTAATGAAGCAGATGGGTTATGACGATCGATGATAGTTTCCTGTCACTGTTACTGAAACCAGTATAGATGCATTTAAGAGGAAGCTAAACAAGTATTTGAGGAAGAGAATAGAAGGTTACAATGATGGATTTAGATGAGGAAAGAGGAGAGGAGGCTCAAATGGAACATAAATGCCAGCATAGACTAGTTGGGCCAAATGGCCTGTTTCTGTGTTGTATATCCTATGTAATGAGAACTAGCAGGCAGATAGCTTGCCAACCTCAAATTATTTATCCAACAAAAATATTAGTGGTCCAAGTCACATTATCGGATGCAACACTGCACTGGAAACAGGCTTTAATTTGTTAAATTTAGGTTCCGAAGAAGGGTCACTGACCCGAAACATTAACTCTGCTTCTCTTTTCACAGATGCTGCCAGACCTGCTGAGTGGTTCCAGCATTTCTTGTTTTTATTTCAGATTTCCAGCATCCGCAGTATTTTGCTTCTTTAAATTGTTAAAGCCTGTCCACTAGCCCTATTGCCAAAAAAGCTATTAAGTGCCAATTAAAAGGGTAAAGCTAAGCAAGTGGTATAGAAAGCCAAAGTGTCCATACAAACCTTAATTCATTTTATAGCCAGGAGCAGGCAATGCTTTAAACCAACATTATCCCAAACATATTTAGTTATTAGAAAATAAAAAACGCAATCCAATCATTTCTGCCTCCAAAAATTTAAATATCCTGCAGATTGAATTAAGCAACTTAAACAAACCAGAAGGCATTTCTTGCTCAAATTGACTATTCAAATTAAGCAACCTTAAATTAACAGACAGCACATCTCAACTACTTAGTAACCTGCCAAAATACAGGAAGTCATGTAAAAGGGATTGGACATTCGCTCGAGTAGCAAGAAAAATGAGGGCTTCTGAGTGAGGATCTGCCTCAAACTACCTCCCCACTCCATTACAAATTGATGCTTTATGAAAAGCAGAGAGAAAAGCTTAACTAATTTTGTGACTACGCTCTAGAATTCCCTCCCGATACCTCTCTGCCCCACTTTCCTCCTTTAAGAGGATCCTTAAAACCTACCTAATTGACCAAACTTTTGGTCATCTGTCCTAATATCTCCTTCTGTGGCTCATTGTCATAATGCTCTTGAGAAGCACCTTGGGATGTTTTACAACAATAAAAGGAACTATATAAATACAAGTTGTTATTTCTGCAATATTTAAATAGAACATTTCTCACTTTATCCATTGTCTACATTAAACTGCACAAACACAGATTACATTCACTATCAAAACTATATATTAAGACAGAAAATATGACTATGAAGTAAATCAGTTTAAATGTAAATGTAATAATTCCCCTTAAATAAAACAAACTTCAATTGAGTTTTGTAATCTTACAACAGTAGTTAACAAGCAGAATTTCAAATTCAATTTAGTCACTTTTGCTTAAAAAAACTATCCAATAGTTTGAAGTAAAGCAAGTAGTCAATATTCACAAACTATTTTCCTTTAGTTTCTCATCCCTTTCCTGGAATTATTGAGAGTTTTTTTTAAGCCCTAAAGTCCCAACACCATCTGTCACATTGCATTGACATAAGCAAAACTGGATTCCAAAATGTAGCTTCAGAGAGTAAACAAAAAACTCCATGTACCTCAAATTAAAATACAAGACATATTTATATATTTTATCAGCTAGCAGACAGTGGCAAGCTGCAGATTACTGGCAGGGTGAAGTGAGGGCTAAATGGGTCAATATTTACACCGTTTCCCACATAAAACTCAAGCCTTCTCCCTTTTATCACCCCAAATAGAGAAAGGAACTGAACAAACCCAAACGTTTCCACAAATTATTCACAATACAGAAAGAATCTCGACTGACTGTCAGAAATTAAACGAATTACAATGTAAAGAAAAAGGTAAGGAAAACTATGTAAAAACTCGCGAAAAACAAAAGCTTTAAAAAAATTTAACTCAAAACACGAATTTTAAAAGCGATCGATAAACATACTGAAAATAAAAACGCCAAAAAGCGACTTTCGGGCCTTGCACCAAAGCAACGGCCAACGGAAGAGAGGAAAAAATGATCAACTTCCTACGCAGCTTTATAAATAAAAGCAGCCGAACAACCGTTTTCAAGAATAAAACTACATCCCAAC
Source organism: Heterodontus francisci (assembly GCF_036365525.1). Classification (NCBI taxonomy): domain Eukaryota; kingdom Metazoa; phylum Chordata; class Chondrichthyes; order Heterodontiformes; family Heterodontidae; genus Heterodontus; species Heterodontus francisci. Next base: position 80,367,993 of record NC_090392.1, on the reverse strand, counting down.
CCCTGACACCCAGACAAAAGAATTTAGGAGAAAATACTAGTGAACGAACCCACGATGACGGCGATTTCTCTCCGATTCGCCTTATGTTTATTCGCTTTTTTTGTCTGCCCGATTCCAATATGGCGTCTCCCCCCCCCCCCTCGGCCCAACGTCACCGGCCGAGCCCGAATAAATCAGTCGACTTTTAAAGCAATCCCGCCCGCTAAAACATCGGGGTTACCTCATCAAACTCCTTAAATCGACTATAAAATGCCGAAACTGTCGTCAGTTTGAAAATTTAATTTACATTTAAAGGTGGTGTCCCCGGGGGGAAATTGTCTCGTCACGTGACCCCCACCCCCCACCAAAGCTGCAGGTTTCTGCCTTAACTTTTTATTCTTTGATCATTTTGGAAGTTTTTTGTTTGTTATTGATGCTGTTAGTTTTTTGTCATGTTTATCCTATTTTATTTCCCCCCTCTGTTTGTATTGCTGTTTGTTGATCTTGTTGTTCCACATTCACGCCCTCTCCTGGAAGCTCCACTTTCCATCTCAAGATGTGGCAAGTTTGGAAATTTAACCCATTCACGTTGAGTGATCTTAATTTCTTCAGTCGCATTCCCTGTTCCATTCGAGTTTTCCTGGCAAATGCTCAAAGCAGAGAATTGTTGACGCGAGGAATGCTTTGCCAAAGGGAATGTTTGGTGCATCTTTTAAAGGTTAATATTTCCAAATGCAGATCTAAGAGGAGCGTGCAGGGCGCTAAGACTAATTTTGGTCTGATTGGCTTTGTTTTGTGCTTTTAACTCCCATTCACCCACTTCCCTTCTGCTCCCTGACCACATTCATGGGATCTGAGTGTCGCTGGCAAGGCCGGCATTTGTTGCCCACTCCTCATTGGCCTTGAGAAGGAGCCGCCTTCTTGAACTGCTGCAGTCCTTCCGGTGTAGGGTCCACTGGGGAGTGGGGGTGGGGTGCAGGAGGAAGGTCAAAAAAGCAATCGCGATAGGGGATTCAAAAAAAAAAGGGATTCAATAGTTAGGAGAACAGATAGGCCTTTCTGCGGCCACAGACATAGCTCCAGGATATTATGTTGCCTCCCTAGTGTCAGGGTCAAGGATGTCACTGAGCAGCTGCAGAGCACTCTGAGGGGGGAGGGTGAACAGCCAGAAGTTGTGGTCCACGTCAGTACCAATGACTTTGGAAGAAAAGGGATGAGGTTCTGCAGGCAGATTCTGGGGAAGAAATTTACAAGTAGGACCTCAAAGGTAGCAATCTCTGGCTTACTCCCAGTGCCACGCATTAGTACAGAAGTAGGAGGATAGTACAGCTGAATGCCTGGCTGGAGAGATGGTGCAAGAGGTTGGGCTTCAGATTCCTGGGGCATTGGGACCTGTTCTGGGGGCAGAAGGACCTGGATAAGCTGGACAGGTTGCACCACAACAGGACCAGGACCAATAGCATGGTGGGATGGTTTCCTAGTGCTATTGGGGAGGGTTTAAACCAGAATAGGAACCTGTGTGTAGATCCAGAAGGGAGAGAAGCAAAACAAAGCACACCCCTTAGTTTAGGGTCCTCTGTTTTGGCCAACAGAGAGGGACGGGAGAGTGTGACTGTGAAGGCGGCAGGTAATGGGACCAAACAGACAGTCGTGCAGGAGCCTCAGCCTTTGCAATTGTCAAACAGGTTTGAAGTGCTTGCAACCTGTGTGGCTGAAAGTCAGGTCGGCAGGGTGGATGAGCAAACTCTCCATGGCACCATGGTACAGGAAGCCGTTCAAGCGGGGGGAGCAAAAAGGAAAGTAGTGGTAGTTGGGGACAGTATAGTGAGAGGGATTGACATTGTTCTCTGCAGCAAAGAGCAAGAATCTAGAAGTCTGTGTTGCCTGCCTGGTGCCAGGGTTCAGGGCATCTGCTCAGGGCTGGAGAGCAACTTACAGTGAGGGGGAGGATCCAGTTGTCATGGTCCATGTAGGTACCAACAATATAGGCAGGACAAGGAAAGAGATTCTACATAGTCAATATGAGGAGCTAGGCACCAAATTAAGAAGCAGAACCTCAAAGGTAACAGTCTCTGGATTATTACCTGAGCCACGTGCAAATTAGCATAGGGAAAATAAGATTAGAGAAATGAACGCATGGCTCAAAGACTGGTGTGGTAGAAGTGGGTTCCGCTTTGTGGGGCACTGGCACCAGTACTGGGGAAAGTGGTAGCTGTACCATTGGGACGGTCTTCACCTGAACCATGCTGGGACGAGTGTTTTAGTGAGCTGCACAACTAGGGAAGTAGAGGGGATGTTAAACTAAATAGCGGGGGAAAGGGATCAAATTTGGGAAGACGTGGTAAATCAAAGAGTAGCGACAGGGCAAGAGAGGAAGGTATTAATATGGGAAATGATAAACAGACCATGACAGGATGGGACAGAGAGCACAAATCTAAGAGTAAATCAGCAGATAAGGCTAGAGGTTACAAACATAATAAAAAGATACAACTGCGGCACAGTGGCGCAGTGGTTAGCACCGCAGCCTCACAGCTCCAGGGACCCGGGTTCAATTCTGGGTACTGCCTGTGCGGAGTTTGCAAGTTGTCCCTGTGACCGCGTGGGTTTTCGCCGGGTGCTCCGGTTTCCTCCCACCGCCAAAGACTTGCAGGCGATAGGTAAATTGGCCATTGTAAATTGCCCCTAGTGTAGGTAGGGAATATGGGATTACTGTAAGGTTAGTATAAATGGGTGGTTGTTGGTCGGCACAGACTCGGTGGGCCGAAGGGCCTGTTTCAGTGCTGTATCTCTAAATAAAATTTAAAAAATAAATAAAGGCTCTGTATCTGAATGCATGTAACATTCAAAACAAAACAGATGAACTGATAGTGCAAATAGAAATAAATAAGTATGATCTGATAGCCATTACAGAGACATAGCTGCAGGATGATATAGAATAGGACCTGAATATTGAAGGGTACATGACATTTAAGAAGGACAGGAAGCTAGGAAGAGGTGGAGGGGTGGCTTTGTTAATTAATGATGGTATTAGCACAATAGAAAGGGAAGACCTAAGTTCAGGAAACCAGGATGTAGAAACGGTTTGGGTAGAGATGAGAAGTGGTAAAGGCAAGAAGTCACTTGTGGGAGCGATATACAGGTCCCCTAACAGTGGCCACACGGTAGGAGGGGGTAGACGAAATAATGGGAGCTTGTCAGAAAGGTACGGAGATAATCATGGGGGATTTTAATCTACATATAGACTGGAAAAATCAGATGGGCAAAGGTAGCCTAGATGAGGAGTTCATAGAATGTTTTCAGGCTAGTTTCTTTTTTTTTATTTCCAAAATATACTTTATTCATAAAAATCTGTAAAAATTACATTCCCAAACAGTTTAAAACAGCATCAAGTCAAAAAATACAAACAGTGCAAAGGTGATCAGTTGCCTTCTATACAATCATGAGTTGCCTCACAACCCTTCCATTTCATTGTCATGCCATATACATTTTTACACAAAATTTCTCCGATACAGTTCGAGGGGTTTCCCATGGATCCAGCCCCTCAGTTCAGCTTGGTGGGGGGACCTTACACTGTGGTCTTTCCCCATTGAGTCTTTGCTGCGGCTGCCCCAAGCTTTACTTCCCTCAGCACGTAGTCCTGGACCTTGGAATGTGCCAGTCTGCAACGTTCGGTCGTGGACAACTCTTTTCGCTGGAAGACCAGCAAGTTTCGGGCAGACCAAAGGGCGTCTTTCACCGAATTGATAGTCCTCCAGCAGCAGTTGATGTTTGTCTCGGGGTGCGTCCCTGGGAACAGCCCGTAGAGCACAGACTCCTGTGTTACAGAGCTGCTTGGGATGAACCTCGACAAAAACCACTGCATCTCTTTCCACACCTGCTTTGCGAAGACACATTCCAGGAGGAGGTGGGCAACCGTCTCTTCCCCACCACAGCCACCGTGGGGGCATTGTGCGGAGGGGGCGAGACTTCGGGTGTGCATGAAGGATCTGACGGGGAGGGCCCTTCTCACCACCAGCCAAGCTACGTCTTGGTGCTTGTTTGAAAGTTCTGGTGATGAGGCATTCCGCCAAATGACTTTGACGGTCTGCTCGGGGAACCATCCGACAGGATCCACCGTCTCCTTTTCCCGTAGGGCCTTGAGGACATTCCGTGCAGACCACTGCCTGATGGACCGGTGGTCAAAGGTGTTTTCCCGCAGAAACTGCTCCATGAAGGATAGGTGGTACAGCATGGATAGAAGATTGGCTAGTTAACACGAAACAGAGAGTAGGCATAAATGGGCCATTTTCTGGTTGGCAAGATGTAACGAGTGGTGTGCCACAGAGATCAGAGCTGGGGCCTCAACTCTTTACAATTTATATAAATGACTTGGATTAAGGGATCGAAGGTATGGTTGCTAAATTTTGCGGATGACACAAAGATAGGTAGGAAGATAAGTTGTGAAGAGGACATAAGGAGATTACAAAGGGATATAGATAGGTTAAGTGAGTGAGCAATGATCTGGCAAATGGAGTATAATGTGGGAAAATGTGAAATGGTCCATTTTGGCAGGAAGAATACAAAAGAAGCATATTATCTAAATGGTGAGAGATCACAGAACTCTGAGATGCAGAGGGATCTGGGTGTCTTAGTGCATGAATCACAAAAGGTTAGTATGCAGGTACAGCACATAATTAGGAAAGCTAATAGAATGTTGTCGTTTATTGCGAGGGGAATTGAATAAAAAAGTAGGGAGGTTATGCTTATGTTATACAGGGCATTGGTAAGACCACATCTGGAGTACTGGGTACAGTATTGGTCTCCTTATTTAAGGAAGGATGTAAATGTGTTGGAAGCAGGTCAGAGAAGGTTTACTAAACTAATACCTGGAATGGGCGGGCTGTCATATGAGGAAAGGTCGGACAGGCTAGGCTTGTATCCACTGGAGTTTAGAAGAGCAAGAGGCGACTTGATTGAAATAGCTATTACTGAAGCATGACTTAAAGAAGGACAGGAGTGGCAGCTCAACATACAGACTCTCTCCTTTCTGAATCTAGAATAATAATGCTCGTTTTTTGTCTGTCCGGACTGTTTTGATTGGTCAGTTTAAGGAGCATGTCTGTTGGTGGGTTGATTTGGTGGATGGTGCCTGGCACACGCTGGGCCACGTGGGGCACACGGAGGATTGGAATGCATGGCGCACATGTGCCGGCAACAGTGGTGAGTTTGGGGGGTGATGTTGGTGGAAAGCAAAAACAGTGGAAGGTAAGGGGAGCCCAACAACAAAGTTACCCTGGCTGGAGAGATTGTTTCCATGAGGGATGGAGACGGCAAGGGAGGAATGGAATGAATGGGATGGGGATGGGATAAGAAGGATGGCATGGGAGGGGTGGATGAGATGGTGGAATTGGTGAAGTGTGGCAAAATGGCAGGGACAATTATTTGATACAACTTATTATTGGAAAGCTATTCTTTGTGCTAAAAATGAAGATTCACTAGATTTGAATTTTAAAAAATTAGAAAAACTGTCAGGTGAATTTAAAGAATATATTAGTGTTGATTCTATAGACAAAGATGATAGTCTATATTCTCCAGAGTTTCCACACAGTCCAGCTCCAATGGGAATGTCACCACACAAACTTAGACTCAAGGAAGGAGCAGTTATAAAGTTGCTAAGAAACTTGAATCCGAATCAAGGACTCCATAATGAAACAAGATTGGTAATTAAGAATAAATAAAAACAAGAAATGCTGGAACCACTCAGCAGGTCTGGCAGCATCTGTGGAAAGAGAAGCAGAGTTAACGTTTCGGGTCAGTGACCCTTCATCGGAACTGACAAATATTAGAAAAGTCACAGGTTATAAGCAAGTGAGGTGGGGGTGGGGCAAGAGATAACAAAGGAGGTCTAGATTGGACCAGGCCACATAGCTGACTAAAAGGTCACGGAGCAAAGGCAAACAATATGTTAATGGTGTGTTGAAAGACAAAGCATTAGTACAGATTAGCTGTTAATACACTGAATATTGAACAGCAGCAAGTGCAAACCTGAAAAAAAACAGTGGGTAAGCAAACTGAACAAACCAAGATGAAATGAACTAAATGCAAAAAAAAGATTGTAAAAAATGTAAAAAAGAATGTATTTTTTTGCATTTAGTTCATTTCATGTTAGTTTGTTCAGTTTGCTTACCCACTGTTTTTTTCAGGTTTGCACTTGCTGCTGTTCAATATTCAGTGCATTAACACCTAATCTGTACTAATGCTTTGTCTTTCAACACACCATTAACATATTGTTTGCCTTTGCTCCATGACCCTTTGGTCAGCTATGTGGCCTGGTCCAATCTCGACCTCCTTTGTTATCTCTTGCCCCACCCCCACCTCACTTGCTTATAACCTGTGACTTTTCTAATATTTGTCAGTTCCGATGAAGGGTCACTGACCTGAAACGTTAACTCTGCTTCTCTTTCCACAGATGCTGCCAGACCTGCTGAGTGGTTCCAGCATTTCTTGTTTTTATTTCAGATTTCCAGCATCCGCAGTATTTTGCTTTTATATTGGTAATTAAGAAGCTGTTTTCTTCAATGATAGATGCTGAAATGATTGCAGCCAGATTTCAAGGAAATAGAGTGTTTATTCCTCAAATAATATTGAGCTCATCAGATGTAAACCTGCCTTTTCAACTCAGGAGATAACAGTTCCCAATTAGACTTTCATATTCCATGAATATAAACATGTCACAAGGCCAGACTCTCGACAAAATTTGTAGTTATATTCCTCGGCCTGTTTTCACACATGGACAGTTTTATGTAGCTTTTTCCAGAGTGTGAAATGTTGATTCTGTTAAAGTCTTTGGTGAAAAAATAACTAGAAATCTTGTATTTAAAGAAGTGCTGTTGCAATAAGGATACTAATTTGACCACACGTTTTGTGGGTCTCTGCCGGTTACAGACGATTTTTCCACGTGCATTGTAACCCACGCAGGACATTGCTAGTTGAAGGATTGCCTGCTGGTTTGACATTTACATCAATAAGTGACATCTCATTGATGAAGAAAAAGAACAAAATCCCTGAAAATACAAACAAAAAGTTCCAACATATTCACCTTGTAACTGTTACTGCTACAACAACAACTTGCATTTATATAGCATCATTTATGTAATAAAACATCCCAAGGTGCTTCACAAGAGTATTATCAAACAAAAATTGACACCGAGCCACATAAGGAAATGATCACTTCACTTTTGTTCTTTCCTCCCCTCCCACTCTTTTCCTGTCTATATACTTGCTTAAAAATTGTTAAATCTGGAACTTCTTCCAATTCTATTTATTTATACAGCACTAAAACAGGCCCTTCGGTCCACCAAGTCTGTGCCGACCAAAAACCACACATTTATACTAACCCGACAGTAATCCCATGTTCCTTACCACCTACCTACACTAGGGGTAATTTACAATGGCCAATTTACCTATCACCTGCAAGTTTTTGGCAGTGGGAGGAAACTGGAGCACCCAGCGAAAACCCACACGGTCACAGGGAGAACTTGAAAACTCTGCACAGGCAGTACCCAGAATTGAACCCAGCTCCCTGGAGCTATGAGGCTGCAATGCTAACCACTGCACCACTGTGCCGCCTGACAAAAGAGCATCGACCTGAGATTTTAACTCTGTTTCTCTCTCCACTGATGCTGCCGGACTCCCTAAATGTTCCCAGCATTTTCTTATTTTATTAATGAAATATTAGGTTAGGTGACCAAAAGCTTGGTCAAAGAGGTAAGTTTTAAGGAGCACCTTAAAGGAGGAGTAAGTTAGAGAGGCGGAGGTATAAGGAGGAAGTTCCAGAACTTAGGGCCTCGACAGCTGAAGGCACGGCCACCAATGGTGGAGTGAAGCGAGTGGAGAATGCTTAGGAGGCCAGAATTGCAGGAACGCAGAGATCTCGGAAGGTTGTAGGGCTGGAGGAGGTTACAGAAAAAGGGAGGGGCGAGGCCCTGGAGGAATTTGAATGGTGAAACACAAACTGAAGGGTAGCAGGATTCCTGACTGTTTATCCGCTCAGAGAATGATACTTGGCACAGAGAGGCACAAAGACAGAGCAAAATCTTCTTTAAAAAAAACAAAAGAGGCTTTGAAATAAACTCAAACTCAAAAGTATTTTCTCCTGCCTCCTGGAAGTGCTGAGCTGTGCTGAGGCAGGGTTCCACAAAAATTGTTTATACTCCAATACCCACAAAAGTGACCATTCTTGTGTGAGTCTTGACACTGCTGAATGCAAAGTCTGATCTTATTTTTACCAATGGCCATACATAGGTGCAGTTTCTGGCAGAAGTCACTAGATGTCACTCAGGAGCAAGAAACCTGGCTGATGTTTTCTCTCTCCAGCATTGAGAATAATTGCACACCTGATTCCTGCCCTGTTGCAATTCAGCTAACTCAAGAGAGAGCAAGGATAGAACCTAAAAGTTTGATTTAATTTTAGGAGTTTATTTGACCAAGGTACATTCCTTAAGTAAGAGTTACTGTGGTAAAAGACTTGCATTTATACACAACCTTTCATGACCTTGGGATATCCCAAAGCACTTTACAGGCAATGTAATGTAATGGCAGCTAATTTGCACACAGCGATATCCCAGAAACAGCAATGTGATAATGACCAGCTATTCTGTTTTTGTGATGTTGGTTGAGGGATAAATATCTGCCAGGACACCAGGGAGAACTCCCCTGCTCTTCTTTGAAATAGTGTCATGGGATCTCTCACACCCACCTAGGAGGGAAGATGGGACCTTGGTTTAAACATCTCATCCAAAAGGCGGCACCTCTGACTGTGCAGCACTCCCTCAGCCTGGATTTTGTGCTCAGGCCTCTGCAGTGGAGATTGAAACCACAAACTTCCGACTCAGAGGAGAGAGAGCGACCCACAGAGGCACAGCTGACACCTTAACCACTCGGGAGGTAACCTACTGGAGCGGATCGTTCGTTTACTGTGTGGGTTCTGTACTGGGTTGGCAATTAAATCCAGCAGATTAGTGTTTGTTTGTGTGGGAGGAAGTTGGGGAGAAGTGCAGCTTTAAGATGTTCTGACTCCGTGTTCCACCCGTATCTCTCCAACATTTATGTGGCTGTGATTGCAGAAATCATCTTAGACTCTTGTTACTTTTCTTGCTGGCTTGTTCATTGAAGGTTGCAATTAGCCACCTGGTCTCAGTATTTACTCCGCAGTACATTCAAAATATCAGAAGAATGAGGAACACATCTGTGTGTGGCTGTAGGCTCTTGGAACACAGTCACACTTGGGTGCACCTGTGTGTCATTATGCAAATCAATGCAGGGAAATGGATGTTAACATTTTATTTCAATAATCCAAAAAATGTTACAATGGTAAAATCAACAAAACAGAAGTACTTTGGCAGTCTCTTGTTCTCTAGTGTGTGTCTGTACCACAGTGTCCTAAGCCATCAATTACTATGTTAAAATATCTTCTATCCGTTTGCACTTCCCGTCAACCTTTCCTTGATAAATTTTTTATATCCTTCAGAGAAGAGAATCTGCTGCCTACACAGTATACATAGTTGACTCTCAATGCCCATACACCAACTAGGGTTGGGCAATAAATGTTGGCTTGCTCCTGTCGCCCACATCCCAAGAACGAATAAATTAAAGATGACTGTAGGGAGAAAGCTAAGAGATTCCAAAAAATAGTGCAGAACAGTGGTCAGAGGGCAAAGAGAGAACAAGAAGTCTGATTGTCTGAGGCAATCCTGAACAGGAGATTCACTGGACAGGAGATTCACTGGACGGGAGATTCACTGGACGGGAGATTCGCTGGACAGGTGATTCACTGGACAGGATATTCACTGGAGAGGAGATTCACTGGATGGGATATTCACTGGACAGTAGATTCACTGGATGAGTGATTCACTGGATAGAAGATTCACTGGACAGGTAATTCTCAGGACAGGAGATTCACTGGACAAGAGATTCACTGGACGGGAGATTTACTGGACTGGAGATTCACTGGACAGGTGATTTACTGGACGGGAGATTCACTGGACAGGTGATTTACTGGACGGGAGATTCACTGGATGGGAGATTCACTGGACAAGTGATTCACTGGATGGGAGATTCACTGGACAGGTGATTCACTGGATAGGAGATTCTCTGGACAGGTGATTCACTGGACAGGAGATTCACTGGACAGTAGATTCACTGGATGAGTGATTCACTGGGCAGGAGATTCACTGGACGGGAGAGTCACTGGACGGGATATTCACTGGACAGTAGATTCACTGGATGAGTGATTCACTGGATAGAGGATTCACTGGATGGGAGATTCACTGGACAGGAGATTCACTGGACAGTAGATTCACTGGACAGGTAATTCTCAGGACAGGAGATTCACTGGACGGGAGATTTACTGGACGAGCTATTCCTTGGACAGTAGATTCACTGGATGAGTGATTCACTGGATAGTAGATTCACTGGATGGGAGATTCACTGGACTGGAGATTCACTGGACAGGAAATTCACTGGACAGGAGATTCACTGGACAGGTAATTCTCAGGACAGGAAATTCACTGGACAGGAGATTCACTGGACAGAGTGTGGTTTGCAGAATCTGGCAGAGTGCTCAGAATATTCAAATTAAAATACTTTTCCCAGTGGGAGCCTCATTTTGCCTGTGAAACCCATTGGTTCTTGACCAATAAGGAGAACCATTCTGGTCAACTGGATGTGGGTGGGGCCTCGTCTCTCAAAGCACTGCTTGCCTACATAAATGGGGTGCATGACTGCCAGTGTGGCTTGGCATTTCTGCAGTGCTGCCTTGCCCTGGACCACTGTAGTGCTAACAGGCTGCACATCCAGACCTGCAGTACTGGCTCCCCAAAACACCTTCAAACACAGACACAGAGGGTAGAAATTGGGCAATAGTGAACTTGCTGGCCGTTTTACACCCACCCAATTTCATTTTCCATTAAATGGAGTGGGGTGGTGTAAAGCAGACAGCTGATTTTTTACCACCTGTTTTAAGGAACCGTCCGCTGCACACCAGTTCGACCCCCACTGCATGTGGTGTTTGGTTGGCTTTGTGCATGTTTACATGGACAATGCAAAAATAGTAGGATAGGGGTGAATGGGAAGCAGGCACAAACTGATCGGAAAATCCAGACCAAATATTCATTTCTTCAGTCTTCTCAATGAGCAATTTAAGTGCTGTGAATAATCTGTAGAGGGAAATGGAAGAACAGATTCTTTTTGCAATGTTCCCCCCAAACATCCATCTGCTGCAGAAGGAAGATTAATTTCTGTTTCCAAAAGGGATATTTTATATCTGGGAAAAAATTCCACCAAATTATCATAGTGATCTTGGAACCAGTTAGGAGAGATGTGGTGATCTTTCTTCTCTGTTCTGGCTTTACGGGCCTGATGTCAAATTAGTTTACCCGTCTAAACCCACTTAGAAACATAGAAACACAGAAAAATAGGAGCAGGAGTAGGCCATTCGGCCCTTCGGGCCTGCACCGCCATTCAATACGTTCATGGCTGATCATCCAAACTTAGTAACCTGTTCCTGCTTTCTCCCCATATCCCTTGATCCCATTAGCCCTAAGAACTATATCTAACTCTTTCTTGAATATATTTAATGATTTGGCCTCAACTGCTTTCCGTGGTAGAGAATTCCACAGGTTCACCACTCTCTGGGTGAAGAAATCTCTCCTCATCTCAGTCCTAAATGGTATACCCCATATCCTTAGACTGGTCCTGGACTCCCCCGCCATCGGGAACATCCTTCCTGCATCTAGTCTTTTCAGTCCTGTTAGAATTTTGTAGATTTCTATGAGATCCCCGCTCATTCTTCTAAACTCTAGCGAATAGAAGCCTAATCGACCCAATCTCTCTTCATACGTCAGTCCTGCCATCCCAGGAATCAGTCTGGTGAACCTTCGCTGCACACCCTCCATAGCAAGAACATCCTTCCTCAGATAAGGAGACCAAAACTGCACACAATACTCCAGATGTGGTCTCACCAAGGCCTTGTATAATTGCAGCAAGACATCCTTGCTCCTGTACTTGAATCCTCTCGCTATGAAGGCCAACATACCATTTGCCTTCTTAACTGCCTGCTGCACCTGCATGCTTACTTTCAGCAACTGGTGCACAAGGATACCCAGATCTCGCTGCACCTCCCCCTTTCCCAATCTATCGCCATTCAGATAATAATCTGCCTCACATTTATCCACATTATACTGCATCTGCCATGTATTTGCCCACTCACTCAACCTGTCCAAATCACACTGGAGTTTCTCTGCATCCTCCTCACAGCTCACACTCCCAACCAGCTTTGTGTCGTCTGCAAACTTGGATACATCACATTTAATTCCTTCATCCATATCATTAATATATATTGTGAATAGCTGGGGTCCTAGCACTGATCCCTGCAGTATCCCACTGGTAACTGCCTGCCACTTGGAAAAAGACCCGTTTATTCCTACTCTTTGTTTCCTGTCTGCCAACCAGTTCTCTATCCAAGGTCCCTCTGATCTTCTATACTTCCTAGGGTCCTACCATCCATCGTATATTCCCTTGCCTTGTTAGTCCTCCCAAAATGCATCACCTCACAGTTCTCAGGATTAAATTCCATTTGCCACTGCTCCTCCCATCTTACCAGCCCATCTATATTGTCCTGTAATCTAAGCCTTTCCTCCTCACTATTTACGACACCACCAATTGTTGTGTCATCTGCCAGCTTACTTATTAAAGCTCCTATATTCACGTCTAAGGTCAATCTCTTACCTCCAATCCCATGTGCTTTAATTTTGCACGCTAATCTCTAATGTGGGACCTTATCGAAAGCCTTCTGAAAGTCCAAATACACCACATCCACTGGTTCTCCATTATCTATTCCACTAGTTACATCCTCAAAAAGTTCCAGTAGATTTGTCATAGAGTCATAGAGTTATGCAGCACAGAAACAGGCCTTTCGGCCATTCATGTCTGTGCCAGCCATCAATCACCTAACTATTCTAATCCCATTTCCCAGCACTTGGTCCGTAGCCTTGTATGCTATAGCGTTTCAAGTGCTCATCTAAATACTTCTTAAATGTTGTGAGGGTTCCTGCCTCTGCCAGCTCTTCAGGCAGTGCGTTCCAGATTCCAACCACCCTCTGGGTGAAATTTTTTTTCCTCAAATCCCCTCTAAACCTTCTTCCCCTTACCTTAAATCTATGCCCCCTGGTTATTGACCCCTCCGCTAAGGGAAAAGGTCTCTTCCTATCTGAACTATTAATGCCCCTCATAATTTTGTATACCTCAATCATGTCCTCCCCTCAGCCTTCTCTGCTCTAAGGAAAACAACCCTAGCCTTTTCAGTCTCTTTTCATACTGAAATGCTCCAGCCCAGGCAACATCCTGGTGCATCTCCTCTGCACCCTCTCCAGTGCAATCACATCCTTCCTATAGTGTGGTGACCAGAACTGTACACAGTACTCCAGCTGTGGCCTAACTAGCATTTTATACAGCTCCATCATAACCTCCCTGCTCTTATATTCTGTGCCTTGGCTAATAAAGGCAAGTATCCCATATGCCTTCCTAACCACCTTATCTACCTGTGCTGCTGCCTTCAGTGATCTATGGACAAGTACACCGAGGTCCCTCTGACCCTCTGTACTTCCTAGGGTCCAACCATTCATTGTATATTCCCTTGCCTTGTTAGTCCTCCCAAAATGCATCACCTGACACTTCTCAGGATTAAATTCCATTTGTCACTGCTCCGCCCATCTTACCAGCCCATTTATATCGTCCTGTAATCTAAGGCTTTCCTCCTCCACTATTTACGACACCACCAATTTTCATGTCATCTGCGAACTTACATATCATACCTCATATATTCACGTCTAAATCATTAATGAACACTACAAACAGCAAGGGACCCAGCACCAATCCCTGTGGTACACCACTGGTTACAGGCTTCCACTCGCAAAAACAACCCTCGACCATCACCCTCTGTTTCCTGCCACTAAGCCAATTTTGGATCCAATTTGCCAAATTGCTCTGGATTCCATGGGCTCTTACCTTCTTAACCAATCTCCCATGTGGGACCTTATCAAAAGCCTTACTGAAGTCCATGTAGACTACATCAACTGCTTTACCCTCATCTACACATCTAGTCACCTTCTCGAAAAATTCAATTGTTAGTTAGATACGATCTCCCCCTGACAAAGCCATGCTGACTATCCCTGATTAATGGAGATTAATCCTGTCCCTCAGAATTTTTTCCAATAGTTTCCCAACCACTGATGTTAGTCTCACTGGCCTGTAATTACCTGGTCTATCCCTGCTACCCTTCTTGAATAATGGTACCACATTCGCTGTCCTCCAGTCCTCTGATACCTCTCCTGTGGCCAGAGAGGATTTGAAATTTTGTGTCAGAGCCCCTGCTATCTCCTCCTTGCCTCACATAACAGCCTAGGATACATCTCATCTGGACCTGGGGATTTATGCACTTTTAAGCCCGCTAAAACATCTAATACTTCCTCCCTTTCAATGCTAATATGTTCAAATATATCGCAATCCCCCTCACTGATCTCTACACCTACATCGTCCTTCTCCATAGTGAACACAAATGAAAAGTGATCATTTAAAACCTCACCTATGTCCTCCGGTTCCACACACACATTGCCACTTTGGTCCCTAATGGGCCCACTCTCTCCCTGGTCATCCTCTTGCCCTTAATATACTTATAAAATGGCTTAGGATTTTCCTTTATCTTGCCCGCCAATGTTTTTTCATGTCCCCTCTTCGCTCTCCTAATTTCTTTTTTAAGTACCCCCCTACACTTTCTACATTCCTCTGGGGCCTCCACTGTTTTCAGCACTCTGAATCTGCCATAAGCCTCCTTTTTTTCCTGATTCAATCCTCCATATCCCTTGACATCCAGGGTTCCCTGGACTTGTTAGTCCTACCCTTCACCTTAACGGGTACATGTTGGCTCTGAACTCTCACTATTTCCTCGTTGAATGACTCCCACTGATCTGATGTAGACTTTCCTACAAGTAGCTGCTCCCAGTCCACTTTGGCCAGATCCTGTTTTATCAAATTGAAATTGGCCTTCCACCAATGCAGTACCTTTATTTCCAGCCCGTCTGTGTTCTTTTTCATAACTACCTTAAATCTTACAGAGTTATGGTCACTATTCCCGAACTGTTCCCCCACTGACACTTCTACTACCTGTCCAGCTTCATTCCCTAGGATTAGGTCCAGTACTGCCCCTTCTCTTGTAGGACTTTCTACGTGCTGGCTCAAAAAGCTCTCTTGTATGCATTTTAAGAATTCTGCCCCCTTTAAGCCTTTTGCACTAAGACTGTCCCAGTTGATATTGGGGAAGTTGAAATCCCCTACTATTATTACCCTATTATTTTTACACCTCTCCGAGATTTGCCTACATAGCTGCTCCTCTATCTCTCCCTGACTGTTTGGAGGCCTGTAGTACACTCCCAGCCAAGTGATTTCCCCCTTTTTGTTTTTAAGTTCTACCCAAATGGCCTCATTTGAGGACACTTCTAAGATATCATCCCTCCTTACTGCAGTAATTGACTCCTTGATCAACAGTGCAATACCACCTCCTCTTTTATTCCCTCCCCTGTCACGCCTGAAGATTCTATACCCTGGAATATTGAGTTGCCAGTCCTGCCCTTCCCTCAACCATGTCTCTGTGATCGTAATAATATCATAATCCCATGTGCTAATCAATGCCCTTAATTCATCTGCCTTATTAGTAAGACTCCTTGCATTAAAATAAATGCAATCCATCCTTGCATTTTTCACTTGTGCCTTAACAGGTTTATATTTGCTCTGCCTTTCAGAATGACTCAGTTTCTCTTCTATATTTAACAAGCATGATTTCCCTTTCATAAACCTATGTTGACTTTGTCTGATACTATCTTTGTTTTCCAGTTCATTGTAGTCATGGTCCTACATTAGTGGGTCTCATACTTTTTGGTTAAAGGACCCCTTATCAAATGGATTAGCAATCTTGGATCTCCATCTAAATTACAGTACTATAGTAGGCTCATCTACAAGGCACAAGTCAGGAGTGTGATGGAATACTCTTCACTTGTCTGGATGGGTGCAGCTCCAACAACACTCAAAAAGCTCGACGCCATCCAGGACAAAGTAGCCTGCTTGATTGGCACTCCATCCACAAACATTCACTCCCTCCACCACCGACACACAGTGGCAGCAGTGTGTACCATCTACAAGATGCACTGCAGCCACTCACCACACCTCCTTCGACAGCACCTTCCAAACCCTCAACCTCTACCACCTAGAAAGACAAGGAGAATTGGTGCATGAGAACACCACCATCTGCAAGTTCTCCTCCAAGCCACACACCATCCTGACTTGGAACTATTTCGCCGTTCCTTCACTGTCGCTGGATCAAAATCCTGGAACTCCCTCTCTAACAGCACTGTGGGTGTATCTACTCCCCAAAGACTGCAGTGGTTCAAGAAGGCAGCTCACCACCACCTTCTCAAGGGCAATTAGAGATGGGCCACAAATGTTGGCCTAGCCAGTAATGCCCACATCCCATGAAACAAATATAAAAATTACTTATAATATGAAGGTGCTGCATGTAAAGACTGTTTTAATAATGCTTTTAAGGAAACAGGGATTAATTTACAGATATTAGTGAGATGGGTGTGCCTGCTTCTCACTGCTGAGTTGCAGTACTTAAATATTCAAAAAAACTCCCCTCTCTTGAACAAGATTGAATTCACCTGGCACCATCACCAGCCTTGGGAACTGCGTGTCTACCTGGCAATCATGTTCTTTCTCCTGTGGTCCCCTTCTAAGTGAGACAGCCAGCCAGCACTGTGCTGCACATGTGGAGGCCGCACTCTGCTCCCACCTTCCAGCTCGCAGTTCATATTATTTTGCAAGATCCCCTGGAAATTCTATATCTACCCCAAGGGATCCGTGGATCCCTGTTTGCAAACCAATGTCCTACAAAGCCAAAGTGTTCTAATTGATCAGTAATTGTCAGTCTCACGCTGAAAGGCCGGAGAGTGCCCACTGCTGGTGTAGCAGATAGCAGGCTGTTACACTGGTGCAATAGAGGAGGCTGTTCTGGAGTTTGGAAGAGGGAGGAGGGAGCTTTACTCTGCATCTGGCTGTGCCACAGCTGACCTGGGAGTGTTTCAATGGAAAGAGTTTTGTTCCCCAATACCAACATCCCTCACCTTGATGAACACAAAAATTTAAATTAAATCTTTTTCCAACATTCTTCATGTTTGAGCCGCTACAACAATTGGGTAAAATTGACAATATTGGATTGGCCTCCCATTATACACACTGCCCGAGTTACTCTTTTCATTGGTTTACTGGAAAGGGTGCGTGTGTGCTGTCAGACAGGATCAGGTTTGGCTGCAATGGCCCCACAGTTGAATGGCTCACACAAGACTAGTGTGTATGTGCGTGGGTGAATAACTGTAGGGCTAGCAGGGGGAAACCAGTCCTGATCATTATGTGTGCAAGTGCAAGTGTGTGTGAGCATGTGTGTGTGTGTATGTGCATACTCCTATGTACTCCTGTTTTTAATTGGTACATGTTTCTGCTGACTACTGTAATGCAAACACTTCTAATTGGAGGCAAATCTCTTGCAGTTCCATATCTCTCTGTATAATCCAGATAAATGTTCAGGTCTGAGCCAAACAGAAAGAAGAAATAGAATGGGAAAAAAGAGCACAAGGGGAGGAATAACCTTTGATGAACATTTCTATATTTAACAAAGAGTGGGGAGAATGAGAGGCAAAACTACCTGTAGCTGTGAAATTACTGATGGTATGTCCACCAGGGGGTGATAGAGAGAGGTTTTGAAAAGTAGTGTCGCTATAAATAAACCTCCAACACAAAGTCACTCAGCCAGTAACTCAAAGCTCAGTGTTAGCAGCTCTGTGTACTTGAGACTCTAACCCAAATCATTCTTTACAACATTCTCTCTGACCTACATTGGCTCCTGGTCTAGCAATGCCTTGATTTTAAAATCCCTCCATGACCTTATCCCTCCCTTTCTTTGTAAACTCCTCCAACTCTCCAAGATCTCTGTGCTCCTCCAATTCTGTCCTATTGCATATCCCCAGTTTCCCCTGCTCCACCATTGAATACCGTGCCTTCACTTGTATGGGCCCTAAGCAGTGGAATTCCCTCCCTAAACCTCTCGTCGCTCTCTCTCCTGCCTTAAGACGCTCCATAAAAACTAATTCTGTGTCCAAGTTTTTGGTTACCTATCCTAATATTTCCTTATGTGGCTGGATATTAAAATTTGTTTGTTAATGGCTCCTGTGAAGCACCTTGGGACCTTTTACTATGTTAAAGGGACTATATAAATATAAATTGTTTTTGAGTATGCTATTGACTTCCCTGCCCTTTTAAGCATCAGACCTGGATGTACTACATCATACTCAAATAGCCCAGTGACACTGTCGAAGATCACATATTGAATAATGGTCCTTTTTAGCAATGTACCAGAGGGCAAACAATAGCGCAGTGCTGCTAAAAACTGTAGGCACTCCAGTCTTCCCAGAACCATAGAACTTATCAGCCAGGAAATGCAACAGTCACATTGAAATATTGTCACTTTGCTGAGTTCTGGTGGCTGTAATCGGCTCATAAACATTGATATCCTGCAGATTAAGAAGGGCTGTACTCCTGGAGGGTTTGTCTGCGGCTGCTCACCTAGTTTAGGAAGTGGCTCCATACACCTCAGCCAAGTATCTATCCTGTTCCTTTTTGAACTTGCCATTGACCTCTGCCTCCAATCTCCTGGGCCAGGATGTTCCATGACAGTTTTCATAAAGTTGGCTTTTATTCCCTTGAACTCAGCAGATTGAGGGATGATCTCATCAAGGCATTTATAATATTAGTAAGATTTGTTAGGGTAAATAGAGAAAATCTATTTCCTCTGGTGGGGGTGTCCAGCATAAACTTAAAATTAGAGTTCAGCCAGTTAGGAGTGAAATCAGGAAGCAGTCTTTGTCCTTGTGTAAGGCTGGCTATTTTTCCCTTCATGCTTTGCAGATGTATAGCTATTAGCCATCCGGCTACAGGGATATCAAGGAACAAAAGTTGGAAAATGGAGCTGAGGATACAGATCAGCCATGATCTAATTGAATGACAGAGCAGCTTGAGGGGCTGAATGGCCTCCCGCTGTTGCTTTGTTGCTATTATTGTGGTTCAGTTTATTTACACCACCTTTAGCTTGAGTACCGCTCACTAAGATGTCCTTGAGCTTCTTTTCTGGAACTGTCATAACAACAGTGACTACACTTCAAAAGTACTTCATTGGTTGTAAGGCACTTTGGAATGCCCTGAGGTCATGAAAGGTGCTATAGAAATGCAAGTCATTCTCTCTTTAAATATCCCCAATTTCCTCAGCCAGACCATTTAATCTAGGTCAGATTGGCATTAACACCACTGCTTTAATGTGACACTCCCATTACCGCCATTCTTAAAGGGGATGAGGCATGTTTGTCTGTTTCAAGTGGTAAGCCTCTTTTATTATACAGGATATGGGTAGGGCCCAAGTTACAGTTTTCAGGGATACAGATCATTCCAAAAGCAGCCCAGTAGGAATCCAGGGTTATAGCTTTGTTGAGTTAAGAGGAGCAGTTAATATGCATCTACATTGAACCATCCCTTCATAATTTAAAACATCTCTATCAAATCATCACCTGATTTCCTCTGTTCTAAAAACAGTAAGAACTTGCATTTATATAGTGCCTTTCACGACCATTGGACATCCCAAAGGACTTTACAGCCAATGAAGTACTTTTTGAAGTGTGGTCACTGTTGTAATGCAGGAAACACAGCAGCTAATTTGTACACAGCGAGGTGATAGTGACCAGATAATCTGTTTTGGTGATGTTGGTTGAGGGATAAATATTGGCCAGGTCACTGGGAGGAAGAATGTAGCAGACATTTGACGAGCTGTGTGTATGATTTTTCTAACGTTGTTGATATGTTGCCAGTCTGGTGAGGCTTCCTGTTAGGAAATTAGAAAATTACGTGCAAATCTCCCACTACCAAGGTTGGTGGTGTACTATCCAACATGCTTGTCTTAGATGAGCTGAAATGTCCAGTAGCTCAGCAAAACCAGAACTGAAGCCACTCTTTTCAGTCCCCACCAGGTACCAGCAGGCCTCTGGTTAGCCGTTCAGGCACAGCCAAGTAGCATAGAATCTCTGGGTTCTTCTTGTCTCCAAAGTGGCTTTCTGCCTCCAAACCCTGGCCAAGATCGTATTTATTGCTCCCTTACCTCACCCCTTCCACTGGCTAAACCTAAACCCACACGTTCATCAGCCCTAGAACTGAGTTTTTGAATTCCCTGCCCACCTTTCACAAACTGCATTTAATGCAAACTCTATACTCCGAGTCTTTCTCACACCAAGTCCTGTCCCACCCAACTCCGACAAATTCTCTTTCCCCCACTTCCATTCATTTCAAAATTCTTCATTCTCACTTTCAATTTCCTCTACAATCTCCACCCAGCTCATCTAAGCAATCTTCTCCTGCCCCATGTTCCAGCTCATGTCTTCTGCTCCTTGCAATCTGGCTTGCTTGTACCCCATTCTGTTTGCCACATTATTGGACCCTGTGCTATCAGTCACTATACCTGTAACTCTCTGCCTTGCCACCGAAACTTCTTAATAATCCACCTTCCAGTCTAGTGCATTTGGTGCTTTCTTTATTTTTCCCATCTCCACCTCAGATTGTCCTCTTCCTGGTTAGCTGAGACATTTCCTTTGGGGCATTTTTTCTTCTCTCTTTTGGTATTTAGGAAAATGGATCATTGGGACTTTAGCAACAAATAGGTCACTTTTAGCAGTGGCTACGCTTCAAAATACTTAATTGGCTGTGAAAGTCTTTGGAACATCCTGAGGATGTGAGAGGTGCTATATAAATGCAACTCTTTCTTTTACCTGCTCTGAACAGCTGCTCAAAGTCACATTTGACCAATGCAGATCATTATGCAAATCAAGGAATAAAAGGGAACATTCCCAGCCGCACCCACTCCTCCCCCTTATTTAAATTTGTCTGACAGGAAGGGTGTCAATCATTTAAAAAAAACATCTTTACTGACTAGATTTTACTGTTGGGTAGCAGTTCTGCATATTCGAAGGAGACGGCAATGTATTAGTGAAACTGAGAGGCGGGTCATCACCACATCAGTAAAACTTATTACCTGAGTATAAACGTCCAAGATGAGACTGACCATGATGGATAACCTATCTGAAGTAAGTATTCCTCATTCTCCATTAATGGGGGTGTGATGGGGACATTCGTAATAACATGTGAGAAATGTTCTGGCTGCCTCTTAAGTTACCTTTCAAAGCCTAAAGGCTGTAGAGCTGATTAGTGAGCAGGGGGAATAACAATGCTGAATGCAATTATTTGCACAGTGCAGCTTTTAGATTTTGCATGGAGCAAAATTTTTTAAGTAATATTTTCTCTGTTCACAATACTGGCTCTGGTCAGTGTTTATTAATGAGAATAATTTTCCATCAGGTGTAATGTTTTTGGGTTAATTCCCCATTTGATAGTTGGTCTATTTACTAATCTGAGATGAATAGAAATTTCTTCACTCAAAGTGTTGGGAATCTATGGAATTCTTCACCCCAGACGGCTGTGGATGTTCATGCGGATGATGACTATATTCAAGACAGAGATCAATATATTTTTGTAACCTGAGACTATGACCCCTAGTTGTTGACCCTCCAGCCAGGGGAAACAGCCTCTCAACAACTACTCTGTCAAGTCCTCTCAGAACCTTATATGTTTCAATAAGATCACCTTTCATTCTTCTAAACTCAAGAAAATACAGCTCCAGCTTACTCAATCTCTCCTCGTAGGATAACTCTCCCATCCCAGGAATCAACCTAGTGAACCTTCGCTGCACCCGCCTAAAGCAAGTATATCCTTCCTTAAGTATGGAACGAAAAGCGTACACAGTAATCCAAACCCCTGCACAATTGCAGCAAGACCTCCTTACTTTTGTACTCCAAGCCCCTAGCAATAAAGGCCAACATATCATTCGCTTTTCTGATAGCTTGCTATATCTGCATGTTAGATTTCTGTCTTCCTTGTACAAGGACACCCAAATCCCTCTCAACATCAACATTTTATAGTTTCTCAACATTTAAAAATATTCATTTTTCTTATTCTTCCTACCAAAATTAATAACTTTACATTCCCCCACATTCTTTTTTATTTGTTCATGGTATGTGAGTGTCGCTGGCTAGGCCAGCATTTGTTGCCCATCCCTAATTGCCCTTGAGAAGGTGGTGGTGAGCTGCCTTCTTGAACCGCTGCAGTCCTTGGGGTGTAGGTACACCCACAGTGCTGTTAGTAAGGGAGTTCCAGAATTTTGACCCAGTGACAGTGAAGGAACGGCGATATAGTTCCAAGTGGTGTGTGACTGGGAGGGGAACTTGAAGGTGGTGGTGTTTCCATGCATCTGCTGCCCTTGTCCTTCTATTTGGAGAAGTCGCAAGTTTGGAAGGTACACACTGCTGCCACTGTATGTCTGTAGTGGAGAGAGTGAATGTTTAAGGCAGTGGATGGGGTGACAATCAAGCGGGCTGCTTTGTCCCATTTGGTGTTGAACTTCTTGAGTGTTGTTGGAGCTGCACTCATCCAGGAAAATGGAGAGTCTTCCATCGCATTCCTAACTTGTTCCTTGTAGATGGTGGACAGGCATTGCGGAGTCAGGAGGTGAGTTATTTGCTGCAGAATTCCCATCTTCTGACCTGCTGTTGTAGTGAAGGTATTTATATGGCTACTCCAGTTCAGTTTCTGGTCAATGGTAACACCCAGGATACTGATGTTGGGGGATTCAGCAGTGCTATCACTGTTGAATATCAAGGGGAGATGGTTAGATTCTCTCTTGTTGGAGACAGTCATTGCCTGAAACTTGTGTGGTGCAAATGTTACTTGCCACTTATCAGCCCAAACCCGAATGCTGTCCAGGTCTTGCTGTATATGGACACAGAATGCTTCAGTATCTGAGGAGTCACGAATGGTATTGAACACTGTGTAATCAACAGTGAACATCCCCACGTCTGATCTTATGATGGAGGGAGGGTCATTGATGAAGCATCTGAAGATGGTTGGGCCTCGGACACTACCCTAAGGAACTCTTGCAGCGATGTCCTCTGCCACCTTCTTGCCCACTTACTTAACCTATCTATATCACTTTGCAGCCTATTTTGTGTCCTTCTCACAGTTTACTTTCCCACTTAGCTTTGAACCGTCAGCAAAGCTGGATAAGCTACACTCAGTCCCTTCATCTACGTCATTAACATTGATTGTAAATAGCTGACACCAAAGCACTGACCCTTCTGGCGCTTTGCTAATAACAGACCTGCCAACCTGAAAAAGACCTGTTTATTTCTATTCACAGTTTTCTATCCTTTAACCAATCTGCAATCCATGCTAATATATTACCCGCAGCCCTATGAAACCTTATCTTGTGCAACAATCTTTTATGTAACATGTATTGTATGCCTTTTGAAAATCCAAATATATTAAATCCACTGGTTTCCCTTCATCTAACCTGCTAGTTATATCCTCAAAAACTCTACAATAGATTTGTCAAACTCAATTTTCCTTTCATAAAACCATGTTGACTCAGCCTAATTATATGATTTTCCAAGTGCTGTGTTATCTCTTCCTTAATAATGAATTCCTACATTTTCCTGACAAGTGATGACAACTAGCCTGTCGTTCCCTGCTTTCTCTCTTCCTCCTTTTTGAATGACGGTGTTACATTTGCTACTTTCCAATTCACTGGGATCATTCCAGAATCTAGGGAACTTTAGAAGATCACAACCAGTGCATCCACCATCTCCGCAGTCATCTCTTTTTGAACGTTAAAATGTAGGCCATCAGGTCCAGGGGATTTGACGGCTTTTGGTCCTGGTAAACCATGATCTTAGTCTTGGGTTTGAGATCCTGATTCTCAAATACTCTCTTCCTCAGTCAGCCAAAGGCTAAGCTGATACGTTGGAGACAACAATGGACCTTGTTGCTCTGTCTGCTTTCACTGAAAGGCAGCTTCCAAGATCTGGAAAATGGTCTATATATTCCAGGACCTCACCATTGATCTTGATTGATGGGGGGAGGTGTTGTGCTGTGGGAGCTGGTTGGAAGAGGACATTCATTTTTCTTTTTCTTTACTCATATTATTTACTTTAAGTTCCTCACTCTCATTGGCCCCTTGGTTACCCTTTATTTCTGGTATTTTTTTGAGTCTTTTACTGTGAAGACACACAAAATATTTGTTTAACGTCTCTGCCATTTCCTTATTCCCCATGAGAAAATGGGTCTTTCGCTAAACACTCAGAAAATGAATGTCCTCTTCCAAACAGCTCCCATAGCACAACACCTCCCCCCATCAATCAAGATCAATGGCAGGATCCTGGAAAATATGGACCATTTTCCATATCATGGAAGCCTCCTTTCAGTGAAACCGGAAATAGTTGACAAGGTTCATCATCCCCGCCAAGGTGCCAGCTCAGCCTTCGGATGACTGAGGAAGAGAGTATTTAAGGATCAGGATGTCAAACCCGAGACTAAGAGCATGGTTTACCGGGCAGCAGTGACTCTTGTGCTTCTATATGCTTCGGAGACTTGGACAGCCTATAGGAGACACCTCAAAGCACTGCAGAAGTACCACCAGAGATACCTCCACAAGATCTCCAAATCCGGTGGCAAGAAAGGCGGCCCAACAGCAACGTCCTCTCCCAAGTCAAACTGCCCAACATTGGGGATCTAATCACCCAAAACCAGCTCCACTGGGCAGGACATTCACATGGCTGACACCAGACTCCCGAAGAAGCTGTTTACTCAGAACTTGGTCGTGGCAGGAGACTCCCAAGAAGACAGTAGAAACGTTTTTGAGATGTCTTCAAAGCATCCCTGAAGAGATCAAACATCCCCGGTCGACCTGTGGGAGTCCCTGGCTTCAGACCATCCAAGATGGAGAAAGCTCATTCGGGAAGGGATCATACACCTCGAGGGACTTGGTCAGGAACATGCAGAAGTGAAGTTGAGGCATCAGAGGGAGCACGTAAACCTCCAAACAACTCATCAACCTGACCCTTCAAGCACCACCTTTCCCTCATGTGGCAGAGTCTGCAGATCACGCATTGGACTTATCAGCCATCTCAGTACCCATTGAATCAGAGTGGAAGCAAGTCATCCTCGATCCCGAGGGACTGTCTAAGAAGGGAAGATTCCCCATTATAATTTCTCTTGTCTCATCTTCTAAGGGCCCCACCTTTACTTTCATTAATCTATTCCTTTTTACATACTTGTGGAAACTCTTACAATCTGTTTTTATATAATTTTGACTAGTTTATTCTCATTCTATTTTCTCCCTCCTTATCTATTTTTTGGTCATTCTTTGCAGGTATCTAAAACACAGGTTTATTGCTCTTCTCGGCAATATAAGGCTCTGCTTTTAATCCAATACTATCCTTAAATTCTTTCGTTTGTGACACGGATGGATCACTTTTCCCCTGGAGTTTTTTATTTCTCAATAGAACGCTGATTTATTGAGAATGATAAAATATTTCTTTAAATATTTACCATTGCTCATCTACTGTCAAAGCTTTTAAGCTAATTTCCCAATCTACCTTAGCCAACTCGTCCCTCATACCTATGTAATTGGCTTTATTTAAGTTCAATCCTCTTTCACGTTGAGTTTGATCCTGACGTACCTAAGTCTGAAACCAGTGTATTAGTCTATCATATTATGAACACTCTTTGCCAGAGGATCCCTTACTATGAGATCACTAATTAACCCTGTCACATTACACAAAATAAAATCTAAAATAGCTTCTTCCCTGGTTGGTTTCATGATGTATGGTTCTAGAAAACAGTCTTGAATGTATTCCGTGAACTCGTCTTCTAAACTACTTTTGCTGGTTTAGTTTGTCCAATCTATATGAAGATTAAAGTCCCCCCACAATAATTGCATTGCTTTTGTTACAAGCTCCTCTTATTTCTTGATTAATACTCTATCCAACAGTGTAGCTACTATTCTTCTTTGGCCTCCTTATCTCGAGAGACAATGGGTAAGCGCCTGGAGGTGGTCAGTGGTTTGTGAAGCAGCGCCTGGAGTGGCTAAAAAGGCCAATTCTAGAGTGACAGGCTCTTCCACAGGTGCTACAGAAAAATTTGTTTGTCGGGGCTGTTACACAGTTGTCTCTCCCCTTGCGCCTCTGTCTTTTTTCCTGCCAACTACTAAGTCTCTTCAACTCGCCACACTTTAGCCCCGCCTTTATGGCTGCCCGCCATCTCTGGCGGACGCTGGCAACTGACTCCCACGACTTGTGATCAATGTCACAGGATTTCATGTCGCGTTTGCAGATGTCTTTAAAGTGGAGACATGGACAGCCAGTGGGTCTGATATCAGTGGCGAGCTCGCTGTACAATGTGTCTTTGGGGATCCTGCCATCTTCCATGCGGCTCACATGGCCAAGCCATCTCAAGCGCCGCTGACTCAGTAGTGTGTATAAGCTGGGGATGTTGGCCGCCTCGAGGACTTCTGTGTTGGAGATACGGTCCTGCCACCTGATGCCAAGTATTCTCCGGAGGCAGCAAAGATGGAATGAATTGAGACGTTGCTCTTGGCTGACATACGTTGTCCAGGCCTCGCTGCCATAGAGCAAGGTACTGAGGACACAGGCCTGATACACTCGGACTTTTGTGTTCCGTGTCAGTGCGCCATTTTCCCACACTCTCTTGGCCAGTCTGGACATAGCAGTGGAAGCCTTTCCCATGCGCTTGTTGATTTCTGCATCTAGAGACAGGTTACTGGTGATAGTTGAGCCTAGGTAGGTGAACTCTTGAACCACTTCCAGAGCGTGGTGGCCAATATTGATGGATGGAGCATTTCTGACGTCCTGCCCCATGATGTTCGTTTTCTTGAGGCTGATGGTTAGGCCAAATTCATTGCAGGCAGCTGCAAACCTGTCGATGAGACTCTACAGGCACTCTTCAGTGTGAGATGTTAAAGCAGCATCGTCAGCAAAGAGGAGTTCCCTGATGAGGACTTTCCGTACTTTGGACTTCGCTCTTAGACGGGCAAGCTACTATTAGGGGCCTATAAACTACTCCCAGCAGTGTTTTCTGCCCATTTTTCTTATCTCCACCCATACTGATTCTAGATCCCGCTTATATAAGCCAAGATCCTTTCTCATTACTATCCCTATATTGTTCTTTATTATAAGGGCTACTCTCATTCCTTTCCCACTTTGTCCTTGTTATTGAAATGTCAAGCACCCTGGAATATTTAGTTCCCAACTTTGGTCACTGTGCAGCAACATCTTTGTAATGGCAATGAGATCAAATCCATTTATCACAATTTGTGTCATTAATTTCCTATCTTGTTACAAATTCTTTGTGCATCCAGATAAGGCACTTTTAATTTTAACTTTTTACCATTTTTCCTGTAGAGTGGCGCAGTGGTTAGCACCGCAGCCTCACAGCTCCAGTGACCCGGGTTCAGTTCTGGGTACTGCCTGTGTGTGGGGTTTGCAAGTTCTCCCTGTGACCGCGTGGGTTTCCTCCGGGTGCTCCGGTTTCCTCCCACGTGCCAAAGACTTGTGGGTTGATAGGTTAATTGGCCATTGTAAAAATTGCCCCTAGTGTAGGTAGGTGGTAAGAGAATTGAGGGAAGGTGGGGATATGAGAGGGAAAATGGGATTAATGTAGGATTAGTATAAATGGGTGGTTGATGGTCGGCACAGACTCGGTGGGCCGAAGGGCCTGTTTCAGTACTGTATCTCTCTCTGACTCTAATGGACTATTACTGTTAAACACTGTCCTTTCCAGCCACACTCTGCTTAGCTTTACCCACCACCGACCAGGCAGCATGACCTTCAGGACTTCTGGTTGTGGCTGTAGAGAGCAGTATCCATCCCCCTGACTGTAGTGTCCCCTACCACTACCGCATTTGTTTTCACTCCTCCCATTTGAATGGTCTCCTGTACCTCAGTGCATTAGTCAGTTTGCTCATGCTGCCTGCAGACTTTGTCCTCATCCACACAGGGAACAAGAACCACGTACCTGATGAATAAGGTCCCAACTTTTACACTCTGTGCTGACCACTCTGTGCTGACCACTCGGTGCGTCAGCAGATACTGTTTCCTGCTGTTTCCCCATTATCTACTGTTTTGGAGCCATCATCAAACTGCATTTTAAATTCACTCTCTGGATGTGGGTGTCACTGGCATCTATTGCTCATCTTAGGGATAGACAGGGTAGATGCAGGTAAGATGTTTCCCCTGGTTGGGGAGTCTAGAACCAGGGGACACAATTTCAAAACAAGGGGGAAGCCACTTTGGACCGAGATGAGGAGAAATTTCTTTACTCAGAGGGTTGTGAATCTTTGGAATTCTCTACCCCAGAGGGCTGTGGAAGCTCAGTCATTGAGTATGTTTAAAGGAGAGATGGACAGATTTCTAAATACCAATGACATAAGGGGATATGAAGATAGTGTGGGAAAAAAGCATTGAAGTGGATGATCAGCCATGAACATATTGAATGGCGGGACAGGCTCGATGGGCTGAATGGCCTACTTCTGTTCCTATGTTCCTGTCCCTAATGGCCCAGAAACGGTGTGATGAGCTGCCTTCTTTGGGATGGATTGATACAAACTGAGCGGTTTGCTGGGATATTTCAGAAGGCTCTTAAAAGTCAACCAGGTTGTTGTGGGACAGGAGTCACGTGTAGGCTAGACCAGGTAAGGATGGCAGGTTTCCTTCTCTAAAGGACATTAGTGAACAAATTGGGTTTTAATGACGATACAAGCTTCATGGTCACTTTTACTGAGGCAATCTTTATATTTCCAAATTTAAAAAAGAATCTGAATTCAAATTTTCAAATTGCCCATGGTAGGATTTGAACTCACGTTCTCTGGATTATTAGTTCATTGGGAAGCCTTTAAGAATCTGGGCATCAACAGCAACAATCTGCATTTGCACAGTGCCTTTAATATAATAAAATATTCCAAGGAGATTCAACGGAGTGTTATCAAAACAAACTGACACCCAGCAACATGAGACACTGAGACTGATGACCAAAAGCATTGTCAGAGGTCGGCTTTAAGGAAAGTCTTAAAAGAGGAGCATACGATAGAGAGCGGAGAGGTTTAGGGAGGGAATTCCAGGACTTGGGGCCCAGGCAGCTGAAGGCACGGCCGCCAATGGCGGAGTGATTAAAATCAGGGATGTGCAAGAGGGCAGAACTGGAAAAGCGCAGCGATCTCAGAGGGTTGTGGGGCTGGAGGAGGTTACAGAGATTGTAAGGGGCGAGGACATGGAGGGATTTGAAAACAAGGTTGAGAATTTTAAAACGGAGGCATTGCTGGTCCGGGAGCCAGTGTAGGTCAGTGAGCACAGGAGGTGATAGGTAATGGGACTTGGTGTGAGTTAGGATACAGGCAACAGAGTTTTGGATGAGCTCAAGATGATGGAGGGTAAAAGGCAGGGGACCAACATTAAGAGGAAGAAAGGCCAGTGCAGGTTAGGTACAACGTAAAAGTTAACCTAAAAAAGCAGCTGCTACAGGATCATCCATTTCCCACATACATCCTCTCTCAGAGAGGCTATTAATTTGGGTCCGTTTGTTCTGAATCATCAAAACAGTAATGTTTAAACTGTCCATATTTATTCTGATCAGGAGTCCTATGACGAGCAGTGAGGGGAGACATTCACCCAATGAGTTAGCATAATTCCAGTGCAGTATTGAGGGAACGCTGCACTGTCAGAGGGTCAGCACTGAAGGAGTGCTGCACTGTCAGAGGGTCAGTACTGAGGGAGTGCTGCACTGTCAGAGGGGCAGTACTGAGGGAGTGCTGCACTGTCAGAGGGTCAGTACTGAGGGAGTGCTGCACTGTTGGAGGGGCAGTACTGAGGGAGTGCTGCACTGTCAGAGGGTCAGTACTGAGGGAGTGCTGCACTGTCAGAGGGTCAGTACTGAGGGAGTGCTGCACTGTCAGAGGGTCAGTACTGAGGGAGTGCTGCACTGTCAGAGGGTCAGTACTGAGGGAGTGCTGCATTGTCAGAGGGTCAGTACTGAGGGAGTGCTGCACTGTCAGAGGGTCAGTACTGAGGGAGTGCTGCACTGTCAGAGGGTCAGTACTGAGGGAGTGCTGCATTGACAGAGGGTCAGTACTGAGGGAGTGCTGCACTGTCAGAGGGTCAGTACTGAGGGAGTGCTGCATTGTCAGAGGGTCAGTACTGAGGGAGTGCTGCACTGTCAGAGGGTCAGTACTGAGGGAGTGCTGCACTGTCAGAGGGTCAGTACTGAGGGAGTGCTGCATTGTCAGAGGGTCAGTACTGAGGGAGTGCTGCACTGTCAGAGGGTCAGTACTGAGGGAGTGCTGCACTGTCAGAGGGTCAGTACTGAGGGAGTGCTGCACTGTCAGAGGGTCAGTACTGAGGGAGTGCTGCACTGTCAGAGGGTCAGTACTGAGGGAGTGCTGCACTGTCAGAGGGTCAGTACTGAGGGAGTGCTGCATTGACAGAGGGTCAGTACTGAGGGAGTGCTGCACTGTCAGAGGGTCAGTACTGAGGGAGTGCTGCATTGTCAGAGGGTCAGTACTGAGGGAGTGCTGCATTGACAGAGGGTCAGTACTGAGGGAGTGCTGCACTGTCAGAGGGTCAGTACTGAGGGAGTGCTGCACTGTCAGAGGGTCAGTACTGAGGGAGTGCTGCATTGTCAGAGGGGCAGTACTGAGGGAGCGCTGCACTGATGGAGGGTCAGTCCTGAGGAAGCGCTGCATTGTCAGAGAGTCAGTACTGAGGGAGTGCCACACTGTCAGAGGGGCAGTACTGAGGGGTTGCTGCACTGTTGGAGAGGCAGTACTGAGGGGGTGCTG
Organism: Heterodontus francisci; assembly: GCF_036365525.1. Lineage (NCBI taxonomy): Eukaryota > Metazoa > Chordata > Chondrichthyes > Heterodontiformes > Heterodontidae > Heterodontus > Heterodontus francisci. Next base: position 80,337,098 of record NC_090392.1, on the reverse strand, counting down.
CACTGTTGGAGAGGCAGTACTGAGGGAGTGCTGCACTGTCGGAGGGTCAGTACTGAGGGAGTGCTGCACTGTCAGAGGGTCAGTACTGAGGGGGTGCTGCACTGTCAGAGGGGCAGTACTGAGGGGGTGCTGCACTGTCAGAGGGTCAGTACTGAGGGGGTGCTGCACTGTCGGAGGGGTGGCTTTCAGATCAGATGTTAAACTAAAGCCCCATTTGCCCTTTCCATGACATTATTTGAAAGAGCAGAGGAGTTCTCCCTCTGTCCTGGGGACAATATTTAACACTAAGAAACAGATTAAGTGGTCATTATCACATTGCTGTTTGCGGGATCTTGCTGTGCACATATTGGCTGCCGTGTTTCCAACACCAACAAAGGTACCTGATTATTTGTAAAGCACTTCAGGACATCCTGAGGTTCTGAAAGGTGCTATAGAAATGCAAGTTCAATCTTTATTTATAAGTTTAGAACAGAGATGAAGCACGGTGTGATTAACCCACTGCACTATCCAGGACCAACCATAGAAAAATTACAGCAAGAAGGAGGCCATTCAGCCCATCGTGTCCGTGCCGGCTGAAAAAACTAGCCGCCGAATCTAATCCCACCTTCTAACACATGGTCCATCGCCTTGCCAGTTAAAGCACTTCAGGTGCATGTCCAGGTACCTTTTAACAACAAGTCAGCTCTGTAAACCAACTGCCCTCTGCACACGAATGCTGCACTGCAGCGTCTGAGAACCACAGGCACAAAAAGAAAAATACTACATAACCAGAAAATCTGAAACAAAAACAGAAAATGCTGAGAATGTGCAACAGATCCACCAGAATTTCAGATAGGCTGTCAGTGTGTGAGTTTATACTGAACAGTGTGAGTTTATATCATACAGTGTGTGAGTTTATACTGAACAGTATAATAACTGATTTCTGTGTATTACTACTGGCAGTTACATTCATATAGTACCTTTAATGTAGAAAAAATATCCTGTGCCACTTCACAGAGTTGAGCTTCCAGCCCCATATCCACTCCATCACTAAGACCTCTCTACATCCACCTCTGTAATATCACTGACTCTGTCCCCGTCTCAGTTCATCTGCTGCTGACACCCTCATCTGTGCCTTTGTTACCTCTAGCCATGACTATTTGAACACACTCCTGCCCAGCCTCCCACCTTCCACCCTCCATAAATTTGAGCTCATCCAAAGTTCTGCTGCCTGTATTATACCTCACACCAGGTCTCGTTCATCACCCCTGTGCTCACTACATTAGCTCCCAGTCTGGCAATGCCTTGATTTGAAATTTCTTAGCCTTGTTTATAAATCCCTCCTTAACCTCGCCCCCTCCCTATCTCTGTAACTTCCTCCAGCCCTATAATCCTCTGAGATCTCTCCCAATAACCCTGTATCTTTCTCTGCTTCAAAAGTTCCATCCAATTTTCTCTTAAGACTCAATGCTCTCTGCTTCAAACATTCCCTATGGAAAAGCATTCCACGCTCCAACTAAAGCAATTTCTCCTAACCTTTCTCCTCACTCTCTATATTGGGATGAGAGTGTATTGAATTAATGCTAAAATGTTGCTGTTACGATCACTGATTGCTTTGGACTCATGGAATTTATACACCACAATTTACACAAAGCTAAGCAAGTGTGGAATCTTCACAAAAGCTTAGTGTCTCAAAATAACCAGAATTGGGCTTTTACTGAATGACTATTAAAGGCAACTGAGACTGACGGTGGTTTAGAAAATAAATAGCATGAGATATAAAACACAGTCATCTCAAAATAGAGTCTCTAAATTAGTAACGTTCTGGTCTGACCCATTTCATTTAGAATCTAGAACACTTGTTTTCAGTCTCTTGAGATGGTGGTGAAGGTTCTGTCCTCTCTGAGGACCACAGTAGACACCAGATGACAACTTGGTTTGTATATATCTCAGTGTGAATTCTGGACGCAGCAGCTGCCATCCCCAACACAGTGGGGTGGGGGGGGGGGGGGGTTGGGTGGGGTTAGCATCAATAAATCTGCAGCATACTTTCCACGCTCCTGTGCCCTGTTAAATTTCCTCCACGGCCCCCACACAAATTCTTGATACCGCCCATGATTATCTTCTCCCTTGAGTATTGAAGATTAAGGGATGATCTAATTGAGTTGTTTACAATGACTAAAGGATTTGATAGGGCAAATAGAGAGAAACTATTTGCTCTTGTGGGAGGAGTCCAGAACATGGGGGCAGAACCTTAAAATGAGAGCTAGGCCGTTCAGGGGCTGATGTCAGGAAGCACTTCTTCACACAATGGGGAGTGGAAATTTGGAACTCTCTCCTGCAAAAAGCTGTTGAGGCTGGGGGCGGGGTCAATCGAAAATTTCGAAACTGAGATTGATAAATTTGATGAAAGGTCATTAATCTGAAACATTAGTTCTGTTTCTCTCTCCACAGGTGCAGCCAGGCATGCTGAGTATTTCCAGCATTTTCTATTTTTATTTTAGATTTCCAGCATCTGCAGTATTTTGCTTCTGTGTTGATAGATTTGTCTGGGGTAGGTATATTGAGGTTACTGCACCAAGGTGGGCAGAAAGGTGGAATAGGTCCAAGGGACTGAATGACCTACTCCCATTTCCCCTGTATACCATATTGAAATTGTGAAGCTCCCCCACTAACTACAGGTTAATCCCCAAGAAATAATTATCTTTCATGTTGTCAAAATGCCTTGTACATCAACACTATTGCTAAAACCAAATGAGTTGGTATCAGAGATTGAGAAGCTTTGTTGGTGATAGGAAGACTGACATTCCCATCAATACAGCAAGCTGCTGGGCTGTGAGCACTCTGACAATATCCTCACCCAACCCTCATACAGTCACAGGTTTCAGCCGGAGTCAGTGCTGGGTATTCTGGCCAACTTCCCCCTCCCTTAACCCAGAATCAATAAGGGCTCATTCTCAGGTTCCTCCCCTTTAGCCAGCTGAGATCAGACTGAAATCTGATCTATTAGTCTGAGCTCACTGAACCATCTTACTGAGGCACAAGGGATTGCGACACGGTTTCTGGGATGATGAGGCAGACATGTTTTCAAAGTAAATAAGCCAAATGTTTCTAAAACCATTTTAATGCTCAGTGTTTGTGAATTTTATTCCCTTTAGTTTCTGGACACTGTGTTTATGGACAATACATCTATCTCTGAGGGTATTACTTTGGATTATGGAGAATCGTACTGCTCTGAAGAAGATGACATCCCCAAGTATTTCAAAAAAGTCATTGTACCCATAGTTTATTTCTTGGTCTTCTTCTTTGGGACCATTGGAAATGCCCTGGTGCTGTTGATTCTGCTACGTTACAGGCAATCGAGGACTCCAACTGACAACTACTTGCTGCACCTGGCAATGGCAGACCTACTTCTAGTCTTGGTCCTACCTTTTCTTGCCATTGAAAGTATTTTCGGGTGGCTCTTTGGAGACGTCCTTTGCAAACTAATAGGTTCCATCCACAAGCTCAACTTCTTCTGTAACAGCCTGCTGTTAGGTTGTATCAGCTTTGACCGCTACCTCGCCATCGTCCATGCAGTCCAGACTTACAAAAAACGTAAAGCCAAGTATGTCCACCTGGTCTGCTCAGCTGTCTGGGTGACAGGTTTCATCCTCCAAATTCCAAATCTAATCTTCTTTAAAATTGAGACTGACGTGCTCAGGAATTATACCGTATGCACCTACCCGTCAGATGATATGAGGGCCAACAACTGGCTGCTAGTTGAGCAATTTTTATACCATGGGATTGGCTTCTCCTTGCCACTTGCTGTCATGTGTTACTGTTATGCCAAGGTGATCAAAACCCTGTGCAAGACCCAGAACTTTGAGAGGCACAAGGCTGTCAAGGTTGTGCTGACGGTCACTGCGATGTTTTTCATCTGCTGGACACCCTACAATGTGGCATTGTTCATCAAAACATTACACTCACTCGATGTGATCAGTGCAGATTGTGATTTCAACAGCAAGCTGAAGTTTACCATTGTGGTGTCAGAGAGCATTGGATTCAGTCACAGTTGTCTGAACCCTGTCCTTTATGTGTTTATTGGGGTCAAGTTCAAAAATGACATCTTGAAACTTCTCAGAGAGATGGGCTGTATTAGCCAAGAGACCATGGACAGCCATTTCCATCTGAAACATGCTGGGAAAAATGGGAACGCTTCACTTTCTGAAAATACCACTTCCTGGTCTAACGTTTAAACATGGAGCTAATTTCAGCCCATGTTTAACAGTAACTAGAAAGTGGGGGTTAATAAAACAGAAGTGGGGAGTGTATATGGCAAATTGGATGTATAAATAATTTCAATATAAATACGTATGAGGTGGTGCATTTTGGTAGGAGGAATAAAAAGGGCACATACTCCTTGGAAAATAAATGCCTAAATGGGGGAAGAGGAGCAGACAGACATGGGAATGCAGATTGTCAAACCATTAAAAGTAGTGGCACAAGTTAAGGTCATAATAAAAGCAAACAAAGCACTGGCGTTCATTTCTAGAGGAATAGAATTTAAAAGCAGGGGGGGGGTTATTTTAAATTTGTATAGAACTTTGGTTCTACCACACTTGGAGCACTGTGAACAGTTCTAGTCTCCATATTAGAAATAGGTTATAAAGGCACTTGAGAAAGTATAACAAAGATTTAGAAGGATGATACCAGAACTGAGAGGTTATTCTTATCAGGAAAGAGTGAACAGGCTGGGGCTCTTTTCTCTAGAGAAGTGATAGTTGACCTAATAGAAATCTTTAAAATTATGAAGGGGTTTCGATAGGGTAAACTTGGAGAAATTGTTTCCATGTGTGGGGGAGTCAAAAACTAGGATGGTTACTAATAAATCCAATCAAGAATTCAGGAGAACCTTCTTCACCCAAAGTGGTGAGAATGTGGAACTCGCTACCACAAGGAGCGGTTGAGGTGAATAGTATCGAGACATTTAAAGGGAAGCTAAACACATGAGGGAAAGGGAATAGAACAGTGTGGGGGTGCAGTTAGAATGCTTCTGGAGTCCATGGTGAAAAATTATGCAAATTCAGATACAATATCAGGAGTTGAAAGTTATTTTAATTTTTCTTTCTTGTGATTCATTGAATCTTCATAGAATGATCCAGCATAGGAGGCCATTCAGCCTATTGTTCCTGTGCTAGCTCTTTGAAAGAGCTATCCAATTAATCGCACTCCCCCCTGCTCTTTCCCCATAGCCGCATAAATTTTTCCTTTTCCAGTATTTATCCAATTCCCATTAGAAAGTTACTAGTGAATCTGTTTTCACTGGCAGTGCATTCTACACCCTAACAACTCGTCACGTGAAAACGTTTCTCCTCATTTTCCTCCCTGGATTTTTTGTCTCCGTTACTATGATCAATCATTAGAGACACTAGCAATGGGCATCCATTGCTGTTCCTCCTCCATGGGACCATAGCTTAATATTGATGAACATCTTCCTCACCTTGCCATGGTCACTCGATCCACATTCCACTGGATTTAAACAGGGTTGGTTTTATTAAGGGTGTTTGGAGCCAGCCAGAGCTGATGTGAGTGTCACCCAGAGATGACTACCCCTCGTCTCTGCAATCTTCACAGAAACAGGAAACATTCAGCCACTGGAGCTTGTTCCACCATTCAATTAGATCATAGCTAATCTGTATCTTAACTCCATTTAGCTGCCTTGGTTCTGTAACTCGTAATACTCTTCCACAACAAAAATCTATCAATCTCAGTTTTGAATTGACCCCCAGCCTCAACGGCTTTTTGGGGAGGGAGTTCCACATTCCCACTCCCCTTTGTGTGAAGAAGTTCCTGACATCACCCCTGAACGACCTGGCTCAAATTTTGAAGTTCTGCCCCCTTGTTCTGGATCCCCCACCATAGGAAATAGGCTTTATAGAGGGAAACTATCAAATCTTTTAATTATCTATACACTTCAATTATATTACCCCTTAACCTCAATACTTGAGGGAGTACAAACCTAATGCATACAAGCTGCCCTCATAATTTAACCCCTTTAGCTCCAGCATGATTCTGGTATATCTGTGCTGCATCCTGTCCAAGATCAATATATCGTTCCTACAGTGTGGTGTGCGGAACTGAAAACTTGCATGTGGTGGACTGATGGATCGAGCATACGAGCTACACATGACATAGTGTAACGGCTGGTGTCACAAAGACTGTTCACCTGTCCAGCATCTCTGCATTTCTGTAGTTAGACAACAATGTTTCTCTGATTCAATTTAGTTACAAACACCTTTTGGAGCCTCCCTGACAAGGAATTGCTGTGTTAGGGGTGTTCGATTGACTTGCCTTCCATTTAATATTTTATATGATGCTTGCGCAGCTGAACAGCCTGTTGCGAGTCATTGACTAGTGTCAGGCCTGAAGAACAACTAGTTGGTTGAGGTACTAGGGAGTGAACACTTTCAGAAAATTATGTAAAAAAGTAATGACATTTTGTAAGTGTTGTATATTTTATAATCTTTAAAAGTGGAATGTTCTCTCATTAAATGATTGCACAAGACAACTTAAACTGCTTGGAAATGCACAGAACATACCTTTAAGAACACAACGATTAATCTCATCACCAACACGTGTCCAAAAATGGGTGGAACTTCAATAATTTCTTTAGAGCAAGCTCATGGCAGAGGGATGATTGGAGATTGAATCGTCTAGTCAGCAGTCAGCGTGATGGAGATTCAGTCTGGCTTCAGGAACTGTACTGACCCTTGTGAAAATCCCCCAGTGGGTGCACAGGCCCCAAATGGCTGCAGCGCATGGTTCAGCTTTTAGTGAGTAACCTGCAGCAGATACTGTTGCTTGGATCTGGAGTCACCAGAAATTGAAACAAACACACTCCAAAGGAATATTTTGCTTTTTGCCTACTTTCAATGTAACTCATATATTGAGAGTGATAGTGTGCTGATTGAAACTGCTAGCAACTTTGTGTATTTCCAGACAGTTAGAAAACGCTTAATGCTCTGTGACTTCAACTTTGCCATTTACTGTTGCATTGTTGTTGCGAGATTTTGTTTGATACCTGATAATAGAATAAAGGGAAGCATTCCTTCACATGTACAGTCTCAGTTTGATTCTTTGTCCTAATCTGGAATTCTTTAAGTTTAGTTCTGTGCTGTTCCTGCATTGGAGGCTACAGGTTCTTTTGTTTGAAATACCCACTTTTTCTTGTTTACAAACAAACTTACATTAACGCAACACTTTCCACAACCTCAGGACATTAAAAAGTGCTTCATAGCTAATGAGGTACATTTGATATATAGTCACTGTTGTAATGTGTGGCTCATAAAATAAACTACGGAACAAGAGTTATAAAATCTGCACTTCCTAAAAAAGCCGTTTCATTCCCCTTACCTAGATCTAGCAGCCAACCCACAGTTGGTAACAGTGAACTTTTAACGTAAGCAGCTAACCAGCCACTTCACCAGATAAATAACCCAACTGTTGCTAATCCGACCGTGGACAAGGTTTTTGGTAAATGGCAAATGAAAAACGAGGGAAACCTGTATTTCCAAACACACACAGCCACTGTCTTGTGAAAGAAGCTGAGATGTGACTCTTCGCGTCTCACGAACCTTAAACTAACTCCAATCCAGGTTGGGCTGCCAGTGAGAGGGCTTGTAACTGATACGCAGGTGTCAGTATATACCTGCAGTGATAACAGTCACAGAAACTACACTAAAATGGAAGGTTACTTTGAGCGGATTGCAAACAAGACATAAGATTTTGAATTTGCGAAATAGAATAAAACGAGTCGGCAGCCTGTTTAACATTTCTCCTGATTTTTAATTCATTCATGGAATGTGGGCATTGCTGGCCAGGCCAGCATTTATTGCCCATCCCTAATTGCCCTTGAGAAGGTGGTGTCGAGCTGCCTTCTTGAACCGCTGCAGTCCATTTGAGGCAGGTACATCCACAATGCTGTTAGGAAGGGAGTTCCAGAATTTTGACCCAGCGACAGTGAAGGAACGGCAATACAGTTCCAAGTCAGGATGGTGTGTGACTTGGAGGGGAACTTGCAGGTGGTGATGTTCCCATGCATTTGCTGCCCTTGTCCTTCTAGTTGGTAGAGGTCACAGGTTTGGAAGGTGCTGTCGAAGGAGCCTTGGTGTGTTGCTGCAGTGCATCTTGTAGATGGTACACACTGCTGCCACTGTGTGTCGGTGGTGGAGGGAGTGAATGTTTGTGGATGGAGTGCCAATCAAGCGGGCTGCTTTGTCCTGGATGGCGTCGAGCTTTTTGAGTGTTGTTGGAGCTGCACCCATCCAGACAAGTGAAGAGTATTCCATCACACTCCTGACCTGTGCCTTGTAGATGGTGGACAGGCTTTGGGGAGTCAGGAGGTGAGTTACTCGCTGCAAGATTCCTCGCCTCTACCTGCTCTTGTAGCCACGGTATTTATATGGCTACTCCAGTTCAGTTTCTGGTCAATGACAACCCCCAGGATATTGACAGTGGGGGATTCAGCGATGGTAATGCCATTGAACATCATGGGGAGATGGTTAGATTCTCTCTTGTTGGAGATGGTCACTGCCTGGCACTTGTGTGGCGCGAATGTTACTTGCCACTTACCAGCCCAAGCCTGGATAATGTCCAGGTCTTGCTGCAATTCTACACGGACTGCTTCAGTATCTGAGGAGTCACAAATGGTGCTGAACATTGATAATTGCACAGTGAACATCCCCACTTTTGACCTTATGATTGAAGGAAGGTCATTGATGAAGCAGCTGAAGATGGTTGAGCCGAGGACACTACCCTGAGGAACTCCTGCAGTGATGTCCTGGAGCTGCGATGATTGGCCTCCAACAACTACAATCATTTTCTTTGCGCTAGGTACGACTCCAACCAGTGGAGAGTTTTCCCCGATTCCCATTGACCTCAGTTTTGCTAGGGCTCCTTGATGCCATACTCGGTCAAATGCTGCCTTGATGTCAAGGGCAGTCACTCTCACCTCACCTCTTGAGTTCAACTCTTTCGTCCATGTTTGAACCAAGGCTGTAATGAGGTCAGGAGCTGAGTGGCCCTGGCGGAACCCAAACTGAGCGTCACTGAGCAGGTTATTGCAAAACAAGTGCTGCTTGATAGCACTATCAACGACACCTTCCATCACTTTACTGATGATTGAGAGTAGACTGACGGGGAGTAATTAGCCAGGTTGGATTTGTCCTGCTTTGTGTGTACAGGACATACCTGGACAATTTTCCATATTGCTGGGTAGATGCCAGTGTTGTAGCTGTACTGGAACAGCTTGGCTAGGGGCTTGTTCTGGAGCACAGGTCTTCAGTACTGTTGCCAGAATGTTTTCAGGGCCCATAGCCTTTGCAATATCCAGTGCCTTCAGTCATTTTTTGATATCACATGGAGTGAATCGGATTGGCTGAAGACTGGCAACTGTGATGCTGGGGACTTCAGGAGGAGGCTGAAATGGATCATCAACGCGGCATTTCTGGTTCTAGATTGTTGCAAATCCTTCAGCCTTATCTTTCGCACTGATGTGCTGGGCTCCCCCATCATTGAGGATGGGGATATTTGTGGAGCCACCTCCTCCAGTTAGTTGTTTAATTCTACACCACCATTCACAACTGGATGTGGCAGGACTGCAGAGCTTAGATCTGATCTGTTGGTTATGGGATCGCTTAGCTCTGTCTATCGCATGCTGCTTACGCAGGTTGGCCCGCAGATAGTCCTGTGTTGTAGTTTCACCAGGTTGACACCTCATTTTGAGGTATGCCTGGTGCTGCTCCTGGCATGCCCTCCTGCACTCTTCATTGAACCAGGGTTGGTCTCCTGGCTTGATGGTAATGGTAGAGTGGGGGATATGCCGGGCCATGAGGTTACAGATTGTGGTTGAGTACAGTTCTGCTGCTGCTGATGGCCCATAGCGCCTCATGGATGCCCAGTTTTGCATTGCTAGATCTGTTCGAAATCTATCCCATTTAGCATGGTGGTAGTGCCACACAACACAATGGAAGGTATCCTCAATGCGAAGATGGGACTTTGTCTCCACAAGGACTGTGCAGTGGTCACTCCTACCAATACTGTCATGGACAGATGCATCTGCAGCAGGCAGACTGGTGAGGACGAGGTCAAGTATGTTTTCCCTCGTTGGTTCCCTCACCACCTGCCGCAGACCCAGACTAGCAGCTATGCCCTTTAGGTCTCGGCCAGCTCGGTCAGTAGTGGTGCTACTGAGCCACTCTTGGTGATGGACATTGAAGTCCCCCACCCAGAGTACATTCTGTGCCCTTGCCACCCTCAGCGCTTCCTCCAAGTGCTGTTCAACATGGAGGAGTACTGAGTCATCAGCTGAGTGGGGGGGAGGGGGCGGAGGCAGGGGGAGGGTGAGGGGAACAGTTTAAGTAGGTTTGGGTAGCTGGATTTTAGCTTAACTTGACCATTTTCACACTGTATCCTCTGAACAATGTCAGGTGAGCCATCTTAAGACTAACACGTGACTAAAGAAGTCATTTTTGTGTCTTGTATCAGCAACTGTATGAATCAAATTTATGTATTAAGTAGTAAACCGTCAAGAAACAATGATTATAAAGCAATGCACCTTGATTGAGTTGCAATTAACGAATTAAGAATCATGCTAGAAAGAATGGGCTTTAATTTAAAAGTATTAAATTTAAAAACTAAGTCTTAAGCTTGTAAGAATTTTAATATCAGTAGGACTTTGGAAGTTACTGTGATATAAAGTCAGCAGAAAAAGTATTGTGACCCGGATAACATTCCTAACTTTGCTAAAAGAGAATCAAATTCATACTGTCCAAGGAGATAACAGCCCGAATGAATAGAACTCTTCATAGCATTTTATCTCAATGATTGGCAAAATGTTTTATCGATTAAGCCCCAATTAGAGTAAGGCAGTAACTGACATCACAGGGCCTGGACCAACCATCGGGCAAACTACAAGGTGGTCTGATTGTCAAAGAGGGTATAAAAAGAACAGCTATTGAACCTGAGAAGCAGCACGAAAAATCCACAGGAAGAAAGAAGAGAATCTTCAGTCAACAGAACACAGCAAGAGAAAGAACGTCCGCACCACAGTCACTCAGAGGGCTACTGCTGAGGTTCTGAGGAACAGACTGTGACTATTGGCTTTGTTAAGTATTACTTCTTTGTACTGAATATAAATTACTTAATAAATCTGCTACACTTATAACCAACATCTACCTGTACCATAGTGCTTTGTTGTAGTCATGGACATGTCATCCTGTTTTGATTAACTTGAATCCTGAAACCTATAATCCCAGAGATGGGACTCTGACTAACTGAAACCAGGTATTGTTGAGTATAAGGCAGCAGATGTGAGGGTTTTTGTCTTCCTTTCTTTTGTGAAAAAACAATTGCTAGTGTCTCTCTAAACACACCAAGATGCCTGAAGAGGATCTTTGGCCAAAGTATAAAGCGAGATTAGGAAAAAAGTGTGGCAGTGCACACTTCCAGACACTATTATTGGGGTGCCTGGCTAGAGACCCAAAAGCATCTCTTGAGAATCCAGTCAAATTCATTTCAGAACAGGTTATGGCTAAGAAATGAAAGTTAGATAAAGTGATGAGTTTGATTGCATTTGTAATCTCATACTGTGCGCAGCAAGATAACAAGACCATCCTAACGAAGGATGATAAAATAGTAGAAGAACACATATGAGAACTGCAAAAACAGATATCAGAGCAGCAACATCAGATCGAGCTTCTGCAGAGTCAAGTAGCCTCGTCTGTGGCAACTTTGCAACAACAGAGGGTTAATGCTGTTCAGGCAAGATTAACCCTGCAGAATCTTGAGAAAGTCAAGTGTCAGGTAGACACCCTTACCAAAGATAATAACAGACTCATTGGACAATTGGAAGATTCACAAGGAGCCGAAAGAGAAGCTCTCCAGAACCCCCAAAGAGAGGCCTATCACTGACACTGTCTCACTATCATTTACCAGTTAGAAAAACAGCTGGGAAAACAAAATGCAGTCATAGTGACAGTAACCATGGGAGACCCAAACCCAGATTATGGCCCCGACTTTGACGAATTGAGTGAAAATTTATATTCTCCCCTACCATCTCCTTCTAGGTCGGATCCTCAGCCCTATTTTAGTCGTAACAAAGAGGAAGTCTCAAAAATCTCCTGTGAAGAGAAAGCTCCACTTGATTTCTCAAATACAGAAAACCCAGTTAGTTATTAGGACTCAGGTGGTTTCTAATGCACCAGCTGCGGGACTGGGAGAAATTCTCCAAAATCTGCAAAATAAACCCCCCACTAAAAAACTTGAGTTAGATTTGGAAAGTGCAAGGGGAACCCCTAGGGAGTATATCGACTAGCAGCAACCTTTTGAACTGGAAGGAAAGTTAGGCAGACAGCTGGCTGTGGTCACTGCCATTACTAGGGGAGGTGAGATACCTGATGTACAACAGAGTGACTCAGAGGCATGTGTGTCAGACTGGGATTGGCCAAATCCATCATCGCCAGTAGAAATGATTTTTCCCCCACTGGTTAAAATGAGGGAACCCCACCCCCCTTCCCCCATGGCACCATCATATGCTGCTCCTGTGGAAATATACCCCCCACTGATTGAAACAAGGGACCCTCCAAAAGTACCACCCGGATTAGAGAGAATGGCTAAAGGGAAAAGAAATAGGTCAAAAATCCCACAGCAAAATGTTCGAGCTGCTGTGAGGAAATATTTTTATATTTGTGTACGCCTGTGCTCTGGTTTGCAGAACTTAAAGTCTTTAATCCTTTCTTGTCTGGTTTTTAGTGTTGAAAGCAAAAATTTGTCACTGATCCTATCTCCATATCTATGCACGTGCATATCTTTGTGGGAAACAGTATGAATTTTTCTGTTGAATCAGTCAAAATATTAAAACAAAATCACACCAGTATTGTTAATTTAAAATGTGAGTGTTGTCTTTTGAAGGAGCTACTTTTGCAAAAGCACTGGTTTGCCTTGTAAGAGATAAAACTTCAGCCTTGAAGCAGAAACCTGGCAGAAATCCAATTTGAACTTTTCAAAACATTGCTAGAAAAATCAAATTAAAGACACATATTAATGACTGTTTCTTTCAAATGAGGCTAAATCACAAACATCAGAAAAAAGGATAAATAAAGGAGATATGTGAAAGATTCTGATTGTTTAAAGGTTGTTTCAGAGACAGGTGTTAAGTCTAAGTCTGAATTTAGTTTAAATTATGAAGGTTAACTGACCTGTTAAGTTGGAAAAACTGTAATTTCATTTGTGCCACTATGCATTTCCAAGTAATTATGTCAAGTTTTGAGGCAGTCTTTAATTCCAGATAGAAGGCTCACTCATATAACATTGGCAGTTTTGAATTGTAAATGTTTATTGCCATAAATTGGGATTTGGAATCATCCTGGTTATAGCAAATAAAAAATCGTTGGATTAGAAACCTCTTACAAAAGATGTTAAAAGTTTGGAAACAATCAGAGGTTAATCTAAAATGCTGTCTTCCCTGATGGATATGTTTTCCTTTGAAGTTGATAATGTTACTAATGATTTTTGTTGTATTCAGTTCCTGGGGATATCAAAAAGAGTTGGAATTTTTTTTTTAAAAACAGAATAAAAACAAGAAATGCTGGAAATACTCAGCAGGTCTGGCAGCATCTGTGGAGAGAAAAGCAGAGTTAACGTTTCAGGTCTGTGACCCTTCATCAGAACTGACAAAGGTTAGAAATGTAATAGGTTTTAAGCAAATAAAATGGGGGTGGGGCAAGAGATAACAAAATGCAAGGTGCTGATAGGACAGGGTCACAGTGAATAACTGACCAGAAGGTCATGGAGCAAAGGCAAACGGTAAGTTAATGGTGTGCTGAAAGACAAAGCGTTAGTACAGAGAGGGTGTTAATGGACAGAAAAATGAACAGCCCAGGCCCAAAGCACAAACATGAAAAAAAACAGGGGCAGGCACATGGTAAGAAAAATGGATGATGAAACAGACTAAAAAGAAAAAAATAACTAAAAATAAAAGTAAAATGGGGAGCCCGTCATGCTCTGAAATTATTGAACTCAATGTTCAGTCCGGCAGGCTGCAGTGTGCCTAATCGGTAAATGAGATGCTGTTCCTCGAGCTTGCGTTGGTGTTCACTGGAACACTGCAGCAATCCCAGGACAGAGATGTGAGCATGAGAGCAGGGTGGGGGGGGGGGGGGGGGGGGGGGGGGAGTGTTGAAATGGCAAGCAACCGGAAGCTCAGGATCCTGCTTTCGGACTGAGCGGAGGTGTTCCGCAAAACAGTCACCCAGTCTGCGTTTGGTCTCCCCAATGTAGAGGAGACCACATTGTGAGCAGCGAATACAGTATACTACATTGAAAGAAGTACAAGTAAATCGCTGCTTCACCTGAAAGGAGTGTTTGGGACCTTGGATAGTGAGGAGAGAGGAGGTAAAAGTGCAGTTTTTACACCTCCTGTGATTGTGTGGGAAGGGGACGAGGTGTTGGGGGTAATGGAGGAGTGGACCAGGGTGTCACGGAGGGAATGACCCTTTCGGAATGCTGACAGGGGAAGGGAGGGGAAGATGCGACTGGTAGTGGCATGACGCTGGAGCTGGCGGAAATGGCGGAGGATGATCCTTTGGATGTGGTAGCTGATGGGGTGAAAAGTGAGGTCACGGGAAACCCTGTTGCAGTTCTGGGAAGGGGTGAGGGTAGAGGTTCGGGAAATGGACCGGACACGGTTGAGGGCCCTGTCAACCACAGTGGTGGGGAATCCTCAGTTGAGGAAAAAGGAAGACATATCAGAAGTGCTGTCATGGAAGGTAGCATCATCAGAGCAGATGCGACGGAGACAGAGAAATTGGGAGAATGGAATGGAGTCCTTACAGGAGGCAGGGTGTGAAGAAGTGTAGTCGAGGCAGCTGTGGGAGTCGGTGGGCTTATAATGAATATTAGTAGACAGTCTATCCTCAGAGATGGAGACAGAGAAGTCAAGGAAGGGAAGGGAAGTGTCGGAGATGGACCATGTAAAGGTGAGAGAAGGGTGCAAATTGGAAGCAAAGTCACCCTGTCCTATCAACACCTTGCCTTTTGTTATCTTTTGCCCCACCCCTGCTTTATTTCTAACCTTTGCCAGTTCTGATGAAGGGTCATTGACCTGAAACGTTAACTCTGCTTCTCTCTCCACAGATGCTGCCAGGCCTGCTGAGTATTTCCAGCATTTCTTGTTTTTATTTCAGATTTCCAGCATCTGCAGTATTTAGCTTTTAATTTTAAAATGGAGTTTGGTTATTTTCAATCGGGAAAGTTTTTTTAAAAAAAAAAGGTAGCGTGACGCATCTGAGAATGTTTTGCTCCATCTGCTTAAACAAGTAGAGAAATTAACCCTTTGTGCTGACAACTTTTTTCCATTTAATTCACCACACAACTTTTGTATTGCTAAGTGTAAAATTTCTATATAATTTAAAAAAAAAGAATTTAAGAACCGATCTACAGACATCAAATTTGGACTGAAGGCTTTATCTTTTCAAAGACCGTTGTTGTTTGTTATCTTCCAAGACAGAGTGCATGAGAATAAAGCTCTTTTGGGAAGAAATAAATTGAATATTAACAAAACCTGTCACCCCAGCAACACTGTTATTTGAATTTGGGATAATTTTGAGATGTAAAGAGTCCAGTGTAACTTAAAAAGTTATTTTTAAGAAATGAAAATATCATCAAAAATATAGAACAAACAAACAAATGTGTTAATAACTGGGACCACTTGGGAATGTTTGATTTCTGTTTTAAAGATATTATGAGTATTGGACTGTAATGTTTTTCCCGAGCTCATGAATAAAATAGAATTATAATTAATGAGAACTGGCAATTAGATCTGGATGATGCAAAAGGTAATAAAGGAATTTTGGGAACAAATATTGGAAAATTAGAATTCAAACCACTAAATTAATATGGAGTAAAATTTCCTAGAAGTCCAGAACTTTCCAGTGAAAGTCAGGAAAATATAGATGAGAATTGTAATTGATAGCTTTCTCTTGGAGATGTTTGTATCTTTGCCTACAGACTTCTTTCTTTTAAGAAAACCACATTTGATAGTTGGGTCACTATCCGAGGTATTGGGACCATACAGGGGGAGATAAGGAAAGGTTTCACGACCCACCTTTTTGATCTTTTGATAAGATCACCTGAGAGTCGAGAATGTGTGTCATGATATTGGGATACCTGTGCAAGTATGAAGGTGTGACTTGTTACATGTGAAGTAACTAAAATACAGAAATACTTGGTGAAATGCACCGAAGAACGGGTCTCAGACATGTGCAACTACTCGACAAACAGCATGGCATGAAATAGTTAATGTGGCCAGTAGAGTGAGACAACATTTTGAATCATCAAGGCATTGCCATATATTCCATAGAGAAACTGACTCTAATCAGGATAGAACGTTACTGTCAGAGGGAGTAAAATTAACATAAAGAGGGATATGGAATCTGGATTAAGACAATTAAGGGCCAGGTCTAGCATTTAGTAAGAATTATCCACAATTGGATACAGATAAAAGGAGAGCTGCAGAATCTTTTAAGTCCATGCATGACTGATTGCTTGAATTATATGTATTTATGTGCTAATAGTTGAGAACATTATTGAGTGAGGTGATCTGCAGGTGGGGAATGTCAAAACAATCAATAGTGATCATGGGAATCAGGGATAAATTGTACTAACATGTGAAATATGCAAACAGTGTTCACAATTGTAATAATAGCCTTCCTCTGTTATTTGAGAAACTTTACCTCAGGACCGCCGAAGCACTGAATTTGGGCGGCACAGTGGTTAGCACCGCAGCCTCACAGCTCCAGCAACCCGCGTTCAGTTCTAGGTACTGCCTGTGCGGAGTTTGCAAGTTCTCCCTGTGTTTGCGTGGGTTTCCTCCGGGTGCTCCGGTTTCCTCCCACATGCCAAAGACTTGCAGGTTGATAGGTAAATTGGCCATTATAAATTGCCCCTAGTATAGGTAGGTGGTAGGGAAATATAGGGGCAGGTGGGGATGTGGTAGGAATATGGGATTAGTGTAGGATTAGTATAAATGGGTGGTTGATGGTCGGCGCAGACTCGGTGGGCCGAAGGGCCTGTTTCAGTGCTGTATCTCTAAACTAAACTGAATTGAGCTGGAACCCAGCTCTTACGTCTAAAAGAAACCAATAGTCAATGGAATGTAGCGAGGGATCAATATATTGTCATATATTTCACCCTCACAGCAGGGAGTTGTAAGTAGGTTTGGGTAGCTGGATTTTAGCTTAACTTGACCATTTTCACACTGTATCCTCTGAACAATGTCAGGTGAGCCATCTTAAGACTAACACGTGACTAAAGAAGTCATTTTTGTGTCTTGTATCAGCAACTGTATGAATCAAATTTATGTATTAAGTAGTAAACCGTCAAGAAACAATGATTACAAAGCAATGCACCTTGATTGAGTTGCAATTAACGAATTAAGAATCATGCTAGAAAGAATGGGCTTTAATTTAAAAGTATTACATTTAAAAACTAAGTCTTAAGCTTGTAAGAATTTTAATATCAGTAGGACTTTGGAAGTCACTGTGATATAAAGTCAGCAGAAAAAGTATTGTGACCCGGATAACATTCTTAACTTTGCTAAAAGAGAATCAAATTCATACTGTCCAAGGAGATAACAGCCCGAATGAATAGAACTCTTCATAGCATTTTATCTCAATGATTGGCAAAATGTTTTATCGATTAAGCCCCAATTAGAGTTGGGCAGTAACTGACATCACAGGGCCTGGACCAACCATCGGGCAAACTACAAGGTGGTCTGATGGCCAAAGAGGGTATAAAAAGAACAGCTATTGAACCTGAGAAGCAGCACGAAAAATCCACAGGAAGAAAGAAGAGAATCTTCAGTCAACAGAACACAGCAAGAGAAAGAAAGACTGCGCCAATTGGCTTTGTTAAGTATTACTTCTTTGTACTGAATATAAATTACTTAATAAATCTGCTACACATATAACCAACATATACCTGTACCCATAGTGCTTTGTTGTAGTCACAGGCAAGTCACCCTGTTCAGATTAAACTAACTCCTGAAAGTAGCAAGAAACCTATAGCGAGAGGTGGTAATCAGCAGGAGGTTTCCTTGCCCATGTTTGACCTGATGCCATGAGACATCATGGAGTCTGGAGTCGATGTTGAGGACTCCCAGGGCATCGCCCTCCTGCCTGTATACCACCGTACCACCGCCTCTGCTGGGTTTGTCCTGCCAGTGGGTTCCTCCCCAGGGATGGTGATAGAAACATAGAAAATAAGAGCAGGAGTAGGTCATTCGGCCCTTCAGGCCTGCTCCACCATTCAAAAAAGATCATGGATGATGGTCTAATTCAGTACCCTGTTCCCGCTTTCTCCCCATATCCCTTGATCCCTTTGGCATTAATATATCCATCTCCTTCTTGAATATATTTAATGACTTGGCCTTCACTGCCTTCTGCAGTAGAGAATTCCACATGTTCACCACCCTCTGAATGAAGAAAGTTCTCCTCATCTTGGTTCTAAATGGTATACCCCGCATCCTGAGACTGTGACCCCTGGTTCTGGACTCCCCAGCCATCGGGAACATCCTCCCTGCATCTAGCCTGTCTAGTCGTTAGAATTTTATAGGTTTCTATGAACTCCCCTCTCATTCTTCTAAACTCTAGTGAATATAGGCCTAGTCGACCCAATCTCTTCTCATACGTCAATCCTGCCATCCCAGGAATCAGCCTAGTAAATCTTCTTTGCACTCCCTCCATGGCAAGAACATCCTTCCTCAGTTAGGAAGACCAAAACTGCACACAATACTCTAGGTGTGGTCTCACCAAGGCCCTGTATAACTGCAGTAAGACATCCTTGCTCCTGTACTCAAATCTTCTTGCAATGAAGGCCAACATACCATTCGCCTTCCTAACTGCTTGCTGCACCTGAATGCTTGCTTTCAGCGACTGGTGTACAAGGACACCCAGGTCTCATTGCACCTCCCCCTTTCCCAATCTATCACCATTCAGATAATAATCTGCCTTTCTGTTTTTACAACCAAAATGGACAACTTCATATTTATACACATTATACTGTATCTGCCATGCATTTGCCCACTCACCCAACTTGTCCAAATCATATTTCAACCTCTTTGCATCCTCCTCACAGCTCACATTCACCCCCAAGCTTTGTGTCGTCTGCAAACTTGGAAATGTTACATTTAGTTCCCTCACCCAAGTCATTAATATATATTGTGAATAACTGGGGCCCAAGCACTGATCCCTGTGGTACCCCACTAGTCACTGCCTGCCACCCGGAAAAAGACCCGTTTATTCCTACTCCCTGTTTCCTGTCTGTCAACCAATTCTCAATCCATGCCAGTTTATTACTCCAATCCCATGTGCTTTAATTTTGCACACTAACCTCTTATGTGGGACCTTATCAAAAGCCTTCTGAAACCCTAAATACACCACATCCACTGGTTCTCCCTTATCTATTCTACTAGTTACATCCTCAAAAAACTCCAGTAGATTTGTTAAGCATGATTTCCCTTTTGTAAACTCATGCTGACTTTGTCCAATCCCGTTTATGATTTCCAGGTGTTCTGCTATCACATCCTTTATAATAGACTCTAGCATTATCCCCACTACTGATGTAAGGCTAACTGGTCTGTAATTCCGTTTTTCTCTCCCTTTGTTAAATAGTGAGGTTACATTTGCCACCCTCCAATCTGTAGGAACTGCTCCAGAGTCTATAGAATTTTGGAAGATGACCACCAATGCATCTACTATTTGCAGGGCCACTTCCTTTAGTACTCTGGGATGTAGATTATCAGGCCCTGGGGATTTGTCGCCCTTTAACCCCATTAATTTCCCTAGTACTTTTTTTTTTAACGAATACTGATTTCCTTCAGTTCCTCCCTCTCATTAGACCCATGGTTCCCTAACAGTTCTGGGAGGTTCTTTGTGTCCTCCTTTGTGAAGACAAAACCAGAGTATGTCTTTAATTGTTCTGTCATTTCTTTGTTCCCCATTATAATTTCTCCCGTTTCTGACTGTAAGGGACCCACATTTGTCTTAACTAATCTTTTTCTCTTCACATATTTATAGAAGCTTTTACAGTCAGTGTCAGTGATGCGGTGTCTGGGACATTGTCTGTAAGGTATGATTGGGTGAGTTTTTTTATTCATTCATGGGATGTGGGCATCACTGGCTAGGCCAGCATTTATTGCCCATCCCTAATTGCCCTTGAGAAGGTGGTGGTGAGTTGCTTTCTTGAACCACTGCAGTCCATGTGAGGTAGGGACTCCCACTGTGCTGTTAGGAAGGGAGTTCCAGGATTTTGATCCAGCGACAGTGAAGGAACAGGGATATAGTTCCAAGTCAGGATGGTGTGTGACTTGGAGGGGAACTTGCAGGTGGTGGTGTTCCCATGCATTTGCTGCCCTTGTCCTCCTAGTTGGTAGAGGTTGCGGGTTTGGAAGGTGCTGTCTAAGGAGCCTTTGTGCATTGCTGCAGTGCATCTTGTAGATGGTACACACTGCTGCCACTGTGCGTCGGTGGTGGAGGGAGTGAAAGTTTGTAGATGGGGTGCCAATCAAATAGGCTGCTTTGTCCTGAATGGTGTCGAGCTTCTTGAATGTTTTTGGAGCTGCACGCATCCAGGCAAGTGGAGAGTATTCCATTACACTCTTGACTTGTGCCTTGTAGATAGTGGACAAGCTTTGGGGAGTCAGGATTCCTAGCCTCTGACCAGTTCAGTTTCAGGTCAAAGGTAACCCCTAAGATGTTAATATGGGGGATTCAGCGATGGTAATACCATTGAATGTCAAAGGGAGATGGTTAGATTCTCTCTTGTTGAAGATGGTCATTGCCTGGCACTTGTGTGGCGCAAATGTTACTTGCCATTTATCAGCCCAAGCCTGAATATTGTCCATCTTGCTGCATTTCTACATGGACTACTTCAGTATCTGAGGAGTCGCGAATGGTGCTGAACATTGTGCAATCAGCAGCGAAAATCCCCACTTCTGATCTTATGATGGAGGGAAGGGCATTGATGAAGCAGCTGAAGATGGTTGGGCCTAGGACACTACCCTGAGGAACTCCTGCAGTCATGTCCTGGAGCTGAGATGATTGACCTCCAACAACCACAACCATCTTCCTTTGTGCTAGGTATGACTCCAACCAGCAGAGAGTTTTCCCCGATTCCCATTGACTTCAGTTTTGCTAGGGCTCTTTAATGCCATACTCTGTGATGCTGGGGACTTCAGGAGGGGGCCGAGATGGATCATCCACTCGGCCCTTCTGGCTGAAGATTGCTGCAAATCCTTCAGCCTTATCTTTTGCACTGATGTGCTGGGCTCCGCCATCATTGAGGATGGGGATATTTGTGGAGCCACCTCCTCCAGCTAGTTGTTTAATTGTCCACCTCCATTCACGGCTGGATGTGGCAGGACTGCAGAGCTTAGATCTGATCCGTTGGTTAAGGGATCGCTTAGCTCTGTCTATCACATGCTGCTTATGCAGATAGTCCTGTGTTGTAGCTTCACCAGGTTGACACCTCATTTTGAGGTATGCCTGGTGCTGCTCCTGGCATGCCCTCCTGCACTCTTCTTTGAACCAGGGTTGGTCTCCTGGCTTGATGGTAATGGTAGAGTGGGGGATATGCCGGGCCATGAGGTTACAGATTGTGGTTGAGTACAATTCTGCTGCTGCTGATGGCCCACAGCGCCTCATGGATGCCCAGTTTTGCATTGTTAGATCTGTTCGAAATCTATCCCATTTAGCACGTTGATAGTGCCACACAACACAATGGACGGTATCCTCAATGTGAAGGCGGGACTTTGTCTTCACAAGGACTGTGCGGTGGTCACTGCTAACAATACTGTCATGGATAGATGCATCTGCGGCAGGCAGATTGGTGAGGACAAGATCAAGTATTTTTTTCCCTCTTGTTGGTTCCCTCACCACCTGCTGCAGACCCAGTCTAGCAGCTATGTCCTTTAGGACTCAGCCAGCTCGGTCAGTAGTGGTACTACCGACCCACTCTTGGTGATGGACATTGAAGTCCCCCACCCAGAGTGTATTGTGTGCCCTTGCCACCCTCCGTGCTTCCTCCAAGTGGTGATTAACATGGAGGAGTACTGATACATCAGCTGAGGGAGGGCAGTAAGTGGTAATCAGCAGGAGGTTTCCTTGCCCATGTTTGGCCTGATGCCAAGAGACTTCATGGGGTCTGGAGTCGGTGTCGAGGACTCCCAGGGCAACTCCCTCCCTACTGTATACCACTGTGCCGCCGCCTCTGCTGGGTCTGGCCTGCTGGTGGGAAAGGACATACCTGGGGATGGTGATGGCAGTGTCTGGGACATGTCAGGCTGTTGCTTGACTGGTCTGTGGGACAGCTCTCCCAACTTTGGCACAGGCCTCCAGATGTCAGTAAGGAGGACTTTGCAGGGTCGACTGGGTTTGCTGCTGTCGTTTCCAGTGCCTGGGTCGATGCCGGTTTCATTCCTTATTAACTTTGTAGCGGTTGTTTAGTTTTAGTTTTTTAGTTTTAGAGATACAGCACTGAAACAGGCCCTTCGGCCCACCGAGTCTGTGCGGACCATCAACCACCCATTTACACTAATCCCATATTCCTACCACATCCCCACCTGTCCCTATATTTCCCTACCACCTACCTATACTAGTGACAATTTATAATGGCCAATTTACCTATCAACCTGCAAGTCTTTTGGCTTGTGGGAGGAAACCGGAGCACCCGGAGAAAACCCACGCAGACACAGGGAGAACTTGCAAACTCCACACAGGCAGTACCCAGAATTGAACCCTGGTCGCTGGAGCTGTGAGGCTGCAGTGTTAACCACTGTGCTGCCCTGGATTCAACTGAATGGCTTGCTAGGCCATTTCAGACATGGGCATTTCAGAGTCAACCACATTGCTGTGGGTCTGGAGTCACATATAGGCCAGACCAGTTAAGGACGGCAGATTTCCTTCCCTAAAGGACATTAGTGAACCAGATGGGTTTTTACAACAATCGACAATGATTTCATGGCCATCATTAGACTAGCTTTTAATTCCAGATTTATTAATTAAATTCAAATTCCACCTTTCAGTCGTGGTGGGATTTGAACTCACGTCCCCAGAGTAATACCCTGGCTCGCTGGGTTATTAGTCCAGTGACAATACCACTACACCAAACCATGATCTGAGTGAAAGAGCAGTTCTGAAATTGTGCTGCAAACCTTTAAATTTTGCAGCAACACCTAATTCCCCATCCTCCAATGGGCACACTCCCAATGACAGGTAGTTAATTACACTGGTCGCTTCACTTGACTTTCAAACAACACTGATCCTGACAATATTTACAGGATCAGTGAGTCACGCACTTCCAATTTGGTTTACAACTGATCAGAAACATCCCGACCAGTGAATGTTACCTCTGTGACTTGCTCCTGATCTTTGTTAATCTCTTTGTTTAGATTTTGCTGTTGTGAAGCAGATAGCGAGTTATTAGCAATGAGGCATCCCCATTGAAACTGCTTTCCAAACCCACACCAAGCCCTACTCATTTATCACCCCCTGTTCTTGCTGACTTACACTGGCTCCAAGTCCAAATTTAAAATTCTCATCTTTGTTTTCAAATCCCTCCATGGCCTCGCCCCCTCCCTATCTCTATAATCTCCTCCAGCCCCACAACATATCTGCACTTGTCCAATTCTGGCCCCTTGCACATCCCTGATTTTAATTGCTCCACCATTGGTGGCCGTGCCTTCAGCTGCCTGGGTCCCAAGTTCTGGAATTCCCTCCCTAAACCTCTCCACCGCTCTCTCCTTCTTTAAGACCTCTGTGAATAAGCTTTTGGTCACTTGTCCTAATATCTCCTTACGTGGCTCGGTGTTAAATTTGTTTGATAATGCTCCTGTGAAGCACCATGGGACTTTTTTGCTATATAAATGCAAGTTGTTGATATGCAGTAGGCTCAAGGTCGTCTGTCCTCCTGTGATGGGCACTTCACGGCAGACACTGGAGTTTGCAAGTTCTCCCTGTGTCTGCGTGGGTTTCCTCCGGATGCTCCGGTTTCCTCCCACATGCCAAAGACTTGCAGGTTGATAGGTTAATTGGCCATTATAAATTGCCCCTAGTATAGGTAGGTGGTAGGGAAATATAGGGACAGGTGGGGATGTGGTAGGAACATGGAATTAGTGTAGGATTAGTATAAATGGGTGGTTGATGGTCGGCACAGACTTGGTGGGCCGAAGGGCCTGTTTCAGTGCTGTATCTCTAAACTAAACTAAAAAAAAACAGCTGCAAATATCGGAAATCTGAAATCAAAGCTAAAGATACCGAGCAGGCCCATCAACGCCTGAAAAGGGGGAATGACAGATTTACATTTCGGTCTATGGATCCTCTCTACCCTAAAACATTAACCCCCACTTTCCCCCTTCTCAGATGTTGATGGACTTGCTGTATATTTCCAACAGTTTCTGGAGTTTGGAGTTAAACCGTAAGATAAAATGTACCAGTGAACTGATAAAAACCAGAAAAACAGCAGAATACAGCGGATGCTGGAAATCAGAAATAAAAATAAGAAATGTTGGGAATACTCAGCAGGTCTGGCAGCATCTGTGGAGAGAGAAGCAGAGTTAACGTTTCAGATCGATGCCCCTTCATCAGAACTCAATAAAATCAAATTCTTCTGCTCACTAGGCTCTGACTTTCAAACCTGCTTGACTTTATGTTCTAACACTTGGAGATAAAAATATTTTTGCATCAAACCTTTTAATTGCAACTTCAGTTTTTAAACAGGAAATGAAACTCCCGAGGGCAGCAGTCTCAGAACAATCAACGTGTTTTTGGTACATGAATGAAGCTCAGGCGTGGAGCTCAAGGTTGCTGCATTGAGGAGCAGAGATGCAAGTTGCTGACAAAACACTGAAAAAAAAATTAACCATCAAACAACTGCAGGAAACTCTGTTAAAAAACAGGTCAAAAATCAAACAAACGAAGAGCTCAATATTGCTGCTCTATACAACGTGGCACCAACATTCCCCAAATCTGTAGAAACTTTCCTTTTTGAATAAGTCCACAGTGGAGAGAGAGGAACATTGGAACAGGAGGAGGCCATTCAGCCCATCAAACCTGTTCCACCATTCAATTCGATCATGATTGATCTGTATGTTAACTGCATTTACTCACCTTGGTTCTGTAACCCTTAATGCCCCTTACCCAACAAAAATTTATCAATCTCAGTTTTGAAATTTTCAATTAAACTCCAGTCTCAACAGCTTTCTGGGGGAGAGAGTTCCAGATTGCCACTCCTCTTTGTGTGAAGAAGTGCTTCCTGACATCACCCCTGAATGGCCTGGCTCTGATTTTAAGGTTATTCTGTGAATCTGGATTCCCCGCACCAGATAAAACTCTCTCTCTATCTACCTCATCAAATCCTTTCATCATCTTCAACATTTTGATTAGATTGTTTATACGCGAGGGTTAGTACGAGGGACAAAGATGGGAGAAGGACTTAATCCCCACTTCTAACTCCACACCCAATGAAAATGGGGTAGGCATGGGCTTAATTTGGGACAAAGTACAAAGCTCAGAATTAACCGTAGAACCTGGAGCTTGGGTCCGTATTTGGAGAGGCTCTTTTAGCTCCTTCTCTCTCATGGTTTGGAGAGGAGAAAAGGCTGGGCATCGGACAGCCAAACCCTCGCTCATCTCAACTCTCTAACCCCTGTCTCTCTCTCCTTTGCAACCAATGTTTATTTTATTGGTCTGACTCCAGTCGGTGCTCATCAGAACTTTCCTTTTGTGTTTCTTCCAACGTTGAAACACCCCGTCCCAAATACTCTTCCTTCTGGTGATATTGCACTAGCTTCTACTCTAACTCATTCTCAGAACCGCACCTAGCTCAGACATTTGCCATTTTTCACCCTTCCTGCCCTTTGATATTGATCCCTTCCCCGGGGTTTCTTTGTGGAAAAAAGGTTTTCCCACAAGGTCAGGGAAAGTATCTTGGTGTGAATCTGGGAACAGACCTAACGCACAATAAATTCCACATCAGCATAATAAAAGCAAAATACTGCGGATGCTGGAAATCTGAAATAAAAACAAGAAACACTGGAAATACTCAGCAGGTCAGGCAGCATCTGTGGAGAGAGAAGCAGAGTTAACGTTTCAGGTCAGTGACCCTTCTTCAGAACTGGCAAATTCTGGCAAATCTCCACAGATGCTGCCAGACCTGCTGAGTATTTCCAGCGTTTCTTGTCTTTAAGTCAAATTCCACATCAGCTCCTGGCCCTGTGCTTTGGTTGATTCCACAGTGGAGCCTGAGCCCATCTGTCAGCTCATTAACGATACAACGCCAGGGCAGACCCAATCTCTCCCAACACAGACTTGCCGCAAAGTATGTGAGGGACATGCTCACTGCCCACACGGAACCCCTTCCCCCCTTCTCACCCAGCTGTCTTCACCCGAACAACTTCTGCTTTTCATGCACTCCTGATCATGCAGTTTGTCTGCTTCCGTTTTTAAGTCAGCTTCTGTGTCATTTATAGCTATGGGCATTATATAACCTTGCTTTTCAGTTTGTGTGATGTTCATCTGTGTGAGCAGTCATTGCACTGGGCCAACAATCAGAGTTCAGTTATTGGGTGCAGTGGAGGGTAATTGCAATACCCTGGGTGGCACTGAGGCACACGGATCAGGAGGAGCCCATGTTTAGTTCCCAGTTAGTGTGGAGTGAGATGAACTTTCTGGGGTCACGACTGAAGAAATTGCAACTGACAAAATAAAGAACTTGCGAACAAGAACGTCTTGGGTTAGATTGGTGTTTGGCAGTGCAGTTCATCGAGGGGAGAATTCACCCCACTCACTGCTGCTCCATCCTACTCCCCTTGCTCTGCTGTACCACTTCACTCTGTCCAGGTCCCCTGTCTCTGCACACAGGCCAGAGCACACGCTGGTTACCACTCAGCCACAGAAAGCATCTGGCAACTTGATAAAGAGATAGATGAGAACTGTTCCAACGCACTCCTGACCAGTCTCCCATCTTCTACCCTCCATAATTTGAGCTCATCCAAAACTCTGCTGCCTGTGTCCTAATCCGCATCAAATCCCAGTCTGACCTACATCGGTTCCCAGTTTAGCAACGCCTTGATTTTAAAATTCTTGTCATAGTTTTCAAATCCTTACCTCTCCCTATCTCTGTAATCTCCTCCAGTTCCACAAGCCTCTGAGATTTCTGCACTCCTCTAATTCAAGCCTCTTGAGTATCCCCCGATTTTCATCGCTCCATCATTGCTGGCTGTTGCTTCAGTTGCCTGGGCCCTAAGCTCTGGAATACCCGCCCTAAACCTCACCACCTCACTCTCCTTTAAGATGCTCCTTATAATCTGCCTCTTTGACCAAGCTTTTGGTCACTGTCCTACTATCTTATGTGGCTCAGTGTCAAATTTTGTTTGATAGCGCTCCTGTGACATGTCTTGTAATGTTTTACCGCTTTAAAGGCACTATATAAATGCAAGATGGTGTTGTTTTGATGGAGCAAATAGGAAGAAACAAGCAAAAGCACGAGAGGCGAAATGAGGAGAAATTTCTGCATACATAAGGTTGTTCTGGAACACACTGCCTGAAACTGTGGTGGAATCAGATTCAGTAGGAACTTTGAAAAGACAACTGGGCATGTAGTGAAGAGAACTAATTTGCAGGGCTATGGCGAAAAAGCTGGGGTATGGGATTAAACTGGACAGCACTTTCAAAGAGCAGACACATGATGGGCTGAATGGCCTCCTTCTGTGCTAAGATTCTATGAGCAAAAATATCAAAAGAGGATATGCTAATCCTTTGTAAATCACTGGTTAGGCCTCAGATGGAGCTTTCTGTTCAATTCTGGGCACCACACTTTTAGGAAGGGTGTCAGGGCCTTGGAGAGGGTGCGGAGGTGATTTACTAGAATGTTCCAGGGATGAGGGACTTCAGTTACGTGGAGAGACTGGAGAAGCTGGGATTGTCCTCTGTAGAGCAGAGATGGTAAAGGAGAGATGTGATAGAGGTGTTTAAAATTGTGAAGAGGTTTTGATAGAGTAAATAAGGAGAAACTGTTTCCAGTGGCGGAGGGTCAGTAACCAGAGGACACAGATTTTAGGTGATTGGCAAAAGAATCAGAGGTGAGATGAGGAAATATTTTTACACGGTGAGTTGTTGTGATCTGGAATCCGCTGCCTGAAAGGGCAGTGGAAGCAGATTCAATAGTAACTTTCAAAAGGGAATTAAAAATGAAAAATTTGCAGGGCTATGGAGAACATACAAACATATAAATTAGGAGCGGGAGTAGGCCACTCGGCCCCTCGAGCCTGCTCCGCCATTCAATAAGATCATGGCTGATCTGATTGTAACCTCAACTCCACATTCCCACCTACCCCCGATAACCTTTCACCCCCTTGCTTATCAAGAATCTATCTACCTCTGCCTTTAAAATATTCAAAGACTCTGCTTTCACCGTCTTTTGAAGAGAGTTCCAAAGACTCACGACCCTCAGAGAAAAAATTTCTCTTCATCTCCATCGTAAATGGGTGACCCCTTATTTTTAAACAGTGACCCCTGGTTCTAGATTCTTTCACAAAAGGAAACATCTTTTCCACATCCACCCTGTCAAGACCCCTCAGGATCTTATGTTTCAATCAAGTCGCCTCTTACTTTTCTAAACTCCAGCGGATACAAGTCTAGCCTGTCCGACCTTTCCTCATAAGACAACCCGCCCATTCCAGGGATTAGTCTAGTAAACCTTCTTTGAACTGCTTCCAACGCGTCTACATCCTTCCTTAAATAAGGAGACTAATACTGTACACAGCACTCCAGAGGTGGGGCTGGAATTTAGATGAAAACAATGGGGGTCCGCCCATGCGGGCCGCATGTCATGGAGTTGCCACGGAAACAACAGGCGAGTGGAATTAATTGGGTAGCTCTTTCAAAGAGCCAGCACAGGTACAATGGGCCAAATGGCCTCATTCTGTTTTATAAGATTCAATGATTGGGTGAGAGAAGGAGAATGTGTATTATCAGTGGTAGGGAAACTATTGGAAAAAATTCCGAGGGACAGGATTAATCTCCACTTGGAGAGGCAGGGATTAATCAAGGTTAGTCAACATGGCTTTGTCAGGGGGAGATCATGTCTAACAAATTTGATTCAATTTTTCGAGGAGGTGACTAGATGTGTAACCGAGGGTAAGGCAGTTGATGTAGTCTACATGGACTTCAGTAAGGCTTTTGATAAGGTCCCGCATGGGAGATCGGTCAAGAAGGTAAGAGCCCATGGGATCCAGGACAATTTGGCAAATTGGATCCGAAATTGGTTTAGTGGCAGGAGGCAGAGGGTGATGGTCGAGGGTTGTTTTTGCGATTGGAAGCCTGTGACCAATGGCGTACTGCAAGGTTCGGTGCTAGGACCCTTGCTGTTTGTAGTGTTCATTAATGATTTAGACGTGAACATAGGAGGTATGATCGGTAAGTTTGCAGATGACATGAAAATTGGTGGTGTCATAAATAGTGAGGAGGAAAGCCTTAGATTACAGGACGATTATAGATGGGCTGGTAAGATGGGCGGAGCAGTGGCAAATGGAATTTAATCCTGAGAAGTGTGAGGTGATGTATTTTGGGAGGACTAACAAGGCAAGGGAATATACAATTGTTGGTAGGACCCTAGGAAGTACAGAGGGACCTTGGTGTACTTGTCCATAGATCACTGAAGGCAGCAGCACAGGTAGATAAGGTGGTTAGGATCGCATTTGGGATACTTGCCTTCATTAGCTGAGGCATAGAATATAAGAGCAGGGAGGTTATGATGGAGCTGTATAAAATGCTAGTTAGGCCACAGCTGGAGTACTGTGTACAGTTCTGGTCACCACACTATAAGAAGGATGTGATTGCACTGGAGAGGGTGCAGAGGAGATTCACCAGGATGTTGCCTGGGCTGGAGCATTTCAGCTATGAAGAGACTGAAAAGGCTAGGGTTGTTTTCCTTAGAGCAGAGAAGGCTGAGGGGGGACATGATCGAGGTATACAAAATTATGAGGGGCATAGATATGGTAGATAGGAAGACACTTTTTACCTCAGCGGAGGTGTCAATAACCACGGGCATAGATTTAAGGTAAGGGGCAGGAGGTTTAGAGGGAATTTGAGGAAATAATTTTTCACCCAGAGGGTGGTTGGAATCTGGAACACACTGCCTGAAGAGGTGGCAGAGGCAGGAACTTTCACAACATTTAAGAAGTATTTAGATGAGCACTTGAAATGTTATAGCATACAAGGCTATGGGCCAAGTGCTGGAAAATGGGATTAGAATAGTTAGGTGCTTGATGGCTGGCACGGACACGATGGGCCGAAGGGCCTATTTCTGTGCTGTATAACTCTATGACTCTAATACAGTGACTGATCCAAAATGCTTCAGCCCCAATGATTTATTTTTGAGGTGCAGTCACTGTTTCTGACACTGCAAATGCTGAAACTTGTGTTTTGACACAAATCTCACCAGAGGAAGGAGTGGGGAGGGAAGCTGTCACCACTGTTGTACCTGCCACCTCCCCATGCTCCAGTTAGCAGGACTTGCAGTTTTTAGTTTGGTTTTCACTCAGTATCACGGTGTAAAATCTGATAAACTGCTTCGAAACAGTTCCTGCCATCTAACAACATCTCTCAGGTGTCACACCTCAAGTCTCAATCTCTGATAACAAAATCTGGGTGAATTAAAGATTCAGTGCAAAGTTTGTCCTGTCTTCAGCAAGTCAGATGGAAGCTACAGATCTGGGTTTAAAACCTGGGTCCAGATTGTTTCCCACTCGGGAGCCAGACATTAGCAGGAGTTCAGTAGGTTCACTCCAGAAAAATGGCCTCTGGAAAATGTAAATTACAGTGCAGAGAGGGAGAGAGAGAGGGAGAGAGACGGGGAGAGGGGGAGAGGGACGGGGAGAGAGACGGGGAGAGAGACGGGGAGAGAGACGGGGAGAGAGAGAGACAGCGATGATGACCCATGCCTGTCAATGGAAGGATCTCTATTTAAAGGGACGCTGGTAGGGGTCAGAACGGCTGCATCCTGCATTGGACCTGGGCAGTTCTGGAAGCGAAGTTGTGGAAGTGAGCTGGGGGAAGGCTGCTCCCCCCACCCGGGGTCTCTGACTCTTCCCTGGAGCTGATGCTGGCAGTGACAAGGGCCTGAAGAGATGTGTTGTTTCCCCCGGATGGGAGAAAGAGGTCAGCCTCACAAACCAAACCGGCAAAGCAGTCAGCAGCAGAACTGCGGGCCCTAGAACACAGATTAAGTGCTGCAAGAGGTTCAATGACCTCATAAGGGCAGGAAAGGTGAGTGGAATACCACTTTCAGGTGCGAACTCATTCATTCTGACTTCTCCTGTACAGCACTCCTCAAACCAACACATTGTGCTGATCCACTCATTCCTTGCTCTCCAGGCACCTCCTCATATCCCCATCTAAACACCTAACTATCACACTCACCCTCATCTTAGTGTCATCTCACACCCATCCCTCACAACTGTTCTCAATCCATCATCTGCAAACGTCCACTTTGCACTCTCCTAACTCTCTGCTTTCTCCCATTGCAAGAGAAGACAGCGCACAACTCCCGGGAGAGGCAGAGAACCAAGGATGGCCCTGCAGTAATCATCACTCTGCCCCGGAGGAAGAGGCTTTGGAAATCAGCAGGTTGCCAAAGCTAATGGAAGTAGGTGATGGAGAGATGGAGATCTCCCACTAACCTGGCGACAGAATTAGACATCACACAGCCACTTGACAGAAACACTCACTCACTCACGTTGAATTGATGTCACCACAAACTGAAATGTCAAGATTTGCACAATGTTCACTTTGAACCCTTTTCCTGAGTCAGTTCATCTCCCCCATGTCCTTCAAGGGTGACACAGGAGCTGGAGGGAGGAGATCGAGGAGTCCTCAGAGGAAGGTGAACACTCTGAACATACATCATCATGTGATTCATGCACATCCTCCACCAGCTCACACGCCTCGGTGACAACTCCAACAGAGTTAGCTAAGTTATCACATGGTAAGACGCACATCACAAGTGAGCAGGAGCAGGTGTTTTAGACAGGGACAGCAGTGGAGGGTCCCTGTCGGAAAGTGCAGGACCCTCCAAGTTCTGTTGAGCTGTACACAGATGCTGAGCTTCAGGGGTCATTGACCAAGAGGATTATTCTGCAGCAGCAGAAAACGTTTGAGATTCTGTCAGCATTCCCAGAGATGCTGCTCACGATTGGAGAGAGATTGGAGAGAGATTGGAGGGGTCAGCCTCCACCATGAGTGCCATGATGTCTCAGGCCCTTGCACTGACGTCCACCACCATGAAAAGAGTGACCACCTGCATGGAGCTTCAGATGCAGCAGGCAGCCGAATGCATGCTGATCCTGTCCAGTGGCCTACACACACAGTCTGCCAGTCTAAACAGAATGGAGGAAAGCCTCACCTTTGCTGAACAGCACCTCATGGAGGTGTAGCAAAGTGTTCACCACCTCTTGGTTAGCAGGAAAATGCGAGTGGGCCAGGAGAAGGAAGATGGAGAAAGGGGAGATGGAAGTGGGGACTCTGCTCAAAAGCATTCCCACTCCTCCCTCCTTGCCCCCCCACCCCCAGTCAGAGCCCCACGTGCTGCCTTGTGTCCCAATGGCTGAGTCTGTCCCTGCACAGGTGCAGGTCGGGCAGTCTTTGGTAAGGCCCTCGTGGGCTCCAAAACCCAGAGGACGTCAGGCATGAGCATCTGAGCAGGGGAATGAGCAGCCTGACTCTAGATCTGCTGAAGCCACAGGGTAGCAACACGGAAGAGTAATAGAAAGTGCAAGAGGAAGACTTCCTAGTTGCACAAGGGGATTCATTTGGGTGTTTATATCATTGTCAATGTTGTTGTGTCTGTGGAAATATAAATGAATCAAGAACTTTATTTGAACTCTCCACTGTTGCCTCCTGAATTCCAAGCAGCCATTAGCCTTGAAGAAAATGTTATGACCAGAGTGAAAGATGAGCAAAGAGTGTGAATGTGATGGAAGGATTTCTGACTGTGGGAATGATTTGTTTTGGGTGGTTGAGGGTTGGGGCAGTGGGTTTAATATTGAAGGGATATATGACTTCACGCACTCAGGTTATCTGAACCGTACCCGCACGACTCCAACAGGAGCTTCTCTGGCAGCTGGGTGAGCGGCTGAATGCTCTCTGGCCATGTCAACCCCCGTCCTCCTCCTCCGAGGTTGCAGAGCGTTCATCACCTTCCTCCTCCGAGGATGCAGAGCGCTCGTCACCTTCCTCCTCCTGCAGCTCCAGTCCTCTCTGCTCCGCTAAGTTATACAAGGTTCAGCAGACCATTCTGGACACCCTCGATGGTACAGACTGAAGGCCCAGATCTGTCCCGAACCTGAATTGTATCCTCAACACGTGGTCATGTGCCCCTTGTTGTACCTTTCCTCTGCATCAAGGACAGGGCTCCTCGTAGGTGCCATGAGCCATGTTCTTAAAGAGTAGCCCTTGTGTGCAAGGAGCCACCCGCTGACTGTGCTTGGAGGTGCAAAGACCAGTGGGAGATGTGACTGTTGCAGAATGAAGACATCATGACAACTTCCAGGATATCTTACACAGATATAAATGAAAACCTTCCAGTGGCCCCCAGGAGGCTGATCCTCTGCCTATATACCCTGTACTGGGGGGCGGGGGTGGGGGGCATCGCCTCCTTCGAGCTGGAGCTCTGTGTCCATCCCCTCTGTCTTGTGGAGCAACATGGGGTTGTGGAGAAGACAGCTGCTGTTGCTGCTCCTGCTGGTATTCCTTATCAGAAGGCCAAGGCAGATCTGCATAAGCTGCTCCCATGCTCACAGCAGGAAATTCAGATCAAGGTAAATAATATCCAAGGTTGGTGAAATAACTTCCACAAAGTAGGAAATTATCTGTAAAGCAGTGAAATCCAGTCCTGTGAGCAGAAACTTTTCACATAGGCAGGGCAGCAGCTATGCAGTTTCACTGTTTAAAGACTTTCCAGCCTGTTAGTTTCATTGATTAATGACTCTCCGCTGTGCTCTCGCCCTGTCACCCTGGTGAGTGTCACACAGCTCAGGAAACCTGTGCACTGGCTGTTAAAGCCAGAATACTGGGTCAAAGGCTCAATTAATTGGATATCTGAATATTTATATATGACTGACCTGACTGCTCCACTGCGGTCTCCCACCACCTCGGAATGCACCCCAGTAAAAGCAGAAATGGGGCAGGATCAGGTCAGGTTTCTGACATGCCGGCATTTTTGAGGGATTTAAGCCTTCTGCCCACACCTGAACCCTGCCCCTCTTGGCAGAGGTGAGGTTTGCGGGAGAGAGGGAGGGGCTTGCGGGAGAGAGGGAGGGGGAGGGAAGGAGGGGTCTCGGTGTCCATTTGTTCTTCCTTCCCTGTCTAGTGTTGCCCGAGAACAAGGTCAAGTTGCTCAGTGTTGTTATTGATATTTGGCACATGGCTAACAGGATATTATTGAGGAAAATAAACCTGGCCAACAGCAACTTGCAATACAGGTGAGAAGGAGATAACCTCAGGCTGTGGGTGGCAGTCTCGGAAGGGAGGAACAACTCACTTCCTGGATCAAAAATACAAAAATATAAACAACAGATAATTAGCTACCAGTCAGTCATTTAATTTGGGAGCTTTCATTAGCATATTAATATTGTTTTGCGTTTCCCGATGAAACAGAACCCCAAAATTTTACATGACATAAATTCTCTCTAAATCATCTTTCCCCTTAATCCCACTTCAACTCTGAATCCCACTTCCCCTACTGTTTCTGATTGGACATTCCGTGTCCCAACCTTTTGTGCGAACCAAAATTCCAGAACCTCCCTCCTTCCATTCTTTTTGGAGATGATTTTAAATTTATCCTCACTGGATCATTGATTAATGGACACAACTTGTCAGCTTTTTAACACTGCCATCCAATTTTTTAATCTTCTCTGCTCTTATGAAAAAAGCCCCAGTAGCTCCCGTCTCTCCTCGTAACTGGAGCGTTTCATCGCTGAGGTCATCTTATGGCATCTCTCTGTGGCCTTGACATCCAAACAAAAGAATGATTCGAGCATTATCTCTTGGCTTTTGTACTTGATGCCCTATGAAGGTAAACTTGGATCCCAATGCTTCTTTTTTACAGCTTTCTAAACTTGTGTTCCTACCTTTCAAGTGCTCAGTGTCTGTGGCTAAGTCTGGTATCAGAGACCCAATAACCAGATTGACCTGTAACCCATTGCGAATGTGGATTAATTTATACATTCATCCCATATACCACTCCAACACCACCCACCCACACCTGGCCACCCACATCGACCCGCCCACTCGCACCCGCCACCCACCATCCACCTACACCTACCACACACACCACACCCACCAGCCAGACTTCTCATTCACACCTCACACATACTCCCACTGACTCTCCCTGCCTCATATACACTTGCACTTGACCGTCTCCCAAGAAAACCAGAATGGAGCCGGAAACTATCTTCCTCTTCTCATTGCCCACAAAGGGCACAGACCCAGTCTGGGAGACCCTGCGCTATATGGTGGGATATAATCACAGGTACAAAAAGGCTAATAGAATGTTTTCATTTATCTCAAGGGGGTGGATTACAAAGTGAGGAACTCATGCTTCAGTTGCATAGAGCCTTGATCAAAACCTGTTGGGAGTAACTGTGCTCAGTTCTGGGCACCACAACACAGGAAGGATATATTGGTCTTGGAGGGGGTGCAGTGCAGATTTACCAGAACTTAAAAGGTTGGATGAATTTTGCTTGTATTGCCATGAATATAGAAGATTAAGTGATGATCTCATTGAAGCATTTATGATTAAAGGATCTGAGAGGGTCGACAGAGAAACTATTTCCTCTGGTGGGGGGAGTCCCGAAACAGGGGGCAGAATCTTAAATTCGAGCCAGGCCATTCGGGGTGATGTCAGGAAGCACTTCTTCACAAAAAGGCGAGTGAAAATCTGGAATTCTCTTCCCCCACAAAAAGCTGTTGAGGCTGGGGATCAATTGAAAAATTTAAACCGGAGATTGATGGATTTTTGTTGGGTAAGGGGATTTTGGGATATGGAGGAAAAGTGGGGAAATGGGATGTACTTCTTCCAATTTCTAATGGAAGTTAAAACAGGGAGGCTCCTGTCAGCAACTGAAGAATAAAGTGCAGAACCGTGAGGTGTGGAGAAATGAGCAGAGGACCTGCCCTTGGGCATATTACCACTACACATTATCTTGGTGATAGAAGTACAAAAGTAGTTTCAAAATCTCTTTTCTTAGATTTGGAAACATGCGCCTACATTCCCCTGCACACGCACACCACAATGACTCACATCGTGCTTTGTGGGTACCAATTATTCATTTTCCTACAACTCCAAGCCCGCTGACAGCTTAATGGCAGTAGGAGGAAAGATAATGGAATCCTTTCTCAAAGACGTAATAGAAAAACATCTTGCAACTGAATACAATAAAGAGTAGTCAGCACGGATTTCAAAGGGGAAGATCATGCCTGACCAATCATACGGAATTCTTTGAAGTAGTAACAGAAAGGGTAGATAAGGATAATGCAGTAGACATAATATATTTGGATTTTCAAAATGCTTTCAATAAGGTATTGCATTGCGACTAAGGTCAGAACATGTAGAGTCGGGAGCAAGCAGCAGAATGGATAACAAGCAGGCTACAAAACCAAGCGTATGGGTTAAAGGTAGCTACTCAGACTGGCAAATGGCGACTAGCAGCATTCCACAAGGATTGGTGCTGCCACCAATGTTGTTCACCATTTACTTAAATGATCTGGACTCGGGGAACAGAAACACAATTTCAAAATTTATAGATCCCCCAAATTGGGGGATTTAGCTTACATAGAGGAAGACTGCAACAACTACAAATTGCATTTATATAGTGCTTTAACATAAAACATCCAAAGACACCTCACAGGAGCATTATAAAAGGAAAATTTTTCATCGAGCCACATACGGAAATATTAGCGCAGATGGCCAAAAGCTTGCTCAAAGAGGTAGGTTTTAAGGAGCATCTTAAAGGAGGAAAGTGAGGTAGAGAGGCTTAGGGAGGAAATTCCAGAACTTAGGGCCCGGGCAGTTGAAGGCACAGCCGCCAATGGTGGAGCGATTAAAATCAAGAGGCCAGAATTAGAGCTCAGATATCAGAGTATCGTGGGCTGGAGCAAGTTACAGAGATTGAGGTGTAACTTAACTGGGAGCTAGTGTGGGTCCATGGGTGACAGATGACTGGGACTTGGTAGGAGGAAGGACACAGGTAGCAGAGTTTTGGATGACATCAAGTTTAGAGAGGGTAGAATGTGGGAGGGCGGCAAGGACTGCGTTGGAATAGTCAAGTTGAAAGGTATCAAAGGCATAGATGAGGGTTTCAGCAGATGAGCTGAGACAGGGGAGTTGGGCGATGTTACAGACGTGGAAATAGTGATGGTGTGCATATGTTGGAAGCTCGTCTCAGGGTCAAATGTAACACCAAGGTTGTGAACCGTCTGGTTCAGCCACAGACAGTTGCCAGGGAGAGGGATGGAGTTGATAGCCAGCAAGCAGAGTTTGTAGTGACGACTGAAAACAATGGATCGAGTCTTCCCAATAATTAATTGGAGAAAATTTCTGTTCATCCAGTACTGGTGTTGGATAAGCAGTCTAACAATTCAGCGACAGTGGAGGAGTCGAGAGAGATGGTGGTGAGGCACAGCTCGGTATCATCAGGGTATATGTAAAAACTAACGACATGAAAACAAAACACAAAACATTAATAAACTTGCAGAATGGGCACATAATTTTCAAATGAACTTCTATAATCAATGATGCGAGGTGATACATTTTGATGGGAAGAGGATGTCACATCCTCTTTGGAAAATTAGAGTCTAAATCGTGGATCTTGGGGTACAGATACACAAATCATTAAAAATGGACTGGTAGCTTAATAAGGTTATTAAAAAAAAAACTAAGCACTGGAGTTCATTTCTAGAAGAATAGAATTGAAAAACAGAGAAGTTATGTTAAACTCGTACCGGTCCTTGGTTAGATCACACTTGGAGTACTCGGTTTCCATATTATAAAAAGAACACAGAGGCGCAAGAGAAGGTGCAAAGATTTTCTAGAATAATTCCAGAATTGAGAAGTTATACCCATCAGAAAAGATTGAACAGGCTGGGGATCTTTTCTCTAGAAAAGACAAGACTGAGAGGTGAGTTGATAGAGGTCTTCAAGATTATGAAAGGTTTCAATAGGGTAGATGTAAAGGTGGTGTTTCCACTTGTGGGGGAAGACCAGAACTAGGTTCATAAATATGTTAATCACAAATAAATTCAATCTGGAATTCAGGAGAAACTTCTTCATCCAGAGAGCGATGAGAATGTGGAATTCCCTCCCTTGTGGAGTAGTTGAGGTGAGTAATATAGATGTATTTAAGGGGAAACTGGATAAATACAAGTGAGAAAGGAACAGAAGGATATGTTGATAGGGATGAAGAGGAGGGGTTGGGAGGAAGCTCACGTGGAGCAGAAATACTAGCACAGACCAGTTGGGCCGAATGGCCTGTTTCTGTGCTGTAAATCTGATGACACTTGATCAATCAGTTGAGTGTTCGGCTTATTTTCTCACCACTCGCTCCCTGTGGCATACATGCCCACTCCCAATTGAGCAGAGCAACCTAACCTGCACCATGGCCTCTGCCAGTGCTGGGGCATACCAGCTGCTGGCAAGAAAGACTTGTATTTCTCTAGCACCTTTCCCAAACTCAAGACGTCCCAAAGTGCATGTTGTAATGTGGGGAACACACTAGCCAACTTGTGGACAGACAGGTCCCACAAAAAGCAATACAATGATCTGTTTTTTGTGATGTTGGTTGAGGGATAAATATTGGCCGGGACACCGGGGAGAACTCCCCTCCTCTTCTTCCAATAGTGCCATGGGATCTTCTACATCCACCTGAGGAGACAGACTAGGGCCTCGGTTTAACATCCTATCTGAAAGTTGGCACTTCCGATAATGCAACACTCCCTCAGTACTGCACAGGGAATCCCGACCTGAATTTTGAGCTCAAGTCTTTGGACTTTCTGACTAGAGGCAGATGCTACCACTCCTGCCCCAGCCACGGTGCCCTCTCCCCGGCCCATAACACCTGCTGCTCACATTCAGGGATGTCGTCCCAATCGGAACATAAACCGGGGTGAGGGTAACCAGCCGTATCTCCTGCTTTCTCCCCTCTCCAGCCGGGTATTGATGAATACCGGGAAAGGACACAGTAGTGAGAATAAAAGAGCGAGATGCACCTGGCTGTGTGGCATGGGCAGAGGTGATAGGAGTGAATTCACTCGAGTACATTTAATGCAGCCAGGATTGTGCTGAGCAAGGTCGGACCACCTCACCTGGAGGTCAGGAAATTTTTGAGCTGGGTGAGGGACTACAATGCTGGAGAGCAACAAGTTGGAAGGAGTAAGAGAGAAGTTGAGTATACTCGTGAAGGAGTGGTCAAATGACATCAAGCTTGAGTTTTGAAAGTCTAGGAGGAAGGGTAGGCTGAGTGAGGTGAGGAGTCACCTCCTGGACCGGGAAAGGAATAGTGGGGGAGATAAAGTAACTCCGTTAGGATGCAGTGGAGGCAGGATTGTGACATTACTGTGACCCCCCTAAAAGTTTCCTTATTGCCCCTCATGAGTTTCCCCCGGGGTTCTTTCATTCCCCCCACCCTGCTGAGTTTCCTCATGTTCGATTCTTACGTCTGGTTCCAGGCATCGTGCAATCAGTCAGAAACGCCAACAGCACTTTCTTCTCAATAAAAATTTTTTTCTTACAAAATCAGTTTTTTATAATCTGATTTATTTTATGAATGTCTGTATTATATAAACAAAGAAACAAAACCAGCCTCTGCACCGAAATGTGCAAAAAAAAAATAGTTTCAAATGAAGGACTGTGGCAGTTAAATCTGTCAGAGAGACCCTTCCCCCACTGGACCCCCTGAAACTCTCCCAAGACTTTCCTCTGGGAGACTCCCCCGACCCAGACCCTCCCGCCCTCCCACAATGAACCGTCCCAACTGCAAATGAATGTCTCAGACTGAGGTCATAAAATCCCTGTCAGGACCAGAGCTGGACAGATATCTCAGGCTGGGATAAGGAGCAGGGTTTGGATGTGGGGGGGGGGGGGGGGGGGGTGGAGGACGTCAGCAGGGGCTGCAGTCCCCACCCCCCAATTAATCAATTGATTGATAATTCTGGGCCACCTGATTCACTGACTCATAAATCCTCCCCTTGTGTTACCCATATTGCAGGATTCGTGCAGGTGTATTGGGATCACATCCCATACCATCCACATTTCCAGTAAAACCCCATCAGTGGGTTAACATTTACCCTGCCTCCCCCTCCTCCGCCACCCCACCCCCCCCAGCAATCCCAGTGTACCCACGGGCGAGCGGCAAACTGCTCGCGACTTGGCAATTCCTCAGGCCTTCCTGACCCAGACATTAGTGCAGTTTCACCTGGGTTACTCTGAATGCCAAAGACCCCCAGCATCACCCGCCAGTGTGCAGAGCAACAGAACTCCCATTTCTGATCTATTAGATCATTTGTAATCGAGTTTATCCTGATCCCTGGGGAGGGGGAAGAGAATGGGTGTGATTTAACCTAACCCGCCCTTCAGGAGACTGAGGGATCGGGAGCAATGGCGGTTTTACATCTGCCCAATTTTACTTTCGGTTGAAGTTTGTAGGGAGTAATTTCCGGCTGGGAATAAAGCCTGATCCCAGGGGCTTCCCGACAGTTGAGTTAGGTTAACACACATTAACATTCCCACTTGTACCCTCGTGTCCAGACTGCAGTTTGGAAGCTGCAGCTAGACCAGAGCATTAAACATCTGCAGTGAGAGGGACCCACGGAAACAGGGCACAAATGCCCAGCTCTGGGGTGACTTTAATGTCACATCCTCGACTCTCAGGAACAGGCAGTGGGTGACTCTGTGTAGACAGCTATTGCACTAAAAGTGGTCTAACAACCATGAGTTAACCCTCAACCATCAATCCTTTAGAGACGGGTATCTACAACCAGCCAGATTATCGAAGCTCAACTGTCCCCCGGCTAACGATGGGTAGAGAGCAAAGGTCACAATTTGTACTCAATGTTGGACAGTGTGGGGCAACACTGGACCAGAACAGTCTGACCTTGCAGCTGTTGCAAACACCCAACAGTAAGGGACCCATTCTCTGTGCCAATGCTGCACTCAGGAGGGGCTGAGAGGTGAAGAGGAGAAATAACAGAATTAAAAG
Organism: Heterodontus francisci; assembly: GCF_036365525.1. Taxonomy (NCBI): domain Eukaryota; kingdom Metazoa; phylum Chordata; class Chondrichthyes; order Heterodontiformes; family Heterodontidae; genus Heterodontus; species Heterodontus francisci. The sequence goes on along the minus strand of NC_090392.1, from coordinate 80,295,775 downwards.
TGAAATAAGTACCAGAGAAAACTGCATATCACAAAGTCCCCGATCCAAACTATCCCAAAACCCTGGTCAGCTTTAGCTGCCCTGGTATTAAAAATCATTGCATTATTAGCACTGCCCTCAGTAACTGAGCTGACACTGCATTGCTGAATGACCCACACGTGTCGTGTGTATGTCAACATTCAAACATCAGTGATCAGAGAGGACTACGCCTGGGTCACAGTTTACACAATAACACCCTCCCCATTCCATAGGGCTGTTTACCAAACACCCTCACACCCCTACCCTCTTACTGCCTGATCCCCATTCCAGTCTCTGCGAAACAGAAAGCAACAGGGACCAGGTGACACCAGGACACAATCTGTTACAGGTCCATGTCATTGTGAGCACAGCTTCTTCACTAAACCACAATGATTGATCCCAACAGGCGAGGGGCAGGGCAGGGCGTGGGGCAGTGAACTATGACCCCACAACTGGAGCCACTGCTGACCCTGAAAATTGCATCTCAGAAACCTGTTATGAACCTTCTGGACTGCGACCTTCTGTTTTGGAAGAGGGTCTCCTTCCGGCAATTTCTCTGTCACAGTTCTAGATGGTTCTCTAGCGAAAACACAGAGTTACAGGAACCGTAAAAACAAATCACAGACTGAGGCAGAATATATACAGCAATAATAAATCCCTTTGCACGACAGCGGTGAGGAAACCAAACGAGAGAGAGCGAGAGAGAGAGAAAAAAAAACAAAACAAAATTGAAAACACAAATGTCTGGAAGTCTTTCGGCCGAGCTCACTCTGTTAAAAAATATTTTGTTGACTCTTCCCCACCCCCTCCCCCCACCCCCAACAACCCTGCCCCTGTCTTGGTATAAACTCTTCGTCTCCTTGGTTTCTGGCCTCATTTTTTGTAATAAAATTACTTTTATTCCCCTCACTCATCACTGTTGCTTCTCAACTTGCATAAATCTAAATTGTACGAAAAGAGGAGACATTAGAATGGCAAGTTGGCAGCGTTTCCAGGTCCTGGGACAAAGGTGATGGGTGCATCTAAAGACATACTCCTCTGTCTTAACTGCTGAGGAAACATGATGCTCTGGTGGGGCGGTGTTCCCAGTACACCCACCTGTGGAGGCAGCATGTGTCCAGCTTGTCCGTACATCTCTCCTGACAGCGAGAGGCTTCTCTGCTTGGCTTGCAGCATCATGTTCTGTTGCTGTGGAGACATGAGAACCTGGTGCAGGCTGTTCCCCATCATGCCGTGTTGGGTCGGCATGCCTGTCCTTCCCATCATGGGTCCCGGTACCTGACCCGGGTGGAAAATGTGCATGCTCAGGCCCCTTTGCACCTGCTGCTGCTGCTGTCCTGGAAGGCTGGATCTGCTGGGGGGAGCTTGCTCTAACATCATGCTCTGAAGGTTCATGAGGTGAGGGTTGGAAGACGGAGCTTTTGACACTTGGGAGTCAGCCTTGGGGAAATACTGGAGGGTGCTGCTGGGCCTCTCTGATGGAATGATGCGCGAGAGATTGAACTCTGGGATCCCACTGGCCGAGGGTCGAATCACGTCCTGAAGTTCTGGGTCGTTGAGGACTGAAGCCACTCCCGAGAGCTGGTAGCTGTCTCCTCCGGATCGGCTTGATGTGTTCTTGACCATCAGATGCGGAGGAGGGGGTTGTTGTTGCTGCTGCTGAGGGGGGCCTGATCCAGCAGGGACCCCATGTGATGCAACGCCCTCATCGTGTGGCATGGCCATGCCCGGGGGGTACACTTGCTGCAACCCAGAGCCTGGAGACTGCAGGGCATTGTGGGACTGGTGCTGCATCCGCTGGAGGACCATGGGGTTCTGAGGTAGTGTCTGAGGGCCATTACCAGACAATGGGCCGCACGGTTGCCCCAGCGAGTCCTGGGAGGGGTGCACCATCATGGGGCTCTGCACGGCCATTCCAGGACCGTGCCCCTCGTGCAACGGGACGTTGGGCCCCATCAAGCTGGGGGACGGCATCATGGGGGCTGGGGGTTCATGGGACAGGGGCTGCCCCACCATGCTCATTGCCAGGGGGCTGTTGGCAGGTGCTGATCCAGGGCCGCTTTGTGATACCAGGTGCCCCATCTGTGGATTCTGGCTCCCGCTCAGTCCTGCAGAGCAAATGGAAGAATCGTGAGTCTTAAGCAACATTCCACATACCGAGAATCTCAACAACAAGCTGCACTGCTATAGTGCCTGAAACGTTGTAAAAATATTCCAAGACATTTCAAGGAGCCTTAACAAAAACCGACACTGAGCCACATAGGAGAATTTGGTTTTCTGGAATGTCTTAAAGGAGGCGGAGAGGTCTATGAAGGGAATTCCAGAACTTGGGACCTAAGCAGCTGAAGGCATGGCCACCAATGGTGGAGCGATTAAAAGATCTCAAAATCGAAGATCCCACGGAACTATTTCAAAGAATTACAGAGTTCTCTCCAGTGACCAGGATTCAGTATTTACCACTCAATCAACATCACTAAGAAACAGATTATCCGGTCATTGTTGCATTTATATAGCATCGTTTACTACCTTGGGAAGTCCCAAAGCCCCTTACAGACAAAGAACTGTGCTTTGAAGTGTAGTCACTGTCGTAATGTAGGAAAGCTGGCAGCCAATTGTGCACAGCAAGCTCCCACACACAGGAACTCTCACTGCACCGTGGGCAATTTGTCAATTAGTGACTGGAGATCCAATTTGTGTTTGCCTGTTTGTGGGAGCTTGCTGTGCACAAATTGGCTGCCGGGTTTCCTACATTACAACACTGACTGTACTTCAAAACACAGTTCATTGGCTGTAAAGCGCTTTGGGACGTGGTGAAAGGTGCTATATAAATGCAAATATTTCACAGCCTCAAGCTCACTTACCGGGGACACTTGCGGATTGGATCATCGCCATTGACCGCTCTGGGATCAGCTCATCGTCAGAGGTGGCGATGGTTTTAATGGCGTCATGATAAAGCGGGGTGGAGCTTGGCATGGCGTACTTGGACATCTGCGACATCATGAGCGAGAGTGGATTCTTGGAAGGCGTTGATTCGGGTGAGTTGTAAGGTAGGGCGGTGCCAGCGCGTGACGCAGAGGCAATTGGGCCTGGAGAGTTAGGAGAGAAGACAAAAAAAAGTTATAATGATTGCCCCGACCCACTAGACAAAATTAAATAACATGGAGGGAGCAGATCACCAGGTACTCTCTCCTGTATCTTTTGTATGATTAGAACAAGTCAACATGGTTTTACAGAAGAGAAATCCTGTTTGAAAAATTTATTAGAGTTTTTTGAGGATGAAACTAGTCGGGTAGATAAAGGGGAACCAGTAGATGTAGTATACCTGGATTTCCAAAAGGCTCTTAATAAGGTGCCACACAAAAGGTTAATTGGCAAGATAAGGAATCATGGAGTTGGGGGTAATATATTAGTGTGGATAGAGGATTGGTTAACAGACAGGAAGCAAAGAGTGGGCATAAATGGGGCGTTTTCAAGTTGGCAGGCAGTGAATAGTGGAGTGCCGCAAGTATCTGTGCTGGGGCCCCAGCTATTTACAATCTATATCAATGACTTAGATGAAGGGACAGAGAGTAATGTATCTAAGTTTGCTGATGATACAAAGTTAGGTGGAAAGGTAAGCTGTGGGGAGGACACAGAGAGAGTGCAGAGATATAGACAGGTAAGTGAGTGGGCAACAAGATGGCAGATGGAGTATAATGCAGGGAAATTTGAAGTTATGCACTTGGATTATAAGAATAGAAAAGCAGAATATTTCTTAAAAGGTGTGCAACTTGTAAGTGTTGATGTTCAAAGAGACTTGGGTGTGCTCGTACAAGGAATGCAGAAAGTTAACATGCAGGTACAAGAAGAAATTAGGAAGGCAAATGGCATGTTGGCCTTTATTGCAAGGGGATTGGAGTACAGGACTAGGCAAGTATTGCTACAATTGTTATCCCCATCCCCCCTTAAAGCACTAACTCTCACTGGGGTACAGGTTCCACACGCACTGACTCTCCCTGGGATACAGTTCCACACACACTGACCGTCACTAATTTGATTTGTCTCACTAATTTGATTGAGTTTTTTGAGGCAGTGACAAAGATGATTGATGAAGGAACGGCAGTGGATGTTATCTATATGGACTTCAGTAAAGCCTTTGACAAAGTCCCTCATAGCAGACTGGTATAAAAGGTGAAGTCACACGGGATCAGAGGTGAGCTGGCAAGATGGATACAGAAGTGGCTCAGTCATAGAAGACAGAGGGTAGCAGTGGAAGGGTGCTTTTCTGAATGGAGGGCTGTGACTAGTGGTGTTCCGCAGGGATCAGTGCTGGGACCTTTGCTCTTTGTGGTATATATAAATGATTTGGAGGAAAATGTAGCTGGTCTGATTAGTAAGTTTGCGGACGACACAAAGGTTGGTGGAGTTGCGGATAGTGATGAGGATTGTCAGAGGATACAGCAGGATATAGATCGGTTGGAGACTTGGGCGGAGAAATGGCAGATGGAGCTTAATCCGGACAAATGTGAGGTAATGCATTTTGGAAGGACTACTAGAAAAGATCGGATGTCCACCAAAGCTACTAAGTATCATCACCTCATTCCATGACAATATGAAAGGCACAATTCAACATGGTGGCTCCTCATCAGGAGCCCTTTCCTATCCTGAGTGGCGTGAAACAGGGCTGTGTTCTCGCACCCACACTATTTGGGATTTTCTTCTCCCTGCTGCTTTCACATGCGTTCAAGTCCTCTGAAGAAGGAATTTTCCTCCACACAAGATCAGGGGGCAGGTTGTTCAACCTTGCCCGTTGAAGAGCGAAGTCCAAAGTACGGAAAGTCCTCATCAGGGAACTCCTCTTTGCTGACGATGCTGCTTTAACATCTCACACTGAAGAGTGCCTGCAGAGTCTCATCGACAGGTTTGCGGCTGCCTGCAATGAATTTGGCCTAACCATCAGCCTCAAGAAAACGAACATCATGGGGCAGGACGTCAGAAATGCTCCATCCATCAATATTGGCGACCACGCTCTGGAAGTGGTTCAAGAGTTCACCTACCTAGGCTCAACTATCACCAGTAACCTGTCTCTAGATGCAGAAATCAACAAGCGCATGGGTAAGGCTTCCACTGCTATGTCCAGACTGGCCAAGAGAATGTGGGAAAATGGCGCACTGACACGGAACACAAAAGTCCGAGTGTATCAGGCCTGTGTCCTCAGTACCTTGCTCTATGGCAGCGAGGCCTGGACAACGTATGCCAGCCAAGAGCGACGTCTCAATTCATTCCATCTTCGCTGCCTCCGGAGAATACTTGGCATCAGGTGGCAGGACCGTATCTCCAACACAGAAGTCCTCGAGGCGGCCAACATCCCCAGCTTGTACACACTACTGAGTCAGCGGCGCTTGAGATGGCTTGGCCATGTGAGCTGCATGGAAGATAGCAGGATCCCCAAGGACGCATTGTACAGCGAGCTCGCCACTGGTATCAGACCCACCGGCCGTCCATGTCTCCGCTTTAAAGACGTCTGCAAACGCGACATGAAATCCTGTGACATTGATCACAAGTCATGGGAGTCAGTTGCCAGCGTTCGCCAGAGCTGGCTGGCAACCATAAAGACAGGGCTAAAATGTGGCGAGTCGAAGAGACTTAGTAGTTGGCAGGAAAAAAGACAGAGGCGCAAGGGGAGAGCCAACTGTGCAACAGTCCCGACAAACAAATTTCTCTGCAGCACCTGTGGAAGAGCCTGTCACTCTAGAATTGGCCTTTATAGCCACTCCAGGCACTGCTTCACAAACCACTGACCACCTCCAGGCGCGTATCCATTGTCTCTCGAGATAAGGAGGCCCAAAAGAATGCAGGTGGGAAGTATACAGTAAATGGCAGAACGCTTAGGAATATTGACAGGCAGAGAGATCTGGGCGTACAAGTCCACAGGTCACTGAAAGTGGTAACGCAGGTGGATAAGGTAGTCAAGAAGGCATACGGCATGCTTGCCTTCATCGGTCGGGGCATAGAGTATAAAAATTGGCAAGTCATGCTGCAGCTGTACAGAACTTTAGTTAGGCCACACTTAGAATATTGCGTGCAATTCTGGTCGCCACACTACCAGAAGGATGTGGAGGCTTTGGAGAGGGTACAGAAGAGGTTTACCAGGATGTTGCCTGGTCTGGAGGGCATTAGCTATGAGGAGAGGTTGGAAAAACTCGGATTGTTTTCACTGGAACGACGGAGGTGGAGGGGCGACATGATAGAGGTTTACAAAGTTATGAGCAGCATGGACAGAGTGGATAGTCAGAAGCTTTTTCCCAGGGTGGAAGAGTCAGTTACTAGGGGACATAGGTTTAAGGTGAGAGGGGCAAAGTTTAGAGGGGACATGCGCGGCAAGTTCTTTACACAGAGGGTGGTGAGTGCCTGGAACTTGCTGCCGGGGGAGGTGGGTGGAAGCAGGTACGATAGCGACGTTTAAGAGGCATCTTGACAAATACATGAATAGGACGGGAATAGAGGGATACGGTCACCGGAAGTGCAGAAGGTTTTAGTTTAGGCAGGCATCAAGATCGGCGCAGGCTTGGAGGGCCGAATGGCCTGTTCCTGTGCTGTACTGCTCTTTGTTCACTGGCGTACCGGTCCCACACGCACTGACTCTCACTGGGGTACAGTTCCACACGCACTGACTCTCACTGGGGTACAGTTCCACACGCACTGACTCTCACTGGGGTACAGTTCCACACTCACTGACTCTCACTGGGGTACAGTTCCACACACACTGACTCTCACTGGGGTACAGGTTCCACACACACTGACTCTCACTGGGATACAGTTCCACACACACTGACTCTCACTGGGGTACAGTTCCACACTCACTGACTCTCACTGGGGTACAGTTCCACACGCACTGACTCTCACTGGGGTACAGTTCCACACTCACTGACTCTCACTGGGGTACAGTTCCACACTCACTGACTCTCACTGGTCCCTGGGCAATTTGTCAGTTAGTGACTGGGGATCCAGAATATTTACACTATTAAAGAATCGTGAAATAAACAGGGGTAAATCAAGAACAGGAATTGCCTGAGTGAGACGAATCCGAGCCGATTTAATGGGGTCTGGAGCTATTCATACAGGCAGAGCTGTGTGAAGTTTAACAATGTGTAACCATCCCTGAGTTTTATGGGAGAAGAAAGCAGCGATGACATTTTCTGCATACAGTCACATTGTCAAAAATAAATACACTGCCCGTCCTAAAATTAGAGAAACAAAATCAGTGAGATTCGAAACCAACAACAGTCTTGGGGAGGCAGCACTGAGTCTGAATGACATGGGGCCACTCTGAGTTAGCTAGTCTCAGTGCCGCAGCGGATTGGGTGGGGGGGGGGGGGGCGTCATACCAAGTGCTCCTGGGCTGGTGGGAGAAGGGGGTGTGGGAAAGTGGGTGGTAGAGGGAGAGGGGTGGGGGGGGAGGTGGGAGAGGAGGAGGAAGGGTCCTACGATTGGTCTTTTTCCTGGGCCTGGAGATGGGGGGAATGCAAAGTGGAGACTGGGCTGGATCGGTGGTGGAGGGTGGAGTTGGATGGGTTGCAGGCTGGGGGTGCAGGGTTGGAGGGGGCAGGATGCAGGCTGGGTCTGGGGGGGCGGGGGGGGAAGTGTTGTGTAGCCATTGCAAATCCGTTTTCTGTGTCTGTTCCCAATCCAGCAACTTCTGAAGATTGTTATACAGGACAGGATGGGGAAGCAGCTGCAACAGGATTCTCGGCCTCTTCTGCTCCCGTGGCTGATACCCCTGGGTGCCTGTTATCTGTTTCCCCCTTTCCCGGGTGCCTGTTATGTTTCCCCCTTCCCCGGGTGCCTGTTATCTGTTTCCCCCTTCCCCGGGTGCCTGTTATCTGTTTCCCCCTTCCCCGGGTGCCTGTTATCTGTGTCCCCCCTTCCCCGGGTGCCTGTTATCTGTGTCCCCCCTTCCCCGGGTGCCTGTTATCGGTTTCCCCCCCTTCCCCGGGTGCCTGTTATCGGTTTCCCCCCCTTCCCCGGGTGCCTGTTATCGGTTCCCCCCCCTTCCCCGGGTGCCTGTTATCGGTTCCCCCCCCTTCCCCGGGTGCCTGTTATCTGGTTTCCTCACTGGGGAGTTGAAACGAGGAAGTGTCTCACAGCGAGCTTCCCACTGTCGATTATTTTTATAATGAATCAACGAAGGAAAACCCAAATTCTCTCGTACGTTTGCTGTCAGATCGTCCACGACAATCCTCGAGGATGGGTAAAGCCTGGCTCGGGCATAAAATTAAAACCCGACCCCGGCCCAAGTCCTTTAATTTTTTTTAAATGCCCGATCTGACCCAAAAATAACACATTACTGAAACAGAAAAAAAATCGTAGATTAAAAACGAAAACAACACGAAACAAATCAAAACAGTACAGTCCAGCACGACCTGAGCCGAGCCCCGAATGCTGTACACAGAATACAGACCAGACCCGGCCTGAACCTGACACACGTATCCGGGTTCGGGCCGGGTCGCCCCAAGTTAAGGGTGGGTAAGTGGACGTCTGCTGGGCTGGTCTGAGACTCAGGACATGGACTGCGGACAGAGAGTGGGAGGTGGCACCATCTAGTGGGCACAGCCATAAACTGACAGAGCAAAGTCCTGGTCCCCGAGAGCAGCAGCAGCAATGAGAACAGTCCCACTTCACATGCACACCTCAAATGAGAACCAGCAACCTGATGGAGAAAATTACAAGAGAATTTGTAGGGTTGCTGTAGAGAAAATGTTTGAGAGGGATACCAAAACTTGCGGCCATAAATGTAAGTTTGTCACTAATAAATCCAATAGGGAATTCAGGAGAATAAATTGGCAAAATGTATAAAACTCTTCTAATGAAAGTTTATCGACCTGAAACGTTAACTCTGATTCTCTCTGCACAGCTGCTGAGTATTTCCTGCATTTTCAGTTTTTATTTCAGATTTTCAGCATCTGCAGCATTTTGTTTTTGTACAGAGCTGCGGACTGGGTTTGATTTCTGGGTGATACACAATGTTACTCAATGACTGCCAAAAAGATACGCCCCTTTCCTCACCTTGCTCGATGTTTCCCATCGGGGCAGAAGAGTTCAGGCCCATAGCCTGTTTGCCCTGGCTGATTACGGGGCTTGGGAGGGTGGTCTTGGGAGAGGAGGTCCATCCAGGAGAGGCGACGGACATTGACGGTGACTTCAGCCGACTGGGGGAGCTGGCTGGAGAGCGGACAGGAAGTGAGGAGCTCAAGACCTGGGGAGACTTGATGGGACCCGAGGCACTGGCGGAGGTCAAGCTCGCCAGTTGAGATGGAGTCTGAGGAGACTTGAGATTGGCAGATGGAGAACTGACCAGAGGAGAGTGAACTTGGCTGATGGTCGGTGACTTTAGGTGACCCATGCCAGGAGAGTTCATCTGACTGATGTTGATGGTGAGGTCAGAGGGCCTGCGGCCTAGTCCTCTTTGGGCCCCTGGAAGCATTGTGACCACATTACTGTGGTTGCTGGATTGATTTGAAGTCGGAGCCATTTGCATGTGGCTCAGTCTGGCTGTGCCACTCATGCTAGTTATCGGCATGGGGCCTTGTTCAGGACTAAACATCTCCCCAGGATTCCCCATGTTATTGACTTCCTGAGACATACTGGAATACTGTCCTTGACCACCTGGAAAACCCTGTTGCCCGTGATTTGGGAACTGTGACTGAGTCAACATTTTCTGAGGTTCGCCCATCATCACGTTGCCATTTTGCGCTCTCACTCTTGCTATCTCTTCTGCGGTCAAAACCTGATGTGACATCATTTCCTGTGCCCTCATTTTCTGTGACATCATCATCTGCTGCTGGGGAGTCATCTGGACATTGAGATTCATGTTCATGTTCATATTGACATTCATGTTCATGTTGACATTTCCAGGTCCCATTGATGTGTCCATATCGCGCATGGGTCCCGCCTGCCCCAGGGGTGGGCTCAACATACCCCTTGACCCATAGTCCAATCCCATTGGGTTTGCATTTACATTATCTCCAGGCAACTGGCCAGGAAACATCCCCGAGATGGCTCCTGGCTCCATCTGTCTCTGCGCCTGTATCATTCGCTCCATCTCCATCCCCGGAGTCATGCCGCCCATGCTGCTGGTGTTGCTCAGATTCAGTGGGCGTTGCATCCCCATCGACCTCTTTTCCATCAACTGCTGCCTCAACAATTCTTCCCTGGCCCGAGGGTTCATAAACCTCTCGGGATCTCCCTGGCCAGGATGAAACGGCATGCCTCCCTGAGGGAAGCTCCCTCCCCCAGCCATGGGTGAGATGTCATCGGGCCAGGCCATTCCAGGCCGCACGGGTCGCTGCATTGGATTCATGGCCCCCAAAGCCTCCATTGGGATATTCTGCATTCCTCCGTATCCACTAACCCTCTGCATCTGATTGCTGGGAAACCGGGGCCCAGAGAAGGGGGCGGTCCCTCGGGGTTGCATAGAATCGGAAACCTCCATGGGGTTTGTGAACCTGTTTCCCATTCCTGATGGCCACTGGTCTCCAGCCTTGCTGTGGTAGGGAGGGGGTGGTCCTCTCACCATCATCCCCCCCATTGGCCTCTGCATCATTATTTCTTGCATTGTCCTTTGTTGAACCACAGCTTGTTCCTGTTTCCTCCTTTTCTCTTCATAAAAGTCTTCCTGAAGTTTCCTCCAGGCTATCTGCTCCGGAGTCAGATTCTCTTGGCTAACTGCATTCAACATCATGCCAACCTGCTGTCCCATTGGGTCATGTTGCATTAACTCCTGATGATGCATTGGCTCATGCTCCATATTTGCCCCCTCAACTCCAGGCAGAGTCTGTGTCTGGGAAATCACAGACTGTAAAGATTCCTCTGTCTTCCTCATCACCTGTTGTCCATCCCCTTGCCCATTGGGACCACAGTTACTTTTCATGGAAAACTCACTCTCGCTGCTGCGTAACAAGAGCCTTTCAATGTCCCTCAGAGTCTGTAAGGAACGCTCTCGGTGTTCCAACTGCTCTTTGGACAACCCTTCAGTGTTGGGGTGCAGGTTCATGACCAACGATCCATTCCCATTTGGATTGCTGGCCTCCCCACTTCCTCCATTGGCCGGATCTCCAACCGGAACCCCTGGCATTGGGTTGCTGGCTGTGTTGCCAATGTTGGGGTGACTGTTCCCCGACTGGGTACCAGCTCCACCATTGCTCTCCATCGATTTAGGACCGATGTCCGAGTGCATGGGTTCTGCTCCAGCTGCCCCCTCCTGTGATTGTAGGCCCTGCTGCTGGGGCTGGGGAGTGCGTGCCGGAGGGGTGTTGAGGGACAGCTGCTCTTGAAGTCCAGATCCTTTCTGAGGGGCAACAGAGGCCTGTTGGTGAGAGAAAGAGAAGAGATTATTCCCCAGTTCTGGCACCACATTTTAAACTATCTCATCTGCACTCAGCCCTCCTCAAATGCAAATAACAGGTGCACAAAATCCCGGGTTAACATAATACCAGTGTCTGACAGTGCAGCACTCCCTCAGGACTGCACTGGGAGTGTCGGCCTGGCTTTTGCACTCAAATCTCTAGAGTGGGGCTTGAACCCACCACATTGTGAATCAGAGGTGAGAGTACAATCTACTGATATTCAACATTTATTGGAAACAGGACCTCGACAACTTGGAACCGTTCAGCGCTCATGGAATCTCTAACTTTCTGGGTGGGGGGGATTGGCGTGTGAGAACTTGCCCCTCTCTGATCTAAGCTAACTCCTCAATAACAGGGTCGGAACTGGTCATCAGCTCCTGGCAGTGATTACCAGAGGCTCCTCAAACTGTGCAGGATCAACACCACAGTTTGGAAATTACTCCCACGTGAATCAGCTGTCACCAACCTCCTGATCAAATAAACCCATCCTGTTACACCAAGGTGTTTTGTTGAATGATAATTTTCTTTGTTCTACTGGCTGGAGACCTACATTTTTTTAAAGACATTTTTAAAAAGACAAGTTGCCAGCAAAGTCATCCTTTCAGCTTAAGATGATCACCTAGTTTGCTAGTTTGTATCCTATACTGCAAAGGACAGTGAGGAGGGAGACAAAATGTAGGCTAATTTCACAGCAAGAGCCAAGGTCAAGAAGTTTAAAGGAACTACCTGTTCTCTCAGCAAGCAGAGAAATACTGCTAAATGCTATGTTTGAATGACTGAGTGGCTGTCATGTGACAAGCCCCTTCCCATCTGCGGTTTTAAGTTGATGTTTTCTCTGCAGCAGAGGAGAAGCAACTGGACTCTGACACGAGCAGACCCTAAGTGGGGGCTCCTCACACTTTCCATTCCAGCTTGAAAGTTTTCAAATTCTGCTGTTGACTGACTACCTTTGCATACTCCGGCTACAATCAGAAACTCCGTTTGAGGACCTCATCCGCATCGCTGTCTCCAAGAGACTCATCGAGCCAGTCATCTACCTCTTCAAACTAAAAGCCTCAGGACCACTGAATTCAGCTAGAAGCCAGCTGAATCTCTCAGCCCACAGACTGTATACCTTTTTTTATGGACCCTAACTCAACTCGGTAACTATTTGAGTGTATGTGAGAGTGAAAGTTGGTGCGTTGTTTATTATTTTATTAGTTCGATTTAGGTACAATAAATTTAACCTTATTCTTTGTTAACCCAAGAAAACCTGTCCGAATGGTTCTTGTTATGATCATAGCAAGTAAGTAATTAAACACCTAGTGAATTGGTCAGTACATTCACTTTAAGAGAGAAATAAACCTGTTGTTGTCCAACAAGGAGAGGGAAAAGGGGGAAGCCCTTCGACCCCTCCTCACTTGACTGTAACAACCCCAAACTCCCTTTGTCCTTACAGACTACCGCCTCATCTCCAACCCTCTTCCTCTTTGAGTCCTCGAACCAGAACAGCCCTCTCGATAATCACAACAGTATTCCCTGAAGCCGTGACCTCTCCTCGACCTCTCTGCAGCCTTCGACCTGGCTGACCACACCAACCTCCAGCAATGCCTCTCCTCAATGGTCCAGCTGCCTGGGGCAGCCTTTGACGGTCTCTTTCTACACCAAGGGCAGTGGAAATGAGGGACCGCCACCCCTCCCCCCACCATCCCCCCATCCCCCCCACACACAACAGATACCAGGGGTCAGATGAAAATTTTGTAACTGAGATCCATAGATTTTTGTTGGGGCAAAGGGCATCAATGAAAGTGGAGCGAAGGTGGGCAAATGGGGCTGAGGTTCAGATCAGCCGTGATATAACTGAATGGAGGAGCGGGCAGGAGGGGCTGAAAGACCTCACGCTGTACCCACACTCGGTTTTGTCTGGTTGCGTCTCTGTGAAGCTCCTTACGATGTTTGTTTAAGGTGCTATATAAAAGCAAGTTTATGTTGGATTGTCACTAACCTTTGGATCGTACGCTTGTTCTAGTTTTGTGCGAGGCACATTGTGCGTGTGGTAGGCGACGATCGAGTCTGCTTGGCCCTGGATCACAGCCTCGGCAGCCCTGCCATTAAACACAAAATTCAATCCAACCAGGAGCTCTGATGGACTCACACCCCGTTCAAACACTGTGCCCCTCCCTCCAAACCTGCACCCTCACCTCCAAACACTTGCGCACCTCCCCCTAACCCAGGCCCCCAAAATCCCAGATATTAGAGACGAACATCTGTTAAGCAACTGCAGAGTTAAGGACAGCCGCACCAGAGCCCTAGGAAGTGGAGGAAAATCGGGGATCTTCTAGCAGTACACGGATGGCAGGGTAGTCTCCACCCCTGGAGTCTGCCATCTTTCTCCACCACAGTCACAGGCCCTCGGAGCCTCTTCTGTCAGATTTTTCATGCTTCCTTCCCCTCGTTTATTCTGCTGTCACAATTTACAATCATCTTTTGTTACTTTCCTTGTCTGATTACCATCCCTTTCTGCCTCGTACTATCACTTTTGTACGCTCTCTCCTGCCCGATCACAGACTTTCCCTTTTGTTTTACAATTACAAAGGGTCTATAGCACAGGACCAGGCCATTCGGCCCATTAGTTCCGTGCCGGTGCTTAGGCTCCACACGAGCCTCCTGCCACCTGACTTCATCTCACCCTATCACCATATCCTTCTATTCCTTTCTTCCTCATGTGTTTATCTAGCTTCCCCTTATATATTAGTCACCTCAACTACTCCCTGTGGTAGCGAGTTCCACATTCTCCACTCTCTGGGTAAAGGAATTTCTCCTGAATTCTCTATTGCATTTATTGTTGACTATCTTATATTTATGGGCCCCTGTACTTGCTTAAAATCTGTCACATCTCGAACTTCTTCCAGTTCTGATGAAGGGTCACAGACCTGAAACGTTAACTCTGCTTCTCTCTCCACAGATGCTGCCAGACCTGCTGAGTATTTCCGTCACTTTCTGTTTTTAATTCACATACTCACATGTTGGCCAGATTCGTTGTGAAGACGTAAACAAACTGTGAGGGCGGTTTGTTGGGGTTCCTGGGAATGCCGCTGTCTGATCGCAGGCAGGGTCCCCCCACCGGATTGCGTGGAATATTGGAAGGAGCGCTGTCGGTGACTGTTGGGAGGGGGTTCGAACCGGGAGAGGGCTGAACAGCCCCCGAGAGAGCAGACTCCACAACATTACAATCTGTGGAAAGAAAACAAAGACAGTTCCCATCAATGTGACTCAGTCAGGAATCCTCTCACACATTCCCCACCCACAGGGCTGGAGAGAGAGGGGGGGGGGCGGCAGAGAGGGGGGGGGCGGCAGAGAGGGGGGGGGCGGCAGAGAGGGGGGGGGCGGCAGAGAGGGGGGGGGGGCGGGCGGCAGAGAGGGGGGGGGCGGGCGGCAGAGAGGGGGGGGGCGGCAGAGAGAGGGGGGGCGGCAGAGAGAGGGGGGGCGGCAGAGAGAGGGGGGGCGGCAGAGAGGGGGGGGGCAGAGAGAGGGGGGGGCAGAGAGAGGGGGGGGCAGAGAGAGGGGGGGGCAGAGAGAGGGGGGGGCAGAGAGAGGGGGGGCAGAGAGAGGGGGGGGGCAGAGAGAGGGGGGGGCAGAGAGAGGGGGAGTGCGAGGGGGAGAGAGCGGGGGAGAGAGCGGGGGAGAGAGCGGGGGAGAGAGCGGGGGAGAGAGCGGGGGAGAGAGCGGGGGAGAGAGAGGGGGAGTGAGAGGGGGAGTGAGAGGGGGAGTGAGAGGGAGGGAGGGAGGCTGTGCCGAGGCAGTGAGTTTCCAGCACCATCAGTGACTGGGTAGCTAGTGGCCACCAGATGGTGCTGCACACTGGTAAATCCAACCCCTGTAACTCCCTCTTCCCCCCCATTATCCCGATTCCTTGCTCTGCCTCCGCTTGGGGAAGGCAGCAGAGAGAGTGACCGGGGAGAAGGTGGAGGGGGAGAGATCACATGATTAGGGCATTTGCAGGAGAGAGGGCGACGGGGAGAGGTGAATGAAGCTTTGGGCAAGCTGAAAAGTAAAAGCTTCAGGATGAAGGAATCAGTCGCCAGAAATCCACGTTCACCTCAAAATTACAGCCGGGCTGCCCAGGAAGCACTTCACACAAAGGCGAGTGGAAATCCGGAACTCTCTCCCCCAAAATGCCGTTGAGGCTGGCGGTCTGTTGGAAATTTGAAAACTGAGGTTGATTGATTTTTGTCAGGGAAAGGGATTGAGGGGTACAGTGGGGAAGTGGGGTTAAGATTCAGATCAAACATGATCTAATTAAATGGTGGAACAGACTCCTTCTATTCCTTTAAAGAGACGAAATTTAGAAATGAGAAAAGCAGAATTTTAGTGAATTGTTAGTTAAAAGTGTTTGGTTTTCCCAAGGCGTCTACGGAAACTGCTCCTTCAGTCTCACTCACTGTGAGCAGTCACTCCAGCTTTATCCTCATCCTCACTGTCAGGTCCTGAGTACCACTCGTCCCCGCTGTAAGGCTGCTTTCGCTCCAGAACACAGCGCCTCTTGCTCCGTGGGGCTCCGTCTACTGTCAGAGAAACACAAACAGCAACAATAAATCACCAGCTGCAGAATGTCAAAATGTCAAGCCCCACACGATCACCTTCCTCTCACACACACTGCAAGAAAGTGAATCGATTCACTGTCAGAGGCCGAGAGCTGTCTGCTCAAGGTTTAAACACATCTTAATAGAGGAACGTCAAGTTCCATTCCTCTCGATAACCAACAGGGCCCTGGGGATTACCACTGGATCAAAGCACTGAGCTACAGGAGATTCACGAGCCCAGTATTATTCAATGCTCCCAACAGGGCTGTTGGCTGGTACTGTTTGAGATCAGGAGCCATTGGATTGAGCTGTCTGGGGAAGTATTTTGGGGCTCAGAGCCGAGTTGTGGGTTTTGGGGGAGCTGGATTACTGGTTGCACAGATGCCAGTGAGTGCTGATTTTGTAAACAATGCTGATTGTTAAATAGATGATCTCAGTGGAGTTTAGTTTAGAGATACAGCACTGAAACAGGCCCTTCGGCCCACCGAGTCTGTGCCGACCATCAACCACCCATTTATACTAATCCTACACTAATCCCATATTCCTACCACATCCCCACCTGTCCCTATATTTTCCCTACCACCTACCTATACTAGGGGCAATTTCTAATGGCCAATTTACCTATCAACCTGCAAGCCTTTGGCATGTGGGAGGAAACCGGAGCACCCGGAGGAAACCCACGCAGACACAGGGAGAACTTGCAAACTCCACACAGGCAGTACCCGGAATTGAACCCGGGTCGCTGGAGCTGTGAGGCTGCGGTGCTAACCACTGCGCCACTGTGCTGCCCTTAAGGAGTGAAACTAAACTTGTTGCTAGTCATATCAACCAATGAAGTTTGCAAAGCGCGGTCAAGCCTCTCGTAACTCTCAGCGGCCTCCCACATAATGTTGCTGTGAAGCATCTTGGGAAGTTATAGGTGCTATATAAATACAAGCTGTTAGGTATACTCAGGCTACACACAGTGTCCGTGCAGTCTGATGGTCTGGGCACGGCCTCAATGAACAGGCTCCTCTTTGATCTGATTTTAATCTTGGGCCCAGCTTTCTTCTGTACTGGGCTAATAAATCATTGGGCGAGCGTGGGCCAATCAGATAGGGGAATTGCCAAAGGAGAACAATGCTAATGATCATTCCTGAGGGCATTTCAAAAAGCTGCAATTGGCTGTGGTTAACTCTTGCTGCCCATCAGTGAAGAAACAAAATTCCCTCCTGTAAACTGGGGGACTTTCCCACTAATGGCCCTGCAAGCTGGTAGTTTGGAACTCTTTTCTACAAACGACAAATGATGCTGGATCAATTGTTAATTTTAAATCTGAGATTGATTGATTTTTGTTAACCAAAAGATGTTAAGGGATTATAGAGTAAAAGCGGGTATGGGCAATTAGGTCTTAGATCAACCATTATCTCATTGGATGGCGAGAGGCTGAACGGCCTCCCCTTGTTTATGAGCGACATACGGAGACTGCATCACTTGCCAGAACCCCATGGCCCCCCCGAGTCCCAGTCCCAGCCCAGGTTCCGAGCGGAGTATCCTCCACAGCCATGCTGATGCTGATGCAAATTATCCCATGGCACCATTTTGAAGAACAGCAGAGGATTTTCCCTGGTGTCCTGGTCAATATTCATCCCTTAACCGACATCACTGGAAAAAAAAATTATCTGGCCACCATCACATTGCTTTTTATGGGATCTTGCTGTGTTTAGCGTGGCTGCCACATTTCCGATGTTACATCAGTGATTACAAATTTTCTGTGAAGTTCTTTGGGATTTCTTGAGGTTGTGAAAGGCGCTCTGTAAATGCAAATCTTTCTTTTCCACGTGAACCCATTGAGGGATATTCAACTGCAGGCACCATCGCAGATGAGTTCAATCCTGCACTCGAGCTGGGGTTCGCAAAGTGGGATCAGGAGCAGGACTGCACGAAACTTCCAGCAGCTCACTCCCAGAATCTGATTTCAAACACCCTGGAACTGTTTACAAGACCCGGGAGGGAGGAGCCTGAGCAATGGCTTGGTGCTGTAAATCTAATGCAGTGTTAACACTTTCATTTTATCATCTCTATGATTATCTCAATAGGCGCTGGGGGAGGAATAGCCGGTTAAAATCCAATATATAAGAAAGGATTCCGGAAAGCAGCTCGGCAGAATGAGTGCTTGTTCTGCAAGGACGCGAGCTGAGTGGAGGGGACCCCTATCCAAACCCGGAGCGTCAAGTGGCTAAAGATAGACTACTGCAACCTCGTTCACACAGAGACGCTTATTGCATATCATGTACCTCCAACAAAACCCCTCATTTAACCTGCTCCTGTACAGACCAGTCCCAGTTAATATCCCAGCACCTGAAAACAATTAGCACCAAACTGATAGTAATTAACCATCCTGACTGACACTAACTGTAATCGCCAGGAAATGGGAAGATCAGATGGACAGTAAAGAGCAGGAAACGAGGAAGAGAAATGGTAAAGTAAAAACAAAGACGTGCATTTCTATAGCGCCTATCATAACTTCAGGATGTCCCAAAATGCGCACAGCAAGATTCCACAAACAGCAATGTGATAATGACCAGATGGATCATCTGGATGCAGGACAAATATTGTATTGGTCCCAGGACACTGGGGGGAAACTCCTGGGCGAAACTTCTCGATAAGAGTCGAGGGTTGAAGGCAATTGGGGCAGTTGCTGAATTACTGCAGAGAATGCTCCACGTGAGTGGGAGGCAGTGGGAATTTTAGTAGAATCCTCATCGCGTACAGCAGCATGTTGGTGTTCATGTGACTTTCCCTCTTTTTACAGTGAGGGTAAAACCAAAAATGCAAAATAATTGACATTTCTTTTTAAAAACTGGCAATCTCCATTCATCAACTGCCTCTTCGGCTTGTTCAGCTACATCCAGAACCTCACCACAAAGGTAATCACATTTTAACCAGGTGTGAACAGCTGACTGACAGGCACAAAGGCCTGACTTTAACTGAAATCAAAAAGCTTTTTAAATCAGCACTTATTGAGCTGCATGAAATAGCTGGTGCACTTAATACATTATAAAAGACACCTTTGTGACTGACCCCTACAGAGTGCACTTCAGCTCATTCAAAACTCTGCTGCCTGTGTCCTAACTCGTGCCAAGTCCCACTAACCCATCACCCCTGTGCTCATCGCCCTACATTGGCTCCCATTCCGGCAAAGCCTCCATTTGAAAATTCCCATCCGCCTGTTCAAATCCCTCCAGGGTCTCGACATTCCCAATCTCTGTCATCTCCTCCCAGCCACACAACCCTCCAAGATCTCTGTGCTCCTCCAATTCTGGCCTCTTGAGCAACCCCGATTTTAATCATTGGTGGCCCTGCCTTCAGCTGCCTGGGCCCTAATGTCTGCAATTCCCTGCCTAAACCTCTCCCCCTCTCTCTGCCATATATAGATCACTGCTGGCATCAAGCAGGGGCAGTTGTAAGAGGCTCTCGCACAGCTTGCGCATGAAATCTACCCACAGCAAATACTCGGACAAATACTTGGACTGAAAACATCCCAGCGAGTGTCCTGCTAGCTGTCACACGCGAGGCCATTGAACGTACAGCACAGAAACAGACCATTCGGCCCATCAGGTCCAAGTCAGTGTGTCTTCTCCACAAGAGCCCCCTACCATCCCGCTTCATCTCCCTCCATCAACATATCCTGCTATTCCTTTCTCCCTCATGTGTTTGTCCAGCTTCCCCTTAAATGTCTCTCTGCTATTCCCCTCAACCACTCCCTGTGGTAGCGAGTTCCACATTCTCACCACTCTCTGGGTCAAGAAGTTTCTCCTAATTCCCGATTGGATTTATTAGTGACTATCTTATATTTATGACCCCTAGTTCTGGTCTCCCCTACAAGTGAAAAAATCTTTCTTACATCTACCTTATTAAACACCTTCATACTCTTAAAAGACCTCTAGAAGGTCACTCCTCAGCCTTCTCTCCCCTAATGTTCTGCCCTGAGGGACCAGGCGAAGAATTGAGGCAACTGTGTTCGGAATTGTTTTGTGCTTTACTTTCAGAGACAGGCTATTTGATAACATGAAGCGTTTTTAGGAAACTGTCCAACAGGCTGACAGAACTGAACGGACTGACGACACGGAAACGCCTGTGCAACAGCCACATAAATACTGCGGCTATAAGAGCAGGTC
Organism: Heterodontus francisci; assembly: GCF_036365525.1. Classification (NCBI taxonomy): domain Eukaryota; kingdom Metazoa; phylum Chordata; class Chondrichthyes; order Heterodontiformes; family Heterodontidae; genus Heterodontus; species Heterodontus francisci. Next base: position 80,275,651 of record NC_090392.1, on the reverse strand, counting down.
AGAGGGTGGGTATTCTATGGTGAGTAACTCACCTCCTGGCCATTGTTCCCTGTAACACCTTCTTGCTGTCCATGGCTGGCTTGTTGTATTGTACTGTCCCTTTAAGATTGACATGCGGCCAGCATCTTAAAGGGAAGGTTGCTTGTGTTTCCTGCACAGCACATTCCCGATTGCGGAGTGGCCGTGCATATGGACAACTTAGAGGGAACACTCCTCCTGACTCCCCAAAGCCTGTCCTCCATCTACAAGGCACAAGTCAGGAGTGTGATGGAATACTCCCAACTTGCCTGGATGGGTTCAGCTCCAACAACACTCTAGAAGCTTGACATCATCCAGGACAAAGCAGCCCACTTGATTGGCATCCCATCCACAAACATTCACTCCCTCCACCACTGACGCACAGTGGCAGCAGTGTGTACCATCTACAAGATGCACTGCAGCAATGCACCAAGGCTCCTTAGACAGCACCTTCCAAACCTGCAACCTCTACCAACTAGAAGGACAAGGGCAGCAGATGCATGGGAACACCACCACCTGCAAGTTCCCCTTCAAGTCACACACCATCCTGACTTGGAACTATATCGCCGTTCCTTCACTGTCACTGGGTCAAAATCCTGGAACTCCCTTCCTAACAGCACTGTGGGTGTACCTACCTCACATGGACTGCAGCGGTTCAAGAAGGCAGCTCACCACCACCTTCTCGAAAGAATTAGGATGGGTAATAAATGCTGGCCTGGCCAGTGACGCCCACATCCCAAGAATGAATCAAAAATACAAACATCATGAAACTCACCTTGAAATCACAATACAACATTTTTCCAGAAATACAACTGGATAAACGAATGCAAAGCAGTTCAGAAAAACACCATTTCAAAACCATATGATTTCGGTGAGCCTTCCCAGCGTACAACAACTTGAATCGTTTAACTTATCCAAAATGCTGCAGTCCGTGTTCTCACCTGTATAAAGTCTCACATTTCCATCCAACCCCACCAGCGCTCAAAACGTCACTAGCACCTTGTAATTCAGTGAATTGACAGCAACATTTTCATTCTTGCTTTCAAATCCCTTCATGACCGCCACCTGCCTTAGAAATCTCCCCTTGCCTTGAGCAGCAGCCATATAAAGCGATATAGAAAAGGTTCTTTGCTCCTCCTCTCCATCGGTGGCTGTTCATTCACATACCACACTCCTGCGCTCTGAAGGGTAACTGATACGGTAGATAGAGAGAAACTATTTCTGCTGTTTGAGCCAGACCCCTCAGAAGTGAAATTAGAAAACAATTCTTCACGCTGAGTGTGGTAGAAGGTTGAAACTCACTTCTTCAAACGGCAATTGATGCTACATCAATTCTTAAATTTTCAAACTGAGGTTAATAGATTTTTTTTTTAAACCAAAGGTATTAAGGGATATAGACGAAAGGCAGGTATATGGAGTTAGGTCACAGATCAGCCACGACCTCATTGAGTGGCAGAACAGTTTCGAGGGGCTGAATGGCCTCCTCCTGTGCTCTGCAACTCCTTGTTCAGGTCTCTTGGCTCCACCACCTCTGCACAAACCCACCTTTCGATTCCGTGTCTATGACGGGAGTACCGGCTTCCCGCTGATCTCCTGAGTCCGCAGAGATACTCCTTTCCCGTTTCACTTTCCCCTTCAGCGCTCCGAGATTTGACACTGAATTCTGGCTGCCTTTCAGTCCAGAGTTCCCTGGAGAGATCTGACTGGATTTTCCGCCGTGACTGCCCGTTCCCGCGGCTTTTGACCCCAGGCCGCAGGGCGTTCCCTGGCTCGCATTCGGGGGCGGGGCACTGCTGTTGACCGGCTTGCCGTGATTGGTCAGTTTACTGTCCGGGTGCATTTGATTGGATGCGGGTTTCGGTGATGGGACTGGAGGGATCCGGATTTCTGTCTCGTGTTTTATTTTCAAACTGTTTTCAGAAAATCTGCAACAAAAAAAGTTTTTAAAAATATTAAAACAGTGAGATTTTGCAATCACATGAATCCTGACCCCATCTGGCAATGCTGGACGGAATCACACCGCAGGACAGCCATGTTCAGCGCAGAGACAACACAGCCACATTAACAATTCATCGATCGCAAACTAATATTTACAACATGTCAGATGAAAAGGACCGAGTTCACAGGATGGTTTAGATTCTGACAAACAAAGGTCACAGGAACAGGAGGAGGCCATTCAGCCCCTTGAGCCTGTTCGGCCATTCTGTGAGATCATGACTGATCCATTTACACCCGAAAATAGAAGCAAAATACTGCAGATGCTGGAAATCTGAAATGAAAACAGAAAGTGCTGGAAATACTCAGCAGGTCTAGCAGCATCTGTGGAGAGAGAAGCAGAGTTAACGTTTCAGGTCAGTGACCTTTCATCAGAACTCCATTTATACCCTGCCCAACAAGAATCTATCAATCTCGGAATTAAAATTATTAATTGTTAGCATCTACTTTTACTCTTTATGTGAAGAAGTGTTTCCTAACTTCTCTCGTGAATGGCCTGCCTCTGAGTTTAAGGTTATAACCCCTTGTCCTAGACACTCTCATCAGTGGAAAAGTTTCTCTCTCTCTATCCTGTCAATTCCATTCAAGATCCTAAAAACTGAAATCAAATCACTCCTTAATCTTCTATCTTCCAGGCAATATAAACCTAGTTTGTAGCTCACCACCACCTTCTCAATGGCAATGAAGGATGGGCGATAAATGCTGGCATAGCAGTGACGCCCACATCCCACAAACAAATATTTTAAAACACCCTCCTCGCTGATATGGGTGTGGAAGGTTAGCAATTCCTGGGGGGTGAGGAGGAGGCAGGGGTAGGGGCAGCAGAAATGCTCTCGGGGTAGAGCTGCGCCAACTTACAAAGAATGGGGATGGGGGAGCACCCAGCCCAGGCAAAGCACGATCCCAGATGGAGGGGGGGGACAATCCCCCAGTTGGTGCACTACATACAGAGCACAGGATGGGATAAACTCTGGGCTCTCAGTCTCTCTCATTCACCTCTAGCTGTTGGCTAACAGGCTGCATGGGGCAAGACAGGGGGAGGGGGAGGAAGCAGCTGCCCCATTTTCTTGAGGTATCTGACACTAAACAGGAGTAACACTACCACAGAGAGAAGACAGACCTGCTTTACAGTCATTGACCTACTCTTTGCGGTGTAGTCACTGTTGTAATGTAGGAAACACGGCAGCCAATTTGTGCACAGCAAGCTCCCACAATCAGCCATGTGACAACAACCGGATCATCTGTTTTTGTGATGTTGATAGAGGGATAAACATTGGCCAGGACACTGGGGAGAACTCCCCTGCTCTTCTTCAAAATAGTTCAAAGAGATCTTTTATGTCCACCTGAGAGGCCTCAGTTTAATGTCTTATCCAAAAGACGGCACCTCTGAGAGTGCAGCACTCCCTCAGTACTGCACTGCAGTGTGAGCCTCGACTTGTGTGCTCAAGTATCTGTAGTGGAACTCGATCCTACAACCTACTGACTCCGAGGAAAGAGTACTACCAGCTGAACCGCAGTTAACACTCACATAGATCATTTATATTTAACTGCAGGGACATAACAGGTGAATCAATATTGGCAAGAGAGTGTGTGAGCGAGTGTGACACAGAGTGAGCAAATCTAGTGACAGCAAAAGGGAGAAGTAGGAATAGAGAGAGAATTAATTGAGACTCTTAACAGGTTCTGGCTGGTGTCAGTCTGCTGGAATCCAACGGAAAGGCAGTGCTGATATGGGAGAAGCAGGGATAAAGCTCGTTGGGTAAGCAGGAACTGTCCACTTGAGAACACATGGTGAAATCATATGGAATCTTCACTGGAACTGAGCCCAGGTTGCAAAGCATGATCCCGGGCGGTTGCTCTCTTATGATCCCAGCCTTAGAATGCGAAATAGACTAGCCTCATTGCCAACAGGCCTGTTTTCATATCAGTCACCTGCCACACAGCATCAACCCAACTGACACCACACAACATAACTCTGATTCCAGAAACCGAGCAAATAAACACTGACCAGTGACTGTCACAACCGCACATTGGAGTCAGTGTACGGTCATGGATCGTCAGTCCTCACACACCAGATGACGTGTCAGCCATTCTCGGTGTGTAGCCCTCTCGCCTGAGTCGGAAGGTGTGGGTTCAATTCCTACTTCAGAGATCTAAAATCAATGCTGACATGCAGCACTGTACTGAGGGAGTGCTGCACTGTCGGAGGGTCAGTACTGAGGGAGTGCTGCACTGACAGAGGGTCAGTACTGAGGGAGTGCTGCACTGTCGGAGGGTCAGTACTGAGGGAGTGCTGCACTGTCGGAGGGTCAGTACTGAGGGAGTGCTGCACTGTCGGAGGGTCAGTACTGAGGGAGTGCTGCACTGTCGGAGGGTCAGTACTGAGGGAGTGCTGCACTGTCGGAGGGTCAGTACTGAGGGAGTGCTGCACTGTCGGAGGGTCAGTACTGAGGGAGTGCTGCACTGTCGGAGGGTCAGTACTGAGGGAGTGCTGCACTGTCGGAGGGTCAGTACTGAGGGAGTGCTGCACTGTCGGAGAGTCAGCACTGAGGGAGTGCTGCACTGTCGGAGGGTCAGTACTGAGGGAGTGCTGCACTGTCGGAGGGTCAGTACTGAGGGAGTGCTGCACTGTCGGAGGGTCAGTACTGAGGGAGTGCTGCACTGTCGGAGGGTCAGTACTGAGGGAGTGCTGCACTGTCGGAGGGTCAGTACTGAGGGAGTGCTGCACTGTCGGAGGGTCAGTACTGAGGGAGTGCTGCACTGTCGGAGGGTCAGTACTGAGGGAGTGCTGCACTGTCGGAGGGTCAGTACTGAGGGAGTGCTGCACTGTCGGAGGGTCAGTACTGAGGGAGTGCTGCACTGTCGGAGGGTCAGTACAGAGGGAGTGCTGCACTGTCGGAGGGTCAGCACTGAGGGAGTGCTGCACTGTCGGAGGGTCAGCACTCAGGGAGTGCTGCACTGTCGGAGGGTCAGCACTCAGGGAGTGCTGCACTGTCGGAGGGTCAGCACTCAGGGAGTGCTGCACTGTCGGAGGGTCAGCACTCAGGGAGTGCTGCACTGTCGGAGGGTCAGCACTCAGGGAGTGCTGCACTGTCGGAGGGTCAGCACTCAGGGAGTGCTGCACTGTCGGAGGGTCAGCACTGAGGAAGTGCTGCACTGTCGGAGGGTCAGCACTGAGGAAGTGCTGCACTGTCGGAGGGTCAGTACTGAGGAAGTGCTGCACTGTCGGAGGGTCAGTACTGAGGAAGTGCTGCACTGTCGGAGGGTCAGTACTGAGGAAGTGTTGCACTGTCGGAGGGTCAGTACTCAGGGAGTGCTGCACTGTCGGAGAGTCAGCACTGAGGGAGCGCTGCACTGTCGGAGGGTCAGCACTGAGGGAGCGCTGCACTGTCGGAGGGTCAGTACTGAGGCAGCGCTGCACTGTCGGAGGGTCAGTACTGAGACAGCGCTGCACTGTCGGAGGGTCAGTACTGAGACAGCGCTGCACTGTCGGAGGGTCAGTACTGAGACAGCGCTGCACTGTCGGAGGGTCAGTACTGAGACAGCGCTGCACTGTCGGAGGGTCAGTACTGAGACAGCGCTGCACTGTCGGAGGGTCAGTACTGAGACAGCGCTGCACTGTCGCAGGGTCAGTACTGAGGGAGTGCTGCACTGTCGGAGGGTCAGTACTGAGGGAGTGCTGCACTGTCGGAGGGTCAGTACTGAGGGAGTGCTGCACTGTCGGAGGGTCAGTACTGAGGGAGTGCTGCACTGTCGGAGGGTCAGTACTGAGGGAGTGCTGCACTGTCGGAGGGTCAGTACTGAGGCAGCGCTGCACTGTCGGAGGGTCAGTACTGAGGGAGTGCTGCACTGTCGGAGGGTCAGTACTGAGACAGCGCCGCACTGTCGGAGGGTCAGTACTGAGGGAGTGCTGCACTGTCAGAGGGTCAGTACTGAGGGAGTGCTGCACTGTCCGAGGGTCAGTAATGAGGGAGTGCCGCACTGTCCGAGGGTCAGTAATGAGGGAGTGCTGCACTGTCCGAGGGTCAGTAATGAGGGAGTGCCGCACTGTCCGAGGGTCAGTAATGAGGGAGTGCCGCACTGTCCGAGGGTCAGTAATGAGGGAGTGCCGCACTGTCCGAGGGTCAGTACTGAGGGAGCGCCGCACTGTCCGAGGGTCAGTGCTGAGGGAGCGCCGCACTGTCCGAGGGTCAGTGCTGAGGGAGCGCCGCACTGTCCGAGGGTCAGTATTGAGGGAGTGCCACACTGTCCGAGGGTCAGTACTGAGGGAGTGCCGCACTGTTCGAGGGTCAGTATTGAGGGAGTGCCACACTGTCGGAGGGTCAGTACTGAGGGAGCGCTGCACTGTCGGAGGTGCTGTCTTTTGGATGAGACATTAAACCGAGGCCCCATCTGCCCCCTCAGCTCGATGCAAAAGATCCCATGACGCTATATTGAAGAGGAGCAGGGGAGTTCTCCGCTGTGTCCTGGACAATATTATTCCCTCAATCAATATCACAGAAAAAGATTAAATGGTCATTATCACATTCCTGTTTGTGCGCAAATTAGCTGCTGTGTATCCTACATTACAACAGTGACTACACTTCAAAAGTACTTCATTCACTGTAAAGCGCTTTGGAACATCTGATGTTTATGAAAGGCACTATATAAATGCAAGTCTTTCTTCTTCCCTCACACCTAGCCACAGATTTCTGCCATCACCACACTGGTTTCACCAGAAACCACTCCTCACTCCAGCGAGACTGCATTTACACAGCTCAATAGTTGTGAATATTCAACTTTTGACACACTCTGTGACCTGGGCACTCAACAGGTCAAGGACATCAACCTCCAAGTATATTCAATAAACATCAGTGGCCTGAAATCAGCACAATGTGATTCTGAGAACTGTCTGAATAACTTTTTAAAAAATTCACTCCATTTTTTGGAATATTAACAGAGATCAGTCCCCCAGTCTTGTCCCTTTTGTTAGACAAATCTCTAGGCATTTCTGTACTCACCCAGAAGACAGCTCTCCCTCACAGTCCTGTCCCGTGCTGCCTGCACAAACACTAAGTTACAGTACAAGACTCTGTCTCTAATCCCTTCGACACATTAGGTGGGCGATATGACCCTGGTCACTCACACTTGCAGCCGTCTGCTTCCTTACATTCAGAGGCTGCAATCTTCGCATCTACACAGCTTCCTCCCCTCAACAGCTCACTTCAAACGCAAGTATGACTCACGCCTGAAACCACAGCCTGTCGCTACACGATTTATATGTGTGGAATTCAGTCACTCAGATCCTTGCTCTTCATCTCAGGCATAAACAAAGGACCTGGTTAGTTTTCTCTAACACTGTGACTGTCGAACTTGCTGTATTCTCCTGTACCTGTGACACACGCCCAATACAAATCTGTCTGAACTTCACGAAAACACTCCCCAACAAAATACAAAACAAATTCATTTTAGAACTGATCTGTCACTGGTTGAATGACAAGGGGTTTACAAGCACTGCATTCTCAAACAGCTCAAACTGCAAGGCACAAATCTGGACGGTACAAGACTGGGTGAAGAGGGAGCTCCCAACAGGTCAGTGACATAGGGTAAGATCAAGCCAGGCTATCACAGACCAGCCTTGTTCCTTCAAACACTGACAACAGCCCCAGATTTACAGATTCTGATCATCAATCACTGTGAGCCAGGGATTCAGCAGCTGGTGCACATGGCTTAGAACATTAACCGTGTCAAAAAATGAATCAGAGGAAAGTAACAATGATCTGATCCGTATCCCAGTGAGAGAGGATTCCCTGCACTGGCTGAGCATCAAACCAGACAGAGTGCTGGAGGTAACTGCCTGGGTATTGTGGAATGTCAGGGCAGCAGAAAGGCTCAGGACCCAGGTCTCCTTCGCTTGGAGACAAAGAAATCATTCTGAAAGGATAGGATTGGGGATTTTCCAAGATCCTGAGAGTGGGACTGACTCGGGGCAAATTGATCCCCGAGGCCAATTCCAGGGGGACAGGATAAATACGAGGAAGTCAGGAGTAAGGGATGAAGTCAGCCGGAAACATTTTTTTGTAAAAGGGTTACACGGAGTTGGTTATCAGGTGTTGAAATGAGGTCAAGAGAGCACTAGATGCTTCTGGAGAGAGCAGAGGTTTGAGGGGTGTGGGGGAAGGTGGAGTGTGGTTAAGGGATATGGGTGCAGGGAGTGGGGGTTGAGGGGTATGTGGTGGAGTGCTAGCTTTGGGCATTACAGGCACTGCTGTGTAACCACCGAATCTCCCAGCCTGACTGCCTGTCGCATCCAGCAGCCATGTGATGGGCCTCCTCTCTCATTATATTCATCAAGTTCAGCTGGTTCAGTAGCTCCCCTCCCCCTCACCCCTTCCCCCCCCCACTTACCCGGGGTGCCCAGAATACACACATTGTGTCATGGTTGTAAATGCCACTGGTGTGCAACAGTGAACAGGAGAATTCCCCCACCCACCCACCGACCTGCCCACTCACTCACAGCCAGGTGCTGAAGCAGTGATCAATTTGAATTACAGTAACATACAGCAAGGAAAAGCCCCTTTTGTTTCTCCCCCACCCTTCACACACATACACTTTCCAGTAATTCACTGCACGCCTCCCCGAGTGGACGGCTGCAGGCAGCACACACACACCTCCATCAGATGGCAATAAGAGGGAGGCAGAGGGAAATTCTAAAGTTAGTTACAAGGGAAAAACATTGTACTGGCAGCATAAAAATGGGCAAGGGGATGTGTTTCGGAGAAAGGATCGAGAGGAATGGTAGGTTGAGGGATAAGGGGAGAAGGTGGATGGGATTGAGGGATATGGGGAGAAGGTGGGTGGGATTGAGGAATATGGGGAGAAGCTGGGCCTGATTTATCAGAAAACAATGGGCTAGTAGGAGCTAATGTTGCTTCCATTGCTAAACAATTGTATCTGATTGTGTACATGTACACAGTGATACAAAGCAGGGGGCAGAGGTTCACTGACCTGTCATTTCAAACAGAACTTTTGGGATTTCGTATAGTCAGAGACCCTGCAGGGACAAGCTCCAGGATTATTGACAGTGCACCTGGGATAGGGAGAAGGGTATTAAAAACAAATGTCAGCCAGGGTTTCTCCCATAAGCCCATCTCATAAACCCTAATGAATGCCCAAGGACCAGCACATGTGGGCCCCAGACTCGAGTGAGAGTCAGTGTGTATTCGGAACTGTACCCCAGTGAGAGTCAGTGTGTATTTGGAACTGTACCCCAGTGAGAGTCAGCGTGTGTGGAACTGTACCCCAGTGAGAGTCAGTGTGTATTTGGAACTGTACCCCGGTGAGAGTCAGTGCGTGTGGAACTGTACCCCGGTGAGAGTCAGTGCGTGTGTGGAACTGTACCTCGGTGAGAGTCAGTGCGTGTGGAACTGTACCCCGGTGAGAGTCAGTGTGTGGGTGGAACTGTACCCCGGTGAGAGTCAGTGTGTGGGTGGAACTGTACCCCGGTGAGAGTCAGTGTGTGTGGAACTGTACCCCGGTGAGAGTCAGTGTGTGTGGAACTGTATCCCGCTGAGAGTCAGTGTGGGTGGAACTGTACCCCAGTGAGAGTCAGTGTGTGGAACTGTACCCCAGTGAGAGTCAGTGTGTGGGTGGAACTGTACCCCGGTGAGAGTCAGTGTGTGTGGAACTGTATCCCAGTGAGAGTCAGTGTGTGGGTGGAACTGTACCCCGGTGAGAGTCAGTGTGTGTGGAACTGTATCCCAGTGAGAGTCTGTGTGTATTTGGGACTGTACCCCAGTGAGAGTCAGTGTGTATTTGGAACTGTACCCCAGTGAGAGACGGTGTGTATTTGGGACTGTACCCCAGTGAGAGTCTGTGTGTATTTGGAACTGTATCCCAGTGAGAGTCAGTGTGTGTGAAACTGTACCCCAGTGAGAGTCAGTGTGGGTGGAACTGTACCCCAGTGAGAGTCAGTGTGTGTGGAACTGTACCCCAGTGAGAGTCAGTGTGTATTTGGAACTGTACCCCAGTGAGAGTCAGTGTGGGTGGAACTGTACCCCAGTGAGAATCAGTGTGTATTTGGAACTGTACCCCAGTGAGAGTCAGTGTGTATTTGGGACTGTACCCCAGTGAGAGTCAGTGTGTATTTGGGACTGTACCCCAGTGAGAGTCTGTGTGTATTTGGAACTGTATCCCAGTGAGAGTCAGTGTGTGTGGAACTGTACCCAATGAGAGTCAGTGTGTATTTGGAACTGTACCCCAGTGAGAGTCAGCGTGTGTGGAACTGTATCCCAGTGAGAGTCAGCGTGTGTGGAACTGTACCCCGGTGAGAGTCAGTGTGGGTGAAAATGTACCCCGGTGAGAGTCAGTGTGAGTGGAACTGTACCCCGGTGAGAGTCAGTGTGTGTGGAACTGTATCCCGGTGAGAGTCAGTGTGGGTGGAACTGTACCCCGGTGAGAGTCAGTGTGTGTGGAACTGTACCCCAATGAGAGTCTGTGTGTGGGTGGAACTGTACCCCGGTGAGAGTCAGTGTGTGTGGAACTGTATCCCAGTGAGAGTCAGTGTGTGGGTGGAACTGTACCCCGGTGAGAGTCAGTGTGTGTGGAACTGTATCCCAGTGAGAGTCTGTGTGTATTTGGGACTGTACCCCAGTGAGAGTCAGTGTGTATTTGGAACTGTACCCCAGTGAGAGTCGGTGTGTATTTGGAACTGTACCCCAGTGAGAGTCTGTGTGTATTTGGAACTGTATCCCAGTGAGAGTCTGTGTGTATTTGGAACTGTATCCCAGTGAGAGTCAGTGTGTGTGAAACTGTACCCCAGTGAGAGTCAGTGCGGGTGGAACTGTACCCCAGTGAGAGTCAATGTGTGTGGAACTGTACCCCAGTGAGAGTCAGTGTGTATTTGGAACTGTACCCCAGTGAGAGTCAGTGTGGGTGGAACTGTACCCCAGTGAGAATCAGTGTGTATTTGGAACTGTACCCCAGTGAGAGTCAGTGTGTATTTGGGACTGTACCCCAGTGAGAGTCAGTGTGTATTTGGGACTGTACCCCAGTGAGAGTCTGTGTGTATTTGGAACTGTATCCCAGTGAGAGTCAGTGTGTGTGAAACTGTACCCCAGTGAGAGTCAGTGCGGGTGGAACTGTACCCCAGTGAGAGTCAGTGCAGGTGGAACTGTACCCCAGTGAGAGTCAGTGTGTGTGGAACTGTACCCCAGTGAGAGTCAGTGTGTATTTGGAACTGTACCCCAGTGAGAGTCAGCGTGTGTGGAACTGTATCCCAGTGAGAGTCAGCGTGTGTGGAACTGTACCCCGGTGAGAGTCAGTGTGGGTGAAAATGTACCCCGGTGAGAGTCAGTGTGAGTGGAACTGTACCCCGGTGAGAGTCAGTGTGTGTGGAACTGTATCCCGGTGAGAGTCAGTGTGTGTGGAACTGTATCCCGGTGAGAGTCAGTGTGGGTGGAACTGGACCCCAGTGAGAGTGAGTGCGTGGGTGGAACTGTACCCCGGTGAGAGTCAGTGTGTGTGGAACTGTACCCCAGTGAGAGTCTGTGTGTATTTGGAACTGTATCCCAGTGAGAGTCAGTGTGTATTTGGAACTGTACCCCAGTGAGAGTCAGTGTGTATTTGGAACTGTACCCCAGTGAGAGTCTGTGTGTATTTGGAACTGTATCCCAGTGAGAGTCAGTGTGTGTGAAACTGTACCCCAGTGAGAGTCAGTGCGGGTGGAACTGTACCCCAGTGAGAGTCAGTGTGTGTGGAACTGTACCCCAGTGAGAGTCAGTGTGTATTTGGAACTGTACCCCAGTGAGAGTCAGTGTGGGTGGAACTGTACCCCAGTGAGAGTCTGTGTGTATTTGGAACTGTATCCCAGTGAGAGTCAGTGTGTATTTGGAACTGTACCCCAGTGAGAGTCAGTGTGTATTTGGGACTGTACCCCAGTGAGAGTCTGTGTGTATTTGGAACTGTATCCCAGTGAGAGTCAGTGTGTGTGAAACTGTACCCCAGTGAGAGTCAGTGCGGGTGGAACTGTACCCCAGTGAGAGTCAGTGTGTGTGGAACTGTACCCCAGTGAGAGTCAGTGTGTATTTGGAACTGTACCCCAGTGAGAGTCAGTGTGTATTTGGAACTGTACCCCAGTGAGAGTCAGTGTGGGTGGAACTGTACCCCAGTGAGAGTCAGTGTGTATTTGGAACTGTACCCCAGTGAGAGTCAGTGTGTATTTGGAACTGTACCCCAGTGAGAGTCAGTGTGTATTTGGAACTGTATCCCAGTGAGAGTCAGCGTGTGTGGAACTGTACCCCAGTGAGAGTCAGTGTGTATTTGGAACTGTACCCCGGTGAGAGTCAGTGCGTGTGGAACTGTACCCCGGTGAGAGTCAGTGCGTGTGTGGAACTGTACCTCGGTGAGAGTCAGTGCGTGTGGAACTGTACCCCGGTGAGAGTCAGTGTGTGGGTGGAACTGTACCCCGGTGAGAGTCAGTGTGTGGGTGGAACTGTACCCCGGTGAGAGTCAGTGTGTGTGGAACTGTACCCCGGTGAGAGTCAGTGTGTGTGGAACTGTATCCCGCTGAGAGTCAGTGTGGGTGGAACTGTACCCCAGTGAGAGTCAGTGTGTGGAACTGTACCCCAGTGAGAGTCAGTGTGTGGGTGGAACTGTACCCCGGTGAGAGTCAGTGTGTGTGGAACTGTATCCCAGTGAGAGTCAGTGTGTGTGGAACTGTATCCCGGTGAGAGTCAGTGTGGGTGGAACTGGACCCCAGTGAGAGTCAGCGTGTGTGGAACTGTATCCCAGTGAGAGTCAGCGTGTGTGGAACTGTACCCCGGTGAGAGTCAGTGTGGGTGAAAATGTACCCCGGTGAGAGTCAGTGTGAGTGGAACTGTACCCCGGTGAGAGTCAGTGTGTGTGGAACTGTATCCCGGTGAGAGTCAGTGTGTGTGGAACTGTATCCCGGTGAGAGTCAGTGTGGGTGGAACTGGACCCCAGTGAGAGTGAGTGCGTGGGTGGAACTGTACCCCGGTGAGAGTCAGTGTGTGTGGAACTGTACCCCAGTGAGAGTCTGTGTGTATTTGGAACTGTATCCCAGTGAGAGTCAGTGTGTATTTGGAACTGTACCCCAGTGAGAGTCAGTGTGTATTTGGAACTGTACCCCAGTGAGAGTCTGTGTGTATTTGGAACTGTATCCCAGTGAGAGTCAGTGTGTGTGAAACTGTACCCCAGTGAGAGTCAGTGCGGGTGGAACTGTACCCCAGTGAGAGTCAGTGTGTGTGGAACTGTACCCCAGTGAGAGTCAGTGTGTATTTGGAACTGTACCCCAGTGAGAGTCAGTGTGGGTGGAACTGTACCCCAGTGAGAGTCTGTGTGTATTTGGAACTGTATCCCAGTGAGAGTCAGTGTGTATTTGGAACTGTACCCCAGTGAGAGTCAGTGTGTATTTGGGACTGTACCCCAGTGAGAGTCTGTGTGTATTTGGAACTGTATCCCAGTGAGAGTCAGTGTGTGTGAAACTGTACCCCAGTGAGAGTCAGTGCGGGTGGAACTGTACCCCAGTGAGAGTCAGTGTGTGTGGAACTGTACCCCAGTGAGAGTCAGTGTGTATTTGGAACTGTACCCCAGTGAGAGTCAGTGTGTATTTGGAACTGTACCCCAGTGAGAGTCAGTGTGGGTGGAACTGTACCCCAGTGAGAGTCAGTGTGTATTTGGAACTGTACCCCAGTGAGAGTCAGTGTGTATTTGGAACTGTACCCCAGTGAGAGTCAGTGTGTATTTGGAACTGTATCCCAGTGAGAGTCAGCGTGTGTGGAACTGTACCCCAGTGAGAGTCAGTGTGTATTTGGAACTGTACCCCGGTGAGAGTCAGTGCGTGTGGAACTGTACCCCGGTGAGAGTCAGTGCGTGTGTGGAACTGTACCTCGGTGAGAGTCAGTGCGTGTGGAACTGTACCCCGGTGAGAGTCAGTGTGTGGGTGGAACTGTACCCCGGTGAGAGTCAGTGTGTGGGTGGAACTGTACCCCGGTGAGAGTCAGTGTGTGTGGAACTGTACCCCGGTGAGAGTCAGTGTGTGTGGAACTGTATCCCGCTGAGAGTCAGTGTGGGTGGAACTGTACCCCAGTGAGAGTCAGTGTGTGGAACTGTACCCCAGTGAGAGTCAGTGTGTGGGTGGAACTGTACCCCGGTGAGAGTCAGTGTGTGTGGAACTGTATCCCAGTGAGAGTCAGTGTGTGGGTGGAACTGTACCCCGGTGAGAGTCAGTGTGTGTGGAACTGTATCCCAGTGAGAGTCTGTGTGTATTTGGGACTGTACCCCAGTGAGAGTCAGTGTGTATTTGGAACTGTACCCCAGTGAGAGTCGGTGTGTATTTGGGACTGTACCCCAGTGAGAGTCTGTGTGTATTTGGAACTGTATCCCAGTGAGAGTCAGTGTGTGTGAAACTGTACCCCAGTGAGAGTCAGTGCGGGTGGAACTGTACCCCAGTGAGAGTCAGTGTGTGTGGAACTGTACCCCAGTGAGAGTCAGTGTGTATTTGGAACTGTACCCCAGTGAGAGTCAGTGTGGGTGGAACTGTACCCCAGTGAGAATCAGTGTGTATTTGGAACTGTACCCCAGTGAGAGTCAGTGTGTATTTGGGACTGTACCCCAGTGAGAGTCAGTGTGTATTTGGGACTGTACCCCAGTGAGAGTCAGTGTGTATTTGGGACTGTACCCCAGTGAGAGTCTGTGTGTATTTGGAACTGTATCGCAGTGAGAGTCAGTGTGTGTGAAACTGTACCCCAGTGAGAGTCAGTGCGGGTGGAACTGTACCCCAGTGAGAGTCAGTGTGTGTGGAACTGTACCCCGGTGAGAGTCAGTGTGGGTGAAAATGTACCCCGGTGAGAGTCAGTGTGAGTGGAACTGTACCCCGGTGAGAGTCAGTGTGTGTGGAACTGTATCCCGGTGAGAGTCAGTGTGTGTGGAACTGTATCCCGGTGAGAGTCAGTGTGGGTGGAACTGGACCCCAGTGAGAGTGAGTGTGTGGGTGGAACTGTACCCCGGTGAGAGTCAGTGTGTGTGGAACTGTACCCCAGTGAGAGTCTGTGTGTGGGTGGAACTGTACCCCGGTGAGAGTCAGTGTGTGTGGAACTGTATCCCAGTGAGAGTCAGTGTGTGGGTGGAACTGTACCCCGGTGAGAGTCAGTGTGTGTGGAACTGTATCCCAGTGAGAGTCTGTGTGTATTTGGGACTGTACCCCAGTGAGAGTCAGTGTGTATTTGGAACTGTACCCCAGTGAGAGTCGGTGTGTATTTGGGACTGTACCCCAGTGAGAGTCTGTGTGTATTTGGAACTGTACCCCAGTGAGAGTCAGTGTGTGTGAAACTGTACCCCAGTGAGAGTCAGTGCGGGTGGAACTGTACCCCAGTGAGAGTCAGTGTGTATTTGGAACTGTACCCCAGTGAGAGTCAGCGTGTGTGGAACTGTATCCCAGTGAGAGTCAGCGTGTGTGGAACTGTACCCCGGTGAGAGTCAGTGTGGGTGAAAATGTACCCCGGTGAGAGTCAGTGTGAGTGGAACTGTACCCCGGTGAGAGTCAGTGTGTGTGGAACTGTATCCCGGTGAGAGTCAGTGTGTGTGGAACTGTATCCCGGTGAGAGTCAGTGTGGGTGGAACTGGACCCCAGTGAGAGTCAGTGTGGGTGGAACTGTACCCCGGTGAGAGTCAGTGTGTGTGGAACTGTACCCCAGTGAGAGTCTGTGTGTATTTGGAACTGTATCCCAGTGAGAGTCAGTGTGTATTTGGAACTGTACCCCAGTGAGAGTCAGTGTGTATTTGGGACTGTACCCCAGTGAGAGTCTGTGTGTATTTGGAACTGTATCCCAGTGAGAGTCAGTGTGTGTGAAACTGTACCCCAGTGAGAGTCAGTGCGGGTGGAACTGTACCCCAGTGAGAGTCAGTGTGTGTGGAACTGTACCCCAGTGAGAGTCAGTGTGTATTTGGAACTGTACCCCAGTGAGAGTCAGTGTGTATTTGGAACTGTACCCCAGTGAGAGTCAGTGTGTATTTGGGACTGTACCCCAGTGAGAGTCTGTGTGTATTTGGAACTGTATCCCAGTGAGAGTCAGTGTGTATTTGGAACTGTACCCCAGTGAGAGTCAGTGTGTATTTGGGACTGTACCCCAGAGAGAGTCAGTGTGTATTTGGGACTGTACCCCAGTGAGAGTCTGTGTGTATTTGGAACTGTACCCCAGTGAGAGTCAGTGTGTATTTGGAACTGTACCCCAGTGAGAGTCAGCGTGTGTGGAACTGTATCCCAGTGAGAGTCAGTGTGGGTGGAACTGTACCCCGGTGAGAGTCAGTGCGTGTGGAACTGTATCCCGGTGAGAGTCAGTGTGTGTGGAACTGTACCCCAGTGAGAGTCAGTGTGTGTGGAACTGTACCCCAGTCAGAGTCAGTGTGTGGAACTGTATCCCAGTGAGAGTCAGTGTGTGAGGAATTGTACCCCAGTGAGAGTCAGTGTGTGAGGAACTTTACCCCAGTGAGAGTCAGTGTGTGTGGAACTGTACCCCAGTGAGAGTCAGTGTGTGTGGAACTGTACCCCAGTGAGAGTCAGTGTGTGTGGAACTGTACCCCAGTGAGAGTCAGTGTGTGTGAAACTGTACCCCGGTGAGAGTCAGTGTGTGTGGAACTGTACCCCAGTGAGAGTCAGTGTGTGTGGAACTGTACCCCAGTGAGAGTCAGTGCATGTGGAACTGTACCCCGGTGAGAGTCAGTGTGGGTGGAACTGTACCCCGGTGAGAGTCAGTGTGGGTGGAACTGTACCCCGGTGAGAGTCAGTGTGTGTGGAACTGTATCCCGGTGAGAGTCAGTGTCTGTGGAATTGTATCCTAGTGAGAGTCAGTGTGGGTGGAACTGTACCACAGTGAGAGTCAGTGCGGGTGGAACTGTACCCTGCTGAGAGTCAGTGCGTGTGGAACTGTATCCCGGTGAGAGTCAGTGTGTGTGGAACTGTACCCCAGTCAGAGTCAGTGTGTGGAACTGTACCCCAGTCAGAGTCAGTGTGTGTGGAACTGTATCCCAGTGAGAGTCAGTGTGTGTGGAACTGTACCCCAGTGAGAGTCAGTGTGTGTGAAACTGTACCCCGGTGAGAGTCAGTGTGTGTGGAACTGTACCCCAGTGAGAGTCAGTGTGTGTGGAACTGTACCCCAGTGAGAGTCAGTGTGTGTGAAACTGTACCCCGGTGAGAGTCAGTGTGTGTGGAACTGTACCCCAGTGAGAGTCAGTGTGTGTGGAACTGTACCCCAGTGAGAGTCAGCGTGTGTGGAACTGTACCCCAGTGAGAGTCAGTGCCTGAGAGAGTGGTGAGAAAAGTTGGAAAGTAGAAAAGAGCGTTACGAAAGAGTGGATTTGACAAAGTGGAAGAGAAGCTGATAGGTGAACAATGGAGAGGCTGTGAAGTGTCGAGCAGAGGCTGTGTGGGGCGGGGCAGAGTGTGCTCCCGCACGCCTGCACACAAATCCTGGCAAGATACACCCAAATGCTTCAGGATCAAAGAACTGCAGACTGCTCTCACTGGAAACACCAGCACACAGAGAGTGATTCTTGGACCACACCCTCCCTGCACAGTATTATCCTTCAGGTGTCAGCAGCAGTCACTGTTACGGACCAAGACAAGTCGTGATCAGGAGCTCCCCAGCCTCCCAACCTGTCCGTTACAATGCTCGGAAACACATAACACTGTGCTGTCCGTTAGGTGGAGGCTGTGTAACATGGGATGGAAGGATTATGGGGTAATCAGCCAGTTGAGAGGATCATGTGAGAGAAAACTGGGAGTAGGAGTGTGACAGCGATGATCAAAAAGGCTGAGGGTTATTTCTCTGGAAAGTTGGAGGCTGAGCAGTGACCTGGTAGAGGTCTTTAAAATTATGCAAAGTTTGTGAGAGGGGTGGACATGGAGAAGATGTTTCCACTTGTGGGGAGACCAGAACTAGGGGTTACGACCCAGAGAGTCGTGTGAATGTGTAACTCGCCAGCACAGGGAGTGGTTGAGGTGAATCGTATAGAGACATTTAAGGGGAAGCTGGATAAACACACTAGGGAGAAAGGGCGAGATGAAAAGGGGTGCGGGGGGTTGCTGGCTCTTGTGGAGCAGAAACACTAGCATGCAGCTGTTGCGCTGAATGGCCTGTTTGTTTCCTGTAAATTTGATACAACTCTCATCTGCCACATTCATGTTAATACAAGAGGAAAAATAAACATGGAACAGATTAAGTCATATCTTTGGGTATATGAGGGCACGGTTATACTGGTGTGGACATGGCCATGGTGGGTACACCCAAGATCAGAGGCCGAGCACACTGTCCGACCCTGATCCCTTGTACCCTGCCATTTCTCAGTCGGCCTATGTTACAGAACAAGTGGGTGCCTGGGCAGTGTCAGCTGCATTGACTCATAACAGTCTATCAAATGGCCCACGTCACAAGTGAACGGCTTTGGGTGTTACATCCCCCATGTGTTATTGCCCAACAACCACCGCATAGCTTGCTAACAATCCTGAGGACAGCTTAGCCGCAGCTGCCTGCTATAGATAAGGCATGCACGAAAAAGGACATTCCTTTATGGTCAGGAGCCGGTCAGAGAGATAAAGCAGGACTGAAACAGAAATGTGGATGTGAGGTTAAGGGGTTAAAGACGACAAAATGAAGACTTGCATTTCTGTAGTGCCTTTCACCTCCTCAGGACATTCCAAAGCCCTTTACAGCCAATGCAGTACTTTCTGAAGTGCAGCCACTGTTAAAATGTAGGAAATAGGGTAGCAGATTTGTGCACAGCAAGATTCCACAAGCAAATGAGATAATGATCCAGTTAATCTGTTTGAGACTGTGTTCCCCACTTTCTTCACAGTCTGTTCCTCCATTTAGCAATATTAAAAATTCACAGATTGGAAAAATAATTACAAACAGAATCAGGTGACCAGCTCCTCACCTGCCCGATTTTGCATCTTGCTGCTGGACGTGTTCAAGGTTTGCGACAGAAATCTGGAGCCTCCGCTGGTACAACCAGCATACGAGAAACCCATTCTCACAAGACCAGTACTAACTAAAACCATCGCCATGCAATTGCTATCGACTCACCAGCAACTGGAACCCTGCAGCTACAGTGGAGCTTGCTAAAGAAAAATGCACTGAAAACTAACTGTGGGCCAACAACTAGACCAAGGCTGGCAACGCAGCGAGCAGAGACCTGCTCGCAATCCAGGCAAGATCACCAGCGTGTAGGGTAACGCTCAGAGTTTCTGGGCCCCCGATCTCAGTCGGTGGACAAACATTTATCCCTTAACCAACATCACTAAATAACAGAAGAACTGGCCATTTACCACATTGCTGATTGCGGGATCTTACTGTGCACAAATTGGCTGCTGCGTTTCCTACATTACAACAGTGACTGCACTTCAAAAAAAAGTACTTCATTGGCTGTGAGGCACTTTGGGACATTCTGAAGTGGAGGAAGGCGCTAGAAAAATGCAGGTCTCTCTTTGTCAAATACTGGTGAGTTGCTGGCCAATCACAAATTCCAGGTGAGATTTATGCTCAGCTTTGGACTCAGACTCGTAGCTGAAGCAAGTATAAAAAGCAAACTTCAGACTCCCAACGCAATCTTCAGAAACTAGAAAATGACGAACTGATCCCAGAAGGAACTCTTCGAATCTGGAAGATTCATAAAACCTGGAAAACCTGTTCATGGGAAAGGATGCTCAGGAACGGGGAATACTGTTTGAAGCAGTGGGTCATCATGGGCTGGATTCAGGATTTATGGCAATTAAAAGGCTGGCCAAACAGAATCAATAAGACAGAAACCGTTAATCACTTTTCAATTACAAGTACTTGTACTGTTAATAGTGCAAAATAAAAATTACTTTGATCTTGGGAGCATCGCGTGCAGTGCAGTTAACCCTCAATTACCTTTTTGATTTATTCTGCAGCTGCGGGATTATACATCTGACCTGTTCTTCAGATTACGAGCCAGCACTGAGAGGGTTAAATGAGCCAAGGCTTCATCGAACAGTCCACATCGCACTCACTTGGAATTTCCAAATTTGCTACAAGATTAAGTGGTCTGTTCGAATTAAGTTGGAGAGTGCACGGTGAGAC
Source organism: Heterodontus francisci (assembly GCF_036365525.1). Classification (NCBI taxonomy): domain Eukaryota; kingdom Metazoa; phylum Chordata; class Chondrichthyes; order Heterodontiformes; family Heterodontidae; genus Heterodontus; species Heterodontus francisci. The sequence goes on along the minus strand of NC_090392.1, from coordinate 80,255,540 downwards.
AGCCAGTCGTGTCTAACTGGAGTGCTCCCAACGCCTCTGGGGACACTTAAAAAGCATATATTGTCGCAAAAAAACTCAAAGCTTGGCAGCTGCAGGTAGAGTCGATAAATCCTTCCCGGGTTCTCTCTGCTGCTCTACAGAACTCATGTTACAAACGAGAGTGCGAGACGAGGAAGGCAAGAGAGACAGCACAAAGTTAAAAGGGTCCCTGAACTCAAGTTCCTTCATGCACTGCAAGATTCAACGGCTTTATGAGATTAAAAACCCCCTTTGGATTCCTTAATATTTGCCCGGGAGTGCAGGCAAAGCGAGGGGAGTGTCTGCAGGTTACTTTATTGTCAGATAATTCTTTTTAATGTGCTGCCCAGGGAGTTTCAGTGATTCAAGTTTAACAGCTCCATTACATGATGAAAGGAAAACTGCAATCAACCCAAGAGAATCCAGGTTTAAACAGAAACGCCAGTATTGAAATTCTGATAAACTCACGATTAGAATTGTATCTCTGCTGTTCCCTTGTACCCAAAGCTGGGGAGAAGGGTAATGGGCACCTGCTTCCTTTCAGCCTCATGCTGTCGTCACTCAGGGTCCAGACATCTGCTTTATTTTCAGGAGGACCAACTGGGAATGAGGTACCTGTGAGTTTCCCCACACCCACCACTTGTCCAGAGGAGCTGTATTGCCAGCCATGGCTGAGTGGGTAGCTCCCTCACCTCTGCCTCAGAAGGCTGTGTGTTCAAGTCCCACTTCAGAAACCGGAGCACAAAATCTAGGCCAGCACTCCCAGCGCAATACTGAGGGAGTGCTACACTGTCAGTGGTGCCCTTCTTTCAGATAAGATGCCCTGTCTGTCCACTCGGGCGGATGTAAAAGATGGCATAAGTTCGAAGAGGAGCAGGAAAGCTTTCCTGGTGTCCTGGCCAATATTCCTCCCTCGAACTAGGACCACTAAAAAGATTATCTGGTCATTGATGACATTGCTACTTATGTTATCTTGCTGTGTATAAATGGCTGCCAACAGTGACTTCATATGAATAAAGTAGTGAATTAGCTGTAAAACACTTTGAAGTCTTAGAAGATGCTGGATAAATGCAAGTTTCTCGTTCTTCCCTCCAATGGCGTCAGACTGAGATTGGCTAAATCAGCACGGAACAGTAAGTGAGTCTCAGTGCTTGGGGGGATCTTGGTGCCGACACAATCTAGGCAATGCATGCCAGCTCCTGTCAACAGTGAATCTATGTTAACAAATGTTCTACAGAGACAGGAAGGTGTGAGACCATAGAGGGATTTGAAAATGAGATGAGAATTTCAAAATTGAGAGGTTGCCAGACCTGGAGCCAGTGTAGGTCAGCGAGCACAGAGGATGATGGGCCAACGAGACTCGGTGAGAGTTGAGGTACGGGAACCAGAGCTTCAGATCAGCACAACTTTATGACGGGTGACAGATTGGTGGCCAGCTAGTTGACTGTAGATGGGACAAAGGCACGGATGAGGATTTCAGCAGCAGATGAACTGAGGCAGGGGTGGAGTCGAGTGATATTACCGAGGTGGAAGCAGGTAGTTTTGGTGATGAAGTGGAATATAATGACGACATGAGGTTGAGGGGTAGAGTGAAAGAGTCGATCTATGAAAAGACAGATAAGCTGCAGGTAACGGCCTTTTAGTATTACTAAGTATTCTCATATTCAATACAGACTGTGGGGGAAATCCCCAGGCTAAAGGGATGCAGCTGCCACAGACACCAGCCCACTGGTTCCCAGAACAGAGCTGAAACTCTTTGGCAGCTCCATGACACATAGACCAGCCACAGACCACATCTGTTCCCATTACTGCTCCTCACCCGTATGAAGTTTGTATAGAATCACAGCATAGAGAAGGAGGCTATTCAGTCTATTGTGCCTGTGCTCGCTCCTTGAAAGAGCTATCCCATTAGTCCCATTTCCCCCTGCTGTTTCCCACATAGCCCTGGAAAATGTTTTCCCCCCAAGGATTTATCCAATTCCCTTTTGAAAGTTATTATTGAATCTGTTTCCACTGCCCTTTCAGGCAGCGCGTTCCAGATCATAACAACTCACTGTGCAAGTAAATTTCTCCTCATCTTCTCTGTGCTTCTGTTGCCAATTGTTTAAATGACTGCTGCGGAAGGGTGGGAGGTGGAACTTCTCTGTGACGCTGTCATGCAGGTCCCCACCTGCCAAGCACGAGACATATTAATTTCGCCACATGGACATGAAATTCCAAACTGTTGTTGAAGTGAAGAAAGGACTTACTTTTTAAAAAATTGCCAGATCTTGGCTGGAAAGATGTTTGCACATGAACAGCAAGTGCCTGGAAGGACAAAGGACCATTCCATGACACATTCAACCCACAATGGACTTTTGATCACCAGACGTTGAAGGTGGGGGAGCTCGCATTCCAGGTTGACCGCTAAGATGGCCGAATACACAAACGGACATGGTCAAACCAGCTAGTCACATGACTAACCTGCTGGGCAACCTGAGTTTTTTGAACTTGTACAAACAGTTTGGGCAGAAAGCAGAATGCTCCTGGACTGAGAAGATCTCTCCTGGCTGGCTCGCCACAGTCTCTCCTGTCTGTCTGCTCCCATCTCTTTCTCGCAAGCCTCTAAATCCACTGAAGACACATGAACTCCAAGACAGAAAAGTCTCCTACAGTGAACTAGGTTTAAGAAGAATACTGGGCCCCAACAAAAAGCAAGATCTACCTACAATCAAGGAACTCTACAGTGAGCTCGAAGACCCGGAACAAAAACTCTTCAGATATTGCCTCAAACTTTTCCACTTTATTTCTTCTGCTCTTTTCTGTCTCTATTTGCATGTGTGTATCACGTATGCATGCAAGCGTGGGCACATTGTGCATCCATAGACATCAACCGAATTAGAGTTTAAGTTTAATAAATTCCAACTTTTCTTCTTTAAACCTAAGAAAGCCTGTTTGTGCTGCTTTCTTTGTCTTATAATTGGAAAGCGGTGAACAAGGATTCACCAAGGGGGAGTTAAAAACACGGTGTGTTTAAAATTAAACTCTGTTACGGGAGGACCAGATGAAGGCTGAGAGGGAACCCTAGACACCTTTCTCACCTGGTCGTAACAGACACCAACTCTGAAAGGGTTAACCTACAAACATACAAATTAGGAGCAGGAGTAGGCCATTCAGTTGCGTCAAGACTGCTCCGCCATTCAATAAGATCGTGGCTGATCTGATTGTGGCCTCAAATCCACTTTCCTGTCTAACCTGATACCTTTTGACTCCCGGTGACTCCTGTATGCAGCAACAGCCAAATTGAAACTGGCGTTTAGGCAGGTAGTGAAATTTCAGTGACACGGAGTAACATCATCAGCAGCTGTCAGTCTAAAGAGGAAGTCAACACGTCATGTCAACAAACAGATTTTTCTATATTACCCATCGTGAAATTCCCCAATAGTGACGGCTGAAAGCACCACCGACACAAAGTAAAACCAGCAGCACTCGCAGTCAGAAACTGGTCACAGCAAAGAGGTTCCCTAAACAAACACAAGTACAGTGACCTGGATAATGGGCGCACAGATGCTTGGCACTTCCTGCCAACTTTGTGTATTACTGTACACGAGGTTGGAGTGAGTTTTGGGGTGGAGGGGCATCAACCACTCACCACATCGTTTAAACTGCAGCAGAATTGCTGTCTCAATCTTAAAACAAACTAACGAACACTCAGAAATCGGTTACAGGCTTGAAATTAATCGATGGGTCAACTGCTTGATAGAGCGCTCACGTCAAAGATCAGGTGGTGCTTGTGGCCAGACCAGATAGCACAAAAGCGGTTTTTATTTGCCATGATTTCAATCTCCAGCACAGCAACTCTGTACAAATATGCAGTGTAACCTTTACCCATAATAAAGAGTGACTCTGTACAGTTACACAGTGAGTGATCCTCACCCTGATTAAACAGTGACTCTGTACAGTTACAGTGAGTGACTCTCGCCCGGAATAAACAGTGACTCTGTACAGTTACACAGTGAGTGACCCTCACCCTGAATAAACAGTGACTCTGTACAGTTACACAGTGAGTGACCCTCACCCTGAATAAACAGTGACTCTGTACAGTTACACAGTGAGTGATCCTCACCCTGAATAAACAGTGACTCTGTACAGTTACACAGTGAGTGACTCTCGCCCGGAATAAACAGTGACTCTGTACAGTTACACAGTGAGTGACCCTCACCCTGAATAAACAGTGACTCTGTACAGTTACACAGTGAGTGACCCTCACCCTGAATAAACAGTGACTCTGTACAGTTACACAGTGAGTGATCCTCACCCTGATTAAACAGTGACTCTGTACAGTTACACAGTGAGTGATCCTCACCCTGATTAAACAGTGACTCTGTACAGTTACAGTGAGTGACTCTCGCCCGGAATAAACAGTGACTCTGTACAGTTACACAGTGAGTGACCCTCACCCTGAATAAACAGTGACTCTGTACAGTTACACAGTGAGTGACCCTCACCCTGAATAAACAGTGACTCTGTACAGTTACACAGTGAGTGATCCTCACCCTGAATAAACAGTGACTCTGTACAGTTACACAGTGAGTGACTCTCGCCCGGAATAAACAGTGACTCTGTACAGTTACACAGTGAGTGACCCTCACCCTGAATAAACAGTGACTCTGTACAGTTACACAGTGAGTGACCCTCACCCTGAATAAACAGTGACTCTGTACAGTTACACAGTGAGTGACTCTCGCCCGGAATAAACAGTGACTCTGTACAGTTACACAGTGAGTGACCCTCACCCTGAATAAACAGTGACTCTGTACAGTTACAGTGAGTGACCCTCACCCTGAATAAAGAGTGACTCTGTACAGTTACACAGTGAGTGATCCTCACCATGATTAAACAGTGACTCTGTACAGTTACACAGTGAGTGACTCTCACCCGGAATAAACAGTGACTCTGTACAGTTACACAGTGAGTGACCCTCACCCTGAATAAACAGTGACTCTGTACAGTTACACAGTGAGTAACCCTCACCCTGAATAAACAGTGACTCTGTACAGTTACAGTGAGTGACCCTCACCCTGAATAAAGAGTGACTCTGTACAGTTACAGTGAGTGACCCTCACCCTGAATAAAGAGTGACTCTGTACAGTTACAGTGAGTGACCCTCACCCTGAATAAAGAGTGACTCTGTACAGTTACACAGTGAGTGATCCTCACCATGATTAAACAGTGACTCTGTACAGTTACACAGTGAGTGACTCTCACCCGGAATAAACAGTGACTCTGTACAGTTACACAGTGAGTGACCCTCACCCTGATTAAAGAGTGACTCTGTACAGTTACACAGTGAGTGACCCTCACCCTGATTAAAGAGTGACTCTGTACAGTTACACAGTGAGTGACCCTCACCCTGATTAAAGAGTGACTCTGTACAGTTACACAGTGAGTGACCCACACCCTGATTAAACAGTGACTCTGTACAGTTACACAGTGAGTGACCCTCACCCTGAATAAACAGTGATTCTGTACAGTTACAGTGAGTGACCCTCACCCTGATTAAACAGTGACTCTGTACAGTTACACAGTGAGTGACCCTCACCCTGATTAAACAGTGACTCTGTACAGTTACACAGTGAGTGACCCACACCCTGATTAAACAGTGACTCTGCAGTTACACAGTGAGTGACCCTCACCCTGAATAAACAGTGACTCTGCACAGTTGCACAGTGAGTGACCCTCACCCTGAATAAACAGTGAGTCTGCACAGTTACACAGTGAGTGACCCTTACCCTGATTAAACAGTGACTCTGCACAGTTACACAGTGAGTGACCCTCACCCTGAATAAACAGTGACTCTGTACAGTTACACAGTGAGTGACCCTCACCCTGAATAAAAAGTGACTCTGTACAGTTACACAGTGAGTGATCCTCACCCTGAATAAACAGTGACTCTGTACAGTTACACAGTGAGTGACCCTCACCCTGATTAAACAGTGACTCTGTACAGTTACACAGTGAGTGACCCTCACCCTGATTAAACAGTGACTCTGTACAGTGACACAGTGAGTGACCCTCACCCTGATTAAACAGTGACTCTGCACAGTTACACAGTGAGTGACCCACACCCTGATTAAACAGTGACTCTGCAGTTACACAGTGAGTGACCCTCACCCTGATTAAACAGTGACTCTGTACAGTTACACAGTGAGTGACCCTCACCCTGAATAAACAGTGACTCTGCACAGTTACACAGTGAGTGACCCTCACCCTGAATAAACAGTGAGTCTGCACAGTTACACAGTGAGTGACCCTTACCCTGATTAAACAGTGACTCTGCACAGTTACACAGTGAGTGACCCTCACCCTGAATAAACAGTGACTCTGTACAGTTACACAGTGAGTGACCCTCACCCTGTATAAACAGTGACTCTGTGCAGTTACACAGTGAGTGACCCTCACCCTGAATAAACAGTGACTCTGTACAGTTACACAGTGAGTGACCCTCACCCTGAATAAGCAGTGACTCTGTACAGTTACACAGTGAGTGACCCTCACCCTGAATAAACAGTGACTCTGTACAGTTACACAGTGAGTGACCCTCACCCTGAATAAACAGTGACTCTGCAGTTACGTGCGATCCTTACTCTGCTGAATGAATGCCATGTGCAGATAAAAAACTGCTTTAATGAGTTGAGCAATCAATTATTTGATTTTAATATTCAAACAAGAGAAATCAGATTACAGTGATTTAGTGTGCTGTATATATAAAGCCCTCATGGGATGATTCAGACTCATAAACCAATCCCCATTCCTGCACTGCTCTACTGGCACTAAACAACTCACAGGAGGTGTCTCCACAAATATCCCCATCCTCAATGATGGGGGAGCCCAGCACATCAGTGCAAAAGATAAGGCTGAAGCATTTACAACAATCTTCAGTCAGAAGCGCCAAGTGGATGATCCATCTCGGCCTCCTCGAAGTCCCCAGCATCACAGGTGCCAGTCTTCAGCCAATCCGATTCACTCCACGTGATATCAAGAAACAGCTGAAGGCACTGGATACAGCAAAGGCTACGGGCCCTGACAACATTCGGAAATAGTACTGAAGACGCGAGGGGTCGAGTGGCTTACTACTGTTCCTAATTCGTATGTTCGTGTGTAAGACTTGTGCTCCAGAACTAGCCAAGCTGTTCTAGCACAGTTACAACACTGGCATCTACCCAACAATGTGGAAAATTGCCAAGGTATGTCCTGGCCACAAAAAGCAGGACAAATCCAACCCGGACAATTACCGCCGTATCAGTCTACTCCCCATCATCAGCAAAGTGATGGAAGGTGTCATTGACAGTGCTATCAAGCAGCACTTGCTCAGCAATAACCTGCTCACTGACGCTCAGTTTGGGTTCCGCCAGGGCCACTCAGCTCCTGACCTCATTACAGTCTTGGTCCAAACATGGACATATGAACATATAAATTAGGAGCAGGAGTAGGCCACTCGGCCCTTCGAGCCTGCTCCGCCATTCAATAAGTTCATGCCTAAACTGATTACTCCACATTTCCACCTACCCCCAATAACCTTTCACCCCCTTGCTTATCAAGAATCTATCTACCTCTGCCTTAAAAATATTCAAAAACTCTGCTTCCACCGCCTTTTGAGGAAGAGAGTTGCAAAGACTCAAGACCCTCTGCGAGAAAAAATTTCACATCTGTCTTAAATGGGCGACCCCTTATTTTTAAACAGTGACCCCTGGTTCTCGATTCTCCCACAAGGGGAAACATCCTTTCCACATCACCCCTGTCAAGACCCCTCAGGATCTTATATGTTTCAATCAAGTCGCCTCTTACTCTTCTGAATCCAGCAGATACAAGCCTAGCCTGTCCAATCTTTCCTCATGAGGCAAACTGCCCATTGCAGGTATTCGTCTGGTAAACCTTCTCTGAACTGCTGCCAATGCATTTACATCCTTCCTTAAATAAGGAGACCAGTACTGTACACAGTACTCCAGATGTGGTCTCACCAATGCCTTGTATAACTGAAGCATAACCTCCCTACTTTTGTATTCAATTCCCCTCGCAATAAATGATAACATTCCATTAGCTTTCCTAATAACTTGCTGGACCTGCATATTAAACTTTTGAGATTCATGTACTCGGACACCCAGATCCCTCTGCATCTCAGAGCTCTGCAACCTCTCACCATTTAGATAATATGCTTTTTAATTCTTCCTGCCAAAATGGACAATTCCACATTTTCCCACATTAAATTCCATTTGCCAGATCATTGCCCACTCACTTAACCTACCTATATCCCTTTGTAGCTCCTTATGACCGCTTTACAACTTGCTTTCCTACCTATCTTTGTGTCATCAGCAAATTTAGCAACCATACCTTCGATCTCTTCATCCAAGTCATTTATATAAATTGTCAAAAGTTGAGGCCCCAGCTCTGATCCCTGTGGCACACCACTCGTTACATCTAGCCAGCCAGAAAATGACCCATTTCCGCCTACTCTCCGTTTCCTGTTAGCTAGTCAATCTTCTATCCATTCCAATATGTTACCCCCACACCATGAGCTTTTATTTTCCCCACAATAACCTTTGATGTGATACCTTATCAAATGCCTTCTGGAAATCTAAGTACAGTACATCCACTGGTTCCCCTTTATCCACAGCACATGTTACTTCTTCAAAGAACGCCAATATATTGGTTAAACATGATTTCCCCTTCACGAAACTATTGGTTAAACATGGACAAAAGAGCTGAACTCAAGAGGTGAGGTGGGAGTGAATGCCCGCGACATCAAGGCAGCATTTGACCGAATATGACATCAAGGAGCCCTAGCAAAACTGGAGTCAATGGGAATCAGGGGGTAAGCTCTCCACTGGTTGGAGCCAAACCTACCAGAAAGGAAGATGGTTGTGGCTGTTGGAGGTCAATCATCTCAGTCCCAGGACATCACAGCAGGAGTTCCTCAGGGTAATGCCCTAGGCCCAACCATCTTCAGCTGTTTCATCAATGATCTTCCCTCCATCACAATGTAGGTCAAAAGTGGGGATGTACGCTTATGATTGCACAGACTTCAGCATCCTTTGCGACTCCTCAGACACTGACGCAGCCCATGTCCAGATGCAGCAAGATTTGGACAACATTCAGGCTTGGGCTGATGAGTGGCAAGTAACATTTGCACCACACAAGTGCCAGGCAATGACGATCACAAACAGGGGAGAATCTAACCATTTTCCCTTGATGTTCAATGACATTTCCATCACTGAATCCCCCACTAACAACATCCTGGAGGGTCACTATTGACCAGAAACTGAACTGGACCAGCCACTTAAATGTGGTGGCTACAAGAGCAGGTCAGAGGCTGGGAATGTTGCAATGAGTAACTCACCTCGTGTCTCCCCAAGGCACAACACAGCCTATCAGAGATGTACAGGGGAACCTATGCGTGGATGCAGATGTGGGCAGGGTTCTTAATGAGTTTTATGTCTCTGTCTTCACAGAGGAGGGGGTTGATGCAGACATTGTGGTGAGAGGGGAGGAGTGTGAAATATTAGATATGGTAAGCATATTGAGAGAGGAAGTGCTTGCGGGTCTGTCATCCCTGAAAGTGGATAAATCGTCAGGACCGGATGGATTGCAGCCCAGTTTGTTAAAGGAAGCCAGGGAGGAAATAGCGGATGCGCTGAGGATCATCTTCAAATCCTCACTACATACAGGAGAGGTACCAGATGATTGGAGGTCTGCAAACGTTGTACCACTGTTTAAAAAGGGTGCGAGGGATAGGCCAAATAATTATAGGCCGGTCAGTCTGACCTTGGGGTGGGTAAATTGTTAGAATCTATTCTGAGGGACAGGATACACCGTCACTTAGAAAGGCATGGATTAATCAGGGATACTCAGCATGGATTTGTTAAGGGAAGGTCATAACTTAATTAAGTTTTTTGAGGAAGTAACGAGGAGGATTGGTGAGGGTAGTGCAGTGGATGTGGTCTACATGGATTTTAGTAAGTCATTTGACATGGCAGACTGGTCAGTAAAATGAAAACCCATGGGATACAGGGGAATGTGGCAGGTTGGATTCAGAATTGGCTCAGTGACAGGAAACAAAGGGTAGTAGTTGATGGATGTTTTTGTGAATGGAAAGCTGTTTCCAGTGGCGTTCCACAGGGCTCAGTGTTGGGTGCCTTGCTGTTTGTGGTATATATTAATGATTTGGACTTAAATGTGGGAGGCATGATTGGGAAATTTGCTGATGACACAAAAATTGTCCGTGTAGTTGATAGTGAAGAGGATAGCTGTAGACTCCAGAATGATATCAATGGTTTGGTTGAGTGGGTGGAAAAGTGGCAATCGGAATTCAAACCAGAGAAGTGTGAGATAATGCATTTGGGGAGGCAAATAAAGTGAGGGAATACACAATAAACGGGAGGATATTGAGAGGGCTAGAAGATGTGAGACACCTTGGAATGCATGTCCACAGATCCCTGAAGGTGGCAGGACAGGTAGATAGAGTGATGAAGAAGGTGTATGGAATGCTTTCCTTTATTGGCCAAGGTATAGAATACAAAAGCAGGGATGTAATGCTGGAACTGTATAAAATGCTGGTTAGGCCACAGCTGGAGTATTGCGTACAGTTCTGGTCACCACATTACAGGAAGGACATAATTGCTCAGGAGAGAGTACAGAGGAGATTTACAAGAATGTTGTCAGGGTTCGAAAGTTGCAGCTATGAGGAAAGATTGGATCGGCTAGGGTTGTTTTCCTTAGAACAAAGGAGGCTGAGGGGTGACTTAATTGAGGTGCACACAATTATGAGGGGCCTAGATAGAGTGGACAGGAAGGACCCGTTTCCCCTCGTGAAGAGGTCAATTACCAGGGACACAGATTTAAGGTGATTGGTAGAAGAATTAGAGGGGACATGAGGGGAAACTTTTTCACCCAGAGGGTGTCTGGAGTTCACTGCCAGGAATGGTGGTGGAGGCAGAAATCCTCAATTCTTTAAAAAGGTACCTGGACATGCACCTGAAGTGCTGTAACCGGCAAGGCTATGGACCAGGTTCTGGAAGGTGGGATTAGAGTGGGCAGCTAGTTTTTTCGGCTGGCGCGGACATGATGGGCTGAACGGCCTCCTTCTGTGCTGTAATTTTTCTATGGTTCTAAGAAAGGAGTGTGATGGAATACTCTCCACTTGCCTGGATGGGTGCAGCTCCAACAACACTCAAGAAACTCGACACCATCCAGGACAAAGCAGCCCACTTGATTGGCACCCCATCCACCACCTTCAACATTCACTCCCTCCACCACCGACGCACAGTGGCAGCAGTGTGTACCATCTACAAGATGCACTGCAGCAACGCACCAAGACTCCTTAGACAGCAACTTCCAAACTCGCGACCTCTACCACCTAGAAGGACAAGGGCAACAAATGCATGGGAACATCACCACTGTTTCTCTCCAAGCCACATACCATCCTGACTTGGAACTGTATCGCCGTTCCTTCACTGTCACTGGATCAAAATCCTGGAACTCCCTTCCTAACAGCACTGTGGGTATACCTACACCCCAAGAACTGCAGCGGTTCAAGAAGGCAGCTCACCACCACCTTCTCAAGGGCAATTAGGAATGGGCAATAAATGCTGGCCTAGCCAGCGACGCCCACATCCCATGAACGGATTAAAAAACATTTACTGACACGAGTCTGCTCACTATTATCTGATTTCACTGACACTAATCTGCTCACTATTATTCGATTTCACTGACACTAGTCTGCTCACTATAATCCGGTTTCACTGACACTAGTCTGCTCACTACAATCCGGTTTCACTGACACTAGTCTGCTCACTACAATCCGATTTCACTGATGCTAGTCTGCTCACTACTATCCGATTTCACTGACACTTGTCTGCTCACTATAATTCGGTTTCACTGATGCTCGTCTGCTCACTATTTTCCGACTCCACTGACACTAGTCTGCTCACTGTAACCCAATTCTGCTGTCGATCAGCGCTGGAAATTCTCCACTGCCCTCCAGTGGCAGTCACTGCCCTGTTGGAAGATGTTACACCTTTAGTATTTGACTGACTCTATTAATGTCTCTCCATTACTCCAGCTGCACATCTTGATGTGAAATGTGGTAAGTAAGGCACAGTTAATGCCAACATTCAGCAGTTCCACTTGCTTAGTGCATTTTACTAAATGTAGCACAAAGCACTTCAAGTTGCAGAAATCTGCATTTGCAGCAGTCACAAAACTTTTTCATCCACCTAATTGGGCAGACAGAGGTACCGTTTAAAGACAGCACCTCCAACAGTGCAGCCCTCCCTCAGCAAGTCCCACAGTTTCCCAGATCTTTTCTTAAAGCTTGCAAATGGGGGTAGAATTTAAAAGGTGTCACATTTGAATTGCCAGTGAAACCTGCAAACATAAACAAAACTTCAAAAGACTGCAGGTCCTGGGATGAGGTTCTTCCAAATGCTTCACTCGAACACCATGAAGAAGGGTTAGTAAAAGTGCAGATTAAATACCTTTGAGTGTCAGTGAGCGGAGGACTCTTGAGACCTCGGGGCTTGGAACAGCCTGAATGAAGTGTCCCTGGACTGTGAGACATAATGCCTGGAGAGCCCGGGCTCTTTAAGTGCTTGTTGGGACTGGAGTTTTTCTGGCCTCGGCCTGGCTTCTGTGAGCCGGCCAACATCTTACTGTCCGTCAGCCGACTCTTTTCCTTCTTGTTTTTCTTCTGACAAACAAACTGCTCCAGAATGGGGAGCTCCTGCGTCACGGGGAGTATCCGCTGAGTGTCAGACTGCTCTTGTTGCCGGTACTCTCTCATCTCCTGAGCTCACTGAAGGGGAGAGAGAGAGAAAGGGAAATTAGATAACAGACAATCGCTTGTCAACCAAAAATATAACCTGGAACCACAAGTATAAATGCTGGAAATACACAGCTCAGTCAGCTTCACAAACAGACAAATCCACTTAAGATTTAGGGTCTTTGTCAGTCCTGTTTCACCCCAAGGGAGACCCCACATACTCTCAGATGCTGAGCGACTAGCTGTTCCTGTGCCAGCTGAAGCTCAGCGCGCTGCACTCTCACCTCCGAGTCAGAAGGTTGTGGTTCAAATCCCAGTCTGGAGACCCGAGTTCAAAAATTAAGGCGGACAGTCCAGTACAGTACTGGGGAGAGTGCTGCATTGTTGGTGGTGCTGCTTTTCAGATGAGACATTAAACTGAGGCCCTGTCTGCCCTCTCAGAGGGACTATTCAAAGAAGAGCAGGGGAGTTCCTCCCAGTGTCTTGGCCGATACTCATCCCTCAACCAATATCATAAACAGACTCTCTGGTCATTATCACATTGCCGTCTGTGGGATCTTGCTGTGTGCAAATTGGCTGTCGTGTTTCCTACAAGTGACTACACTGCAGAAAGCATTTCATCGGCTGTGAAGCAATTTGAGGCGTCCTGAGGTTGTGAAGGTGCTATATAAATGAAAGTTTTTTTTGTTTTACTGCTTCTCACCCCGACCGGGTGAGATCAGACCAGATGGTGAAAAAAGTCCAACCAAAGCAACCATCAAGAGCTTCAATTTCTGACAAATTAAGAAATTTCCATGCCTGTCCACTCTGTCTTCCTTTCATTTCCTCACCTCTCTCACCAGCTCCTGTGTCAGTGTCTCCCAGACTGACAGTGATAGGTTTATTGAGAAACATCACTGGAAGTTAAACCCCGCCACAGTGATCATTATTCATTCACTCTCCGTCACACCACACCCGGGCCTCGATCCCCCGTCACACCGCTTGTCCCCCCGTCACACCCCGGCGTTCGATCCCCCGTCACACCGCTTGTCCCCCGTCACAACGCACCCAGCGCTCGATCCCCCGTCACACCGCTTGTCCCCCCGTCACACCGCACCCGACGCTTGATCCCCCGTCACAACGCACCCAGCACTTGAGCCCCGCGTCACACCGCACCCGGCGCTCGACCCCCCCCCCCCCGTCACACCGCACCCGGCGCTTGAGCCCCGCGTCACACCGCACACGGCGTTCGATCCCCCATCACACCGCACCCGGCGTTCGATCCCCCGTCACACCGCTTGTCCCCCCGTCACAACGCACCCAGCGCTCGATCCCCCGTCACATCGCACCCGGCGCTTGAGCCCCCCGTCACATCGCACCCGGCGCTTGAGCCCCCCGTCACATCGCACCCAGCGCTTGATCCCCCGTCACATCGCACCCGGCGCTTGAGCCCCCCGTCACATCGCACCCGGCGTTCGATCCCCCGTCACAACACACCCGGCGTTCGATCCCCCGTCACAACACACCCGGCGTTCGATTCCCCGTCACATCGCACCCGGCGTTCGATCCCCCGTCACAACACACCCGGCGTTCGATTCCCCGTCACATCGCACCCGGCGTTCGATCCCCCGTCACACCGCTTGTCCCCCCCGTCACAACGCACCCAGCGCTTGAGCCCCCCGTCACATCGCACCCGGCGCTTGAGCCCCCCGTCACATCGCACCCGGCGTTCGATCCCCCGTCACAACGCACCCGGCGTTCGATCCCCCGTCACACCGCACCCGGCGCTCAATCCCCCCCGTCACATCGCACCCGGCGCTTGAGCCCCGCGTCACACCACACCCGTCGCTCGATCCCCCGTCACACCGCACCCGGCGCTCAATCCCCCCCGTCACATCGAACCCGGCGCTTGAGCCCCCCCGTCACATCGCACCCGGCGCTTGAGCCCCCCCATCACATCGCACCCGGCGCTTGAGCCCCCCGTCACACCGCACCCGGCACTCGATCCCCCCCGTCACACCGCACCCGGCGCTTGAGCCCCCCGTCACACCGCACCCGGCACTCGATCCCCCCCGTCACACCGCACCCGGCGCTTGAGCCCCCCGTCACACCGCACCCGGCCCTCGATCCCCCGTCACACCGCACCCGGCACTCGATCCCCCCCGTCACACCGCACCCGGCGCTTGAGCCCCCCGTCACACCGCACCCGGCACTCGATCCCCCCCGTCACACCGCACCCGGCGCTTGAGCCCCCCGTCACATCGCACCCGGCCCTCGATCCCCCGTCACACCGCACCCGGCACTCGATCCCCCCCGTCACACCGCACCCGGCACTCGATCCCCCCCGTCACACCGCACCCGACACTCGATCCCCCCCCCGTCACACCACACCCGGCACTCGATCCCCCCCCCCCCACCCCCCCGTCACACCGCACCCGGCACTCGATCCCCCCCGTCACACCGCACCCGGCACTCGATCCCCCCCCCCCCCCCCCCCCCCCCCCGTCACACCGCACCCGGCACTCGATCCCCCCCGTCACACCGCACCCGGCACTCGATCCCCCCCGTCACACCTCACCCGGCACTCGATCCCCCCCCATCACACCGCACCCGGCGCTCGATCCCCCGTCACACCGTGCCCGGCGTTCGATCCCCCGTCACACCGCTTGTCCCCCCGTCACACCGCACCCGGCACTCGATCCCCCGTCACACCGCACCCGGCACTCGATCCCCCCCGTCACACCGCACCCGGCACTCGATCCCCCCCGTCACACCGCACCCGGCACTCGATCCCCCCCACCCCGTCACACCGCACCCGGCACTCGATTCCCCCCCCATCACACCGCACCCGGCACTCTATCCCCTGTCACACCGCACCCGGCACTTGATCCCCCCCGTCACACCGCACCCGGCGCTCGATCCCCCGTCACACCGTGCCCGGCGTTCGATCCCCCGTCACACCGCTTGTCCCCCCGTCACAACGCACCCAGCGCTCGATCCCCCGTCACACCGCTTGTCCCCCCGTCACACCGCACCCGGCACTCGATCCCCCCCCCCCGTCACACCGCACCCGGCACTCGATCCCCCGTCACACCGCACCCGGCACTCGATCCCCCGTCACACCGCACCCGGCACTCGATCCCCCCCGTCACACCGCACCCGGCACTCGATCCCCCCTGTCACACCGCACCCGGCGCTCGATCCCCCGTCACACCGTGCCCGGCGTTCGATCCCCCGTCACACCGCTTGTCCCCCCGTCACAACGCACCCAGCGCTCGATCCCCCGTCACACCGCTTGTCCCCCCGTCACACCGCACCCGGCACTCGATCCCCCCCCCCGTCACACCGCACCCGGCACTCGATCCCCCGTCACACCGCACCCGGCACTCGATCCCCCGTCACACCGAACCCGGCACTCGATCCCCCCCGTCACACCGCACCCGGCACTCGATCCCCCCCGTCACACCGCACCCGGCGTAAGGTCCATCGGAACACCAACCTCATTCCAAAAACCAACTGCACCCAAACATAAACAACTCTAAAAATCCAACCCTTCTCCAAAACCAGCAGCCCCCCCCAAAAAACCTTACGGTTTTCTTCCAAACTACCCAGTGCCTTGAAACTAAAGGACAGGTGCGGAATCATGTAAATCTGATTTAGGAGAGGGACACCAGACCCACAGCGTGCTGGCCTGCGAGCTGTCCCACTGGAATTAATCCCATGGCATTCCGTGTCAGACTAACTGTTTCACTGGAGTTGATCTCGTTTCTCTGGATCCTTAATTAGTTTAACTTTAATATATTTAAGATCCTTACTGAAGATTCTCCAATCAGGCAGCTTCTTATATAGTTGAAGAGCAGGCAGTGGCCAATGGGATGGGCTGACTGTAAAACATTCCCGTTCCTTTCCGCAGTCTGTTGGATTGGTGCGTTTCAATGGTCTGTGAAAAACATGAATGAGTGACACTGTTTACCGAGTAACTGAGACACAGCCCATTGCATCATCAGTCAGCTAGAGGGAGCTACTGAGCCCGTCCACTCCAACACAGCAATAACCCCGTCCTCGTCAGCATTAACCCCACAGGCATTAACCCCGTCCCCCGTCAGCATTAACCCCACAGGCATTAACCCCGTCCCCCGTCAGCAATAATCCCGTCCCAGTCAGCATTAACCCCGTCCCCGTCAGCATTAACCCCACAGGCATTAACCCCGTCCCCCGTCAGCAATAATCCCGTCCCAGTCAGCATTAACCCCGTCCCCGTCAGCATTAACCCCACAGGCATTAACCCCGTCCCCCGTCAGCATTAACCCCGTCCCCGTCAGCATTAACCCCACAGGCATTAACCCCGTCCGTCAGCAATAATCCCACAGGCATTAACCCTGTCCCCCGCCAGCATTAACCCCGTCCCCCGTCAGCATTAACCCCGTCCCCCGTCAGCATTATCCCTGTCCCCCGTCAGCATTATCCCTGTCCCCCGTCAGCATTAACCCCGTCCCAGTCAGCATTAACCCCGTCCCCCGTCAGCATTAACCCCGTCCCCCGTCAGCATTAACCCCGTCCCCCGTCAGCATTAACCCCGTCCCCCGTCAGCATTAACCCCGTCCCCCGTCAGCATTAACCCCATTCCCCGTCAGCATTAACCCCGTCCCCCGTCAACATGAATCCCACAGGCATTAACCCTGTCACCTGTCAGCATTAACCCCGTCAGCAATAACCCCGTCCCCGTCAGCATTAACTCCAACAGCATTAACCCCGTCCCCCGTCAGCATTAACCCCATTCCCCGTCAGCATTAACCCCATTGCCCGTCAGCATTAACCCCATCAGCATTAACCCCATTCCCCGTCAGCATTAACCCCATCAGCATTAACCCCGTCCACTGTCAGCATTAACCCCATTCCCCGTCAGCATTAACTGCATCAACAATACAATTCAACTGACATTTCTATAGCAGCCCTCGTGTATGAAAGTCACAGCATTGAGGAGGGTGAGGGAGGAGGAAAGTGAGGAGGGTGAGGGAGGAGGAAAGTGAGGAGGGTGAGGGAGGAGGAAAGTGAGGAGGGTGAGGGAGGAGGAAAGTGAGGAGGGTGAGGGAGGAGGAAAGTGAGGAGGGTGAGGGAGGAGGAAAGTGAGGAGGGTGAGGGATAGCAGGAGAAATTCCAGAGGATGGGGAAGTAGCAAACGGACAAGTCGCTCAGAGATCAGGATCGAAGTCTGCTGCGATGCTTCCACAGTTGAACAGGTTGCAGGTGAGAAGGTAACAGAAGAAAGTGCACACACCTATGCCTGAGTAAGCCACCACTTTCACGAGAAGTGGGGGGATATAAGGAGACACGGGGAGGGGAGAGGGAGTTACAAGAGGACCTAGTCCGACTGCAGAGTGAAAAAATAGAGCATTTCACTCAGGCCGACTAACTCATTGTTAATCTGCAGCCCTGCCTGTGCCTCACACTACAGCTTACTGTGACACACAGCAGCCAGGCCACTCACTGGAAGCTACGCCCTACTCTAAAATCGAGTGCATGGGAAGAGTCTGAAGTTCCATGGACTTGTTGACAGGTGATGTTTAACCGGGAGATGCCAGATCCTGGCGTTTAACCGGGAGATGCCGGAGACTGGGGTTTAGGTAGATTCTCCCTCATTACACTGTGTTATTGGGAGCAGAGCTGCCTCCCCAGATCAGACAGTGAAAGCTGGTGGTTTTGGCAAAAGGAGATGGGAAGGGGTCTGATATGCAGCCCCTGAACCCAGGCAGCTGTTTGTACGCGTTTTTCACTCACTAGTTTGGTAAATGCAGAGGGCCTCGGAAGTTTGGAAAGGGCTGTTAGCTCACTGGCGGATAAATCCTCAGTAAAAACAGAGAGAGCTGTCAGTGTCTGCACCGAGACACAGAAATCCCTGGGAAAGAGCACTGGAACTTCAGAATCCAGCACCCAAAACTCATGAATATAAAAGCAAAATACTACAGATGCTGGAAATCTGAAATAAAAACAAGAAATGCTGGAAATACTCAGCAGGTCTGGCAGCTATCTGTGGAGAGAGAAGCAGAGTTAACGTTTCAGTTCAGTTAGTTCCGATGAAGGGTCACAGACCTGAAACGTTAACTCTGCTTCTCTCTCCACAGTTGCTGCCAGTTTTGCTGAGTATTTCCAGCATTTCTTGTTTTTATTAACCCAAAACTCACTGTACAGTACCGCCACAACCCCCAGCCATTTCCCCTCCCCACACCCCATCCCATGGACAAGAAAACAAAAAAGCTGAAGTACTCTGGGTGTAAGGAGATATTCAACACTAAACACACAGCAAGTCTGGAAGATTGAACAGGATGGGGCTCTTCTCTCTTGAAAAGAGAAGGCTGAGGGATGACCTGGAGGGCTTTAAGATTATGACATTGAGAAGATGTTTCCACTTGTCAGAGAACTCAAAACCTGGGGTCATAAATATAACACAGTCACTAATAAATCCAATCGGGAATTCAGGAGAAACCTCTTTATCCAGAGAGTGGTGAAAATGTGGAACTCGCTTCCACAGCGAGTGATTGAAGGGAATTGTATCGATACATTTAAGGGGAAGCTGGATAAACACAAGGGCGAAAGGAAGAGAAGGATGTGTGACTGGGGTGAAGGGTGATGAAGAATGGAAAGAGGTTTGTGTGGAATAGAAATGCCAGCACAGACCAGCTGAGCTGAATGGTCTGTTTCTGGGCTGTAAATTCTGTGTAAAAGATCAGTCTGCATCTCAATGAGAAAAGTCAGGATAATGTTGCAGATCAATTGCTGGTCCCAAAACACTAATGTGTCCTTTCACTCTCACCTACATCCACATGTACTGAAACTGTGGGTATGTGGATAAACATCCCATAAAAGGTTCGGGTTTTTGTTGGTGGTGCTTGTGGGTGGAATGCTGCTGTCAGGACACAGGGAGAATGTTCATGCTCTTCCTCAATACAGTGGCCGTGGGATCTTTTACGTCCACCTGACAGCGCAGACAGGGCCTCGGTTTAACATCTTACCCAAAAGATAGCATCACCCACACTGCAGCACGCCCACAGTGCTGCCCCGATACTGCAGCCCCTCCGACACTGCAGCACGCCCTCAGTGCTGCCCCGACATTGCAGCCCCTCCGACACTGCAGCACGCCCTCAGTGCTGCCCCGACACTGCAGCCCCTCCGACACTGCAGCACGCCCTCAGTGCTGCCCCGACACTGCAGCCCCACCGACACTGCAGCACGCCCTCAGTGCTGCCCCGACACTGCAGCACGCCCTCAGTGCTGCCCCGACACTGCAGCTCCTCAGACACTGCAGCCCGCCCACAGTGCTCCTCCAACACTGCAGCACGCCCTCAGTGTTGCCCCACCGACACTGCAGCACGCTCTCAGTGCTGCCCCGACACTGCAGCACGCCCTCAGTGCTGCCCCGACACTGCAGCACGCCCTCAGTGCTGCCCCGACACTGCAGCACGCCCTCAGTGCTGCCCCGACACTGCAGCCCCTCTGACACTGCAGCACGCCCTCAGTGCTGCCCCTCCTACACTGCAGCATGCCCTCAGTGCTGCCCCTCCTACACTGCAGCATGCCCTCAGTGCTGCCCCTCCTACACTGCAGCACGCCCTCAGTGCTGCCCCTCCTACACTGCAGCACGCCCTCAGTGCTGCCCCTCCTACACTGCAGCACGCCCTCAGTGCTGCCCCGACACTGCAGCACGCCTTCAGTGCTGCCCCGACACTGCAGCACGCCCTCAGTGCTGCCCCTCCTACACTGCAGCACGCCCTCAGTGCTGCCCCTCCTACACTGCAGCACGCCCTCAGTGCTGCCCCTCCTACACTGCAGCACGCCCTCAGTGCTGCCCCTCCTACACTGCAGCACGCCCTCAGTGCTGCCCCGACACTGCAGCACGCCCTCAATGCTGCCCCGACACTGCAGCACGCCTTCAGTGCTGCCCCGACACTGCAGCACGCCCTCAGTGCTGCCCCTCCTACACTGCAGCACGCCCTCAGTGCTGCCCCTCCTACACTGCAGCACGCCCTCAGTGCTGCCCCTCCTACACTGCAGCACGCCCTCAGTGCTGCCCCGACACTGCAGCACGCCCTCAGTGCTGCCCCTCCTACACTGCAGCACGCCGTTAGTGCTGCCCCGACACTGCAGCACGCCCTCAGTGCTGCCCCGACACTGCAGCACGCCCTCAGTGCTGCCCCGACACTGCAGCACGCCCTCAGTGCTGCCCCTCCTACACTGCAGCACGCCCTCAGTGCTGCCCCTCCTACACTGCAGCACGCCCTCAGTGCTGCCCCTCCTACACTGCAGCACGCCCTCAGTGCTGCCCCGACACTGCAGCACGCCCTCAGTGCTGCCCCTCCTACACTGCAGCACGCCCTCAGTGCTGCCCCTCCTACACTGCAGCACGCCCTCAGTGCTGCCCCGACACTGCAGCACGCCCTCAGTGCTGCCCCTCCTACACTGCAGCTCGCCCTCAGTGCTGTCACTCCTACACTGCAGCTCGCCCTCAGTGCAGCCCCTCCGACACTGCAGCACGCCCTCAGTGCTGCCCCGACACTGCAGCACGCCCTCAGTGCTGCCCCGACACTGCAGCACGCCCTCAGTGCTGCCCCGACACTGCAGCACGCCCTCAGTGCTGCCCCGACACTGCAGCACGCCCTCAGTGCTGCCCCGACACTGCAGCACGCCCTCAGTGGTGTCACTCCTACACTGCAGCACGCCCTCAGTGCTGCCCCGACACTGCAGCACGCCCTCAGTGGTGTCACTCCTACACTGCAGCTCGCCCATAGTGCTGTTCAGTGCCCTGACCAGTATTTATCTCTCCACCAACCTGTGTAGTGTGAACCTGGAGTCCAGGTCTAACTATGCTCCAGAATGAAACAGGGTGTAATGCCCCCCCTGTAGCGAGGCTCCGACTGCCTCACTCGGGCATCACAACACCAGACAGGATCAGCCTCTCATCGATCCACAGAGAACTGATTCAGGAGCCAATTAGGGATCAAGGTCAAATGGTGACTCACTCTCCTCCCTACTCTGCACAAACAACTTCTCCCAATAAATCTGCACTCACAATTCTCAGCACATCTCCAAAACCTCTCTATCACAACCGTTTCAAAACAAGCTAGGCAAGTGGTTTGATTGGTCATGTGACTGAGGGGCCAGGGTGTGTCGAAGCTTTTGTCCCTTGCACCAGAGTTGAGTGTGAGCTCAGATTGTCTCAGGGCGTGGCACACACACACCAATAACACCAAGAATCCTCTTGGTCACTCTCGCTACTGCTGGAGAGCAGGAGGTAGCTCTATCCAATCGATCGATAATCAGGGGCTTGTCTGGGACCTATACCAAGCAGGGCAATGAACCTGGGTTCCCTTCACTTGCCCACCCACCATTCTACAAGGCTCAGTACCACCTAGGGCAGGACATTCAAAGACTTGGTGATGGAGGGGCAGTGAGTGCCTGCCTGACTGGTGAATCTCCATTAACCCTTGCCTGCTCAGGGAGCTGATGCTCATTTCCTTGACAAGAAGGAGGAAATCTGACATCTCGTAGACACAACAACTTGCATTTATATAGCACCTTTAACAGAGCAAAAATGTCCCAAAGCTCTTCACAGCAGCAATGAGACACAAACTGACAGTGAGCTAAGTAAGCAGATATACTGCAGGTGACCAAACAGAAGTGGTTTTAAGGAGCATCAAAGAGAGGTAGAGAGGTGGAGAGGTTTAGGGCGAGAATTAAACAGCCTTGGGCCCTATGGGAGACTCGTCACGCACATTCACACTGTAATGAGGAGCTGCTCAGTCCTACCTGCAAGGCTCGGGGGCCAACGTCAAACTGTGTTACATGCATGGTGCTCACAGCGCTAATTTTATTTCTGAAATTCGTGATACCCGCAAGTTTCAGTTCTGCACTGACGCAGATTGAGACATGAGTAGGAGATGACCTACAATAAATGAATTACTGCCCACAGAACTGTCACTGTGACTGTAACTCCCCCACCCACAGCGAGCACATCTCACCACAGAAATTCCCCAGACTGATGGGAGCTCACAAACTTCAGGTCACAGAGCAGACAAGACAGTGCAGGAGTGAGAGGGAGAGACGGACGAGGGAGAGAAGGAGTAAGAGAGAGAGAGTGGAAAAAGAGGACAGGGAGACTGGCACAGGAGAGCGAGAGAAAGAGAGGGCCTAAAGAAAGAGACAGGCAGAGATGGACAGTCAAAATTGGAGAGTATGTCTGTGCGTGTGTGTTTGAGTGCGTGTGCATGTGTTTGTGTTCAGCTGTGACGATAGTCTCGGGGTGTGAAGTATTTCTGAAACGTGCTGATAGACAGCAAGAGAGTGAGAGCGAGAAAGAGAGGAGAGAGAGAGATGGGAAACACAGAACCAGCGTCCATCACCAGATTAATACCTTGGGAAGACTCCAACTTCATTCAAACAGATTATCTGGGTATAAATACCACTGTTGGGATCTTGCTGTGTGAAAATTGGCTGCTGCATTTTCTACATTACAATAGTCATAGTCATAGTCATAGAGAGATACAGCACTGCAACAATCCCTTTGGCCCACCGAGTCTGTGCTGACCAACAACCACCCATTTATACTAATCCTACATTAATCCCATATTCCCTATCACATCCCCACCATTCTCCTACCACCTACCTACACTAGGGGCAATTTATAATGGCTAGTTTATCTATCAACCTGCAAGTCTTTGGCTGTGGGAGGAAACCGGAGCACCCGGCGGAAACCCACGCAGTCACAGTCATGACACATCAAAAATGTTATTGGATGAAAAGCGACTTGGGACGTCCTCAGGCTGTGACAGACGCTATATAAATGCAAGACTTTCATGAATTACAGGCAATCTTTGATCAAGGGCTTCCCTCTCTGATGTTTCCCGACGACTAACATGAAAAACAGTAACATTTTTCGAGACTGCTTCCAGTGCTAGACACCGAGTCCACAACCTCTGATGCACACACGGATTCATATAAACATCAGAACATTAAAATATCCTCTCTCTGATTTCCTCCCAATCTTTCCTGCAGACACTGACTCTCACCGGGGTACAGTTCCACACACACTGACTCTCAGTGGGGTACAGTTCCACACACACTGACTCTCAGTGGGGTA